>NC_044563.1:53836618-55036618 GCF_007565055.1 Rhinopithecus roxellana | reverse complement strand
TGCCCTAGAGAGGTGCACGATGGGGCTGCCGACAGGTGCGTGGCCACCGAGGGCGGAAAGGAGAAACTGCCAGGTCCTGATAGGGCCCCGGGAGGTCTCCACCCTCGACAACGCTAATAACAAAGACCTGCGCTCCTCTTTGCTTGGTTCCGCCCACCCCTTTAAATCACAGATTTCACTTCAGTTTGTATGTGTCGCTGTCACATGTGGGGTGGCTCCTAGTCAGCTGGTTTGGCAAAGTTTCTGGATGATTACAGAATAACATGTGTCCCCAACCCGCAGAGCAGGTTGTGGGGGCAATGTTGCATTGACGAGCGTCAGGCGACACACATCAGAGGCAAGGGTGGGTGTGCAGGAGGGAGAAGGCGCAGAAGGCAGGGCTATAGCTCAGCACTCTCTCTCCTGCCATGCTCTGCCTGACCGTTCTCTCTCCCAAACAGCCAGGTGGAGGAGGAGGAAATGGGGCTGGAGGAGGGTGGCGGGCTGAGACCCCAGCATATCAGAGACTAAGTCAGGATCACCTGCTCAGGTGCTGAGCCAGCAGGCTGTGTCCTGCAAACAACAGGAGGCACCTGAATCCAGCCTGGGGTGCCCAGGCCCAGGTGTGGTGCATTCAGCAGCACAGCCAGAGACAGACCCCAGTGACCCTGCCTCCCTGTCAGCAGCCAGTGCTCTGAACAGAGCCCTGAGCAGCCTCTGGACATTAGTCCCAGCCCCAGCACAGCCCGTCCCCCAAGCTGATGTCACCGCACCCAGACCTTGGAGGCCCCCTCCGGCTCCGCCTCCTGGGAGAAGGCTGTGGAATGACGAGGGGAGGGCAGCAGTGCTGGCTGGACAGCCGCTCTGGGCAGGAGAGAGGGAGAGACAAGACACACACAGAGAGACGGCGAGGAAGGAAAATATCCAGAGGGACGTCCAGAGCGAGACTGGGAGCCAGACAGAGGAAGAGGGGACGTGTGTTTGCAGACTGGCTGGGCCCATGACCCCAGCTTCCTGAGTCCTCTGTGCAGGTGGCAGCTGTACCAGGCTGGCAGGCCACTGAGAGTGAGCAGCTGGGCCCCAGGTAAGGATGGGCTGCCCACTGTCCTGGGGCGTTGGGAGGGGTTTGGATGTGGAGGAGTCATGGGCTTGAGCTACCTCTAGATCCTCTGCCCTGCAGCCACTTTCTCCTAGGACTAGGCTTCCTGCCACCCTTGAGGGCTCAGTCACCACAGCCACTGAACGAAATTGTCCTGAGCCTGGGAAGATGGACGCGTGTCCTCTGGAGGAGGGAAGAGCCAAGGGGCATGTTGTCCATCAAATCTTCTCTGAGCTGGGGCTGGGGTTAGGGGCATCCTGGGGCCAGGGGACTAGACATGCTGTGGTGGCAGAGAGAGAGAAGAGTCCGTTCTCTCTCTGTCTCCTTTGCTTTCTCTTTGACACTGTTTATCTCCAATTCTGGATAAGTCACTTCCTTCCTCTATGCACCAAATGTCCCATCTGTGAAATGGGAGTATGAAGCCCCACCAGCCAGGGTTGTAGTGGGGAAGAGGTAAAACCAGGCAGAGACATAGAAATATAAATACAGCCTATGGCCCCTGTGGTCAGTTGGAAAAGAAATTAACTTGAACGTGGTCTAGTTCTCATTTTTAGAAATAAAATGTATGTCTTGTCATTTTAACATGTGGCCCTTAAATTCCATGCCCTCACCACTCTCCTCTGATCCACATCCCTTGGAGCCCCACATCTCTAGTGAAAGGACTGGCTCTGCCCCCAGCCCTCACGGCTCATGTTGGCATAGGGCGCCGGCTCCACAGCCTGGGCACCATCTTCAGACAAGCGCCCAGTGGCATTTGCCTGCTGGCCCTGTAGAATCCACACCCCCACCAGGCACCCAGACTAGTTCAGGTCTCTGGAAGGACCGTGGGTTTGCTGTGTTCCAGAGCTCCAGAGCAGGGGTCAGGGCTCGGGTGTCAGGCGGTGTCATGGGCAGAGGATCGAATGCCCGGCAGCTTTGAATGGTCCCTTGTGAAAAATTGATGTGCATTCTAGGGGACAGGTTGGGAGCCAGAGGGGCCTCACACCAGGGCCTATAGGCTGGGGCTGCCTTTTAAGCTCCTTGCAGAGCCCATCTCTGGGCCTGGCCCTGTGCTGGGTAAGGCTGGAGACAAGGCAATGTCTCAGACCCTCTCCCACCGGCCACATCCCACCCTGGATCAACTCCCCAACTTTGGGGGCAGAGGTGGGACAGATCCTTACCCTGACAACATAATGCATATAGTCAAAATGGGATAAAGGGGAATATAGAGGCTCTTGGCAGCTTTGGGGTGGTCAGGGAAGGCTTCTTGGAGGAGGTATCATCTGAACTGAACCATGAACCATAGGTGGAAATTCACTAGTCAAAATTTCAGGTAGAAGGGCCAGTGTGTAAAGGCCAGGAGATGGCAAGAGCTGGCGTTTTTCAGGAAGTGAGTCACTGAGGATGTCCAAGTATAAGGGTATGAAAGGGAGTGGGCAGTGAGAGAAAAGACTGAGGCATCAGCAGGGGCCAGACTGTGCTGGGCCTGGGGAGCCCAGGCCCAGGTGCGGTGCATTCAGCAGCACAGCCAGAGACAGACCCCAATGACCCTGCCTCCCCGTCGGCAGCCAGTGCTCTGCACAGAGCCATCCTGAGGGCAGTGGGTGCTCTTGAGAGGTTTCAGGCAGGGTGTGCCATGAGCAGGTCATGCCCAGCCCATGACTTTCCCCTCTCTCAGGCTTGTCCTTGTCACCCACATTCCTGGGACAATCCCTAAGCTGAGTGCCGGAGATTAAGTCCTAGTCCTAAATTTGCTCTGGCTAGCTGTGTGACCCTGGGCAAGTCTTGGTCCCTCTCTGGGCCCCTTTGCCATAGGTCCCTGGTGGGGCCAGACTTACTACTTTCTAGGAGCCCTTTGGGAATCTCTGAATGACAGTGACTGAAAGAAGAATTCAGCTGCTCTGGGCAGTGGTGCTGGTGACAGTGGCTGAGGCTTAGGTCACGCAGGTTGGGCAGTGGCCAGAGGGAGAGAAGCCAGGGAGGATTCCCTCAAGGGAGGAGGAGCTGGGGCTTTGGGAGGAGCCCAGGTGACCCCAGCCAGGCTCCAGGCTTCCAGGGCTGGCCTGCCCAGAAGCATGACACTGTCTCTCTCCCTGCAGAACTGTGCCTGGCCCAGTGGGCAGCAGGAGCTCCTGACTTGGGACCATGGTGATTCTTCAGCAGGTCAGTGCTCCCACCTCTTTGGGTGGCCTGTCCTCCCCATCCCATATCCCCTCTTCCATATGCTTACCCATGGGACACCCTCCCCAGGGTGTTCTCTTGGAAAATTGCTAGACTTCCAAACCCAGCCCTCCAGGCCCAGTCTGAAACCTGTTCCCTCTGATGTGCCGGCTGGGGTTTCCTTCTCTCTCACGGGCTCACCCCATTGGGCAGAAATGATTTTATTTACAGACATCTCTGGATCCCAGGCAGTGGAACAGCATGTGCAAAGGCCTAGATGTGGAAAGGTCCCTGGGGAAGAGGAGAGGAGGTTGGCAAGGCTCCCAAAGCCAGGCCAGAAACGGCCCTGAGCCCAACTTATCCTTAGGGCCTTGGGGAGCAGTGACTGGAGGGCAGGGGGTGACATGGCTTGAGCTGGAGCCCCCTGGGATTTTATGGGAAGTAGCAGAGGTGCTGCCCCTGAGCTGAGTCCTCCAGCCCCCCTTCCTACTGAGGGCCACAGTGGCCTCTGACCCTCAGCCCTTCCCCGTGATCAGTCTGAGGCTCTAATGAGCTCCTGGTCTCCAGAGCAGAAGCCAGGAATGTGGGCCTTGAGCCAGGTGGGTCTGGCAGCAGGCTGTAGGGCTTGTGGGGCTGTGTGCTGTGGGGGCTTGGCCAGCAGCTTCTCGGTCTCCAGGGTCACCAGAGGCCAATGGCTCAGCCTTGCCTGGCTACCCTGAGGCTGCACGGACCGGCCTGTTTGCAGATGAGTGTGTGTGTGTGTGTGTGTCTGTGTGTGAGTGAGAGGCAGGCTTCAGGACAGCATCAGGACAGATATTCTTCCATCCTAGGGGCTGGAGGAGAGCCCCTCTAGAGCCCCTCGGCCTGAGAGCCTGTTCAAATGCCCATTAGAGATGGGCAGGATCTAGGAGAGGAAAAGTCCATTCGCTGAGTGTTTGCTGTGTGCCAGGGCCTGGGCTCCCATAGCTCTCCAGGGGCATCCTCCCTCAGGGGGCCTCTGAGGCAGGCCTCTGGCTGAAGGGACCTCCTCACCACCCCTCCGCTCCTGCCCCTCTGAACACTGACCCACTTCCAGCTGTGGGTGGCCTCTGCTGGGAGCAAGTGTCTTGTAGGTGAATGCCTGCTCTGCCTGCCCTCAAGTAGGAAGTACACTCAGCTGCTTCCTTGGTCCTGAAGAAAGCCCAGCCCTGGTGAACCAGCCAGCTCTGCAGTTGCACAGGCCAGACCCAATGGGCTCCAGCCCAGGCTTTGCTATTGATGAGTGGGAGGGCCTTGGGTACGTTACACAGCCTTCCTGAGCCTCAGTTTCCTCATATGTAAAATGAAGATTAAAAGCCTCTTTTCCCACAGCTGCTGATGCGAGGCTAAAATGCCACGTGGAGCTCCATGAAAATGCTTCTTCCTTCATCTGCTTCCCTGGTCAGCCCTCTCCTCTCTTCCTGCCACATCCTTCCCTGTCCTGAAAGATCCACGGAGCGCTTGGCTTCCTCTCTTGCCTGACTGACTTCTACTCAGGCTTCAGTGTGGCCTCTGCTTCCTTTGGGAGGCTTCCCTGCTCTGCAAACCCCAGAGCCTTGTCCACAGTCCTCCTTCTTTCTCTGCCTACCTGGGGCTTCCTGATGAGTCCTGGACAGGAGGGACAGCCTTCATCCTGTTTCCCATGGATCTTTCAGGATAGGGAAGGACTGGCAGGAAGAGAGGAGGAGAGAGGCAGACCGGGGAAGCAGATGAAGGAAGAAGCATTTTCATGGAGTCCCAAATGGCATTTTAGCCTCACAATGGCAGCTGCGGGAAAAGAGGGTTTTTTGTTTGCTTGTTTGCTTGTTTGTTTTGAGACAGAGTCTCACTGTGTCACCAGGCTGAAGTGCTATGGCATGATTTTGGCTCAGTGCAACCTTCGACTCCCTGATTCAAGCAATTCTCCTGCCTCAGCCTCCTGAGTAGCTGGGATTACAGACACACGCCACCATATCCAATTAATTTTTGTATTTTTAGTAGAGATGGGGTTTCACCATGTTAGCCAGGATGGTCTCGATCTCCTGACCTCGTGATCCACTCACCTCAACCTCCCAAAGTGCTGGGATTACAGGTGTGAGCCACCGCACCCGGCCGGAAAAGAGGTTTTTAATCTGCATTTTGCATATGAGGAAACAGGCTCAGGAAGGCTGAGTAACGTGCCCAAGGCCCTCCCACTCATCACAGCAAAGGACAGGATGGATCCCACTGGGCTTGGTCTGTGGAACTACAGAGCAGGTCAGCTCCCCGGGGCTGGGTTTTTTTGTTATTTTTTTTTTTTTTTTTTTTTTGAGACAGAGTCTCGCTCTGTCACCCAGGTTGGAGTGCAGTGGCTGGATCTCAGCTCACTGCAAGCTCCACCTCCCACGTTTACGCCATTCTCCTGCCTCAGCCTCCTGAGTAGCTGGGACTACAGGCGCCGCCACCACGCCTGGCTAGTTTTTTTGTATTTTTTTTTAGTAGAGACGGGGTTTCACCGTGTTAGCCAGGATGGTCTCAGTCTCCTGACCTTGTGATCCGCCCGTCTTGGCCTGGGGCTGGGTTTTTTTTCAGGACCAAGGAAGCAGCTGAAGCGTACTTCCTGCTTGAAGGCAGGTAGAGCAGGCATTCACCTACTATTCCCTGCCTTGGAGGAGTTCCCAGACCAATGTGGGGAGACAGCTTAGAAACCTAGGAAAGGCACCTGTGACTAGAACTGTGAGAGTGAGTCCCCAGGGGGCACAGGGATGGGAGGGTGCCTGGGAATGGGAGAGGCTTCTGCCCTCCCTGGGAGAGGGTGGACATGGAAAGCCATGAGACAGCTGCTGCAGTCCTTCATGAACATACAGGGGCTGAGGTCTCAGGGAGAAGGATTTGCCCAGGGCTGGAATAAGAACTCAGAGCTCTGTAGTGCGCCTGACTCATGTCTTTAAGGACCATAAGGAGGGCTTCTGTGCTTCAGTATGTCATGACTCCCGGCTTCATGGTGGGGCCAGGGTAGGGACTCTGTGTACTTGGCCCAGATTTGTGGGCAGAGGGAGGTTTGGAGGTAAATTTGTGGGCTGTTGAGAACAGTTGGATTGATGCTTTTAGTAAAATATAATGTCCTTCTTTGTTTCTTGTAATGATTTTGACTTAACATCTATGTCCGATAGTATAGTCATCCCAGCTGTCTTTTGGTTACTATTTGCATGGAATACTATTTGCATGAAATCCTTCTACTTTTAACCTATTTGTGTCTTTGGATCTAAAGTGGATCTCTTGTAAGCAGCATATAGTTAGATCATGTGGTTGGTTTTTGTTTTCTTTGTTTTGTTTTGTTTTGATCCATTCTGCCAATCTTTACCTTTTGGTTGGAGAGTTTAATCCATTTACATGTAAAGTAATTACTGTTAAGGAAGGACTTCTGTCATTTTGCTATGTTTTCTGTATATCTTATATCTTTTCCTCCTCAATTCCTCATTACTGCTTTCTTTTGTGTTTAAGTGACTTTTTTTTTTTTCTAAAGTACTGTTTTGATTCTCATTTACTCTTCTGTGTATTTTAAAAGTTTTTTTCCTCAATGGTTATTCTTAGGTTTACAAATAACATCTTTTTTTTTGAGTTGGAGTTTTGCTCTTGTCGCCCAGGCTGGAGTGCAGTGGTGTGATCTTGGCTCACTGCAACCTCTGCCTCCCGGGTTCAAGCAATTCTCCTGCCTCAGCCTCCCGAGTAGCTGGGATTACAAGCATGCACCACCATGCCTGGCTAATTGTTTTATTTTTAGTAGAGACGGGGGGGTTTCACCATATTGGTCTCGAACTCCTGACCTCAAGTGATCTGCCTGCCTCAGCCTCTCAAAGTGCTGGGATTACAGGTATGAGCCACTGCACCTGGCCTACAAATAACATCTTAAATCTATAGCAATGTAGTTTGAGTTAAGGCCAAATTAGCTTCAATAATATCTAAAAATTATGTTCCTTTATAGTTTTCTCTCTCCCCCTTTATGTTGTTTATTGTCCAAATTGCATCTTTGTACATTGTGTGCCAGTTAACATAGATGTATCATTATGTTATACATTTGTCTTTTAAATCACACATAAAAGAAAGTAGTTACAGACCAAAAATACAACAATACTGTTTTTTGTTTGTTTGTTTAAGAGATGGAGTCTTACTATATTGCCCAAGCTGGAGTGCAGATGCTATTCACAAGTGCAATAGTGGTGTACTACAGCTTTGAACTCCCAGGCTCAGGCAGCCCTGCTGCCTCAGCCTCCCAAGTGGCTGGGAGTACAGGCACCCTATCACCGTGCCTGGTCAAATATGACTTTTCTATTTATCTATGCAAGTGCCTTTACCAGTGTTCTTTATTTTTTTTCGTATAGCTTTGCATTACTGTCTACTGTACTCTAATTTTTTTTTCCAATTTTTTTTTTTTTTGAGACAGAGTCTCACTCTGTCACCCAGGTTGGAGTGCAGTGGTGTGATCTCGGCTCACTGCAACTTATGCTTCCCAGGTTCAAGTGATTCTCCTGCCTCAGCCTCCTGAGTACCTGGGATTACAGGTCCCTGCCACCATCCCCAGCTAATTTCTGTATTTTTAGTAGAAATGGGGTTTTACCATGTTGGCCAGGCTGGTCTTGAACCTCTGACCTCAGGTGATCCACTCGCCTCAGTCTCCCAAAGTGCTAGGGTTACAGGAATGAGCCCTGTGCCTGGCCCCATTTAACCACTTTAAGTGCATAGTTCAGTGGCATTAAATACATTCACAATGTTGCATGACCATCACCACTATCAATTTCTACAATTCTTTTCATCTTGTAAAATAAAAATTCTATCCATTGAACAATAACTCCCCATTCCCCTCTCCCTGCCGCCCCTGGCAACCACCATTCTGCTTTATGGTTTTGATTTGACTACTCTAGGTACCTCACATAAGTGGAATCATACACTATTTGTCTTTTTGTGATGACTTACTTCACTTAGCATAATATCTTCAAGGTTCATCCATGTTGTATTAATAGCATGTGTCAGAATTTCCTTCCTTTTTAAGGCTGAGTAATGTTTTATTACATGTTTATACCACATATTGTTTATTCATTCATCTATTGAGAAACCCTTGGATTGCTTCTGTTTTTTAGCTATTATAATTAATACTGCTTTGAACATAGGTGTGCAAAGATCTCTTTGAGATTCTGCTTTTAATTCTTTTGAGTATATATCCAGAAGTAGAATTGCTGGGTCATATGGTAATTCTCATTGTAATTTTTTTAGGAACTGCCATAGTGTTTTTCACAACATTTGTATTATTTTACATTCCCACCAGCAGTGCATAAGGGTTCCATTTTCTCCACATCTTTGCCAAAACTTATTTTTTGTTTTGTTTTTTAGTAATAGCCATCCTAACGGGTGTACAGTGATATCTCATTGTGGTTATGAGTTGCATTTTCCTAATGATGAGTGATGCTGAGCATCTTTTCATGTGCTTCTTGGCTCTTTGTATATCTTTTTTGGAGAAATGTCTATTTCAGTCCTATGCCTGTGTTTGTTTGTTTGTTTTGGAGACACGGTCTCACTCTGTCACCTAGGCTGGTGTGCAGTGGTGCAATCAAACTCTTGCCTATGCCCATTTTTGAATTGGATTGGTTGTTTTGTTGTTGTTCAATGTCTTTTAATTTTTAGCATTTCTTATAGGGCAAGTCAACCAGTGACAAACTCCCTCAGCTTTTACTTACACGGGAATGTCTTCATTTCTCCTTCCTTTGTGAAGGATAGTCATGCGAGATACAGAATTCTTTCTTGACAGTTTTTTTATTCTTTCATCATTTTAAATATGCCATCCTGCTGCCTTCTGGCCGCCATGGTTTCTGATGAGAAATCAGCCGAGACTCATATTAAGGATTCGTTGTATAGAATGAGTCACCTCTCTGTTGCGGCTTTCAAGAGTCTCTGTCTTTGCCACTTGTGGAGAAGAGGCTTATTCCTCCAGCTCAGGGGTGGTCTCAGTAGTCAGTCTGGAACCTGGCAAAGTCAGGTTCTTAGCGCCTTGCAGGGTCTCCCCCAGGGGACCTCTCTTTAGCCACTAGTCGCCAGACCTACTTTACGATCTCTTCCCTCTCTCCTCTGATTCTCTGAATTTGCTGTTCCCTCTTCCTGGGATGCCCTTTCCCCTAATGTCTGCCTAAAAAAAATCATAAAACCCAGCTGTCACCCCTAACACAACTCCCTTAGTTAACCATGACTGGCACTCATATACATTTGCTCTAACAGGCACCAATCTAGGTGCGTTATGCATCTTAACCTGTTAAATCCTCACGAACACGTGGAAGCACTGTCATTTTGTCACCTGACGGATGAGGAAAGAAAGGAACATAGAGGTTGAGGAACTTGCCCAAGGTAACACAGCTTGTGAGTGGCTGAGCTGGGATTGAAACTAAGCCCTGACTCCAGGGTCCAAACTCTTAGCAACCGCGCTATCCTGTGTCTCCAGGGCTAATCTGCCTCTTATCTGCTGGTACCATCCTTATCTGCGCCTGGGTCTGTCCACTACACCAGGCTGGGAGCTCTGAGGACATGTCTTGTTAACAGCGTCTTTTGTGTTTTAGTCTGAGCCTGTACTCAGTAAAGGTGGGTTGTATGGACTTATGGAAGAATGCTCAGAAGCTCACCACTAGCGCTTCCTTGTGTCTGAGGTCTGATTCCTGTTCCATTGTGCTGCTGTAGGTGGGTGGGGAGAGACAGACGTGCTTGTTTTCGGCTTGACTCGGAGAAGGACCTCTCCTGAGAGCAGTGTCCCTGAGAGGTCACAGGAAGTGGGTGGGAATCACTGATCAGTCAGCTTTGTGCTGGGCAGCAGAGCCCTGGGTCCCCAAGGCTGGGACGGGGAGTGGGGTAGAACTGGACCCATCCTGGGTGGCTCTGAGCCTTGTGTGAGGCATCACTGTCTTTTTCCTTGCCATTCCTCCCGTCCAGTCCCCAGCCCTCACTCTCTGCCGTTTTTCATTTGTTGGGGAGCAGTTGGCTTCCAGGATACTAGGCAATGCGGAGGGCCACAAATGCAGACTGGAGGCCTTGAAAAGAGAAGAGAAAAAAAAAGGGAGGAAAGAGGGGAGGAGGACAAAGATAGGCAGGGCGAGGCGAGAAGGAAGGAATGGGAGGGGAGTCACAGGGCCTGGGCCTTCCCGGCCCTCGGGATGGGATGGTGGCCTCCGGCTCACAGCCCAGCGTCGACCGATGCCTGGTGCCCAGCCCTGTGTGGCTGCTAGGACACAGGAGGCCAGCTCGTCCCATTGCAGGGAGAGCTCTGAGCCATCGAGATGATGCAGCTGTCCTGGGGAGTTCAGGGGACCCCACACCAGGCCTCCAAGGCCTCTCCGGCAGGATGGATGTGGGCTGCTATTTGACCTCTGGGGCTGCGGGAGGAGGACACAGACTCTTCAGGGGCTTTTCCCCAAGCTTGCCCCAGAAGGAAACTGTGTATCTGCCCTCACTCCCCAGAAGCAGCCAGGGAGCCAGAAATATCTTCAATGCGTCTCCCGTTTAGTCTTAAAAACCCCGGGAGTTTCCCGCGTTCTATTCCATAACATCCTCGTGTTTCCTTCCATAGAAAACACACCGATTTTTTCCAAAACTGCGGTCAGGTGCGGTGCCAGGTGCCACGTTTATCCCGGGCCTACCGCCACGGTGCCAGTGAGGCCGCCTGGAATTCCCGGCGAAGTGGGGTTGTGGGGGGTTCTGCCGAGACGGAGGGGGCCGGGGTGGTGCGGGCGCCCCCTCGCAGTCCTGCCCGCGGGCGTCACCTAAGCCGCCGTTGCCATGGACCCGCGGCAGATGGCCCGGTTTAGGGTTCCGGGGCGGGCGGCGCGCACGGGATTAGGTGAATTAGGGAGCCGGAGCAGTGCCGCCATCGCCACACCATGGAGCCCCCCGCCGACCCCGCCGACTCTGCCGACCCCGCGGGTGTCCCGCAGCTCGGCAAGTGGGCGCTGGTGCGCAGCCTGAACCAGGCGTTCAAGACCTATGCCGTCCTGCCGGTGAGGCCCGGACCGGGAGGGGAGATGGGAGGGGGAGGGCGCCTTGCCTCGGGCCTCAGTCCCCACCCCGCCCCCTCTCCCCGTTAGAAGCTGGGCGGGCCACAAACAGGGTCGCTAAGCTTCAGGGTGTGCATGGACTGCAGCCCCAGGATACCACCTGCGGTCTCTGACCTCCCCCAGCGTGAACTTGGCCGCGGCTGCCCTTTCCTGGGAGGGGAGGTTTTGCATCTGGGAAACCCAAGCCAGGCAGGCCATGTCTGGGCAGGGGTGTCCTGCATTTGCTGAGGTCCAGAGCAGGGAGCACCTCCAGGTGCACAGAGGGACCCGAACCATAGTTTGTGGACTGGCTGACCGCTGGTGGAAGGGAAAGCTCGGCCCACTGGTCTCCTCTCCAAACTATGTTTAGCAACTAGACACTGGCAAGACGCTTGGCTCACGTTTCCCATCTGTGAAAATGGGGTGATAAAACCAGTGTCCCGGAGTGATCACAAAGATAACGAGGGGCAAAATGTCCTGAAACAGGCTCCATAAACAGGGACTGACCCCAGGCCTGGTCCTAGAGTAAGGAAGAGACAGAAAGGGCTAAGGCCCCATGGGGAATTATTAATATTGGCCCAAGACCGGCTTGATGCCTGGGAGGAAGGAGGGTAGACAGAAAGAACAATGTGCATTTGTGTGGGTCTCTCATCTTTACATGCACTGACTCCTTCCATTTCAAGGCTGGTGGAAACTGAGGCCCAGAAAGGTTGAGTGCCTCACCCAAAGAGACACAGTGTTAGTGGTGGAGCTGGGACTACAAGCCAGACATCCTGACTATGTGTTCACTGTAGATGTGTGCTGGCTTTCCTGGAGGGGAGGCCCCACAGGGGTTTTGGAGTACCCCTGAGAACATTTGAACAGACCCGTTCTAGGAAGTCATGACTGTGGGGCTGGGAGCCTGCATAGCTACCGGGGCCTGGGAGACCCTCTGCCCTGGTCACATATTTGATAGGACAGAAGCTGGGACTTGCCCCACGTTACACAGCCATGCTGAGGCATGTGTCATGTCACAAACGAGATCTTCCATTCAAGATGAGACCAAGCAAGGTGCCCCATAGAGTGTGTAAAGTTGTCACGGAACATGGTGTAGGAATGGGGCCAGATGCAGTGGTGGGGTGCCTGGGGCTAGCCATGGGGATGGGAGGGAGTGGTGGGGTCCTACCTGGAGCCTGGTTCCCCTTTCTCACTTGCCTCCTGCCCCTCAATGAAGCTTCATCTTCTTTCATGGCTTCCTCCCTCCCTTCCTTCTCCCTCTGAGCCAGTGACTCTTGACCCACCCTGGTTTTGGTCCTGGCTCTGTCCTCTAGATGCTAACAGTCCTGTCAGTCACTGGTTTGATGAGTGACTGTGGTCAGGTTCCTTTCTTTCTTTGGCCCTCAGTTTCTTCAGCTGTAAAATGAGGATCCTTACAACCTTCCTGCATTGCAATGCTTCAACAACTTTCCCTAGGGCCACAGGAATGTTCCCCTTCAGAAGTCCTAAGACCCCAGAATTCTCCCTGAAGCCTCTCCCCTTCCATCTGAAACTGTTTCCTTAAGTCTGACCTAGAGCAGAGATAGTTTGGTCACTGCCCTTTGGTGACAGCCCTAAGTAAAAAGAGTTCTAGTCATGTCTGTTTGCTGTGTGGCCCCAAGTGCTTCACTCAGCCTCTAGGAATCTCCATTTCCTGCTCACATGAAGTTTTTTTGATTTTGGTTATTTTATCTTCTCCCAGGGGGAAACAAACATTTTCTGTGTGCCAGGCCCCATGCTGGGCTGGGGGATACAGGTGACTTAGACCCCTGCCTTCCAGTTGCCCTCAGCCTGTCTCCAGCTTGCCTTCAGGGCCCATGAGCCATCTGGGCACAGAGGACTCTATCAGTACTTCTTGTTTTGCTCACTGAGCTACATGTGGGGCTGGGCCCAGGGAATGTCAGGAAAGAGCCCTGGATTTGGGGTTTCTCAGACCTGGGCTTCAGTCCTGGCTCTGCCACAAAAACAGCTGTGTGACCTTGGGCATGTTTCTTGACCTCTTTGAGGAGAGAAATTGGAGACAGTCCCCTGGCCACATACTGTCGCCCACAAGTGAATGTGCTCCCCACCCCTTCTCTCTCACTGAGGCCCACTCTGGGCTGGGCTCTGGGGAGCCACAGATGAGGGACTCAGACCCAGCCCCACCCTAGGGAGCTCCAGGCCAGTGGGGAAGGGGAGCAGATCCAGTGTGGGGTGGCTGTCAGGGGTAAGCCCAGGGTCGGGGAGTGCAGCAGGGCTTGGGCACAAGCAGCTATGAGGATTAAATGGGGCAGTTTATGGGATGCAGCCTGTGGAGCCCAGGCCCACAGTGAATGCTCCATAAACAGGAGTTCTCTTCCACTCCCAAGCCTCTCCAATTTTTCTTACTTTTTCTGAGAGGAAGTTTGGGTTTGGGACTAGCCTGACTCTATCATGTGCCAGCCTCCCATTCATATGAAGAGAGGGTCCACAGGGGCAGCTGTGGCTGGAAGAAAGCACATAGATGGCAGTGGTCCCATAAGACTATAATACCATATTTTACTATTCTTTTCATGTGTATGTTTAGATATGTTTACATACACAAATATACACCATGGAGCACGACTGCCTATAGTATTCAGTACAGTAGCAGGTTGTACAGGTTTGTAGCCTAGGAACAAGAGGCTACCCCATCCAGCCTAGGTGTGTAGTGAAGTACACATCTAGGTTTGTGAGGTACACTCGATGACTCCAAGATGTTCGCACAGAACTTATCTCTGGCGTTAAACAATGCCTGACTGTCGCTGGTTCTGATGGGAATAAGAGGAGGCTGAAACAGTAATGAGTTGGTCTTGGACTCACTGAGTTCAGCCTTCACTGAGAAATGTGGAAATTGAGGCTTAAGGAGGTCAGCGACTCACCAAGGCCAGGCAGGGCCTGAAACCCAGTCTTCTGACTCCTAGGCCGGAACAGATTCTGTCAGACCATTCCCACGGGTTTACTTCATTGTGAATCAGTTTTATCAGCTGTTACATTTTTATTTGCGATTTGATATTAAGTTATATTCTTACTAGAATGTCTGAGTTCTTCCACACTCCTAGGGAGTTTGAGTACCATCCAAAAAAGAATACTTTTATTAGGATTATAATAAAATCTAAGCTTGTATCCCAAGGCCAACAAAGGGCCTGTGTATCCTGGACCCTGTCTACTTCTCTGAGCTCCCTTTTGCTCATCAGGTCCTGCCTCCTGGCTGTTCCTTCCTGCCACAGGGCCTTTGCACATGTTCTTTCCTATGCTGGGATTACCGTCCCCTGCTTTTCCCTTGGCTGACTGCTTGTCACCCTTCAGGTGTCAGTTCAGCGTTTCCCTCCATGGAGCATTGGCTACTGGGTCTAGGTTAGTTGGCTCTGTCATTCTCTACCATTGGCTTGCTTATTCCCTTGACAGCACTCACCCCAGTATCCAAAGTGATCATGCTGATCTCAGTTGTTTGTCACCACCTGTAACTTGAATGTAGACTCCATAATCACTGCTCAACCCCCAGCATTTAGATTAATCAGTGCTTTGTACTCAGTAGGTAATTAATACATATCTGTTGAATCCATCAGTGCTGAATGTGGTTGTTCTCAGTCCATTTCTCTGACTTGGGATTTTAAGTTTGACTCTCACGATCCCTTACTGAGTGAGTAGTGAGACCCAGGCCCTGGGCCAGATGCCACAGAAATGCAAAATGACATCCTCCTGCAAGGTCAGGGCTCTCCCCACATGCCAGAAGACAATGTGGCTGAACCCTTATCTAGGGCCCAGCACGGAGTGGTGTCCCCGTGAGGAACCTGTCATGATGATGATGAAAATTGGCCCTGGAGGTAAAGAAGGATGCAGATCACCCACGGTCTGGGTGTGTTCTGGTGTCACCTCATGTTAGAGAGGAAGTGGTTTGAGTGGTCTGGTGTTTCTGTCTAGACTCCAGTGACTCTGTCATACACATGTAGAGTGTAGATCCATGGGGAGAGCTGGGCTTCAAGAGGCTTTGGCTCTCTCTGAGCCTCTGCTAACTCTTCTGTAAAATGGGAACATGGCTGCTCTAGAGGAGGGACTGATGACATTGCATAAATGCCCAGCCCAGGGCCTGCCCTGCTCCAGAACGTTTCTAGTAAGTGTGAGTCCCCTTCTCTTCCCCCTTCTGTGGTTGGCCCAGAGCCTCTGGTGGTAGCAGAGGGATACAGGGCTGCCTGGAAGGGGGCTCCCTGCTCACCTGGCCTGGGACTCTCTCTCGCCCATAGGGGGACTATGTGTGGATGGACCTGAGATCGGGGCAGGAGTTTGATGTGCCCATCGGGGCAGTGGTGAAGCTCTGCGACTCTGGGCAGATCCAGGTGGTGGACGATGAAGGCAATGTGAGTAGCCCCTCCCTCCTCCTGCCCCATGCCTTGGGGGAAGATCTGGGCTGACAGCTGTCTCAAAGCAGGGAGATGATCTAAAGGAGATGGAGGCTGTGCCCGTGCCCCCACTTCTGCCTCTCAGATGCCTCCTTCCATGAGCCTTCCCCAGCACCCCAGCAAGAGGGAACCCCCTGCCTGCCTCAGGCTACTCGTTCTGTTTCCACAAGCACTTCAGTTCACTCTGCCTGGTGTTAGAGATGTGTGTGTGTATGGTGGGGTTTGAGTGCAGGGGGAGCAGGCTAGAAGCTCCTCAGACACGGAGGTGCTTTGGGGGCAGACTGACTGCATTCAAATCCCATCTCATCCACTTGTTAGCTGTGCCACCTTGGCCAAGTCTCCTTCTCTCCTGAGCCTCAGTTTCCTCTTTGTAAAATGAGGATAATAATAAGTATCTCACAGGACTGTTGACCCATATGTGAGATCACACGTGTAGAATGCCTCAGTGAAGTTAGTGCTAGCCTGAAAGTTAAATGAACGCCCACAGCCTTGCTGTATTGGGTTACTGACATCACATGAATCCACTGTCCACCTTGACACTGCCCCGGAAATTGGTCTCACAGATTAACACTTTACCTGTGGCCCAGAAGGAAAGAGACCCCAGAAGTGTAAGTTTTCTAGGTAGTGATAGTGGGGCCTCGGAGAGGTCTGAAGTCAGGGGCCTGCCCTGGAGAAGGTGGCTGGTTCACATGAGGGCCCGGAGGGGAAGCTCTGGGGCCTCTGAGCATGCATGCACGTGTGTGTCACTGGGGGTATGCACGTGTGTGTGTCACTGGGGGTATGCACGTGTGTGTCACTGGGGGCATGCACGTGTGTGTCACTGGGGGTATGCACGTGTGTGTGTCACTGGGGGTATGCAGATGTGTGTGTCACTGGGGGCATGCACGTGTGTGTGTCACTGGGGGTATGCAGATGTGTGTGTCACTGGGGGTATGCAGATGTGTGTGTCACTGGGGCATGCATGTGTGTGTGTCACTGGGGGCATGCAGATGTGTGTGTCACTGGGGGTATGCAGATGTGTGTGTCACTGGGGGCATGCACGTGTGTGTGTCACTGGGGGTATGCAGATGTGTGTGTCACTGGGGGCATGCACATGTGTGTGTCACTGGGGGTATGCAGATGTGTCACTGGGGGCATGCACATGTGTGTGTCACTGGGGGTATGCAGATGTGTGTGTCACTGGGGGTATGCAGATGTGTGTGTCACTGGGGGTATGCAGATGTGTGTGTCACTGGGGGTATGCACATGTGTGTGTCACTGGGGGTATGCACATGTGTGTGTCACTGGGGGTATGCAGATGGGGTGCAGAGCACACAGGTGCAGCTTAGCAGGGATATGAAGAACCCAGGGAGAGTCAGCTCTGCCATAATGTGGGCTGTGCCCCGTGGTGTGCCAGGGGCTGGGGACATAGAACTGGACTGAGTCCCTGTCTTAGCCTCCTGGTCTGAGGGAGGACAGTCAGGAGAAAGAGGGTGCAGGGACTTGAAACCGAGGGTCCGCTGGGGATGAGAGGAGGGCTCAGGACCCTCGAGGCCAGGTACTTGACATGGAGTGGACAGGAGCACCCCAGATATTCCTGCAGCCCTCAGGTGCATCCCCTCGGCGTTTACAAGGCCCTTTAACCCAAGTTCTGTCTTTGGACTCTCATGGCATCTGTGGAAGGCAGGGAGGGAAAGAACTGTTACCCCATGAGGAAACTGAGGCACATAGAGGGACCACGCAGCCAGTCACACAGCTAGTAAGTGGTGGTGCTGGCATTAAAACCCAGGACTTCTGTCTTCTATGCATGAGTTTCCCCTGTCAGCATTATCTCAGTGGTGACTTTGGGGGTCAGGTTCTGCTAATCACATTTTTGGCCCCTGGGCTGTAGAACCCAAGTGCTTCCAATATTGTTCCAGAGGCTCCAGTTCTAGGACCCTCTAGGAAGCTACTGTGAGGGTGCAGCCCCAGAAGGGGGAGGCACAGGCTGTCTGGCAGCACAGACAGGCCTGCTAACCTGCCCAGAGCCCCCAGGGTAGGGACCAGGGACTCTGTCTGCAGGCTTGAGTTTCACCTGGGTCATGTTGCATGTCAGATGGTGTCCCGTAACTCTGAGTCATCGAATCCCAAAGGTCCCCTTCCGCTTCTCCTCCACCCAGGCCCTGAGAGTGGGGGCTGCAGGAAGGGTGGGCATGACTGGCTGGCAGGGGCAGTTCAGGAGGCTGGGGTTTGCATCCGTGGCATTGGACCCCCAGGGCTTCCAGACCCCTTCTTTACAAGCCTTTCCCACCCCCATTCCATCCCCTCTCTCCCAACTCCAGGCTGTCATCTCTTACCCCTCTGTCTGCCCACAGACTCCTAGCAACTTGAGAGCAGGGAACAGGCCAGTCCCATCTGGTTCCCCAGAGTTCATCAAGGGGTCTGCCCAGAGAAACCTCTTGGCAAAGACTCGCCGAGTGATGAATGAAAGGTTGTGGTTCCAGTCCCCACTGGAATCCCAGTGTCTTGCCTTTGTCCAAGCCATTTCTGTTGCCAGATACACCCCTCCTTCCCTTCCTCTAGGGAGCAAGTTGTCCCCGCTCAGTCCAGGCCAGCTCTTTCCCAAAGGCGTACTTGGTCCCTGAAATTGACCGTGTTCCCCTCCCCCATTTGCTGGCATTCCTTCAGGCCAGGCCTCAGCTACTGCCCTGGTTACACTTTGGCCTCTAGTAGGTACCTGTGGACCTTGCCCTGAAGGGTGCTAGCCTCTGTTGGGAGTCCTCCCACGCAGGAAACAGTGTGAGTGGCGCAGCTACTGGGCAAGTCATTTTACCTCTTGAGTCAGACTCGTCACTATTAAATGGGGTCTGTGATTCTCTGTTAGGGATGTTAGAAGAGCAAATGTAAATCAAAAGGCAGTAGAGTGAAAATGCCCAGCTCTGGCTGAGCATTTACCAAGCAGCAGCACTCTACAGATCTGGCAGGAGAAAGCTGTCAACAAAGATGGATGTCGTGATCACATCCATCAGTCCTCCCAAAACCCCTGGGAAGAAGGGACTCTTACTCTCATTCCCATTTCACAGCTGAGGACGTGGAGGCTCAGGAGGGTAAATTGATGTACTTTGGGGTCTGGGGTCATGCCATGACTGAGCACTGTCAACCTGTGTGCTGAACTGTCCTGGGGAGGGATGTGGGGACCTGAGGTTGGGGTCAAGTGGGGATGGCAGACAGCCTGCCCAGGAGCCCTCTCCCCTCCTGTCCACACTGGGGCCTAGGATAGAGGCACAGAGCAGGGACGGTGTGGGGAGAGTTTCCAACGGGATCAGCTTGTATAAGACATAGGGTGCCTGGGAGAGAGGAATGTTCCACACGGGACTGGAAAGTCCAGGCAGGTTCCCTAATGTCAGCACCCAACCCCTCGCCTTGGGGAGGCTGCATGAGAGCCTACCCTGTGTTGAAGTGCTGCTGGCCTGGAAGTGCCATGGAGTGTCAGGGAAACTGGGCTGGGGGGCTCTGCCCAGCGCAGCCCCTGATCCCCCTGAGGGCCTGGGCAGGCTGCCACCCTCCTCCAAGCCTGTTTTCTCATGTAAAGTGGAGGGGCTGAAATGGGGGACTTCTGGGGTCTCTCCATGACTGACTTCTGCCTCTCATTCAGACCTGGTCCCCTGCAGTCACCAGCCAGCCATCTTTCCCATCAGAGGCTCCCTGCCACATCATTTGTGCCTAGCCCCTGTGCGAGACACCGTGGCCTCAGATGTGGCCGTGGAGGCAGGGGGACAGCACAGGCGAGGGTGGCCAGCACTGTCAGGGGAGGCTTCAGAAACTGGGAAACCTCTGAGCCAAGCCTCAATGGCTAAGGAGAAAGAAGGTAGAGGGAATGGTGGAGCAAAGTCACAGAGGCCTTTGGGGACACGAAACCCATGTTCCCTGGCTAGGAAGTGCCAGGGGTAGCTGGGATGGAGGCTAGGGATCCCTGTGTCCAGCACATGCGGGCCCTTGATGCCAGGCTGAGGAGCCCAGGGGAGTCAGGGAAGGGCTGAGAGCCCCAGAGTGACAGGGTCAGGAGCGTGCCTCAGGAAAGGACCAGGGGACGAAGGATTTGATGGAGGAGCCAGTGAGAAACGGTGGTCTCAATCAGGGTGTGAGCTTGAGGGTGGTGAGGAGGGCACTGCCCACTCAGTAGCTTTTAGAGGGTTGAATGGGCAGGACTGGGTGACCCGTTGGACTGGGGTGGTGGTGGAGGGGAGCTGATGTCCAGATTCATGCTAGTGGCCAGCTGTTGGGGTTGGCTCTGTCAGAAGGGACCTGGAGGAGGAGCAGGTGGGGGAGGACATGGTGTGTGCCTCACATCTGCTCAGCAAGTCTCAGGGCCTGAGCTGGGGGATGGCAGAGAGGTCCCCTTTTCCCCCAAAAGGCAGGTCCTGGGGCTACTGGGTCATGGCATTTGGGGATGGGAGGACTGAGGTACACTTAGGCGGTGGCCACACTTCCATGAAAGTCTGGGATTTTGCGAAGGTGCTGGAGACCCCCCTCTGGGGTCGGGGAGGGCTCTAGGGCCCTGAGGAAACCAGGGCTTTGCCAGCTTGTTGAAAGAACTGGTGCACTTCCCAAATGCTCACCCATCTGCCACCACAGGGCAGCCGGGGAATACTGCAGAGTAAGGAGAGCTGGGCAAGCAACCTGTGTCCTCCACTTCAGCTCACAGGTCCCGAGAGTTGACACCCCTTGCTCCCACAGCTCATCAGCAAGCCCCAGGAAATACCGCCCGGTGGGTCCACTTCTCCCCAGCACCACTGCTACCGCCCCGCCTTCCATCTTTCCCTTGAATGTGCCAAGGCTTTGCTGGCCTGAGCCATTGTTTTGCTGTTCCCTGGACCTGGAGCCCTCTGCCCCCCACCACCCCCCAATCTTTTTACAGTGGTCTCTTTCTCTTCCTTCATGCCTCAGCTCATATGCCACCCCCTCAGAGGGGTAGACCCTGACCACGCCATCTCAAGCAGCTCCTCCCATGACTCTCCAGCACATACACCTGTTGAGGTATTCTTGGCACTATCTGAAATCACTTTTTAATGTTTGTTTGTTTGTTTTTTTCCACCGGAGCCTGAATTTGAGACCAAGCCTGTCTACCTCTAATTAGTACCCTTTCCACTCCATCCTGCAGAGGGCCTGAGGGAACTCTGATCCCCTTACTGACAGCAGTCAGCTGGGGCCAAAATCCCTGCTCTGCCCACCTCTTAGGTCTGCGAGAGAATCCCCTAAGAGAAGGAGCCGTCCTTGAGGGGTAGAGGTGGCTAGTACCATCCTGAAAGGCTCAACCTTGTTAGAACTGACCGTGTTTGACCGCGAGAGAGGTCAAGGCCCTTACCGGGGCTGGCACTAACCCCGCGCTCCCGCCCATCCCGGCCCCTTCCCCTGAAGCGCGCTGACGTTGGCCACCGGCTCCCCGCAGGAACACTGGATCTCCCCGCAGAACGCAACGCACATCAAGCCTATGCACCCCACGTCGGTCCACGGAGTGGAGGATATGATCCGCCTAGGGGACCTCAACGAGGCGGGCATCTTGCGCAACCTGCTTATCCGCTACCGGGACCACCTCATCTACGTGAGTGCCGCCCCGCCGGCGTGCCAGTCCAGGCCCCTCCACGCCCCGCCCCACGAACCTCGCCCCGCCCCGCCCCACCCCGCCCGTCTCTCCCATCTCGCCTCCAGCACGCCCGCCCTGCCAGGGGCCCCGCCTCCTGAGACTTTGTCCGCTGTACAGCTGGACCCCGGGGCCCCTGCTGGGGCCCATCTGCCAGCAGCCGCTCGCTTGGCGGCGAGGGCTCATCCTCGTGGGCCGTGGCTTTTGTGGTGTGGTTGGGGTGGGGAGCGGTTTGTACTACACAGTTTTCATGTGCCTCTCTAGGCCTTGGAACCAATGGGAGGCCAGAGCGGAGTCAGTGAGCGGCTTGGTGCTTTGCCCAGGCACGGAAGGGCTGCTCTGCTGGGTGTTTGCTAAGGGGCTAGGACCTGCCATCAGGCCTCAGGGGCAAGAGAGGATGGATGGATATCCTCAGGAGGGTGCTAAAGGAGGGAACATGCTCTGCTCCTCCTCCCCTCAAACCTTGATATTAGAAACACACACACACATACCACTCTCCACCTTCAAACTCAAGAGGACAGATAAAGATGTCTTCCCCAGCCAGGACACAGCAGATTCCAAGAGGCTGAGCTCAGAGAAGATCAGAACAATAAGGGTCCGTGCAGATCATTTACTCTGGAGGTTCTCACACTTTCTGGTCACAGGAACCCTTTATGTTCTAAAAAATTATTGAGGATTATTAAGGATCCCAAAGGACTTTTGTATACTGAGTTATATCTGTTGATATTTGCCATATTAGAAGTTAAAACTGAGACATTTAGAAACATGTATTAATTTTTGAAAAAGTAACCATGATAAATCTGTTATAAGATAACATAAATAACATTTTTACTAAAAATGACATTTCCCAAAATAAAAAAAATGGTGAGAAGAGTAGCATTGTTTTACAGGTATTTTCAAATCTCTTTAATGTCTGGCTTAATAAAGCCAACTGGATTCTCATCTCTGCTTAATGTCCAGTCTGATGTGATATTTTGGCTGAAGTGTATGAAGAAAATTTGGCCTCACAGATGTGTAGTTGGAAAAGAGAAGGTTTTGCAGACTTCCTGTAAGGGTCTTGGACCCCCAGGGGTCTTTGGTCTACACTCTGAGAACTGCTGCTCTAGCCCCATAGCCCAGTTGCAGACAGGGAAACTGAGACGCCGCAGGTTTAATCAGGCCCAGAGCCGTGCCATGCCCGGGTCACTGCCTGCTTCTGACCCAGCCCCATCCTCCAGCAGCGCAAGGGCAAAGGAAACCAAGGAGGTGCAACCCCCAGCAGGGAGCAGGAAGGATCCCCCTCCCCTCCACACAGTGCTGGCCTGATTGTCTTGAGACCCAGGCCCAGGGAAGGCTGGTACTAGGGGCATACTGGGGGAGGTGTCGGGTCTGCAGGAGTGATTTGGCTCCCAGCTCAGAGGAGTGGTGTTTGGGCTTCTGGAGGTGGGTGAGGTTGGCTGGTAGAGATGGCATTCAGGAAGGGGCATGGCCTGAATAAATGCTGGAGGCAGGGCCATGCTGGTGAGTGATCAGCAGGCACAGCATCCCTCAGGTTGTCAGGGCCATGAAGGGGTGCCAGGGCCCAGGGCTGGAAAAGTCTCAGAGAGCCCCAGGTGTTGTCACTGAAGAATCACGACAAGGAGCTCTCAGGGCCAGGGGTTCAGTCCCTCTCAGAAGCCCTGAATTATGGCTCCTCAGCTGCCAGAGAGGTCCTCAGCCACTCTCTGACTCTAGGTCCCTCTGCAGCTTTAGGCTCCAGAGGAGGGGCTGCATGTGGCTCCTTGCCGTCCATTGTTTGGGCATAGGAAGTGACTTTGGCAGAGAGCCCTCTAGCCCTGACGATGCCCCTCTCACTCTGTTCCTCAGTCAGGCCTCACCTGCATTTAGAGGGGCAGGGCATGGAGGGTACCTCCAGATGTCATCAGCATCACCCAGGCAGTGGGGAGGAGCTAGAACTTGAGCCCAGGGCAGGGACGCCCACCCACTGTATCTCACAAGGACCTGCTGGTGTCCACACCCCACTTCTTGGCAGCCCCCTCTTTGTTCCTCTCCCTGGAGGGCAAGTGGTCACTGGTGGGTGCTGGGGTCCTCTGTGGCCACTCACCCAGGCCTGGGCAGTCTTAGGTGAGCAGGGAGCCTGTCTACCTGCCTACAGGGCACTTCCAGGGCCAATGCTTTGTCTTAGTCCTATGCCAAGGCTGGAACCCAAGGCCCACTCTCCTGTCAGGAGACACAGAGGGCCCCGTCTCAGGGGAGGAGCTGGGTAAGATGGAAGTTGTCCCACCAGGCCTCCTGCAGCCCAGTGTCTCAGCATAGCTCAGGGGCTTGAAGCCTGTGGATCAGCCACAGTGCAGGCAAGCCGGTCCTCACACGAGGGAGTCGGTAGGTCAGCTGCATCTAGGAACAAAGGCAAAAACAGGATTCATAAGGGAGAGGGAGGAAAAGACTTCAGACCCCGTGGGCTCAGTGAATCTTGTCTGTAAAGTTAGGAGGGTGGTGAGCTGATGCCCGGGCAGCCAGCAGAGGATCGCTTGGACATTACATCTTCCAGGAGGGTTTCAAAGAAAATAACTTCAGGGATTTATGGGTTCTCCAGAAAGGCCCCAAATCTGAACCATTTGCATCATTTGAAGTTCTCACATAACCTTTCTGACTTATTTTCTGGGTGAGAGGGAGGAGGCGGGGCCGTCCCCTGTGGAGGGATGGGGTAGGGGCCCAGGTAGGTGTCTAAGCTGCCTTCTTGTCCAGGATGCCTGGCCAGGAAACCACGCTGTGGTACCTGGAAGGGCTTCAGCTCCAATAGTCCGCCAACCTTAGATTCTCAGTGTCTCTTGGACATGCTCAAGAACTACAGGATTCAAAGAGGTTTCCTTGACTCGCTGAGTTCATGATTCTGTGACTTAGTGGATGAGGTAGGATTAGAGCAGGGCTTTGAAGAAGCAACCGGGCCATTGTTCCACCCGGAAACTGTACCTGTCCCTAACCATGGCAACCTCCTGTCCCTTCATGGATTGGATTACCCTGGGCACAACACATGCACTCAGGATTTCCTCCGATTACCATGGCCAGCTCGCAGCCTTGGGCCGGTGGATGCTCTGTTCTCGACTGCCTGTCCTGGGCTCTCCTGCCTCCAGCTTCCCTGTCCCCAGGAGCCCAAGAGAGCATCCCAGGGCCACATATCAGCCCTAGCCACTCCAGGATGAGGAAAGGCCCTTAGAGAACATTTAGCAACCACTCACTGCATGCCCAGAGAGCAAGGACTGTCCCTGCATTGAGTGGAAGGGCTGGTGGGGACCCAGGGCTCTCTAACGCTGAGCAGAGGCTGCAGCCCTGATCTGGGAGGCAGGAGGCTGGTGTCCAGTCTTGGCATGTGCCCTTGGGGACGTCCCTATCCCTGTCTGGTCTCAGCCTTTCCTAGGCACAACAGGGAGACTGCATGGAGTGGGCACCTCTGTGGCTCTGGGAAGACTTGAGAGTCCCAGGATGTGTTCTTGGTCTCCATGGCCTGCTAAATGCTAATGAAGTCCCCCGAGCTCTGTCTGGGGACCCCTAGGGACCACATGTGCTGTATCCCTGGTTTGGGAACAGTCCTTCTCTCTCCCCACCCAACCTGTGGCTCCACAGGGCAGATTTTACTACTAGAGATTTGAGCAAGAGGTCTGTGCTGAGCATCAATTCTCTGCCAATCTGAATCCTTAGAGTCAGAGGGACAGGCCAGAGGGCTCAGGGAGCAGTGCTAAGACCTTGGAGGACCAATGGGCACAGAAGCCCGGATAGGGCCAGGGTCTCATTCCCAGTGGTGGCCAGCCTCCTCTTCAGGAGACCCCAGCTGCTGGCTCTGCAGGTCCTGTGGGTGTGTTTCTGGGGTCTGGGGAAGCCCAGGTGGAGAGGCCAGAGCTGGGGCTCTGGTGCCAGGGTTTCTCATTCACCCCACCCCACACACATCTGCTGTGTGACCTTGACAAGTCTCCCCACTTCCTGGAGGCTCGCTTCTTTCATCTGCGGAAGGGGAATATGACCACACCTCCCGAGGCCTTCTGAGGAGTAAAAGGGGTGATGGAGTGGGAGCTGCAAAGTCCTGAGCCCAACAGGGCTTGCTCTCGCCCTGTTGCTGGAGAGAATCCTCCTCACCGAGGAAGGCGGACTCGTTTCTATTATTTGTTTTGTAGTAGTTAGGTAGATACATACATGCATACATACATATACAAAAAATTATTCATTTTTTCTGCACAGATGGTAGCATCCCTTCCACGCTGTTCTGTGGTTTTCCACTGGCCACATCCCAACCGCCCTTCCCGTCAGTGTGGCTGGGGCTGCCTCAGTGCTGCTGACAGGCCTGTCCCCTCGCTACCTTCCCTGCAGGTTGCTGTGGCTGGCGGTGGAAGCTGTTCACCCAGCACTTCCCCACCCATTGATCTAGTTGCTCTTTCAGCCACTCAGCAAATGTTGCTGAGCATCTCCTATGTGCCGTGCATGGAGACAGGCCCTGAAGGAGGGAGGCCTTGAATGGGGACTGTAGAGGAATCAGCTGAGCATGCTGAAGGAGACCTGTGGGCATGATGATTGTACAGGAAGGTGCCTGGCTTCCTGGAGGAGGCATCATCTCGGCTTGGAACTGAAGGATGAGAAGGAATTATCTGGGTGAAGGGGTAGGGGAAGTGTGTCCCTGGGCTGAGATGGCAGGGGTTGGAGTGTGGTGCTTTTAACTGAGAGTTTCATATGAATGGAGCCTCTTGGTTGTGGGTTGAGGTTGACGAGGGTGGCAGGGGCCAGGGCTTGGGGCTTTGTGGGCAGGAAGAGCATTTGGACTTTGTCCGGAGGCTGTGGGAAACCGCTGGAGGGTTTTCAGCAGGGATGATGTGGTTAGATGTTTTAAAAGCCGGCGCAGCTCTGAGTGGAGGTAGATTGTTGTGGGGGCGAATGTGGAAGCTGGGAGCCCAGTGGGGAGGCACCTGCAGTGGGCTGCTGAGAAATGAGCATGGCCTGGCCAGGGAGGCGGCATGCAGATGGAGAGTGGGAGTGGTGTGAGGGAGGGGTGTCCAGGGGCTCCCCAGGTTCCTGCCCTGGGCGAGGGATGGGGTGATGCTGTTGGTCAAGTTGGGAAGGCTGGAGAGAGCAGAGTTGGAGGGAAGGGGAAGCTCTGGTCTGGACGTGCTGGTGGCATCAAGTAGGGACGTCAGGAGGCTCAGGGCTGAAGGGTTCATGCACAGGAGGACCCTCTGGGCTGTGGGCAGAGTGGAGAAGGCCGTGGGTGCCATGGGTGGGAAAAGGCCTAGCCCCAGCCCTGGGCCAGCTTCTCAGAGCATCTCAGCATCCCCCATTTCCCTCTCTGGACTGCACGTGCCCTGCACGTGGCCACGGAGCCTGCTCCCAGGGCCTCCCTCCATTGGGCTCTGACCGCCTCCTGGAGGCTGGTCCATTAGATCTGAAACGGCCTCTGCCTCCAGCCTGGGTGACGACCATTCATCCCCACAACTGCCAGGGTGACCTTTCAGCAGCAGACCTCCCAAATGTCAAGCCCTTCCACGCCTCTGTGCTTGCTACCCACGGGCGGGCCCCCTGGCTCTCCCTCCCCTACACCCCTACCTCATGAGCTCTAGGTGCCTCCATCAGGACCCTAACACCCCAGCCTCCCCGTGTGTCTCAGTAGAGGGTTGTTGAATGGTTGCATGGCATCAGCCTGTGCTGTGTGGGGATCATGGGCCAGATGGCTGAGCATCACATTATTAAGAAGAAATCAGGAAGAAAGTTTAGTTGGGCATTGTGGCACATGCCTGGAATCCCAGCTACTTGAGAGGCTGAGGCAGGCAAATCTCTTGAACCCAGAAGATGGAGGTTGCAGTGAGCTGAGATTGAGCCACTGCACCCAGCTTGGGCGACAGAGCGAGACTCTGCCTCAAAAGAGAGAAAGGAAGGTGGCGTTTATGTACCAGGCACCTGGCAAAATTATGTCTTTTCCCTTTAGTCTTTACAACAGCCAAGGGAAGTGGGTGTTAACCTCCCCTTTTACAAATGAGCAAACTGAGGTTTGCCAAAGGGATATTCTTTGGGGCTGGTTCCTAGTCTGATGCAGGTTTCCACCAGAATCTAGCTAGTTCCCACGGCTGGGCAGGGCCGAACTGTAGGGGACCGTGCCTGAGGGGTCCAAGGGCAGGGCCTGATCTGAGAATTCAGCAGCCCTGGGCCATGTGGGTGCCATTCATGGAAAATGCTCTTATAGCCCCTATTCCCTACTGACGAGCTTCCTTTTCTTCTGCTCTGCACTTTGCAACCTCAGACCAACTGCGGAGGGCGGGTGAGTGTGGCACAGAAAGCCAGCTCCAGCTGGTGTCGTATTTGGCTGCCTGCTTGGCCTGGCTGCTCCCCTCCAGCCTCCCACCCCCACCCCACCGTAGCTCTTCCTGCTTGGCTCTCGTGGCACGGTTAGTGGGTCAGCACAGTGAGGCTCAAGTGCTTCCCTCCATGGGCTGATTGGAGGAAGAGGCTTAGGTGGGAAAGGAAGGTCTTCCTGGGCCCAGAGAAGGGCAGTTTCTGGCCAGCTCTCCTGGTCCAGGACAGCCAAGGCCAGGACTGGAGGCTGGGTCTTGGCCCCACCTGGCCCCAGGGTGGGCGTTTCCCCCAGCATGCAGGGCCTGCAGCCAGGGAGGTCAGCTCCCTGCATGGCCACGGAAGGCTGAGGCTGCTGGGGCATAGCTGTGGCTCTGCTGTGATGCACTGAGCCCTGAATGGGAGGGGGAGGGCAGACTGTCACCTCCCCTGGACATCTTTCTTCAGCCTCTCCAGGCCCCAGATATCAATACATCCATTGCCAATTATGGTCTAGGCCTGCCTGACCTTTTCAAGTTTGAGACATGGGGTGGGAGGAGGGAGAAGTAACCCTGAGTGCCTCACCCTGCTCTGGTGGCAGGAGGGCCAGGCTGTTGTCCCCTGTGGCAGGACCCCAAGCCCACAACAGGAAGCCTTGCCTACAGACAGCCGATCTTTGCACTAACAGAGGAGCCCAAGTAGAGAACCCCCTTAAGGCTATCTGAGGTGCGCCTGGCCCCTGTGCCTACGCTGCGCAGGAGGACTGGAGGTGCTCTGTCCCCCGGAGCGCAGCGTCTCCCTTTGTCCTGGGGCAGTGCTACAGAGAGTGGGGCCCACCCAGCCCCCAAGCCACATACCCCAACTCCTTCAGCTCTTCATAGCTCATTTCTCACACCCCTCTCCCTCACCAACCTGGCCTCCCCCCGGACATGGTCCTGTTGATTAATTTCACTCCAAAAGCTTGGGATACAGGGCCTGAAGGCCATGGTGGGAGTCAGCATTTGCAGAGTACCTACTGTGTGCCATGAATTTAAAAAGATATCACCTCCTCTCATCTTCACAAACAGTTATGCTCATTTTTACAGATAAAGAGAAGGAAATCTAGGGGTAGAGACTCCACCTACCTCTTCATCAAATGTCACTGAGCACTAACTCCAAGCCAGACCCAGTGCTGGACGGATGGCCCTGCCCCAGCTCCTAAGGAGGCCCGATTCTGGCTCCAGGTCCACCCACATGACTCCAAAGCCAAGGTTCTTCCCTCCAGAGCAGAGCCCAGGAGCTTTCTAGAGTCAGAGTCTCCCACACAGAATCAGTGAGCTCCCCATCTCTTGCTGCCCACAGACGTACACGGGCTCCATCCTGGTGGCTGTGAACCCCTACCAGCTGCTCTCCATCTACTCACCAGAGCACATCCGCCAGTATACCAACAAGAAGATTGGGGAGATGCCCCCCCACATCTTTGCCATTGCTGACAACTGCTACTTCAACATGAAACGCAATAGCCGTGACCAGTGCTGCATCATCAGGTGGGCGGCCCAGCACCTGTGTGGAGCTCCAGGCTTAGGACCTAGAGCTCCAGCTGTGGGTTCCTGCTGATACCTCTAGGAATTGCCCGTGCTATCAGAAATGCCATCAAGCTCCTCAGGAACCAGACCTATGTACTCTGTGCTGTGTAACAATGTAGAAAATCACCTCCCCTTTCTCAGGTATCATATCTCTACGCTACCAAAGCTCACGTTAGCTTTTGAGGCCAGCCTTGTTTACTGCTGGCTCCTGTTAAGTTATGGTCAGTTGACATCTCAGGCTCCTATTTTCTTTTGGACAGAGGGTAAAAGACAAAGCATTGACTGCACATCTAATATGTGTTGTTCTCTATGGCAAGTACAGATGCAGGGGTGTTTGTGTCTGAATGAAGGTGAAGGAGAATGCAGTAGAGCACTGGGCCCTTGAGCCCTGCCCCAGCCCTGGAGGGTCCATATTGTCAGCCGGTATTACAGATGGGGGAGCTGGTGGATGGTGCAGCCTGGGCTGAGTTCCAGTTGGGTGGGGAGTCCCTGTAGGTTGTGACAGGTCCTGCCACTCCCTCCCTCTGCAGTGGGGAATCTGGGGCTGGGAAGACAGAGAGCACAAAGCTGATCCTGCAGTTCCTGGCAGCCATCAGTGGGCAACACTCATGGATT
Organism: Rhinopithecus roxellana; assembly: GCF_007565055.1. NCBI lineage: Eukaryota > Metazoa > Chordata > Mammalia > Primates > Cercopithecidae > Rhinopithecus > Rhinopithecus roxellana. Next base: position 55,006,883 of record NC_044563.1, on the reverse strand, counting down.
GAGCAGCAGGTCTTGGAGGCCACCCCCATTCTGGAAGGTAGGACCAGGGTTCCGAGGGTGGGACCAGGCAGTGGGGCGGGAGAGGGCTTTGCCAGTGACACCCTACTCACTCCGCAGCATTCGGGAATGCCAAGACCATCCGCAACGACAACTCAAGCCGTTTCGGAAAGTACATCGACATCCACTTCAACAAGCGGGGCGCCATCGAGGGCGCCAAGATTGAGCAGTACCTGCTGGAGAAGTCGCGCGTCTGTCGCCAGGTGGGCCTGAGCACCAGGGATACAGGAATAGACCCAGGTCCCTGGCCTCGGGGGTCTGTGTGGCCCTGATGCTCCCCCACCTGCCCGTATTGCTGCCTGCTTACCTCTGTGCTGGAAACCCCACCATGAAACCCACCGATGGGCTTCTCCACAAGCTGTTTGTTAAAATAGTAGACCATCGTCCTAGGCTAGTTCCTGATGGCCTCCTCTGGCCCTCCTCCCCTGGCCCCCAACACTGTGCCCACATTTTCAGGCCCCAGATGAAAGGAACTACCACGTGTTCTACTGCATGCTGGAGGGCATGAGTGAAGATCAGAAGAAGAAGCTGGGCTTGGGCCAGGCCTCTGACTACAACTACTTGGCCATGGTGAGGCCCAGGCGGGCACCTGGGTAGGGGGGCACCCACCCTAGGATTGCAGGGAGCTGGCTGCTGCAGACTCAGCCTTGAGGTCTCACTGGTCACAGGGCTCAGGTGCCAGCTTCTTGCTGGCTTGTCTGGACACCAAGGAGAAGTGGGCCCCTGGCCATTGCTGCCACCAAGCAAAGGGTGGGGGACCTTGGGGCATGCACATGGCAGGCTGGCTTGGGGAGCACCACTCCTTTAGCCTTGGGGAGAGCCCATGTCTGGTTGCCTGGGCTGGGCTGGGGTGGGCCAGGCCACATGGACGTAAGTGTGGGCTACAGCACCTGAAGCGTATGTGTGTCTGTGCAGGTGTGTGTTGTAGGTGTGACAGGTGACCCTGGACACTTCCTGTAGCTGGCTGGCACACACGTGCACACACACACACACACACATCTTGTAGACACACAGAAAATGTGGTGTGCCCCCGCTGATGCCCTGCATGTATGCAGTTACCTCTCTCCTCTGTCTCCACCAGGCAGTACCTGCCTAGGGGGTCAAGTCCCTGATAGTGGGTATCCCTGGGGGGGGCTACAGGAGCCTAGTAGGGCCTAAGTGCTGTGACTGCCAGGTGGGCAACAGGGACTGGCCTGGCATCAGTGACCTGCCTGCTCTTCTGAAGAAGGGGCACCAGCACCCCCAGATGTGGAGAATGAGTTCCTGGGAAGCTCAGGCTTTCTAGACTCTCCAGACTTTCTGGAGGAGTTGTGGTGCTCACTGGGTGAGGTCAGCGCCTAGGGCCCCAGGCTGGCCTGGCCTGTCAGGCAGAAAGGGCCTTTTGGGCAGGCAGCCAGGCACTGCCCCTCTGGGGGTACACTGACATCCTCCTGCACCCCATTCTCCCACCCTGCCCACCAGGGTAACTGCGTAACCTGTGAGGGCCGGGTGGACAGCCAGGAGTACGCCAATATCCGTTCCGCCATGAAGGTGCTCATGTTCACTGACACCGAGAACTGGGAGATCTCGAAGCTCCTGGCCGCCATCCTGCACCTGGGCAACCTGCAGTATGAGGGTGAGGCTGCACTGCCCTTGCCCTGCCCCACCCCTGCGCCAAGTGCAGTGCATTGCCTTGCTGCCCACATGGTATTTCTGTCCCAACACATGCCCTCTTTGGGATGGAAGCTGGGAAGAATTCGCCTGTGGGTAGATTTGAACAGGTCTGCTAGCTTGAAATCGGCTTTGGGTGTAGTGTTGCTGTGCTGACAGTCCACCATGGAGAGGTACAGTTAAAGTATATTGGGAGTTGTCTATGGACCCTTTAAGACTCACTTCAAAGTTGGTTTCTTCTTTACAGTCAGATGTCTTAGAGAGAGGGTTTATCTTTGAACTAATCATTGTAAGGTGTGAGTGACTGGATAGCCATCTTTGGAAAGGGAGAAGGCTAGGGAAGGGAACATGTTCATTCATCTAACATTCTTGGACACCTACTGTGTGCCAGGCTGGGAGGTGGTCCCCTGAGGCAGGTGGCGGGTCCCACTCTGCTCTTGCCCCTGGTTCCCGGCATGGTCCCCAGGCAGAGTAGGAGCCCCAGGAAATGTGCCCAGGGAATGAATGATCCCAGCACTAAGGAGATCACAGTCTAGTCATCTTGAAAGACTTAAGAGACACAGGGAAATGTAAGCTGACAGAAGGAAGAGCTTGTGCAAAGGCCCTGAGAACAGAGCACATGTTGGGAAGGGCGATCCAAAGTTTGTCTAACAGGAGCCAGGGCTGCTGCCAAGAGCCCTGGGAGTGGGGAGAGAGCTGCAACGACCAGTGTCTGTTCCTTGAATGCCAGGCATGGTGCCATGTGAGGGGCATACATGGTCCCTACCTTCATGGTGCCTGCAGTCTCATGGTGAGAACATTAATCAAATACACCTTGACCCAGGAAGCATTTAGTCACAGTGCTGATGCCCTCCCTAGACAGGGCAGGACCCCGGCAGCAGGAGTGACAGCCTAGTCCTCTTAGGACAGTCCCCTTGCCCCTGTTGCCCACCCTCCCTCCCCTGATGCTGTGCCCTTTACTGCCAACAGCCCGCACATTTGAAAATCTGGATGCCTGTGAGGTCCTCTTCTCCCCGTCGCTGGCCACAGCTGCATCCCTGCTTGAGGTCAGTGCCCGGCCTCTCTCCCCTCCACGACTTCTGTCCGTCTGAAGGGTTGAGTTCAAGCTCATTGGGGGCTGGGATGTGGGAACCACATGGCTGGGACCCTCTGGTTTGGAGAGCTCTGTTCAATATGGAGAAGCAACCGTGTGCAGGTCCTGTGCTAGGCATAGGCCCTGAAGGAGCTGCCCTGGGGATGGCGGGGCAGGTGGGGGCCCTGTGATGCCCTGGGCTATGTGACCCTGGGTGAGTCATCCCTGCCTTCTGGGCCTCAGTCTCCACATCTGGGCAAAGGGCACTGGTGTCCATGGGTCAAATGCATTGAGTCTGTCTGTCTTTTAGCAAACACTTACTAGGGTTGGAAAACCGGGATGAATAAAGCCAGAGTTAGGGATGGTCCTAGAAAGGACAGGTGACATGCTGGAGGGAGTTAAGCGGGGCTGTCAAGGAGACAGAAGTTCCTTCCAGGCAGCACCAGGGCAGGTTTCCATGGCTGGGGAGAATTTGCCGTGGGCCCTGGGGCTGGCGTGCTTAGTGGAGGCAGTGGTTTGGGCCAGGCCAGTGCTGGAAAGTGGAGGGGTCTGGTTGTGGGTGGAGGGAAGGGACAGTCTGGATGGTGAGCACCGGGGGTATTGCCTGCACCAGGTGAATCCCCCAGACCTGATGAGCTGCCTGACCAGCCGCACCCTCATCACCCGTGGGGAGACGGTGTCCACCCCACTGAGCAAGGAGCAGGCACTGGACGTACGCGACGCCTTCGTCAAGGTGGGCTGGAAGGAAGGGGCCGCTTGCTCGCCCGAACCCTTGGGAATTTGGGCTGTTGATGAGCAGGTGCCAAGGAGTCCTGGGAGGCGGGTAGACGTCTGGGTCGCCACCCCTGCCTGCCCCGGGGCCACAGTCGACCTTCCTCGAGTCCCAGGTGCCCATGCTCCTCTGGGACCTTCCTAGCTCTGGCCACCCCAGGCCCTTGGCTTTTGGCCTGCTTTGATCAGCCATGCTGTTCCCAGCCCCGGGTTACTCTCTTTGGTCTCTCTGTAGAAGACACAGAAGAGAGGGGCTGGATCGGGTCCTGTTTCTACAGCCCCTCGTTTGCCATTCATGGAGCCTTCACCCACCACACCAGGCCCTGGGCTGTGTTCGGGGACCTCAGAGATAAACAGGGTTGGAGAGAGAGACGAGAGCCCCAAGGAGGGCTCCTTCCCCGGCTGCAGGGTCAGGGAAGGCTTCTCAGAGAGGAGCTGTTATCTCAACAGAGCCTTGAAAAATGTGTAGCAACTGTTCAAGCAGGAGAAGGGGGCTCCAGGCAGAGGGAACAGCTTAAGTAAAGGGTTGGGGTTTCCACATATCACTTTGTTCCACGCAAGGGCTGGAGCGAGGCCATGAAAGGTCTAGGAGCCTGGCCTGTCCCTTGGGGAAGGGTGTGGCTGGTGCCAGTGGCTGATCACTGCCTTTCAGGGGATCTACGGGCGGCTGTTCGTGTGGATTGTGGACAAGATCAACGCTGCAATTTACAAGCCTCCCTCCCAGGATGTGAAGAACTCTCGCAGGTCCATCGGCCTCCTGGACATCTTTGGGTTTGAGAACTTTGCTGTGAACAGGTACCGCATGGGGCTCCGCTCATGGGAATTTCCTTCCCCAATATGGACATAAGAAATAATCATGTCTCTCTCTTGTGAAGCACATTTAGTTGCCTCCTAATACACTCTGCCAGGCTGTTCCACCATCATGGTGGACCCTCTGCCCTTCTTTCTCATCCCCTTGTGTCCCTCACCTCCCTAAGGTCAGCTGAGCCTGGCTTGGGTTGTGAGGAGGCTGTACACGTCCTGAACACTTGGGGAGGCAACCTCTGGTCTCCAGGCCCCGCTGGCCACTGCTGATCTGCCCAGATCCATGCTGCAAGGTGTCTCAAAGCAGGGAGGCCGGGCCTGAGCCACACTTGTGTTGGGGTCTCAGCCACCATTGGGATTCTCTGCCTTTTAGGGGCCGTATGAGGGGCTGATGGGTCTGTCACGTACAGGTGGGTCCTGGAGCCCCACTTCCTGCTGGAAAGTCAGGACCTGGCAAGTCATGTCAGTTCCTGTGCAGTTTGGATGTCTCAAAGCCCTCCTCCAGCTCCAAAACACCATACTCAACACACAGGGCTGTGTCTGTGGCTCGGCCTTGTCTGTAGCCGGGGCTGTTTCCCAAGCCTTGTCAGCCACCTTCCCACCTCCCAAGGCCACTTTCGATATCCCTGTATGGCCCACCAGCCAGCGTCTGGGCTCTTTCTCTCCCAGGCAATCTGCCTGGGGTTTGAGTGCCCACCTGCCAATCCCCAGCCCTCCCCAGGGCTTGATCATGCAAGGGAAAGGGTCCTGAAAAGCCTTAACTCTCCTTCTGGCTCACGGAGTGACCCTGGACAAGTCCTTTGCCCTTGCTGGGCCTCTGTGTCCTCCTCTGCACCTGGAGGGAGGTGGACTTGATAAACCCCCTTGCCTCAGAGTTTGGAATCCACGATGGGAGCAGCTTGCTAAAGGCCATGCTGCAGGTGGAGGCAGAGCCAGGCTCTGAACTGCAGGGTGGGGCCTGAACAACACCCTTACCCCATCCCTGTGCCCCTGTAGCTTCGAGCAGCTCTGCATCAACTTTGCCAATGAGCACCTGCAGCAGTTCTTTGTGAGACACGTGTTCAAGCTGGAGCAGGAGGAGTATGACCTGGAGAGCATTGACTGGCTGCACATCGAGTTCACCGACAACCAGGACGCCCTGGACATGATCGCCAACAAGCCCATGAATATCATCTCCCTCATCGATGAGGAGAGCAAGTTCCCCAAGGTGGGCCGGCCCTGCCACCGCCTCCCGGGGTCTTGGGCGTGCACAGCTTCCTTCCCTGCTCTGAGCCACAGCTTTCCTCATCTGCAAAATAGGACTAATGTTACCCACCCCTCAAGGTGGCTCTGGGGCCAATTCAAGTACAGTCATCTGCCATTTGGGAATCACCTACAGTCCACGGGGTCCTGGGCCAGGCCATGAAGATCCAAGCATGCAGCTGGCACAGAACGGGTGCTAAGGACACAGCATATATCTCAGAGCTGGGGAGGGGGAGACGGGATTGCACCCATGATTTTAGTCTTGGGAAATCGATTGTCTAAACTGGAACGCACTTTCAAAGTTGCGTAGTTCCAATTCATCCACTTAAGAGATGGGGAAATGGGGGCCCAGGGAGCTCCTATGTGAGGTAGAAATAAAGGGAGGGAAGCTCCTGAAGAAGAGACAGGGTGCAAAGACATGGGCAGGGAGGGGAGTGGGGCCCATGGAGGAGAGGGTGGACTCACAGTTGCCCCTCCACTCCCCAGGGCACGGACACCACCATGTTACACAAGCTGAACTCCCAGCACAAGCTCAACGCAAACTACATTCCCCCCAAGAACAACCACGAGACCCAGTTTGGCATCAACCATTTTGCAGGTGTCGTCTACTATGAGACCCAAGGTACAGAGGGCTGCCAGCTGTCTGTTGCTCCCTGCCTGTAGCCCTGCCTTCCCCTTCTCCAGCCCAGGAATAAGATATCTGGAATTTTAAAGATTTTTTAAATTTGTGAATATATATAATATATATACTATATAATATATATATAATATATATACTATATACTATATATACTATATATACTATATAATATATATACTATATAATATATATATAGTATATATATATATATATACTTGACTAAAATGGCCAAGTGTTGGATTCAGTGGCATTAAGTACTTCACAGTGCTGCGCATCCAGTACTGCTATTTCCAGGGCTTTCTCACCGCCCCAAACAGAGGCTCTGCGTGCATGGAGCGATGCCTCCTTTCCCAACCCCTAGTCCCCTGTAACCTGTGTTCTACTTCTGTCTGTGAGTTTGACTATTCTAGGTACTTCATATAAGTGGAATCATATGATATGGGTGTACATCATTTAATGTCATTTATGAGAATGTGTCGTTAGGCAATTTGGTCATTGTCAATCATCGTAGAGTGTAGTTACACACCTAGATGGTCCAGCCTACTACACAGCCAGACTATCTGGTATGGCCTATTGCCCTCAGGCTACAGACCTGTACAGCATGTTCTTGTACTAAATACCATAGGCTGTTTTGACAGAATGGTAAGTATTTGTGCATTTAAACATAGAAAAGGTACAGTGAAAATACATTATTACCATCTTAGGCACCACTATTGTATCCGTAGTTGGCTGAAATGTCATTATGCTGTGAAGGCGTGACTGTCCTTTTGTGTCTGGATTGTTTCGTTTAGCATAATGTCGTTAATTTTCATCCACGTTGTAGCATGTATCAATTGCCCTCATTTTCATGGCTGAATAGTATTTCACTGTGTGGATAAACATTTTGCTTATCCATTTATCTGCGAATGGACATTTGGGGTTGTTTCTACCTTTTGGCTTTTGTAAATAGTGCTGCTCTGAACACTAGTGTGCAAATATGTATTCAAGTCCCTGCTTTCAATTCTTTTGGATGGGCTCAATGCTTGTTTGTACATTTAGGGAAACTGAGGCTCAGAACAAGGTGGGGGGCTTGACTGTCCTTACCTGATACAACGTAGCCCATTAGGCTCAAAGTCAGGCCTAGAACCGGCCCAGTTACCCGCTAAGACTCGCGGCAACAAGACCAAGCATGAGTTTTGAAGACCATGCATCTTCTTTTCCCCTGGGGACATGCAACTGGGTTCATGTTAAAGCTGGAAGTTAAGAAGAGTGGTCAGAACATGGGCTTATCTCACTTGGAATTCTTACAGGGTTTGTCAAAAGACTGCAGACTTCCCTTGCCAATCCCTTCCCACCCACCCTGGTATAAAGGGCCAACCTCAAATTGGCATCTGTTATGGGCTGTGTCTACCCTGAGCCCTGCCATACAGCCTCAAGGGATCTTACCCATAGTCAAAGGCCAATTAACCCATAAATATCTATACCTACTATGTACCACAAAAAATTAAAAATTAATTTTTTTTAAAAAAAGGCCAAAGACATTCAAACATGCTATAACCCATCCGTTTCTTACTCCCTTGCTGAACTGGTCCAGAAGTCAGCAGTGTATCAGTGAGCCAGGGTGCAGTGGTAGAATCTGATGGCGGCTCAGACTCCCTTAAAATACTGGACTGTGAGATTCGATCTTATTGTTAGAAGAAGGAAGCAGACATTAAGTTTGAAGGACTGTCGCGCAAACAAATTGGTCTTTCATTTGGAGTAATAGAGGATTGTATTTTTCCGTTCAGTTCAATCAGTATGCTCTTAGCATCTATTATGTACCAGGCTTCATGACGTTGCTGAGGATACAGAAGTGATAATTGAGTAATCTCTATGCTGAGTTATAAAACCATAGAATGCTATGTCTAGAGGGAACATAAGGGTCATCTACCTTAATAGAATTGGAAACTGAAGCCCAGAAAGGGAAATGGCTTGCCTAAGGTTGTTAAACAAGACTAAATGACTAGAAAGAATTCTACCAGCATTTTCTAGTTCACAAAGAACCTGTTCAATACAGCATCTTATTTATGATGTGGATTTATGAAGTGGGTGGTATTAGGTGTTCTGAAGAGAAGCAAGCTTGTGGGCAGTATCCTTCCCACCCAACAGTTAAGGAACCTGGAGTCTCAGAATGGGGGTCTTTCTAGGATCACATAGTGAGTCTGTCAGAGCTTTAATGAGAACCCAATTACATCCCACTGCAAGGCCCACCCTCCATTCCTGTGTGCCCCCTGCAACTCCCCCCTCACCAGGTGCCAGGCGGGCAGCCTAGCACTGGTTCTCTGTGCAGTCTGCCATTCATGGGCAGCCTTTGTCCTACTCTGTGCAGTGGCACTCCCCCTCAGTCATCTGCAGTCCCTGGACACCCTGTCTCTTGCCCCACTCTACCAACCCCCTCCCCATTAACCAGTTTCCAACTCCTTGGTCCCTGTGAGTGGCAGCCTTCTCTAGGGTCTGTGTGGTACAGGAGAATCTCCCTAGGCTCCTGGGGGTCCTGGGGGTCTTGGGTCCTGGGTGCAGAGAATCTCCTTTGCACCGGCATCCTGGGTTCAAGTCTTAACTCTGCCCATGGCTTACTGGGTGATGTTAGGCAACTCACTTAACTTCTCTGAACATCGGTTTTCTCCCTTTGGGGGCAGAGGAGGTAATCCCTACCTGTCCCACATAGAAGGATCTGTGAGGGGTCCTTGTAAAACATAACACACTGTCCAATGACAAGGTGGTTTTAATGAATTCCTTTAATATTAGCTTGTACCAGATCAACACGAATTCTCTCCCAGGTCACACACTTACTTAACAAGGCCTTTTGATGTCTTAGTTCAAAAGACTCATGGTGGCTTTGGGGTGATTGGTCAGGAAGGAGGCCTGCTTTCTCCTGGAGACTGAGACCCCCTGCCCTTCTTGAACAGGTCTGGAAGAGGGGAGCTATGTTGTTGGGGAGATGGCCCCTCACTTTCTCTGTGATCTTGGGCAAGTCTCTGTCCCCTCCAGGCCTCAGGGTCCCCCACCATGAAACGGATATGGTGGAACTAGTGGATTTTGAGGTTCCTTCTGGCTCAGATGTTGTGGGTTTGGGGAGGGCCTCCCAGAGCTGGTAAGATGTGACTGTTGTTTGCTGCTTGCAGGCTTCCTGGAGAAGAACCGAGACACCCTGCATGGGGACATTATCCAACTGGTCCACTCTTCCAGGAACAAGTTCATCAAGCAGATATTCCAGGCTGACGTCGCCATGGTAAGCCGGGCGTGGTTTCCGTTGTTCGGGAAGGGCCCCCACAGGCCAGGCCTGGGTCTGAGCCCTGCCCTTGTCCAGTAGCTTCAGCTGAGCCCCCCTGGCCACATAATGGGTATGGAGCGTTGCTGTGGCTCCAGGAGGGGCCTGGAGGGGCCTCAAAGCTGTTCCCATCTGGTCCTCTTATTATACTAATTGGGAGATGTGGCTGGGGTGCAAGGCCCAGAGAAGAGTCACCTGAGAGGTCACAGAGCAGAACTGGTCAGGGCTCGGTTTACTGTGGGGGTCCACCCCCTGGAACCCAGCTGCTAAAGGGAGCACAGGCAGAAAGAGCACGTCCAGCCTGAAGGATGGGGGGTGGGTGTGGATACTCAGAGAAGCTGGCAAAGAGGGCATGTCTGCAGATCCCATCAGACAGTGGGAGAACTGCCCCCTCCGCCTTTTTAGGCCCTAGGGTGAGGGTCTAATAGATTTTCTCCTGCAGGGTTGCATGCCTTTTTATTTCGTGTTTTCCTCCTGTCCCATGGTTCCCTGGAGGGGGCATGGAAGGCCTCAAGGGGAAGACAGCCCCCGCCCCCTCCATGCCTGTCCAGGTGCCTGGCAGTCCCCTGCCCTCAGGACCATCAAGACATCACAGAGCTTCCAGGACCCCAGACCTCTCCCTGATGGTCCCCCTCTCTCCGTGGTGGATTTTGAGTGGTTTTGTGACCCACCACATTCTCCCTGCCCCTCCTCTCCCCATCTCACTCTGCACCGTGGTTCCTGTTGTAGTTTCTCTGTGGTTATTCATCGGGCACTCTGCGCCACTCAGCAGCTGCTGCGAAGGTAAAAGACCCCAGCGGCCTGGTGGGGCTTGGTCCCGAGCCCCCACGGTGCTGAGGCTCGGGGAAAGGGTTGGGCTTTTTCTCCTTTTTTTGGAGTGTGTTTTTGTGTGGAGTGGTTTGTGGAGTGACTTTTGTGTTTGGTTTTTGAGTTGTGTGTGCTGTAAGCATTTCTTTCTTCAAGGAGGAAACCGAGTCCTAGAAAAGGGGCAAGCCTTGCCCAGGGTCCTCTGGGAACCAGGGACAGAGCAGGGACTCGAACGCAGGTCTCCTAAGGCCCCTTGGAGGCATCAATCCCTGGTCCTTCCACCGGGCCCTAGTGGCGCCTACAGCCATGCCTTGGTCGGATGCTCAGATAACCTTGCAAGGCAGGAGGGACAGGTGGCATTTTCTGCATTTTGCAGATGAGAGACTGAGGCTGAGGGAGGGGATATGACTCATTCCAGGTCACAGCATTCTGACGGGGAGCTGGGACTAGGAGACACCATTCCCCGGACCTCCTTAGGCCTGAAACAGCAGCCCTGCTGTGTCCTGAGCTCTGGTTCAGGCCGTGGCTCCCATGGTGCTCTAGATCCCAAAGGTGCTGGGTACCCCTTAGCAACAGCTTAGTGCTGTCAACCGCTTTGCCTCTTTTTCTCTCCTCAGACCTCCATTTCCTCTCTGCCAAATACTGACATCCTTCCACTTTGGCCTGGTGCTGAGTCCCTCTTCCTTCCTGCCTGCCTGGCAGAGTTCTGAAACAATCCACACACCCCCGGCAGTAGATAGGGCATGTCAGGAGCAAGGAGCTTGTCTGGATGGTGGCCTCTCCCCTCTGCCCATGGATCAGCCCTGTAACAACCTCCCGCCCCCACTCACCCCGACAGACCAACACTGTAGGCTGGCTGACTGCTGGGGTGCACGCAGGGCTGACCTGAGAGAGGGGAGTCCCAGGCACTCGAAGCTCTAGCACCCAGGAGAGTCCCCACCCGAAGGCCCTGTGCTGTAAGGTGGCCGCACTGCTGAGACAGGCGTGGCTCTGGCCTCTCCCACTCTTTCATCTTCTCCTATAGCCCTGCTGGCCCCGCTCAAGTGGCCCATCCGTTCCTCCTGGTCTTGGGCACACTCTGGTTAAACCCCATCTTCCCCTCCTACCCATTCTCTCTCCTCTCTCTTTTCAAAGCTCCTGGAGGCATCTGGGAATGTTCCATGATATTTCCTGCTCTGAGTTTCCTACTTCTGGGACTAGAACCCATTTACTGAGAAATCATGGAGAGGTCAAAGTGCAGGATCCCAGAGTCTCTGGAAATGGCCCACCCCGGAGGAAGTTTTAGGAGCAGAGAATTAGGATACAACAGTGACCAATCTGATACCAGTTACATCTACTGGGCACCTCTTCTGAGCCAGGCTATGAGCTAAGCACTTATATTTATCACCTCATTCACTCCCCACTGCAACCTGACGAGTAATTACTATTACTCCCACTTTACAGGTGAAGAAACCGGGGCCCAGGCTGGGTGTGGTGGCTCGCACCTATGATCCCAGCACTTTGGGAGGCGAAGGCAGGAGGATTGCTTAAGGCCAGGAGTTCAAGACCAGCCTGGGCAACATAGTGAGACCCTGTGTCTACAAAACAATTTTAAATTAGCTGAACATGGTGGTGAGCGCTTGTAGTCGCAGCTGCTTGGGGTGGGGGGCACTGAGACAAGAGGATTCCTTGAGCCCAGGAGTTGGAGGCTGCAGTAAGTTGTGATTTGCCACTGCACTCCAACCTGAGTGACAGAGGGCGACCCTGTCTCTAACATTTAAAGAAAGAAACTGGGGCCCAGAGAGACCAAGGTGCTCGCTGAAGTCACACACCTTGCGACACAGTGGGGATTCGAGTGTAGGCCTGCCTCAGGGACTTGTCTAAGGCCATATACAAGAGTGGGCTAAAGTGAGGTTTTCCGAGTTCCTGCCTTTTTAAATATAATTTTAATTTTTAAAAATTTACCGTGCTGGCTCCATAAACGTCGCATCTTAGGAAAGAAAACATACTTCGTAACTCCTAGAAAGACAATGGCTTTTTTAAAGGAAGATGAAAATCAGCTTGGTTAATTGTTTATTCAATGACAGTGTACTAGTGGCAATGCTCCCATCAGGATGGAAGCCCACGCCACTTCTTGCAGTGATCTGAACTCCCATCATGGGCAGGTCCCCGAGCCCTGAGTTTTTAGCCTTTGACTCCTACATCTGCCTCGCCACGCAGCCCTGGGCAGCCCCACCGCAGCACTTGCTGGTCAAGGGCCAAGTCCAGCTGTGATGAAGGCAGCTCTTCCAGGACATTGAGTACCCCCTGATTAATGCCTAAGCCCAGTCATATGTCCTGGGGCCCCAAGCCCAAGAGACACCTGTTCACTCTATGCAAGTGGTCTCCTGCCTGAGAATTCCCAGCCCCTTTCACATCACGCTCTGGGGTCTTCCTCTCAGGTCCTTTCTGGGGAGCCTTTGGACTTTTCACTTCCACCTTTACCCCATCCCTATCTGCAGATTATCACAGAAAACAGCGAATACCAGGAAGGACAGCCTTTCCCCTCAATGAAATAAAACCAAATCAGAAACCCAGTTGACTACCTACAAACCTTTATTGAGTGCCTACTATATGCCAGGCATTGTCATGGGTCTTGGGGACGTAGCGGTGAACAAAACAGAAAAAGTCTCTGTCCTTATGGAACTTAAGTTCCAGCAGAAGAGGGGATAGTTAGAAAGCCAAGGCCAGGTGCAGTGGCTCATAACTGTAATTCCAGCACTTTGGTAGGCCGAGGTGGGCGGATTGCTTGAGCTCAGGAGTTCGAGACCAGCCTAGGCGAAATGGCAAAATCCTGTCTCTACAAAAAATATAAAATTAGCGGCCAGGCGCGGTGGCTCAAGCCTGTAATCCCAGCACTTTGGGAGGCCGAGACGGGCGGATCACGAGGTCAGGAGTTCGAGACTATCCTGGCTAACACGGTGAAACCCTGTCTCTACTAAAAAATACAAAAAGCTAGCCAGGCGAGGTGGCTGGCACCTGTGGTCCCAGCTACTCGGGAGGCTGAGGCGGGAGAATGGTGTAAGTCCGGGAGGCGGAGCTTGCAGTGAGCTGAGATCCGGCTACTGCAGTCCAGCCGGGCGACAGAGCGAGACTCCGTCTCAAACAAAACAAAACAAAAACAAAAACAAAAACAAACAAAAAATATATATATATATACATATATATATATATAAAATTAGCTAGGCACAGTGGCACACACCTGTAGTCCCAGCTACTCAGGAGGCTGAGGCAGGAGGCTTGAGCCTGGGAGGGCGAGGCTGCAGTGAGCCAAGATCGTGCCACTGTACTCCAGCCTGGGTGTCAGAGTGAGACCTTGTCTCAAAAATAATAGTAAATAGAAAGCCAATAAATAAGTAAAAGCTACAGTGTATCAGATGGTGAGATGCGGCATAGGGAAACATTAAGGAGGGAGAAATGAGGCGGTGGGGCTCTGTGATTTTCAGTGGGGGGTTAGGAAAGGCCTGCCTGAGAAGCTGAGCAGGAGGTGAGGAAGAATGTGCCCAGCCACATTCCGGAGAAAGGGCTTTGCAGGGAGAGGGGACAGCAAGCACAGATGCCCCGAGGTGCTTTGCAAGCCTATGCCTGCATCCCAGGTGCATCCCAGGCAGAGCGAGGAGGCTGGAGGGGTGGGAACAGGTGTTGTAAAGACCAGAGGCCCCTGGAACTAGCTCCTTTGGGGGCACTGTGGGTCCCTACGAGGACCTGCGCCTTCATGCGAGTGAATCAAGTTGCCAGTGGAGGGTTCTGGGTGGGGAAAGGACATGGTTTTGTTTTACCAGCCTCACTTGGGCTGTGTATTGGGAGTGGAAGAGTCCCAGGCACTCGAAGCCCCAGCACCCAGAAGAGTCTCTGTCTGAAGGCCCCTGTGCTGTAGGGTGGCCATGCTGGTGAGACAGGTGTGGCTCTTGGCTCTGCCACTCTTTCCTCTTCTCTGACTCCCCAGTTCCAGGGGAGGGTGGCCGGGAGTGTGGGGGGATGGAAGCAAAGAGACTAGTTGAGGGGTTGCTCCAGGAATTTGAGAGCAACGCTGGTGGCTGGGACCAGGCTGACGGTGAAGGAAGTGGTAAGGGGTCAGGTTCTGCAGATGTTTTGAAAGTAGAGCCTGTAAGATTTGCAGATATGTTGAATGTGACAGAAGAGGCACTGAGAACAGTTGTTAGATGTTTGGCTGGAGCAATGGGAAGGTGGACAGTTTCTGTGAACCCATGGATGTCACTAGGAACCAGTTCAACAGCACCTCAGTAGATCAAAGTGTTGACTGTTACTTGTGTCAGGTAGGTCCTGGCCACGCAGCAATATAGAGGCAGACCCGTCCTGTCCTCATGGGGCTCTGAGCCCAGCTGGGAGGACGGGCAGAAAGCAGTAGTTTTATTATGATGACCAAGACCAAAGAAGGGCGTGCGTGTGCGTGTGTGTGCACGTGGTGGTATGCGTGAGCTCCTTGTGTGTGTGTGTGCATGCTGAGGTGTGTGTGTGTTGTGTGTGTGCATGCGTATGTGTGTACTCATGTCAGGGGCCCTAACGCAGGCTGGGTACAGCCCAACTTGAACAGCTCCCCTCCAGTGACTGGAGTCACCCAGTGCTGCTGCTGGATCAAGTTGAGGACAATCCCGGGGGCCACAGATCTGACCACCACCCTCCCGCATTGCAAATACTCCGCAGCTTCTCTGGGCAAAATCCTAGAATATATTCCAAATACAACACAATCGGAAAGCATTGCAGATTTCAGAATTGCAGGCACTGGCTCTTTCTCAGAAGACCTCATCACAGTCTGGTGGCATATTACCTAAATTGAGTATGAGCATAACACCTTTGTCCCCCCAAATACCTTACATATCTACATCTGCACCCCTGGTTTTTGATGCTACAGGATATCAGATGAAATGGTGACTCTAAAGATATAAAATCTTATATTAACTGAATGACGTCAAATAAAATAAAATAAGAAATTCTCAACCAAATGAAAATTGCCAGGAAAACACTAATCAAGATGCTTTGGAACAGAACCTGAGCTCTGTGTCCAGTTCCCATCAGTCCTGCCATTTGGCTTCCTGTTTGTTTGTGGCTCAGGGCTTTACCTCATTCCACAGTATTCTCAGAGGGGACCCCAGTAGGGCAGGGAGGTGCATGGGGCTTGCTGGCTGCCAGGATCGCCCAGGTAGTGGCTGGTGGAGCACAGAACCCCTGGCCGCGTCAGTGCCACAGTGCGGGGATGAGGGGGAAGTTGCTTGTGTGCCTTCTTAGGAGGATTAGCCAGGCCTGCCCCGCCCCCAGCCTGCTGCTGCCAGCTAAGCCTGGGAGGGGAGAGGTCACCAGCAGCTCCCGCCCCTCCTCCTCGCACTTGCCCACAGGTTCCCAGAAGGCGGCACCACCTTTCCAGGTTGCTGTTTACTGAAATATGCCCTGACCTCTGACCCTCATCACAGCCTGGTCTGATGGATAGATGGCATCACCTCCACTTAGGAGACTGAGGTTCTGCAACATTTAGTGACCTGCCTAAGGCCACGCAGCTAGGAAGTGGTGGGCCAGGGCTTGAATCTAGGTTTGTCTAACCCCAGTCTCTAGAGACGACCTCAGTCCTGAGGTGACCAAGTCCAATTACTCCTTTATGCAGGGAAGGGGGGATGAGACTCAGAGAGGGGCTGCCCCTTGCTCAGAGTCATCCAGCGCACCAGGGGCAGGGGCAGGGGCAGGGGCAGGCTCCCGACTCCCAGTGCGGAGATCTTCCTGTAGGGTTCACTTCCCCCTGGCCCAGAGCTGGTACCTTTGGAAGTCCTGGGAGGCTTCCTGGAGAGGGTATCTGGGGTCCAGGCTGTAGCTCAGACGGTAGGGAGAGACAGTTTGCAGGAAAGCTTCGAATACCGCCCTGTCCCTCAAACCCTGACCCCATTGACCTCCCCTCTCGCTTCCTACTGGGCGGCTCCTGGAACACTGGATAGGGGCAGGCACAGCTCCTCCCATCTCTGCCGTCCGTCCCCCCAGGGCGCCGAGACCAGGAAGCGCTCGCCCACACTCAGCAGCCAGTTCAAGCGGTCGCTGGAGCTGCTGATGCGCACACTGGGTGCCTGCCAGCCCTTCTTCGTGCGATGCATCAAGCCCAATGAGTTCAAGAAGCCCATGGTGAGCAGCCCTGGCCTGGGGTTGGCGGGTGGCAGCTAGGGTGATGTGGAGGAGCTCTGTCAAGAATAAGGTAGGGTGGGAGTGAAGGATGTGAGACTTTGTCCCTTTAGGGAATTGGGGGCACCCAGGGAAGTTACAAAACAAGGCCCCCTATTTACTGAAGGCAGCAGGTGCCTTGGAAAGAGCCTAGACTCTGCAGGGGGCTTGCAGCAGGTTCAGATCCTGGTTCTACCACTTACAAGTGGGCGACTGCAGACAAGGCAGTTTCTTCTCTTACGCCTCAGTTTCTTCATAGACGGAAATGGGACTGACCATCCCTACCTCCTGAGACTATTCCATGCAATAATGCTTGCAGATGCCCGCCCCCAGCAAGTGCCCAGTGACTGGCAGCTGTGGTTCTTGCTAGGGATGCTTCTTTGTAAGTCCCCTTCTCCTTTGGCCCAGCTCAACCACCACCTCCTCCTGGAAGCCTCCGCCATCCCTCTAGCTGGTTGGGATATCCTCATTCTTGACTCTTCTGAATAACATTTGTTGGGCCCTTTCTGTGTGCCCAGCATAGGCTGGATGGACAGGCCACAGCTTCCTTTAGCCTTCTCAAACAGCCCGTGAGAAAGGGACTGTGGTGGTCCCAGGTTAGAGATGCGGGACTAGGGGCTCAGGGAGGTTAAGGGGCTCAGGCTGGGGCCACCTCGCTGCGAGCCCTCTCCTTCCCCAGCACAGGCTCTGGGAGGGTTGTTTACCCAGAGGCCTGCAGGGAGGCGCAGGGGAAGCTGGGGCCTCGGGGTCTGGGCAGGGAAGGAAGGCCGGTGAAAGTGGCCCAGAGAGAGAGGAAACAGGCTCCGGAAGCTGACAGGCTGCAAGACTGTCCCCTCCCGCTGCCTCCTGCCTGGAAAACATTCCCCGAAGTGGATGAGGCCTGACCCCTTTAGGACTCAGGTCTGCAGGGGCCTGAGGTTCGCAGAGGGCTCCAGTGAGCTCTCCCTGTAATGCAGGGGGTGTAGGGGACTGAGACCAGGGCAGTCAGGCACAGTCTCCCCTGGCTCTGAAGTGGGACCCTTCCCTCAGGCCAGTCCTTAACATTTGTGTACTGGGCCTTGGCAACGGCCTCCTCAAGGGTTTCCTGCCTCCCTCGCCTCCTGTCCTGCCTCCCCTGGCCCCCAGTGGCACTGTTCTCAAATGCAGACCTGGCCCAGTCTCTCCCTGCTCTAAATCTTCCCTGGCTTCCAGCATCCATAGATGAGGCCCTCACAGAGCCCCACAGCCTCACAACCCAGCACCTGCCTCGTACTCTTTCTCCCCAGCCCCTCCACCAACCAAACCCCAGGGCTCTTTGAAAAATGTGCTGCTTCCTTAAGGCAGCTAGAACGTTGTCTGAATAACCACAGATGTACGATAGCTGCAGTGTGAAAGGTCCTCCCTGGGGCTGTGCAGAGCACCCCTCACCTGCACAGCTATAACTTGGCCTGGACCAGCCTCTCTAGCTCCCCCAAGATTCCCAACAAAGTCCTGCACTTTCAGGCTTCCACACCTTTGCACAGGCTTACCCCCTCCAGCCTTGGAATATTCCCCCTCCTGTCAGGGTTAGGGGGATAAAGACGCCTCCTCCATGAAGCTCGCCTGTTGGGTGTCCCAAGAGGAATTCATCTGTGTCTTCTGTGTGCTTCCAAAGCACACAACTCCGCCACGACAGGCCTCACTTTATGCTATTTTGTGGATCTGAGCTGCAGATCCAGGTGCCTGTCCCAGCTTTGCTCCTCCCGTGCCATGTGGACTTGGCCTTTCTGAGCCTTTGTCTGGGTTGGTCAAGTGCGTAGCAGGGCTGCCTCCCAGCAGGAGCCTTGGCCCTGATGCCCTTGTCTGCCTGCCCGGCAGCTGTTTGACCGGCACCTGTGTGTGCGCCAGCTGCGGTACTCAGGGATGATGGAGACCATCCGAATCCGCCGAGCTGGCTACCCCATCCGCTACAGCTTCGTGGAGTTTGTGGAGCGGTACCGCGTGCTGCTGCCGGGTGTGAAGCCAGCCTACAAGCAGGTACAGGGCTGAGTGCACAGAGGGCAGGAGAGGAGGGTCCCAGCTTTGGCTGGGCAAGGATCCCAATTTTCTTATCAGGACCGTGAGCGGGGCTTGCTATCTGCTCGGCCGCTCAGGTACAGCATGGAAAACTGGGGGTCAGGTCTTGGAATGCATCAGTGGGCTTCAGTTGCCATGTTCACCTAGCGAGGACTTCACACATGGTGTGTAAGGAACAAGACCAGGGCTGCCACGCGGGCCCTGGATGTCAGTTGTGAGAAAGGGTTTTGCAATCGTACCATCCAGCTGAGCTAAGGAGAAAACTGGGGCTCAGAGAAGGCAGGACCCAGCCGAGGTCACACTTTGAGTCAGGGGCAGAGCTGGAGAAGAGCCCTGCCTCCCAGCCTTAGGGACACTCCGGGGGCCTTCCCGCTGGAGGCACTGCCCATTCCCTTGTGTCCCCCATCCCCACTCCAGGGTGACCTTCGCGGGACGTGCCAGCGCATGGCTGAGACTGTGCTGGGCACCCACGATGACTGGCAGATAGGCAAAACCAAGATCTTTCTGAAGGTGAGCACAGCTTCCCTGGGCTGTCCTGGGGCACTGTGAATTCCCATCATGTGGGCTGAGGTGCTCGGGAGAGGGAGGCAGTGCTGGGGCTTTGAGATCCTTCCTGCTGGGCTGTGGTGTGGCTGGAGGAGCAGGTGGGATCTGGCCTGTCCGGTGGGGAAGGGTAAGTTGGTGTTTGAGATCATCTGCCACCTGGGAGCAGGGTCAGAGCACTGACCACAGGTTACAGAGTACATGCCAGGGGAGGGCTGGCTGTCAGGCCTGCAGCAGGGAGGCGGGGGTGCTGCTTGCCTTGGGGCCTTTTCTGAGCCTCATTTTCCCATCTGTAAATTGGGGTGTGCCTGTGTGGGGTCTCTTGAGTGTATCTTAGGTTCCTTCCTGTGGTTTCCTGCCTGGCAGGGTCCATCCCATGCTGGGGTCCGCAGCATTCCACCTGTCCGTCACTCTGTAGGGAGCTCAGCTCCCATTGCTGCCTGGGCAGCTGGGGAGGGAAGCAGGAAGCAGGGCCTGTGGGAGTCACGGAGTCACAGCCTTGGAGAAATGGCTGGGAGCTGGGAGCTGGCAGTGGCAGGGCAGCCACAGCAGGGACAGTGCGAGCTCCCAGGGCTGGGCTTCCCCATTTGCATTTCCGCTGTGCTAGATTTCTGGCTGTCCCGGATGACAGGGCTCCTTCCTCTGGTGTGGGGGGTGGGGCCTGCAAACTCCAGGACAGCTGCAGGAGGGACGGGAACCAGCTCTGAACTGGAGGGAGCCTGTGGCCTCTTCTAAATCCTCTCCAGCCGAGGAGCTTCAGGCTAGGCCCTTTCTCTCCTTGCACCTGCATTTCCTCATTAGCAAGATGTGATGAATGTTCCCTGCCTGTGCCTCCCACAGTGGTCAGCCAGAAAGCACATTCCATGTGCCAGGCCCTGGGTGGGGGCTTTTCATCCATGAGCTAATTGAATCCTTGAAACAGTCCCGTGGAGAAGGAAATATTATACCCGTTTCACAGGCTCAGAGAGAAGTGAGTTGCCCAAAGCCAGGCAACTAGGAAGCAGGCAGCAGGGCTTCCAGTCTGGGGGGGTCTGATGCCCAGCCCCTGTGTGGACAAAGTGGGGAAGGCAGGAATCACGATGGCACCTAATGCCAGGGAACTCGGAGGAGCGCCATCAGCCCCTGACTTACACTGCTAGGTTCTTCCGATATGGCCACGGTTTTGAGAGGCCAGACATGCTCATTCATCCATTCATTCATTCAGAATGCCTTAGCTGAGCATCTCCTCTGTCAGGGCCCTGTGTGTCTGTGATTATCTGATGGATGTGGCTCCCTCATGAGACTCTACCCTCCCCAAGGGCAGGGGCCATGTCTCCCCGGTTCATTGTGGCAGCCCCTCCCCTCCCCAGCACCTAGCAGAGTTGCCGGCACATAGAGGCGTTCAATTCATATGTATTAAGTGAACCAATGAAGTTTTGTCCAACTAGAGTGAGGGCTGGGGTCTTGGGTGAGGAGGAGAGAGGGCTGGAAGAGTTGGCAGACACCCTGGATCATGGGTGGCCTTGAGTGCCAGGGTGAGGAACCCAGGCTCGACCTGGGGAACCATGAGGTGTCACTGTAGGGTCACCATCCGGGTTGTGTTTAGGAGGGTCCCTCTGGCTGCTTGTGAAGGAGGGCCGGAGAGGGAGCCAGGGAGGCCGTGAGACCTTTGATTAGGAGGCTGCTGCCAAGATTCAGGAGAGGAATGGCGACAGCCCAGCCCAGGTGAGGGACTGATGTGACAGGGACGTCTAAAAGCAGGGGGCTCAGGCAGATTGATGATAGGGAAGAAGCCGGTGTGTGTGCGTTCTGGGCCTTCTGACCCCATCCAGAGAGATTAGGCACCTTCTGCTCCATTTGTCCTGCCTGGGCCTCTGGGAAATAGCCACAACCCCTGTCTGTCCTGGTGGCTGTGGGAGGCTGCCCCAGGAGCCAGAGCCAGCTGGGAGCTCATGGGACCCAAATGAGTTCTAGACCTGGGCTCCCAGTGAAGGAAGAGAGGCCCCAGCTGGGACTGAGCAGGTGGCCCTAGAGACCTTGTGGGGCGCTGCTCAGGAGCTCTGCCTCCTAGGACCACCATGACATGCTGCTGGAAGTGGAGCGGGACAAAGCCATCACTGACAGAGTCATCCTCCTCCAGAAGGTCATCCGGGGGTTCAAAGACAGGTGCGTGTTCCCACCAGCTCATCGCCTCCTCAGCCCACATACAGGTGTACGTGTGGTGTTGGGCTCTCCTCTGTTCTGCCCGCATGAACGCTAGGAAAAAAACATGTTCACCTATGAAACAAGTGCACACATGCACAGCATGCACACATGATCATGTAAACACAGAGGAATGTAGATACATGATTTACACGGACCCATTGTGCCATGTAAGCCAAATAATGCAATACATTCACCTGCGTATGCACATGCACATGTAGATACATGAGACTCACATGTGGACCCACTGTTCATTTCAGATGCTGATGAAATTTTGCACAGAGGAAATTTGAGATTTTATAAATTACGAATACAAAATGTATCTCATATTCTATGTAAAGGATATGTGTACACCTGTGACAATTCACAAATGTGCAGGACTGACTCCAAAGTGTGATTAAAGCTCTGCGAAAATCCTGCAACACACCCCTTTGCAGTTCATATGGTCACTCTCTCCCTTCTTCCACTCATCCACCCACCTACCCATCCATCCATCCATTTACCCACCCACCTACCTACCTATCCATCCATCCATCCATCCATCCGCCCACCTATTCACCCATCCATCCATCCATCCATCCATCTGCCCACCTATTCATCCATGTATCCATACACCCTCCCACCCACCCACCTATTCACTCATCCATCCACCCACTCACCCATTCATTCATCCATTCATCCATCTGTTCATTCACCCACCAACATAACCACCATCCATCCATCCATCCATCCACCCCCCCACCCACCCACCCATTCACTCATCCATCCACCCCCCCACCCACCCACCCGTTCATTCATCCATTCATCCATCCACCCACCCACCCATTCCCACAGTTGCTCATTTGCTTATGTGTGTCTCTAAGCATTGACTTTTTGGCTCACATGCACACTGACATACCCATCCTTCACTCTTCCTTTATTTATTTCTACATTCAGCAGACCCCTGCTGTCTGCGCGTGGTCTCTGTCCTCTATCAGGCTAAAGATGACTGTTTTCTTGCAGAAGCAGCCTGCTGTGTGCAGGGGGAACAGCAATGGGCTCACTTAGGGTCAGTCAGAAGACACGGGCTCTAGTCCCAACCTATCAAGTTTCAGTTGCCTCATGTATAAAATGAGGAAGTTAGACTGTTCAAAGCTTTTAATCTTTATATTATTTTAGTTACTTATTTTTTCATACATTTATTCATTCAACAAATACCTTTTGAATGTCTTCCTTCATAGACTTATGTGACAGGCCTGTGGGGCAGGCAGGGCAAGCATTATTCTACGCATTGTACAGATGAGGAAGCTGAGGCACAGAGGTTATGTGCCTTGCCCAAGGTCACATAGCTAGGAAGTCGCAGAGCCGGGACTCAGCATGCCCTCCTGATCCCAAACCCACCTGTGCCCTGGCTGCCTCTGGACACTGCTTACCCGCGCCACTCCCGCTGTTTCAGGTCTAACTTCCTGAAGCTGAAGAACGCTGCCACGCTGATCCAGAGGCACTGGCGGGGTCACAACTGCAGGAAGAACTACGGGCTGGTGAGCCTCCCCGTGGGCTTCTCTTGCCCCAACAGGCCTTTGAACCCAGCCTTGCTGCCATGGCAGCGGGACTGGCCTGCACCCAGGCAGCACAGCCTGACCTCGTTGGCCTCCTGCCACCGCCCCAGCCAGCCACTACCATTCCTCCAGCCCGAAGTCTGGTTCTGCCTCTTGTGGCTTCTTCCAACTGGCCAGCAATGTGTGTTGCTCTCCTTCTGGAGTGTTTTTGGGTGTTGGGAGCACTCTGGGATTATTAGAGATCTCAGACGGGGCTGGGAGTGGCTGGGTCACATGGACCTCTGTGCAGCAGCTGGGCTTAGGGCTTGTCGGGGCTGGATGGGAAGCAGACTGGTTGGTTGCAGCTCCTGATCTAGGATTCTCTCAGGGGGGTCCCAACTCAGGGATAGTCAAGGTCACCTAAAAATATGTTGTCTGAGAGGAAACAAAACTTTCTAACGATGGGGGGGCCCTAATCTGAGAGGAGACGGGGCCATGCCTTCTGGGGGTGGCTCTCTGAGAGTGGAGGCCGGTGCCGTGGAGCTCCTGCAGGCAGGGTCAGTCTAGAATGGGACAGCAGGCTCTGAGCACGGGGTGGCTGTCCTTGCAGATGCGTCTGGGCTTCCTGCGGCTGCAGGCTCTACACCGCTCCCGGAAACTACACCAGCAGTACCGCCTGGCCCGCCAGCGCATCATCCAGTTCCAGGCCCGCTGCCGCGCTTATCTGGTGCGCAAGGCCTTCCGCCACCGCCTCTGGGCTGTGCTTACCGTGCAGGCCTATGCCCGGGGCATGATCGCCCGCAGGCTGCACCAACGCCTCAGGGCCGAGGTGAGGGAGCAAGTCCGTAGCAGCCAATCAGCAGACTTCTGACCCCTGGGTGGGGAGTGTCCACACATCACCCTCAGGTGTTGGCCAGGAAGCGGGACCTATTGGGGGGGGGACCTGTGGTTATGCCTGCTCTGAGGAGTGTACAAACCTGGGACCATATCCTCATTTCCATCCTCCTGGCCAAGGGCAGGGCTGGGACCTCAGTCACTCTTGGGAATCTCTGGGAGACCGAGGCAGATCTGGCCGGGCTTTAGGATCAGTAGTGCCTCCAACCTGCTGGGTAACTTAGAGAATTTCTTGGTTACCTCACTTGTCCTATCTGCCAAATTATTTGGCAAAGTCATGCCCAGTTCTAGAACTCAGAGTCGGGTGGGTGGAGCTGGCAGGAATCCCCGCAACAACAGCTACACACATTTCCATGCCCCCTGGATGCCCCCTTCCCTCAGTACCTGCGGCGCCTCGAGGCTGAGAAAATGCGGCTGGCAGAGGAAGAGAAGCTCCGGAAGGAGATGAGCGCCAAGAAGGCCAAGGAGGAGGCCGAGCGCAAGCATCAGGTGAGCTGAGAGCCTCCAGGCACCTCGTCTGGCTGCTCATGCCACCCGAGGCTGGCTGCTCATGTCACCCGGCACTGCAGCCTTCCTTCCATCCTTCAGAGTGGCTGCACTAGACTCACTCGGCCAGTGTTGCCTGAGCTCTCGCTGGGCACCTGGTCCTGTGCCGTGCAAAAGGACGGAGGGCTGTGGTGGCTCCAGAGGAAGAGACCCAGGCCCTCAGCAGCCCCTTTCTAGCTGGGAGAGAACACCCTGATAAAAGCCCAAGCCAGCTGATGGCATGAGGGTGCCATGCTGCCCGTTAGAGAGCCACCAGCCACGGTGGCAACTGAACACTTGCAGTGTGGTCCATCTGAATGACACAGTGCTGTAATTGTGAAATACACACTAGATTTTGAAGACTTGGTGGGGAAAAAATGAATATAAAATATCTTAGTATTGTTTTTGTAATATGGATTATATGCTAAGATAATATTTGGGAAATATTGAGTTAAATAAAATATATTACTAAGACTAATCCCACCTATTCCTTTTTGCTTTTTAAAACATGGCTACTGCATGGGTGGCTCACATTGTATTTCGATTGGGCGGCACTGGTCTAGAGCCTCAAGCCAATGGCCGTGGGATGTCTGGGTTGGTGTGGTCCCCATGGAGCAGGCTCCTGGAGGAGGTGGCTCCCTGGGAGCCCTGAAGGATGGGCAGATTGCTGTTTGGCCTGTTGAGAGGCCTCTGAGTGGCCCAGAGGTGGGGAAGTCGGAGGCTCCATTCTCCTAGGCGGTCAGGAGGTGGGGACTGAGGCCCTGGCTGCTGCAGGGGCTCCCCAGGGAAAGCTTGTTCCCTGAGGCTGTGGCACCGGGGCTGACCCTGTGTCTTCTGTGTCACCCCAATTGCCCAGGAGCGCCTGGCCCAGCTGGCTCGTGAGGACGCCGAGCGGGAACTGAAGGAGAAGGAGGCTGCTCGGCGGAAGAAGGAGCTCCTAGAGCAGATGGAAAGGGCCCGCCACGAGCCTGTCAATCACTCAGACATGGTGGACAAGATGTTTGGCTTCCTGGGGACTTCAGGTGGCCTGCCAGGCCAGGAGGGCCAGGCACCTAGTGGCTTTGAGGTACCAGGCTGGGGACAGGGGCTCCAGAGGCCCCCACACCACTTGTGCTGATCCTTCCTCCTCCTGTGCCCTTGGCCTTAAAGCCCGCCCAGCCCCTCTGAGCAGTGGATAGCAGGGATGAACTGGGTCCTGTCCCTCTCCAAGGCCGTTCTCAGGTTTTTTTTTTTCTTTTTTTCTTTTGAAATGGGGTCTCACCCTGTTGCTCAGGCTGGAGTGCAGTAGTGTGATCACAGCTCACTGCAGCCTTGAACTTCTGGGCTCAGGCGATCCTCCTGCCTGAGCTTCCCAAGTAGCTGGGACTCCAAGACATACCTCTTGTCTCCTTCAGGACCTGGAGCGAGGGCGGAGGGAGATGGTGGAGGAGGACCTGGATGCAGCCCTGCCCCTGCCTGACGAGGATGAGGAGGACCTCTCTGAGTATAAATTTGCCAAGTTTGCTGCCACCTACTTCCAGGGGACAACCACGCACTCCTACACCCGGCGGCCGCTCAAACAGCCACTGCTCTACCATGACGATGAGGGTGACCAGCTGGTGAGGCCTGCCTGCCACTAGGTCACTGCTGGGTGGGGCCAGGGCTGGTGCTGTGGACTCTGCTGCTGCTGGTGGCCATAGGTGATGAGGGTGGTGGGTCCCTGGGGGCCAGGGACCAGGTCTGACTATAGTCTTCACTGCGGCACCCAGCCTAAGGGCTGACCATGCAGGAGGGGGTGTCTCCAGCCCTCTCCCCAAACCACCAGGTCATTCTGACAACTTTAGCAATGTCCTCTGCTCTGGCCTCTGATATGCGCGCTCTGCCCCAGGCGGCCCTGGCGGTCTGGATCACCATCCTCCGCTTCATGGGGGACCTCCCGGAGCCCAAGTACCACACAGCCATGAGTGACGGCAGCGAGAAGATCCCTGTGATGACCAAGATTTACGAGACCCTGGGCAAGAAGACATACAAGAGGGAGCTGCAGGCCCTGCAGGGCGAGGGCGAGGTGAGGCCAAGGTGCCCTCTGGCTGATATCCCTCCCAGGCCTACAGGGAGGGTTGCTGGCATCGCCAGCCTTGGGCTCCTCCACAGAAAAAGGATCCTATAATTCATCTCTGCCTCACTGACCTCTGCCTGCCACCCTCCTTTGTCTACTTGTGGGAACAAATGTGTGAAACTTTTATAAACTGTAAAGGGCTGACCATAACTGAGGGGCCTTGTAGCAGAGCAGACAGGAGCTTTGATGCTATGTTTTTCTGAGTCTCAGTTTTCCTGACTGCCAGTTGGCTGGTGGGGGTGCAAGGGTAGGGCTGAGCAGGTGGAGGGTGCCAGTGTGGGGGCACCCTGTAAGCCTCACGTGGAAGCGAGACAGTTCCCCACAAAGTCTTGCTGTTGGGGGTCTCGTCATTGCTTTCTGCTCAGCCACTTGACCCTGATCCCTGCTGGTCCTGCAGGCCCAGCTCCCCGAGGGCCAGAAGAGGAGCAGTGTGAGACACAAGCTGGTGCATTTGACTCTGAAAAAGAAGTCCAAGCTCACAGAGGAGGTGAGGGCAGATGCTGGGGGTCTGGCAGCCCACGGGTGGCTGCCTTAGGTGGCCTAGGCTGGAGCACAGCTAAGCTGGGGGCCCATAGGAGCAGGAGCAGGAGTGGACACTGTCTGTCCTCAGGGGTCTTGGCTGGCCAGGGAGAGGACAGCATGGGTGGGTTGGTGGGCGATCAGGCAGACAGGAGTGTCTGAAGAGGGTGGGATCTTAGGCTGGGGTGGGGAAGGGCTTCCTGGCAGAGGGCACTGGGCAAGGGAGGCTGGTAGCAGCACAGGTGAGAGGGAACACACTTCCAGCCAGGGTGCAGACCCAAGGCACTTGGTCCAAGGACCTTTGAGGCGTGGGAGCTTTCTGTGGAACAAGAGTGCTCATGGAGCATGAACGGGATTAATGTATTTGAATTCATTCCTCAGTCACCTTGCCTTTTCTGGGCACTCTCCCAGCCCTTGTGCTCTGGGGTTGTCCAGGCTGGTGTGTGTGTGTCAGGGGAGGATGCAGTGGAGAGGCAGACACAAAGCAAGGCATTCACAGCCGTGGGGGCCAGGCCCCCATCCCCACATTTGCACATGCCAGTCCCTCTGCCTGAAACTCCTCCTTTCTCTGCCTGGGATCACCTCCTCCAGGAAGCCTCCCCAGCTCCTCCACTGCAGGGCTCCCACTTTACCTCTGCCCTTGTCCTGTCCCCACCTGAGGCACAAATCCAACCTTGCAGGTGTGTGGCCTCAGATTTGAATACCTTCTCTGCCACTTAATATTCAAGGGACCCAAGGAAGGAAACGCTCACTCCATGGGGTCCTGGGAAGAAGGTGGAAATGGCAGCCGAGGGTGTTCAGTAGACACAAGGGCCTTCCATGGTGCTCCCTCTCTGTACCACCCACTCCTGCTGCTCACCTCTCACTCACCCTACCTCCTCTGGGCAGAGCTCGGGGCTTGTGCTGTGGGCTGTGTGGGATGAGAGAGGAGAAACATCTCATAAGAACCAGTGTGAGCCTGGTCACATCAGGGCGAAGGGTGTTGGTGACAGGGTGATGGTGACTAGTGGTTGGAACCTGGGGTATACTCTAGAACCCACAGTTATGTGGGGGGGGGCACCCCAGAGAGATAGGGGTCCCACTTGGAGTCAGAAGATCAGGTCCCTGTCCTGGCTGAGAGGACCTCCCTGGGGTGGGGGGTGGGATGCAGGGTATCAAGGAGAAGGCAGAGGAGCTCTGTCCCCAGAAGTGGGTGGCACCGGGCCAGTGTGCCCCAGCTGTGTGGGCCAGTTATTGGCCCAGCATCTGCTGTGCACATGGCAGGGGTAATGACAGTGCTGGGGAGCCCAGTTCTTCTGCTCACTCCTTAGATTCTGCTTTCTGGGGAGCAGGCAGCTTCGGGTGCCGGTGCCCTGGCTGGCAGGCGAATGCCCCTGACTTCACCTTCCCTGTCCTCTCCCTCTGGCCCAGGTGACCAAAAGGCTGCATGATGGGGAGTCCACGGTGCAGGGCAACAGCATGCTGGAGGACCGGCCCACCTCCAACCTGGAGAAACTGCACTTCATCATCGGCAATGGCATCCTGCGGCCAGCTCTCCGGTCAGTGCTGGGAGGCGGGGGCACCGGGGCCTGAAAGTCTTTTGATGGCTGAGTGGTGTCTCTGTCAACTTAGCAAGAGATAAGGCAAGCGGGCCTGGGTTTGGCTTTGCTGCAAGCTAATTGGTGGAGTTAGGACCTTGGTGGAGTTATTTCATCTCTCTAAGCCTCTGATTCCTTGTCTGTAAAGGCGGAATCATAAAACAGGCATCCCTTGGAGATACTGCAGGTTCAGTTGAAGGCCACAGAAATAAATATCACAATAAAGAGAGCAGCACAAATATTTTCATTTCCCAGTGCATATAAATGTCATATTTATACTGTACTATAGTCTATGAAGTATGAAATAGCATTATGTCTAAAAAGTGTAGACACCTTGATTAGAAAATAATGCCGAAAATGCTAATGGTCATCTGAAAGTTGCATCCGTTTGCTGGAGGGTCTCGCCTTGATGTTGATGGCTGCTGACTGATCAGAGTGGTGGTGGTTGCTGAAGGTTAGGGTGGCTGTGGCAATTTATTAAGATAAGACAACAGTGAGATTTGCTGCATGAATGGATTGTTCTTTCACACAAAATTTCTCTGTAGCATGCAATGTTGTTTGACAGCATTTTACCCACAGCAGAACTTCTTTCAAAATTGGAGTCAGTCCTCTCAAACCCTGTTGCTGCTTTATCAAGTTGATGCAATATTCTAAATCCCTTGTTATCATTTCAACAATGTTCACAGCATCTTCACCAGTAGATTCCATCTCAAGAAACCGCTTTCTTTGCTCATCCATAAGAGGCAACTCCTCATCCACTGAAATTTGATCATGACATGGCAGCAACTCAGTCCCATCCTCAGGCCCCACTTCTCATTCTAGTTTTCTTGCTATTTATTTCCACCACATCTGCAGTTACTTCCTCTTGAAGTCTTGAGCCCCTCAGTCATTCCTGAAGGTTGGAATCCACTTCTTCTAAACTCCTATTAATGTTAATATTTTGACCTCCTTCCATGCATCATGAATGTTCTGAATGGCATCGAGAATAGTGAATACTTTCCAGAAGCTTTTTCATTGATTTTGCCCAGATCCACCAGAGGAATCACTATCTATGGCAGCAATAGTCTTATCAAATGTATTTCTTAAATAAGACTTGAAAGCCAAAATCACTCCTTGATCCATAGGTTGCAGAATGGATGTTGCATTAGCAGGCATGAAAATAACATTCATCTCCTTGTACATCATTCTTTTTGTTTGTTTGTTTGTTTTTGTTTTGTTTTGTTTTGTTTTGAGACAGTCTCACTCTGTTGCCCAGGCTGGAGTGCAGTGGTGTGATCTAGGCTCACTGCAACCTCCACCTCCTGAGTTCAAGCAATTCTCCTGCCTCAGCCTCCCAAGTAGCTGGGACTACAGGCACTTGCCACCACATCTGGCTAATTTTTGCATTTTTAGTAGAGACGAGGTTTCACCATGTTGGCCAGGCTGGTCTGGAACTCCTGACCCTGTGATCCACCCGCCTCAGCCTCCCAAAGTGCTGGGATTTCAGGCGTGAGCCCCTGTGCCCAGCCCCTTGTACATCATTTCTAAGGGCCCTAGGATTTTTGGAATGGTCACTGAGCATTGGCTTCAATGGAAAGTCAGCAGTGCATTAGCTCCTGACAGGAGATTTAGCTTGTCTTTTGAAGCCTTGAAGCCAGCCATTGATTTCTGTCTAGCTATGAAAGTCCTAAATGACATCTTTTTCCAATAGAAGGCTGGTTCATCTCCATGGAAGATCTGTTGTTGAGTGTAATCACCTTCATCAGTGATTTTAGTTAGACCTTCTGGAAAACTTGTTGCAGCTTCTCCATCAGCCACTTGTTGCTTCACCCTGCACTTCTATATTTTGGAGACAGCGTCTTGCTTTAAACCTCATGAGACGATCTCCGTGAGCTTCCAACTTAGCTTCTGCAACTTCCTCACCTCTCTCAGCCTTCAGAGAATTGAAGAGAGAGCCTTCCTCTAGATTAGGCTTTGGCTTAAGGGAATGTTGTGGCTGGTTTGATTTATTCAGACCCCTAAAATTTTCTCCATATCAGCAAATAAGGCTGTTTCACTTTCCTATCATTTGTGTGTTCACTGGAGGAGCATTTCTGATGTCCTTTAGAAACTATTCCTTTGCATTCACAAGTTGGTTAACTACGTGGCACAAGAGGCCCAGCTTTTGGTCTATCTCGGCTTTCAACATGCTTTCCTCTCTAATCATTTCTAGCTTTTGATTAAAAGTGAAAAATGTGTGAGCTTCCTTTCACTTGAACACTTAGAGGTCATTGTGGGGTTATTAATTGGCCTAATTTCAATATGAGTGTGTCTCAGGGAATCAGGAGGCCTGAGGAGAGGGAGAGAGATGGGGGAATGGCTGGTGGGTAGAGCAGTCAGAACACATCTAACATTTATCAATGAGGTTTCCATCTTCTATGGGCACAATTCACGGTGCACAAAACAACCACATTAGTGACATTCAAGATTACTGATCACAGATCACCACAGCAAATATAATAATAAAGTTTGAGATATTTCTAGAATTGCCAAAATGTGACAGAAACGCGAAGTGAGCACGTGCTGTTGGAGAAATGATGCTGGTAGACTTGCTCCATGCAGGGTCCTTGTAAACCAATTTGTAAAAAATGCAATGTCTGCGAAGTGTAATAAAGTGAAGTACAGTAAAAGGAGGTGTGCCTGCAGCAGCTACCTCATACACAGGCTTGTGGGAAGATAAAGCTATGAAAAGTGTGTAGCACCAGACCTGGAGCATAGTAAGCGCCCTGCAGATGGTTGCTTTGATCATCATCATCCAACATGCATTTCCTGCTTTAACCCCCCCTGCCGCCAGCTCACCTCAAGTCACCCACCCCAGGCCCATGGTCAGGGTTACTGTGGGCCACATGCCTGGGAATCCTGCAAGTACCTCCTTCCCCACAGGGCCAGGAGAGGCCTTTACCCAGGTCCCTGGGGTTTTGGGGAGTTTAAAGGAAGACCCAGGAGTTACCAGGAGCCACCAAAAAAATCAAGTCAGCTGATCAGAGGGGGGCTAGGACTTTTCTGAGAACAGTCTCTACACAGGACAGGTCTGTTGGGAGAGCTGATGCCATGAATGTGTGCGTGCTGGTTGGGAGGACAGCAGGACGAGGCAGGGACCAAGCCCCACTTTCCTGATGGGAAACTGAGGTCCAGAGTAGGGAAGAGACTTGCCCAGGGGTCACTAGGCCTCCTGCCTCCTATCAGGCCCCCGTTTTTATCTCCCCAAGCCTAGTCACTACCTCACCGGGGTAGCCACACTGCCCAGGGCCACCCGCCAACAGGAGGAAAAGGCAGCTGCTGCCGGTGTGTCTCAGAGGCAAGAATTTGCCTCCAAATTATCTCACCATCATACCTAAAGCTGACACTTCTAGAAAACACAGTGCCAGGAGCCCTGAACCAAGAGTCCAAAGGCTGGGGTGTCAACTCCTTGAGGGGCCTCACACGGCGAATCCCTCCCTACTCTCAGGCTCTGTCTCCCCATCTGTAAAGTGAATGGAGACTCCTAGCTGCAGGTGATAATGTTTCACTAGTCTGTGGCAAGGTGGGAACAGGAGGGATGTTTCTAAAGCAAAACTTGTTTTCTTTAAAGGACTGCTCTGAGACTTTGCCCTTCCTACTATTTGGAAATTTAAAATTACCTTTGTTTTATGAGATAATTGGGATCTAGACAGTGAGCAGGTTGTGTGTGTTATAAATGTTCTCATTTATCATGATAAAAAAATGAGTAACTTCAGAATTTACTTTGATATTATGAACTCGGCTGGGTGCGGTGGCTCAAGCCTGTAATCCCAGCACTTTGGGAGGCCGAGACGGGCGGATCACGAGGTCAGGAGATCGAGACCATCCTGGCTAACACGGTGAAACCCCGTCTCTACTAAAAAAATACAAAAAATTAGCCGGGCGAGATGGCGGGCGCCTGTAGTCCCAGCTACTCGGGAGGCTGAGGCGAGAGAATGGCGTAAACCCAGGAGGCGGAGCTTGCAGTGAGCTGAGATCCGGCCACTGCACTCCAGCCTGGGCGACAGAGCAAGACTCCGTCTCAAAAAAAAAAAAAAAAAAAAAAAGAAATTATGAACTCTGCAAACTGTTGAGCCACTGAATTAGGTAATCCTAGCCCTGTCCTTTGGGAGAGAAGAGCAGCAGTGGGTGCCCCCTGGCGGTCACTGCGTTGTCAGGGGTTCTGCCCTTGAACAGGCAGGCTGTAGTCTTAGAGTACCCAGTTTGCAGAGGAGAAGAACCATTCCCAAGAACAAGGACAGCAATAATTGCAGCTGGAATTTATGAGGGGTTCACTGTGTGTGGCACTGTGCTAGGTGCATCATAAGCCTTGGCTCATTCGTCTTCACAGCAATCTTGTAAGGATTTCTTTAAAATGAACACCAAAAAATTACCTTAATTGTTTTCATCCCATTACAAAAGTCATACATGGCCCCTTAAATATTCAAACATTACAGAAACATACCAGAGACAAAGTCCCTACTCATTCCATCCCCCAGTGACACCCCAGGACGCTTTTCCTGTTTCTGCTTTGTCCATTGCCATGGGTAAAGTTGCACCTGCTGCCGTGACTATGGGCTGGGATCAGAGAGGTGATCTCGTCTGCCTCAGTCACCAACTGGTTAGGAACGAGGCAGAGGTGGGGACTGTGCTTCTCATTAGCATGGTCACCTGTGGCTGTGGCTGCTGAGCCCAGAGCAGGATACCCACCACCCTGGAGGGTGGGGCCTGGCTGTGGGAACTGGATTGGGGTTGGGGAGGTGCTTTATGCCTGATGATCCTGTCTCCAAAGCCAGACCCCAGCCCTTGGCTCAGCCCTGCCACCCAGCCTCACTCTGCCTCCTCCTGGGTGGTCTTGGCAAGTTGGAGAGGACAGCTGTGTCATGTCCCACCGGCTGCTGGGAGGAGGTGGGGACCGGGGCTGTTCCTCTGGGTGATTGCCCCTCCCTTGCCCTGCTGCCTGCCCAGGGATGAGATCTACTGCCAGATCAGCAAGCAGCTGACCCACAACCCCTCCAAGAGCAGCTATGCCCGGGGATGGATTCTCGTGTCTCTCTGTGTGGGCTGTTTCGCCCCCTCCGAGAAGTTTGTCAAGGTAGGAAGGTGCCTGGCCTCCTGGAGTGGGAAGGGGAGCTGGGCCCTGTCCCAGCACTGTGGGGAGAGCAATAGTCAGGGACTCCAAAGGTCCTGGTCACAAGGCCCACCCAGCCACCCCCCATTGAGCCCCATCTTCCTGGCACCTCCTCCCCTCAGGCAGCCACCACTTTGCCCCACACTCCCCTCAGCCCCATTCTACTTAGGAGGGGCTGAGTCTGACAGGAGCGTGTCCCAGGCCCTCTGCACCCTCGCCTTGGGGCAGGCCCTGGGCGCTGGGGTCAGAGTGGAGCAGATCACGGCAGGACCAACCCGACTGGCTGGTGCTGTGAAGGGGTGTGGGGAGGAGCCGCTAGGCTGAGCTAGGGGGAGGTGGGGGAGGCCACAGACGTGGCTGGAAATAGGCGGTGGATCTGAGAGAGTAGGGAAGCCACGGAAAGCAGCCTGGCCTGGAGGAGTGGCCTCCAAGTGCTGGGGAGGGCCTGGCAGCTGCCCTTACAACCCACATGGGGAGGCCCAGGGCTGCAGTGGGGCCACCTCAGCGGGTGCTCTGGCTGCAGTACCTGCGGAACTTCATCCACGGGGGCCCGCCCGGCTACGCCCCGTACTGTGAGGAGCGTCTGAGGAGGACCTTTGTCAATGGGACACGGACA
The DNA here is from genome assembly GCF_007565055.1 of Rhinopithecus roxellana. Lineage (NCBI taxonomy): Eukaryota > Metazoa > Chordata > Mammalia > Primates > Cercopithecidae > Rhinopithecus > Rhinopithecus roxellana. The sequence continues at coordinate 54,972,745 of NC_044563.1, read as the reverse complement.
CAGCCGCCCAGCTGGCTGGAGCTGCAGGTTTGTGCGTGTGTGTGCACGTGCTTGTGTGCATGTGCACAAGAGTGTGCATGTGTGTATGCGTGTGTGAGTGCGTGTGTGTGTGCCCAGTGCACTCGAGTGCCCCAGAAACATTCCCCCCTTTGAGACTCTGTGGTTCCTCAAGCACCTACCCTCAAGTTCTGGAACCCCAGGCCCATCGGAACAGAAAAGCCCCCAAAGGATGAGGGACTCCATTTGCTGGCCTTATGGTCAAGACAACTTGGGCAAAGGAGATTCCCTCTGTGTCTCAATGCCTTTACCTGCCACATGGTGAAGGTTATATGAAGTGATAGCAGAGACCCCGGGCCCGTGGCAGCGCCTGAACTCCCAGCCCCAGGCCCTGACTCAGGGGTCCTAAAGGTCCGCTGGGGTGGGGTGCACAGCAGGGCTCCCTAGACACCTGTGACGGGGACAAGCAGTGTCCCAGTGAGGTGCTGAGGCCTGGGGCGCCAGGGCAGCTCCAACCCCACAGAAAGCAGAGAGCCAAAGTCCAGAGGGGCGAGCGGGTCTGAAGGGAAGGGGCTCCACAAACCCTCCTGGGGCACTTTCAGGCCACCAAGTCCAAGAAGCCAATCATGCTGCCCGTGACATTCATGGACGGGACCACCAAGACCCTGCTGACAGACTCGGCAACCACGGCCAAGGAGCTCTGCAACGCGCTGGCCGACAAGATCTCTCTCAAGGACCGCTTTGGGTTCTCCCTCTACATTGCCCTGTTTGACAAGGTAAGGCCGCCCAGAAGCACCTCCTCCTGGCCCCACTCCGGGCTGCCAGTGCCGCCACCTACTGGCTGGGGCTACTCACCCTCGAGCACCTCAGTTTCCCCCGAGCCGGCGCTAATCGGCTCTGCCTGACTCCTTAGGACTGTCGAGAACTCGGCCAGGTGCGGTTCTTCACGCCTGTAATCCCAGTACTTTGGGAGGCTGAGGCGGTCAGATCACAAAGTCAGGAGTTCAAGACCAGCCTGGCCAATGTAGTGAAGCCTCGTCTTTACTAAAAATACAAAAATTAGCGGGACATGGTGGCACACACCTGTAATCCCAGCTACTCAAGAGGCTGAGGCAGGAGAGTCGCTTGAACCCAGGAGGCGGAGGTTGTGGTGAGCTGAGATCATGCCACTGCGCTCCAGCCTGGGCGACAGAGTGAGACTCTGTCTCAAAAGAAAAAACAAAACAAAACAAAAAAACAGAGCTCTTCAGCACCCAAGGGAAAACCCAGCAGTAGGATGTCCTCAGTCCTGTGTCCCCAGGCCCAGTGAATCCTCTCCTGGTGCTGAAGGAAGAGCATGGCACAGGCTGATGGGAGGGCTGCGCAGCCCTTGTGTGCAGATGGGAATGGAATTCCCTCTCAGGTTGCTATGGCGTCTGATGGAGAAACTCCTTAGCAAACAGGAGTTCTTTCACACTTGCCCTCAAGCAGCTGGGGCGTGAACAACCCACAGACTCACCTTGAAGGCTAGAGCCTCCTCGGGACCTGGGGCTTGTGTGATTTTGCCTCCACCCCCAGCAACATCATGCTCAGCAGAGGGGCCCCCGCCCACAAGCCCAGGGGAGGTACCATGTTGCTGGACACAGTTTGCCTGGATTTTTCTCACCGATGCTCCTGTGTTTCCAGGTACTCTCTGTTCAGTTTCCCATTTCCACTAGAAAATGGGACTTCTCACATCACCGTGCCCAGAACTGAGGCTAGGAAGGCAATCGTGGGGGTGCTGCTCAGAGCCCAAGGCTGGGATCTGGTCTGCCTCCTGGGGGCCTTAGATGTGTCCCTGCCCCTCGCTGGGCCTCGGTTTTCTGTCTGAACTGACCGTTGGCACTGTCGAGGCTCCTCATAGTCCTTCCCTGACTCTGTGCCTGCTCCCCTCCCCGCTGTGCCCGCAGGTGTCCTCCCTGGGCAGCGGCAGTGACCATGTCATGGACGCCATCTCCCAGTGCGAACAGTATGCCAAGGAGCAGGGTGCCCAGGAGCGCAATGCCCCCTGGAGGCTCTTCTTCCGCAAAGAGGTCTTCACACCCTGGCACAGCCCCTCTGAGGACAACGTGGCCACCAACCTTATCTACCAGCAGGTGGTGCGAGGAGTCAAGTTTGGGGAGTACAGGTGTGAGAAGGTGAGTGGAAGGGAACCTCCTGCCAGGCTGGCTTGGCCCACAGCCTTCTGTTTTCCACGTTTGGGCTGAGTGCTCCTCTGTGAGCCATCATTAGCTTAGGCTGAGGTGAGCCTGACTGCAGTCGGGCACTCTCCAGGCTCCTGGATGGACACCACCTACTTCAGGGGGCTCGTGAGGTGAGGTGAGATGTCAGGAGCAAGGGCTTCTGAGCATGTCCTGAATTCGCTAGTGAAGGAGGCCCCCACACTGCTGTAGTGACTGTGTGTGCTACAGAGGACGTGCCTCAGGACCTGCTGCACTGTTCTGAGTGTGTCTAGTAAGCGCCGCTCTAAATGAGAAAGACAGCCATTCCTTGGGATCAGAATTTGCAAATGTGTATTCTTTTTTCTCCTTCTGAGGACAGGAGTTATATGGTTGTTTTGTTTTTGATAATGGTAGTGGTAGCTATGGTTCTGTTGGTGATTGTGAAGGAGGGATAAGAAAGGAGGTGATGGAAATGAAGAGGATGGTTGGTGGTGGTAACATTGGTAGAGGTAATGATGGTGTTGATGGTGATGGTGGAGACAGTGATGATGGTTGGTGGTGATGGTGGATGTAGTGATGGTGTTGATGGTGGTGGTGGAGACAGTGATGATGGTTGGTGGTGATGGTGGATGTAGTGATGGTGCTGGTACTGATGATGGTGGTGATGGTGGGTGGAGGCAGTGATGGTGTTGGTGATGGTGGAGGTAGTGATGTTAGTGATGATGGTATTGTTGGTGCTGATGACAGTGGTGATATTGGAGGTAGGGATGGTGGTGGTGGTGGAGGTAGTGATAGTGCTGGTGTTGATGATGGTGATGGTAAAGGTAGTGGTAGTGTTGACAATGACAGTGTTGGTAGTGATTGTGTTGGTGATGACAGTGTTGGTAGTGATGGTGGTTGTGATGGTGGAGGCAGTAATGATGTTGGTGATAGTGTTGTTGGTGGTGATGGTGGTGGTGATGGTAGAGGCAGTAATGATGTTGGTGATAGTATTGTTGGTGGTGATGGTGGTGATGGTGGAGGTAATGGTGGTAGTTTTGTTGGTGACAGTGGTGATGATAATGGTGGTACTGGTGGTGGTAAGCAAATATTCAGGCAGAGCGCATTAGTATAGCCACATCAGTTGCTAAAATTCTGAAATATTTCAAACTGGTTGGAAAATATCTATTGCCTTCAAGGCCCCCAAAAGCCTTTCTCTATGCCTTTGCTGCTGGAGCCCTGGGGAGCCCTAGGTAGGCATCACTGGGGCTGCTGTACACCAGGCCAGGCAGAGAAGGGGCAAATGTCCAATGGCCACTTGGTTCTCTGAACCCTCTACAGTAGATCCTGCCAGCTGTTAACCACTTTAACTATCCCCCAAGTGCTTAACGATGGTGATGGAGGCAGTCACAGTGACGCACTCCCCTCAGCAGACCCCAGGTGTCTCCCATTCTCTAGGGCAGATGCTTCCTCTTCTGCTGTTTGTCAGCTAAGGTCACTGTCTCACAGGGCTGAGTGTGCAGTGGCTGCTCGATGGGCTGGCTTTTTTCTTTGCGTCACTTTTTGTGCCCCTGGGCAGAGTCCAGCTCCATGCCAGTGCGAAAGGGACCCAGGAGAAGGTGAGGGTGTGGCCCTGCCCTTGGGGAGCTCATGGTTCCTCTGAGCAGACAAGAATTTCCTGGTGAATCAGTGAGAAGCCTGGGTCCCAAAAGCCAGGCTCTGAGAGCTACAGGAGTCAGGGCCAGGAGCCTGTGGTGGTGTGGAAGGGCTTCCTAGAGGGGCCTGGGCCAATGCATGACCTAGGCCTCCCTCCCCCCCACCTAGGAGGACGACCTGGCTGAGCTGGCCTCCCAGCAGTACTTTGTGGACTATGGCTCTGAGATGATCCTGGAGCGTCTCCTGAACCTCGTGCCCACCTACATCCCCGACCGCGAGATCACGCCCCTGAAGACACTGGAGAAGTGGGCCCAGCTGGCCATTGCCGCCCACAAGAAGGTGAAGGGCTGGGAGGAGTCTTAGAGAAGGGATGTGGACCTGAACAACCAAGGAGGTCCCAGTCCTCCTCTGAACCTGTCTGTTGGGGCTGCAGGAGATGGCATGGCACCTGACCTCCCGCCTCCCAGTGGCCCTTCCTCACTGGACATCAGCTCACTCATTCTCCTGCCATCTGTGTGCCAGGCACACAAAGGGGATCAGACTTAACCCTGCAGCCTCTGTGGGGCCATGGGTATTGGGGCCCCTTTCCTGGTCTTGTGCCAGCCACTTGTTGGTGCTACAGCTTCCAGAGCTACAACTTAGGAGTGGTGGTGGACGCTAGACAGAGCTTTAGGAATTGTACCTCCTTTTTCCCAAAAGAACTCCAGCCCAACTTCCTGCCTGGGGAGCTTTAGGGACAGGCCCCCTTGACGCCCTTGCTTGGAGCCCAGGCCCATAACCAGCCATGAGTGGTTCCCTCCCAAGCTAAGAGCCTGCCCAAGTAGAGCAGGGGTATCCAGATGGGGAGAAGGTGGGAGCACTGGCTGCTGGTAGGGGACTCAGGGCCTCCTCATCTCCATGGTCTGGCTGTGCAAGAGAATTGTCCCTGCACATAAGTCGAGGGCTCCATAGTCTGAGGGCGCCACAGGCCCGTGGTCTCACCCCTCCACCTCGCGGCTTCCATCCTCACCCGGGAGCCCTGTGCCGCCCTCCACCTGACCGTGTGCCTTCTCTAGTCAGCTCCCCACCAGCCTCTGCCTCTCCCTGAGTCCTGAGTGCCCCCTGCGCCAGCCTGCTTCCCCTGAGGCCCTCACCCCCCTGGACCCCACTTCAGAGGAGGAGCGTCTCCTCCCTGCCACCCCTCTGTCCCTCATGTGAGAGCCCTGCCCTTCATCCTCAGGCACCTCCTCTCCCTGGGCCCTCACGTGCCGGCAGTCACTGCAGCCTGTCCAGCTGCCTTCCAAACAGCTGCAGCCTCCACCCCCACCACCGTGAGGGCCTCCTCGGGGTTCACTGCCATTGTGGCATGTGGTACGTCCTGGGTGGGGCGCTATTATTATGCATTCATTTTATTTTGGGCACTTGTCATGTGCTGGGCACCAGGACCTGGAGACACAGCCCTTTGTGGGACAGACATGGTTTCTGCCCTTTGGAGCCCACAGCTAAGCTGGGTCTCTCCTGGACTGAAGCTCCTCAGAGTATCTGTCCCAGAGCCCTGGGCCAGGCCCCTCCTAGAATGGACAGTTGTGAATCACAGTTTTTGTAGAGTGGGAGGGTGCATTGTTCATTTTCTAGGTCTGCCATAACAAAGTGCCACAGACTAGGTGGTTTCGACAACAGAAATAAATGTATTTCCTTCCAGTTCTGGAGCCTGGAGCTCCAAGATCAAGGTGTCAGCAAGGGCTTTCTCCTGAGGCTTCTCCTCTCAGCCTGCAGATGGCCATCTTCTCCATCTGTCACCACACAGTGACGTGTGCACATGCACATCTGAGTCCAAATATCCTCCTCTTAAAAAGGCACCAGACATATTGGATTACAGACCACCCAAAAGATCTCATTAGTGACCTCTTTAAAGACCTTATCTCTGGGCCAGGCGCAGTGGCTCACGCCTGTAATCCCAGCACTTTGGGAGGCCAAGGCGGGTGAATCATGAGGTCAGGAGTTCGAGACCAGCCTGGCCAACATGGCAAAACCCCGTCTCTACTAAAAATGCAAAAATTCACCAGGTGTGGTAGTGGGTGCCTGTAATCCTAGCTACTCGGGCGGCTGAGGCAGCAGAATCACTTAAACCTTGGAGGCAGAGGTTTCAGTGAGCCGAGATTGTGCCATTGTGCTCCAGCCTGGGGGATAAGAGCAAGACTCCTTCTCAAAAAAAAAAAAGATCTTATCTCCAAATAAGGTTACATTCTGGGGGTGAAGACTTTACTATGCAAATATGGTGGGTGGGGGAAGGAAGCACACAATTCAGTCCATAACAGAGGTGTTTTGAAAACATCTTATTTTGAAATAATTTCAAACTTATGGAGAAATTGCACATTCAAAAAATGAGGACTGCTGTGTGCACTTCACTTCCCAGATTCACTGGATGCTAGGCACACTTGCTCAGTGATTTGTCTATCTGCCTACATATGTATTTTCTCTGAGTCATTTGAGCTTGGGTTGATGACATTGAGCCCTTTGCCTCTGAATTCTCACTGCTCTCAGGATGGCACCCCTCATGGGCTCCTCTCATGGGTAGAGATGGGGCCGTCTGTGAGCTGGCATACACATCCACGCTTACCTATTCCTGCGTCTACATACTATAAAACCAGGATTTCACTCTGACCCCTCCAATGCTACCCCAGAGCCCCAGAGTTCTCATTAGGGCTTGGGGAAGTATTTTTAGAGAAACACAATGCTGGTGCTTCTGTATCTTACCAAGAGCACGGCAGCACCCCCCACAGATCACCTCACCTCCAGGGTCCAGTTCTCCCTTGACACACTGATCTTTCTAACTCCCGGATTCACCAGATCAGTTTCTTGCAGTTGTGGCTACACTCACAGTCCGCCAGGACCTGGTTCCCCACGCTGTGTCCCCATTCCCTCTCTTCCCAGTCTGCAGTCTGCAGTCTGCACTGACCTGGGGCCTTGGGCCTCCCACATGCTCTGGCTGGAATCCTTGCTTCCCTGTCTCTGCTGAACTGGGAACTCCCTGGAGGGGCAGCTATGCTTTCTCTGACTTTGGGCCCCAGCACCTGCATAGAGGTGGCACTCGAAAGTGCTTGCTGATGTTGATGGATGTGAAGGGTGGGGACAGGGTGGCTGCAGATAGATGGGAGCAGGGCAAGGCCATGAGGCACAGGAGGTGCAGGAGCCCCAGGCTGCTCCTAGCTAGAAGGCAGCAGCAGCTGATTTTTAGAGCAAACTCACCTGTACATTGTCTTCTGTCCCTCTGTCCCTCTCTCCCTCCAGGGGATTTATGCCCAGAGGAGAACTGATGCCCAGAAGGTCAAAGAGGATGTGGTCAACTATGCCCGCTTTAAGTGGCCCTTACTCTTCTCCAGGTTTTATGAAGCCTACAAATTCTCAGGTACCCCCAGCCTGCAACGCTCCCAGTCCCTTGCTCGGTAGCTCCAGTCCATAACAGGGGAGGGAAACGGCTTGAGCCAGGGCCCCCCATCAATGGAACTCTTGCCTGCTGGCTGCTTGGTCTGTTCTGGTCAATGCTGCTGAGTGGGTCCTGCCTCCCCAGCACCCAGTAGCGACTCCATGGCACATCTTACGTGCTCCGTGGTGCATAAGATTGAAAAACTGAGTGAGGATTGATTCATTAAGGCACGTACTGTGTACAGAACAGGGTGGCCCAGGGTGGCCCACACAGGCCACTGGCTCAGCCGTCCTCGGGCTGTTACTGGGTACCTGGTCTGTGCCAGGCCCTGTGCTGATGCTGCTGTTCACAGAACCACCAAGTACCAGGGCCGGAGGGAACCCTGGGTCTCAGTCCAACCCCGCCCCAGATCCCACCTTCGTGCAGGGCAGGGACTTGTCCAAAGCTGCACAAAGACCAATGGCAGGAGTGGGACCCAAACCAGTTTCCCAATTCAACACTCTCTTCCTATTGCACTTTGGGTTTTGTCACATAGCAAGTTTGTGCTTTCTGGGCCTCAGTTTCCCTATCTGTAAAACAGAAATCAGTGTATTGCCACCTCCCTGGCCATTATGAGGACTGGGAAGGGCTGGGCCTAAGGGTGGGAGGTCTGCCTCTCAGTGCCTTGGTCTCGACCCCAGGCCCCAGCCTCCCCAAGAACGACGTGATCGTGGCTGTCAACTGGACGGGCGTGTACTTTGTGGATGAGCAGGAGCAGGTACTTCTGGAGCTGTCCTTCCCAGAGATCATGGCCGTGTCCAGCAGCAGGTGAGGAGGGCCGCATGGAGACGCAGATAGACAGAGGGGAAGGAGAGGGGCCGGAGCTTCACCGCGGGTCACTGGAAGTGAAGAGACATGAAGTGGCCTGCCTGGTTGCTCGTGATTGGGCAGTTTGTACCGCACTGTGAAGACCCCTCTGGTACCTCCTAGTGGAGGGATGGGCGTGGGCTTTACAGCACATTAAGGCTGTTCTGAGACAGGACTGGGCTGTCAGGACAGGTAGGGGCAGGCGAGTGTGTACAAAAGAGCTTGACCTGGGGTTCAGGGGCCTGGGTAGCACTCACTCTATGTCTTCATTCCTAAAGCAGGAGTCTTAATACTTTTCTTGCATAACAGTGGTGAGGAATGAATGCAATAATAGATGGGAGAGCTCTTTGTAAACTGCAGAGCACGGCCACACAGGTGGAATGGCCACAGGGGTGGGTTGCTGGGACTGACTGGCTTTTCCAGCAGTGCAGTGGCTCCCTCCCCCACCATCTGGGGCTTGTAGCAGTGTCTTTGGGTTACGTCTGATATGGGCTGGAGTCAGATCGTGTCCAGCTCTGACCAGACACGTGCCAGGCACACAGGATGCAGTAGTGACAAGATAGTCCTTGTCCTCTTGGATCTTCAGTCAAGAGAGGAGACAGACATTGAATAGGCCATTTTAAAGCATGCTATGATCAGGGCTGTGGGAGGGCAGGGAGGACTACCTGGAGGAAGTGGCATGTAGGTTGAGATTTAAAGGGTGAGTAGGAATTAGACAGGCAAAGGAGAAGTGGGTCGGGCCAGTGTGGGTCTCCCTCTGCGCCATGCCTGACTCTGGCCAGGCCAGCTCTGACTTAACCTGAGATGTGTCTGAGCGGGCCACATCTCCCACTGGCTGGGGCATGTCTGACTCGACTGGCCTTGGTCTCCTTCAGGGAGTGCCGTGTCTGGCTCTCACTGGGCTGCTCTGATCTTGGCTGTGCTGCGCCTCACTCAGGCTGGGCAGGACTGACCCCGGCGGGGCCCTGTTCTCCGTGTTGGTCCTGCAGGGGAGCAAAAACGACAGCCCCCAGCTTCACACTGGCCACCATCAAGGGGGACGAATACACCTTTACCTCCAGCAATGCTGAGGACATTCGTGACCTGGTGGTCACCTTCCTAGAGGGGCTCCGGAAGAGATCTAAGTATGTTGTGGCCCTGCAGGATAACCCCAACCCCGGTGAGTGACTGCTGGTATGGGCTGCCTGGCACTGGGGGTCAGGGTGTTATGCAGACTGTCTTAGTCCATTTGCATTGCTATAATGGAATACTGAGGCTGGGAGATTTATAAAGAAAAGAGATTTATTTGGCTCACAGTTCTGCAGACATTACAAGAAACATAGTGCTGGCTGGGCATGGTGGCTCATGCCTGCAATCCCAGAGCTCTGGGAGGCTGAGATGGGAGGATCACTTGAGGCCAGGAGTTCAAGACCAGCCTGGGCAACATAATGAGACCCCTGTTTCAACAAAAAGTTAAATAAATTAGCTGGGTGTGATGGCATGTGCCTGTAGTCATAGCTCTTCGGGAGGCTGAGGTAGGAGGATTGCTTGATCCCAGGAGGTGGAGGCTGCAGTGAGCCATGATTATGCTACTGCAGTCCAGCCTGGGCAAGAGTGAGACCTCATCTCTTAAAAAAAAAAGAAAGAGAAAAAAGAAGCATGGCACCCGCATCTGCTTCTGATGAAGGCCCCAGGAAACTTCTACTCATGGCAGAAGGAGAAGGGGTGCTTGCATCAGAAGGAAGGAAGAGAGGAGGAGTTGCCAGGCTCTTTTAAACCGTCAGTTCTCGCAGAGACTCACTCATCTCTGTGAGCGCGGCACCACGCTGTTCATGAGGGCCCCACTCCCATGACCCAAACACCTCACTTGAGGCCACTGCCAACACTGGGAGACCAGATTTCAACAGAGAGATCTGGAGGGGACAAATATCTGAACCATATCACAGACCATGCCCCGCGGCCTTGGCACTCAAGGCTGCTAGGGTCTTGTTCCCATCCTTCCCCTGAAACTAGACCAAATAGCCTTCAATCTGTGGTCTGTGGGGAACCTCCTCTCCCTCCCGTCTTCTGGCTCTTCAATATTCATCTCCTGTCAGCTCTCCAAGTCAGATCAGGGTCCTCCTCAGTGTTCTCAAAATACCCACCATCTTCAAGTGATAACAGCAGTAACAACTACTCTGCTGGAGGCCACCGAGGCCCTGACAGAGTGTGGCAAAGACAAAGATGAAATGGACCCCACCCTGTCCTCAGTGTGGAGTGGGGTGGGAAGCAGACAGTGACAGGCCTGTGACGGTGCAGTAAGCAGGGAAGCCCAGAGCCACGGGAGCCCAGAGGAGAGGCCCCATGCAGACTGGGGTCCAGGGAGGAAGCCCGTGTGAGCAGAGCGCAGGGGGCAGAGAGCTGAACGTGATGCCAGCACAGAGGCGGGAGAAAGCTGGCCTGTCCAGGGAACTGCAAACAGTTTGGTTTGGCTGGAAACAGGCACGGTGAGGGAGGAGGGGCAAGGTGGAGGGAGTCCGGGAGGCCCGCTCACAACAGGCTTAGGAGTGTGGGGCTTCCTCCCAAGGGCAATGAGGAGCCGTAGAAGGCTTTTGAGCAGGAGAGTAGCCCACTCTGGTGATGGTCTTTGTATGGAGAGTTGTGACAAGGTGGAGGCAGAGTGGCAAGTGGGCAGACACGAGTGACAGCACCTCAGTTCTTCTGTGGGAAGTAGTGGCTTATAGATCATCAACCCAAATAACGATGTTCCAACTCAGCTTGTCTCTGCCCCCATGGTCCCACTCACCTCTGCTCTGCAGCAGGCGAGGAGTCAGGCTTCCTCAGCTTTGCCAAGGGAGACCTCATCATCTTGGACCACGACACGGGTGAGCAGGTCATGAACTCAGGCTGGGCCAACGGCATCAACGAGAGGACCAAGCAGCGTGGGGACTTCCCCACCGACTGTGTGTACGTCATGCCCACTGTCACCATGCCACCGCGGGAGATTGTGGTATGTGGCCTGGGGGCGGCAGATGGGCGGGAGGTGCCATTAGACCCCTCTTCGTCCACTTCCCACAGCTGTACAATGGGTTAATGGTCTAGTGCATCTGTGAAGATGATCTTGGGATCTTATGGGACCACACATTTAAAGTTGGGGCAGTGCTCAAACCTGTGCCAGGTGGGGAGGGGCCTAGAAATGGCATCAGATGAGGAACTGCCAAGGGGTGGGGCTGGAGATGGGGACTGGAGAGAGGTGTATCACCTGCACTGTCTGAACAGGCAGTGGGGGCACAGCTGGCAAGGGGCCTGCTGCTTCTGGAGCCCCCTTGAGAGCAGCTCTGAGGACTTCCAGCCCAGCTTCCCCGGTGGCTCCTGAGCCAGGCTCAGTGGACGAGGCAGCTCTCACACCACGTCCCCCTGCCTCGTCCAGGCTTTCTGACTGACCCAACCTCATCGGACACCCAGGGAAGGGCCCTCAGCTCAGCACAAAAGAGGCAGCAGGGACCTCAGAGACCCCAAGGAGGAACAGGGCTCCCAGGGTCAGAATGGGGCATGGGGTCCATCCCCCTGAAGAGTCTCCCAGAGTCCAGAAGGCTCCAGGGTATACCATGTTGATCCTGGTGGCTGCAGATGGACAGCTGACCTGAGCCCCCTGTCTCTTGGCCCCTAGGCCCTGGTCACCATGACTCCCGACCAGCGGCAGGACGTTGTCCGGCTCTTGCAGCTGCGAACGGCAGAGCCCGAGGTGCGTGCCAAGCCCTACACGCTGGAGGAGTTCTCCTACGACTACTTCAGGTGATGGCTCCTGGGGAAGGATGGGAGTCACAGGGCTAGGAGCTGCAGGCTTCCGCTACCGTCTGCTTGTGTGCTGGGGATACTTTGTGAAGCCCCCACCTGTGAGCAGGACCTGGGTCAGAGGGAGCTGGAGGGCTGTTTCTGTCTGATGACCCGTCCTGTGTGTCTCATCTTATCCTTCCTTCATTTAAGAGATGTCACTGCACCCACCCCAGGCTGGGCATTCGAGACTCAGTCCTGGTGGGGATGCGGGCCGGAAGCAGGCAGCTGGGATTCTGCATGCCTGCCCAGCACTGTGATGAGGATGCTTTTGGGGTGGGGGGCGGGGGGTGCAGTGAGAAGCTTCCTGATGGAGGCGGTGTGCACTGAGCTCTGCAGGGGTTGCAGGGTGGTGGGGGAGGCTGGGGCACAGTCCGTGGTGTTCTCACCGCTGTTTCATAGCTGACAAAGGAAGGCCCAGTGACTGCCAGTGACTCGCCTCGGGTCACATGCAGGGCAGGGAAGAGCAGGGCCTGGTGCTCACCCTCAGCCTCTGGGCACAGGGGCTAGGTGGGGGTGGGGGTCTCACAACCTGGGGGTTTCTCCCTGGGGCTGCCAGCAATGGGGCCGTTGCTGACGGCCCCTGTGCTGTGGCAGGCCCCCACCCAAGCACACGCTGAGCCGTGTCATGGTGTCCAAGGCCCGAGGCAAGGACCGGCTGTGGAGCCACACGCGGGAGCCGCTCAAGCAGGCGCTGCTCAAGAAGCTCCTGGGCAGTGAGGAGCTCTCGCAGGAGGCCTGCCTGGCCTTCATTGATATCCATGCTACTGGGCTGTACCCAGCGGAGCCAGGGACTGGGCAGGGCCTTCATCTGCACACCACCTTCCTCCTGAGGGCCTGCTGCGGCCTGGGCATGCGTGGGGAGGGTTGATGGAGGACCCCCTCCCTTGCACCTTTTGATATGCAAGGGGCTGCCTCACTCATTTTCTCCTCTGACCCTGTCATTTGGGTGCCAGGTGGATTTGGTGCCTTGTGCTGGGCCAGGCATGGAGGTACAGCAGGAACCAGCCCAGCCCCTGGCCTCATGGGGCCATACGCACATCCAGATCAGTGCTGAGATGGGACCGGGCAGCTGTGACCTGACCCATGTGACCTGGAGAGGGCAGGGAGGACTTCCTGGAGGAAGTGGTATCTAGACTGAGCCCTGAAGGCTAAGTAGGACTTAGCCAGGCAAAGGGGAGAGGGGTGGGGAGTGTTCCAGAGAGAGGGAGCAGCAGCAAGGCCCCGAGGCACACAGAGCAGGGTTGTTCCAGGGCTCCGGGGCTTCAGCACAGAGAGGATGGGAAGACTGGGCTTAGGCAGGGTTCCCAAGCCCTGTGAGGAAGCTTGGGCCATGTCCCAAGGCCAGGGTGAACCACTGGGCAGGGGTGGCATGGTCAGATTGGCGATCTGGGCAGTCCGTCCCAGCTGCTGTGAGGGCTTGGGATGTGGGGCTGGTGGCTGTGAGGAGGTGAGGATAGAGGGTGGGGCAGATCACGCCCATTTTGTAAGTGTGCAGCCTGAGGGCCCAGGGTCACAGCTTCAGGTGATGCAGGCCCTGTGGGGAGTGGGGCCTCCAGACCCCAGACCAGTGCCCCTCTATTCGGCACAAGCCCTTCCTTGACAGTCCCCACCTGTGCTCAAGTACATGGGCGACTACCCGTCCAAGAGGACACGCTCTGTCAACGAGCTCACCGACCAGATCTTTGAGGGTCCCCTGAAAGCCGAGCCCCTGAAGGACGAGGCATACGTGCAGATCCTGAAGCAGCTGACCGACAACCACATCAGGTGAGCCAGGCACGGTGGGTGGACAAGGGGCAGACCCCACCTGCTGTGACAGGCAGCTCTTTCCCTCCTGAGACAGCCGCTGGCTCTGCCTGGATGCAGTCCTTCCTCACACAGAGCCAGGAGCTGCTCATGGGCCCCCTCACATCCTAGTTTGGCTCCAAGGCCCAAGAAAGGCCTAGCAGGAACTGGGAGGTGGTGGCTGTCTTCCTTTGAGTCTGTCCTCTAAGGGTAACAGCCCCAGCTCCTCCCGTTTGGCTGGAGCCTGCTCTGGATGCCCCTCCCCTGCCTAGATGCTGCTGTCTGCCTGCAGGTCCAGCTCAGTCAAGTTTCCCCTCCCTGGTGCAGGCTGGGCCGCTGTCAGCTGAAAGCACTGGCTGAAAACTCTCATGGGTTTGGGTGTTGGGCCCAATGCCCAAAGGGTGCCACCTTCTCCTCCCCCTGGGACAACCCAAGGCAGGAGTAGGAAGTCAGGCACCGGCTCCTCTCAGAGTCTGAGAGAAGCTCCACCCTCTCTCCTTACACCCAGCCCCCCGCCTTCCTCCCCAGCTGTGCCACCCTCTACATCTCTTCCACAAATCCATCCTCAAACTACACATCAGCTCTTTTGACAGTGCCAAACCTTTGTACATGCTGTGTCCACAGCCAGGAAAACTTTTCAGCCCCGTCTCTGCATGCCGTAATTTGCTTCATCCTTCAAAGCCTAGTTCAAATGCCACCTCCTCCTAGAAGCCCTCCAAACTTCCCACTGTCAGACCCAAGAAGCTCAGAGTGGTCGCTGAAGGAGCCTGGGGTGGGACTGGTCTAACTCGTTGCCACTCAAAGTACAGGTGAATTAAAGAGCTTCTGCCAAAATATAAATCACACTGCCTCCTTCATGGAGAAAGTCTCGCGATGGAACAAACAAAAAGCCTCAGCTGAAGCAGAGGGCATGGTAAACTGGTGGCTTGTCATTGTGACATAAGCCCCTTATCTCCATGTGGACTGGTAGCAGTGTGTGGCCTGGTGCAGTGGGCCAAGCACACTTTGGGTAGCAGTGGTTGCATCTGGCTATCAGGGAGAGGGGTCTGTAGGTAGGCTGAGGGGTCCTGAGACAGGTTAAGGGTCGGGAGGGACGGTGCTGCTGTGATGAGCAGCTGAGGGGTGCGTGGCCCCCTCACCGGGGGGTGCACAGGTCCTGTGACTCCCGATGGCAACTGCCCCTGCTGGAGCCCATGCTTCCTCCTGCAGGTACAGCGAGGAGAGGGGTTGGGAGCTGCTCTGGCTGTGCACGGGCCTCTTCCCACCCAGCAACATCCTCCTGCCCCACGTGCAGCGCTTCCTGCAGTCCCGAAAGCACTGCCCACTAGCCATCGACTGCCTACAGAGGCTCCAGAAAGCCCTGAGGTACAGAGGCCGCCAGGGGCAGGGGCAGACACTGGGGCGGGCTCCTGGCCACACCGGGCTTGTGGAATGAGCCCCTTGGGGATGAGGACCACACAGCAGTTGGGTCAACCCCTGGGGTACCTCAACTGCCAGGTAGAAGGAGGTGCAGGCCCCGCAGCCGCTCGGGATGCAGCTGGAGAGTCCGGCTGCTCGAGAGTGCTCAGCCCAGAGCTCCCAGGCTATCGGTGGGCACAGACGCCAGGGCCCACTTCATACTCTCCAAGGGCACTGCGTTCTTCACTTTGCTGGGCCTCTCCACACCCATCGTCCCATTTTACAGATGAGGAGCTCAAGGCTCTGGGAGAGTCAGTGGCCAGTCACATCATAGGAAGTGGCAGGCTGGGATCAGAACTGGGTTGTCTGCCTCCAAGTGTCCTGGTCCCCTGGTCTCCACAGTCCCACGCACCTGCTCCCTCCTGCCTCTGTGACCTTTTCAGAAATGGGTCCCGGAAGTACCCTCCACACCTGGTGGAGGTGGAGGCCATCCAGCACAAGACCACCCAGATTTTCCACAAGGTCTACTTCCCTGACGACACTGACGAGGTGAGGGTCGCCAACTTCTAGGTCTGCAGTGCCCAGGACAGGGCCGGGCTTCCTGGGTGGACACCAAAGGCAGCCTTAAGCCTCTCCCCCAACACCCAACATTTGCTGCCTCGTCCTCCTTCCCCATAGTGGAGTCAGAGCTCAGGACAGAGGCCACCGACTCCCCAGGTCAGGGGCCCTTAGTTTCTGATCCAACCCCTGCTTCCTGGAGCAGCTTTCTTCAGAAGGGCACCCCTCCCTCCCTGTCTCTGAGGAGGACCTGCCTTGGAGAAAAGCACTTCTCCCTCTGAGCTGGCTTTGCACCTCCCTGGTGCAGGGCCCCGCTGGCCCCCAGGTCCAGGCCTCCCCTGTCACCTGAGCCCACTTTCCTGCAGCCAGAACCTCGACATCCCTTCCTCCCTCCCCACCTGAGGTGGTTGAGGTTCCCTCCATCCAGGTCCTGTCTGCCAAAGGTCCTGTCTGTCATGCCTGTAGTCACGCTGCCCCTCATGGTCCCCAGCCCCTGCCTGTCTCAACACAGTGTCTCATTCAGATAAACTTTTCATTTGAAGAGTCGTTTATGAAATTTGTCTGAGGCTGGAGACTCAGAAATGCCACGACAGGATTTTAGTTGCAAGGACCAAGGACTTCCTCACGTCCGTTCCTGTCCCTCCAGACATCTCTCCTCCTGCATCTAAACTTCCCCAGATGCTCAAACCCTCCCATCTGTCTGGGCTGCTTTCCCCTCCACTTTTGGGTTTGCTTCTCCTCTACCTCAAGTCTCCTCCTCCCAATCACCCTTCCAATCATCCTGCTGTGCTCCCTGGACCCCTCGCTGTCACTCAGGCTTGTACACCCTGGCCCAGGACTCTGGATGCCAAGGCCACATCCTGCTTGGAGGGTCGGGAGGAGGAGACCTGGGAAGACCCAGACAGGTGTAGCCCTTTCCTTTTGTTAAATGCCATGCCCAGCTCTGGGCCCACAGGAGGGTGTCTGGCACGTGAGGGGGCTCAGTATAGGAGGCACAGCCAGAGGGGCCCGGGAGGACCAGGTCCTGGGAAAGGCCCTGCAGGAGCCCAGTGCTCACCGCCCCTCCCAGGCCTTCGAAGTGGAGTCCAGCACCAAGGCCAAGGACTTCTGCCAGAACATCGCCACCAGGCTGCTCCTCAAGTCCTCAGAGGGATTCAGCCTCTTTGTCAAAATTGCAGACAAGGTGGGTCCTTCGCCACCTTCGCCAAGGTGGGAGATTTGCTGGGGCAATAAGAACTTATGGACAGCAGAGGAAGACAGAAGGACTAGGGGAGAGAGGGGAAGAGGGCACTGGCATCTGGCCATCTTCTTCCATCCCTTACATGGAGTGGCTGCCCCCAGCTCTCTCTCTTCTGAGGCACTGCACATGGCTCAGACCCTCTTAGGGGCATGTGCCCAGGTGCTCTGTGTTCTAGACACACCAGACCCTCACCCTGCCCCAACACACATTCTTTCCAGATTTGCTTTGACTGGCCCTGGCCCTTAATTGCCATGCTAGGGCAAATTAACCCTTGAAATAAGGTGTGATCATCCCCACTTGATAGATCACAGAACTAGGACTCAGAGAGGTTAGGTAACTTGTCCAAGGTCACACAGCAGGTACTGAGCTCCAGGTGGGTCTGACTCTAAAGCTTATGCCCCTGCCACCATCTCACATCACATTTCCCCAGATACCTCTGTCCCTGGAAGTCTTCCAGGCCTAGCTAAATCCCCCTCCACGGGAAGGCCTCCCTGACCGAGTTAGGTGCCCCATCCTGTTGCCTGCTGATGGCTCTGTGTGCATCTGTGTCTGTCTGCTCACTTCATGACTGTCTCTGTGCCAGACACTGGGACCCAGAGGTGACCTTGATGAGATCCTAGACCCAGGGATGCCCAGAGCTGCGGGAGGATCTGGACATGGATGCCAGAGAATGTCCAAGCCAGGGGCTGGGCTGCATTCTTGTCCAGCTTCCCTTGCATCTAAGGCAGCATTCAGTGTCCCAGGCACTGAATGGAATGACCAGCACTCCCAGCAAGAAGTAGGCTGTTCTGGGGACACTCAACAGGCACATGGGGCAGGGTGGGGCTGACACAGAAACCCCTTCTGGCTGGAAGTGGAGTCTTCCCTGAGAAGGAGCTGCCAGACAGGCCTTAGGTGGGAAGGTCAGAAAATACAGTGTTTCTTAAACTAAAATGAGTGTGCTTCGATGGCCCTGTCCCCAGGTCATCAGCGTGCCTGAGAACGACTTCTTCTTTGACTTTGTTCGACACTTGACAGACTGGATAAAGAAAGCTCGGCCCATCAAGGACGGTAATAAGGCCGGGTCCTGGGATCATCTGAGGCCCAGAGTAGGGAGGCACAGGTTCAGGGCCATGCTGTGAGGCCCACCTAGGCGGGCCTGAGCGAGGGTCTCCTCTGGGGCTGGGGCTGGGCTCGGGATGTGAACACTCCTCTGTGCAGGGACCCTCTGGGTGACCGACTGCCCTGTGCTGCAGGAATTGTGCCCTCACTCACCTACCAGGTGTTCTTCATGAAGAAGCTGTGGACCACCACAGTGCCAGGGAAGGACCCCATGGCTGATTCCATCTTCCACTATTACCAGGTGGGCACCTCTGCACTCTAGTTGCCTTCATGCATGGCTAGTGTTGCTGTACTTTGGCCCTGAAAGCAGAGACCCACTGCTCTTGCCAGGTGTGGGGCCTGTACCAGCCTGGCCTTGAAAGGATTCCTGCCAAGACCACTGGAGCCCCAAAAGAGGGCCCAACCCTTGATCCTTGTATCTCCTGACTCTTCAGCCCTTAGGGGCTTGACAGTTCCTCCTCTGAGCTTCTGATCCCTACCTGTTCAGGCCCCTCCTTCAGTGCAGGGCTGTTCTCTGACTTCGAGATTCTGCTGCTGTAACTGGGTAATTCCAAGGCCTCTGTCATTTTCTAGCACAGGCACCTGAAGGAAGCCGGGAGGGAGGCTTGCATGTTGAGCCTCTATTATGTATCTGGCATTCTTCTCTCATTCTGTCCTCCCAATAACCCCAAGAAGCAGGCATGTTGTCCCCATTTGACAGAGAGACAAACAGACTCAGAGAGGCCATGTGCTGTAAGTAGGATCACACAGCTGATGAAACTGGGGTTTGATTCCAGGTCTTCATGACTGCAGGTTGGTGCTCTTTTCTGGGCCCAACCTGCTTGCCATTCTGTGGGAGAAAAACCAGGATGCTAGGAAGGGCAGAGGAGGCAGGGATGGTGGCTGCTGTGGCAGAGAGGACACTGGCCTGGGATTGAGAAGGACTGCCCTCATCCAAACCTGGGATCTGCCTTTCCCTCATGCCCCTCCCCACCCACCCCCTGCTGCCCACTGAGTGACGGTCCCTGGACTGCCAGTTCCCCCAGAGTCAGCCTTGACATTTGCTCCTCCTCTCCCACGTCCCAAATCACTTACCTGATGACTGTACCTCCTGGATATCTCTAAAATCCCCCATGTGTCTCCGTCACCACCTTCCCAACCTGGGTCAGTCCACCATCATCTCTGATCCAGAATGGAGGCAGTGACCTTCTTCCTGTTCTCCTCATCCATTTTGGCCTTTTCAACCCTTTCTCCACAGGGTGGTCATCCTGCTTTCCAGATTCCCCCAGTGGCTTCCCCTTGCTCTTAGGGTGTAACCCCCATCCTGACCGTGGCCCTGCCGGGTGGTACCACTACCCGCTCCTGCTGCCTTGCCTTGTACCTGGCTCTCCTTCAGCTCAGCTGGATTGTTTCCACTTCTCAAGTGTGCCATGGGGCCGTCGTAATGTTGGGATGCTCTTCCCTCACCTACTGAGCTTTTAGATGTCAATCAGCCATCTTAAAGGAAGTCTGCCCTGTCCTCAAGCCTAGATTAGGTCACCTTGTTATATTCTCTTATAGCACTGTGAACAATTCCTTCGAAGGTTGTCATTATGTATCTGTTTGGTATGATTTTTAATGTCTGTCCTTGCCCTGAGACTCCAAGTTCCATGGGAGTAGGGAGGGTAGGCATTGTTGCTTAAAGGGCCTGGCTCATAGATGTTCAGTGTATACTTGTTGGATTGATGAATGGGTGAATAGGTAAACTTGGTGACTGAGGGAATATATAGATGGGAGGATGAATGCTGAGTGAATTGATGGGTGGATATTGGTGAGTGAATGGGTGAGTAGGTAGGTGAGTGGGTGGATGGGTGGGTAGATGGATGGACAGATAGGGAGATGGATGGAGGTAGATGTGTAGGTAGATAGACCCATAACCACATGGATGGGTGGATAGGATGGATAATGATTGACTCAGGTCTCTGATTGACAGTATGTCCTCAGGTCAGCCTCAGTTTCTCTACCTTTCAAATCATGCACGAGATGATCATAAGGCTCCAGGAGTCTGTGGGCAGCGCCAGCCCTTCAGAGGCTTCATCTCTGCCCTGGGCTGATTCCCCAGCATAAGTTCCTCAGGTTTGGGGTCTGGAACTTCAAGGGGGTCTGAGGGCCTCTGTTGCTGCTGCTGCTGCTGAAAGCAGCTGGTCTCAAGAGAACCCAATGCAAGGAGGCCAGACTGAGGGGCTCTTCCAAAGGAGAATGGGCCCAGGAGGTGACAAGTATAGAACAGTCTCAGGGTTGCCAGCTGGTCACTCTGAGTTTCTTCATCTTGAAACGGGGCTGCTTATCTCACTGGACTGTTACGGGGGGATATGAGGTAACAGACAAGGCCATGCGCTCCAACTGCCGAGTGCTGAGTCTGTGCAGGCAGACTTGCTCTGTCCCTGTCCTGTGCCATCTCCCCTGGGGGAGCAGTGTCAGCTGAGGCTGGAGAGGTGGGTGGGCCCATGTGCGGGGTAAGTGCACGGTCCCTGGACTGCCAGTTCCCCCAGAGTCAGCCTTGACATTTGCTCCTCCTTGGTGTGGTAGGAAAAGAGCCCACTTCTCCCAGGTCCCTGCATGCCTGTGACCTGCTCTGTCTCTGGCAGGAGTTGCCCAAGTATCTCCGAGGCTACCACAAGTGCACGCGGGAGGAGGTGCTGCAGCTGGGGGCGCTGATCTACAGGGTCAAGTTCGAGGAGGACAAGTCCTACTTCCCCAGCATCCCCAAGCTGCTGCGGGAGCTGGTGCCCCAGGACCTTATCCGACAGGTCTCGCCTGATGACTGGAAGCGGGTGAGCATGGGGTGGGCGGCGGGAATGGTGGGGCCCTGAATGGGCCTCTGGGCACCCCAGAGGCCAAGGGGGCAGACGCTGGCCAGCAGCCCAGGGAGGTGTGTCTTGTGGTTCCTGTACTCGATGAGGCCGCCCACCCTTGTTTCTCTGCCTGCCTTATCCTTCAGTCCTCCATGCCAAGCACTCAGTGGCCAATTGGCAGTCATTTGCCCTGTCCCAGTTACCATGGTGACCTGCTTGTCCTTGATACCCTTTGGTCTGCCTGCCTGGGGTGAGAAGGGAGGTCGGGAGTCCATTAGCTGAAATATGGGGAGAGCCCTTCACAGCACTCCAGGATGGGGCTGGAGTGGGCGGGGGTGGTGTGGGGAGCAGGCCTGTCACCAGGACTGAGCCCAGCCTCGACCCCCTTGTCCCCATAGTCCATCGTCGCCTACTTCAACAAGCACGCGGGGAAGTCCAAGGAGGAGGCCAAGCTGGCCTTCCTGAAACTCATCTTCAAGTGGCCCACATTTGGCTCAGCCTTCTTCGAGGTGAAGGTACACCATGGGCTTCTCAGAACTGAGGAGGAGGGGAACAGGGCATTGAGAAGGCACAGAGACTCCTCCCCAGGACTGTGGGAAACAACCATGGCCTTGGACACCTGCCCTGGTGAGGGAAGGAGGGCAGTACCCTCAGCCTTGTCCCAGCTCAGTGTCTTAGCTGGGCTAAGTCCTGGGGACAGAGGGACCAAAAGCTCAGCCTGGCGGTGAAGGCAGGCGTGTAAACAGGCCAGGGTAATGGAGGACGGCCTATGCTCTGACAGTGGGGAGCCCTTGCCCAGGTGGCAGAGCTCAGGAGGCTCTGCTGGGTCTGAGGAGGCCTCCTAGAGGAGGTGATATCTGAGCTTTCCAGGGAGACCCTGGAAAGAGTGCTCCTGGCAGGGGTCCCACATAGACAAAGGTCTGGAGGTGTGAGAACTCAGGTCTGGGAAGGAAATGCAAGTAGTGAGGGCAGGAGGCAAGAGCAGGCTGTGGAGAGCAGCAGCTTGCCAAGCAGGTGAGAGGCTGGGTTTCCTGCAGGGGTGGCCTGCCTTGGAGGGTTTTCAACCCAGGTGACATGGCCAGAAAGCCTCTCAGGCTGTAGGTGGAGGAGGGGTCTGAGGGGCACGACAGAGGCAGGAGTATGGTGAGGAGGCTGGTGTGAGAGGACAGGTGTGGTCTTGTCACACAGCTAGGATGGGAGGCCTTTTGAGAAGCTCGGCTGTGCAAGAACAGGTAAGTAGCTGGAGGCAGATGCAGGGTTCAGGAGGCTTTTTAAAGATGGGATGCCCTTGGGCTGAGAGGGAGGACAAAGCAAAGGATGGCCTGGGGGACCCATGAAGGGATGTGGGGCAGCACTGAGGCCCAGCGAAGGTGGAGGCCATGAGGTCATCGCAGGGCCATCAGCACCATATAGGCAACAGGAGAGGCTGACTTTATCCCAGCTGGGGCCAGGCTTCATTCCTTTCCCCAAATGCTTTTCTTGCTCTGGGCCCCCATCTGATGCCTTCTCATCTTTTTTTCTAGCAAACTACAGAGCCAAACTTCCCTGAGATCCTCCTAATTGCCATCAACAAGTATGGGGTCAGCCTCATCGATCCCAGAACGAAGGTGAGCAGGGATAAGAAGGCAAGTGGGGGTGGGCTTCTCTGCCTGAACCTCAGACACAGTCCCGGAACAAACCCCGCAAGCTGTCCTAGCCACCGTCTATCTCCAGACTCATCCACCCATCATGTGACTTCAAAAGCTGTCAGCGTTTGCTGGGACTTTACCCAACATTTGCTCCACAAAAATTGCTCTCCTGAAGTTACTAACAAACTCCTTCCTGTGGAATCTGAGCTCCTTTTAGTACTTGGCCTTTCAGTATCACTGGATGCTCTGCCCATGCGGATTGTGGGGCCGGCTGTGCAGGGGTGACCGTGCATCTGTGTTTCTGGGCCAGAGCAGCCCGACTGCACACCCAGAGGGTCTGACTGGACAGGTAGTGAAGAGGGCTCGTGACCACCATCTGTCCATTGGCTTCATGTGTCACACATTCCTGGCTTTCCTCTGTGTTTTGGTCATTCCTTCCCGGACCCTTTTGTGCCTGCTCCTGTACACTATGTTCCCCAAGGCTCCGCCCTGTCTTCTTCTTGACTCCCTCCTCAAACTCTCCCTGGGCCATCTCATTCAGGCCACGGTGTCAGTTCCCTCAGGCCTCCCAATTTCCCAGTTCTGGCCCCAAGTACCCCTACCCAACAGCCTCCTAGACTTCCCTGGGTGCCCAAACCAAGGTGTGGAGGGGGAGGCACCTGCTTCCCACCACAGCTGGATGGCAGAACTCGGGCCGTGGGCTCCTCTGAGGGCCTGAGGCCTTCTGTGAGGGCATGTGTGGGTGTGACCTGTGGCCACAGGTCCCAGGCTGTGCCTCTCCATGTCCTTTCTGCTCCCCCAGGACATCCTCACCACTCACCCCTTCACCAAGATCTCCAACTGGAGCAGTGGCAACACCTACTTCCACATCACCATTGGGAACTTGGTGCGCGGGAGCAAACTGCTTTGCGAGACATCACTGGTGAGGGCGCATCCTGCTTGGCCCGGTGGGCTCCCTGCCTTGCCTGCAGCTTAGCCAGCCTCCCAGGGCCTGGAACAAACAGTAGTGTGCGGTTGGGCCTGGGGTCATGGGCAAGGGTCATGCTGGGGCCAAGGTCAGGTCTGTTTGAGGCTCAGCTTAGGTCTGGGGAAGGGACTTAATCTGGGGCTGAGGAACAGACCCCTCATTCAACAACTGTTGTTTGAGTGCCTTCAGTATCTGGGGATTGAGCCCGCAGTGACAGCCCTTTAGTCCCCGAGTTCAATAGTGGAACCATTAACAATGAGACCTCCTGGACCAAGCTCAAACTTCCAAGACATAGCTCAACTGAGAGCCAGTAGAGTCACTCCTGGAGGGAGGGATCTGTGACTTGAGGGACCCACAAGCTAGAGGCCTAACGTGAGGTCCTAACAGTGTAGAACCTTAACCATCTGGCTGGATGAATTCAACCCTTCAACTGTGCAGATGGGAGATGAGTCCTGAGTGGGAGGGATTTGCCTTTGTCCTGGGTTCTGCCCATTGCAGATTCCTGGGAGCTGTGCTATGGTCTAAGTGGCTGGCCCCGTCCCACCATGTGCTCTGCTTATCTTCTCACCCCTGCTTCCAGGGCTACAAGATGGATGACCTTCTGACGTCCTACATTAGCCAGATGCTCACAGCCATGAGCAAACAGCGGGGCTCCAGGAGTGGCAAGTGAACAGTCAGGGGGAGGTGCTGGTTCCAAGCCTGCTCTCGAGGCCGTGGTGGGCTCAGACTCATCAGCTACCCCTGCAGCTGGGGAAGACTTCTGCCATCCTGGCAGTGAGGCTGGGCTGGCCAGCCACCACTGCCCATACCGACTGGGCCTCTGATGTTCTTCCAGTGAGGCATCTCTCTGGGATGCAGAACGTCCCTCCATCCACCCCTCTGGCACCTGGGTTGGTCTAGTCCGAGCTTGCTGTGGCCTTCCCGGTTGTGAGAGCCTATGATCCTTAGATGTGTCTCCTGTTTCAGACCAGCCCCACCTGCAACTTCCTTTGACTTTCTGTGTACCACAGGGATAGAGGAATCAAGAGGACAATCTAGCTCTCCATTCTTGGAACAACCAAACCAAATGTGCATTGAATACTCTGAAACTGAAGGGACTGGATCTACAGGTGGGATGAGGGGGATAGACCACTTTTCTATATTGCAGTGTGAATGCTGGGCCCCTGCTCAAATCTCCCCTGATCACCTCAGGGCATAAAGCATGTTTCATCCTCTGGCCCGACAGTGTCTTTGCTCAGGGAGGGGAAGTGGAAGGGAAGGGCACGTGGGGTCAGGACAGGGCCTTGCAGGGGAGCAGCCTACATAACGACTTCTTTGGTCTTTACCTGCTGGGGCCAACCTGGTCTGGGTCTGGGGTTTGGGGAGCTTGAGCTCAAGATGTGTTTTAAGTGGCTTAAAGGGACCAACTGAGATTGGGGTGGGTTGGGAGGAAGTGCTGGACATCAGGCTGGGAGGTGAGGACCTAAGTGTGTATGAGCTGGGCGTCTAGAGGAGGCATCAGCTTCTGGGGCTGTAACTAGGGCCAGTGGAGCCACAGCGGCCCTTGCACCTGCCAGAAACATCTTGGCTCATCAAGACACATCCAAGAACCCCAAGAACAATGCTGCCTTGGGTTAAATCTTCATGTCCAGTGGGTGCCAGTAAAATTTTACTTTGTGACCAGCATGGGACAACCAGGTATGGCCATGACTGAAGTAGGTCTGTGGGTGGGGGCTTCAGACTGGGAAGGTGTGACTTAGGGGTGGGGCATCCTTGGGCTGTGGCTGGGATGAGCACCTAGAGAAGTGACAGTGGAGAATCCCCTTGCTGGGAGGGTTTGTGATCTGCCCTCAAGGTCTCATACTTCAGCAGAGCCAGGTCCTGCTGCTTTTCATACACTCGTGTCTGGGTCATCAGCATCTATGTGCCTGTCTACCCCACAGGGAGTGCTATTCCTGATCTCCCTAGCTGTTAGTGTAGGACTGGCTGGTGTGTGTAAATGGAGGCCCCAAATCAGAGAGCGCTGCTTTCTGGGACAGTAATGTGGCTGTTAAGAGGACACAGCTCCACAGGTAGCCCAGGAAAGATCTGAGCCAGAAGGAAGATGCTGTGGTAGTCTGCCTTACACCACCATCATGAAGAAGAGGCTCAGGTCCAGAAAGGAAGTGTAAGTGGGAAGAGCTCAACTCGCTGCTTCTAACTTTGGGCTCCCAGATAGAAGGGGCTCCAGATACTTGTTCTAAGCTCTGGTTTCCCCTCAAAGCCAAAAGCTCTTGAGTATGCATGGATTGTACCCACCCTCTTATTAGGGAATCAGCAAACCACAAGGTATCAGGAAGTAGCCCACTGCACAATAGAGCAGATAATGTGGGGTGGGGATGAGATCTTTGTCCCTGACCCATGCCCCTCTCATTCTCTGGCCCAGAGAATGAGATCACTCAGATGGCATCACTATTGCCCCCATGCCCCCATGCCCCAGCCTTCATCACCCTGGTTGATCACAAGGGGTCCAAAGAATAGACCACTACCTCTGGCTTTCTGAGAGGTTGCCTTTACTTATATGCACAGTCACTTCTTTAGCAGAGAATATTATGGAGGTGTTAGGATGAGATAAACTTGACAGCAACCAGTTCCAAGACCACACACAACAGTTTTCCCCTTGCCTAGCCCCTTGAGATGCATTCTTGATAGAAAGCTAGATCAGAATGGTTTCCCTGAGAGCCTCAATGGCCCTTCTGTGTGCCTTTACCAACCACTCCCCACCATCACCACCCTTAGGCAGAGAGAGGAAGAGGAAGAAGCAGGGGAGATGTGGATAATTCTTCTTTGGAAACATAGAAGGATATGTCAGATGCAGTGGAATATATTGTGACATAGGATTCTTTGGAGTATTCAGCCATGGGGATCTCTTAGAGGTCTCTTATTTAAGGATAGGGGACCTCTATGGAGGGCATGGTTGGCTTATCCACCTTCAGGGTGGGCAATGTAGTTTGAAAGGTAGCCTTACTTGTAGCCTGCCTGGAAGGTGCTTGGGTGAGTTCAAAGACCGTGGTGGGCATCGGTGGTTGAATGTCATGCTTGCTAGGTTTCAAAGGCGTGACAGCATTCTTGATAGGCAGTAGTTTCTTGGATGGTGCTGCAAAATTGAAACGGCCTTGGTGTTCCTTTCCACTCTTGGATAAAGCTGGGTAGAGGGCTGCTAGAGTCCAAGGACTTTCCACAACTCAGGCAGGAGGTTTCATGGCTATGTGCAAATCTTCCTCATTCTCTCTTCTACTCTGAGCATCTGTGGGATAGAAAAGACACAAACACAGATTCCTCAAATGTCACTTCTCCACTCTCTGCCAATCATGTGTGAAATTCAAGTTATCTCTTAAATGTTAGCCCCTCCCTTACCCATTCAGGTTCTTTCCTCCAAGCTCTCCCCTCTACTTCAGGCTTTGTGCAAACTTTATTATGGTCCTCCAATTCAGCCTGGGGCTGGGGCTTAAGAATCTACTGCATGAGGCTCTAGCTCACCATGGAAATCCTCAGAAAGCAGAGACTGACATTTGCTTAAAGTTCATGTATTCCATAGCCATTCGTTTAGAAAAATGAGGGCTTCCCTCATTAAAATGAGGGCTTTTTAAAGGGCAGAGACTTTGTCTTGCTTACCACTACATATACAGGGCTCAGAAGTGTTTGTCACACAGTAAATGCTCAATAAATACTTTGTCCTACAGAAAAAAAAATAGATGGTAGATACTTCTAATAATGGAGCTAGGAGATCAAGACCAATCCTTCTACCAAAGACAAATTAAAAACTGGATGATATACAAAAACAAGCAAACATCTTAAAATTATCTAGGCGTTCACAATATACAGAGAAACTGCGTGGCCAAAATCTAGAAGAGTGTGACACTCCAAAGAAACCCAGAACTCAGGTTTGGTTTTGTTTTCTGCTTAGATTTACATTTTTATTACTTTAATTTTTAAAACTTTTAGTTATAAATATTCAAAGCTTTTTTTTTTTTTTTTAACCTGAGTGTAATTCAGTCTGGAAGAAACAACTACAAACATGAGCTTCATGAGCTTCCTTTTTTTGTTAGCTTTATAGGAGAAAGGGAATTTTTAGATCAATTCCGTGACATGTTTATAATACTAAATTTTCTAATTCATGACCATGATTGCTCCATTTATTTTGGTATTCTTTCTCTCACTGAAGTTTTCTAGTTTTCAGTGATCAATCATATGCCTTCCCTTGTGAAGGCTTTTTTGATTAAAGTCTATTTTTTCTGATATATTTTTCTGATCTAAGTGATATATACCTTACGAAGGCTATGAATCTTTGGGGTTATCATAGGATAGCTACTGCTCTTTTTTTTATTATTATACTTTAAGTTCCAGGGTACATGTGCACAATGTGTAGGTTTGTTACATATGTATACATGTGCCATGTTGGTTTGCTGTACCCATTAACTCGTCATTTACATTAGGTATTTCTCCTAATGCTACCCCTCCCCCATCCCCTCACCCCATGACAGGCCCTGGTGTGTGATGTTCCTCTTCCTGTGTCCAACTGTTCTCATTGTTCAATTCCCTCTTATGAGTGAGAACATGCGGTGTTTGGTTTTCTGTCCTTGTGACAGTTTGCTCAGAATGATGGTTTCCAGCTTCATCCATGTCCCTACAAAGGCCATGAACTCATCCTTTTTTATGGCTGCATAATATTCCATGTTGTATATGTGCCACATTTTCTTAATCCAGTCTATCACTGATGGACATTTGGGTTGGTTCCAAGTCTTTGCTATTGTGAATACTGCCACAATAAACATATGTGTGCATGTGTCTTTATAGCAGCATGATTTATAATCCTTTTTTGGGTATATACCCAGTAATGGGATTGCTGGGTCAAATGGTATTTCTGGTTCTAGATCCCTGAGGAATCGCCACACTGTCTTCCACAATGGTTGAACTAGTTAACACTCCTACCAACAGTGTAAAAGCTTTCTTGTTTCTCCACATCCTCTCCAGCACCTGTTGTTTCCTGGCTTTTTAATGATTGCCATTCTAACTGGTGTGATTTGAATTTTTGATTTGAATTTCTCTGATGACCAGTGATGATGAGCATTTTTTCATGTGTCTGTTGGCTGCATAAATGTCTTCTTTTGAAAAGTGTCCATTCATATCCTTTGCCTACTTTTTGAAGGGGTTGATTTTTTTCTTGTAAATTTAAGTTCTTTGTAGATTCTGGATATTGGCCCTTTGTCAGATGGTAGATTGGAAAAATTTTCTCCAATTTTGTAGGTTGCCTGTTCACTCTGATGGCAGTTTCTTTTGCTGTGCAGAAGCTCTTTAATTAGATCCCACTTGTCAATTTTGGCTTTTGTTGCCATTGCTTTTGGTGTTTTAGTCATGAAATCCTTGCCCATGCCTATGTCCTGAATGGTATTGCCTAGGTTTTCTTATAGGATTTTTATGGTTTTAGGTCTAACATTTAAGTCTTTAATCCATCTTGAATTAATTTTTGTACAAGGTGTGAGGAAGGGATCTGGTTTCAGCTTTCTACATATGGCTAGCCAGTTTTCCCAGCACCATTTATTAAATAGGGAATCCTTTTCCCATTTCTTGTTTTTGTCAGGTTTGTCAAAGATCAGATGGTTGTAGATGTGTGGTATTATTTCTGAGGGCTCTGTTCCGTTCCACTGGTGTATATCTCTGTTTTGGTACCAGTACCATGCTGTTTTGGTTACTGTAGCCTTGTGGTATAGTTTGAAGTCAGGTAGTGTGGTGCCTCCAGCTTGGTTCTTTTTGCTTAGGATTGTCTTGACAATGCCTTGTAAGTTAGATTCCTAGGTATTTTATTCTCTTTGTAGCAGTGGTGAATGGGAGTTCACTCATGATTTGGCTGTTTGTCTGTTACTGGCATATAGGAATGCTTGTGATTTCTGCACACTGATTTTGTATTCTGAGACTTTGCTGAAGTTGCTTATCAGCTTAAGGAGATTCTGGGCTGAGACGACGGGGTTTTCTAAATATACAATCATGTCATCTGCAAACAGGGACAATTTGACTTCCTCTTTTCCTAATTGAATACCCTTTATGTCTTTCTCTTGCCTGATTGCCCTGGCCTGAAATGCTTCCAGTTTTTGCCCATTCAGTATATTGGCTGTGGGTTTGTCATAAATAGCTCTTATTTTGAGAAATGTTCCATCATTAGCTAGTTTACTGAGAGTTTTTAGCATGAAGGGCTGTTGAATTTTGTCAAAGGCCTTTTCTGCATCTATTGAGATAATCATGTGGTTTTTTGTTATTGATTCTGTTTATGTGATGGATTATGTTTATTGATTTGCATATGTTGAACCAGCCTTGCATCCCAGGGATGAAGCCAACTTGATCTTGGTGGGTAAGCTTTTTGATGTGCTGCTGGATTCAGTTTGCCAGTATTTTATTGAGGATTTTCACATCAATATTCATCAGGGATATTGGTCTAAAATTCTCTTTTGCTGTTGTGTCTCTGCCAGGCTTTGGTATCAGGATGATGCTGGCCTCATAAAAAGAGGTAGGGAGGATTCCCTCTTTTTCTATTGATTGGAATAGTTTCAGAAGAAATGGTACCAGCTCCTCCTTGTACCTCTGGTAGAATTCGGCTGTGAATCCGTCTTGTCCTGGACTTTTTTTGGTTTGTAGGCTCTTAATTAATGCCTCAATTTCAGGCCTGTTATTTGTCTATTCAGAGATTCAACTTCTGAATTCGGGTGGGTAACCCAACCTTTCTCTCTTTAGTTTTGGGAGGGTGATCTTTGCTGGTTTAGTCTTGGGAGGGTGTATCTGTCCAGGAATGTATCCATTTCTTCTAAATTTTCTAGTTTATTTGCGTAGAGGTATTTATAGTATTCTCTGATGGTAGTTTGTATTTCTGTGGGATCGGTGATGATATCCCCTTTATCATTTTTTATTGCATCTATTTGATTCTTCTCTCGATTCTTCTCTCTTTTCTTCTTGTTAGCAGTCTATCAATTTTGTTGATCTTTTCAAAAAACCAGCTCCTGGATTCATTGATTTTTTGAAGGGTTTTTTTGTGTCTCTATCTCCTTCAGTTCTGCTCTGATCTTAGTTATTTCTTGCCTTCTTCTAGCTATTAAATTTGCTTGCTCTTGCTTCTCTAGTTCTTCTAACTGTGATGTTAGGGTGTCAATTTTAGATCTTTCCTGCTTTCTCTTGTGGGCATTTAGTGCTATAAATTTCCCTCTACACACTGCTTTAAATGTGTCCCAGAGATTCTGGTATGTTGTGTCTTTGTTCTCACTGGTTTCAAAGACCATCTTTATTTCAGCCTTCATTTCGTTATGCACCCAGTAGTCATTCAGGAGCAGGTTGTTCAGTTTCCATGGAGTTGTGTGGTTTCGAGTTTCTTAATTCTGAGATCTAATTTGATTGCACTGTGGTCTGAGAGAGTTTGTTGTGATTTCTGTTTTACATTTGCTGAGGAGTGCTTTACTTCCAACTATGTGGTCAGTTTTGGAATGAGTGTGATATGGTGCTGAGAAGAATGTATATTCTATTAATGTTGGGTAGACAGTTCTGTAGATGTCTGTTAGGTCCACTGGGTGCAGAGCTGAGTTTAAGTCCTGTTGATATTCAGGACTTGTTAGCGTTCTGTCTCGTCAATCTAATATTGACAGTGGGGTTTTAAAGTCTCCCACTATTATTGTGTGAGAGTCTAAGTCTCTTTGTAGGTCTCTAAGGACTTGCTTTATGAATCTGGGTGCTCCTGTATTGGGTGCATATATATTTACAATAGTTAGCTCTTCTTGTTGAATTGATCCCTTCACCATTATGTAATGGCCTTGTCTCTTTTGATCTTTGTTGGTTTAAAGTATGTTTTATCAGAGACTAGGATTGCAACCCCTGTTTTTTTTTTTTTTTTTTTTTTTTTTTTTTTTTTTTTTTTTTTTTGCTTTCCCTTGGTAGATCTTCCTCCATCCATTTTGAGCCTATGTGTGTCTCTGTACATGAGATGGGTCTCCTGAATACAGCACACTGATGGGTCTTGACTCTTTATCCAATTTGCCAGTCTGTGTCTTTTAATTGGAACATTTAGCCCATTTACATTTAAGGTTAGTATTGCTATGTGTGAATTTGATCCTGTCATTATGATGTTAGCTGGTTATTTTGCCTGTTAGTTGATGCAGTTTCTTCCTAGCTTTGATGGTCTTTACATTTTGGCATGTTTTGGCAGTGGCTGGTACCAGTTGTTCCTTTCCAAGTTTAGTGCTTCCTTCAGGAGCTCTTGTAAGACAGGCCTGGTGGTGACAAAATTTCTCAGCATTTGCTTGTCTGTAAAGGATTTTATTTATCCTTCACTTATGAAGCTTAGTTTGGCTGGATATGAAATTCTGGATTGAAAATTCTTTTCTTTAAGAATGTTGAATATTGGCCCCCACTCTCTTCTGACTTGTAGAGTTTCTGCTGAGAGATCTGCTGTCAGTCGGATGGGCTTCCCTTGTAGGTATCCCGACCTTTCTCTCTGGCTGCCCTTAACATTTTTTCCTTCATTTCAACCTTGGTGAATCCAATGATTATGTGTCTTGGGGTTGCTCTTCTTGAGAACCTTTGTGGTGTTCTCTGTATTTCCTGACTTTGAATGTTGGCCTGCCTTGCTAGGTTGGAGAAGTTCTCCTGGATAATATCCTGAAGAGTGTTTTCCAACTTGGTTCCATTCTCCCCGTCACTTTCAGGTACACCAATCAAATGTAGATTTGGTCTTTTCACATAGTCCCATATTTCTTGGAGGCTTTGTTCGTTTCTTTTTACTCGTTCTTCTCTAAACTTCTCTTCTTACTTCATTTATTAATTTGATCTTCAATCACTCATACCCTTTCTTCCACTTGATTGAATCAGCTACTGAAGCTTGTGCAAGTGTCACATAGTTCTCCTGCCATGGTTTTCAGCTCCATCAGGTCATTTAAGGTCTTCCCTACACTGTTTATTCTAGTTACCCATTTGTCTAATCTTTTTTCAAGGTTTTTAGCTTCCTTGCAATGGGTTCGAACATCCTTCTTTAGCTTGGAGAAGTTATTACCGACCTTCTGAAGCCTACTTCTGTCAACTTGTCAAAGTCATTCTCCATCCAGCTTTGTTTTGTTGCTGGCGAGGAGCTGTGATCCTTTGGAGAAGAGGCACTCTGGTTTCTCCCCATCTTTGTGGTTTTATCTACCCTTGGTCTTTGATGATGGTGACCTACAGATGGGGTTTTTGTTACGGATGTCCCTTCTGTTGATGCTGATGCTATTCCTTTCTGTTAGTTTTCCTTCTAACAGTCAGGTGCCTCAGCTGCAGGTCTGTTGGGGGAGTTTGCTGGAGGTCCACTCCAGACCGTTTGCCTGGGTATCACCAGCAGAGGCTGCAGAACAGCAAATATTACTGCCTGATTCTTACTCTGGAAGTTTTGTCTCAGCGGGGCACCTGGCTGTATGACGTATCAGTTGGCCTCTACTGGGAGGTGTCTCCCAGTTAGGCTACATGGGGGTCAGAGACCCACTTGAGGAGGCAGTCTGTCCGTTCTCAGAGCTCAAACACCACGCTGGGAGAACCACTGCTCTCTTCAGAGCTGTCAGACAGGGACGTTTAAGTCTGCAGAAGTTTCTGCTGCCTTTTGTTCAGCTATGCACTGCTCCCAGAGGTAGAGTCTACAGAGGCAGGCAGGCCTTGTTGAGCTGTGGTGGGCTCCACCTAATTCGAGCTTCCTTGCCACTTGCAAGCCTCAGCAATGGCAGATGTCCCTCCCCCAGCCAGGCTGCAGCCTCACAGTTCCATCTGGATTGCTGTGCTAGCAGTGAGCAAGGCTCCGTGGGCATGGGACCTGCCGAACCAGACACAAGGTATAATTTCCTGGTGTGCTGTTTGTTAAGACCATTGGAAAAGCATAGTATTAAGTCTGGAGTGTCCTGATTTTCCCGGTACAGTCTGTCACGGCTTCCCTTGGCTAGGAAAGGAAAATCCCCTGACCCCTTGCACTTCCCAGGTGAGGCGATACCCCGCCCTGCTTCTGCTTGCCCTCCATGAGCTGTACCCACTGTCCAACTGGTCCCAATGAGATGAACCAGGTACCTCAGTTGGAAATGCAATCACCCGTCTTCTGCATCAGTCACGCTGGGAGCTGCAGATCACAGCTGTTTCTATTCGGCCATCTTGGAACAGACCTCAGGATAGTTATCTCTCTTGATTAGGTTATGCTATATGACAAAGGTTCTGGGATAACTACTCCGATTATTTACATTATATTACATAGACTTCATCATAGCAGACTGGAGAGATATTCTCTTATTGGCTTTGAAGAAGTAAGCTGCCATGTTGTGAGGACCATGTGGGTAGGACTTGAGGGTCATCTCTAGGACCTCAGACCAAAACCCTGCTAACGGCCATTGAGAAAACAGAGATGACTTCACTTCTACAACTATGAGGAACTTAATACTGCTAACAAGCAGTGTGCCTGGAAGAGGACCATAAACCTCAAATAAGATTGTAGCCCCAATTGATACCCTGTAAAGACTAAGTAAAGGAACTATCTAACCCATGTCTGTGAGATGATAATATATTTGTATAGTGTTAAGCTGCTAGGTTTGAAGTAATTTTTTAAAATACAGCAATAAAAAACTAATATAGGCTGGGCAGGGTAGCTCACATCTGTAATTCCAGTGCTTTAGGAGGCCAAGGCAAGCGGGCTGCTTGAGGTCAGGAGTTTGAGATCAGCCTGGGCAACATAGTGAGATGCCATCCCTACCATTTTTTTTTTTTAAATTAGCCAGTCATAGTGGTTTGTGCCTGTGGTCCCAGATACTAGGGAGGCTAAGGCAGGAGGATTGTTTGAGCCCAGGAGTTCAAGGTTGCAGTGAACCATGATCATTCCACTCTATTCCAGACTTGGTGAAAGAGTGAGACCTTGCCTCTAAACAAACAAGCAAAACAAAAAACTAGTACACACAGCAATTAAATCTATCTAAAAATAAAGGAAATTAATTAACTATTTTAAATGACTACTCAGAAGACTGAGGCAGGAGAATCACTTGAACCTGGGAGGTGGAGGCTGCAGTGGGCTGAGATCATGCCACTGCACTCCAGCCTGGGCGACAGAGCAAGACTCTGTCTCAAAAAAAAAAAAAAAAAAAAAAAAAAAAAAGTCTCAGTAACCTATGGGATAATAAACTAACATCTGTGTAACTGGAATCCCAGAAAGCAGTAGGGGAGCAGAGGCAGAAAAATATTTGAAGAAATAAAGACTAAAATTATGTCCAATTTGATGAAAATTATACTCCGACAGATCTAAGAATTTCAGCAAACCCTAATCAAGACAGTCTCTCCCTCTCACATGCACGCACGCGCACACACACACACACACACACACGCACGCACGCACCAAGTTAAGCCATAATCAAACTACTAAAAACCAATAATAAAAGGAATAATCTTAAAATGTAGCCAGAGGAAAAAAGACATGTTACAAACAGAGGAACAGGGGTAAGACAACTGAAAACTTTACATAAGAAACTACGTAAGACAGAAGACAACAAAATTGACTTAAATTGCTGAAAAATACACCCTCACACTAGAGAGGCCTTCTGGCGGTGGACGTGGCATCAGTAGGTGCAGCAGTACGTGCCAATCCTGGAGGTGGTATGGGGCAACACATGGCACTCTGTATTTAGCAAATGAGGCTCCATTCTCCTCAACTTGAATGGATCTGGGCTGTGATTACAGCTGAGGTCCTGACTTCTGTCTAGTCTTCCTTGTTCCTTCCCTGATTCTAAACTTGGTCCTGCACCTTCTAGGTATCTCTCTGAGGTACTCAAATAGCTTTCCAATGCCTTTTATTTCTGCTTAGATCAAGAAAAACTGGTTTCTGTAACAGGCAACCTAAGAGCTCTTAAAAACAGAAAATCCTTCATTTATTTTCTACTCACCTTTTCTTATCACCATTTCAACATAGTAGTGGGTAGGGTCAAGTTAACTGAATACTTTTTCTAAGCCACCTCTTTTATCTAGGTTTATATAGTTCTTCAATTTTACTTTCAAAACTTCTTTCCTAGTCATGTTTCCTCCTCATCTCCATGTTCTATCACTTCTTGGCTGGACTATTGTTATGGGCTGAATTATGTCCCCCCAACTCCAATTTCATATGTCAGAGTCCTAACCCTCAGTGTGACTGTATGTGGAGATAGGGCACTTCAGGAGTAATTAAGGTTAAATTAAGCCATAAGGGTGGGGCCTTAATCCAATAGGACTGGTGTCCTTCTGAGAAGAGGAAGAGAGACCAGAGATCCTGCTCTCCCAAGCACACACAGAGGAAAGGCCATGTGAACGCACAATGAGAAGGCAGCTGTATTCAAGCTAAGAAGACAGTGCTCACTAGGGCTCCTCACCAAATTTGCCAGCACCTTGATCTGGGACTTCTAGCCTCCAGAACTGTGAGAAAATAAATTTCTGTTGTTCAAGCCACCTAGTCTATGGTATTTTGTTATGGCAGCCCTAGCTTACTAAGGAACAGCTACTGATATAAGCTAGCTGGAATCATCAGTCAGCTTCAGACTTCTTAACATAGCCAGTAGAGTCATCTTAAATTCTATGTAACTTGTAACTCAAGTAACCATGTAACCTGAGATCTCCCTGCCTCAGATCTAGCTAAATTTGGCTTAAACCTTCAGTTTCACAGCATATGAAAGACCATTGCCTTCTATTTAATTTATTCAAATTTCTAAACTTAGTTTTTCATGATCCCTGTGGATTCATTCCTGCAACCCTAAGTATTGTATCAGTTCCACTCATCTGCCAGCTAGTACATGGAATATCAGGAGCTTCACCATTGTCCATAAGAAATTAAATTAACTCATGATTTTGTGACTGTTCCAACTTTGTCTCCAGGAGTTGCAGAAGGAAATATATCCCATACCGCACAGTCTTCTGCCTCCTAGTTGGTTTCCCTTTGACACTGCATTGGCTTCCAAAACTAGTAACTCACTGTCTGATCATCCTCACAACCCTCAGAGAAATAAACTCTAGCATCCCTTCCCTTTACTAAGCCTAGTTCACTTCCTCAGTCCTTTACACAGAAATCTAACCATATCGCTTCCTTGTGTGAATGAAAGCGATATGCCATCTCCTAATTGCCAATAAGAAGCGACCTGACTCTAGTTTAAGCAATTCCAGGACTGCTGAAGTTTTCTTCCTCTAGCCTCCAACATATATCAGCCATAAATGATACCCATAAAGCACCTTTCCCCTAATAGGCACAGCAGCTACTCTGTCTGGGACCTAGATGCCTTGCCCAATGATGTCAGCTGCTATACTTTTACCTTCTTCCTCACTGCTCTTTGAGGGCCAGTCCCTCCTCTCTCTCAGGGCACCCTCCACAGACATCTTTCGGTTATCTTCAGCCCCTATCTAAGTGCCTGGCACAAAATGTGGACTCAGTGGCTGTATGATACATGAATATATGAAGAAGTAAACACCCATGCTTGAAATCTTCCAAGGGGCCTCATTGCTTAGAGGGTGAAATCCAAAATCTGAAGCCTGACGTAGAGAGTCCTCCAGAATCTGTGCCCAGTCTATACTTCCCCCGGTCCCACCCCCAACTTTCCAGACACCCTCAGCTCTTGTCAGGGACATGAAAAGCAGCCTCTGTCTCCTGGAAGCAATGGGTAGGGATGAAGAGACAGGAGTGGGCTAGGCCTTTGACTTTACCTGTGAGAGTGCTGGAGGTTTCAAACAATTTTTCTTTTTTAGTCTCTCTCCGCCTAGAAGGAAGCAGACCATCCATGAAATGAAGGAGTCTAAAGAACCATGGTCTCCTCCAACATTCCTCTTCCAGGATCTTATTCCCCCTTCCATCTTGAAACTTACAATCCTATAGCATTTGCCTGCAAGGATTCCCAAATGTAATTTTCTTGTACAGATAAAAAGATTATGGGCCGGGCACGGTGGCTCATACCTGTAATGCCAGCACTTTGGGAGGCTGAGGCAGGCGGATCACCTGAGGTGGGACCAACATGGTGAAACCCCATCTCTATTAAAAATACAAAAATTAGCCAGGCATGGGCCAGGCAGGGTGGCTCACGCCTGTAATCCCGGCACTTTGGGAGGCCAAAGCGGGCAGATCATGAGGTCAGGAGTTCAAGCCCAGCCTGACCAATATGGTGAAACCCCGTCTCTACTAAAAATAGTAAAAAAAAATTAGCTGGGCGTGGTGATGCCTGTAGTTCCAGCTACTTGGGAGGCTGGGGCAGGAGAATCGCTTGAACCCAGGAGACAGGTTGCAGTGAGCCGAGATCGCACCACTATACTCCAGCCTGGGCAACAGAGCAAGACTCCGTCTCAAAAAAAAAAAAAAAAAATTAGCCAGGCGCAGTGGCAGGTGCCTGTAATCCCAGCTACTCGGGAGGCTGAGGCAGGAGAATCACTTGAACCCAGGAGGTGGAGGTTGCAGTGAGCCAAGATCATGCCACTGCATTCCACTGCACTCCAGCCTGGGCAACAGACTGAGACTCCATAGCAAAAAAAAAAAAAAAAAAAAGAAAAAGATTATGGCCCAGAAAGCAGCAGTTGTTTTCTGAGGGTCACCTAGCAACTAAGGGACAAAGCCAGAGCTAAAACCCAATCTTCCTGGCTTATGAACTTGCTCTTTGCACACTGCTATGCCCAGTTTCATGGAAGATGGGAAGGTTGAGACACTTGTTCTGGACAATATTCAAGCCCTGTCCTCTTTCAGCTGCTCCACATTGAATCCATAGTAATAGGCTTGACTAAGCTTTAGTGACAGTCCCTATCCTGAAAATATTGTCTTCTTTTGGGGAGGTCAAAGGGGTGTGAGGAACTGCAGACAGCATAAGAGAGGTTCAGATTATAAACGCCATCTTGCCATGTGGGATTACGGGAAGAGCATAACTGTTATTTTTCTCAATTTCCTATAATAATCCATTTATTTTGGAAAAACTTCATTTAAAATTACATATATACTTACCAGTGAAAACAAAATATGGCAACAATAAAAAGCACAGAAATGATATCTGCAAGGAGCCATATGAACATATAGAACTTTGGTGTCTGAAAAACATAAAACAAACCACAGTGAAAGAACTTTACAGTTAGAAGGGATTTGGGATCATATGTTCTAAGTCCCTTGCTCTGCTGCCAGGGCTGGAGGAGGAGAGGAAGAGAGGATAGACAGGCCAAGGAACCTAGATTGATGTGGCATTCTCAAACAGAGAGTTCCTGCAAGTATCCTAACAGTCACCCTTATACATGCAAGGGGGCTCCAGAGGGAACAGAACACTTCACACCTTTCATCTCACCTTTCATCTCCCAAAACAGAGGGCAGAGGGGGTCCCAGAGAAGTCACACAACAAGTCTATTCTGGACCCAAGACTGTGCACAGTCCAGGTTCTTGACTTCTTCTGCTGTTTTCAAGGCATGGCTTCTCAAACCTTGCTATGCAGCCAAGTCTCCCTGGGCAGCTTTTAGTAATACAGGTTTCTGGGTCTCCCTAGACACCTAAGGAATGAGAATCTTTGCATTTTTAACACATTCCCAGGTGGTGCTGAAACCATGTGTCTGTAAGCCAGCATTTGGGAACCATTGTTCTAAAGTATCACACTTCAATTAAGAATGCTGAAGTACAATTACCCCTTACCTACATGGCCCTGCTCTATGCTCCTTGCCCAAGTCACATATTTCCCAGAGCTCTGTCTTCTGGGTCCCCTCATTGAGTTTGATGCTTCCTTTCCACCTCCATTGTGCCTTCTCCAATTCCACTTGATGCTAATAGGGCTGGCACATTTTATCCTTTCTCAGGCCACTCTCCACCCTATCCCAAGGTCTTTCCTTGAGCTGAATAACGAAATTAATAACAACACTAATGATCATAATAACAACAACTAACAATGAGCAATTAACAGGAGCCAGGCAAAGAAACTTAGTTTCTCTTTTCAAAGAAACTAAGTTAAATACTTTGAAAAACTCAATGAGGACAAAATAGATCATTAAAGAATCAACTGCAATTAGATTAGGTGTAGGTGAAACACTACAAGGGTTTGAGGGATTATAAAAATCTAGGTAGATTCCTCATTCAGATTGATTCTCCTAATGACTCTAAGTTCTTGTTCTGTTTAAAAGAAACAATTAGAAATCCTAGCTAGTTCATCTGGATGTTTAAATGAGAGAACATAAAACTCAATCAGCAAAAATATCCTCAAAGAAATGACTATCAAAAGGTGAATGAATATTTTTAAATAAAATTTGTGAAGTATGTATGTGGTACACTGTTTATAAAAATGACCACAAAATTCCTTCCAAACCTGTATGTAGGCTCCTACACAACGTGACTTAGCTGTGCCTCCCTATCAAGAGGTGAAGTCTGTTTCACTCCCACCCTGAATCTGAACTTGGCCATGTGATTTTCCTTGGCCAATGGAACATCAGCAAACATAACACTGGGAGAACTTGGAAAAGTCCATGTGCTTTGGGGCTTGCTCTCTCTTGCTGTTGGGAACCCGTCTCCGCCAGGTGAACACACTCCAGCTAGCCGCCTTGAGGATGAGCGACGACATGAAGAGAAACTCAGTCATCCCAGGTGAGCCTCTAGACATATGAACAAGGCATCCTAGACTATCTAGCCCAGCTGACCTGGCTCAAACCAGAGACACCACCTAGCCATCAGCCAGAATTGAGACATGATAAATATCTGATTAAGACACTAAGTTTTAGGTAGTTTTTATTAAGCATTAAAAGCTAACTGATAAAGTGTATATCATTTTTAAATGATTCCTCACTTTAACTTTCTCAATTACGAGACCAACGACCAGACCAGATTATGCTGGATACAAATGTGTGTTTCTACTGCACTATTATTATCCCCAATTTTCAAAAAGAACAAAAAAGCCAAAAACCACAAACATGTTAACTAATATTTCCACATTCACACGGTAAACAGTGGAGCCAAGATCTGAATCTAAATCTCAATCAGTCTAACTCTGGAGTATAGGCTGCCTGTTAAGGCCCCTGGGACACCAGCCCCACCCTCCCTGAATAAAATGACCCATGGCATAGGCTGGGAGCCATGTATTGGGTCCTTTAAAAATGCCTAGACCAGGTGTGGAAGGAAGATTGGTTTTTTTACATATATCCTTTTAAACTTTTTGAATTTTGAATCACATGGATTTATCAATTTAAATATTAAAATGAAAAAAATACATTCAGAAATAGTAGCATCATTTAAGTAAATGTGTACCTCCCAAAGGGACAATTTTGAGACATTACTGATTCAGGGGATAGGATTATGGAGGAGTGTGCTGCTTTCTAAATTATGCATTTTTGTAATGACTGGATTTTAAAATGTTAGAAAAATACACAGTATATACATGAAGGGGAGTTGCATGGGGACAGGTGGGCGGAAAGGCTCCACCTGTGCTGAATCACCTGCCATCCAAAGCTTCCTTCAGGGCCATCTCCAGAAATCTGACCAAGCCACCATAGTAAGAAGTCAGCGATTTCTCCTTTCTACCAGAGGGCCTGGATGCAGTTACTGGCCCTGTAAGACTGTGCCCTTGACCCTGATCCCTTTTCCCCTGGTCCTGACCCTGAACAGGTCAGAAGCTCAGGCCAGTGAGGGTGGAGATCTGGAGGAGGTGACTTGAGGCCCCTTCCCTCTTAGGCTTCTCTGACAAAGGTTTTAACTTTCAAGGCCATTTGGAGTTTGGGTTATTACTTGGGATTGGATTCTTAAATTCTGAAGTGAGGCTTTTTGATGACTAAAAGTGAACTTCTAAAAGTTATCTAAGAGTGACTGGAAAAACTACAGGACCTGAGTGAGATTTCATTCAGGGGCAGAGAAAGGCCTACATCACAGACCAGGTTTAAAGAATCAATGCAGTGAAATTAAACTGTTTTCTGTTGTATGCTATTGTGTCCCACTCAGTCAACCTACTCTCTATACAGATAAGAACAAGTTCTGTAGCAGAACTGGTTAGTTGGGGCTCCCTCCACAGATAGCGATAGGATATGGCTGGGATTGTAAACCGAGTCTTCAGGTTCTCAAGCCTTTGGCAGTAAGCAACAGAGGCCTAGAACAGGCAACTGGACACTGGCTACCCTCTTCAAAAGCAGTTTGTTAGGGCACACAGTTTCCACTTTGGAGTCAAGTACGCTTGGTTTTCTCCCCACTCTCCATGCCGTTGTCAACTGTTGCCATGCGTCTACAAAGGTGGGGCTACAATAACAAAACTCTGAAGTCAGACCTCATTCTGAATCCTACCTCATGAGACCATATGCAAAGATATCTTTGAGCTTCAGTTTCCTCATGAAGATAACAGTGGCTAAATCAAAGGGTTAAATGACATAATGCATGTAAAGGACATTGTAAGGATTCAATAAATGTCAATTATTATAACAACACTAATTTTTGCCTGAAAATCCCAGAAGGATCTGTGTGAGAGAATGAAAAATACCACGTCTCCAATATTTATAGAAGTCTGTGCTCTTAAGTGGCTCCCCAGGGGATGGCACAGTGGGCAACACAGGGCTGGGGGGCCTGCACTGCTATCGTAACAAGCCTGGAAGAACAATCTGGA
Source organism: Rhinopithecus roxellana (assembly GCF_007565055.1). Classification (NCBI taxonomy): domain Eukaryota; kingdom Metazoa; phylum Chordata; class Mammalia; order Primates; family Cercopithecidae; genus Rhinopithecus; species Rhinopithecus roxellana. The sequence goes on along the minus strand of NC_044563.1, from coordinate 54,930,821 downwards.
CAACCAGCTCACCATGAAGAAGTGAGGGTGATGAAGCTGACTCAGGAGCCCAATGTTGTCTGTGGTCACTGAGTTAATCCTGGAGCACCAGGCCAGTGAGAAAAGCCAAGGCTCATTGACGGTGTATACGTTGATATGGATGTTAGCTGCTTTATAATCTCTGGAACAAAAACAGAACCCACAGGGGATTTAGATCAAGTTTCATTCTTATCATCTAAACGGGGAACAGCCAGCATGTTTGTGGAAGGCTGTTGCCTAAAACACCAGAAGCAGCTGGTCCAGGGACAATTCATGATACGATGTGACAGAATGGGCTCATGGTACAATAAGATAAAGGATTGGATTTAGCACCTCTGCTCCTGTAGCAACAGTGGTGTGCTGGTAAACCAGATGTCCTAAGGAGAATAATAAAAAGGAAGAAAGAAAACATATTTTTAAAAAGAAGAAGAAAAGAAAGAATGGGGAAAAGGAAAAAGGAAAAGGAAAGCCTTATTGTAGCATTTGCAAATTTCCATGATATAAACACTCCTACCATAGCCAACTGTAAGCTACCATTGGTAGAACCAATTTGCAGAGTTTCTGAATATTTAATAACAAGCTGGTATGAGCTGGCTCTGGCATGCTACTGTATAGCAGCACCTATATACTCACTTCTATCAGAGCACTTATCACCCCCTACTCAAATGATCTGCTCACTTATCAGTCTTCTTTACTTGACTCTAAGCAAACTAAAAGCAGAGACTATGTCTTGTCTCCAGATACTCAATACCTAGCACAACACCAGGATCCACAAATATTAATTGAAAAAATAAATAAATGAGTACCAATCTGGTAAACTTATTAAATTTCAAATATAAAGAATTTTTGAAAGTATCAAAAGTAGGGGGAATAAAATCTAATTTTTCCCATGGCACTATATGTCAGTGGGTACTTGTGGACTGTTTATAGAAACAGGAAGAAAATAAGTGGAGGAACACCTAGTAATTCTCACTAAGTTGTCATTTTCAGGGATTCAATTTCTCAGAAAACATATCATGTAAGTGCCTTCAAAAATTTTTTTCAACTCTGAAATGGTATGGCATATTGGAAACTGCTCTGTACAAGCCTGGGTTTGAATCCCAGCTAGGTCATCTTAGTACATTCTTGGCCTCAGTATAGAAACTGTAAAATAATAATAATACCTCCTTAACAGAGGTGCTAGCAATTTGTTATCTAATGTTAGAATTGTCTCTGAGCCAATCCCTGCAGATAACATAAATTTTAAAAATAAATTAGGAAAAAATAGTAAAAAGTTACTTTTTACCTTTTGAAACCAAAACTCAAAAACCAATCACATTCCTTGTTTAAATTTTAAATTCAGGAGATACATGTGCAGGTTTAATACATGGATATATTGCATGATACTGAGGTTTCGACCCACTACCCAAATAGTGAACATAGTACCCCATAGGCAGTTTTCCAACTCTTTCCCTTGTCTCTCCCTCCCCTATTTTGGACTCCCCATTGTCTGTCATTTCCATCTTTATGTCCATGTGTACCCAATGTTTAGCTCCCATTTATAAGTGACAACATGTGTATGTGATCTTCTGTCTTTGCACTAATTCACTTAGAATAATGGCCTCCAGCTACATCCATGTTGCTGCAAAGGACATGATTTTGTTCTTTCTTACGGCTGCATAGTATTCCATGGTGTATATGTGCCACATTTCTTTATCCAGTCCACCACTGATGGGCCATTACGCTGATTCCATGTCTCTGCTATTGTGAATAGTGCTGCAATAAACATACAAGTGCAGGTATCTTTTTAGTAGAACAATTTATTTTCCTTTGGGTAGATGCCCAGTAATGGGATTGCTGGGTCAAATGGTAGTTACATTTTTAGTTCTTTGAGAAATCTCTAAACTGCTTTCCCCAGGGGCTGAACTAATTTACATTCCCACCAACAGTGTCTAAGCATTTCCTTCTCTCTGCAACCTTGTCAATATCTGTTATTTTTATTTTTATTTTTTTACTTTTTAGTAATAGCCATTCTGACTGGTGTGAGATGGTATCTCATCAGGGTTTTGATTTGCATTTCTCTGATGATTAGTGATGCTTAGCATGTTTTCATATGTTTGTTAGTTGCTTGTATGTCTTCTTTTGAGAAGTGTCTGCTCATATCCTTTGCCCACTTTCTTAAACAAACGTAGTGACATACGTGTTCATGGATTGAAAATTCAATGTAGTAAAGATGTCAGTTCTCCCTCAAATTGATCTGTAAGTTTGATGCAGATCCTATAAAATTCCCAGCAAGGTTTTTTCTGTACAATCAGGCAAGTGGATTATAAAATTTATATGGAAAAGCACAGCCCTACAATAATTAAAACAATCTGAAAAAAAAAAAAATAATGTGAGAGGGAATCACTCTACCTGATACTAAGACTTACTATATAGCTACAGTAATCAAGCTAGTGTGGTATTAGAGAATGTGATTTATGGACACATAAATCAGTGGAACAAAACCGAAAACCATACAATAGATTCATACAAATGGGACAAATGATTTCTGACAAAGGTGCAAAAGCAAATCAATGGAAGAAAGATAGTCTTTTCAAAACATAGTGCTGGAGTAACTAGACAGCTACGGTTCCTAGAGAAATCAGTAAAAAATAATCCAAAGATGTAAAAAGTCAGCCAGAGCCAGACATGGCAGCTCATGCCTATAATCCCAATGCTTTGGGAGGCCAAGGCAGGAGGATGGCTTGGGGCCAGGAGTCTGAGACCAGCCTGGCAACACAGTGAGACCCTGTCTGTACAAAAAAAATTTTAAAAATAGCCAGGTGTGGGGGCACATGCCTATAGTCCTAACTACTGTGGAGGCTGAGGCAGGAAGATGGCTTGAGCCTAGTAGTTCGAGACTACGGTGAACAATGATCACATCACTGTACTCCAGCTTGGGTGACAGAGCGAGACTTTGTCTCTATTTGAAAAAAAACATAAAAACAAAAAACAACTTAAAAAAATAAAAGAGATAGAATGAGATACTAAAAAATGATTAACTAAAAAATAAAAAGAGAGGACAGGAGTGACCAAAAAACCCCACAAGGAATAGAAAGAACAAATAGAAAAAAAATAGCATGATGGTAATGTAAACCCAACTAAAGGATGTGAACTAAGTTTTTTTTCAGGTTCACTATTGTTAACGTTGTTCCCTCCCTCTTTTTCTTGTTATTATACTTTTAAGTTCTAGGGTACATGTGCACAACGTGCAGGTTTGTTACATATGTATATATGTGCTGTGTTGGTTTGCTGCACCCATCAACTCATCATTTACATTAGGTATTTCTCCTAATGCTATCCCTCCCCCCTCCCCCCACCCCATGACAGGCCCCGGTGTGTGATGTTCCCCATCCTGTGTCCAAGTGTTCTCACTGGTGAACTAAATATTAATGGATCAAACATTGCAATTAAAAGTCCGAGATTGTCCTACTAGATATAGAAGAACTCACAAAATTTTGTTTATAAGAGATGTACTTTAACGATGCAAAGTGGGTGAAAGCCAAAGGACAGAAAAAGACATATTAAGCAAACACAAATTATAAGAAGGCAGTGTGGCAATATTAATACAAGAAAAAGTAAACTTTAGATAAGATTAATTACCTTAAACAAGGGATATTTCATAATAAAGGGGCCAATTCACCAAGGTCTAATAATCCTAAGTGCAAATGCACCCAATAAAAGAGTTTCAAAATACAAGAAGGAAAAACACACACACACACAAATCAACAATCACAATTACAGTTGGATATGTTAACAGTTGGATATATATAGGTAACTGACAGATATATACAGTTTGGTATATATTGGTAACTGACAGATGGCAGTATAAGGAACCATTCATTTTTCTTTGATTGGGGAAGTTGCTCCCAGAAGAAAGAAGGAATAAGTCTTGATCTTGAGAAGTCTGAGAAGTCTCCTTCTCAGCAGGATAACTTGATCTTTTGTAAATAGAATAATATTATTTACTAGGAAGAGTAGTCTTATATGTAATGTTCTTAAAAGGATGTTCCTGGTTAAGTATTTCTTTATTACGTATTTTGTAAATAAACATGGAACAGATTTATGAAGCATGGGTCTCTGGAGAATGACACATAAACTAGATTACTCTCTGGGACTATCAAATAGAGATGTTTCATGACTCAACTGCTCCCCTTATGTGTGAGTTAACCCTGCACAAACTCACTTGGAGGCCTCATCTATTACTCTGGGCCACAGAGTATGTGTTCAATAAATGAAGATACCTGCACAAGCCACAGTCAGTGTCTCTCCCTGCTTTGTTTGAGCCTCCTGATTGCCTGCTGTATCCTTGAACTTAATGATAAATCTCGGCAGTAGGTAGGCTATCTGATATGTGAATGTTTGATCTGCAATCTAATCCTTTGTATTAGCTCAACAGAAAAAGGAAGAAAAAATGAATATGAAATTTTCAAAAAGCCTATCAACAACTTGAACTACTTGACATTTATAGAATACTACACCCAACAACTGAAGAGGGCACATAATCTTCAGGGGAACATGGGACGCTCACCAAGATAAACCATACAGTGAGCCATAAAATAAGTTTAGAATTTAAACCATAGAATTTAAAAGGGTTGAAATTATACAGGTTTGTTCTCTGGTCACAATAAGCTTAAATTAGAAATCAGTAACTAGAAAATCCTCAAATGTTTAAAAAGTTAGCGATACATTTCTAAATAATCCACGAGTCGAATGAGAAATGAGAAAACTTTAAATATTTTAAGTTGGATAACAAACAATATATCAACATCATTTGTGGGAGAAAATTAAAGCAATGCTTACAGTAAATTTATAGCTTTAAGGCTGGGCGCAGTGGCTCATGCCAGAGGTTGCAGTAGTACATGCCACTGTACTACAAACTGGGCGACAGAGTGAGACCCTGTCTCAAAAAATAAAAATAAAAATAAATAAGTTTATAACTTTAAATGTTTACATTAGAAAGAAGATCTAAAACAGGTCATCTAATTGTCTACCCTAAAAAAGTCATCTATTAGCAAGAACAGCAAATTAAAACCAAAGTCAGTACGAAAATTATAAAGAGCAGAAATCAATGAAATAGGAAAGTAAAGCCACAATAGGAAAAACATAACAAAGCCAAAATTCAGTGTTTTGAAATGATTAAAATTCATAAACCCCTAGCAAGACTGATCAAGAAAAAAGAGAAAAAATAAAACTTCCAGCATCAAAATACATTAGAACTAAAGGTGGCAGTTGCACAACAATGTAAATGTACTAAGTGCCACTGAATTGTTCACTTTAAAATTTTATGTTAGGCCGGGCGCGGTGGCTTATGCCTGTAATCCCAGCACTTCGGGAGGCTGAGGCGGGTGGATCACCTGAGGTCAGGAGGTCGAGACCAGCATGGCCAACGTGGTGAAACCCCGTCTCTGCTAAAAATGCAAAAATTAGCTGGGCATGGTGGTGTGCACCTGTAATTCCAGCTACTTGGGAGGCTGAGGCAGGAGAATCATTCGAACCTGGGAGGCGGAGGTTGCAGTGAACCAAGATCGCGCCATTGCACTTCAGCCTGGGCAACAATAGTGAAACTCCGTCTCAAAAAAAAAAAAAAAATTATGTTATGTGAATTTCACCTCAATACAATTTTTATTAAAAAAAATTTTTAAAAACATTAAAAACAGACCAATAACAAGGAGTAATAAAAAGTAATACAAAGTCTACCAACAAAGAAAAGCCCAGGACATAATGGCTTCACTGCTGAATTCCACCAAACACTTAAAGAAGAACCAATATCAATCCTTCTCAAACTCTTTCAAAAAATTAAAGTGGAGGGACTACTTCCAAACTCATTTGACTAGGCCAGCATTACCCTGATACCAAAGCAAGATAAGGACACTACAAGAAAAGAAAATTACAGGCCAATATCACCAGTGAAATCCTGAGACATAAAAATCCTCAACAAAATACTAACAAACTGAATTCAACAGCACCATAAAAGAATCGTTCACCATAATCGAGTGGGAATTATCCCTGGGATACAAGGAGGGTTCATCATATGCAAATCAATAAATGTGACACACTACATTAACAGAATGAGACACAAAAACCATATGATCATCTCAACAGATGTAGAAAAAGCATTGAACAAAATTCAACACCCTTTCATGATAAAAACTCTCAACAGATTATGTATAGAAGGAATATACCAAAATACAATAAAGGCCATTCAGGACATGGCCACTACTAAAATCATAATGGTGAAAAGTTGAAAGCTTTTCCTCTAAGATCAGGAACAAGACAAGGATGCCAAATCTCACTTCTTTTTGACATAGTACTGTAAGTCTTAGCCAGAGCAATTAAGCAAGAGAAAGAAATAAAAGCCATCCAAATAAGAAAGAAGATTGTCTCTGCAGATGACATGACCTTTCATATAGAAAACCCTAAAGAATCCACAAAAAAACTACTAAAACTAATACATTCAGTTTATGGGTTGCAAAGTTGCAGGATACAAAATCAACATACAAAAATCAGTAGCATTTCTTTCTATATACTAACAACTACCTAACTGATGAAAATAAGAAAATAATCCCATTTATAATAGCAACAAAGATAGAATTCTTAGGAATAAAACTTTACCAAGGAGCTTAAAGACCTGTACAGTAAAAACTATAAAACACTGATGAAAGGGGCTGGGTGCAGTGGCTCACACCTTATAATACCAGCATTTTGGGAGGCTGAGGCGGGTGGATCACTTGAGGTCAGGAGTTCGAGACCAGCCTGGCTAACATGGGGAAACCTGGTCTCTACTAAAAACATAAAAATTAGCAGGGTGCAGTGGTATGTGTCTGTAATCCCAGCTACTTGGGAGGTTGAAGCAGGAGAATCACTTGAACCCAGGAGGCAGAGGTTGCAATGAGTGGAGATCATGCCACTGCACTCCAGCCTGGACAATGGAGCAAGACTCTGTCTCAAAAAGAAAAAATAAATAAATAAATAAATGAAAAAAATTATGTGTTTATGGATTGAAAGACTTAATATTGTTGCAATGTCAAAATTACCCAAAGCAATTTACAGATTCAACATAATCCCTCTCAAACTTCCAATGTGATTTTCCACAGAAATAAAAAAGAATCCTTAAATTTGTATGACCACTAATGATTCCCAAAAGCCAAGGCAATCCTGTGCAAAAAGAACAGGACTGGACACATCACATTCCCTAATTTCAAAATATATTATAAAGGTGTGATAATCAAAACAGCATGGTACTGGCATAAAAACAGACACATACTGGTGGAACAGAACAGAGAGCCCAGAAGTAAATTCACATCGTTATAGTTAATTGAATTTCAGCAAAGGTGCCAATATAATGTCTTCCTCATACAATGGGGAAAGGATAGTCTCTTCAATAAATGGTGTTGAGAAATTGGATAGCCACATGCTGAAGAATGAAATTAGACCCTTATCTCATACCACATACAAAAATCAAATCACAATGGATTAAAGACTTAAATGTAAGACCTGAAACTAAAACTACTAGAAGAAAATGGGAAAAGCTCCACAACATTGGTCTCTGGGCAATGATTTTTTCGATATGGCCCCAAAAGCACAGGTAACAAAAGCAAAAATAGACCAGTGGAACCACATCAAACTAAAAAGTGTCTGCACAGCAAAGGAAACAATCAACAAAGTGAAGAGAAAATATTTAATAGCAAAAAAAAAAAAAAAAAAAAAAACCCAATGAAAAAATGAGCTAAAGACCTGACGAGATATTTCTCAAAAGAAGACACAAATAGCCAACAAGCATATGAAAAAACACTCAATATTACTAATCATCAGGGAAATACAGATTAAAACCACAAGGAGATATCATCTCACACCTCTTAGAATTTTGGCTATTACAAAAAAGATGAAAGATAAAAAGTATTGGCAAGGATGTGCAGAAAAGGGAACTCTTACACACTGTTGGTGGGAATGTAAATTAGTACAACCACTATGGAAAACAAGGTGGAGGTTCCTCAAAAAACTAAAAATAGAACTAACATATTTATGATCCAGAAATCCCACTACTGAGTATATATCCAAAGGAATTGAAATCAATATGTCAAAGAGGTATCTGTACTCCCATGTTCATAGAAACACTATTCACAGTAGCCAAGATATGCAATCAACCTAAGTGTCCATCAAACAGATGAATGGGTAAAGAAAATGTAGTATATACATACAAAGGAATACTATTCAGCCTTTAAAAAGAAGGAAATTCTGTCACTTGTGAAAACATGGTTGAGTGTGGGCGACATTATGGTAAGTGAAATAAGCCACACAAAGAAAGACAAATACCACATGATCTCCCTTATGTGTGGACTCTAAAAAAGTCAAACTTACAGAGGGGTACGGTGGCTCACACCTGTAATTCCAGCACTTTGGGAGGTGGAGGTGGGGGAACTGCTTGAGCAAGACCACATCTCTACACAGAATTTAAAAATTAGCCAAGTGTGCTGGCATGTGCCTGTAGTCCCATCTACTTGAGAAGCTGAGATAAGAGGATAGCTTGAGCCCAGGAGGTGGACACTGCAGTGAGCCAAGATCACGCCACTGCCTCTCAGCCTGGGTGACAGAGCAAGACCCTGTCTTCAAAAAAAAAAAAAAAAAAAAAAAACGCCTGGCACAGTGCCTCATGCCTGTAATCCCAACACTTTGGGAGGCCGAGGCGGGTGGATCGTGAGGTCAAGAGATCGAGACCAACCTGGCCAACATGGTGAAACCCCATCTCCACTAAAAATACAAAAAATTAGCTGAGCATCGTGGCACGCACCTATAGTCCCAGCCTGAGGCAGAAGTGACTGAACCTGAGAGGCGGAGGTTGCAATGAGCCAAGATTGGGCCGTGGCACTCCAGCCTGGCAACAGAATGAGACTCCATCTCAAAAAAAAAAAAAGTCTAACTTATAGAAAAAGAGAGAATAGTGTTGGTTACCAAAGGCTAATGTTGGTTACCAAAGAGTAGAATGTTGGTTACCAAAGGGTTGAGGGGGAGGGGAAATGTTGGTCAAAAGGCATAAAGTTTCAGTTAGATAGAGGGAATGTTTTGAGATCTATTGTACAGCAGGGTAACTATAGTTAATAATAATGTATATTTCAAAATAGCGGAGAGTAAATTCAAATATCTTAACATGAAAAAGACATTATATATGTTAATTAGCTTGATTTAATCATTTCATATTGTATAAATATATTAATTAAAACATCACATTGTACCCTATATATACAATTATGTTGATTAAAAATGATACAAATTTTAAAAATGTCTTTAAAACATTAAAAAACTTTGTAGCATCACAAATAAAACAGAGGGCAACTCTATACTCATATACTTTTGATTAAAATAATGCATTTAAAGCATTCTCAGTTAAAATGGCAAGAATAATCTCATTAAACCTTTTAACCACTCCAGCAAGTACCACTGTTATTCTATTTCACAAAGGAGAAAACTGACAATTAGAAACTTTTCCAAAGTAACCAAAATAGTTGATGGCTAGGCCAGGTCTAGCAAACATAGAACTTGACACATAATAATAGCTCAATAAATGGAAGTCATAATTATTTTTCAACTACTAGATCAATCTGAGGATTAAGAGAGAAGGAAATCATTCTAGGGCCATTTTCTATTTGAAAAGAAAAAGTAGAAGAAAATAGAAATATGCTCAAAATAGAAGAGAAGTTGAGTAAAGAAAAATCTTCTGAATGGCAATTAGAGCGTAAAAACATATATAATTTTCCAAAGCTAAAAGAGAAAAAGACACTATTATATGATCAACCCATGGCCAGAAAGGCAGAAAAAGCAGGAACAGAAACAGAGATGCATGCAACAGCCTTTTATTAAACCCAAAGGAAACTTTGGATGTCTATATCTATATATATCTATATCTATATATAAATATAGATATTATCTAATATCTAGATCTAGATATTATCTATCTATAGATAGGCAGATAATAGATATCTGCATATTATCTATCTATCTCTAATCTGTTATTTTTTCCCTCCCTCCCCAAGGAAGACTTTGTCTCTAAAGCATTTAGAATCATATAAAAAATTAACCTTCAATCTAAGACAACGGGGATATGGATTAAATTAAGCATGTTTAATAACAATTAAGTTTGGAAAAGTTGTCATTTTATTCCCAGGTGCTTTTAATTCTGAAAATTTGTCTCTAATTGTATATTTATAAATACAGAGGTTAATATTTTTAGTTTCTTCTCATGCTTAGCTGTTCTTACATTTTTCAAATAATGGTTTTGTTATATTCTTAATTATCCCTTCCAGAAATATGACTATCTGGATCACAAAGCCATTTACAAGGTACTGCCATTCATCTGGTAACGGTAGGAGGAAATAAACAACATTTTGAGTTCTGACTTTTCAACGTCCGCCTTTTATATAAAAACAGAAATACCAAGCATCCAAAAAAGTGTACTGAATGGTGAAAGATTAGAGCACAAAGAAGAGGCTAAAGTCTATGTTCCAGGGACATAGTCAACACTTGATAAATGTTTGTTGGCATAGGGAGGGAAGAAGGAAGGGGTAGGAAAAAGAAAGGAGATTCAAAGATGCTAACCACACACAGAAATTCTGAGATGGAAAGGGGAAGTTAAGCAGTTTAGTTAGAATGTATATTTTGTGTAAGTAAGGCAATATGTGCCAAGAGAGGTGTGGTCAAATACTTACCTTAACCCATTAGGGAACAACTTCTTGTAGTCAACATTTATTATACTGATATTGTTCTTAGCAAGGGTTTTAACGGATACTAAACGGCCCACATGCTGAAAACCAGGAGCCATGGACCTGACATATTGCCTATCATGAGTTGGCAACCAAAAAATCTGTAAGGAGAAACAAGAAGTCCTTCAGTAGATAATCAGCTGTCCAGGTACGAAGAGCTCCACAGGGAATGGAGGGAGCTCCATTCCAGCACAGGTAGTATTCTACAGAGAGTAGAGAGAGGGAGATTCTAGTCCTTGGTGAAAGAGTCAACGTGAGCTAGTATTTTCTAATGAACTCTTATAACGGGGCTTTACTAGGTCTACTCTGGAGCTGAGTTTTCTCACGACCTCTCCATTTACCAGTTAACATCAAGTGTCAAGGACCTACTGTGTACACAAAGACTCATATAAGCAAAGTAGATTAGCTGATAGATGTAGGTGAACAGTGAGAATCAAAAACATCTTTCTGGTTAATGATGTTAACAATCATCTTTGAGGTGGGTGTGGTGGCTCATGCCTGTAATCCTAGCACTTTGGGAGGCCGAGGCAAGAGGATCCCTTGAGCCCGAGAGTTCGAGACAGGCCTGGGCAACATAGGGAGGCCCTGCTACTATTTTATTTTTTTAAAAATTGTCTTTGAGAGGAGTTCTTTCCTGCCAACAGGGATGCTGTTATGACTCATCTATGAAATACTTCCATGTGTAAAATGACTTATATTGTTTCACTCACAGCACTCCCATATTCCAAGAATTTATGGGATTTGGAACAACTGACTGCCCAAATGCAGAGAGTTGCTTCTGAAAAACATCATGAGCAAATCTCTGCTCAAATAAGAACAAGCTCTCCTTTCTATATCATTCATCATGCCAAGTCTTCAAAGCCTTAATGTTACCCAGGCTCTTTCTAATGGATCTATGTTGGTGTGGTGCAGGTCACATTAGATAGTTATTGCACATATTCCTCTTTAATAGGGTGCTGACATTTCATTTGGTTTGGAATAGCAAACAGCCTTAATGGTTTTCCCCACTGAGATAAATTTAACTGGGTCATTCCTAGATTACCATATGTAGCTGTGTAAGTAACAATCTTCATTTCCATAGGAAGTAAAATTACTTAAGGATCCCAGGGTAGAGCTACAAGGTAGGTCAAGTTCAACTACTGTGCTCCCAGGACATGCTACCCACCTCCCAACCTGTGTCATAAATACTGAGATAGACATACCAGATGTTGCTCGATTTTAGAGGCAAGGATCACGCTTACTACTTGACGGACAAATGTGTGTCTGAGAGGATGTTTTGGTGGAGGGCCATGAAGATCAAATATCACAAATTTTCTTTCCTTCTTTGCAAGTGTCAATAAATCAGCTAGTGTTGGAATTGACTGATTTCTTGCTCTTTCTTTATCTGCCTTTGATAGAGGTTTCATATTGTAAAATGGCCTGAGCTAGAAATAAATACATCAAAAAATACATCAAAAGCATTTTCCAATTCTCCTACTATGTAGCCACACATCCAGCTCTACCTCAGTTGCTCCATTATCATTCAATCCACCAGGTCCTCTGAAATACTAGTCCTAGATAACAGGCGACAAGGAGAGAAATAAAATGTAATCTTCATCAATAATTAGTGTTTGGAATGGTCTCTTCTATATCCTACAACCTGTTGTATTTGCACTGAAGGTCATGTTCTTATTCTGACCTTCCTTTCCAGCCTTTTCTCCCATAACTCAAGATAATACATCCCTTTCAGTCATGCTGGCTTCCCACATAGGCTCTCGCTATTCTAGTTTTGTGTAATAGGAAGAACACATGCTTTGGCTTCAACTGAATTTAGTGCCAGCTCTACCCCTCCCTTGACTTCCTTGCCATATCAACTTCTTAAAATTCTACCTTTCAAATGCTATTTCCCTCATGAAGCTTTCCTTTAATCTTCCTGAACTAAAGAGACTTCAAGGCTGGTGCTGTAGTCATGCCTTTAATCCCAGCAGGCTGAGGCAAGATGATCGCTTAAGGCCAGGAGTTTGAGGCCAGCCTGGGCAACATAGTGAGACCCTTGTCTCTACAAAAAAATTTAAAAATTAGCTGGGGGTGGTGATACATGCCTGTAGTCCTAGCTACTAGGGAGGCTGAGGCAGAAGGGTTACTTGAGCCCAGGAGTTTGAGGCTGCAAGTGAGCTATGATCATGCCACTGCACTATAGGCTGGGCAATAAGAGGCCCTATCTCTAGAAAAAAATAAATAAAGACGCTTCAATGGCTTTAAAGCCCAATGGCCCATTTTTATGCCTCTGTAACTGTATGTCTCATTCTGCCTTCTATAGTTATTTGGACATGTCTTAGTACACTAAAGTTCAATCCTGGCTCACTATGCTTCTTGCTATGCAACCTTGGTAATAAAACCATTTAAATTCTCCAAGTCATCATTGCCCAAATTATAAAATAGAGGAGACGAAAAATAACCTATATATTTCTTAGGATTATTTTGAAAATTAAATATGATAAAAATATTTACAGGGTCTGGGAGTATGTCTGGTACATAGATAGAAAAGTGTACAATTCATATTAGTTCCTTCACTCTCTACTGACTCTACTGGAGTGTAACTCCCTCTTGGCAGGAACTGTCATATATTCTTTGAAATGCACAGCATTTCACCTAACACAGGGGAGAACACACATATGTTTGCTACATTAAATTTAATAGATGGCAACTTTTATCATCACTTGCCATTTTTTAGATCTGAGTGAAGGCAGTGATAAAAGGCTACCTCCCAGGAGAAGGAAGCAGAAGGAAGAAGTCACATTTTCTTAAGACTCAAGTAATCTCTCTTTTTTTCTACACAACTTTATCTTCATTCTCATTCATACGTCTCCTATTTCTTCTTATTCCTTTGACCTAAACAAGCTGCCCTTTTTTAAACATTTTTCTCAGGAAAGAAACAATCACATTGCACAGTATCTCCAGAAAATCGCTAGACCAGAAGGCAGATCATTGCTAGGCCAGAAGGCAGATCTAAACCATGGTTAAATTAAGATCTGATTGAAAGCTACAACTAATGGTTTTCTTAATTCTCAGGACAATAGAAAGATGCTTCAGAATTCAAGATTTTGTTAGCTACTACCAGACCTAAACCAACTGGTTCACTTAACTGTTAAACCTTCTTGTGAGAAAAACTTAATGTTAAAAGAATTTATGGGAAAGACCAACACAAGACCAAAAATTCAAAATAGCAAAGATGGTAAATATTTAATCAATATAAGAATTTAAAACTAGACTCTAGTAAACTTTAAATAGTATTATGGGGGTAGGCCTAACAGCCGAGGTGCCTCTTTTTCTGTATATAAAATAGGAGAGACTTAATCAGAAAAATAAACTGGAATGGATAAATGCCTGTTTAGACTATATCCAACATGTGATTGAATGTTTTCAAAATGCCACAGGAAGTAACAAGCTAGAAATGAAAATAAATTTCTGGTCCTCCAGATGAAACATCTGGTTCCTCAAATAAAAATAAGATTAAAAGGCCCTCTGTTCTCTGTGCCTCTGTGTAGACATATTACAAGTAGAAAGGTTATTGGAAGACCCAATGTATAATATTGGTTAAGAAACAGAAAGACAAGGCTGGGCACAGTTGCTCACGCCTGTAATCCCAGCACTTTGGAAGGCTGAGATGGGCGAATCACCTGAGGTCGGGAGTTCGAGACCAGCCTGACCAACATGGAGAAACCCTGTCTCTACTAAAAATACAAAAATTAGCCAGGCGTGGTACACATGCCTGTAATCCCAGCTACTCAGGAGGCTGAGGCAGGAGAATTGCTTGAACTGGGAGGCAGAGGTTGCAGTGAGCCAAGATCATGCCATTGTACTCCAGCCTGGGCAACAAGAGTGAAACTCCATCTCAAAAAAAAAAGAAAGAAAGAAATAGAAGGACAATTAAACCTGTCCAATGATGCCACATCAAGGAAACATTCCACTGAATAGATGATTCTGATAAGAACTAACTGTAACTACTTATGAACAACAATACAATTTTCTTTTTTTTTGAGACAAAGTCTTGTTTTGTCGCCCAGGCTGGAGTGCAGTGGTGCAATTTCAGCTCACTGCAACCTCCACCTCCCAGGTTCAAGTGATTCTCCTGCCTCAGCCTCCCAAGTAGCTGGGATTACAGGCATGCACCACAATGCCCAGCTCGTTGTATTTTTAGTAGAGACAGGGTTTTACCATGTTGGCCAGGCTGGTCTCGAACTCCTGACCTCGTGATCCACCCGTCTCAGCCTCCCAAGTGCTGGGATTACAGGCGTGAGCCACCATGCCTGGCCAATAATACAATTTTCTTGATGATATGGGTACCACCACATCTATCATTAATTGCATTACTATAAAATATCAGATCACCAGAGTACTACAACCACTCAAGTAGTGGGAATATCTAACAATCCTGTCTTCTTCCATGTCCCAACATAAAACTATTACTTTGAGACCATTGTCAGAAGAACATCTCTTTCTTCTCTATGGCCCTTTCCCTATACATTTATTTATTTATTTTTAATTTTTATTTTTCTTGGGTATTGCTCTTGTTGCCCAGGCTGGAGTGCAATGGCAGTGTCTCAGCTCACTACAACCTCCGCCTCTTAGGTTCAAGCAATTCTCCTGCCTCAGCCTCCCAAGTAGCTGGGATTACAGGCACCCACCACCAAGCCCGGCTAATTTTTTTGGTATTTTTAGTACAGACAGGGTTTTACCATGTTAGCTAGGCTGGTCTCAAACTTGTGACCTCTCCCCTATAAATTTAAAAATTAGAGGCTGGGCACAGTGGCTAACGCTTGTAATTCCAGCACTTTGGGAGGCCAAGGCGGGCAGATCACAAGGTCAAAAGATTGAGACCATCCTGGCCAACATGGTGAAACCCTGTCTCTACTAAAAATATAAGAATTAGCTGGGCATGATGGCGTGTGCCTGTAGTCCCAGCTACTCGGGAGGCTGAGGCAGGAGAATCGCTTGAAACCGGGAAGGGAGGTTGCAGTGAGCTGAGAGCGCGCTACTGTATGCCAGTTTGGCAACAGACTGAGACTCCATCTCAAAAAAAAAAAAAAAATAGGGGGAAGCTACATGGCAAAAAGAACCACAAGAAGAAATGTACTACAAATTGTTTTTAGAGGCCTCAGAAGGTTCTATCGCACATTATCAAATTACAGCTCATATGAACATTATCATATTGATTCAAAAAATAACCAAATAGGCCGGGTGCGGTGGCTCACGCCTGTAATCCCAGCACTTTGGGAGGCCGAGGTGGGCGGATCACAAGGTCAGGAGATTGAGACCATCCTGGCTAACACGGTGAAACCCTGGCTCTACTAAAAATACGAAAAAAATTAGTGGTGGTGGGCACCTGTAGTCCCAGTTACTCTGGAGGCTGAGGCAGGAGAATGGCGTGAACCCGGGAGGCGGAGCGTGCAGTGAGCCGAGATCGCGCCACTGCAACTCCAGCCTGGGCGACAGAGCGAAACTCCGTCTCAAAAAAAAAAAAAAAAAATTACCAAATAGACTTCTGGTTTCTGGTTCCACATGTAAGCAGCTTGGAAGCTGTCACTCCACCCTAACAACAAGTAAAAAGTTGAACAGAATGAAAAATCAATAACTCTTCTTGGATCTATAATAGAGGTAAGGACACAAGGCAAACTGCTGCCCATAAAACTGGAGAGACAGGTGAAAGGAGATGAATCCCAGCTTACCAGAATGAGCCTAATAAATGGAAACCACTAAGGAAACCAGTGCTGGGGTAGAAAAACTTGAACCATCATTGACAAATTCCTGGAGGCTTAGTGTGGACAAGTCTGAGAGTTAAAAAAACTCAAGGGGACACCTTGAGATACATGATTATGTTGTTTATTTGAAATCTTTCTACTTTTTTGATGTAGGCATTTATTGCTATAAACTTCACTCTTAACACTGCTTTTGCTATATCCCGTAGGGTTTGGTATGTTGTGTTTCTATTTTCATTCATTTCAAAAATTGTTTAAATTTCCTTAAGTTCCTCATTAACCCACTGATCATTCAGAAGCATGTTGTTTAATTTCCACATATTTACACAGTTTTTAAAAAGTGTAACATCTTATTTGTAAAGCTTAATTTTGATATAGAATCTTACAAACACAGTATTATCTGATTTTTACATTTTCTCTTTTATTTGAACCAATAAAATTTACTTTTTTAACTTTTATTTTAGATTCAGTGGGTACATGTGCAGGTTTGTTACATGGGTATATTGCATGATGCTGAGGTTTGAGGTATGAATGAACCCATCAGTTAGGTACTAAGCTTAGTACCTAATCGTTAGTTTTTTAACCCTGGCCCCCTTCCTCCTCTGATAGTCCCAGTTTTCTATTGTTGCCATCTTTATGTTCATGTATATCTAATAGTTAGCTCCCACTTATAAGTGAGAACATGCAGTATTTGGTTTTCTGAGCCTGCATTAATTCATTTAGGATAATGGCCTCCAGCTGCATCCATGTTGCTGCAAAAGACATGATTTCATTCTTTTTTATAAGTAAATAGTATTTTGTGGTGTATATATTTGTACAGTTTTGAAAGTTCCTCTCATTGATACCTAGTTTTATTCCATTGTGGTCAGAAAGGATACTTAATATGATTTCAATTATTTTAAATTTGTTGAGATTTGTTTTGTGGCCTTACACATGGTCTGTCCCGGAGAATGTTCCATGTGCTGATGAAAAGAATGTGTATTCTATAGCTATTTTATGAAATATTCTGTAGTTGTCTGTTCTGTAATTGTCCATTTGGTCCAAGTACAGTTTCAATCCAATGTTTGTTGATCTGCTGTCTAGGTGATCTGTTCAATGCTCACAGTAGGATGTTAAAGTCACCAACATATACTGTATTGGAGTCTTTCTCCCCCTTTAAATCTAGTAATATTTGCTTTATGTATCTGGGTGCTTTGGTGTTGAGTGCATGTAGATTTATAATTGTTACATCTTCTTGGTGAATTGATCCCTTTTTTTTTTTTTTTTTTTTTGAGACGGAGTCTTGCTCTGTCGCCCAGGCTGGATTGCAGTGGCCGGATCTCAGCTCACTACAAGCTCCGCCTCCCGGGTTTACACCATTCTCCTGCCTCAGCCTCCGGAGCAGCTGGGACTACTGGCGTCCGCCACCTCGCCCGGCTAGTTCTTTGTATTTTTTTTTAGTAGAGATGGGGTTTCACCGTGTTAGCTGGGATGGTCTCGATCTCCTGATCTCGTGATCCGCCTGTCTCAGCCTCCCAAAGTGCTGGGATTACAGGCTTGAGCCACGGCGCCCGGTCCTGATCCCTTTATTATTTCATAATGACCTTCTTTGTCTTTCTATAGTTTTGGAACCAAAGTCTGTTTTATCTGATGTAAATATAGCTATTCCTGCTTGCTTTCGGTTTCTGTTTGCATGGAATATCTATCCCTTCACTTTCTGTCTGTCCTTACAGGCAAAGTGAGCTTTTGTAGGCAGCATATAGTTATTTCCTTTATTCATTCAGGCAGTCTGTATCATTCAAGTGACTAATCGGTTTACATTCAAGGTTATTATAATAGGTGATGACTTACTGTAGCCATTTTGTTAACTGTATTCTGTTTTGTATATTCTTTCTTTCTTTCTTCTTGTTTTTCATTTCAGTTTGATGGTCTTCTGTAGTGTAAAAGGTTTGATATTTTTTCTCTCTCTCCTTTGCATATCTGCTCTACTGGTGAGTTTTATGCTTTTGTGTGTTTTCATAATGGTGATTATCACCTTTTTGCTTCCAGATGCAGGGATCCCTTGAATATTTCTTGTAGGGCTAGTCTAGTGGTTTTGCATTCCCCAGCTTTTGCTTGTCTGGGAAAGACTTTCTCCCTCATTTCTGAAGGAGAGATTTGCTGAGTCAAATATTCGTGGCTAGCAATACTTTTTCTTTCAGTACTTTGAATACCTCATTTTATTCTCTCTCGGTCTGGACAGTTTCAGCTGTTAGTCTAATGAGAATTCCCTTATATGTGACTTGATGCTTTTCTCTTACTCTTTTTAGAATTATTTGTCTTTGACTTTTGACAATTTGATAAAATATGCCTTGATGAGGACCTTTTGGGACTGAATCTATTTGGGAATCTTTGAGCTTCTTAGATCTGGATGGTCACCCCTCTCTTGGGAAGTTTTAAGTTACTGTTTCATTAAATAGTGTTTCTATTTTTCCAACTCCTTCCCTTGGGAACATGTACAATATGAAAATTTGTTTGCTTAAGTGTCCTTTCTTGTAGGCTTTCTTTACTCTTTTTCATTCTCATTTCTTTTTTTCTCCTCTATCTGGGTAATTTTCAAATGACTCACTTTCAAGCTCAGAGATTCTTCTGTTGAAACAAGTCTCTTGTTGAAGCTCTGTACTATATTGTTTTATTTTGGTACTTGAATTATTCAGCAGCAAGGGTGTCCATTTGGTTTTGTTTTGTTTTTTCTTTTGAGACAGAGTCTTGCTTTGTAGCCCAGGCTGGAGTGCAGTGGTGTGATCTTGACTTACTGCAACCTCCACCTCCTGGGTTCAAGCAATTCTCCTGTGTCAGCCTCCCAAGTAGCTGGGACTACAGGCACATGCCACCACACCTGGCTAATTTCTGTGTTTTTTAGTAGAGACACTATATTTGTCAGGCTGGTCTCCAACTCCTGACCTCAGGTGATCCACCTGCCTCGGCCTCCCAAAGTGCTAGGACTACAAGCATGAACCACCACATCTGACTGGTTCTTTTTTACTGTATCTATGTTTTTGTTGAATTTATTATTGACATCATGAATTGTTTTCCTAATTTTGCTGAATTGTCTCTTTTTTTTTTTTTTTTTTTTGTATCTCACTGAGTTTCCTTAAGGTAATTATTTTGAATTCCTTTTCCAGCAATTCATTTATTTCCTTTTCATTCAGGTCTGTTACTAGAGTTACGATCCTTTGGTGGCATCATATTTCCTTGCTTTTTCATTTCTTGTGTACCTGTGCTAATGTCTATGCATCTTGTGGAATAATCACCTCTTCCAAACTTTCTGGAATGGCTTTTCTAGAGAAACATTTTCACCTGCAGTTGGGTCTTAGTGCACTAGTTGAGAAGGGTGTGGTGACTTTGTTTCTGGGTAGGTGCAGTGGTATAGTCTCTGTGCAGCTTCTTTGGCTGCATTCAACATCAGCAATAACTGTGGGCATCTCAGTGGCTTAGGGGTGTGGAAATTTGTTGTCACAATAGCAGAGGCGTATGTGTTTTTTGTTTTTTGTTTTTGAGACAAGAGTCTTGCTCTGTCACCCAGGCTGGAGTGCAGTGGTGCCACCTCGGCTCACTGCAAGCTCCGCCTCCTGGGTTCATGCCATTCTCCTGCCTCAGCCTCCCCAGCAGCTGGGACTACAGGCGCCCGCCACCACGGCCAGCTAATTTTTTTGTATTTTTAGTAGAGACGGGGTTTCACTGTGTTAGCCAGGATGGTGTTGATCTCCTGACCTCGTGATCTGCCCACCTCGACCTCCCAAAGTGCTGGGAGGCGTGAGCCACCGCGCCAGGCCAGAGGTGTATGTTGTTAATGTCTTTGGTCCACAAAGGCTTTTGGGGTTCTCCAATTCTTGCTTTCCCTACAATGAGGAGACTTCACTAAGGGGATCCCTCTTGGTGTCAGGTCTGACATGGCATAAAATCAACTGCCATGGTGCTGGATTCCAGGTGCAAATGTTTAGATTGGCAGAGTCCTAGGATCAGAGTGAATCTTTCACTCTCTGTGGCAGGGCTGGACATAGGTTGCCCACACCATCAGACTCTAACCCCTTAGCAGCTTAGGTCCAGAGAGTTAGGCTGTAGCTGTGACTCTATTCTTAATAGGCAGGGAAGAGCCCTGGCCTGACTCTAAGGAAAAAGGTATGTTCTGGAGGTTTGAGCCTAGGGCACAGGGTATGGCTATAATTTGGGAGCTTGAGCCAGCAGGGCTCAGTGGCAGCTTGGGTGTGTGGGGATAAGGCACCATGTAGTGGTGACACTAGACTCTAAGATAGTAGGATGCAGCAGTATCCTAGACTCTGTGAGGCCAGGTGCAGCAGCAAATGCCCCAGTATGGCTGTTGTTTGGGTCCTGGGGGGGCAAGAAGCAGGACGACATGATTCAATTTCTTAGGGATGGCACTATCTCAGCAGCTTAGACTCTAGGGAGCTAGTCCAGCTCCAGGGAAGCAGGGTACTGCAATTTTTTGGCCTGTAGGGTTGGGTATTTCTGCTCAGACACTGGTTTGTTTCCCTGGGATGAAAAGTACTATGTTAGCTCAGCCATGGAATGTGCAGTTGCTCAGCTCAGCCAAAACACTGATTCCCAAGGGTTGATGTGCCAATCTACTCAGGCTGTGGGGGCCTGACTGTTCCAAACAGCCCAGGCACCATTTCCCTGCCACACAGGGCTCTGACAAAGTACTTTTTCCTCGAGAGGGCAGTGCACAGTTTCAACTCAGGACCCTAGTGGCAGGGCATAGGCAAGTCTGAAAGAAGTAGATGGAGCTGTTCTGCTAAAGCACCATATCCCCAGGAAAGGGTACACAGCTCCATCTCTAGCCCAAGGGTGCAGGGTGAGGGGTAGGTGAAACAGTTCTATCTGCTGCTTGGCTTTACAGGGAAAGGTGTAACAGTTGCTTGGCCTGGGGATGTTAGACTACTCTGTTGGGGTGGGGTGGTTCCCCAGTAGTTTAGCATAAGGGATGAAGGGTGCTGTGGCTACTCACCTCTGGAGCAAGATGTGAGTAGTTCCAAGATAGCATTACACAGTCGCCATGTAGGCCACGGGGCAGGCACAGCTGGCTCCTTCTCTGAGGGGAACACAGTTGTATGGCCTCTAGGTAGCTACCCCAGCTGGGCTTAGGGCCTGTGAGGACTGCAGGGGACCCCAATAGGGGTCCAAAGTGTTGCTGTGGGCTGCCTACCCTTTTCACCATAGAAAGAAGTTCCTCCTGGTTCCTGGCTGATCTCAGCTAGGGGATGAGGTGGCATTCTCTATGTGGGTCTCCTGAGTTTCTGTGCTCACCAGGGTTTCTGTTACTGCTTTGATGTACTCTGGTGCTGTCCTTTATTTTCATTAAAATATGGTTTTTTATTTATTGTTTTGGCTGTCTTTGTGGAAGGGATGAGTGCTAGTATTTTCTAGTTGAATATCTTGCTGTCATTTCTCCTTTGAGTGGGTTTTGTCATCCTGCTTTTTCCTTCATTAATGTGCTAAATAAAACTCGTACTCATGCCGACTATATATCTGCATGAGAATTATATTTTTATCATTTCTATAATTATACTTTCACAAAAGGATATAACAAAGTCCCACAGAAGTATTGGTTGGGCTGAAGAAACAGGAATTCAGTTTAGCTTCCAGTATCAACTCCCAGAATGTCTGTATCTATTCTTATTTTGTTATAAGATTAACTACTTGATTTTCACAATAATCTCAAGACTAATAAATAAATAAATAATGACCAATTCACCACGATGATCAATCAATAATCATACCTAACCAATAAAGAATCATCAGAATAATGTTTACAACTAATTTCTTCACTATGGAAAAAACTACCCAAATCTCCAAATCTTTTAAATCACATAACACCATTTCAACTACCTTCTAACCATACAGCATGAAAGCAAAAAAAGCTCCATGATGAAACCTAAAGTCTCCCAGATAACCATATTTGAACCCCAGGTTTCAGGATGTTCTTCAGTAGCCATTGAAATAGGATAACTAAATGCTACAAGTAAAGCACCTAAACACCCTAAACATGCTAAAACAGAGCTATTAATCCTAAAAAATGTCCACGAAAAGTTATTACAGTAACAGATCCAACTCTATCACTTAAAACTAACCCAAGACATTCAAAACGGGAGACAGCTGTGAAGAAATGTTTGAAAACCAAAAATAAGGCCAGGCGTAGTGGCTCCCATCTGTAATCCCAGCACTCTGGGAGGCCGAGGCAGGCGGATCACCTGAGGTCAGGAGTTCGAGGCCAGCCTGGTCAACATGGTGGAACCCTCTATTAAAAACACAAAAAATTAGCTGGGCATGGTGGCTGGCGCCTGTATTTCCAGCTACTCAGGAGGCTGAGGGAGGAGGATCACTTGAACTCAGGAGGCTGAGGCTGCAGTGTGCCGAGATCGCATCACTGCACTCCAGCCTGGGTAACAGAGTGAAACTCCATTTCCAAAAAAACAAAAAACAAAAACAAAAATAAGGCTGGGTGCGGTGGCTCACATCTATAATCCCAGCACTTTGGGAGGTCAAGGCAGGCGGATCACAAGGTTAGGAGTTCAAGACCAGCCTGGCCAATATGGTGAAACCCCATCTCTACTAAAAATACAAAAATATAAGCTGGGTGTGGTGGCGGATCACAAGGTCAGGAGTTCAAGACCAGCCTGGCCAATATGGTAAAACCCCATCTCTACTAAAAATATAAAAATATAAGCTGGGTGTGGTGGCGGGCACCTACAATCACAACTACTCAAGAGGCTGAGGCAGGAGAATTGCTTGAACTGGAACTCAGGAGGCAGAGGTTGCAGTGAGCCAAGATCACGCCACTGCATTCCACCCTGGGCTACAGAGAGAGACTCTGTCTCAAAAATAAATAAATAAATATAAAAAAAGAAAACTAAAAATAAGGATGCTATTTAATAAGTTATTAAGTACTAAATGTTTCTGAATGTACTTAGGATTATGAAAAAAAGTTAAATTCATGATTCCCACATGGTAGCTAACCATGACCACTGATATGAGAAACAACTGTTGTTGTCTTTCAGCAATAAGGACCACTAAGGTCCAATAAAGACCATCAAGAAAAATCATCCATTAATTAAAATTCATCAACTCTACTGTTCCATCGAACATGTCAGCCTGATGAAACTTTGGCTCAATTTTAGGAGTAAGTTTAATTCTGTAAATCCTAGTAAGACTTTTATCAGGCATATATTATACATCAGATATAATAGCCTTTTCATCTAGAACATACCTTTGCCAAAATATTAACTATAGCTAACTAATATATACATCCTAATGGAGCACCTCTAGTTTTTATGTGTCTATGTATGAGACATACTGCAGAAGCTACATACACTCAGAAACCTAGAATATCAGAGTAATCATATTATTTTCATATATGGAAATAGCATGTATAGACTATGTACTCCTAAGAGGACAAATATTCTGAGCAACTACAGTAATAAGAAATCCACTTTCAACTATTTCTTATATTAATACTAATTAATATAATGAATCTGAAATGGAGTCTCAGTAGATGATACAGCGTGGAGTGTGTCCCCTCCTAATCTTATGTTGAAATGTGACCTCCAATATTAGAAGTGAGGCCTAGTGAGAGGTATTTGGGACATGGGGGCAGATCCCTTATGAATGATTTGGTGCCCTCCCCTCAGTAATGAGCGAATTCTCATTCTTAGTTCATGCAAGAGCTGGTTGTTCAAAGGAACCTAGTACCTCCTTCTCTCTTTCTTGCTCCCTCTCTCGTCATGTGACATGCCTTGCTTCCCCTTCACCTTCTGCCATGAGTAAAAGCTTCCTCACCAGAAGCTGAACAGATGCTGGTATCATTCTTGTAGAGCTTGTACAACCATGAGCCAAATAAACCTCTTTTCTTTAAAAATTATCCAGTCCTAGGTATTCCTTTATAGCAACACAAAATGGACACACACAGTAGATAAGTCCATCTGTATATAATTCTTCACTTTTCCCTATTTTTACATGAAACATGATCAAACAGCCCTCAGGATTAACATCAAACATAAATAAAATTCCATTCCACCAGTACACGATCAAAAATCCCTTAATATTTCTTTTCCTAATTACACTACTACTGTATAAGGGAGCTATTACCACAGCTGAGCCTCACACCTTGCTATCTCTGCTGTCACATATGCTAGCAATATGGATGCCTGCTATCTATCTTGTTGAGACGTTTATTTTCAAAATCAAAGTCTCAAATGAGTATATCTGATTGGGCAGAACCTAGGTCACATGAATTCCTAGTCATAAAAAAAGCCGGAAAACATAGGTTGTTTTGTTTTCTTTAATCTATCTTGAAAAAGTAGGCTTGACCTTTATCAAATGCAATTCTGACTTTTTACCCATTTAAAAACACTCAAGGATAATTCTAAACTCTTTAACTTGTTATGTAAGCATTGCCATAATCTCCCATCAACATGTTTTCCAGATTATTCTCCCAATCTACCTCCCATCTACTTCCTACCCCTCTCTTCCTTCCTATCTCCTTTCCTCTATCCTTCCCTCCCTCTCTCCTTCACACACACACACACCCCCCACACCCTGTTGCTCCGAAACACATCATCATTACTGCCCTTGGTTCCCCTTGGTAATGATCTTCCCTCAGCTCAAATCATAGCTGTGCATAAAGTATTCCCCAACATCTTCCAGAGGAACCATTCACACTTGCCTCAAAATTAACACTGTACACAGCACAGCACATGCTTTATACTGTACCACATCTATTAGTCTATACATCTCCTTCCAGAATCTCCCATCCATGTTTCCCAGTCTGAGTTAGAAGTTGTTCTTATGTGCTCCTGAAGCAACTTGAAATTAACTCTAGTTTTGTACTTATCACAGTGTATAGTAACTGTCTGTTTCTTATACTAGCCTGTGAATTCCATTAAAGCTGGATGTGTGCTTATTCACTATTATATTCTATGTGCCTTGTACCATTAGGTGCTCAATATATATTTGTTGAATGGCAAGAAGAAAAAATCAAAAATATCTGTCCTAGTCTGCCTCACCCAGGAAAACGTTATATACATGTTAGGCACACTGTAAAAGCTTATGAAATATTTGGGTAAAAATAAATTACAAGGATAAGTTTACAAGTTCGTCTTCAGACTTTCTAGTGAATGCAGAAAGCAGCAATCAGACTCACTACATTACTGAAAAAGCCCTCCTGCCAATACTATAGTCCTGCTACCATACTGCTATGAAATCGTGTGGATACTTGCCTATCTTCATCTATGGCCTTTATTTTCAGGAGCAACACATGATCTCTTACAAAAATTCAATGCAGGTTTGTGAAACTTGGGAATGTGTCTTACCTCTGGTTTTACAAACCATTTGCCTGCATTCAGAGTCGACAGGAAATCCCAACTGAAGGCAGCAGGGTTCTTGAAGGCAGATTCTGGCTGAACTTCCCAGATATTGGTTGTTCTTCTCAGGTCAAAGTCATGCATGAGGAAGGGCACACGATCATAACTGAGGCAGAGGTAGAAAAGAAGGGCAGGGGTAGATAGGCTGAATTTAGCTACCTTGGTAGACAGCCTCCCCAGAAAGTCCTTCAAAGTCACAGGTGTCACTAGGGCTCCTTACTCCCTCTCAAATCTTAGAAAAGGGCTACATATCAGTCACTTACACTTTGATGTCAATATGTTTTCTGCTTTAGGGATCAGTCTTTCATGATATATAATCACATTAGTGGTGAAAGAATAGCTTCTCTATTCAGGGGCTTTCTGGCATTAGGAAAACAGTAGGTACAGTAGTGGCCTGAAAATAAAGTGAATGGAGGTAGGGATGATGCAAGGTCCTCAGGTTCCAGGACCATACTAAGCAGGCGTCCACACAGTTTTCCTGTATTATTCTGATCCTTTCCCAGCTAGACACTGCACTGAGTATTTCTTTTTGTTTGTTTGGTTTTTGTTTTTGTCTTTTGACACAGTCTTGCTCTGTCACCCAGACTGGAGTGCAGTGGCACGATCTTGGCTCACCACAACCTCCGCCTCCTGGGTTCAAGTGATTCTCCTGCCTCAGCCTCCCAAGTAGCTGAAACTACAGGTGTGTACCACCATGCCTGGCTTATTTTTGTATTTTTTTAGTAAAGATAGGATTTTGTCATGTTGGCCAGGCTGGTCTCAAACTCCTGGCCTCAAGTGATCTGCCCACCTCAGCCTCCCAAAGTGCTGGGATTACAGGCATGAGTCTCCGTGCACGGCCTACACTGAGTATTCCTGGTCCTAGACTCTTCACATCAGACAGTATCATAAGGTAAGTTCCTTATTCTTCTATCTGCAATTTGCTTTGGAGAATCTCTGATTTTATGAAACTATCTCTCCCTTTCTCATTAAAATATCTATGAAGAGAACATCTATAATGAGGAAGATAAGGCTTGGAACTTACTCTCCTGCCATAAACAACTAGAAAACTGGACAAAATAAAGGAAATAACTATTTTCAGTTAACGGACAAAAGGATGCACAATATTACTACGATCTCTGAGAAAAGGCAAAAACAAAAAATGACGTAAGCAATTCCATCACCCAGGCTTCTTTCCTGCAGGTGAATACTGAATTCCAGTACAGGGTAGGGGAACCTAAAAGGGACCTAACTGTCCTGCTGAAACGAGAAGAGATTAGAGTAAGTGGGGAGCCAAGACAGCTAGAATTTGTGGGCTAGAGTCCCATAAAGGATAGAGTTATGCAAAAACAAAGACACAGTTCCAAGAAAATATGCAAAAGTTCATAAGTGTATAGCTACATATCAATCTGTATGTGTACAGAGTACAACTATGAAGCTTGGCAAGAACAACTTCTAAAAAAATATTACCAGACAGTTCTAAGACAATCGGAGCTTGCATGGGGTATGAATCATTCAAGTTCCATCCAGCAAGAGAGGAGAGTCCTCAGTAATTACAAAGGCATTCTTTAGAGACTCCACAAGATCACACCTTAGAAAAGGGGACAATTGGCTGGGCGCGGTGGCTCATGCCTGTAATCCCAACACTGTGGCAGGCAGATCACAAGGTCAAGAGATCAAGACCATCCCGGCCAACATGGTGAAACCCTGTCTCTACTAAAAACACAAAAATTAGCCAGGCGTGGTGGTACACGCCTGTACTCCCAGCTACTTGAGAGGCTGAGGTAGGAGAATCACTTGAACCTGGGAGGCGGACGTTGCGGTTAGACAAGATCGCGCCATTGGACTCCAGCCTGGGCAACAAGTGTGAAACTCTGTCTCAGGAAAAATAAAAAAGGGCAGGGAGGGCGGTAATTTAGAACTACAACGGCTTTAGAGCCACTTTAGATCCTCTAAAAAAGAGCTTAAAAACAAGCTTCCAAAGAAAACACCAAACTAGTCTGGAAGTAACAACTATCTGCTAGAAAACGACCAACCTTAAAGCATACAAGATATAGCACCCAACAATGTAAAACTACAAGTCCAGCATGTAATCAAAACTTACTAGAGACATAAACAAGCAGGAAAATGTGACCATATGGAAGAGGAATTACTCAACAGGGACAAACTCAAAAGTGAGAAAGATGACAGAATTCATAGACAAGGGTGTTAAACAGTGTAGAACAAAATTATAAAGATGTAAACAAGGTATGTAAAGGAAAACATGAACATAATGAAGATATACATACAAGGTATAAAAAATGGAAATTTAGAGATAAAATATAATAACAAATGAAAATTTCACTGCATGAAATTTAAAACAGATCAGATATTGCAGATCATGCAAAGAACAATGAATTTAAAGATGTAGCATTAGCTGGGCATGGTGGCTCACGCCTGTAATCCCAGCACTTTGGGAGGCCGAGGCAGGTGGATCACCTGAGGTCGCGAGTTCAAGACCAGCCTAACCAACATGGAGAAACCCTGTCTCCACTAAAAATACAAACTTAGCCGGGGTGGTGGCGCATGCCTGTAATCCCAGCTACTCGGGAGGCTGTGGCAGGAGAATTGCTTGAACCCGGGAGGCGGAGGCTGCGGTGAGCACCATTGCACTCCAGCCTGGGCAAAAAAAAAAAAAAAAAGAGCGAAACTCTGTCTCAAAAAATAAATAAATAAATAAAAATAAAGATGTAGCATTAGAATCTATCCAAATGAAAGCATAGAAAGAAGACTGAAACAAAAAAGAATGGGGCATCAGTGACCTGTAAGGCAATGATCAAGCAGTATTATATATATATGTAAATGGAGTCCTAAAAAAGAAGGGAGGTGCAGAAAAAGACATTTCAAAAAGTAAAACTAAAAACTTTTTCAAAATTTGATGAAGATTTGAACTGAATGCTGAATTCTTTCCTGGCTAAAAGTCTCCAAACTAATGTCTTCAAATTCTCTTCCCATTTTTCTCACTTAGACTCAATGAAATTGCTACTATCTGTTTCCTGAAAGCATATCCAGGATGGTCTTGATCTCCTGACCTTGTGATACATAAACTACAGGCAAGAAAAATCTGTCAGATTGCCACTGCCTGCTTCCACATTAACTGAAGATGTTTTGAGCCTAACATCCATTTTTTTTTTTTTTTAAACAGAATCTTACTCTGTCACCCAGGCTGGAATGTAGTGGTGCCATCTCAGTTCACTGCAACCTCTGCCTCCTGGGTTCAAGTGATTCTCCTGCCTCAGCCTCCTGAGTAGCTGGGATTACAGGTGCCCACCACCACACCCGGCTAATTTTTGTATTTTTAGTAGAGACAGGATTTCACCTTGTTGGCCAGGCTGGTCTCGAACTCCTGACCTCAGGTGATCTCCCTGCCTCAGCCTCCCAAAGTGCTGGGATTACAGGCTTAAGCCACCATGCCTGGTCAAATCTAACATCTGACACCTCAACTGACTGTCCTCCAGACTAAGGAAACTGGTTTATAGATTTCTCCAAACATTACATTTGTTTTTCTTCCATTTGAAAGCTCATTTGCAATACTAACTCCTGAAGTGAGATACAGCTGTTTAATGGGACTGGGCTATTCCCAGAAATAGAAGACTGGTTTACGAGGATCCTTTGCCACTCAGCTATTTACTCAGTTTTCCCACCAACTCAGCTTTTAGTGTGTGAAACCTCTAGGGAAGCTTCAGATGGGGATGTTGGAGCTCAGAAACCTACACCAAAAATGTGGTATGCTGACATGCTGAAATAAAGAAGGCTGTTAGGCATAATGGTTTAAGCTCTTTGGCCCAGGTAGTTCTGAATAATTAAATTGTATTAGATTTCCTTTTGGCAAAACAAGTGGGTATCTGTGCAATAGCTAATACCACTTGTTGTGAATAGAAAAAATTTCCAAATAAGCTAAATGGTTATGAGAGATGTGTACCAGAGATCCCCTTAAATGATCTCTTTAGCTGGCTTCCTAAGGGAATAGGAAACTGGTTTTAATTCCCCTTACAAACTCTTACTATTGTGATCTTGTTCTTCTTTCTATTCACAACAGACAACAGGGACTAGTAACAAAAGAACTGACACTTTTGTCATGCAGAATCAGAACCCTATACCTGGCATTCAAGAACATTTACAGGCTACTACAAAGCAGTTTCATTACTCAAATCCTAATTATGGTCCCCCTGACCCCTGTCAGCAGGAATCAGCCAAAGCAGTCATGGCCCAATTCCTCCTTAATGATCACACTTCAGGATTGAGAGATAAAGAAGATAAGGGGGTACTGAAGCCATCCTCACAGGGTTAACAAGAATTCTGGACAGCAACATAGCTATAATTAAGCATTAATCAGGCTTCACTTTGAACCACTTCCTTGTAATGGAAAGTCATTTGACATTGACCATTTGCATCCCCAATGTTTCTATAGATAGGATTTCTGACATTAGAATCACAAGGCTTTTGTTTAAGAATTGCTTAAGATGTTTTTCAGATCCCATATTCTGGTAAAACAGTTGATGCGAACCAGTTTGAAGACCCCCACAGAGGAACAGAATCAGCATGAGAATATAGTTTCTTCATTTCCCTGTCCCTTGACTTCGCCCTGTACTCTCTGACCAATCAACAATCTCCACACTCCAGCCCACTCCAAAACCATTAAAAACTCTAGCCCCAAACTCCTTAGGGAGATGGATTTGAGGTTTCCTCCTATTTCCTCATTTGGTGACTCTATCACTAAACCTCTTTCTGCTGCAAAAAAAAAAAAAAAAAAAAAAGTAGCTGGGGCCAGGGGTGGGCATATATGGAGGGGAATACAGATAAGCATCCAGAAGATTTCTCATCAAAACATAAGACAGAAAACTATGAAATAACATATTTTTACACGCTTGAAGAAAACTACTGCCAACTTGGAATTATATATGCAGCAAAAATATTCTTCAAAAATAAAGGGAAAATTAAAATATTTCATACAAACAAAGAGACTAATTCATTTCCAGCATATCTTTACTGTAAAAAAGATTAAAATAATTATTAGACAAAAAGGAAATTGATACAATTTGAAACTTGGATCTACACAAAAGAATAAATAGTGCCAGAAATGATAAATACATGAGTAAATACAGAAACTTTTTCTCATTTTTTAAAAACAGAATTAACTGTTTAAAGTAAAAAGTAATAGCAATGTATAATGAGGTTCATGATAGCACCAGGTCATACTATGAGAGACATGAAATGTTAATGTACTGATAAAAGACACTGTTAGTGTACTGACAAAATAGCTTTACACATAAATGTGTAATACTCAAAGGGAGAAATAACTTAAAGATCATATTGTAAACTCTAGCACAACCACTGGGGGAAAAAAAAGGTATAGCTAATAATCCAATAGTAGAGATAAAGTTCTAAAAAATGTTCCATTAGTCCAAAAGGAGGCAGGAAAGGAGAAAACAAATAACAAAATGATAGTGCACTTGCCATGGGTCTAAAATTTAAAGGGGTGCCAAAAACTAATAAGATAAATACTATCTTAATACAATATTTTAAAAAACAAAACCAATGCAAAAATCCACTATAAACAAAATATTAAATTTTAAATGAAGATAAGATAGTATTACTGATTTTCCCTTTTGCCTCAGGTTCTCATGTGGCTTGGCATGACACATCTTCATTAAAATTTTTGACATTTTGTTCATCATGAATGCTAAAGGGTAGGCAATACCAACGGAAACTAGTTATCACACACATACTTGTTACGTGTGACATTTACATTTATTTCCCTTAAAAAGTTAGGTGGAAACCGCGTTAGCAGAGAGGGAGTAAGAGCAGTAGGCACAAACAAGTTTATTGGGATCTTTCAATCTCTCTAACTCAGCTTCCATGGACTGCCAGTGACTGTTGGCAAGATTTCTCCTATTGGTCCACATGAGGAGGTCAGCATTTCTTCAGGATCTGTGTTTCTGCAATCCCCAGAAAACTCAATTCAGTGTTCTCCAGAGAGGTGTATGGCTGGCTGGGCTTTTATGCTAAAAATTTTATTAGAGGACTGGGAATAATAGCAGCCAAAAATTTTGCATAGATCTTCTCAGAATCTCCCAAAGCTTTCTCTCAGAGGCAAATAACTTGTTTACATTACTTGCTCTTTAGGTTTAAAAAATTTCTCTGCCTTTTCAAATGTTTCTCAAAATTATGTTCAAATGAAGGTTTCATATAAATCTGTTTCACATTTAAGGGCAACATAGCTGCAATTTTATCGTGGCATGAGCACTATCAAATTCACTTTGGGGTGAACTTGGGGTAGGGATCAGACATCCTTTACAACTATTTTATCACATATCTCAAAAATTCCAACATTAAAGGCAAGAAGGGAAGGAGGAGCCAGCAAAAGAAGTCACATAGGAAACAGCCAGGTAGGAAGAAAATCAGGAGAGTATGGTATTCTAATAGCCAAATGAAGAAAGTGTTTCAAAAATGAAGGACTACTCAAATGCTGAGAGGTTAAGATGAAAACTGAAAATTTACTACGATATTTAGGAAGTCTGAAGTCCCTGATAACTTAGTAAGAGCTCTGAGAAGTGGTGTAGAAGAAGCCTGATTGGGATAGGCTCAAAAAGGATTAAAAGTTATCCAAAACAAAGGGGAGGATTGAGAGAAGGCAAAGAAAGGCAATGTTGGGGTTCAAGACACTCATCCTAAAATATGACTGCAGGAGACCAGAACATGACACCCCAATATATACCTCTTTGGCATACTGATTATTTTGAGCTGATTATTTTAAGAAACTGCAGACACAGGAGAAGCTCTGAAAAGTTGCCCTTTTGTAAAGGAAATTTGTATTTATAAAGGAAATTTTCATTAGTAAAAGGATCTGTAACAATAAGAGAGCTGCTCTGAAATCATTTTATAATCAAGAGACTTACATCTGTATAATAAAACAACCTTTATTCACCACACATTTTCTTCCCTCTTCTTCCCACAATTTATCACTGCCCCCATACAAGCCCCTCTTCCTTTCTATAGCTCAGGAAACTATACAAGCCTCAATCATCTGGTCTTTTCCTTGAATCTCAAATTTTTGTGGGACTCCCATGTATACATACATAATTAAAATCATTTTTCTCCTGTTAATCTGTCTTACATCAATTTAATTTGTAGACCAGCCAAAGAACCCAGAAGGGTAGAGACTAACAAAAATTTTTGATCCTCTACAACAGTACAGATCACTCTTTGGAGGAATGTTGCTTAAAAGAAAGTGAAGACATGGGGCATAAACTGGAGCAGGATATAGGGCCTAGTAAAGTTTTAAGATGTCAGAATGGATCATCTTCGGAGTTTAGAATCATTTTGTCTATATCTTTTATTTAAAAAAAGCTGACGAGATTCTTTTCTTTAAATTCTATTTTGAGAGGACTGTAGATTCACATGTGTTTGTAAGAAATAATACAGAGAGATCCTATACACCCTTAGCCCATTTCCCCCAATAGTAACATCTTGCATAACTATACTATACTATCACAACAAGGAAACTGACATTGATAAAATCTATGACCTCATTCATATTTCATTCATTTTACATGAACTTATTTGTATATTTAGTTCTATGTTAATTTTATCACACATGCAGACACATCACCACCACCACAGTAAAGATACAGAATGGTAAATATACAAGAAGAGTTTTGTGTTACCTTTTAAAGTGGGAGCTACCTCTCTCCCTCCTTCACCCCTGGAAACCACTGATTTTTCTCCATCACTCTAATGTCGTCATCTGAATGTGATATTCAAATGGAATCATACAGTATATAACCTTTTGAGAATGGCTTTATTCACTCAACGTAATTCCCATGAGGTCCATCCAAACAGCAGCATGTTTCAATAGTTCATTCATTTTTACTGCTGGGTAATATTCCACAGTATGGATGAACACAGTTTAATTATTAAACCTCTTACAGGACATTTGGGTTGTTTCTAGATTTGGGCTATTACAAATAAAACAGCTAAGAAAATTAATGTAAAGTTTTTTTCTATATGAACATTAAGTCTTCTTTTCTCTGGAATAAATGCCCAGGAGTGCAATTTCTGGGGTGTATGGTAAGTATATATAGCAATGTGCCACATAATGACATTTCAGTCAACAACAGACTCCATATATGACAGTGGCCCCATAAGATTATAATGGAGCTGAAAATTTCCTATCACCTAGTGACTCTGTAGCCATAATATTGTAGCACAATACCTTACTTGTATGTTTATGGTGATACTTGTGTAAACCAACCTGTATAGCCAATCACATAAAAGTATAGCACATACAACTACAGACAGTACATAATACCTGATGACAATAAACAACTGTTACTGGTTTATATATTTACTACACTATTTTTAAATTTAGAGTATATACATTCTATTATATATAAAAAAATTAAATGTAAAACAGCCTCAGGCAGTCCTTCAGGAGGTATTTGAGAAAGCATTGTTTCCATATGAGATGACTGCTCCATGCATGTTATTATCCCAGCAGACACTGCAGTGGGACAAGATGTGAAGGTGGAAGACAGTGGTATTAATGATCCCGACCCTGTGTAAGCCTAGGCTAATGTGTGTGCTTGTGTCTTCATTTCTAACAAAAAAGTTAAAAAAAAATTAAAATAGAAAACAGTTTAGAGAATAAGGTTATAAAGAAAAAATGTTTTTTGCACAGCTGTACAATGCGTTTGTGCTTACACTGTTATCACAAAAGAGTCAAAAAGTTACAATAAACTGGGGTTAATTTATTATTGAAATTTTTTTATGAATTTAGTACAGTCTAAGTGTACAGTGTTTATAGTCTTCAGTAGTACACATAATGTCCTAGGCCTTCACATTCACTCACCACTCACTCACTGACTCACCCAGAGCAACTTCCAGTCCTGCAGGCTGCATTCATGGTAATTGCCCTATATAGGTGTACAACGTTTTATCTTTTATATTGTTATTTTTATCACACTTTTTCTATGTTTGGATATGTTTAGATACACAAATACCTGCCATTGTTCTACAATTGCCTACAGTATTCAGTAGAGTAACACGCTGTACAGGTTTGCAGCCGAAGAGTAACAGGTCATACCATACAGCCCAGGTGTGCAGTAGGTTATGCCATCTAGGTTTGTGTAAGTTCACTCTATGATGTTCACACAATGACAAAATTGCCTAACAACGCATTTCTTAGAACATATCCTCATCATTAAGTGAGATAGGACTGCATTTAGTTTTATAAATAACTGTCAAACTTACTTGGAGTGGCTATACAATTTTATGTTTCCACCAGGAACATATGAGTGATTCAGTTTGTCTGCCAGCATTTACTGTTCTTGCTATTTTTTAATTTAGCCATTCTGATAGGTGAATAGTGTTAGTTTTAATATGCATTTTCCTAAAGGCTAATGCAGTTGAACATCTTCTCAATACTTATTTGCTATCTGTATATTCTCTTCAGTGACATATCTACACATGTATTTCGCCCATTTTCTAATTGGATTGTTTGGTTTGTTTTTGTTTTCATTTTACTGTTGAGTTTTGGAAATTTATATATCCTAGACACAAGTCTTTTGCCAGATATGTGTTTTACAAATATTGTCTCCCAGTCTGACACTGGTCTTTTCATTCTTCTCATATGGTCTTAGACAGAGCAAAAGCTTCTCAGAAAGAATTCCCTGGAATTTTCTCCTTCCCCCATCTCTGCTTGGTTCAAGGCTCAACCCAAACACAACTTTGAGCATAAAGATTTTTTTTCTTTTTTTTTTCCACACAATAGGAAGTGACCTTTTCCTCCACTGAGGTTCCATTACACTTATTTTTCTCTGGATGGCTCTTGCCACAAATGGCCTTATTCTGTAGTTATCTGTAAACATTCCATGTCTCCTTCACTAGCTGGAACATCTTTTAGGTATGACTATATCTTACTCATTTGCATCTCCCAAGCACTCAGAAGAAGGCCTGGAATATAGCAAATGCTCAGGGAATGTTAAATTGCTAAGGTAGTACATAGAGTGAAGTGGTAAGCACAGTTTGCAATGGCACCATATTTGAATCATGTGTGAAGACTATTATCGAGTGTGTCTGATTTGTAACCCTGTCACTGAAAACATGGAGGTGCAGAGGTGTGGTTTGTGAGATGTGGTTCATCTGTGTAGTACCTGCATATATGCCATGTGAATACAGGAACAACTCCCTCGGGCTTGCTGTCTCTACACCTCAGGCCAGGCTGGTTCTCTTGCATGGCAAGGAATTTATCCCCTCCTCCCCCAACCCCAGCTCCCTGCTTTCTTACCTTAAGTGTATGTCAGTCTCCAATCCATGGGCTCCATGTTCAACAGCTTTCTCAAAGGACATCATGGTATTCTCAGGCCCCAACTGGAGAAGAAAAGGACATCAGGCCCTAAGCCTTAGAGTCTCTTCTCCCAGCATTCCTTTTATGGTAGGGGTAGAACCCAGTAGGATTTTGGGTAGCAGAGTTTGGTTCCCTCAGATCTCCTTTCAAAACCTGTATATCCTTCATCCAAGCTGATTCTGGGACTCTGCTCACCTGAGGCAATGTCACTGGGCACAGTAAAGAGAAATGGACCGGGAGTTAGGTGGCCTGGATTCAAGTCCAACCTTTACAGTGAACTCTTTATTCTTGCCATCTTAATGCAATCACTTTTTCTCTCCAGGGGCTCCTATGGTTCTCAGTTTTCTTCTCTCAACCACATATCCCATACATACTTATTTTCATCCATGTTCTTCATGCTCAGACCTACCATGGGTGCACCTCTATGTCCAAAGATGGTTGGCTTGGGCCCCAAATTCTCCTTCTCCTGAATGCAGGGAGAATAAATCCCTAGTGGCATCAAACAGAGACTTAAAAGGATAAGAAGAAAGGGTAATCCAACAGCCACTTGTAGACCTGAAAAATTTGGAAGGAAGGGGAAGTAGGTGAAAAAAGATAAAGAGGGCTGGAAAATCACCCCAAGCAAAGCAGCAGTCTGAGTAAACCTACAGTCCATGGGTTTAATTGACTGTGTACTGGCTAATTTACTTCCTATTTCTGTGACATTTCCACTTACTTTCAGGGATTTGGATATAAAAGTATAGAACTGTACAATTATAGGGCATTATTATTAAGGCTACTACTGGAACTGGAAATTGACAGAGGACTCAATTGTACAGGGGACAGATGGGGAAGGAAAGGAAGAAGAAGCGATGTTAAGGAGTAGCTTCTCAGGAGGATGAGGAGCTTGGCTGATTATAAGAAAGCCCCAGAGACTGTAAAGATCATCCCAAAACATCTGTATATTTAAGGCAGTACAGCATAGTGGAAAGAGCATTAATTGGCAGAAATCTGGGTTTAAAGCCAAGTTCTGCCACTTCCTAATTGTGTGACTAAGGACAACTTACTTAATCTCTCTGAATCTTCATTTTCTTCTGTAAAATGGGGCTGTCCTGCTGCTTATATCAACCTTACAGAGTTGTTATGACAGTGTTGACTCATAACACTCTATAAATATTATTTGCTTCCGTCTTTCCCTCCCTCCCTCCCTCTCTTTCATGCATACACACACATTCACATACAGAGCCTGTACACAATGCCTGCAATAACCAGCCATTCCCCAAGACTTAGTATTTTAGACCTCTGAGAATTTTACCCATTTGTACATTTTCAAGTTACCACCTATGCTTTAGTGACTTTCAAATCTCAGTCTCCAGCTCTAACCTCTTAACCTTGCGATTACATTACATTTCTTGAGCCTTTTTTTCTCAGAATGTGTCATCCTGTATCTTCTCATTCTAACTAAAATTTAGAAAGTAAAAAAGAAAAGAGTTGATTATTGTCCCCTTTAAGCCCTTGCCCCAGAAATACTTCCTAAACTTTGCCCTCCACATAAAAGCATACATATATAAACACACAATGGCAGCACTATCTATGCAGTCTTTCTCTTGCCTGCATACCCCCACAGGTCAGAAAGGGTAATTTTACCCTTATTTTAAGAAGAGTAAAAATGAGACCCAGAGAGAAGAATGTCCTATTGGTTTATCCGTAGAGTGGTGAAAGATAATTCCATTCTCAAAACAGTTTAGTATACAGATCCAGTTCTTTTGATTCCATTACACTGGGGCAAAGAATGAAGAGGAAACCAGTGACAGAGACAGACATTTGCTGTAAGACGACTTACAGACTTCTGCTGTAAGTCCTCAGGTATGACATGGTCTCACAGGGGACTGCTGTGAGTTACTTGAATGTAACCAGAAATCTCTGCACCTAGTATTAGTTGAAACTACTAATATTTGCCAGGCGCAGTAGCTCACGCCTGTAATCCCAGCACTTTGGGAGGTCGAGGCGGGCGGATCATGAGGTCAAGAGATTGAGACCATCCTGGCCAACATGGTGAAACCCCGTCTCTACTAAAAATAAAACCAGGAGTGGTGGTGCACACCTGTAATCCCAACTACTTGGGAGGCTGAGGCAGGAGAATCTCTTGAACCCGGGAGGTGGAGGTTGTAGTGAGCCGAGATTGTGCCACTGCACTCCAGCATGGCGACAGAGCAAGACTCTGTCTCAAAAAAAAAAAAAAAAAAAAGAAAGAAAAAGAAAGAAAGGAAAAAAAAAGGAAAACTACTAATATTTGAAAATAAATGGAAAGAACTGTGACTTGTACCAGCACTTTGCTCAAGTAAAATTAAAACAGCCTCTACTGCATCACCTGCCATCCATCTTCAGACAGTCAATGTACAACAATGTAAAGATCTTATTTTTCAAAAAAAAGAATCCCTCTAGAAGTTCTGTTTGGCCACAGAAATACTATGACAGGCCATTGGCCACTGTGACAGGGTAGTGAGTGAGAGCACAGGAGCGTGCCTGAGTAGCAAGCTAAATGAATTTCAACAAGGCATAGGGGCGGCTAGTTCCCAAGCTTCTGTTTTCCTGAGTGGAGTATGCAAGCTAAAGCCAGAGCTGAAGAAACAGGCAGGGTTCTGCCCTATGTGACATACCTTCTCTTTCCAAACGTGCCACGTAGATGGCCACAGGCCAGAAAAGGATAACCATCACAGTTATGCTGACCAGGTGCACGTAGGGAGCAAAGATCTGTGAGAAAGCCAAAAGTCAGGCTGGATACATCTAGACAGCTAGTGCTGGAGCTATAGGATGATTCTTACCTGCAGTGACAGCCCAGCTACCAGCCATCTTTCTTTCCAGAATTTGCATATAATGAACATTAAAATGACACACGCAAGAATCACTAGCAGAATCAGGATCTAGGGAAACAGGAAAAAAAAATCTCCTGACTTGAAGCACTAGGCTTGGATCAGAACTGTCCTTAGGAATTGCATGTGTGTCTTCACAATGTCAGGGACCTTATCTGCTTCCTCATTCTTTTAATCTCACCATCCTGCAAATCCCCAGTATTAGATGGAAACAATCATTCACCTTCTTTGCTTCTGATCTTTGCTGTATAGCATGACTGGAAAAAATTACACAGCTAATTTACCATTACTAATTTACTATCTCCAGCCTCAGCTGGGTCCTAACATTGCTTGGTATCTCTTACTCAAATTCAGCGGTTGCCATTAAAGTCTTCGCTATTTCATTAGACTTCAATTGTATACTCAATACAATTATAAGTAAATAATACTCTGTAATTGCCTTTTCAATGCCTGTCTTCCTCAACAGACTATAAGCTTCATGAAGTCAAGGATAATATTGGTATTGTTTATGATTACATCCTCAGTGTTCTGCAGAATGTCTGGCACATAGTAAGCGTCCAATAAGTATTTGTTAAACAGATGAAAAAATCTGCCTGCCAGAACACTGTATGCTTCATAGAGAAAAAACATTGAGACCAAGAAGACCTAACTTTCCTACCTTCCTGCCTTTCAAATGTATAGTTTTCCTACATCTGTGCTGCCCTCTAGATAGTATTTAGCTCTCTCCTTTCCATAATCTCTACATCTAAAATAATTAAATCCATAATTAAGTCTCTCACAAAACAACCCTTTGCTGACTTCAATGATAAATTCTACCAAACATTTAAGGAAGAAATATTTCCAATCTTTAACAAACTCTTTCAGATAATAGAAAAAGAGAGAATATTTTATAATATGAGTGCAACAAAACATACCTAAATTTAACAAGGACATTATTAAAAGAACAGAAAACACATACATAGATGAAAAAATTTTAAACAACCTATTAGGAAAAACCAAATGCATCACAACACAAAAGATGAATTGCCAGACTCATTAGAATCGCAGATCTTACCCAACACCAAACTTCACTATGGATTTAAAGGATATAGGCAATCACAGGGAACAGATAAAAGATTTTCCAGTGGTTGGCTGGGAGCGGTGGCTCACATCTATGATCCCAGCCCTTTGGGAGGCTGAGGTGGGTGGATCACCTGAGGCCAGGAGTTCGAGATAAGCCTGGCCAATATGGTAAAACCTCATCTCTACTAAAAATACAAAAATTGGCCAGGCGTGATTGTGCACAACTGTAGTTCCAGCTACTCGGGAGGCTGAGGTGGGAAAATCACTTGAACCTGGGAGGCAGAGGTTGCAGTGAGCTGAGATCGCGCCACTCTGCACTCCAGCCTGGGCAACAGAGTGAGACTCTGCCAAAAAAAAAAAAAAAGAAAAAAGAAAAAAACGGGGCATGGTGGCTCACGCCTGTAATCCCAGCACTTTGGGAGACCGAGGAGGGCAGATCACGAGGTCAGGAGATTGAGACCATCCTGGCTAACACGGTGAAACCCCGTCTCTGCTAAAAAAATACAAAAAAATTAGCCGGGCGTGGTGGCGGGCGCCTGTAGTCCCAGCTACTCGGGAGGCTGAGGCAGGAGAATGGCGTGAATCCAGGAGGTGGAGCTTGCAGTGAGCCGAGATAGTGCCACTGCAGTCTGGCCTGGGCAAAAGAGCTAGACTTTCATCTCGAAAAAAAAAAAAAAAAAATTCGAGCAGATACGATTATGTCAAATGCAGCTACTCATACAGGGTCTTTCCTCTCCTGTATTAGTATACATTCTGTTTTTGGACTTAAAATGTAAGGTGTGTTTTGAGCAAAATATGAAGAAACGTTCCTTTATAGGAGTCATTTTGGTTATGGAGCATCATTATTTTATACTCCATTAATTATATAACTCTAGTCAGCCATGTCTTCTACCACATGAACCTATATATTCCAGGTTTGTTTACACCAAAACCAACCTAGATATATCTAGGTATATCCTGGTAGAAATTTTTGCAGATAAGGAGTTGACAAATACCTTTAGTGTGTCTATTGGGAGGTCAGGTTATTAGCATGTTTATAAGGAGTTTGGGTTGATGCCATTCGCTTCTCTCTGGGCAGCTGTAGGTAGAAGGGGAAGGGGAGGGGGGTTCTAGAACCCCCTGGTGCTAACACTTTTCTTCCTAAATTGATTCTGAGTACAATAAAACTGAAACTCCAAGCACCACAAAATCTCCCTTACCAATAAAATCAGTCTCTCCTCACAAGTCTGATAAGCCTGGTCATTCCTGGTTTGAAGACCTGCAGACTCAACCAAGGTAGTTAAGTTCCAAGGGAA
Organism: Rhinopithecus roxellana; assembly: GCF_007565055.1. Lineage (NCBI taxonomy): Eukaryota > Metazoa > Chordata > Mammalia > Primates > Cercopithecidae > Rhinopithecus > Rhinopithecus roxellana. The sequence continues at coordinate 54,889,317 of NC_044563.1, read as the reverse complement.
TGCCAACTCTTAATAATCCCCCTGCACTTTTCATTGCCTTCAGAATCTGTGAACTAGATCCCAGAATGCCTCAGAAGATGAAGGCTTAGAAAAGAAGATTTTCCTAACTAATATTGGCAAAAATCCTGTAGAATATGTGTGGGAATGAATTCTAAGGGAAAGAGAACAAGGACAAGAGAACAGAATTTTAGATCAGACTAAATTTATTGATATGGGTGCACTTACCAGAGATTCTGGATTTCATATCCTAGAATCCAGGTATTAAGCAGTTCAAAGAGGTTCTAATTGTTTGGTTATCTGAAGCCCAGGCTCAGTGGTAGCCTATGCTCAATGAAATTGGGATGCCAGTAATTTCTTGGTATAATATAGAAGAAATAATAAAAGATTTATTAAGAAAAAGTGCTAGAACAGTATCACCTATGAGCTAACCTACTCCCTATATCGAGTTCTTTGGGAGGTCCCAGAAGACACTGGTGAGGAAAGCATCAGCATCCTTGAAAAGCACTGTGGTGGCCATCCTGTATGCCTGAAAAAAGGTGAGAGATGCTGCCAGACAGTCTTCCTGATTTCAAAGGGGGATGATGCGCTTCTGCCATAGCAGAGGCTAAGTAGCAGTACTTAACTGGCACAGGCAACATAAGCATAGTTTTTATAACAGACACAAACCTGGAATGGTAATCAGAATGTTTTCACTCCTAGGGATTCTTGGTATTGGTTAATTTATCATGGTGTCCCAAATCCAAAATAAATGTTGATGTCAATAAGTCCTATTTGTTCAGTTTTCAAATCTATATTCTTTCCCTAGAAAATCTCATGACTTCAAGCTCCATCTATTCTAATAACTCTAAATTTATATTTCCAGTTCATACTTCTCATTTGAGTAAGAGGATATTGATATGGCTTGGACCTGTGTTCCCTCCAAATCTCATGTTGAAATGTGACCACCAATACTGGAGGTGGGCATAGAGGGAGGTGTTTGGATCATGGGGACAGCTCCCTCATGAATGGCTTGGTGCTATCCTTGCAGTAATGAGTGGGTTCTCATTCTGTGAGTTCACATGAGATCTGGTTGTTTAAAAGGACCTGGCACCTCCTCCTCCTCTCTCTTGCTCCCTCTCTTGCTATGTGATATGCTGGCTCCCTGCTTGCCTTCCACCATGATTGTATGCTTCCTGAGGCCCTCACCAGGACCAGATGCCAGTGCTATGTTTCCTTTACAGCCTACAGAACCATGAGCCAAAATACACTTCTTTTCTTTATAAATTACCCAATCTCAGGTATTCCTTTACTAGCAATGCAAATGGACTAATTCAAGACTTAAAGGGACCACTCAAGAGTCTGAAATGTTTCTGGATTTGGGAAAATACAAGGAATTGTATCAACACTATGCCTGATGTTCCCACTCATATTTGGGAGCTAAAAAAGTTGATCTCATGGAAGTAGAGAATAGAATGATAGTTACCAAGGGCTGGGAAGGGTGGGTCAGAGTGGGAGAAATGAAGAGGGGTTGGTTAATGAGAACACACCATTAGATAGAAAGAATAAGTTCTAATGTTTGATAGTACAGTAAGGTGACTACCGTTAGCAATAATTTATAATATAAATAGCTTCAAAATAGTTCAAAAAATAGTTTCAAAACAGCTAGAAGAGTTGAAATGTTCCTAACATGAAGAAATGATAAATGCTTGAGATGATGGATATCCTAAGTACCCTGATTTGAGCATTATACATTGTAGGCATATATCAAAATTATCACATGGATCCCACAAATATGTCCAATTACTGGTATCAATTTTTTTAAAACATGCCCAAAAAAGTATACAAAAAAGCAAGAGGCTGTCACTGGAGCTGTTCAAGCCCATGGGAGAACAAAACAAGGATGCTGTATCGGAAATACGCTACATGCCTGTAGATGGTGGGGCCAAGCTGACTGTCCTCTGGGGACCAGATATAGACCCTGTGAAAGAAATCATGCTGGTGTTATTTTAAAGATATCCAAATTCAAGAGAGGGTCAAAAGGACTTCAAAAAAGAAATTTCAGGGCGCTGCAGGAAGACAGGCATTGACTCCACCAAGAGAGTTACAGTCAAGGTTCTCAGTAGGGTTTCTGAAAACACACATAGAAAAAGTTTACAGGAAAAGAAGCAACTGTACATTTACCTAGAAATCAACCCCGATTCCCTTCTCCCCTCTCCTTGTGAGACTGTGCTCTTTTCTCCATCTCCTCTTCCCCTGGACCCCACTCAGGCGGAAAAGAGGTAAAAGGACCACCATGCCCTCTCTGCCGCTATGGGCTTCAGGCTTGGATCAGGCCCAAACAGGGGAGGGGAAACATTTTAAGGTTAATAAAATTGGAGCTTAGGTTATTACAATGAACTGAAAATTTTACTCACTGAAATGAGAGTATTCCTGTGACTAAAAAGTACTGGGAAATTAATGGAATGAGTGCCTAAGATTTTACTGGAATGGGAAGAACAGGGTCACAGATTGAGTTTAATAGGAAACAGTGAGAATAAGAGTTTGGGTTCAGCTCGGGTTCAGTTCCTTCCATAAATCAGTTGCAACGTTATTTAATTATTTCAGTTAAAATGGTGTAAGTAAATCTCTTCTCTCCAAGGAGAACAGTAACAGAGAGGGTAACCCATATGCAAAACTGAGTACACCAAGGAGCATGTTTAGGCCTGGCCTAAGGTTCAGTCCTGGTCTAAGGTTTCCTATGTGGACTCTGATGTCCTACCTTATGACACAAGTGCAGGTATAGTTCAATCCCTTCCCAAAGCAACAAAAATCCAAGTAACTGCAAAAGCAAAGAAAAAGAGAGTTAATTTGAAATCACCAAGTTGCCACCCAAAGCACTGTTCCTATAGCTCCAAATTCTGTTCACAGTCCGGTAGTACACTCACTTCTTGCTATACCTGTACTTTATTTAGCCTCTGGGAGTTTTCCATGCTGTTTGCCTGAAAAAGCTCCCTCTCCCGATGCCACAGACTCTTCAAAGCCAGTTCAAATCTCGCCTCCTGTTTATAACTTCCATCTGCAACCTCAGGAAGAATTCCGTGTTATCTCCTCTAAGATTTCATAACAATTACCACACTGATACTCTTCCTGAGCTCCTGCCCATTTCTTTTCCCTGTGAGGAACCTTCTTCCTGGTATTACTCAGACTCACTTGTAAGAGAAGAAAGGTCAGGAGGCAGCCCTTCCAAGGACTCTTGCTGTCCAAGGACAACAGGGCTGTTGTTACAACTGTCAAACCACTGTTGTTAACACTGGTATAGATTCAATAAATCTTGGATTTTAATCTAAATCTAGCCAGTCACCAAGTCAGTGTAAAGATAGAAATTGAAAACTGGAGTCCTCAGATGCCTAGGATATTAATGATAATTTGATGTGTAAGGCACTTACCTCTTTATCAAAATAATTTCATGTATATTTCATTTGTTCTTTACTTAGCCCTATATTATACCATTAAATATTATTATCATTCTCATTTGCAAAAAAAATGAAACTGAGGTCAGAAGAGTTACATGCCTTGACCAAGGTTACATAGTAACCTAAAGATAGAACTAGAAATAGAATCCAGGTACCCCTTCTTTTTCACTATTGTTGTCATTGTACGTATCCAAAAAGAGGTAGGGTAGAGTAGAAAGTTTGTTAAAATATATTGTTTTATGGGACACTAGAATTCATTCCCCTCTTAGAACCTAACTATACCATTTCATGTTTATTGTGCATAAAAGCGGCACAATTCAGTAGTCAGAGTTTGGCCCAGAGCACATCCTTCATCTACATTTTCCTCCTGTAAAAAAAAAAAAAAAGTTTCTAATTGGTCTCTCTGCCTATAGCCACCCTCCAAACCAAAACATCGAGAATAATTTTCCTAAAATAGAAAACTGATTTATATCAAATGTCTTAGCCTTTCTTTCCAGGCCTTCCAAAATCTCACAAACCTATCTTTTCAGCCATGTTTCCCCATTATTCTTTTTTTTTTTGAGACGGAGTCTTGCTGTATCGCCCAGGCTGGAGTGCAGTGTGGCTCTATCTCGGCTGACTGCAAGCTCCGCCTCCCAGGTTCACGCCATTTTCCTACCTCAGCCTCCTGAGGAGCTGGGACTACAAGTGCCCGCCACCACGCTTGGTTAATTTTTTTTAATATATTTTTAGTAGAGACGGGGTTTCACCGGGTTTAGTCAGGTTGGTCTCGATCTCCTGACCTTGTGATCCAACTGCCTTGGACTCCCAAAGTGCTGGGATTACAGGCAGGAGCCACCGCACCCGGCCCCCCATTATTCTTCACTATGCCCTACATACTAACAGAACTGACCTTTCCTTCTCAGCAAGATATCCTATATTTTTCTGTCTTGCTTAGTCATGAAGCTCCCTCAGCCCACAATGTTCTTCCTCATTACCATATCTATATGTCCAAATCTAACATTCCTTTAAGATCCCACTCCAGTGACAAGGAATAGTTGTAACTTATATCTCACACCTACCTCCATGAAGTGCACTGCATGAAAACAGAAAGTGCTTAGTTTTTATTGATCTCCGTATACTCAGCACTTCTCACAATGTTCTGCTCATATAGTAATAAGTTTTTTTGAAAGAAAAAGTTCATGCAAATAGCAACAGATTTGGGGCTAGGTTCTTCTGTATCAGACAAGAATTCAATAGAGAAAGGAATGGTGAAATCAGAGAAAGTTATCTGCCCTATGTATAAATGGGCACTGCAAAACTCTGTCTAAAGTTATCCTCCCATTTCCACAGACTTTTCTCTTACCTGGCATAAATTTCTCACACTAAGAGACACTACTATGTTAGGTAACAGAAACAAGGCCACACTATTGCCAAAAGGCTTTTGCTAAAATGTGCTTTGCATCTGGGCTAGGTGACTAGCATTTGTCCATCAGAACAAGTTTAACAAACTAGCAAATTTTTATAAGGCCCAGAAAGACTGATTTTCAGAAGATGGGACATGAGATGAGTAAAGATACTGCTGATGTGAAGCTATGGGTATCTAAAATGACAATATTGAGGGAACCACAGGATAGGGTATAAAACAAGGAAATAGAAAAAGGATGTTCTGTTACACTTTCAAAGGGCCAAACTGGCAAGACACATCCTCTAACAGAATAGGCTTTCCTTCCACATCCTATTCCTTGTGCCTAAAATTCAACTAGCTAATGTAAACCCCAACTCTACTAAGACAAGAATGAACTTGGGTTCTGAGAGCCCCCAGTACCAACTGGATACTATACCACAGGCAGGAACACCTCATCAGGCTACTCAGGAAGGGAGTGGAAGAAATGAGAAGCATTACTCACCAACAGCAATGAAGAGTAGGCAGTCAGGATCCCAGCTAAACTCAGAATAAAAATAGACCAGAAAAACCAGTATCCTGTTCCTAGAAAAGTGACCCTGAAAAAAAATGTGTTTCAGTTCTTAAAATACTGCAGAAATCAGTAGCATCTGTGTCAAGGATAGGGACAGAACCAGACTAGATAAGGCATAAGAAAATGTAGGGAGATAAAAAGAGAAACAGTGTGTGAACAGCAGTTTTTGCGGGTACTTATATGAGGAGTTTTAAAGTTGTGTTCTGTAGGCAATTGGGGATGTTCATGGGGTTTGTAAACACAGTAGGATTTTAAGTTATTTAGAATACATATTTAAAAATTATGTCCTCTTTTAGAAAAATAATATAATACAGAAATTTGGGAATACCGGAAGAGAAACAACATATCCCATAAGTTTACCACCTGAACAAAACTAATACTTTACACTTTGGCAGGCTCCTTGTCCACATGCATATACATTTTTGGACATCATTGCAATCACAGCCACCATATTTAAAAAAAGCCCCAATTTTTCTGTTCCTAATGTAGCATATGAGAGAAAATTGCTAATGATTTGTTAGGAGAAACAATGTTATACTTGGTCTAGGTATTACACATCAAATAAATTTGAATCTTCATGTCAAGAAAACAGAAATTTCCTCCTCTCTGTACAAAACCTGGAGAAATTATATTTTTTAAGATGTAAACTACAGGCTAGTGAACAAAAAACTACATTAATAAGAATTATAAAGGAAATTCTCTTGGACAAGGGCTGTGAGATAAACTAGGAAGAAACAAACAGGCAAACAGCCTTACTAACAAAGGTATCCCAGATCAAGACACTGGGAAGAGTGCTCTGTAGAAGATGAGCTCACAATCAGGAATCAGAAAACATGTAAGGGATGTCAACAAACGAACCCTATGAAGCCAACAAATAGAAAAACTTGGACCCAAGAAAACATAATTAATAGAACCATCAGAAAAGAGCCACAAAATAAATATATTTAAGATCTTCCATAACGTGAAGGAATGATTCACATCCATGAAACAAGAATAGGGTGTTTTAACCCAAGCACAATTTTTTGATGTTATCAAAACAATCAAACAGAGATCTTGAAAAAACATTTTTGAAATTAAAAAAACATGAAATCTGGCCTTAATAGCACTCTAGATGTAGTCAAAGAATTAATGAGTTTAACCAAATCGAGATACTGACTTTGCTTTCCAAGTAACAAAGAAAACAATGTTTGTCATTTCATGGTACTCCTCTTTCTTCTAATCATCTTACTGGTCACATTGATATTGTATTTTAATCTCTTTCAACCTAAAAGGTTTTCTTTTGGATGCCCGATCACATGTAAATATTACTATTAGTTTGGTTTACTTCAAAGCCCTCTTACCAAACTCAGGTGAAGTTCCCACCCCCCAGCTATGGATTATAGGCAAAAGAAGAACCGTGATTTGGCTTTTCCTCTCTCTCCCTCCACTTCTTCCCATCCCAGTAAGTAACTGTACTTACTGTTGGTGGTGGTAGTGGTGTGAAAAAAGGGAGTGAAAAGAGTGAGAAGGAGTTTGCTTATGTGACTGCCTGAACATCAGTGGGAATTGAAAAAGGAAGTCTCTTTTCTTGGCCATCACTTCTTTAAGCTGGGAATATACAATGCTGATGACTATGCAGTAGGCCTACTCTACATGAATGTGTCCAAGTTAGGCTTCTTCTGATTTAGCATTTTTAAGCAGTTTTCTCTCTGCTCTGGACTATTGTGTTACATCCCGCTAGCAGCATAATCACATCTCCATTTTGGATGTAGGCCTACTCACTCAACCAAGACAGCTTTATTGTGGCAGCCTAGTCAATGCAACCTACTCATGTAAAATCCATATTTTCTGTTATCGTTATAACAGAATGTTTAAAGAAACTTTCAAGGACCCCTTCCCTGCTTTCTCACAGCTGTAAGATGCAGCTTTCTTGCACTTTTCCCCAATACATATTGTAATGTTTTATATCGGCATCACCAACTGTCAGCTGACAGTAACTCTAGATGAGGAAAAAAGACACATTGATGGTGGAGGCCCTAGGAACCCTCGCATAGTGAGAAATGGAGAAACAACACACACAGAGGGGAAAAGAGAGAAGTTACAGTTACCCTACCAAAAAATTCTGCTCTTTCTAGCTAAGGGGAACAACTAGAAAAGCTAGACAAAATGTTCTGAAAAATCTAAATGAAAGCATCAGACATCTACCAGACACTGAAGAACTATGGAGCCAAGATCCAAACAAGGAAGGAAATCCAGAGATAGTGCAGCATTTGGGGTAATTTTTCTCTAGAATTGGCTGAGGTACAGGAAGCTCTTAGAAACTTCACAGGGCTACAGGGGAGAAGGTAACCTTGTAAACATAATACACTTTGATTTGGAACTTCCAGGGTTATATCCTAGGAGAAAGCACAAACTTTCCCAGTTTGTGATTTGTGGGGGAATGAATCCTAGCTTTGAAGCATCTAAATGTGTGAACCGACATTATTAGTCTGCTCTCCCTAGGTACTGGCTTGATGGTATACACAGCTCAGGCCTCTCCTCTTCCTAACCGTCACCTTCTATGGGACACCTAGGGGTTATTTTTTATACAGAGAGAAAAAGATTCTAGATGAAAGATCAGAGGTGCATGATAAAATGAAGAGTAATAAAAAAGTAAATATATAGGTAAATGTAAAAGAATATTAACTATACAAAACAACAATAATGTCATCTGTGGTTGGAAAAGTATGTAGGATTAAAATATATGATGAGAATAGCTTATAACTCAGAAGGAGGTAAATGAAGTTAAGGTGTTTCAAGATCCTCGTATTATCCAGGAAAAGGTTAAAATACTAATATAAGACTTTGGTGAGTCAAGATTACATGTTGCAATTTCCAGGGCAGGTACAAAAAAGACTGCAAGAGTCAGTAGGAGAGAAAATATGGGTATTCCTTCCAAGTTAATAGAGGGAAAAATAAAGTAATAAAAAATACTTAATATAAAGTAAGGCAAGAAAAGAGGAAAAAAGAACACAGGGCTGGGTGCGGTAGTTCACACCTGCAATCCCAGCAATTTGGGAGATCGAGGTGGGCAGATCATTTGAGTTCAGGAGTTTGAGACCAGCCTGGGCAACATGGCAAAACCCTGTCTCCATTAAAAAAAAAAAAAATTAGCTAGGTGTGGTGGTTTGCACCTGCAGTCCAAGCTACTTGGGAGGCTGAAGTGGGAGGATCAGTCAAGCTTGGGAGGCAGAGGCTGCAATAAGCCAAGATCACACCACTGCACTCCAGCCTGGGCAACAGAGTGAGACCCTGCCTCAAAAACAAAACAAAACCCACAGAACTGATAGGACAACAGCATTGGGAAGAATACGGATGTAAGCTCAAATAAAACATATTAGTGATATATTAGTACAGAGCTATTTTTTATTTGGAACATAAAGACAAATATTGCCAAACTGGATCTGAGAAACCCAACCACATGCTATTTATAAGAGAAACTTCCAAAACATGAGCTATAGAAAGGTTAAAAAAATAAAGGATGGAAAAGATAAACCATGCAAATCTAGTATAGCTATATTAGTTATTATACGAAATAGTCTTCAAGTTAAAAACATATGAAGAAAATGAAAGACTATGCTGCAACTTTGCACTAGGATTGAAGACTTCATTGGTACTCAGACTTGTGCCTGATTTACAACACTGTATCCTGGCAGACGAAATTCACAAATTGGGGATGGTTGCAAGGAAGATCATGGAAGCTAGCCAGTAAGCATCTCAGTCTTGGGAACAATGGTGAGGGTTCCAAGCCATGCTTGTGGTCAATGCAAAAGCCTGTTGTGAGGAATATTTCTATAAAATGCCTGGAAGAGCAATTCCAAAAAGTGGCTAGGGACCAATGCTTGACTGAGGCACTGTCTAATGAAAGTAATAATGGCCAGAGTGACCAGTGTCATTTTGATGACCAGAGTTTCTTCTTACCACCACCAAGCTATTTTTGCTATCTTGTGGTAAGCCCCAGAACTTTGATACCACTCAAGGGATGGGGAGAGAGGCAGAAAGATTTGGATATTAGACTTTGCATAAACCTTGTCAACTATGGATCTCAGAGCTGGTATTTTAAAATTTATAAATATGAATAAATTATACCATAGCATTTATATTTTAAATTGAAATACAATTTCTGTGAAATAATTCAGAACCAGCCCATAAAAAACTGCAGATGAACCAGTGAGAAGGCTAACTGAAAATCCCCAATGAATAAGTAAGCAAAGGAAAATAAATTTTAAAAGAAAAGAAATTAGTTAAATAAACTTGTTCTGAAACGAAATGATTCAAATTAAAACAAAAAAATTTCATCGAGAAAAAATATGCAATATGAGAATATTTAATGCTACCATATACCTCTGTTTTAAATAGAAATTGCTATAACCTTTTGAGAAAGTACTTTGGCAATAGACATAATAAATTTTTTTTTTTTTTTTTTTTTTTTTTTTGAGTCAGGGTCTGGCTCTGTCACCCAGGCTGGATTGCAGTGGCACAATCTTGGCTCACTGCAACCTCTGCCTCCCAGGCCCAAGGGATCCTCCCACCTCAGCCTTCTAAGTAGCTGGGACTACAGGCACACACCACCATGCCTGGCTAATTTGGGGGCATAATGAATTTTAACAACGTTTATTCTTCTTGACTCAATAATGCCATTTATGGGAATCTATTCTAGGAACATTAGTCAGAATACAAAGATTTCTCTGCATTACTAGTTTATAAAAATGAGAAAATTGGACACACATATAATGCCTAACAATTAAAAATGGCTAAGTGTATTATAGCATCTGTCATGAAATATTTTTAAACCATTTTAAATGATGTTCATTAGGAGTTTAAAAATTTTGTTAAAATGTTTGTTATTTTAAGTGAAAAGAAAAAGCAAAATTATGTATACAACATGAACATAATAGAAAAATCAGCATAGAAAAATATATCGAGTGATTATCTCTCAAGAATGGGACTAGGCAGATACTATATTTCTAACTTTTTGCACTTTACACATAAAATAACAAACCATGTTTTACTTCTATAAAAAAAACAAAACTGTATTCCATTTTTAAAAGCCCAATATCCAAACAGATCCTTCTTCCCCATATACCAAATAACAAGATTTGCAGTAAGGTTAGCAGACATCAAGCCAGAAAAACTAGAAGGGCTGGGGACATTCCAGAGCAGGAGTTTAGCCATGAAAGAGTGCTGGGAAGGGATACGTGTCACTGTGTGCAGAATCCTAGGAAGCCTCCTAAGAACAGTAGGGAGAGGAAGTGGGTATAGGAGCAGCAGAGAAGGTGGGGTTCAGGGATAGAGATCATGAAGACCAACTAGTGTCGGCATCAGTAACTCAAAGAGACTAAAGAAAAGATACCAGGGAATCATTATCTGAGTAGAAGGACTGTGGATATTGGAAGCATGAAAGCTTCCCACTGAGCCAGATTTAGTCTGAGACTGAGCACAGTGGAAGAAAGTATAACAAGTTAGGGTGCTAAGCATCCTACCCCTGCCCCAGAGGCAGGCCTCTCACCCACAAGCTGTGGAAAGCCCAGTTTTGTCCGCCTTCCCTATTATATCACCAGATCTTTTCAGCCTGAGGTAGAATCCAGGTAGTTACAGACCAAAATGCCCTTACACAAATGAAACTACAAAAAGTGAAACTCACCAGTCAAAGTTAAAGTATTCATTGGATGTTTCTATCCACAGGAACAGCAACATCAGAGACAAGACAAATGAAATTACCAGGCACGGGCAAAATAATTGCTCTTTCTGGGAAGAGAAAAAAGAAATCTAACTTAGCTTCATTTATCCTTATTACCTCAGCAGTTTCTGTATACACTTGCCAAACTACCTTTCCTTGTGTTCCCCACCTCAGGTATAAGTTGCACTGCCATGCATTACCCTCCTGAGGCTGGAGTGACCACTCCTTCTTTTTACCCCTACCAAATCCTGTATATGCCTATTTACAACCTTTCTTACACTGAACTGGAATTATGCGTTTATGTTTTATCTGATGCTACACTGTTTCTTCTTTGAGGAAAAGGAACATCTCTGTATTACCAATACATAGTATAGTTTCTTGAATGCAGCTGGCTTTTAACAATCATCTGTTGAATTCATCTGCCTCTCCAGCTACCAGATGTTTTGTTCAGTAATTAATTTACTGATTCATTCATCATTAATGAGTTCATTTAGTCATCAATCTACCCCATTGGAGAAGAAAGGGGGAATCGGAGTTAAAGAATAATTTTTTTTAAGTAGCTATTTTGTTCTAGTAAAATGCTAAGGATTTCACAAGCTACTTTCATTTTATTTATTTCTCATTAGAGCCATATGAGTTAGGCATCAATCTCATTTTTGCACAAGAAAGCTCAGAGAGGTAAAATAATTGATTCAAGATCACACAGCTAAGAAGTAGCAGGGGCAGGACTAGAACCCAGATCTGTGTAAGCTCAAAGCCAAAATGGAGGTTATCATTATGGAGGAGGTACTGCTTTCTCTGAAGGCAAAGAAGTCTCCCTGTGTTAGTTTTGTGCCTTTCAATACATCCTCCACACAATCAAATAATCATTCCAAACCACAGCTCAGACTACTTCATCAGCTTAAAGTCTTTGGGGATTCTTTATTCCCAATGGCAGAGGTCAAATTCTTAAAACCACACAACATTGGACCCATCTCCCTCTCTAGCTTCTTTTCCCCTCACTTCTTCTTTCATATCCTCTCCTTCATCTAAAATAAACCTTATATCAATCTCCAAACTCACTATGCCCTTTGACTTCTCCTCCAATACCAATTCTTTCACCATCCCCAATTCTCTACCTATCCAATTCTTAATCACCCTTCACCTTTTAAAAGGTGGCCCTCCCCTTGGTATGTGCCTGTGCACATGCACATACAGTTATAGCACTTCTCTCACTATATTGAGATTGTGTGTGTGTACTTATCTTTCCCCACAGTAGACTGAATTCCTTGAGAGCAGGAAGCATGCCTGAAGCACTTGTATTATCCCCAGTGACTCGCATAGAGGCCAAATATCTGGGCAGGAAAGATACAGTGGGGACAGAAGAACATTCCTGCCTACTCCAGGGAAACCTCCCATTTCCTACCCCTTTCCTTGTGTTCCCCACTTCAGGTATAAGAAATTAATTATCCAATAGGTCTGATTCTGGGACCCTAGTTGGGCCATGTTCACAAATAAGTAAAGGTACATGATTTTGCTCTTCTGTTCTCATTTCAGTGTGCTGATAATTTAATCATTTATACCATGTAGCTCACCAAAGGGTTCCAACATATGGCTTACAAATAGAGGCCCTAAAAGAGGCTAGTCCATGTGCCACCACTCAGTCTTACTAGAGCTCTTCCTTAGGGAAAATCACCACTAGCTTGACCAATTATGAATGAGCACCTTGTTTCTCACTTGCTATTTTTTTCTCCCGAGAAGAGAAATTCACAGAGGAGAGCAAATTACAATTCAGGCATCCCCGTAATCCCTAACCAAAAACATCTAATTGCACCCAAACATCACTTTTTCTTCAAGATTTCACTGAATGAATAAATGCAAAAGTGAATTAATGAATAAACATAAAAGAGGTAGTAAGGAAAAGTAAAGAATAAAAGTGAAAAATGAAGTGAAGGAAAGAAATGAAGAAAGCAAGTACATGTTTTAAGGTTAATCTTGGTGCAATACTTTTATGGAAGAAATGGAGCCCTAGCATCCCCAGTCCTGGAGACCGTAAAAAGCCCTTATGGGGCCAGCGGTCAGCCTATGTTCCCCACATCTGAGAAAACGCGGTCCAGCTCCTTATCAGTTTGTACCCAAGTGCAGCAACAAAATCCAACTTTAGTTTTTTCCCATTGTCTGAATTTCCAAAGGCAACTATAGCAGCCCGTAAGGAAGGTGACATAGCACTGGTGGTTGAAGATGCGTGGAATCCATGGATTAAGTTTTTTTGGTTTTCCTGTCTTATTCCTCTTGTGCTCAATCCTGTTGACCTTCTTAAACATGATTCACCCTTTGGCTGAAAGACAAATAAAATAATCAGGATCTAGTGTAACTCCCCTTAATGTACCTTATCCCATCATTCTACAGAAAATTTTATCAAAGAGAGATGAATTTTTAAAAAACTGTTTATAATCAAAGATAATACAGTGGATTTGGGGCAGAAAAATAGAGCTTCTTCCTACCTTTCTCACTAACTTGTTGAGTGTTTACTGTGATCACTGCATCACTCTAGGTTTAGTTTTCACACCTCTAAAATGGGACAATATTCCCTGTCCTCACCACCTAATACATGCTGAAAAAATCCAATGAGATAATATATACAAATGTGCTTCTCAAATTGCAATATGCTGCTGAAATAACTTGAGACGTTAAAGGCATGGGTGAGGTACATGAAAATACCATCCTTGACTAATAAGTGACTCAGATACACAGCTGGCTGCTTCTTCCCTTTCTCTCCTCTCCCATATGGAATCAGTTAGGGTTAGCTTCAATTATGAATGATGGAATCTTCAAAACAACAATGGCTGAAATGTGACAAGCTTATTTTTCCTTTGCCAACAAAAAATATTTCAGAGATAGAACCAAATATGTAGTATGTGGCTTCACAACAGCATTAAGAACACAGGCACCCACCACAACCTGCACCTGTGTACATCATCAAGGAGCCTGAGGACAGGCCAACATCACCTGGCACCATTACCAGCACCAATGCCTACCCACGTGTGCCACCTGGGGACCTACAGACTGACCCACCCATCCTACTGCTGTCACTGCTAGCACCAGTGCATGTCACCTGGGAGACCAAAGATTGGCCCCCTAACACTACTGCCATCACTGACACCACACATGCTGCCCAGGGCTCCAGGGTCCCACCTGCCTGCCCAGCACACTGCTAACACTGCCAGTACCCAAGCAAGCCACCTAGAGACCTAAAAACTGGCCTTCCTAGACCTGCTAACACCAGTGCCTGTGTACACTGGCCAGGGGTCCAAGGACAGGAACAATCGGCCTGCCATCACCACCACTGGGGCCTGAGGATTGGCCTGTCTGATGTCCCCATTCCCAGCAAAGCCTCACTGCAGCCTGTGCTAACAACCACAGCCTAAACCACTGAGAAAATCATAGACACTACTGACACTGATTACAGTCAAAGAAATCCTAGGGAGACTATACTACTGCATGAACCCAAAATAAAAACTAAAGTGCCCCACCCAACCAAGTCTATAGATACATCTACAAGAAAAAAAAAATCTTCCCCTATGAAAGCCAACCCAAAAAATTATAAAAAGCAACTGTTACAGCAGATGTGCAGATATCAACATAAGGACACAAAAAACATGAAAAAGCAAGGAAACATGACAACTTCAAAGTAATATAATAATTCTCCAGCAAGAGATTCCAATGCAAAAGAAATGTGTGAAATGCCTACAAAGAAATTAAAATAACAATATTAAATATACCCAATGAGATACAAGAGAGCACAGATAAATAATACAAAGAAATCAGAAAAACAATTCAGAATCTGAATGAGATAATTCAATATGGAGATATTATTTCAGAACCTGAAGACAAGTCATTTGAAGTAACCCAGTAAGGTGAAAGAAACAGAAGGAGGGGAGGGGAGAAAGAAAGGGAAGGAAGGAAGGAAGGAAGGAAGGAAGGAAGGAAGGAAGGGAGGGAGGGAGGGAGGGAGGGAGGGAGGGAGGGAGGGAGGGAGGGAGGGAGGGAGGGAGGCAGGAAGGAAGGAAGGAAGGAAGGAAGGAAGGAAGGAAGGAAGGAAGGAAGGAAGGAAGGAAGGAAGGAAGGGCATGGTGGCTCACACCCAGCACCTTGGGAGGCCAAGGTGGACGGATCATTTGAGGTCAGGAGCTCGAGACCACCTTGGCCAACATGATGAAACCCTGTCTTTACTAAAAATACAAAAATTAGCCATGCGTGGTAGTGCATGTCTATAACCACAGCTACTTGGGAGACTGAGGCAGGAGAATTGCTTGAACCTGGAAGGTGGAGGTTGCAGTGAGCTGAGATTGCACCACTGCGCTCCAGCCTGGGTGACAGAGCAAGATTCCATCTCAAAAAAGAAAGAAGGCAGGCAGGCAGGGAAGGAAGGAGGGAGCAAGGGAGGGGAGGGAAAGAGAGAGAGAAGGAGGGAGGCAAGGAAGGGAGGGAGGGAGGGGAAGGAAAGGAGGGAATAAAGAAACCCTACATGACATTTTGAAAACCATTAAGTGACCAAGTACTCAAATTTTGGATATTCCAGAAGAAGAGGTGGGGAAAAGCATAGAAAACCTATTTAATAAAATAATCACCGAAAACTTCCCAAGTCTAACAAGGGATTCAGACATCCAGAGAGTGGAAGCTCAAAGATCCCCAAATAGATTCAACCCAAAAAGGTCTTTTCCAAGGCACTTTATAGTCAAACTGCCAAAAGTCAAAGAGAATTCCAAAAACAAAAGAAAAGCATCAAGTCACATATAAGAGAAATCAATCAGACTAATAGTGGATTTCTCAGTAGAAATCTTACACGATAGGAGAGGATGGAGTGAAAGAAAAACTTTTCTTTCCAAGTGCTAAAAGAAAACAAAGACCAAATGGACCTAACAGATATATACAGAACATTTACATCCAACAATTACAGAATACACACTCTTCCCATCGGCACATAAAACATTCTCCAGGATAGACTACATGTTAGGCCACAAAACAAGTCTAAACAGATTTGTAAAAATCTAAATCACATTAAGTATCTTTTCTGACCAAAATGGAAAACAAAAATAGAAATCAGTAACAAGAGAAATGTTTGAAACTGTAAAAATACATGGAAATTATTTTAACAATATGGTCCTGATTGACCACTGGTCAATGAAGAAATTAAGAAAAAAATTTTTTGAAACAAATGAAATGAAAAACACATACTAAAACCTATGTGATACAACTAGAGGAATGCTGAGAGGGAAGCTTATACCAATAAACATCTACATCAAAAGCAGAAAAGATTTCAAATAAGTAACTATGCACCTCAAGGAACTAGAAAACGAAGAACACACCAAACCCCTTCTATTTTTCAATAGAAGACATACAAATAGCCAACAGGTATATGAAAAAATGTTCAATATCACTAATAATCAGGGAAATGTAAATCAACAGCACAGTGAGATGTTATCTTACCCCTGTTAGAAGGGCTATTATCAAAAAGAAAAAAAATCAAGAAGGTGGCAAAGACAAAGGGCATTCTTACACACTGTTGGTGGGAACATAAATTAGTACAGGCCATAAAAAACAATATGGAGATTTCTCAAAAAATTAAAATATTGTGGTAACCATATGATCCAGCAATTCCACCACCTGGTAGTTATCCAAAGAAAGGAAATCAGTTTATCAAAGGGATATCTGCACCCCTATGTTTATTGCAGGACTGTGCACAATTGCAAAGATATAGAACCACCCCAAGTGTCCATCAATGGACAAACGGATAAAGAAAATGAGCTTATATATACAATACAATACTCTTCAGCCATAAAAAGAAAATGAGATTCTGTCATTTGCAGCAGTATGGATGGTACTGGTGGTCATCATGTTCAGTGAAATAAGTCAGGCACAAAAAGACAAATACTGTATGTTCTCACTCTTGTGGGAGCTTAAAAAGTTGATCTCATGGAGGTGCTGAATACAATGATCATTACCAGAGGCTGGGAAGGACATGGAGTTGTGGGGGGATGAAGAAAGGTAGGTTAATAAGTACAAACACACAGTTAGAGAGAAGGAATAAGTTCTAGTGTTTGATAGCATAGTAGGGTGACTACAGGTAACAATATACAGCATATTTAAAAATAGCTAGAGGATTTGAAATGTCCCTAGTACAAAGAAATGACAAATGTTCCAAGCGATAGATATCCTAAATACCCTGATTTTACCATTACACATTCTATGCATGTATCAAAATACCACATGTATACAATAAATAAGTACAAACATTATGTATTAATAAAAATCAATTCTTAGAAGCTCTGTTTCCTTTTGTTTCTTCCATCAGCATAGACATTTACATATTTGAGAATTGATATATAATTATTCATACTTACCACACGCAGTGGCTCACGCCTGTAATTCCAGCACTTTGGGGGGCCGAGGCGGGCAGATCAACTGAGGTCAGGAGTTTGAGACCAGCCTGACCAACATTGAGAAACCCGATCTCTACTAAAAACAAAATTAGCAGAGCATGGTGGCATGGAGAGAGAGAGAGAGAGAGAGAGAGAGAGAGAGAGAGAGAGAGAGAGAACAAGATCTCAAAATCAATAACCTCAGTTTCCATCTTCAGACAATCAGTAAAAGTGGAGCAAATTAAACACAAAGTTAACAGAAGATTAGGAGTAATAACAATGGATAAATAGAAAAAATAGGGAAAAAAATCAATGAAATCAAAAGCTGGTTCTTTGAGAAGACCAACAAAACTAATAAATTTCTGACTAGGATCATTAAGGAGATTAAAAAAGAAAGAAGTCGGCTGGGCGCGGTGGCTCAAGCCTGTAATCCCAGCACTTTGGGAGGCCGAGACCGGCAGATCACGAGGTCAGGAGATCGAGACCATCCTGGCTAACACGGTGAAACCCCGTCTCTACTAAAAAATGCAAAAAATTAGCCGGGCGTGGTGGCGGGCGCCTGCAGTCCCAGCTACTCAGGAGGCTGAGGCAGGAGAATGGCGTGAACCCGGGAGGCGGAGCTTGCAGTGAGCTGAGATCCGGCCACTGCACTCCAGCCTGGGCGACAGAGTGAGACTCCGTCTCAAAAAAAAAAAAAAAAGAAATCACAAATTATCAATATCAGTAATAAGAGAGAACCATCACCACAGACCCTAGAGACATCAAAAGAGTAACAAAGAATTTGGCACAACTTCATTCCCATAAATTCTATAGATACATGAAATGGGCGAATTCCCTGAAAGACAAAAACTACTAAAGCTCACTCAGGAAGAAATAGAAAACTTGAATAGCCCTTTAACTATCAAGTAAATTGAATTTGCTGTTAAAAAGCCTTCCCATCAAGAAAAAGAAAAAAAAAAAATGGATTCACTGGTGAATTCTACCAAACATCTACAGAAGAAATAATACCAATTCTATAGAAACTCTTACAGCAGAAGACTTTCCAAATTATTTTATGTGACCAATATCCTGACACCAAAACCAGACAAAGATATCCTAATAAAAGTACAAACCAATATCCCTTACGAATCCAAATGCAAAAATTCTTAACATACATCAGTACATACTGACCAAGTGTAGTTTTCCTAAGGACTGCAAAGATTATTCAACATTCAAAAATCAATCAACTTGGGGCCAGGCATGGTGACTCAATTCTGTAATCCTACAACTTTGGGAGGCTGAGGCAGGCAGACTGCTTGAGCCCAAAAGTTCAAGACCAGCATGGGCAACATGGCCAAATCCTGTATCCACAAAAAAAAATGCAAAAATTAGCTGGGTGTGGTGGTACATGGCTGTAGTCCCAGCTTCTCGGGAGGCTGAGGTAGGAGGATTGCTTGAGCCTGGAGATGGAGGTTACAGTGAGCCAAGATCACACCACTGCACTCCAGCCTGGGCAACAGAGTGGGACCTTGTCTCAAAAACAAAACAAAAAAAATAAATAAACTTAATTAACCATATTATCAAACTAAAGACAAACTATATGGCCATCTAAATAGATACATAAAATACTTCTGAGAAAATTCTAACTCCATTCCTGACAAAAACCCTCAGCACACTAGGAATAGCAAATATTATGCCTTTGTATGGAGAATATATTAAAAGCTAATAGCTAACTTCACACTTACTGGTGAAAGACTGATTGCTTTCTAAAGACTAAATGATTTTTTTCTAAGATCGGAAACAAAGCAAGGATGTCTGTTATCACCAATCCTGTTCAGCACTGTACTGGCAGTCCTAGCCAGTGCAATAGGCTAGAAAAAGAAATAAAAGGCATAAAGAATAGAAATAAATAAATAAAACTCTATTTGCAGACAACAAGATTATCTACGTAGAAAATCTCCAAAATTCTACCAAAAAAAAACACTTAGAATTAATGAGTTTGGCAAGGTAGAACCAGATGCAAAAATCAAAAATTTTTATAGACTAGGAATGAACAAATATAAGGTAAAAATTTTAAATCACTATTTACATCATGAAATAGCAAAACATGAATGGGAAAACTGGTGAAATCTGAATAATATCTGAAGTTTAGTTACCAGTAATGTACTAATGTTATCTTAGTTTTAACAAATGAACCACAGTAAAAGGATAATGCTGGGGGAAACTGAAACTGGGTAAGAGTATACAAGAACTGTCCGTACTATCTTTGTAACTTTTCTGTAAATCTAAAATTATTCCAAGATGAAACATGTATTTAAAAATTAAATTTAAATGATGATTTACAATAGTAACAAACACATACTTAGGTATAAATCTAACAAAATATGTGCAGGATCTGCATGCTGAAAACTACAAGACACGAAAGAAATCAAAGACTCAAGTAAAGACTCATAACAATACTGAGTCTTCTAATCTAAGTACCACTTTCTTGGATTAGAAGACTCAATATTGTTATAATCTCAATTCTCCCCAAACAGATCTACAGGTTCAACATGATTCCAATCAAAATCTCTGAGGACTTTTTTTTTGTAGAAATCAATTAGCTAATTCTAAGATTTATATGGAAAGGCAAAGGAAATAGACTAGCCAAAACAATTTTGAAAAATAATGTATTTTGACTCAAACTACCTGAGTTCAAGACGTAATACAAAGCTACAGTTACCAAGACAGTGTGGAATCAGCAAACAGACAGACATAGAGATCAATGAAACAGAATACCGG
The DNA here is from genome assembly GCF_007565055.1 of Rhinopithecus roxellana. NCBI lineage: Eukaryota > Metazoa > Chordata > Mammalia > Primates > Cercopithecidae > Rhinopithecus > Rhinopithecus roxellana. The sequence goes on along the minus strand of NC_044563.1, from coordinate 54,869,069 downwards.
TTCCAGAAAAAGGCCCATCTATGTATGGTCAATTCATGTTTGACAGAAGTATGAAGGATGGAGAAAGGACAGTTTCTTTGACAAATGGTTCTGGAACAATTGGATATTCATCCAAAAACAAATGAACCTCAATCTACAACTTTGCATTTTTTTTTTTTTTTTTTTTTTTTTGAGACAGAGTCTGCCTCTGTCGCCCAGGCTGGAGTGCAGTGGCAGGCGATCTCGGCTCACTGCAACCTCCGCCTCCTGGGAGCAATTCTCCTGCCTCAGCCTCCTGAGTAGCTGGGACTACAGGCACATGTCACCATGACCTCAAAAGATCTGCCCACCTCAGCCTCCCAAAGTGCTGGGATTACAGGCATAAGCCACTGCGCCCGGCCCACAACTTTGCATTCTTTGTAAAAATTAAATGGATCACAGACTGAAATATAAATCTAAAGCTGGCCAGGTGCGGCAGGTCATACCTGTAACCTCAGCACTCTGGGAGGCTGAGTCTAGAGGATCACTTGAGCCCAGGGGTTTGAGACCAGCCTGGGCAACATAGTGGGACCCCATCTCTACATAAAATACAAAAATTAGCCAGATGTGGTGGCGCACACCTGTAGTCCCAGCTACTCAGGAGGCTGAGGCAAGAGGATCACTTGAACTGGGGAAGTTGAGGCTGCAGCAAGCCATGATGGGGCCACTATACTCCATTCTGGGTGACAGAATGAGACCTTGTCTCTAAATGAATAAATAAATAAAACCTAAAGCTATAAAACTTATAGAAAAAAACATAGATGAAATGTGTCCCTGCTTTAGGCAAAGATTTGTTAGGTATAACACCAAAAGCATGATCCATAAAAGAAAAAACAGATAAGTTGTATTTCATCAATATTAATAACTTCTAGTCTTCAAAAGACATTCTTAAGACATAAAAAGGCAGGCTACAGATTTGGAGAAAAACTGTCCTATATATATATATATATATTTTTTTTTTTTTTTTTTTTGAGACGGAGTCTCGCTCTGTCACCCAGGCTGGAGTGCAGTGGCCGGATCTCAGCTCACTGCAAGCTCCGCTTCCCAGGTTCACGCCATTCTCCTGCCTCAGCGTCCCAAGTAGCTGGGACTACAGGCGCCCACCACCTCGCCCGGCTAGTTTTTTGTATTTTTTTTTTAGTAGAGATGGGGTTTCACAGTGTTAGCCAGGATGGTCTCGATCTCCTGACCTCGTGATCCGCCCGTCTCGGCCTCCCAAAGTGCTGGGATTACAGGCTTGAGCCACCGCGCCTGGCCTCTGTCCTATATTTTGATAGTGCTTACACAATTACATGCATTTGTCAAAACTTGCAGAATTATACACTAAATAATGGTGAATTTTAGTGTATGCAAATTCTATCTTAATTAGAAATTTCTTGGCCGGGTGCGGTGGCTCACGTCTGTAATCCCAGCACTTTGGGAGGCCGAGGCGGGCATATCACAAGGCCAGGAGATCAAGACCATCCCGGATAACATGGTGAAACCCCATCTCTACTAAAAATACAAAAACTTAGCCGGGCATTGTGGCGGGCGCCTGTAGTCCCAGCTACTCAGCAGGCTGAGGCAGGAGAATGGCTTGAACCCGGGAGGTGGAACTTGCAGTGAGCCGAGATCAGGTCACTGCACTCCAACCTGGGGGACAGAGTGAGACTCTGTCTCAAAATAAATAAATAAATAAATAAAAAATTTAAAAAAAGAAAATTTTTATAAGTATATGAATTGATGTATGGATTATTATTATTATTATTTTTTTTTAGAGTTTTACTCTCATTGCTCAAGCTGGAGTGGAATGATGTGATCTCGGCTCACTGCAACCTCCACCTCCCAGGTTCAAGCTATTCTCCTAGCTCAGCCTCCTGAGTAGCTGGGATTACAAGCACGCATCACCATGCCTGGATAATTTTTTGTATTTTTAGTAGAAACAGGGTTTCACCAAGTTAGCCAGGCCGGTCTTGAACTCCTAACCTCAACTGATCTGCCCGCCTTGGCCTCCCAAAGTGCTGGTATTACAGGCGTGAGCCACTGCGCTCGGCCAGATGTATAGATCTTGATTGGAACCTGTGAAAAGACTTTCTGGAGGAAATTGGTAGAAATTTGGATATTAACTAATTTACATTCAGTTGGTTTAGTAAATTATTGTTAATTTTAGGTATGAAAATGATGATATCATTGTGTAAAAAAAAATTCCTTCTTTGGCCAGGTGTGGTGGCTCATGCCTGTAGTCCTAGCACTTTGGGAGGCCGAGGCGGGCAGATCACAAGGTCAGGAGTTCGAGACCAGCCTGGCCAATATGGTGAAACCCCATCTACTAAAAATACAAAAATTAGCCAGGCGTGGTAGTGTGCGCCTGTAGTCCCAGCTATTCTGGAGGCTGAGGCAGAAGAATCGCTTGAAGCCAGGAGACGCAGGTTGCAGAGAGCCAAGATCGCACCACTGCACTCCAGCCTGGGCAACAGAGAGAGACTGTCTCAAAAAAAAAAAAAAAAATTCCTTTTTTAGAGTTTCACACAAAGTATTTACAGGTAAAATGTATGGTGTCTGCAATTCACTTTCAAGTACTTCATCTAAAAGAAGATAAAGCAAATATTGGAAGATGTTAACAATTATAAATATATGGGGCTATATTTTTCTGTATATTTTAAATAGTTCATAATTTAAAAAGTAGATGCTCTGGAGCGCCTTGCCTATGTTTCATATCCCATCTTTGCCATATTTAGCTGTGCAACTTTAGGCAAGTTATGCAAGTATTCTGTACCTCAGTTTTCTCATCTTTAAATGTGAATAATAATGGTACTTATCAATACAGTTTGTGGGGATTATTGAGTGAATCAATAGATGTGAATTTAGTTCTGGAAATATTGTAAACTGAATGGTGGCTTTCAATATAATAACTGTTATCCATTCAGCACACTTTGAGCACTAAAATGACCAAGCATTAGGTTATGCGTCAAGAGCAAAAGGATGAGTAAGTCAAAACTCCTATCACTGACAAGATTTAAATATAGTGGAAGAGATGTATATTAGCAATTGAGTATAACAATGTAATAACTTCTAGAATAAACATCTATACAATACACTAGGCAGCATGGAGAATAGAGTGATTAACCCAGCCTCAGCGCATAAATGAAGACATTTTGGAAATTCAGGAAGGAGCTGAAAAAGACAGGGAAAATAAAGACTACCTACAGTTTTTTGTTGTTTTGTTTTTTTTAAAAAAAAAAACAGATTGAAATAAAAAGATCTTGGAGAGTCAGTTTAAGAAAAGGAACTGGGCACATACATTTGCCTTCCATTTCCTTGCAAATCATCTTGAAGTGACAGTAGAAAAGTATAATCAGGCCAGGCGCGGTGGCTCATGCTTATAATCCCAGCACTTTGGGAGGCCAAGGCGGGCAGATCACCTGAGGTCAGGAGTCTGAGACCAGCCTGGCCAACATGGTGAAATCCAGTTTCTACTAAAAATACAAAAATTAGCCAGGCGTGGTGGCATACGCCTGTAATCCCAGCTACTTGCGAGGCTGAAGCATGAAAATTGCTTGAACCCGGGAGGCGGAGGTTGCAGTGACCAGAGATGGTACCATTGCACTCCAGCCTAGAGTCTCAAAAAAAAAAAAAAATTTAAACATTTTCTGATTGACATTTGTTGAGTTTGTCTAAAGACCTGGGATAGATAGAAAGGGAATGGTCAGGTTAAGATAAAGATTGTGGAGATCAAACTTATTTTGAAGTTTTATAGTGGCTGCCCTTAGAGACCATAGGTGACAAATGTTTCCTATTCAGATCTTAGTTAATCTCTTTAGGATTGGAAGGGTCTGGAAGAAAAAGATCTAGCTTTGTTAACAGAGATTCTTTACAGACGCAAATGTTCCCCCTGCCCCCGCCTCCCCACCTCCCCGCCTCCCTCCTTCCCCATACACAAAACAGCTTTGCAGGACCATTTCAAAATATGGCAAAGAAACATATTTTGGGGTAAATATTTTTTCCTTTTTGTCTTGTATTGTTATGCCAGAGTCAGGTTGCAAAGTAAACCATGATATATAGGGTTAAATAAAACACATCTGATGATAATTTATGGTTTGTAGGGCATGACTCTAGGGTTAAATAAAACCCATCTGATGAGAATTTATGGTTTGCAGAGCATGACTCCTCAGACCCCTTAGATAGGAATTTGGGCAAGATTAAAAAAAAAAAAAAAAATCAGCATTTAGTCCCTACACTGGCCTCATATGAAAACTAGTTAATCCCTCTCACTCAGAATATCACACATTCCCATCCTGGACCCTCTTTATGAGACAGAGGCCAGAGATGGCAGTTGGTAGGCAACACCAACCACCCCGCAGCTTCTCACCAGCCCCATGGAATACCATCAGCATCCCCAATATAAGAATTAGGTATTCTGTCCCAATTAATTTGCCCAAAGAAGGAAGAAATCCTAAATTACTATCTCACCCTCAAAAGTAGTAGTTACCTCACCTTCTTCAATTCCTTGCTCAAATGGCCCCTTCTCAACAAGGTCAACCCTAATCACTATTTAATACCGCAACCTGCTCCCTCCTTCTAACTCCTCTATTGCGCTCTTTTTTTCTATATAAAATATTATATAATGTATTTATTTAGGATGTTTACTGTTTATTGTCTGTCTTTACCTCCTAGAGCGTATGTTCCACATTTAACAGTAAGAGTTTATTGCTCACACATCTGAGTTAATGGGCTATCTGATCTGCTGATCTGTTCTGCCTCAGCTAGAATGACTGGGGTGACTTGGCTTTGCTTCATGTGTCACTCAACCAGATTGACCTGGGTATGTTCTCATGGTGCTGGAAGTTGTCCAAGAGAGTAAGTCCCAAATACAAGCCCATTTCAAACGTCTGCCTCATGGGATGTCTGTTCACACAGCCGATCCCAAAGTCAACAATCAGGGCAGGTCACCTCATGGTGGTCGGTCACAGTAGTCACACGGAAAAAGGTGTGAACACAAAGAACGTAACTAAAGAAAAGGTGGAGAGTTGGAGTCAGATAATACAATCTGCCTCTCTATATGACCAGCAAAGTAAACTTTGAGGCATAAAAGCAATACTAGAGACAAAGAGGGACAGACATTTCATAATGTGAAAAAAAAAATTTTTTTAATTTGCAATTCGTAGGTACTATTAGATAGGAGTTCTAAATTTCTCTTCAAAGAATTAATATGTCTGTATGTTCAATTCTTTGCCTTCTACTTTTTAACTTCCTCGTAAAGCAACTTTTTTCGATCACCTGCTCCACCCTCATTCCGATTACCAGCTCTGCCCTGACTCATCCTGATCACCTGCTCCACCCTTACCTGCTCCACCCTGACTCCCTCCAAACCACTCAACCCGTCACTCTCTCTAAATTAGTCAATCGGAATTAGTTTAGCCTGTGCGGTCTAACAGTAGCCAATAGGGGAACACCACCCCAGCAGGGGCCACGCGCATCAGGAATAAGAACCCCTTCCCCGCCCTTGTCCAAGTGTGTGCTCACCATTGCTCCATCTGTAAGGGTGCACCCTTCTATAGAAGTATATTGCCTTGCTGAGAATCAAAAGCAATATACAAAATAAAATTTTATATTCGAGTTCTATTTATTTTGCAGCACCAAAACCATAACAATACCCAATCACCTAGTCTCTAAGGGAGAAATGGACAAATGCATAATCATGGTAGGAGATTTAGCACACCTCTTAAAGAACAGAATACGCAGGAAAAAATGTCTGTAAGAATACAGACGACTGTAAAGCTTGAGTAACAAACTAGTCTTAACATTTATGGAGCACTGTACTCAACAAATGCAGAGTGTACCTTTTTTCCAAATGGACATGGAACATTTATCAAAAATGATCACAATTGGTTTTAATAAACTAATTGACATCTTAAGAATATATCTTCTGACTACAGTGCAATTTAACTGGAAATCAGTAAAACAAATTCCGCATTTGGGAATTAAACACATTTATAAAAACCTATGCATGGGTCAAAGAAAAATCACAATGGAAATGAGAAAAAAAAAAACTTTCAACTGGTTAATGATGAAACTACTGCATATATATAGAACTTGGTGTGACTAATTGCAAATACTGGGGTGTCCAAGGGCAGACGTTACGAACAAAACACTCTATGGGAGGATAGTAAGCTGCTCGGATATTGAATAAAAGGCAGCTTTTTAACCAGAATAATTACCACCACCATTGTCCACAGACCTGCAGATACTTTGTGTCTAAGCACCAGCCAGGGTGGCCAAGATTACATGAAAATTCCTAATATTTAAGGGGAGATCAATAAACACTGTTTCCTTCCCAGACCTGTTCTCTGAATTCTACACGTATATATCCCACAGTCTACTGAAATCTCCATTTGGATTTCTCACAGGCACCTCAAAAGTAATATGTCCAAAACTGAACCCTTGATGTTTTTTCCCCTAAAATAGATTCCTCCTGCAATCTGTCTCATCTCAGTAGAGGACACCGCCATTCCCCAGCTCATGAGGTCAAAACCCTGGGGTTGCCGGCCAGGATTGGGACAGCTGAAGCAGACTTTTATCCCGTTCGCCATTAACAACTAGAAAACTAGACAATACACGAAGCCGCTACTGTCAGATACTGAACAGGAGGTCCAAGCCCGTAATCCTCGAGAGGGGACACAAACGACCCGACACAGTGAGCAAGCGACGTCAAAGGGCCTCAGGTTTGGCTGCGGACTAATAATACTAATAGAACTTCCTGTTTCTGGTGCTGCTTAAGGAGGAAGCACGGAACTGGGCACATTTACTTACCGAGACTTCAAAGTCCCAACCCAAATCCAAGCTTCACGCCTAAGGAGACCAGCGTCTCTTAAAATGGATGCCTGGCTGGAGGGGCCGCTCCAGGCAGGCGGGGCGGGAGGGCGTGGCCTGGCGGGGCTGTGGGCGTGGTCAAGGACACCCCATGCCTGAGCTAGGCTGAAGCTAAGGCCAGACCCCCAACCTTGGCTCTGAGCCCCACATTTTAAATGTACGGTAAGGTATGCTCTCTTTGTTTTTGGTTTGGTTGGTTCTTAAAAAAGAACTTAACTGTAAGTTTAGTCCTTGTTAATAACTTAGTTCAGGCATTACCTATTTTTTGTATCCCAGTTATTCATAAAATTGCCACATATACATCTCTATATATGGTGTATATATATTTATATATATAATATATATATTTATTTATATGTTTTTTAAGAGACAGGGTCTTGTCGCCCCGTCTGGGCCTCAAACTTGGGCTCAAGCAGCCTCCTGCCTCAGCCTGAAGAGTAGCTGGGACTGCAGTCCTGTGCCCCCACCCACCACGTTCAGGCTACCTCTTTATTTTATTTTAATTTTAACTATTGTTTCTGCCTTTTTAAAACAAATTTTTAATTTTTATGGGTACATAATAGGTGTATTATTTATACACCTGATAGTAGGGATACATGAGATATTCTGATACAGGTATATAATGTGTAAGTATCACATCAGGAGGCCAGGCACAGTGGCTCACGCCTGTAATCCCAGCACTTTGGGAGGCCGAGGCAGGTGGATCGCCTGAAGTCAGGAGTTCGAGACCAGCCAGGCCAACATGATGAAATCCTGTCTCTACTAAAATACAAAAAAAATTAGCCAGGCACAGTGGTGGGTGCCTGTAATCCCAGCTACTCAGGAGTCTGAGGCAGGAGAATCACTTGAACCCGGGAGGCAGAGGTTGTAGTGAGCTGAGATAGCACCACTGCACTCCACCCTGGGCAACAAGAGCGAAACTGCATCTCAAAAAAAAAAAAAAAAAAAGAATCACATCAGGGTAAATTGAGTATCTGTCACCTCAAGCATTTATCATTTCTTTGGGTTATGAACATTCCAATCACACATTATTTTCAAATGTACAATAAATTATTGCCGACTGTAGTCACCCTGTTGTGCTGTCAAATACTAGATCCTATTTATTCTATCCTATTTATTATTTGTTGTACCCATTAACCATCCCCACTTTGCCTTACCTTTTTTAAACCAGTTTCAAACATTCAAAGGGCCACAAATGGGCCTGTTTTCACTTTTGTTTGTTTAATCTTTGATTCCTCTGGTCATTTCTGTAACTGTGAGCTCGTTCCTGAGCTCTAGACCTTTATCTCCAACTGCCAGCCACTGGCCTTCAATCTGGCTGTCCTGCTGCAGACACCTCAAACTCAGTAAACCCTAACTTAAATTTATTATCTTCCCTTCATGTCTGCTCCATCTTCTATGGCTCTAAATCACTAAATGACAAGATCTGAAACAGATGTCTCATCCTCAACTCCTCCTATTCCTTTGCAACCCCCCAGCCCTCCACCTTACACAGAGTGGCCAAATTCTGCTTATTCCTATCTATTTCTCCTAGTCATTATCTTATTGTATTTCAATGCCCACTAGGCCCTAATCATCTCAGTATATGCCAACCAGCTTAATACCGCTATGTTAAAGTAGACTGCAGCAGATTCCCAAAGAGCCTCACTGTTTCCAGTTTACCTCTCCCATAATCTAAGACCAACTGTTGATCTTTTAAAAATGCAAATCTGACTATGCCTAAAACACATTCCAAAAGTTAAAGCTCCTTAAACTGGATCTCACCTTTCTCTCCAGCCTCAACTTGCCCCCAACTCTCCACCAACCCCACTTACATTGAAGCTTCAGCAAAGCAAACCTCTTATTCTACTCCCCTACACCATTCTGCATGTTTATTCGTGCTGTCCCTACTGCCAGGCTTATACACTCCCAACTTTGACCTGGCTAGCACTCCTTCTCTTAGTGTGAGGCTCAACTCAGGAAGCCTTCTTTGTTCATCCTCACCCCTATTTCTCACCACCAGACTTGATTAACTGCCTTCTCCTGTGAGTTCTATATATCCCTCCAAATAAACCTCTTATTACTATCCTAGCCACATTGAATATAATTACCTATTTTGTTTTGCTAATGTTTTAGTTTCTGCTTCCCCCTTCTAATTGTAATCTACCTGCGGGACAGACAATATCTAACTAATCTCTTTATTCCCAAAGCCTACTACAGTGCTTGGCACATGTCAGTCAATTAGTTCATTACATAAACAGCCAGAAGCTACGGACCCATCAACCCTTAAAGGGAATTAGGCAGTTAGGCTGCATCTTTTCTGACCCAGCTGAATTCTCTGGAGCATGCCTCCCAGGAACCAGTTAGGAGGATCTGGCAGTATCCTGAAGAGAGATTGTTAGCTTGGATGTTGGGTGGGTGATAGTGCAGAGGGAGAGAAGTCGATTGAAACTTGAGATATTGACCCTCTCCCTCCTAACTTCCATTCTGGACCCTAGCTTAACCCTTGACATAACAGTACTAAACTGTTGGCACCCACTGAGTGCCAATCGAGGGATGAAACACTCTTTGTGATAGGAAGATTTTTTTGAAACTCCATTTTGACTGCTTCTGGAGAGAGTTTCCCTCATCTCTTATCAACAGACAATGAAATAAGCTCTGGTGGTTGGGCCCAAGTTTGAGCAAATACAGGCCTGATCCTGTTACTCCTGGTTTTAAAGGTATATCAAAAAGCAAGACAAAACTACAGCAGGTAAAACAGAATATAAAAAACGGTACCAAAGACTTTATCAAATAAGTCAAATTGTAACATTCTTATTTCAAAGTATATAAATATTCAATTAATCTCTGCAGGAGGCTTCAACCCTGGCTGTTAAAAATCAGTAATGAAGGTAGACTTGATGACCTGATGTGGTTTCTTAAAAACCACAGGTTCCCACTAATATCTGGGAAAGATTTTCTCCCCAACTTTATTGTCTCAACAGCCAACAGAACTGACTTAATTTTGTAGGCTCATCATTCAGCTAATTAAATGATCCTTTTCCAGTAAATATTGTTTAAAGTCTGGTGGGTTTTGTCTAATCCTAGGCAAAAAGTATAATGAACTCAAATAAGATTGTGTTAGGACTCAGTTTAAAAAAAAAAAAAAAACTCTTTCAAAACTGCAAACTGTATGCTAGTCATTTCTTCAAAACTCCAGCTTCATTCTGGAGAGTAGAGTCTCTTAGTCTAATAGTTTCCATGAGGAGCAAACCAACTCCAGATAAAGTTTTTTTTTTTTTTTAGTAATCATTGTTACATTATCATCTTTTGGAGAATTCTGCTAAAAATAACAATGTGCAGTAGTTCATAAGGCCTATTTCAAATATTTTGCAAACATGTATTCATACATACACACACACCATTTGCTCTTTAAACATCTAGAATGGGACATGTTCACCTAGGCCTTTGTGTATAGCAAAGGTTTCTCAGCTAGTAATGTTATAAAAACACAGCCAATTTCCAACTTTCTCTGCTGCCTGAAGCCTAGGCAATAGTTATCCAACCCTTTGTAGCTTTCTCATTATTACAAGAGCAATTTTATCACTCACTCCTTGGATTAAGAATGGATAGTCAAAGGTTTCTGTTGTTGTTGTTGTTTTGTTTTTGTTTTTGTTTTTGAGACAGAGTCTCACTCTGTCACCCATGTTGGAATGCAATGGCATGATCTTGGCTCACTGCAACCTCTGCCTCCTGGGTTCAAGCGATTCTCCTGCCTCAGCTTCCCAAATAGCTGGGATTACAGGTACCCACCATCACACCCAGCTAATTTTTGTATTTTTAGTAGAGATGGGGTTTCATCATATTGGCCAGGCTGGTCTCGAACTCCTGAACTCAGGTGATCTGCCCGCCTCAGCCTCCCAAAGTGCTGGGATTACATGCCCGGCCTAGTCAAGAGTTGTTTTAAGAGGCAGTTATCTAAATCTACACAATGGTAAAAGTGACATAAAGAAAGAGATAAACTCAGGACCTGTGGAAGCATATGGTACCTCACTCTTGAGTGCCAGCTTCTGATTTCTGTTTCTTGGCAGCATGTTGAAGCTTTCCAGACCCTGGTCAACAGGGCAGCAGCAGTGTATCAAACCCAAAGTTTGGATATTATCTTTGCTAAATGCATGTATTCTTGTTTCAAGGAGTGTCACTTTTAGTAAAAGTAATGAATCTCCTTTTTCCTTTTCTTTTTATTTTTTGAGATGGAGTCTCACTCCGTCTCCCAGGCTGGAGTGCAGTGGCGTAATCTCGGCTCACTGCAACCTCCACCTCCTGAGTTCAAGCAGTTCTCCTGCCTCAGCCTCCCTAGTAGTTGGGATTACAGGCGTGTACCACCACACCTGGCTAATTGTATTTTTTTTTTAGTGGAGATGGGGGTTTCACCATGTTGGCCAGGCTGGTCTCGAACTCCTGACCTCAAATGACCCACCTGCCTTGGCCTCCCAAAGTGCTGGAGTTCCAGGCGCGAGCCACTGGCTGGTTATGTATGTCGTAGTTGTTGTTGGAAGGCCATCCTCCCTCATGAATCTCCTATTAAGTGGAAGGTCATTGAAATTAATACATTTGCTTTTAACACACTCATGATGAAGAAAAGTTGAACTACAAGTTGAATATTAAATAGTAATATTAAGTGCTTAATCCCTCAGCAGCTTGACAGGAAAACAAAAAGAGGCCCAGGTTTTCTAACAAGTACCCTCAAGCAACTTCAAATGGATACAAGTTTTTAAAAATCAGTGTTTGATTGACATTTGATTTTATGGCCAGAAACTAGTTATTGGGTAAGATGCTTAAGCACAGCTCAGACTCCCAGTTATCAATTCTTCTGTAAAACCTCCCTTTTAGTGCCAGTGAAAGAGAGTTGTCGTAGTCTCCTAACAAACCAGGTAATTTCAAGCATTTATAAAATAGAACTGTGTTTGCCATGTGCCAGGGATTGTATTAAATGCTTTACATACATTACTGTTTCCTCAGAACCACAAAAGTAGGTACTGTTTTGTTTTGAGACAGGGTCCTGCTATGTGGTCTAGGCTGGTCTTGAACTCCTGAGCACAAGCAATCCTCCTGTCTCAGCCTCCCAGTAGCTGGGATTACGGGTGCTTGTCACCATGTCTTGCCCTGGTTCTACTATTATACTCAGTTTACAGATCTGGAAACTGAAGCTCAGAAGGGTTAAGTAGCTTCTCCAAGGTCACAGACACTGTGACAGAGCCAAAATTTAAACACAGCACACTTGATTCCAATTACACTATACAGCGTTGTTTCCTTTAGACCTTTGCTGTCCAGTAATGTAGCTACCAGCCACATAATGGACCAGTAATATAGCTGCTAGTCCAGTAATGTAGCTACTAGCTATTTAAATGTAAATTAATACAAAGTAAATGAAATTTAATATTCAGTTCCTTAATGACTAGCCACAATTCAAGTGCTTAATAGCCACATGTGGCTAGTGGCTTCCATACTGGACAATGCAGATATAGAATCCATTATTGCAGAAAGTATATCTAGAGTATAACTGGGATATTCTTTCTTTCTCTGTCCTGATAAAGCAAATAACACAAATTACCTTGGTACTTTGTCAGAAAGTTCAATTTCAAATTTAAGCTTAAGTATAGCAATACCTTAACCCTTGTGATCAACATATTCATGCCCATCTTTTTCTTGGTCTTGACTTTCTACCTGTATTTACTTATTATTGTTTCATTATAGATATTCTTGTTACAGGTTTTCTCCAATCCTTTGTGGGAAAAGGCAGAATATAAATATAAATAAATAAAAATCAGGACACATGGTCTGATTTTTGTGTGACTTCCTTAGTATAAGATACAGACTAGGACTCATGAGCCATCTACATGCTGTCCATAAGAAATTCACTTCATGGATAACAATATAGGCAGGTTGAAATTAAATGGATGAAGAAAGTTATACATGCAAACATGAATCAAAGGAAAGCAGAAGAGGTGACATTAATCTCAGATAAATTGGACTTCAGAGCAAAGAAAATTATAAGAAACATAGAAGGACATCATATAATGATAAAAAGGTTAGTCCACCAAGAAGACGCAGCAACCCTAAATGTGTGTGCAATGGACAACAAAATTGCAAAATGTATGAACAAAAAACTTATAGGACTGAAAGAAGAAATAGACAAATCCACAGTAATAGTTCAAGTCTTCAACACTCATCTCTCAACAATTGATAGAACAAGGAAACAGAAAATCAGGAAATACATAGAAAAAGAGAACATCAACCAACAAGATCTAATTAATAACCATAGAACATTCTTCGCAACATCAGTGTGGGTTCTTTTTAAGTGCTAATGGAACATATATGAGGTATATCATGTTCTGGGCCTTCAAATGAACTTCAATAAATTTAAAGGATTTAAATCATACAGTGTATTTTCTGACCATAGAATCAAACTAGAAATCATAACAGAAAGATAATAGAAAAATCTACAAACATTAGGAAACTAAACACAGTTCCAATAATACAGAGGTCAAAGAACAAGTCTCAGTGTAAACTTTAAAAATATATGGAACTGAATGAAAGCAAATACAACATATAAAATTTGTGGGACACATCTAAGGCTATGTTGAGAGTGAATTTTATAGGATTAAATGCATAAACTAGAAAAGAAAATCTCAAATCAATAATATGTTTCTACCTTGAGAACCTAGAAAAAGAAGAGCAGAATAAAGCTCAAGCAAGTAAAAGGAAAGAAATAAGGAGGGAGTGGGGCAAGTAAGGGCAGTGCGTATGGCTATAAAAGGGCAAAATGAGGGATCCTCGTGGTGATGGAGAGGTTCTGCATCTTGACTATGTCTTAAGATATTCTACTATGGGTTTGAAAGGTCCTACCACTGGAGGAAACTGATAAAGTGGTACCATTGGAGAAACTACCACTGGTGGAGCTCTCTCTGTTATTTCTTACAACTGCATATGAATCTACAAGTTACTGAAAAATAAAAAGTTTAATTTAGCAAACAACAGAGTAGACTTTATGACACATAAGTGAAAAAGGATAATTATCCAAAATACATAAGAAATTTTAACAAAAAAATATACAAAAAAGGTAACAATGGAAACAACGAGGAAAAGATTTGAAATGACACTTTACAAATGAGTAAAAGTACAATGAAATACTATTAATATTACACACACACTAGATTGGTTATAATGAAACAGTTTAACAGTATCAAGTGTTAGCAAGGATGTTGAGCAAAGTATCCTCCCATACTAGTGACACCTGTAAATCGGTACAACCCCTTTGGGAAACCCTTAGGCATTATCTTAAAAGTTGGAGAGCTATACGCCCTGCGATGATGCAGCAATTCCACACCTAAGGTATCTGTCTTAGTCAGATTTTGTGTTGCTATCAAGGAATATCTGAGGCTGGGTAATTTCTAAAGAAAAAAAAAAAAAGTGTATTTGGCCCTTGGTTCTGCAGGCTGTACCAGAAGCATGGCACCAGCATCTGCTTTTGTGGAGGGCTTCGGGCTGCCTCCACTCACAGTGGAAGGGGAAAGGGAGAGAACGCACACACAGATCAAACGCGATGAGAGTCAGAAAGCAAGAGAGAGAGAAGGAAAGTGCCAGACTTTTTTAAACAACCAGTTCCCACAGGAACTAAAAGTGAGAATTCATTTACTCCCACCAGAATGAGACCAAGCCATTCACGAGGGATCCACCCCCACGATTGAAATGCCTCCCACCAGGCTCCACCTCCAACACTGGGATCACATTTTAACATGAGACTTGTTGTGGCCAAACAAACAATATCCATGCCATAGCAATCTCCTAGATATAAATTTGTGTTTATGATACATCAGGATAAATATACAACAACATTCATAGCAGCATTGTTTGTCATAGCCTCAAACAACCCAAATGTTTATCAACAGAAGAATGGAAAATATCAGCATATTCATATAATTGAATAACATGGAGCAAACAAAGCCAAAAGATGAGACAGCACACATACTAGGCTTTCTAGAATAGCATTGAGGGAAACCAACATATTTCTCCCCCAAATATTGAGAATTGTTAAGTCAAAGACATTGAAAACACAGAGGAACACTGTCTCAGCTTCTACTCGCCTGATGGCAGAACATAAATCCTTCCTTACTACAAACAGCACTTGCTTATCCGCCCAGAGAGGGCGCTAGCAGGCACCAGAGAAATCTGGGAACAGATTTTACTACCTTCCCGCATTTTCACACCTCTTAAAAGACATCTGTGCTCTCCTCTGTCTTGCCATTATGAGATTTATTACTCTTTGTTAAAATGCTATTTAAACAAGGCTCCTAAGCCACTACTTTGAGAAAGATATTTTTGAACTGAGCCCTCTCCCATATGATGTCAATGTATGTCAAACTTCTGCTGATTTTTCTTTTGTAAATCTGACTTTGGTTTTGTTTTTTATTTTTTATTTTTTGTTTTTTTTGAGACGGAGTTTTGCTCTTTTTGCCTAGGCTGGAGTGCAATGGTGCGATCTGGGCTCACCACAACCTCTGCCTCCCGGGTTGAAGTGATTCTCCTGCCTCAACTTCCCGAGTAGCTGGCATGCGCCACCACACTCGGCTAATTTTGTATTTTTCATAGAGATGAGGTTTCTCCATGTTGGTCAGGCTGGTCTCAAACTCCCAACCTCAGGTGATCTGCCCTCCTAGGCCTCCCAAAGTGTTGGGATTATAGGCGTGAGCCACCATGCCTGGCCCTGACTTTGGTTTTAAGAAGAGTGTCTCAACTAAGAATTTATATGGGTCAAAAAAAGAATTATATCTTCCCTTCAGCATTTATTGGATCAGTAGTAGGTGTGGAGATCTGCTGTAGCCCATTCCATTTGGAGTCAGCACACAGGAATGAAAGAGAGCTGGGTCCTTGCATGATGATGGTGTAGTGTCTCCTAATCCACTAAGCCCCTAAATTGCCAGGGAGGAAGGCTATTTCTTCGCCTTTTTTAGTAAAAGGCCTGAAACATCAAAGAATGGCTGGCCTGACAAGGGCAGCAATCCAATAGATACATGACATGGCTGGTAGAACCGTGGCTTCTGGTCCGTTCCACCACTTCATTTGTCAGTGAGAAGTGCACAGGCTCTCTCCTGACAATAGCAGGGGCAAAATTCTATGTATTGTTATGGCAGACAAGTGGCCTGGTCAGCATTCTAGTAGAACTGATTGCCTTAAGCATTGGCTGTAGCCAGTTTCCATGGAGCTTGAAGGCCAACTCCTTTTCTGGGAGGCCAGCCTGTAGGGAAGGCCCAAGTTAGCTGTATTTCTCCACCACTGCAGTTCTCCACCTCCAATCTATATGTGGCCTCTATGCATCGTTCCCTGTTCCATCAGGAATATATGCCACTTCAACCTATAGGCAACTATGGCAGTGGTTCTCAAAATTGAGCTATATCAGAAATACCTGGAGGGTCTATTAAAACACAGATTGCAGATCCACGGAGGACCCTGAGAATTAGCATTTTTAAAGAGTTCCCAGGTGATGCTAATGTTACTGATCCAGAAACCACACTTTGAAAATCACTGGAATAGAGAAAGCCATGAATAGTCCTACCCTAAATCAAGGGCCAAGAGGGCCCAGGCTCAGCCAAGAGAAGAAGTACCAGAGTTCTGATGGGAGTTAGATAACCATTAGACAACCATATGCATTTTCCTATATGTGGAATACTGATTATTTTACTTACTGCTAATCACAATCCATAAACAGACCACCCTTTGGCTCTTGGATTATAGACATCAATTCTGTGATCTAAATCCACTTTGGTTAAAATAATAACATTAGTAGCAACAGCAATAATAAATAAAAATAAAACCACCCTGGTTAAGAAGTCCAGGCTAATCCACTGGATGACTAGACGGGTTCCATTAGCTATTTAGCCTAGAATAACTGCAGATTTTCTCTTATTGTCTTTAGTTTCAGTTACTCCTGGCCAGGAATATGACTACATTGTGACTCCTAGTCCTGATTCCTGACTGGCAACTGGGAAGTTTTCTCCTTCATATCTAGGCCAAATTGTGGCTGTAGGGGCCTAAAGATCCCAGAAAATATGAAACAGCTGAGTGTTTACCTCAGGGTTGTAGGTCTTGTTCTCTGGAGGCAAACAAGGCCATTTGACCACACAGGAAGAAGCTAGGAGAGACCCATGGTCCAGTCCAGTTATGTATGTGCACATGCATGCATGCACTGTGTGGACTAAAGACAACAGTCATGGTTACAGGGCTTGGATAGAGGCCAACCAAGGCCTGTTGCATTGCTTCCAGGCCTGTCCCGATGACCAGGAATTCTGTGTCATCCCAAGAGTATGAGGACAAGCTAGACATTGAGACCTGAGTCCATTGTTGACAGTTTCACAGGCAGGTGGGTAGTCTAGCATAATTCAACAGAGTAGGAGAGGAAGCTGGAAGTAGTAAAATGTTACAAAACACTAGACTGTTTCCAGCTCTCCTCTGCTGCATGTAGTAACTGATGGCTGATCCAGTATTGTGACAGATTAGCAAAGGAGCCACTGGCAGCCAATCAGAGATGCCTGGAAGAATTTGGGATGGCTGAGTGACAGTCCTCCCAGAGGGATCCAAGAACAAGGTAGTGTGTCTTCCCTCCACTTATCTCCTACAATTGCAGGTATTCCCTTATTTCTGGTGAGGGGCTTCTTCTGAAAAAATCTATAACATCTGGCCCAGTACAGTCACCTTAACAGGAAAACAGGAGTAGCCCCATCACCCCCAGTCTTCTTATATGACCCCACAGTGGTTCAACTGCATTT
The DNA here is from genome assembly GCF_007565055.1 of Rhinopithecus roxellana. NCBI lineage: Eukaryota > Metazoa > Chordata > Mammalia > Primates > Cercopithecidae > Rhinopithecus > Rhinopithecus roxellana. Next base: position 54,851,418 of record NC_044563.1, on the reverse strand, counting down.
ACTTGCACCCAAGGGTGAGGACAAGCTAGCCCAGTGCCCATGTGGCAAGGTATATAGTACCATCAAATGCAGGATAAAGGTGTTAAGTGTGATCTCAGATAGATGGGCTACACTAGATAGCCATGAGACAGCACTGCCTTCGGGTTGGTGTCTGCCCGCTCTTGGTGTAGGGCATTGTGCAGAATTCCCAACTACCGAAGAGAATCAGGGTAAGGAAAAAAAAAAAGTGCAAAGGTGTGGAAAGGAATATCTAGGTTCAGGTCCCTGCGGTGCAGTTGTACTACTCCAGTTATTTTCTCATCCCCTAACTCCTGAGTCCAGATGGACCCTCACAGGATGTGCTGGAAATAATTCTTTTTTGTGTGTGTGTGTGAGATGGAGTTTCACTCTTGTTGCCCAGGCTGGAGTGTAGTGGCGTGATCTCAGCTCACTGCAACCTCTGCCTCCCAAGTTCAAACGATTCTCCTGCCTCAGTCTCCCAAGTAGCTGGGACGACAGGCATGTGCCACCATATCTGGCTAATTTTGTATTTTTAGTAGAGACAGGGTTTCTCCATGTTGGTCAAGCTGGTCTCGAACTCCCGACCTCAGGTGATCCACCTGCCTCAGCCTCCCAAAGTGCTGGGATTACAGGCGTGAGCCACCGCGCCCGGTGGCTGGGAGGAATTCTAAGATGACCCACCAACATTCCCAGCCATTGGTGTCCACATACCTTCTTCCAGTTATTCAGGCTAGGTACTGTGGTGAAGGGGTTTGCACATGTAATTAAGTTCCCCAATCAATTGACCTAGAAATAGGGATTATCTAGGCAAGGCTGGTCTAATCACATGAGCCCTTTAAAAGTTTTCTCAGGCTTTCCGAGTCCCTGACCCGCGGGCGTTGGGTATGAGTGGCGACCTCCGCCCTGAGGGTTCGTGGCTCACCGCTCCTTCGCAGTCCCTGCCGCTACTGTCCACAGTCTGCATTGTAGAGAAGACTGTGGGTTGGAAGAGCACCATCGCCGCCAGTGTTTGCCGGGCCCTTTTCATCGGGTACTGCATCTACTTCGACCACAAAAGACGAAGTGACCCCAGCTTCAAGAATAGGCTTCGAGAGCGAAGAAACAGAAGCTTCCCAAGCAGAGAGCTGGGTTTTCCAACTTACCTAACCTTAAAGATGCTGAAGCTGTTCAGAAATTCTTCCCTGAAGAAACACAGCTTGGTGAAGAGTTACTAGCTCAAGGTGAATATGAGAAAGGTGTAGACCATCTGACAAATGCAATTGCTGTGTGTGGACAGCCTCAGCAGTTACTGCAGGTCTTACAGCAAACTCTTCCACCACCAGTGTTCCAGATGCTTCTGACTAAGCTCCCAAAAATTAGAGAATTGTAAGTGCTCAGAGCTTGGCTGAAGATGATGTGGAATGAGAAACAAATGTCAACATAATAAAATCTTAGTTAAAAATAAGGCCGGGCACCGTGGCTCACACCTGTAATCCCAGCACTTTGGGAGGCCAAGGCAGGTGGCTCACGAGGTCAGGAGTTCGAGAACAGCCTGGCCAACATGGTGAAACCCCCATCTCTACTGAAGATACAAAAAATTAGCCGGGTGTGTTGGCAGGCACCTGTAAGCCCAGCTACTCAGGAGGCTGAGGCAGGAGAATCGGTAGAACCCAGGAGGCGGAGGTTGCAGTGAGCTGAAATCGTGCCATTGCACTTCAGCCTGGGCGACAGGGTGAGAGCTCCATCTCAAAAAAAAAAAAAGTATATATATACATATATATTTAAAATTCTTGGTAGTTGAGCAGCTCTGGGGGAATAAGGGCAAATATGCTTGTTATGAACTACACTGAAATCTACCAAAGTTAATGTTTACTTTGTGTAGATCCATTTGTCTATTTTTTTCCCAGTGAAAAGTGTATTTTGATAGAGAACTTTTCATTTTATAAATACACTATGAGTTACTGAAATATTATGGATTTTGTTTATTCTAGAAACATAGTTAAACTGTACATATGACATGGCTTATGTTAAAAATACCCAGTGCACAATTTTGAAAATAGGGGGAAAAAAAAAGTATAGGAGAAACTGAAGAATGTACACTTTTTTAGCTTGTACATTTTGCTGTAAATCCAGAAATGTGACAGACTTGATTGTGTTTGTGAAAACTGAGCGTTAAAGTTTTTGAGCAATCATTTATTTCCATTTAATCTCTTAGACATAAATATGTGAGGTGTGCTGCTGTCCTGTATTAACAACTTTATTCCCTTTCTGTATATCGGTCTTGAAATGCTTTGTTTAAATCAGTGGGCTTAATGTGTTCTGGGTATTTACCTCCTTGTATTTTTAATATATGTAGTTGCAAATAGCACCAGGAATTAGAGCTATGTACATCGCTAATCTAGCCTTGTGAGATTCACAGTTCCTGTGCGCTCACTTTCCCTCCATTCTTTACATGAGAGAATGTGTCTGCTGATCACCAAAGTGTCCCTTTCAGCTTCTGATTCACTGGGTTCTGATAAGCATCTTTAAATCCACCTTAACCTAAGGAATGTATGTGGGCAACCAGGCCTTGCGTTTTTTTATATTCTGAATTTTGCATGCTTGTCTTAGTATTTCCGAGTTGATTTTTTTTTTCTTTTCTTTTTTTTTTTTGAGACAGAGTTTTGCTCTTGTTGCCCAGGCTGGAGTGCAATGGCATGGTCTTGGCTCACCGCAACCTCCGCCTCCCAGGTTCGAGCGATTCTCCTGCCTCAGCCTCCTGAGTAGCTGGAATGACAGGCATGCACCACCATGCCCGGCTAATTTTTTGTATTTTTAGTAGAGACAGGGTTTCTCCATGTTGGTCAGGCTGATCTCAAACTCCTGACCTCAGGTGATCTGCCAGCCTCGGCCTACCAAAGTGCTGGGATTATAGGCGTGAGCCACCGCGCCTGGCCGAATTGATCTTTTTTTAATGGTATAACTATCTTGTTGATTTTCACTGAAATTATATGGTTCTGTCACTTCTCTGTAAATTAATCTGAAACTTTTAAGGTAACTGGGATGTTCTGCTTGTAAAAATGTTTGTAGCCTTTTGCTTTTATCGTCAATGTACCAAATCCTACTTCAACTTGATTAATTTATCTTGTTAAACGATGAGAGTAAGTTACAACTTGTGACTGAAAACTTGGAAAGAATGGAGCAGGTGGGACCTCTTATTCTCAAATAGTGACATATTTTCCGTAGTCACAGATTCCATTTCAGAATTGAGTAAGGATCCTTGGTACTTGGCGGCATCTGTTGAACTGAGTAGCATTTCTCATTGTAAAGATTGCCTTTATTCTGTCTAAACTTCTGTGGAAAGATCCCAGAGACTTTTCCTATGTACTAGGCATTTGATTTTGGTTTACTTACAAACTCTTCTTACTCGTTATTAACCTCCGGTTTTTGTGGTGTAGTGGAAAGGGAAACAGTTTAGTTTCTGCCTCTGATTAGCTGCAGAGCCTTGAGCAAGTCACATTTCATCTCTGAACTTAACCTCTACTATTAGACTAGGTGACTCACATTTCAGGACCTTTCTCAGGTATCTTGAGGGTTTGTGATCCTGAACCCTTAAACAGTGCTTTTTTGGTGACACAGGATGCTTTTGGCGGGGGCGGGGCAGGGGATTGACAAGTACAAACATGCCAGTTAGTTTTACTAGTGGGATCCCAAATCCAAAGCAGTGTAGTGGTGATTGGTCAGTGATTAACCAGGTAGCTAAGAAATCTTAGGCACCAACCCAGATGTATATAGAGGGGCAGTTAGAGAGAGAACAGGGGTGGGAAAGGGAGCAAGGGGCAGACAGCTCAGCATGGAAAGAATGGGCTCAGAAAAAGGAGGGCTGGCTGGAGGAGTGAGAAGTAGCTTAGGTTTGGGGAGGGTAGAAACACCATTTCCTTGTGAACTGGAGTGCAGTATGAGCTGAGTATCACTTGGCTCTGAACATACTGGCTTTCCTGTAATGCTTGAAAAGGCAGTGATATCTTCATTTTATAGCTCATTAAGCCAAGCACATTTTCTTATTTAAATGACAACTTTGGTGCTTTAAAATGAGGTACCACTTTTTAAAGCTAGCTGTGCCAAGTTAAAGAAAAAATCAGCACTTTTTTCTCCCAAAAATGGAATCACCAAACACTATCTGTTCCCATCTTAAGTTTTACAAGGTGATAGAATCAGGTCATTGTAGTGATGCTGGCCAAATGGTGCTCAGCAGGTGAGAACGAAAAAATCCCAAATTTCAGTGGAGTAATAAACAGCTTGAATGTTTCCATGTGTTAATGTTGCACACTTACTAAAAACAAAAACTTTGGAAATGGGAAATAACGTATTAGTGCAACAGTTGACATGCTTCTTTGGGCAAAGATCCATTGTTTTGTTCCACAATTCGTACTTAAGGTGAAAGAACATTTAAAACATAGACTTACTGGCCGTAGCAATGCTGGCCTGTTAACTGATAACTAGAATTTAGGTTCACATTTATGTAACATGTGTAAAACCTAGCGGAGCGTGCATAGTAGGCAGTCAGTAAATGTTTGGTTCCTTTTGCCTCTCAGTAAGTTTATTTTACCAACTTCCTGCCTGCCATTCTGACTTTATTAAATCAACCTGTGGACCAGAGTGTTAATGAAATGTCATTGCAGAAGAGATTAGAAAATTGATATATCATGCACATATCATACACAATCTTCTTGTAATGCAAAAAATGCAGTTTTAGGGCCTGGTGCAGTGGCTCATGCCTGTAATCCCAGCACTTTGGGAGGCCGAGGTGGGCAGATCACAAAGTCAGGAGATCGAGACCATCCTGGCTAACACGGTGAAACCCTGTCTCTACCAAAAATACAAAAGAATTAGCTGGGTGTGGTGGCAGTAGTCCAGCTACTCGGGAGGCTGAGGAAGGAGAATGGTGTGAACCCAGGAGGCGGAGCTTGCAGCAAGCCGAGATCGTGCCACTGCACTCCAGCCTGGGCAACAGAGCAAGACTCTCTCAAAAAAAAATGTAGTTTTATTACTGCTTGTGCCTCAACTGTTTAAGTGAATATTAAAGGCCTTGGAGAAAAAAAAAGTTTTCTCCGGCTAGTTGCAGAAGCAAAGTCAGAGAGATATATTCTAGCTGACCTGGAAGAAAACAAACATGTATTTTGTGAGTTACCTATGGGAGCCATGTGGCAAGAAACTGCAGGCATCCTCTAGGAGCTGAGTGGTCCCCAGCTGACAGCTAGCATGAAAATAAGACCTTAGTCCTACATCTATAAGGAAATGAATTCTACAACCAACCAGTGAGCCTGGAAGAAGACTCCCAGCTCCACGTGAACCACAGCCTGAACCAACACCTGGGGGATTTCATTCAGTTTGATGAGGCCCTGAGCAGAAAATTCAGCCATGCTGTGCAGACTTCTGACTTATAGAAACTATCAGATAATTTGTGTTGTTTTAAGCCACAAAGTTTATGGTAATTTGTTATGTAGCAATATAAAACTAATGCAGGCAATAAATGTGTTCAGGACATATAGAATTAGACAAGCTGCAAGTGTCTATGAATAGAGTTTCAGGGTTCTCTTGCCTTCATACTCTGCAGGCAGTAAAAAATACAGGAATGTGTTGTGTTAAGACGCCTGGGCATGATCCACTGTCTGAATGGATATCTAAACATCCTAGTAGTAAACAGTCATTCCTACAGAGCCTAAATTGTGTTGGAAAGTTCACAGGACAATTAATGCTTCTGTCTTAACACCTAATGAATCAGACAACTCTAAGAATCCAGAGGGGTGATCATTAATGATTCCTTAGTCCTCATCAAACTTACCAGTTTACCATCACAGTCTTAAAATCAGGGTACAATCTTTGGGTTCTCATCACTCCTGTCTCCTGGATGGGCTATACCATCAGCTAGCATTCTCTATATCTCACCCATAAACTGTCAGTCTAATTGTTACCTGTCCTTTCAGCAACTGCATGGAGGCACTCCTGTACCTTTTGGGATTTTTTCCCCAATAAAACAACATTGGGGGTCACCAGTCTCATCACTTTTGACCCCTTGATCTAAAAGCCATGACCCCATAGCATAAGAGCTGTCAGCTCAGGCCGGGTGTGGTGGTTTATGCCTGTAATCCTAGCACTTTGGGAGGCCAAGGTGGGTGGATCACTTGAGCTCAGGAGTTTGAGATCAGTATGCCCAACATGGTGAAACCCTGTCTCTACAAAAAAAAAAATAATAATAATAATAAATAAAATAAAATAAAATCAGCTGGGTGTGGTAGCTAATACTTGTAGTCCCAGCTACTTGCGGGGCTGAGGTGGGAGTATCACTTGAGCCCAGGAAGTGGAGGATGCAGTGAGCTGAGATCCCACCACTGCACTCCAGCCTGGGCGACAGAGTGAGATCCTGATCTCGAAAAAAAAAAAAAAAAAAAGCTGTCAATGTAGTTGGTCTCCCCTAAGGGATATCTCTTTTACCTAGAATTGTAGTTAAAAAGGCTGACAATTTTTTTTTTTTTTTTTTTTTTTTTGAGACAGATTCTCACACCATCGCCTGGGCTGGAGTGCAGTGGCGTGATCTTGGCTCACTACAACCTCTGCCTTCAGGGTTCAAGCGATTCTCCGACCTCAGCCTCCCAAGTAGCTGGGATTACAGGCGCCTGCCACCATACCCAGCTAATTTTTTTTTTTGTATTTTTAGTAGAGACAGGGTTTCACTATGTTGGCCAGGCTGGTCTGAAACTCCTAACCTTGTGATCCTCTTGCCTCAGCCTCCCAAAGTGCTCGGATTACAGGCATCAGCCACCACGCCCGGCCCTGAAGGGTGACAATTTTATGAGTCAACTTGACTGGGACATGGGATGCCCAGATGGCTGGTTAACTGTTACTTCTGGCTGTGTCTGTGAAGGTATGTTCAGAAGAGGGGTGCATTTGATTTGGTGGACTGAGGAAAGCTGGTGGCACACCCCAGCATGAAAGGGCATCATCCCTTCTGCTGATGGACTGAATGGAACAAAAAGGCAAAAGGAAGGTTGAATTTGCTGTCTGCCTGTTTTGAGTTGAGACACTGATCTTCTCCTGCCCTCAGAGCTCCTGTACTCAGTCCTTCAGACTCAGACTGGAATCTACACCATTGGCTCCCTGGCTCTCCGGCCTTCAAACTATGCTACCAACTTTGCTGGGTCTCAAGCTTGTGGAGCAGATCCCAAGAGTTAAGTCTCTGTAATCACATGAGTCAATACCTTACACAGTAGTCCCCCCTTATCTGCAGGAGATATGTTCAAGACCTCCAATGGGTGTCTAAAACCACGGATAGTACCAAACCCTGTATATACTATGTTTTTTTTTTCCTATACATAGACCTATAATAAAGGTTAACATATTAGGCACAGTAAGAGATGAACAAGAGTAATAAAATAGAACAGTTATAACAATACATTGTAATAAAACATATGTGAATGTGGTCTCTCTCTCTAAGTATCTTATTGTTCTGTGGGTTACTAAAACCACGGAAAGTGAAGCAGCGGCTAAGAGGGGACTACTGTACTAGATATCCTTTTTGTATCTCACATAGACCACCTCTTTAGGCCTTCCTAATCTTTGCTTTTTAGGAAAGAGTAACACCTTAGTAACACTGACATCTCAAGCTGCTCCTCACTCACAGGCAAGGGAGGAACATCAGGGAAGGGTCCCATTTGATTGGCTCTGCTCAGGTAAGGTCATATGCCATTCTTTACACAAGGAGCATGTCATCAGGGCACATATTCCACATTGTTAGTTTAAAATTCATCCAGTACTGATTCAGCCTTACTCTCAGTGAACCCTCCTGGGAGACAGCTTCCTCCAAGGTCATTAGTAACCACAGAATTCTGTCCCTGAAGAGATCATCACTAACTTCTACCTCAAGTCTCTGGTTCACAGTGAATCTAAGCTTCTCAGGAACTTAATCAAAGCTAGTAGTCCAGCCTTTCCTGCAGTGGAAGTCTCCTTATAGATGACTCTAAGGTTCTTAAAAAACAACCTTGGAATACCATCCTGGGTGATATCCCCCACCCCTAGATCTCCATTCTCAGGAATATAACTCTTAAATTCCTTGGCTTGGCAGGTTTTGTTTCTGCAACCAGTCAGTGACCCACAATCCCAGTCCTTGAATATGGTTGGCCAGCTGTCCTGTGCGAAGAGGGCATTTTCTCACCCAAGGTGAATCTTGGTTCTCTAATTCCTTGGTTGGTTTCCATAATACCCAGTTACTGCTGCCATTATGAAGCAGACAAGGGCAGCTGATAAGGCAGTATCCACTCCAGACCTTTTAGAGCCTGCTATATTGGTGGAAACGTGGTTACAGAACATTAGCCAGAGTGTGGAAACTCTAATGTCCATCACCCTCCGGGGCAAAGAAATGTAGTAGGGCCCGGATATCATACTCCAGAGAAGGACTCCAGGCACTGAGCCATGGGGATTATATTTTGCATACCTAAGAAGCACCACATCTTCTCTAGTAGTTATCAGGTGCTGTGATCCAATAGTAAAACCACACAACAGAACAGTGGCCTCTAGCTCTGTTGTGCCATCTTTGAGTAGCATTTTCTCTGGTGTGATCAGAGCTGGGGCTCAAGCCTTATGGTTGTAGCTGTAGGATGTGACAGACCCGTGGCCTGATTAGCCACCTGGGAATTCTACCAGGTATGGCTGCCTTGAGCAGTTGGCTGTAGTCCATTATGACAGGGTTCTGCAGAAAGTCAACTCCTTTGGAAGGCCAGTCTTCAGAGAATTCATCTTGGACAAGTTAAAACTTTCCTCTCAAGTGCTTACAGCCGGAATAATAAATGAACTAGAGCTACACACAAACTAGGTACATATATCTTAAAAACATAATCTTGAGTGGAAACAATAACAGGCACAAAAGAACGTATCTATTATGATATGTTTATTTAAAGTTCAAAAACTGGCCGAACTAAAATCTACTTGTATTGGAACACACCTGAATGTGATGAAAGTATAGAGAAAAGCAAGAAAGTTATTTAAATAAAAGTCAAGACAAGTGGTTACCTCTTGAGTGGGGGCTATAATGAGAAAGGGAAGGACAAGATAGAGAAGGTTCTTATTATCAGTGTTCCATTTCTTGATTTGATGGATACAAGTGTGTTTATAATTATTCTTTAAACAATACAAATGGTTTTGGCCCATTTCTCTTAATTTATATTTAACATAAAAGTGTTAAAAAGAAAGAATACACATTCAAGTATATAGTGGTAAAGGGGCATCCTATTTGCAACTTACCACTCTGAAATTGTTCAGAAAGAAACTATTCATTATTTCATATAAAAAATTAGAAAAGGAAAGAGAGAACAAAAGAAAAAAGGCATACTGCAATAGAATACTTTCATCTCCTTTTATTGACGGACATAGAAATTTATGCTGCAGAGGCAGTAGTACCTCAGAGCATGAGAAGGTAGTCAATAGGGCTGACATGACAAGTCACAATGCTGGCCTGGGGTCCCACCATAGTGGGAGAACCAAAACCACAAAAATAGCAGGAGGTAGCAAACATCCCCAATGCCCAATGTAAGCATTTCCATTGGCAAAGAGCTTGGCCATGCATCTTAAAAACAGGGTCCCCTCACAGCTGGCAGGGTATCATGTCAGGCTGCCAAATCCATCCAGAACTAACATGCAGTCTCTAATCTGGAGACTCTTCATTGTGACCAAAAGATTTAGACCATTAGAAGATCCAAGTTAATCTTTCAGCTCCTTACCCCAGGCAGAAAAAGGGGCTGAGTTCCTGAAACATCACACAAGTAGAGCTGGACAGGTGCTGATGCCCAGCCTTGCTCTAAAAGTAGTCACCTTTTTTCCCCTGACTTCTCAACAATGCTCCCACTCAGTATGTGCCCTAGAAAACCTCTCAATGTTATAAACAAGGGACAAGATAGGGGCAGCAGCCTAGGGTATGCAGGGAATCAAAAGCTGCTACATAGCCGAGAGCATTTCACAAGAAACAGCATGGGAACACTATTGGGTCAAGGTCCTCCCAAACAGCTGCTAGAAGCACACATAAAGAAAAATGTGGTTGTTCTCCCATGTCAGGATCAGCTGTGCCAAAGTCATGGTCCAGGAAGCTGAGCCTCTTCATATCCCTGGCAGATTATCAAACCCCATGGCATTCCCAAGCTGTTCCAGTTTTCAAGTAAAATGAGGTGTCTGGGCAGTTCGGTCACAGAAAAGCAAGCACTAAAGAAATCTCAACTGATTACAAATTGATATTATCAAACCATAAATTTATATAGTCAAGAATTAATTATAGGGGATGGTTATGAAGGAGGTGAGGATTTTGCCATATGGAAGACTAGAAGCATTTATTCATATAAACTCTTAATCAAACCACCCTCATATCCATGAATTGGGAGGAAATTTCTTATTTAGAAGTGGCCATCATCTGATTAGTCATTCAGTTGCCGTTCTCTTCAATGCTGGACACATGGTTTCCAAGGGTCAAAGTCTTGAGAGCACTAGATCAGGAAATGGGAGAAGCAAGGCAAGGAGAAGAGGGCACCAGGAGTTGGAATTTCTGAAATGTGCATTTATCTCACAGAAGGCTTGGCACAATGAGGCTGGGGTGGGTGTGGTTTTAGTGATTGTTCTTTGTTGCCTCCTTTGCTGCAGCAATCAGTGGAGTGAGGCTAGAGAGGGGCTTGGCAATCTTCAGGAACTGATGCTAGAAGGGAGAAAAATAGCAAAAGACACATGACTATTTACCATTCTTCCCCAGTAAGCGTTACAAGACATAAGGGCATCCTTGTTTGTAAAGGGTGCTGTGTGGAAAGCTTCCGATCATCCCCGAATTGAAGGACATCTTAAAACAGACCACTTTGGAAAACCGTTCGGCAGCATCTACTTACAGATAAACATATATCTACCTATACCCTAGTAGTTACAATCCTAGGTATATTCCCAAAAGAAAACAGTTTGTATAGCCACCAAAAGATATACACAGAAATGTTCATAGAAGATTTGCTTATAATAGCCAATAACCAGAAAGAATCCAAATGTCCAAGAGAATGGAAAAATGAATAGTGTTATATTCATATAATACTACACAGAAAACTACACAGCAATAAAATAAGTAATTGGTACACTGACAATGGGTTGAATCTCACAGACATGTTAAGGGAAAGAAGTTAGACAAGCGAGTTCATATTGTTTTATTCCATTTCTTCTGAGGTAAACCTAAACCATGGTGATAATCAGAATAATAATTACCTCTGGGGAAGGTATTGAAAGATCATGACCCAGTAGTATATTGCAATACTGCAGTTTAGGAGAATTGATCTAGGAATTTATTGTTCTATCCTCAAATCCAATAATGCTAATTCATTTAGTAAAAAGTTCAGTAGCTTGGTCCTTTCCCAAATCACTTTCACTGCACTGTACTTTGGGCCATACCTTCAACCTTTAATGACTATTTAGGAGAAAATATATGAAAATTGCATCTATATTTTCAGTAAAACTGTTACGGAAAACAATTCCCTTTTTTTTTTTCTGAGGCAGAGTCTCACTCTGTTGCCCAGGCTGGAGTGCAGTGGTATGGTGTCGGCTCACTGCAACCTCCGCCTCCCGGGTTCAAGCAATTCTCCTGCCACAACCTCCTGAATAGCTGGGACTACAGGCACCCACCACCATGCCTGGCTAATTTTTGTATTTTTAGTAGAGACGGGGTTTCGCCATACTGTCCAGGCTGGTCTCGAACTCCTGACCTCAAGTGATCCACCAGCCTCAGCCTCCCAAAGTGCTGGGATTACAGGCATGAGCCACCATGCCTGGCCTAACAATTCCTTATGTAATTCTCAGAGCCTCTTATCCAAAAATGGTGTTTGTTTGTTTTTTTAAAAACATTTAGTAGTAAAAAAGCTTTGTGTCTTAAAGATGTAGGATATTTCTTCTATTTGATAAAAAATATAGGAACTATCACATTTCCTTTTCTGCCCTGGCTACCAGGAAATTGAGAACCAAATTTGACCTCTAAGCATAATTATTCAACTCACATGAACATATCTGATTCTTCTGCCATACTTCTAATTCCCTTGATTAGTCATATTGTATATATGTACACACACACACACACACACACACACACAGAAAGAGAGGGAAACATATATACAATATTCTTTGCTGAGAATTTTTTCAACTTCTATTGGGACAGAGATAGTATAAAGAGCTACTGAGAACAAGAAGGTACTATTACTATGAAAGGAATAAAAGATCCTAGCTAAATCATGAAGATAGGAATTCCAATATATATCATCCTATGTATTTTTGTCCATAAGTGTGTTCTCACAGGAGAAACAGATGTGAAGCTTTTATGATTTACGATTCTCAAAGTCATGGTTTTCAATATTACAATGTACACCAACAAGTTAAAAAGCCAGCTTTCTCAGATCACATGTTTCTACAATTCCCCTAAGTTGAGAGCAGCATGATCCAACACCGAACTGGGAGGACTCAGTTTCCTTCTCTGTCTAATAAACAAAACAGACTAGATGAGCCCTAAGGGCTTTCCAGTTGTGATACTCTTTTAGCCTGTAAGAGCAGTGGCCAAGAGCATACACACTTCAGAGCCAAACAGGCTGAAATCCTGGATCTGCCACATATCAGCTATCATGGAAAAGTTACTAAACACTTGAAACCTCAGTTTCCTCATCTGTAAAAATGAGAATAACAGAACCTATAACTCATAGAGTTGTTGTGAAGGACAATATATAAAGTGCTTAGTGCCTAAATATATAAAGTGTTTAGTGCCTAAAATATGGTAAAGATTCAATATAATGCATTTATTACTAGTTATATTACTGTATCAGGAAGAAAACTTTAGAGGGCACTAACCTTTCAAGAACTATAATTTGGTACTTAATTAAGAATGGTATCTTTACTAATCACAGGCTTAGCATATCGTATTTACACATTTCCCAGTGCCTACAGTTTGCAGAATACAACTCTCATGAACAGCAAAAGGGGTCCTACATTGTACTAAGAGACTTAGTCCCAACAGATACTAGAGACTAATGGGTTACACTTGGCAGAACCCAGATCTCATATCTAATAGGCCAGTACTCCATAATCAGTAACCTCAATTACAAAGAGATGATAAATATGTTCCAGAGGATGATATTCCAATGTAGGTTCTTTCAGCAATTTCATTCAATTCAATAAATATTTTTTGAGTACCTATCCTGAGTCAGGTTCTAGGTAAAACATGAAACTCAGGGATTAATAAAATAGAGGTTATAATCCAGTAGGAAAGATTCATAATTAACACAGGGCAGTATGCTAGGTCCTGCCCTGCCCTGTCCTGCTCTGTCACTCCTGGGCTTTATAATACGAAAATAAATGACAGTGCATGCCTTCGTAAAGTTGCACATGATACTTACTATTAAATCACTAGTGGGCAATACAATAAAAGAACACTTGTTATAAGAAATTGTACTTGAAACATGTATGTTAAATACAAATGATGTGGTCTGCTAAAGGCAATTTTTGCAACCATGTAAAATTATCAGGATTAGGCGGGTGGGAGTATGAAAGGCCTGGTAAACCCCTAACTCCGGGTTTCTCCACAAACTGGCAAAACCTCACTCTCAACAAGTAGAGTATCATTGCCATTATCTGAGGATTTCCAGCAAAGAAAGTGTAAAGACTCCAAAAGCCATACTCACTAATTATCTTCTAAACTTATGTTCCATGGATGGGCATGGTGGCTCATGCCATGCCTCTAATTCCACACTTTGGGAGGCTATAGCGGGCAGATCGTTTGAGCCCAGCCTGAGCAACATGGCAAAACCCTGTCTTTACAGAAAATATAAAAATTAGGCAGCTATGGTGGTGCACGCTTGTAGTCCCAGCTACTCTGGAGGCTGAAGTGGGAGGATCAGCAGAACCTGGGGAGGTTGGGGCTGCAGTGAGCCATGACTGCACCACTGCACTCCAGCCTGGGCAACAGACAGAGATCCTGTCTCAAAAAATAAACATAAATAAAATAAAATAAACGCATGTTCCTTTGCTAAAAATGTATCCTTTGAGCTAATCCCAGCAAAAATATAATTTGTGTAAGATTTGGATGTCAGAGAGCCATTTCTCAACAAGATTCAAACAAACTCTGCCAGACTAATTCAAACAGAACAAAGGATGTGCTAATGAAAGATACAAGCAGGCCAGGCATGGTGGCTCATGCCTGTAGTCCCAGCACTTTGGGAAACCAAAGTGGTCACATCGCCTGAACCCAGGAATTTGAGACCAGCCTGGCTAACACAGCAAAACCCTGTCTCTACAAAAACCTTTTTAAAAAATTAGCCAGGTATGGTGGCATGTACCTGTAGTCCCAGCTACTTGGGAGGCTGAGGTGGGAAGATCACTTGAGTGAACCCAGGAGAGGAAAACTGCAGTGAGACAAAATCACCCCATTGTACACTCCTGCCCAGGTGACAGAGTGAGACCCTGTGGGGAGGTGAGAGTAAAGGAGAGGGGGAAGGGGAGGGGGAGGGGGAGGGAGAGGGAGAGGAAAGGAAAGGAAGGAAGGAAAGGAAGGAAGGAAAGGGAAAGGAAGGAAAAGGAAAGAAAAGAAAGGGAAAGGAAGAAGAAAGGAAAGAAAGGAAAGGAAGGAAGGAAGGAAGCAACCAAGAAAGCTACAAGCAAAGCTCAACAGGTGCTCAGAAAATAGATTGTAAACTGAGCCTAGGAGAACGTGTAGAGTTTTAACAGGCCGAGAAAGAGGCTAAGAAAATAAATGAGCAAAGGCCCAGGGATAAAAGTTAGGGCAGCAGGAACAGAGTGAGGGTAGGAAATGGTAAAAAAGAAGCCTAGTTCTATAATATCTAGTACCTTACAGACAAACATGAAGTAAAAAAGGCCTGGTTTAATGATTCCCTGAATTAGGTGCTTCCCTGCACAGGGACAGTTACCTGCAGCAGCTCTTTAGCTGAACCTCTCTTCTCCACATCCATCTCAAGACAGCGGTTCAGAAAGTCCCGGAAGATAGCTGACAGCTTCTCTGGGTTCTGAAGTTCTGGGGTCCCATTGGTGGCAATGAGGTACAAGGCCTGGTAATAAAAATGATGAATCACCTTGAACTCCAACTGAGGCTCTCTCTTGTTCTCCATATACACATTCTAGAAATATGGTCAGCTGCTTTATGCTCTAGGATGCAAAGTAGCAGCTGTGTATATATACTGGAAAGAGTATGACCTAAGGATCAGGTTGAACATTTAAAGGCCATGAAACTATGTGCAACTTCCCTATCTGTAAAGTAGGGATGATGATAATGCCCATCTCACATGTCTGTAAAAATAAAATAGTGTATTTGAAAGTACTTTGTAAACTTACGAAATATGTTACAGACCTAAGGGTTTATTATTATTCTTTTTTTTTTTTTTCTTTTTGAGACAGAGTCTCGCTCTGTCACCCAGGCTGGAGTGTAGTGGCAAGATCTTGGCTCACTGCAACCTCCACCTCCTGGCTTCAAGCGTTTCTCCTGCCTCAGCCTCGCAAGTAGCTGGGATTACAGGTGCCCACCACTACACCCGGCTACTTTTTGTATTTTTAGTAGAGACAGGGTTTCACCATGTTGGCCAGGCTGGTCTCGAACTCCTAGACTCAAGTGATCCACCTGCCTCAACCTCCCAGAGTACTGGGATTACAGATGTGAGCCACTATGCCCGGCTTTATTATTATTCTTGCTTACACATCTGAAGGGTTTATTATCCATTTAGCCTGTTGAGTTAAACATCTGCCCAGCTACTGGCAGAAATTATTCCCGGTGCCTTCACCTCAATCATCCAAGAACTGATCTCTTCTAGCAGGAGAGGAATATTAAATATAAGTGAAAACTGTTGCCACCCTGGTCCCCTAAATGAAGCATCTCCTGGGAAAGGTAAAGAAAAACACAGTAAGACCAAATCTTTACAATCACTCAGCACTTAATTCAAAGAGTACTTACATAAGCACTGTCTAATTTAATGGCCACAATTAACTCTGGGCAAGAATTATCATCCTCACTTCACAGATAAGGTACAGAAACATAAAAAGATATGTCTAGGGCCGGGCGTGGTGGCTCACTCCTGTAATCCCAGCACTTTGGGAGGCTGAGGTGGGTGGATCACCTGAGGTCAGAAGTTCGAGACCATCGAGACCAACCTGATCAATATGGCGAAATCTGGTCTCTACTAAAAATACAAAACTTAGCTGGGCATGGTGGAAGATACCTGTAATCCCAGCTACTCAGGAGGCTGAGGCAGGAGAATCGCTTGAACCCGGAAGGTGGAAGTTGCGGTGAGCTGAGATCACACCATTGCACTCTAGCCTGGGTGACAGAGTGAGACTCCGTCTCAAAAAAAAAAAAAAATGTGTGTGTGTGTGTGTGTGTGTGTGTGTGTGTGTGTGTGTGTCTAGGATCACTCTGTCTTGTTTCCAACATATCCCAGCAATTATTATCTTCAAATCTCTGCAAGGCCATTCTAAGGCAGGAAAGAATATGTTGCATGTGGAGTCAGACGCAAAGCTGGGACCAAAGGATAGAAACTACAGAAGGTAGTTTCAGTTTGGTGCACTGAAGCAATTTCCAATAATCAGAGATATCCAAGGATGGCATGAGCATGTAGATAACTACCAGCAACAGTGCACAGGAAATTTCTGCACTGGCTGGGAGGTGGGAATAAATGAGATCAGAGTAAATTTCACATTTGCCCACACCAAGATTACCAACCTATTTGCATCTGTGTTGATATGCTCTGTTACAAGGGATAAATTGTCCATGCTAATCTAATGTCCTTTACTTCAGTACTTGATCGAACCCCTCTCATCGACTTAAGGATATCACTTCTATAGTTGTCACTTCCTTTTTGTACATGACCATTTTCCTCCTCTCCACTAAATCATTCCCATTAGCACACAGACATCATCTTTTAGAAAAACCCTCCCTTGACTCCATTTTAAGATAGTGTTCCATTTTTGTAACCCTTCCCAGCAAAATTCCTTTAAGAGAAAAAAAACCTGTTTATACATGCCATCTCGACGTCCTCTTCTTCCACTTTCATGAATTTAATTAGACTTTCATCCCCATCTCTCTACTGACAACTGATTGTTAAGGTCATTAAGAACCTCTACATTGGCAAATCCAATGTTCATTTCTCAGTTTCATCTTAACCTATCAATCACATTTGACACATCATCTACCCTCCTCCTCCTTCGGGAAGCACACTGTTCCATTCATCTCCAGGACACTTCACCTCCAAGACACTTCTCTGTTCTCTCACACTAGAAAGGCCACTCCTTGGTCTACTTTGCTAGTTCCTCCAACCTGTAAACAGTGGAATAACCTAGAGCTCAGTACTCAAATCTCTTTTCTTTAACAGTACTCATTCTCTAGGTAAGTGATCTCATCTACCTCTGATTTTAAATACCAACTATATATTATCTACTAATAAATTTATGTTTATTGTCCTGACCCCTCACCCTTGAACTCCAGACTCTTAAGCCAAACTCTACTCCCAGCTCCACTTAAATGTCTAATTAACACTTCAAATCAGCACATTCAAAACCAACTCTTAATTACCCAACTTAAGTATGCTCTTCACCATTTCAACAGATGGCAACTGAATTTTTTCAGCAATTCAGACCAAAAATTGTGTAGTCATTGCTGATTCCTCTTTCTCTAATATTCAGTTCATCCTGTCAGCTAGTCCTTCAAGACATTTCCTGAGTCTGACCACTTCTCACTTCCACTCCTACCAAGACACCACCACTCTGAACTATTACAACAGTCTCTCGCAGTCTATTTTCCATAAAAGTAGCCAAAATGATCTGTTTAAAACATAAATCAGATCACATTACTCCTCCGCTCAAAACCGTCTAATGACTTCCCAACTCTGCAGAATAAAATAACTTACGAGAGAGAACTTCCCTCTCTACTCTAAAATAGCGCACCTCTTCCTCCATTACTCTCTTAACTTCCTTACTTTGCTTTTTCTCACAGCATTTACCATCTGTTACTACATATTAATTTATTTTCATTAGAATAGTTTCTTGCACTTGAAAGAGACTCAGATAGTTGTTGAATAAATGAATGAGTGACTTCTAATATTCCTTTTCTTTGACCATTTATATTTTAAGTTCAACAGTGACTAGTTGTATCCAGAAAAGGGATCTCCAGGTTGAAAGCCAGAGAGAATAGCCTGGATTCTTATTTCCTGGGACTAGAGACAATAGCCCAAATAAATTGAAATAGGAATGGTAACACTCACTCTCAGAGGGTTTTCATTGAGGTATGGAGGCTCCCCTTCAATCATTTCGATGGCCATGATGCCCAGGGACCAGATGTCAACCTTGGGCCCATAGGCCTTTCGTGTCACAACCTCTGGTGCCATCCAGTATGGGGTTCCCACCATGGTGCTCCGTTTGCTCTGCTCTGGGGTTATCTGTGCACAGAATCCAAAATCAGCTAGAAAAGAAAAATAAGAGAAAGAACATACATTTAGGATATACACTCACTTCAGTAAGTGTTGACTGTGTGCCTACACATAGGTGACAAGATCTGCCTGGCTTCCAGCTCTGCTATCCTTTGTCTCTCCAAAGTCACTTGACTGCCACCTTCATGTCTAGCTCCTAGCCTATTTCCTATTGAACCCTGAAGAGAAATAGGAGGAATATAAGAAACACCATCTCTGGCCTCCTATCTCTCCTCAAACCAGGGGACTTAGTGTTAAAGTCCAAGCTGCCCATTTTGGTCTTGATTGCTTGTCCCAATTCTGCTTTGTTCTTGAAAAACCATTCTCACATTCTCAAATATGGCAACGAGGTCCTTGCCTTATTTCTTGGGCACGAGTCCTTGATTTAAACCCCAATCACCTATGACTAAGCATGGCCCTGTTTTTATGCCCCAGGCCCAGGGCTGCTAGCAATCCTTCCATAAACTGCCCATCCACCCATAACATAGCCTGTTTTTCTGGTCTACTGGTCTTTACACCTTTGAACAAAATGTTCTGCTTGCTGTGGTTTTCACATTATATTGCAATTATAAATTTATTTAATATTAGGAAGTCTTTGAGAGTACGGATTATATCTTCTTACTTGTCCTCATATCCCTAGAAGGATTGGCATGTACTAGAAATTCAATAAAAGTTTGCTGAATAACTGAATGAAAGAAATTACGCAAAACCCTTTTTTCTAATTATCTATTAAATGTCTTCCATACTAGATTGAGAAGGCAGGGAAAATGTACTCTCAGTGACCATCACAGGACCTAGCACAGAGTAAGCATTCAGCCAAGTTTTTTGTGGTTGTTGTTAAATGTATACATGAATGAAAAAATAATGAAATGATATCCTATGATTAATATAGAAGAATATAAAACAGCCCTCATATCCCATGAAATAATAAAGACCCTTTGGTGAGAGTCGTAGTTACTATTATATGATGACCATCTCACAGGAGACAGGGCCCCACAGGGAGAGAAGTATTATCATTCCTAAGGCTCCTACTTACTTAGCTTGACAGAGCCATCCATTCCCAACAGAATATTGTCACTCTTGATGTCTCTGTGAATGACCTGGTTCGAATGCAAAAACTCCAGAGCCTGCAGACACTATTGAAGTGGTGTGGGCAGGGGGAGAAAGAAAGGACATACATATAATACAGAAGACTTAATAGAAAATCAACTAATTCAACCTCTTCACTTTAAAATAAAGGAAGTAAGGCCCCAACGAGTAAAAGGACTTGCCCCAAAGCACTCGCAGAGCCAGATCTAGAACCAAGTCTTCCATCTCCCAGCTAAACATTCTTTTAACACTCCATGCTGCCTTTCACCTTAAAATAGTTTTTTAAGTAAAGGAGTTCCTCCAATGTATTTTTTTTTTTTTTTTAATTAGATCCTTGGTAAAGAACCTAAGGCCCAAGAGAAATTACTGAAGAAAAATGGAAAGGATCTTATAATGACAGACTGGAGGAAAACAACAAATAAGGGTCATATTTGAGGAAGCAGACATATGGAAGTGATACTAGAAGCAGTAAGTTAGCAGAATAATCTTATTTTGGTGAGGAGATATTTTATACTATTTCGGATATGCTGAATTTGACATCTGAAGACAAATGTCCAGTAGGCAACTGAATTTATAACTCTTAGTTTCCATACAGAGGTAAATATTTACAAGTCATTTGGGAAGAGATGATTTTTGTTTAAGTTATAGAAATGGTTGAACCTGGCAAAGGGTATAAGAGAAAGAGAAGAACCTTGGAAAACACCTATGGTACACAGGCAGAATGAATAACAAAGAGACACAATGGTACAATTAAAATGCCTGGTTCTGTTGCTACCCCACTAACTATATAATTCTGGACTCCCATCTATAAAATGTGGGAATCAGATGAGATCATCTCAGCTTTTCTACTAAATCAATAATTTGCTTTCATTGATCCAAAACTAATTTTTTAGAAACTTCTACCAATTAAAAAACACTAAAGATATAAGTGAACAGGAAAATACTATTTAAATGGTCCTAACCTAATACTTCACTTTCTAAGAATATACCAATGGCTAAATTAAGAATAAAACAATATCCAGAATTGGGTTTTCCCCGAAAATGTAAGAGCTGCTCTTCTTACAAGGGTGGAGACATCTCAGGATGTCAGAAATTATGATGAAAAAGAATGATCTTGAGAAATTGGAACCTCATACATTGCTGGCAGGAGTGTAAAACAGTACAGCTACTACAGAAATGGTTTGGCAGTTCCTCAAAAGTTGAGTACAGAGTTGTCATATGACCAGCAATCCACCTGTAGTTATATACCCATGAGAATGAGAACATACCTCCATACAAAAACTGGTATATAAGTGTTCATAGAGTAATTTTTTATTTTTTATAACAGCCGAAAACAGAAACAACTCAAATGTCCATTCTATTACTTGGCAATAAAAAGGAATGAGGTACTGATACATGCTACAAAATGGATGATTCTTTGAAACACAATGCTAGCTAAGTAAAATAAGCCAATTACAAAAGAACAAATATTACATGATTCCATTTATATAAAATGCCCAGTACAGGGAAACTACAGAGGTAGAAAATAGATTAGCGGTTACAGAGGGCTGGGAGAGTCAGGGCAGGAGACATGGGGAGTGACTGTTAATGGATATTAATTTCCTCTTTGGAGTGATAAAAAGCATCTAAAATTCATTATGATGGTGGTTGTACAACTCTATGAATATACTAAAAGCTAGTGAATTATATACTCTAAATGGGTGAATTATATCTCAGTAAAGATGTTTTAAAAAGGAGATGATCTCTATTAGAACTGAAGAATAGTAATACCATCTATTATACAACATTAACATTTTTTTCCAAGTGCTTTTTCATCCATATAGCACCCCTAAGGTATATACAGTGTGAATGTTGCAATTTCCATTTTATAGATTAATAATGAGGCAAAATGATTTCCCAAAGTATACGTATGTATGTATTCTCCACTAGTGAAACTTGGTTCCTGAGGGTAAGCAGGTGGGGTGAAAAAAATCTTAGGTATTACAATGGTTTATGACGCTCCAAAGGGCCAGAGTATGTAAACAGTTGACCTATGTATCTGTGATATTAAAATTTCATGGCAGGGAGTATGATTAGGAAAAAGGCTCCTTAAGAAGGAGACAATGAAAAGAAGGTTAAGAAATACTGCATTAGTAGTGGAACAAGGAAAAAAAGTCAGACCCCCTAAGAATCCCAGCCTGGTGTTAATTCCATTAATTAATTCCAATTACTTGTGAATATTCTAGATCCCAAAGTTGTTTGCAAAGGGGACCATATTTTCTAGGGCAGTACTGATTTCACATTTTATTTTTCCTAACACTGATTAAATATGTAACTACATAATTTCAGCAGTATGCCTTCAGATCTTGCACCATCAAACCCCAATCACACTATTATACTCATCCCCACAAAATTCTGAACCTCATCTCATTTTCTATGCTTCCCCTAATTTCCTAACTTTTCTATTATGTTGGTGCAAAAGCAATTGTGGTTTTTGGCATTTTTTTTTTTTTTAAGTAATGGCAAAAACTGCAATTACTTTTGCATTACTGGGCCACCAGAAAGTTCCAGTCTGTCATCAGCAAAACACCCAATATCTTCAACGTCTCTGAATATTCCCTTTATCTTCTTGCTCTAATGGAAATGAAATGTGGTTATTCCCTGAGGACACTGTCCAGGCCTTCTGGAGGGCTTTTTTTCTTCTTACATCAGCATATTATCGATTCTAGACATTTAATAGCAATGAGGAGAAAGGGAATATCTATTTGAGCTTTTTTTTTTTTTTTTCTGGAAGCATTTTACCCTAGATTTTTGCTGGCTTGCTTTTATATATCATTCAGATGTTTACTCAAATCCATAGCAAAACCTTCCCTGACTATCCTGTCTAAAATAGAACTTCCTCCATCACTACCTTCTTACTCTGCTTTATTTTCCTTATAGCACATAAATAAAGCAAGAAAGCAGAATAAAAATGATTAAAATATATGCCCAGATAAAAGAGATAAAGGAATATATAATAATGTGCTTAGAGTGGTTATCTTTAAGACTGGAATTACGAGTGACTTTTTACAATATATACTATCTAGTACTTTATAATTTTTCTACATTGGGTAGAATAAAGTTATCTTTAAAGAAAAAAAATCATGGTGATAGAAATGACAAACACACGTACAATACAGGAATGATAGGAGTGTCAGCAGTAATTTCTACCAATTCCACAGAGCCCAGACTGAGATCTCACTGGGTAGGGAACTTCAGGAGACAGGAATACGGAGGCAGCTTTCTACCCAAGACTGCTTGGCCCTTGGCCTTACCTCACGGCACACAGCTGCAATCTGGCCTTCATCCATGCATGTTTCTGTCACTACGTCTGTCAAGGAGCCTCCAGCCAAGTATTCCATAACAACCCATAGCTCATCTCCCACGAGGTAACTGCAGGAATACAGATAAAGGGTGAGAGGGAACAATCAGAGTACTCTAAGCCATGGCACTGGGTTTCAAAGGCTAAGCATATACCCAGAGTGAAACTACGTCTTAGCACAAAGTAAAGTAAAAGGTTCTTTACTTTGGGGAAAAGCAGAATCTGGGGGACAAAATCACTAACTGAATTTCTCAAGGATGCTCTTGGAGAAAACCAAGCATACATATTCTGTGAAACCCCAAAGGGCAGAACTAAGATCACTAGCTTA
This sequence comes from Rhinopithecus roxellana, assembly GCF_007565055.1. Classification (NCBI taxonomy): domain Eukaryota; kingdom Metazoa; phylum Chordata; class Mammalia; order Primates; family Cercopithecidae; genus Rhinopithecus; species Rhinopithecus roxellana. The sequence goes on along the minus strand of NC_044563.1, from coordinate 54,828,194 downwards.
AAGTGATACAATAAAATTGCATTTCATCACAACACAAAGGAAGACATTCTAAAATTAGAAAGACTGACATGATTCCCGCACCTCTAGAAGCATCCAAACATTTTGCAATGATAGGATTTAGAGTCCATGTTACCCAAAGAAGAGAGAGCTACTAACCCTCCCAGAGAGTCCTACCAGATCTGAGATCTATGAGACCAAGTATTGGGTCTTGTTTAAGACTCTATCCCCAGAGTCCAGCACAGCAAATGCCAATATTTACTAAATAAATCAATGAATGAAATAAAAGATAACTATAAATATTAAATGAAATAATGTTTATGAGTCCCTTAAAAGCTGCAAAGTGTTGTATACATAGTCATTATGCTGACAATTGACCTCTACTTTGACTGTCTGTGATTCAAGAATGGAATGAATTTAGCAAGGGCTTACAGAGCCAAAGCCATCTGATAAGCCAAGGCTACCATTTAGTAAGGTATCCCTGGAGAGATTGTGGGCTCACATGAGTTAGAAGTGATAGCTTCACTCAGGGGTTGGATCACTCAACCCTATTACATGATAAATAAAAAGGTCACTTAGCCTATCTGGTCAATGTTTCCTTACTATAGAACTGGACAAATAAAAACAAGGTGAGCCTAGAGCCCTAAAGTCTTCTGCCAGTCTTGGACAAAGACGCTGGATTGGAAAAAAAACATTTCTTGCACTGGCTTGAACTGTGTGGTATCATCTTATCTTCATCCTGTTATTGGGAACACTGCTGGACAGATGTGGAGACTGTTGGAAGATTTTAACAAATGCACTAAAGCAAAGGGTAAGATTTGAATCCTATTTTTTTGACTACTAATCGACTGCTCTTTCCATAAAACTTTGTGTTCTGATTTATAATTTTTAAATGTCCATGACAAATAAACATGACAGACTAAGTGTTTCTTCAACAATCTCTTTTGAGAGAGAAGACTATGGAGATTTGAACTGCTATGGTCTGAATGTTTGTGTCCCTCACAAGTTATATGTTGAAACTCTAATCACTAATGTTATTAGGAGGTGGGGCTTTGGAAGGTGATTACATCATGAGGGTTCTGCCCATGAGTTCATCCATATGTGATGGAGTTCCCTCTGGGACATCTCACAAAAACCACAGACCCTCATTTGCAACACCTTCACTGAATGCTCAGGTTAAGATCTTCTTCTATGATCTTACAAAGTGTACTTTTTTCTATACCAGACCAGGAACTATTTGAGGGCAAAGATAGCATTATTTACTTCTGATTTCCAGAGTAAAAGCCTCTGGGAATACCAGTAAAGGTATGATTAATAAACAAATCTATAAGTCTCTTAATCCTACTCCCAGAACACAAATTCCTTCAATAACATGGTCTTATCATTTAGATGCATCCACTGATGGGTAACTCACCATTTTGTGAGACAGGCCATACCCTTACTGACAGCTTTCATTTTTCCATATCCTGAGCCAAAATCTAAAACCCCTGTCGCCTTCAGTAGTTTGCACGAGCTATATTCTCTGTATAATAAGTTCTGAAAGAGATGATAAGGTACTAACTTTCAGAGGATTCTTCAGAGCCAGTCAGGACCCACGATAAGGAGACATAACCATCTCAAAGAAAAAGGGTTTATTCTTTACAGTGTTGGGAATGTCAAAGTTCAACTCTTTTCCTCTTTAAGGAAACTGAAGCTTACTAGTGTTTTAGATGCAGAATAAGAAGGCACCCTTATGAAATCTACCAGTAACAGGAAGAGGTAGCTGGTCATGCAATATAAGAGGTAAAGAAATTAGAGCCCAAGATATAGCCCAATTTCACCTCCACCTATGATGTCTCTGAACCCTGGGCAAGAAGCTTAACTTTTTTTTTGTTCAGGTATCGGAGAAAAGAACCTGATATAATAGAAAGGGCATTGATATTGGTGCTAGGAATATTCAAATTCAAAACACTGCTTTGCTGTTTTATGGCTTACTACTCTTGGACAAGTTATTAACATCTATAAACCTCAGTTTCCTCATCTGTAAAATATGGATAAAAAACCCTATCTCACAATGAGATACTGTTCATGAAAGTGCTTAGTACAAAATAAAGCACAATACAAATATTATATACAACCACTCTTACTATTTTGAAAAACAATTTTCATGAGCTGGAATGATGGGCTAAAACAATAAAAATGAGACTTAATGAAGATAGTGAAAAAGTTCTGTATTTCCAGTTTAATGCAAGCTATGTAAAAAAAAAAAATCAGAAATTTTAGTTGACTGCAAACTTACTAGGAGTCAAAGCACACGCCCTAAAAGATAAAACAAGAATGAAATCATTAAGCTGTGTTGAGTTTAGAAAGAGTCCCACTCTCTCTGTAGTGGTCAGATCTCAAATGAAACATCTAGTTCTGCACATTGCATTTTAAGAGAACATAAACAAACAAGGAGTTATGCAGGAGGATGAGCAGAATAAGGAAAGATTTGGGATATAAAATGAGTTAAGGACCTAGATGTTTGACTCAGGCAGATGGGCTGGTAGGTTTCCCTTAGGCAAAACAAACAGTAATAGGATCAACTGTTACAAGCTACACGGTGGTAGAGTTCAGCCTAATACAGAAGGATTTCCCAGCAATAAAGGTGTCTAGCATTACACAGGGTCACCTACAGAGAGCTCAGCATCACAGAAGACTCTTAAATGGAGGCAGTTCTGAGTGCTGGCACTGCCCTCTTCTCTGACAGTCCACCAATCAGTCCCAAAGGCCCTATCCCTCTGATGGGACCCACCACTCCATACCTGTCCAAGTAATTCACAATGTTTGGGTTCTTGTTTTCCCTCATGACCAGGATCTCATTAATAATCAGCTCTTTCTTGGGCTGCTGCTGAAGATTCATCTGCTTAATGGCCACCTGAAATCAGAGTATATTCAATGTGCAACCATAGTCATTCCCATTTATTGAGCACCTACTAAGTACCAGACCTTAAGTACTCAGGAAACAAAGATGAGTAAGATACAGTCTTAGCCCTCGAGTAATTCACAATTTGTCTAGGTAGACCAGTGGTCTTCAAAGTGAGGTCTCAAGCCAGCATTACCATCATCTGGGAGCTTGTTGGAAATAAAAACCTGGGGTCTCACCCCAAATCTACTAAATCAGAAACTATGTGATGTAATAAGTCCTCCAGGTCACTGTGATATACACCAAAGTTTCAGAATCAAACTTTGGTGTAGAAAAATACTTTTAAAAAGTCACAACAGAAAAGAGATGCTATAACAGAGGTTCATACAAAATGCTAGCAAAACACAAAATATGGCAAAAGCCAAGAACTCTTTCAATCTGGCCAAGTATAGGGACTTCATAAAGGGAGAAGTGACTTTCTGAACCTGGTGTAGAAAGATAAATCAGAGTTGACCAGGTCAAGAAAGAATAGAAAAGGAGGATGAGAGCTCTATCTACAGAAATAAAAACAAATTTCCAGACAACATGAATATAAGGTATACTTTAGTTTCTAAGGTACTTGGTATCAATTCCTTCTATATGTAAGGTACTATTATAAGGTGTTCTCAAATTTGTTATTTCATTTAATCTTCAAAGACACCTTGTGTGCTAAATATTACTAATGATTCAACAGATGGGGAAACTGTGTTTCAGAGAGGATGTGACTTGCATACATAGCCATTCAACAGCAAAATCAGGATTAGAACCCTCAAAAGGGATGCCAAGTTATCCTGTACATGTAGCCAGATTAATTTTCCCCCACAGTACACATTTGATAACCTTGTTCAAAAACTTACATGGCTCCTGGTTGCCTAGAAATGTTTCTCAGTACGACATTCAAAGTTCTCATGATCTGGCCCCTACTTTACCTCCAACTCTATTCCTTCACAGAGGAGTGTTCATGGAGAACACTCCATGTTCTCCCTGGTATCTAGTTCCCCTTTCTTTGTTCACAATCTTCTCTTCATCTGGAACAGCCTGTATCATTTCCATATATTCAAAAGCTACTTAAGCTTTGTATCAAGCCAAAGGAAACTTCATTCTCCAAACCCAATATGCCTTTTCCCTTCTTTAAAGCCCTATAAGATCATATTTATCCCTCTTTTATGGAACTTACAACTTGCTATCATGTATAATGATTAGTTAGGGGTAGGGTATCAAGAAGTTTGAGGGCTTGACTGAAAGCCCAGAACCCCAATGCCAAACACAAGCCTTTACACACATAGAGTTGGTGCTCAAGAAATGTCTGCAGAAAGGAAGAGGGCAAGCGGGAAGTCAATAGGTTGGTAAGTACTTTGTTTTTAAATAAAAACAACAAAAAAATGGCAATGGGCTCCTCTATACCATAGGAGTATACTTTAAATTATTTTCTAAGTGTTCATTCTCTAGAGATATTTTGCCTTTTTCCTGCTTAGTGGACAAGAACACGAACATCTAATAGAACGAAGTTGTCTTTCTAGAAGCAGCAAGAAGTATAAAGAAGGAATGATTCAAACTTTTATGTGACAAATCCCTGACTCTATTATTTCTTCAAGTCAAGAATGGACAGTCTTTTGCAGAGACCAAGTTAATCATTAAGAATAGAAGTAATTCCGTAAAAAAATCTGACCACCTCCATTCCCTACCTCAAGTAAGGAAAAATTGCTTTGGAGTGGAGTTTCCTGTTAGGTCAGGCTTCTGGTCTGGTGGCAGCTGTCTATAACAGCTGAGCATTAGTTTTTCCTAACGTTTGAAAAGCAACATGTTGATCTAAAGATATTAAGTATAGTTAGCCCTTATAACACACATTAAGGACTGGAGCCAGAAGAATGTCTTTTGAGTTACTCATGCCATCTTGGAGGATGGGACACTGCTTATGAACCTCACAGTGGTCACTGCTGGCAGCAGCAAGGAAGGAGAGGCATAAAGAGGCTAACACGGAGGCTGGGGCAGGACATGGGAGTCCTTTTCTTTTTTCTTTTCCTTTTGAGACAGAGTCTTGCTCTGTTGCCTAGGCTGGAGTGCAATGGCAATCTGCTCACAGCAACCTCCGCCTCCCGGGTTCAAGCGATTCTCCTGCCTCAGCCTCCCGTGTAGCTGGGATTACAGGGATCCGCCATCACGCCTGGCTAATTTTGGTATTTTTAGTAGAAACAGGGTTTCACCATGTTGGCCAGGCTGGTCTCGAACTCCTGACCTCATAATCTGCCTGCCTCGGCCTCCCAAAGTGCTGGGATTACAGGCGTGAGCCATTGTGCCCGGCCGGGAGCCCTTTTCAATAGCTACTAACTATGGGCTAGGCTGTGTCCTTCATCTATCAGACCCCACCTATATAGGCTAGGATATAGCATTCCTATAACAGAAAAAGAACTAGACTTGAGATCTGAGAACTTAAGCTCAGGACCTGTCACTTACTGACCTTGACCAATCACAAGCTCTCTGAGCCTCAGTCTCTTCATTAATACATTGAAGATAATCTCAACCTTGATTCCCCTCTTCTCAGGATTGTTTTGAATACCAAGTGAGACAATGGCAAATGCATTACTCACATATAAGTAAATAAGCAATAAAGTTAGACAATAATGAAAATGGTAATCATAGTAATAATAGCATTTAATAAGTACTTGGCACAGCAACCACTCTCCCACCACTACTGTTTATCAAATACCAACTGTGTGCCAGGCTCTGTGCTAGATGCCCTACTTATATTATCACAGTAAAACCTAACAGCCCTGCAAAGTAAGAATCATGATCTGCATTTTCAGGTATTGAGGCGAAGACTCATAAGAAAATTCTAAGGTCATAATCAATACCCACAGGTCCATGTGACTCCAAAGGCTCTTCCAGTCTGTTCTTTCTATTATACACATTCTCTCTAAAAACACACTTGAAAAATAATTGTTGATCTGTAACTGGAAGACTTCCCAGTACCAACATTCTTCCTATATGTGAGACAATAGGTCTGCCCTTCTCAGCTGGATAACCCCCAATAAGCATGCACTCACAAAGACCGCACTCACAAAGACCGAGAGCATCCTGCTGACTCCACTAAAGATTTATTCTCCCTGGGGCAGGAAATGAAGCCTTCCTGACCACACTGCATTAGCCACCCTGATGGACTCCCTTTCATTCATAGTTTTGTAACCACAAGGCAGGCATACAATGATATTTAAATTTCTCTTTCCTCTGGCCAGCTTCTCACACAGCCAGCCTCCAGGCCTTTCAGGAACCACCATCATCACCTACCTGCCTCCCATCAAGGACTGTGAGGCCTGAGAGGCCAGAAACATGACAAGGGACTCTAGTATCTAACCTCAGCTCTGTTGTGCTCTTGCGGCCCAAAACACACAGGATTAGGCGTCAAAGATTCTAAACCAGTCCCTGCTAATCGCTGACAGTACAACTTTGCAAAAAAGTTATTATACACCCTGAGCCTCAAATTCCTCAGCAGTAAAGAAAAAATAGTATTACCTACCCCATAGAGTTCTTTTCAGGATTGGTATAACCTTCTTTATTTTAATCTCTGCATCATATTCACCATCATTAAAATGTCATGATAATACTATCCTTCTTTCCTCACCATTATTTTTACTTTAAGGCAGATTTCTGTCAATATTACAAGGCTTTTATATGTACACAAAGGAAATTGCGGTCTCTTACATTTACACATGATTTTAATGTCTGTGAACTTTCACAGAATTCTTAGCATAAGGTGTGGCATAAAGCAAATGCTTTGTGGAATACATACATATGCATATGAGTAAAAATGAATAAATATGAATATGTAGTTCATAAAGTTTATAATGCATTTTCACATGTATTGCTGTACTGAATTCTTTCAACACTTTTGTGGACATTTTATCATGCACATTTTATAAATATATAAAATTCAGGCTCAGAGAGGTCAGATGACTTGCCCAAGGATATATAAGTAGCTAAAGGCTCATAAGCATCTAGTTCTTTGGATTCTCACGTCAAAGAACAATGAATAAATCTTTAACCATAATAATGATTTTTAAAACTTGGCCTACCCTAGGTGGAGCCTTAATATTTGGCTTTAACACTTGTAAAAACTCACGAGAGCCTAGTGAGATACATGCTACCGCTATTAACCATGACTTCTCCAGGATGCCACGTGGTTTCAACCACCAAAAATATAGAAGCACGTGTCTAGCAGCCTCCCTTACAGAACCCCAACTCTATTTTCATTGGAAGAGGAGGTGCCTCTCTCAATTGCTGTGTCCCGGTACTCTCTGAAGAAATAACTTCTCTGGGGCAGCTGCTATCCAGTTCACTGGCTGACACTCCTACTCTGCAACCAAATATTAGAATGCAAGGAAACCTCAAGTACTCTATATTCCCTTCTTAACTTCCTTCTACTGAATATAAGACCTTGGGTCAGCAGGCTTTAGCTATAGTTCTCATGGCTTAATGAAATGAGAGGGACAAAAAGCTGCCTCCAAATAAATGAGGATTTCACTGTTCAGTGGAAAGTAAAGGTAGCACCAGTAGATTAGGAGTCAAGAGACATGGTTTAAATCTCCTGTAGATCAGATTTCTCCCCCAAGCCCCAGACCTGTATAAGCAACTATCCACGTAGCAATCAGGCAGTATCCAATTTCCTTTTCCTTTCTCCTTGAATAATATCACCCACTTGTAAACAATGTTCACATTCAGTCAATCATCTAATTCTGTCGAACCTACCTGCTAAGTATCTCTCAAATCCATCCACTTCCCTCCATCTAACTATTTCACCTTAGTCCAAACCTTAGGTTTCATCATGTTAGCCTGCTATTTGGCTCTTGTATGCTACAGTAAGAAACTAGAAATGTTCCAGCTGGGCGCAGTGGCTCACGCCTGTAATCCCAGCACTTTGGGAGGCCGAGGCAGGAAGATCACCTGAGGTCAGGAATTTGAGAGCAGCCTGGCCAACATGGTGAAACCCCATCTCTACTAAAAAATACAAAAATTAGCCAGGCATGGTGGCAGGTGCCTGTAATCCCAGCTACTCAGGAGACTGAGGCTGGAGAATTGCTTGAACCCAGGAGGCGGAGGTTGCAGTGAGCAGAGATCACGCCACTGCACTCCAGCCTGGATGACAGAGTGAGTCAACCCCATCTCAATTAAAAAAAAAAAAAAAAAAAGAAATTAGAAATGTTCCTATTGACCTAACAAGGGCTAAAAATTAATCCCAAATTAAAAGAAACAGAACTAAAGGGCAACAGTGGGTGGTAGATACTCACCTCCTGTCCTGTGGCCACATCCATTGCAGTGTACACGGTGCCTGACGCACTGAACAGTAAGGTGGCGGAGAAAGAAGGAAAAAAAATAGTGTTCAATGAAGTGATATTTGTCAAATGCAGTTCTACACACAATCTGTGAGTGTCAAAAACAACAGCAGTAAAAATAATCCTCTCCCTGCATCATCCATTCTCATACTTAAGAAGACATTAAGTGGTAGTAAATAGAATGTAGGCTCTAGTGCCCAAGAGACCCGAATTCCAACCTGCTACTTCTACCTAGTACCTACTAGGTAGGATCTTAAGAAAGTTATTTAACTTCTCTGAGCTTCACTTTCCTCATTTGTAAAGTGGACATAAGAGAATATAAGATAATTTAAATTGATTAGTTCATGTAAAGTACTTAGCCAATTGCATAACATATAACGGATGTTCAATATATATTAATTTCCTGTTCCTGCTTGCTTCTCTCTTCGCCTCCATCACCCTTGGCAAGTGGCTCTAATTTCTTCTGGCTTCAAACTCTTCATCTATAAAAGGGATAAGATTAGATCTATGATTTTCAACTAGGGGGTGAGAGGTGAGGAGAAAGGGGTCCTGGGGAGAATTTCAGAATGTATTTGGGGGTGAGCCAGCATGTCTTATATATTTATCAAAAAGCATTATGAACTTTTGGGGTGTCAGTAATATTCTTTTTCTTAATCTGGGTACTGGTTACATGGGCGTGTTCACTTTTTGAAAATTCATTGAGTTGTATACTTATATATGCTACCTTTAGTGAAAATTTCCATTAAAAAACTATAAATAGTAAAAAACTATAAAAACTTGAAGAACCACACTGAATAATCTAATCTCAAAGTTCCCTTCCCGCTCTAATATTATAGGATATACTTTGATCCTTTAAAATAAAATAATGGCTTTCAATCATTTATTCCATCAATAGGATATGCAAATTTTGTTTTCTGTAGTTTGTATTATAAAAGTGGTTTTTAGTTTTCATTTTTCAAACACAAAATGATATGAAATATACTCTTTCAAACATATATGTTCCCAGAAGATCTGAGGGTACCTCTGCCCCACCCCCAAGGTAAGAATGACCCCACTAGACACGTGTGTACACATATGTATGTAATTATACACACATTCATATATACAGACAGAGAAGGGGGGAAGAAATGCAGAAATAATGCTAGCAAAGTAATAATTCATTCAAAATAACTAAATCCATTCAAAATAACTAAAACCCTCATTTTATGCTTGGAACCATAAACCCTGTGTATTTACAGGTAAGTAATTTGTAAAACATATTTGTACCTATACATGCCATATGTTGGGTACACACGATGCAATTTGAAGAAAATTAAAATTCTGCTCTATTACAAGACTGCTTCCTAGGCAAGCCCTGAGATTATAATTCTTGGAGAAGTCAGGTCAATCCAGGGGGAAATGTCATGTGTAAGCATGCCTTGCAGCTAGAAACCATGGTCACCAGCTCCCTAACCATCACTCTCTAGTTGGGACCCTAGCTACATTCCTGGAAACTGTGATTATAACATATTGGCTATCAAATAAGGATTGGATGGCTTGCATAGGCAGTTATTTCTTCGCTGCCTGATTATCCTGCCCCTAGCTATCTTCTGTTATAAAGCTGGTATCTGTCTTCCTAACCCCATCCTTTCCTGATCCTACTAGATGTACTATTCTTAAAGGGCAAACATGCCCAAGCCTCAGGGCACTGGACATTTAGGAACTGTCTCCATGATTACAAAGTTCTAAAAAGCTACTCAGGCCCACTGGTTAATACCTATTTCTAACTTGAATAGACATATAATTAGACTATGAATTCCAAGTCCAAAAGAATAATAATCTTCAGGTCTTTAAGGAGAAATAAAAGCAAGCAAAAATTATAGTATTACCAATTCATCATATTGGTGTGGCATTTATATTTTTAAAATTATGCAGTGTGGAAACATGAGCATAGGTGCTTAATAAATATTTCATTCTTCCTTTAGCACTAACAGACCTGTCAAGTAAGCAAGGAAAGAACACTGTGCAGATGTTGCCTATTTATAGGTCTCGTACATCAGTAACTAAAAAACAAAACAAAAAAAAAGTCACAAAAGTTCTGGAGTTTTGTAAAAGGCCCTCAATTTACAATCTGTCTTCCTTAAATTTACAGGAAGAAACTCCAGTCCAGAGAAGAAACGTGACTTGCCTATGCTTGTCCATGTACATTTCTGCTATATTCTTAATATCTCAATTTCACTACCTAAAGGAAATACCATCCCACATTACTCTGAGGTAAGCAAAATATTTTCTTTCTCAAGGTGTTAAATACCTTACACCAGTTCAGACTCACAAAAGCATGTCTAGTCTGAAAAACACTGCAACCAGAAAAAAAATGAGATCCACTCAAGCCCAGAGTTGTTTTGAGGATTAAACAATAAATGCAAATAACAGATGTGAACTGTAGAATGCTGTATAAACATAACCTCCCTATATTATGCAATCTTTTATCTTATTTTCAGAAATTCTTGGGTGTATAATTAAAAAAAAAAAAAAGAAAATTTCAATGACATCATTAGCAACAAAGCTTTCATTCCACTAACACTGAGAGCCAGACATTTTTATTTTTCAGTTTCTTTTTATCTCTTTTGGTGGGTCTTTAGAAATCTCATTATTTTTATTTTTTATAGAGAGGTATAACTTAATTTGCACAAATCTTAAGTGTACAACTGATTTTTATATATCTACACACCTATGTGTTCACTATCAAGATCACCCCCAAAGATTCCCTCATGACTATTCCTACTCAACATCCTCCTCCCAGAAATAACTACACTGTTCTGACTTCTATTATCATACATTAGTTTGCTTGTTCTTGAATTTCATATAAATAGAATGACATAGTATCTGCTCTTTTATATCTGGCTTCTTTCACTCAAAAAAATGGCCAAATACTTTCAAAAGACACTACAGTCATTACCCCCAAAGATTCCTTCATGCCTAATCCCACTCTACATCCTCCTCCCAGAAATAACCACTATTCTGACTTCTATTATCATATATTACTTGTGCCTATTCTTGAATTTCATATAAATCAATTGAGACAGTATCTGCTTTTTCATATCTGGCTTCTTTCACTCAAAATAACAGCCAAACACTTTAAAAACACAGGACAGTCATGTGTCACATAACGATGTTTCAGTCAACAATGGACCACATATGATGGTGGTCCCATAAGATTATGATGGAGCTGAAAAATTCCTATCACCCAGTAACACTGTAGCAGTTACAACGTCATAGCACAATTACTTTGTTTTTTAATAAATGTAATGTACAGTCTAAGTGTACAGGGTTTATAAAGTCTACAGTACTGTACACAGTAATGTCCTAGGTCTCCACATTCACTCACCACTCACTGACTCACCCAGAGCAACTTCCAGTCCTACAAGCTCCATCCATGGTAAGTGCCCTATACAAATACACCTTTTTTTTTTTAACCTTTTATGCTGTATTTTTACCATACCTTTTCTATGTTTAGATATACAACTACCATTGTGTTACAACTGCCTACAGTATTCAGTACAGTAACATGCTGTACAGGCTTGTAGCCTAGGAGCAAGAGGCTACATCATATAGCCTAGGTGTGTAGTAGGCTATACTATTTAGTTTTGTGTTCACTCTATGATGCTCACATGACAAAATTGCCTAAGGATGAACTTCTCAGAACATATCCCCTTTGTTAAGCGACATATGACTATACAATTGTTTGCCTATCTTTTTCTGTTGACTTGAGGTCCTTGAAAGCACAGATTGTCTCTGAATTCATAGTGCCTAGCACACAATAGGAACTCAGTTAAGATTTGCTGAATTCATTACACTGAGGGCAGCATACAAGATACAGAGAAGGATGAATGCCAGATGGATAAATTCTGGCATCTACCTAGAAAAATAGGTCCTATCACACTAGTAGCAGGGTTTGTATTTCTGGGTCTTCCATTTTATATTAGTGCTGTTGGAGCTCAGTACTAGGACAAACAGGGTTCATCCAGAAAAGCAGAGTTATAATTTGGGAAGCTGGTTTTGTGCTAAGAAAAAAAATCGTTCTCTTACTGTCACTGCAGGGATATTTTTAGCCACATGGTCAGCTAATGGCACATCTCTCATATTAAGCGCAATTCTGCCAAATCTGAAGTCATTCTAACATAACAACTCCAGATGGGTGAGGGGTGAAGTGGAGAAAGAAGAACAAGGTTTATGAGAGGCAAAATAAAAGCAAAATCATATATGCCAGCATACACACTTTAAAGTCATTTCTCCAGGGAAAGAAAATGCCCCTACTAACCCTTGTCCAATCTTCTCAAACCGTGTATATTTCTTCTTAGGATCGCCCACACTCACTATGCTTCCTTTGAAAGAAACAGAGACCATGAATCATTTTTTCCCAAATCAAGATACAAAAAAGGTCCCACATTTCCCCAAACCCTGGAGTTGGCATGGGTTAAAGAACTACCTCCAATAGCCAAAAAGCATGCTAAAGAGGCCCTCAGTTTTTCCCCCGTAAGTCTCAACCAAAAGTTTCATCACCTTGACTGCTTTGATTCACAGCAAGCTATTCCATTTCTAAACTCCTAAAAGTCATTCATGTTTTAATTAATACAATCAATAAATATTTACTCATTTAATACGCACCAAGCCATATGTTGTGTTAGGAATGAAGAGATATGACACAGTCAAGGCAGTTCCTGCTCTCTAGAAGGTCAATTTCATGGAGGAGACAGATAAGTAAGCATAAAGTTCCATGAAAACATAATTGCTATGATAAATACCAAAGGGGTACAGAAAGAGGCACCAAAAAAAAAAAAAAAAAAAAAAGACTGGAAAAGCTTCAGAAAGGTAACATATGGACTGATTTCTACTTTAAGTAAAAGCCAGAGAGATAAAGTAGAGAAGATGTTTACAACAAAGAATATTTCAAGCGCAACGACGTAGAGGTTTTCCATTGGGTTTTACAACTTGTATTTTAGAGATGGAGAAATTGAGGCCCACAGAAGGAAAGAAGATACTTCCCCAAGGTCACACAGCAAATTGGTGTCAGAGCTAAGATTAGGAGCTTCATTTTTAGTCTCCCGGTCCACTGTACTCTCCATTAATACCCAATTACTAGGAATTGGTACTTTTCACATATATTACCTCATTAGATTTGCAAATGAGGTAAGTATTAACATCCCTATTTTAAAAATGAGAAAAATGAGGTTTAGAGAACAGTAGAAAATTGCCTAAGACAAGTCAGTGGGTGGTTGAGCAGAAGCTTCAATTCAAGTGTCCTAACTCCCAGGCCAAGTCTTAATTCTGAATCATAATTCTAAATGTTATTGTTAAAAAAAAAAAAACAAAACAAAACTCTGGTTTAGAGAACAAGACCACATACAGGAGTAAACAGATGACTAGGTAAGTGGCTTTTCTTACTTTGTCATTTTATGAGGGATCCAGAAAAGGGCAATTTTTAAAACAGTGAAAATTTGTTTTAAAGTCATATAGGAATTAATCAGGAAGAACTAGAGAACCAGAAAGCAATGCCAGTTTGCAGACATCGCCAAATCGGTCACATTGAATCCTTTTTGGAAGTAAGTAGACACAGTGAATAAATTAAAGCCCTTGTCAAATGATTCTTCCAAGCCCACAGATCAACCTAGTTCTTCCTTCTAATATGAATTCTCCTGCAGTTTACTGAAACACAGAAATAAGCTACCCTAACATACGCCCATTTCTGGCAGCTAAAGAAAAGTAAAATGGAAGTTTCCACTTGACAGCAAGAGGCAGTATGCTCTACTTACAGGAACAAAAACTGTGTTCTAACCTCAGCCCTGTCACTTTTTAGCTGTGTGATTTGGGGCAGGATATTTAGCCTCCCTGAGCCTCAGATTATCTTAATAGCAAAAATTAGGATCACAACACTTTTCTTCACAGGGTTAATAAGAGAATTAAATTTTTAAAAAATCAAGAAAATATTTTGCTTGTCATTTGATACATAAAATGTTAACTTCCCTTCCCTCTTTTCCTACAACCAAGATGGCAGATCTGTCTTCTCCTAGATCAATGGCAAAACATCAATAATCAATCACAGCGCCCTTTTCCACTAGGTCCTCAGTCTTTCTCAAACATGGCATTCTAGTCAATTCATTAGAGAAAAACTATTTGTCATCTCTATAATACATGCCTAGGGGTGAGGAGTACCCTGCCCTCAAAGTGAGCTATCTACACTCTCTCACCACATCCCCATCCTAACATAGTATCCAACCAGGGCTGTGAGACAGGGAACATAGGTGCAGAGGCAGGGTGGAGAGCAGTCTGAGGCTAAGGTACCAAGCATGGCCAGCCAGCTGCATGGACCAAGCCTACGACCAGGAAATCTCTGTGCTTGACCAGTCATAAAGCAAAGAAAGGTTCAGAAAGCGACAAATTCCTTACGTAATTTCTCCAAGATCTCCTCATCAGACATTTTAGGCTTCTTCTTCTGCTTCTCAGTATTCCGGGTCAAAGCATCTGGTGGAGTGGTGTTATTTTCAGTAGGTGAAATGGGAGATGTAGCCACGTCCCGAGTTGAAGTGACAGGAAGTGGTTCAATCACAGACCGTGTGTATACCTGCATTATTAGGGCAAAATTTTGGCAAGACCAGCCTTTGTTAGCACAGGGGAACCTCTCCTAGATGTGAGGTTAGAACATCCACAGAGCAAACCCCAATAAATTCATCCTTTCTCCTATGTCAAAATCTGTATTACTCCTCCTTTGTGCCCAGGCCCATCCATTCTGGGTAAAATGGCCTTCCGTACTCTCACTGTAAACAAAAGAAGTGAGTCTCAGCACTAAAGATATTCAATAGAGGCTAGACAACTATCAAAAGAAATTAGTTAAAGACAATTCTATTAGATAAGGATCCCCTTCATCTATAATATTTTATGCTTCCCCAAGCTAAAAGAAATATCCTGTATTCCCACAGCACTTTGCATTACTAGCACAACACCAACTTCTATTGAGTTATTCCCTCCTTACATCCTGAACCCTTGCAGGGAAGGAACTACTTTTGTTGTTCATCAAGAGGCAGTAGAGTGTGGTGATTTAGAACATAGACTCTGGAACCTGATTGCCTGAACTAAAATCCCAACTCTTATTCTTACCTTCTGCCTGACTTTGGGCAGGTTACTTAACTTCTCTGTGTTTCAGTTTCCTCATCTATAACGTGGTGATAATAATGATACTTATCTTTGGGGTTGCTGTAGGAGTAAACTGATTAATATGTTAGGTAATCAGAATCATCCCCAGCAGACATTAAGCACTCAAACTTTACCTTTTAAAAATATTAAATGTCCTATTCATTCATTTATATAACATTTACTGAGAATCTACTTGTTGCCTCACCCTCTACAAAATGCTGCCCCATCCTCTCATTCTCATAAAGGAGGTGAGAAAATCATAACTACAAGGCAGAAAGTGATACACGTTATAAAAAAATGAGCAAGCTATATACTACTGAGGTACAGAAGTGATCATAAGTTATACTTTTTCCTAGGAGATGCTTCAACGTATTTATCAGATTTTATCTAAAAATATCACAATTATCTTTTGGATAGTCCATAAACTGTAAAAGGACAGGGAATGTGGGTCATTCATCCCTGAGTTTCTCCATCTAACCATTTACTGAAAAAAAGCAAGCATTCAGGTAAATATTTGATGGAATAAATAAACAAACAGGATCCTGCAGCTGGATCCTGAAGGACGGATAGGTTTCTACAAAGAACAGAGGATCATTTATCTATGATGATCATTTATCTGGATGATGCAAAGCCATTTGCAGCAGTGGGACTCAAACCCATGGCTCCACAGAGACTAAAGCCTACTAAATCCTGCACCTTGGACTGCTTGACCACGCTACCTTTTGACTGGAGAGGCTTTTAAAAAATAGGTGGAAATGGGAGAGAACTTTCCAGTAGTGGGAACAGCAATAAGCCAAGACACTGAAATCAGAGGTGATGGTTTCTTTCCTGATTACTACTCTAGTATAACGATTTCTCAATTTTCTATTCTTGTACCTGTAGACAAACTATATCCCAGGTATCTAAACCTATACTTTCATGCCTTATCCTCTTTTGCCTGTCTTGACATGTCTCTTTGAAGACAGAAACTTTGCCTTTTCCTTCTCTAATAGTCTCCTTCTCTGGCTCCTAGCACAGGTTTGCACACACAAAAATACCACTGTGCTATGGTGGAAAACAACCTGGAGTTGGGGTTAATTACCTGCTTTCAAATCCTGGCTCTTTAGTTTACTAAGAGATTGGGCAGATCAATTCACCTCTCCAAATCTCAGATGCTTCTTCTATAAATTAGGAATTAACAATACCCTTTTAGAAAGAAATGCTATGAAGATCAATTAATTAATTAATTAATTCAATATTTACTGTCCTCTGATATTTAGCCACCTCTGCAGGTGCCAAGAACTATGTTAAACACTAGAAATACATATATATAGATTTCCTCTACTTTTTGAGGTGTTCATGGTTTAGTGAGGAAAAAAAATGTTTTAAATGAACATGCCTACAAATAAAAAAAAACATATCAGTGTTAACAACTCTCCCATTTTGAAGCCCATTTTCCCTTAAGGTAACTTTGTGACCTACAGAGAAGATGATTCCACAGATTCTGTTTATAAGTTCTCATCTTAAAAGGTCATATAATTCCTTTGGATTTCCTCCACAGCATCTCCAATAGTCACTCAGCCAATTTCTGTTTGAACACCTCCCTGAATGCTGTATTCCAGAGGTAGCCCTTTTTTATTTATTTATTTATTTTTCAAGATCACAGAAGTGCTAGATGGTTCCTTCATTATGGACCTAAACAAAGAAACACTAGTAGAGTATCATCTGATGGCAGGTCAGTGCTCAGTGATGAAAAATTAAGTAAAAGGCACAGAGACTAGATTTTTCAAAGCAAGGGTAAAGGGACTATGGCTATTCTCAGATGCAGGAACCTCAAAGAAAGTTAAATAGAAATCATTGCCAACATCCGGCATCAAAATGTACTCCTGATGCCCAGTATATTAATAGCGCTAATGTATTTATAAATTCTCTTGGGTCTTTCAGTATTATCGATAATACTCTAAGAGGCTGAGTGCTGCATATTTAACAGAGAAGAAAAGATCTGTAGCAAGACAATTTGTTGCTTCCCTGGAGACTGGAATAATTTGTTTGTCCTGCACTAATCCTGTATATCTTCCTGTCCCTGCATCAATCCTGTATATCTTCCTGTCCTATCTGTGGAGAACAGGCTAAGCAAACCAAGACTGGATTAGTATAAACATCAATTACATAGGACACTTTGGGACTATCTGCAAACCGATGATAAATAAATACACCATTTTTTGTCTTTAATCATACAGAAAGTACCTTTAGTCAAGGTAGTTCAGTGATTTCACCAGCTCCAAAATCTAAGGACCTCTACCAGAATATTAAATTTCTAGGTCTTAGCACCAACTCCTCCCTCTCCCCACTTACTCTAATAAATCACAAAACTGTCCAGGTCCCAAAGACTCACAGATTTTGTGTGCTCTGGGCGTGGAGCAATCACTGGCGGTGGGGTAGCATCATCATCATCATCATCCTCATCTTCTGAAACTGGTGGCACTGCAGGAGTCTCAGACACAGCCTTCACATTCTGTGCAAAGAAGAAAAGCAAGATGCATCTGGTCCAGCTGCCATGGAACTTAACTATCAGGATCACCAAACCCCCCAGGGAGAAATCCCAACCTGATACGCCTTCTGAAATCCACATTAGCCTCCAAGCTCTCACCTCCGTGTAGCTAGTCTCAGAAACTCAATCTGTTTCTCCCTCTTCTCTTAGCCATCACTATCCACTCAGTCCCTTGGAGCTTCCTTCTCCCACCCAAAGCCTAACTGTGAATGGGAAGCTAGCTTACAGCTTTTCTACCTGCCTCTCCCCCAACCCAACCCCTGAAGACAAGCTCACAGTACCTTCTTATTCTATGAATTTTGCTCTCCATGCTGAATAGGAAATAAAGTATGAAATGTAGGGAAGGGATCAAAAGTTTCTAATTTTTCAAAATTCATCGTTATAATTTCTTACTCTCTCCTGATATGGTAAATGGCAGTCTAAACAGGCTTTTGACTGTCCTTTTCCTCTCTTAGCAAAAATCTCCTGGACCCATTACATCACCAGGGGTCCTCACCTCAACCTGAAGATAAAGAACATTAGCATCAGGATCATGTTGTCTAAAGAGAACAATGAATTTCTCCCCAGACTGGATACTATTTCCCTAAGCTTCTGCCCTACCCTGGAATGGAACTTATCACTAATTAGATCTGCTCACAATCTGTGACAACCTGATTTCCCCATGCAAACTGTAACAGAGCTGGGCCAAGAGTGGCAGGTTTTAGGGCAGGTCCAGGCAAAAATAGCATACCATTACTGTTTATTACACAGAATTAAGAGACAAAATGCCTCCAAAACATGAGATTTTTGACAGAGATCAAATGATTCTATCATTTGGTCAGCAAAGAACTAGAGAGGCAATGGGGATCTTTTAATATATACTATATAATTCAATAGTTTCAGGTATTTTCAGAGCACCTACTTTGTGCTCAGTAAGACTGTGATAGATATTGTTGACATAAATGTACAAAGATGAAAAAGATGGTCCATGTCCTAAAGTAGTGACCATCTGGTATAGGAGATAGACAGAGGATGAGAGCCCCTCCTGCCTGACACCTGGAGCCTCCTAAGAGGAAGGTCAAGAGTCAGAATAACGGGATAAATGGAAGAACTAAGGAATAATATACTAGAGCTACTGACTGTGGGAGACTGTCTTTTACCACATTTGACATACAAAAGTAGGAAAAACTGGCACTCTCATAGACTTTAATAGGGCCTCCAGCACAAAGCATAACTTAAAAACTGACAGTGCTGGGCATATATAAGCAGTTGTGGTGACCACAGGTAATAAATCTGTCCTCTTGGTTTGAAGTTTAATCACCTGAGGAATGTGAAGGAAGAGGAGTGTTATAATTTGAGGGATGACCTTAAATCGTTTTCAGTTCCAAAACTCAACAGAGGTTCTTTCCCTGTCAAAATATGTATTTCGATATTTTTCTGCTCTAATTTATTTTCTCCCCACTAGTCAACAAAATTTAACTAAAAACCTAACGTGGGAATAAAGTTGACTCAGCAAGGCTCTTCATCATCAGGTAGCCCTGGAGCTCCCCTGATGTATACTATAAACACTAGGTTTATTTGCTTTATAAAACTGTAGAGAAGGGGATTTCATCACCTTCCTCAGTAAAAGATTCTGTCTTCCATAGGTGATAGCTTTGGGCAGTGATATTAACATCTGTCAGAGAGAGAAAGGTCTAGGTTATTACCTGGATTTTTACTTGTTAGCCCTGTGTCCTTGGGCAAGGGTCTAAGTTAAGTCTCACATTTTTAATATATAAAATAGGGATAATGGCTACAGCTTTCTGCCTACCTCAGAGGGCCATTAAATGGATGAAATGAGGCAAAGTGAACATAAAATCACTGAAAATGGTAAAGAGCTAGAAAGATGTAAGGAATCAAATTATCATTATGTCTAATAATCACAAATCTCTGTTTCAAACAAAAGTCACACATTCCACAATACATCATCCATCTACCCATCTAGCCATCCATCCATCCATTCACTGTGTGCCAGGATCCATTCTAGGCTCTGGGGCTACATAAAGAATAAAACAGATAAAGCCTCTGGTTCTATAACTTACATTCTAGAAGAGACTAAAGTAAAAAACAATCACCAAAGTGTCTGCTCCACATAGGAGCAGAGATTGGTTGAGGGGGTGGGGAGATACTATTTTAGATACCATAGGCATGGGCAAGCCTCTCTAATGAGATGTCATATAACAGTGACCTGAATGAATTAAGGGAGCAAGCCATGGGGCTGAGAAAAGGATATTCCTGGCAGATGGAAGAAGTTAAAGACTCTGAGACAGAAACATGCTTGGTGTGTTCCCACAACCCTTAGGAATTCTACCTATGTGGCTGTAACAAAGTCAGTAAGCGGAAGTAAGGAAAGAAACAAGGTCAGAAAGTTAGTTGGGAACCAGATTACGTAAAGTCAGAGAGGCGGTAATAATAACTTTAGAGTTTACACCTAGAATAAGAAACCACTGGAGGACTGTGAGTAGAACAGTGATGTAATCTATACACTTTTTTCTTTTCAAAGTGTTTTATTAAGATGTTTCTCACAAATTAGAGAAAAGGTTTTTTTAATCAATGGCAATAAAATACAAATTCCTATTTTATAACAGAATAGTGAAAAGCACCAAAAAAATTTTGCACCTATGACTCTAACAAACTCAAGCGTTCCTCGTTCTCAGTTCTTTTAAAGTATAATCTGATAGAGTATTCAAAGCTTTCAGAAAGAGTACCAAATTTATTACTTCCTGAAATGTTGTATGAATAGCACTTTTATTCCTCATATGTTCAAACATATACTAATATACCATCTCCACTGCCTTAAATACAAAAATATTCATCACAGGCAAGTTTTCTACTGCAAATAGGCAAAGAATATTAACTATAATCTATAATACTGTCTACTTTTTTGAAAACAAGATACTAGAACCAAAACACTGTAGAACAAAAATGTTACTAATTTAAGAACCTACATCTTAACTTCAGATAGCATCAACTGTTCAACAATATTTTAAAGGTGTTTCTATATAAATTCATCTACCAGTTTGGGTTTTCTTTATTAAGGAAATGTATGAATAGTACCCTGGATTACATCCTTGCAATCTGGGCATTTGCTTAAAGGTGTATATTCTTAGCATACTACCGGATGACAATAAGGAATAAATACATGGAAACTTCTTTGTCTGTAACTACTTTGTAAGTTCATTTTTCTTGCAACTTCCTCAATTGTTCTTCTAGTGACAGATCTCAAACATCCTCTGTTGGAATATACTTTATGTACTTTTCCACTGATATCAATTTTTAGTTTGATTTTCCTTCTTTTTTCTTTTTCTTCTTCATTAGAAGTACTAACACAATATCACTGGCTACTTTATAATTCTCTCCAATTGTTAAGGTTTTATGTTGAACTGTCTGTTTTATCAGGCAGGATAGAATAATACTTAAAAACTGACATTTTGGAATCAACTAGCTTAGGATCAAATCATGCCTTTATCACTTACAAACTATGAGTTCTGGGTAAGATATTAACTCTCAGTTTCCTCAGGTATGAAATACAGCCCGTATTAGTACTTACTTTAGTGTTAGTGTGAGGTTAAATGAGATAAAGCTACGTAAAATTCATTTTTAAAATACTCAAATATTAGCTATGATAATGATGTTGGCCAGATGATTAGAAAGTGCTCAGTATAGGATTGCTAAATGAATATGTCTTATCCAATAGTAGTATAAACTGGAATGAAATATCTAAATGATGGGGCACTCAACAATTGAAAAAGTGGCGATAATGGGAACAGGATTGTGAAGGAAGATACCAAAATGGCAAAGAACTGTACTATTTACTGACTTAAACCATTAGCCTACATTCTACAGTAAAAATTAGTGGGTCTGATGGTTTTTTTCACATCTTATAAGAGTTTGTTTGCTTTATCATATCTTCAACATGATCAAAACCAGCTCTCATTACAGATTGGGCCAGTTAAAAAACCACCTTGGGAAGGCTCCATGGTTCAGCTAAGATGGTCAAGGATAAGACTATATCCTAAGGCAATTTTGGGTGGCTGCTGCCTGATCAAATAGAATTTTTAAGGTCAAGGAAAAATAGTGAAGAAGAAAATGACTAGGTACTGGAATCAAAACTGAAGGCTCTGGGCAGCTCGGAATGATATAATGCAAACAGATTGAAAACGGCCACTGAAATGTGACAACCCAACCCAGAGAGGAGATGGTAGCCAGTGCATGTTCACCAAGCATTCTGTCCCAGTAGGAAGACTATGCTTACCCTACAACAAGATCAACTTGATACTTTTCCTTGGGATAGGGAGACCAAGGATTGATACCTGACTAAACATAAAATCCTTTCCCCACTCCGTGAGAAGCAGTATGGTAAAATGGAAAACAAACCGTATCAGGATTCAAGAAGTTCTTTCCATTAAACCCTCTGTTCCTTAGCCTCATAACCACTGCTTTCACTTAGGCACCATATTCTCTTACCTTTACAAATCCTTTACAAGTCTTCCTCATTGCTTTTTGGGCACCCAGTCTTGCCTTCTCTAATGCATCTTTTATTATAGCCCAGAATAATATGTCTTTTATCTTTTTAAAAATATTATAAGCAGACTGCAAGATATGGCAGAGAGAGAAGACTGGCAAATCCTCTCCCCAAAAAGCAACTATAAATCTGGACAATATTGACAAAAACCATTTCAGTTCCCTGGAAATCCAACAAAGGTCAACAAAATACTGAGAAGTGTTCATGACTGATAAACTCCTGAACGTTGGGTTAAAAATAGAATCTCTGGCATTCTGGGTAAGGGATGCTCCCCTCCATCCCAGCCCCAACTCCAGAAGTGTGGGGGTTCCACCAGGGCAGACCAGGGTATAACTGCATAGTCCAAGAATATTCACTTTCTGCTGGAGATGTGGGCAATGCCCAGGCCCATTGGCACTGTCATTGGAAGTGACTTCCAAAGATGGTAGTGGCAGAGGGCCAACTATGCAGTTCTACTAGCCTGAGGTTACAGTCCTGAGTAGGGCAAACTAATTTCTGCTAAGGCTGTTCACAGGCACAGCAGACACTAGAAAAGCCTCATGCTAATCACACATGCCTGGCTGTGTGCACGCACATAAAAGATTAAAAAGAGCCCAACAGAAAGTAAAAGCTGGAACAGACTTGAAAAAGGCCTAAACAGTAAATGCACTCCCCTACCTATACACAGATCCATCAGTAGAGGAAAGAAGCCTTACAAAGTGGAAGTTTTTGAGCACCATCTCTGTCAAATCATTGGCTAAAGATTCAGCTAAGCAAACATAGAAGCAATCTCTGGAAAGCCAGGCTGCAACAAAACAAAACAACAAA
Source organism: Rhinopithecus roxellana (assembly GCF_007565055.1). NCBI lineage: Eukaryota > Metazoa > Chordata > Mammalia > Primates > Cercopithecidae > Rhinopithecus > Rhinopithecus roxellana. The sequence goes on along the minus strand of NC_044563.1, from coordinate 54,804,897 downwards.
ACCACTACAAACAAACAAACAAAAAAACAAACAAACAAAAAAACAAACACTAAGCAATGAAATCAATGACCACAGATAGAGACTATTTCACAGATTTATCCCTAGTAAGATAATACAAAACCAACAAATAAACAAAAAAGCTAGCAACTTTTTTTGGGGAGAGGGCTATCAGTATCCAGAATTGGTACAGAATATTATCTAAATATTGAATTTTCAACAAGAAATTATAAGATATAGAAAGAAACAGGAAAGTATGCCCTAGGGGGAAAAAAGCAATCCACAGACACTCTCTGAATGTCCCCAAATGTTGGCTTTAGAGAATAAAGATTTCAACTCAGATATAAATACATTCAAAAAACTAAAAGAAACAATGTTTTAAGAGTTAAAAGAATGCATAACAACAATGAATCAAATTCTCAGTAGAAATTACTTCAAATGAACCAAATGGAAATACTGCAGTTGAAGGATAAAATAACAAATGAAAAACTCACCAGAGAGCTAAACAAGGGATTCTATATGGCAAAACAATCAATGAATTTTAAAATGGAGGTCGAGTGCGGTGGCTCACACCTGTAATCCTAGCACTTTGGGAGGCCAAGGTGGGCGGATCATGAAGTCAGGAGTTTGAGACCAGCCTGGCCAATATGGTGAAACCCTATCTCTACTAAATATAAAAATAAAATTAGCCGGGTACGGTGGCACGTGCCTGTTGTCCCAGTTACTCAGGAGGCTGAGGCAAGAGAATCGCTTGAACTCAGGAGGCAGAGGTTGCAGTGAGCCGAGAAAGTGCCACTGCACTCCAGCCTGGGCGACAGAGCAAGACTCTGTCTCAAACAACAACAACAAAAAAGAAAATGGACCCATAGAAATTATCTAATATAAAGAACTGAGGTAAAAAAATTAAAGTAAAAAACAGAGCATCAAAGAATTGTGGAACAACATAAAGCACACCAGCATACATATAATAAGAGTCTCTGAGGAAGAAAAAAAAAAAGCCAAAAAATATTTTAAAAAAGAATAGATAAAACTTCCTAAATTTGATAAAAAATATTTAATCTACAGATCCAAGAACCTCAATAAATCCCAAGTAGGAAAAACACAAAAAGATTCACACCTGGCTGGGCACGGTGGCTCATGCCTGTAATCCCAGCACTTTGGAAGGATGAGGTAGGTGGATCACTTGAGGTCAGGAGTTTGAGACCAGCCTGGCCAATATGGTGAAACCCCATCTCTGCTAAAAATACAAAAATTAGCTGGGTGTGGTGGCACGCACCTGAAATCCCAGCTACTCAGAAGGCTGAGGCAAGAGCATTGCCTGAACTCAGGAGGTTGCAGTGAACCAAGATCGCACCACTGTACTCCAGCCTGGGCGACAGAGCGAGACTCCGTCTCAGTAAAAGAAAAATTAAAAAAAAAAAAAAGACCACCTAAACGCACAGTCAGACTGCCAAAAGCTAAAGCCAACATGAAAATATTTAAAGCAATTAGAGAAAACTGACATCACGTACAAGGCCAATCAGTATGATTAACAGCTGACTGCTGATCAGTATATTTTAAAAATAAAAATAAAAACTTCTGATCAGAAACAATGGAGGCCAAAAGGCAGTGGGATGACATATTCAAACAGCTGAAATTTTAAAAAATTGCCAATCAAGAAATCTATACCCAAGAAAACTATCCTTCAAAATGAAGATGAAATGAAAACATTCCAGATTAACAGAGAAAGAGAATTTATTGCTATCAGACCTGACTTACAAGAAATACTCAGAGAAGTCCATCAGACTGAAAGGAAGTAATACCAAATAGTAACTCAAATCCACAAGTAATAATGGAGAGCAGAGGAAATGGTAAATATGTAGATTAACATGGAACACTCTAAAAAAATACTTTTTGTTATTTCTTCCATTAACTTCTTTAAAAAACATAATTGTATAAAGCAATTGTTAGACTTCCAACATATACAGTACATACACGCACATACACACATTCATACACATTCGTGTATATGAATGAATGGCAGTAACAGAACAAAGAAGGGGCAGGGAATGAAGATATATTGGGAATTCAGTTACTATTAATGTCAAGTAGATTGTAATAAATTAAAATGCATAAGACATAAAATAGCCACCAAGAAATACAGTTTAAAAAAGAATTTAAATGACACAATGAAAATATTAATATAGTGGGGGAGGGGGGAGGGATAGCATTAGGAGATATAGCTAATGTAAATGACGAGTTAATGGGTGCAGCAAACCAACATGGTTTGTTACATATGTAACAAACCTGCACGTTGTGCACATGTACCCTAGAACATAAAGTACAATAAAAAAAGAAATATGCAAAGTAAAAAAAAAATAAATATTAATACAAAAGAAGGCAGTGAAAGAGGAATAGAAAAAGTCAGAATCCATACAGAAAATAAATAGCAAATGGGTAAACATTAAGTCCATACCTAACAAAAATTACATTAACATGAATAGTCTAAATACCCCAATCAAAAGGCAGAAATTGTCAGACTGAAAAGAAAAAAAGATTTGACTATATGTTGTCTACAAGCGACACATTATAGATTCAAATACATGAATAAACTGAAAGCAAAACAGTAGGAAAATATGTACCATGCAAACAGTAACCATAAGAGCCAAAGTGGCTATATTAACACCAAAAAAAAGACTTTAGGAGAAGAAGTATCATTTGAGACACAGAGACATTTCATGATAAAAAGTCAAAACAACTGATATACCAATTCTATCAATTATAACAATTATAAATATAACAACACAAACATATGTACACCTAACAAAGCAGTTTTGCATAAACCAAGAGATACTGGAATTAAAGTGAGAAAGAGACAATTCTATTATAGTTAGCAATTTTAATTCTAGTTGGAGATTTCACTACTCCACTCTCAATAATTAACTGAACTAGAAGGAAAATAAGCAAGGATAAAGGAAAACACTGACCTAACCAACATATAAAGAACATTTCAACCAATGTCTACAAAGTATATATTCTTTTCAACTACACATGGATCATTCTCCAGGATAGACTATATGCTGGGGCATAAAACACATTTCAATAAATTTAAGAAGACTGAAATCACATAAAATATACTATTTGACCACAGTTGAATTAAATTACAGATCAATAACAGAAAATACATTTTTTCAAAGAAGATATATAAATGGCCAATAAGCACATGAAAAGATGTTCAACACCATTATCCATTAGGAAATCCAAATAAAATCACAATGACATACCACTTCACCCCCACTAAAATGACTATAATAAAATGACAGACAACAACAGGGACAGGCAAAGATATGCAGAAACTGGAACTTTCATAACTGCTGGTGGGAATGTAAAATGGGCCAGCATTGTGGAAATAAGTCTGGCAGTTCCTCGAAAGGTTAAACATAAAGTTAACCACATGCCCCAGCAGTTCCATTCCTTAGGTATATACTCTCAAGAAATGAGACTACACAAGACCTTGTACGTGAATGTTCATAACTGCATTATTCATAATGACCAAAAAGTGGGAACAACCCAAGTAGACATCAATTGATGAAAAGATAAATAAGGCCGGGCACGGTGGCTCACGCCTGTGATCCCAGCACTTTGGGAGGCCAAGGTGGGTGGATCACCTGAGGTCGGGAGTTCAAGACCAGACTGACCAACATGGAGAAACCCAGTCTCTACTACACATACAAAATTAGCCGGGCGTGGTAGTGCATGCCTGTAATCCCAGCTACGCAGGAGACTGAGGCAGGAGAATTGCTTGAACCCGGCAGGCGGAGGTTGCGGTGGGCCGAGATCACACCATTACACTCCAGTCTGGGCAATAAGAGTGAAACTCCATCTCCAAAAAAAGAAAAAAAAAACGAAAAGATAAATAAAATGTAATGTATCCATACAAGGGAATAAGATTTGGACATAACAATAAATGAAATACACCATACTGATACGTGTTACAACATAAAGTTCAAAGCTAAGTAAAAGAAGCAACACACAAAATACTACATGTTGTATGAGTTTATTTATATAAAATGTCTAGAAAGACAAATTTACAAAGACCAAAAGCAGATCAGTGGTTTCCTAGGGTTGAGCATGGGAGTTTGAATAAATGGTAAAAGGGTACCAGGGAACTTTTTCAGGTGATGGTGGCACAATTCTACAAATTTATTAAAAGTATTGAATTGTTTACCACCCATGAGCTTAAAATTCTAGTGAGCTTTTTAGTACCCCAATCATAAATATGAGCAGACCTCTGAATATGCAAGGAAAACCTCTAACATAAAAGTGTGAAACCAAAACAAATGAGGCAAAGGGCCACCTGGAAAAACCAGACTAAACAGGGAGGAAAAAACACCCAAAGAAAGCCTATCATTAACTTCCTTAGAGAGAAGAAAATATATCAATTCTGGAAATAAGAATGCTATATATTTTCTTAAAATAAAAAAGTGCTTGAAAATCAAACATGAGAACAGAAATGAAAAATTAAATTGACTGAAAGATGAAGTTGAGGAAGTCTCCTAATTCTTCAGAAAACAAACGCAAGGAAAATAGAGGAAAAATCCTTTAAAAAATGGAGAATCAGTTTAAGAGGTCCAAGATCTAGGGCTGGGTGTGGCGGCTCATGCCTGTAATCCCAGCACTTTGGGACGCCGAGGCGGGCAAATCACAAGGTCAGGAGATCGAGATCATCCTGGCCAACATGGTGAAATCCCGTCTCTACTAATATACAAAAAAAATTAGCCGGGAGTGGTGGTGTGCGCCTATAGTCCCAGCTACTCGGGAGGCTGAAGCAGGGGAATTGCTTGAACTGGGAGGCGGAGGTTGCAGTGAGCCGAGATCGCGCCACCGCACTCCAGCCTGGTGACAGAGTGAGACTCCATCTCAAAAAAAAAAAAAAAAAAGTCCAAGATCTAAATAATGGAGGTTCCAGGAAGAGAGAACAAAAGAACCAAGGGGAAGAAATCATCAACAAAATAATTCAAGCAATTTCCTAGAACTGAGGGTAGAGTTTCCAGGCTGAAAGAGTTCACAAAGCTCCCTGCAGTATAAATAGATGTAAATAGGAATACAACTGTGAAATTTCAAAGCAATGGTGACAAAGATGATCCTACAAGCTTTCTGAGTAGAAAAAAAGATTGGTCATATACAGGGAAGGAGAAATAAAATGGCTTTGGACTCAGCAGTACTGAAAGCTAGATGACAAAAGCGTAATGTTTTCCAAATTCTGATGAAAAAATACGTGTAATCTGCAATTCTATAAGCAGTTAAATTATTAATTAAACATGAGGGTAGCATAGAGAACCCCCCCATTTTGAGACCTGAAAGATATTAAATGTTTACTTTCCATTTACTTTCTTAAATCTACGAGAGGATGTGCTCCACCAAATTCAAAAGTAAACAAAAAATAATGTAGACATGGCATAGAGAAAGTAGGAATACCAACAGAAAAATGCAAAGGGATTGCCAAGACAATGGTGAAGGGAGATCGCAGAATGACAACTACTTATTACAAGGCTTTTAGTCCTACTTGACTTTTTAATCAAATACCTGGATAAAAATATTTTTTATTTTTATTTTTATTTTTTTTTTGAGACAGGGTCTCGCTCTTTCACCCAGACTGGAGTGCAGTGGCATGATCTCAGCTCACTGCAACCTCTGCCTCCCTGGTTCAAGTGATTCTTTTGCCTCAGCCTCCTGAGTAGCTGGGATTGCAGGCACACACCACCATGCCCAGCTAATTTTTTTGTATTTTTAGTAGAGATGGGGTTTCATCATGTTGGCCAGGCTGGTCTTGAACTCACCTCAGGTGCCCTGCCCACCTTGGCCTCCCAACGTGCCGGGATTATAGGCGTCAGCCACCATGTCTGGCCAATAAAAATATTTTTAAGTGAGTATTCTCAATCACCATCAACCCCAGAGGTAATTATTATTACTATTTGGTGTTTAGCCTTTTAGAAGTAATCTGTGGGTGGTAATCTTTGATCTACACGTGTCCAAACGTATCTTTATATTGACACCTTATAGTTAAAATATTAGTTTGATTAGGTACAGAATTCTTGGTTCTAAACAATTTGCCTCATCCCTCTGAAGATACTACTGTTTTTTCCACTATTTCTAACGAGATGTCTGATGCTAATGTTCCTTTGGACATGAACTATATTCTCTTTGGAAGCTTTTAAGATTTTTCTCTTTATTCTTGGATCTCTTTTCAATTATCTGACTTGGTCATTAATAGGCCCTTCATCTGAAGACTCATGCCTTTCTCTAGCTGGGAAATTTTTCTCCTATTATTTATTTTTTCACTCTACTGCCTCTGTTCTCTACTTATGCTTGAATCCCCTTGACCAACCCTCTATCGTCATTTATTCTCAAATTTTTTATCTTTTATATTTTATATCATTAATTCCCTATTCACTTATATGCATTTGTTGTTTAAACCTTATAACTTTCTTTTTTTTTTCTTTTTTTTTTTTTGAGATGGAGTCTCGCTTTGTCACCCAGGTTGGAGGGCAGTGGCATAATCTCAGCTCACTGCAACCTCTGCCTCCAAAGTTCAAGTGATTATCCTGCCTCAGCCTCCCGAGTGGCTGGGATTACAGGAATGTACCACCACACCTAGCTAATTTTTGTATTCTTAGTAGAGATGGGGTTTCACCATGTTGACCAGGCTGGTCTCGAACTCCCAACCTCAGGTGATCCACCTGCCTCGGCCTCCCAAAGTGCTGGGATTACAGGTGTGAGCCACCGTGCCCAGCCATAAATTTATTTCTTATGTTTTTAATACTAAGAACACTCTTTCCTCCTCTGGTTGCTCTAATAGCAGGGTGTTTCTGTAGATGCAACAACTATAGATCCTCTCTGAAAATATTAGATTTTTTAAAAAGTTATTTCCTGAATTATCTATTTCCTCTGGGGTTAATTTTCTTTCCTTATCTTGGTCCCTCTCTTTAATGTTGTGCTTCTCTCAAATGTCTGGAGATCATTGGCTATTCATTCACATTTATAAGTGAACGACAGATTAGTGTAATTAACATTAGTTTTTCTGAAACTTATGTAAGTCTGTTTTTCTACTGTCCTCTTCTGAATAGAGGTCTGATACGATCTGTTCATGAGTATGGAGAGATGGTTATTGGCAAGTGTTACTTTAGGGTATGTAGGCATGGAAAAGTAGAGATTCCCCTCCTCCCAGGTATCGAAAGTATGACAAATTTACTCTTGGGATAGAAAACTTTAATGTATTTTCCTTCACTGCAGAGCTACTTCTCCTGTTTCCTTTTCTTTATATCTGTGGTAGAATATTGCAGTAAACTCAGGTTCCTCTGTGTTTCTCTCTCAGGCCCCTATACCCACAGCAAGAGCTTTCCTCAAGTAGGCAGTTTACTTTCTCCAGAAAATTAGCTGATTTTAGCTTAGAATCAAATGCACCCGCTGCCTTTTGTGCACTGTAAGGAGGAGGCTGCCCCTACTGTTTCAAAGGTAGAATTAAATTAATTTACCCTTGAAGATGGCCCATGACTCTTTCCTGCTTCTTGTATACATTCTTTTAGCCCATTTTCTCTGGAGCTACTTTCATTTTCCTAGGCATCTTCTCTTACACATACTTTAAGTTGTGGCTTCTTCTGCTCTGATCAATCTGACCTTTTCTGCTTTCTATCTTCCATGAATTCCTCACAACAGTTGATTTACGTCATGCTTTTGTTTTAGAGCATTGCTTTTAATTTGATTTTTAAGAAATCTTTTCTGAAATTAAGAAATTTGAGATAGCAAGAGAGATGGGCACATGAATTCAGTTTACTATCTTGATCCAATTTCTAAAGAAATCTAAGATGCTAGTTTAGACATTACATATCCAACTACATCAATCTTCTATTTAAAACACTCCCTCAGCTCCAGCATAAAGTCCAAGCTCTCTGGCCTAACATACTGGATCCTTAACCCAACTTTTGTTCATGCTGTCCATCACACAGGAAAGCACTGCCTTTTTCTCTGCCTGGTATCATTACCTGATGCTCACCTAACACTATATTATAAATCCTTGTTTACATGTTCTGATTCATCACAAAAATTGTGAGACCAAGAGCAGAGATCTTACTAGTCCTTGAATTCTCAGCACCCAAAGAACCTATCATGGGGTAACTATTCATTTTATAAATGAGAATCAGGCATTAAAATGCCATGGAATCTTAAAGTCAGATCTCAGACCAGTGAACCACAGATAACAGAATTTAGAGCTAAAAGGGACTTTAAGATTATGTTTGTTAAACGAACGTTTTAAGGCCCAAGAACTCTGCAAACTTCCTTGTACTTCAGAGCAGAGTAAATCACTCCATCAAATATAACCCCATTGTACATTATTCATGCCTTTCTTGCAGCCCTTCTCTCCCCAGTCTATCATTAATTTTTTTTCTCAAGGATTAAGATAGTGTACATTCATTTTTGTGTCACCTGTACTTTGGCATAAAGAAGATACTAACTCAATATTTAGGGTATGAGTGAATACATGAATGCTTAGGAGAGCAGAATTTTGTGCTGGTTTCTACTACTCACTCAGTCAAACGTAGAGAGTGAGTCACTTAATCTTTCTGAGTCTTAATTTCTTAGGCAACAATTGTATTTGATTATTTCACAAGTGGAATCATCTGTGTGAAACCAATATGGAAAATAATGACATGCTACTATAATACAAAACATTTCTTCCATGTAAAACTAGTAAGGATATATAGAGCACTGAGCTAGTGCTGGACAAATGTTCTGAATTGAGGGAGAACAATGTCCTTGACAGTCTTAGTAGTTTTAATTGTAGATACTAAACCAGTACAAGTTTTTACCAAGCAGGTGTTATCCTCCCTGCCATATGGCATGAACCCCAGGGCTCTTCCTCCTCAATAACAAACAACATAGCTACAGCTTTACTGCAGTCTCCTTTATAAGACCTCAATGACATCTTTTTTTGTTCCTTGCCACAGTGAAAAGAAACCTAAACTGGGATTCAGAAGACCCCAGTTCTAATGTGGTTCTAATTATAAGTCTTCAGGAAACTCTGTTTTTCTGCCTATGAAATGGAGATGACAATACTTTGTACATAGGTAATTGTGAGGCTAATCATGCTTATATAAAGTTTTTAACACAGTGCATCGTAGGCACTCAATATTGATGGCTATCACTCTTCCCATAAAAGCATAAAGACATTTGAGCCACGAAGCACAATTTGGCTTAGAGCCTCTTCTTCAATAATTTACTATTCAAAGATCCTGTATTTGCAAATTCTTTCCCATCTTTTAATTACATCCCTTCCATTTGATGAAAGGCAGCACGAAGCGGGGGAAAGAAGTATAGGCTGGGAATCAGATGCCTATTGCCATTAACTCTTTTCCATTTCAGTTTTATCATCTATAAGGATAATAACTTACCTCAGTAAGCTCCTGTGAGGATTCAGAGAGTCGGTAAGAAAGGATCCAACAGGTTGCAAGGCACTGAACATGTGAATATTGTTTTTTATAATCAATAAGTGTAAAAATGACTCAGAATAAACCAGTACCCACGGTGGAAGCATGGTTCAAAGTATTTTGATGGTGACTCGGTATTGTGTTAGAACTTAACCACTCTCCTGCTTAAGCTCTTCAAGCTTCTCATCACCTTTAAGATAAGTCAAACTCCTACATGATTTGTCCCGCTTACCACTACCACTCCTCCTCATCGCCCACCTCTACTTCCTTCACAATTCACATTCTAGTCATAACAAACCACTTCGCAGTTCCCTGTGCAAGTACACCTCATGAACTTCCTTGCCCACACACATGCTATTCTCTTTCTGTGTGGAATATCCGCATTTCCCCTTAATCTTTGCTCTAGATAACTGACTCAGTCAACTCAGACTTTACCATCAGGAAGCTTTCTCTGACACATCCAACCTTTCATTCAGTAAATGTTTACCAAATGCCAAGACTTGCCAGATGCAAATGATAAGACAATTAACAAGTCAGAAACAGCCCCTGGCTTCATGAAGGTTAGCATGCTGCACTATAATTGTCTGTCTGTGCCTTCAAGCACAAACGGGAATCATGAAGAATTGGCTGCTCGAGACTGGGAGGTTCTTAGGTATTGGGACATGTCTGACCATCTCTGTAATGTCACTTATTCACACCGGACCTGGCATAGTATAAACTAGGGCTTTTGCAAATGTTTAGTAAATCAATATGGCATAACCACCTATGTACAAGAGACATCAGATGTAAAAAATAAATGGCAACCAGGTGTGGTGGCTCACACCTGTAATCCTAACACTTTGGGAGGTCGAGGCAAGAGGATCACTTGAAGCCAGGAGTTTGAGAACACAAAATGAGAATCCCATCTCTACCAAAACTTTTTAAAAATTAGCTGAGTGGGCCGGGCGCAGTGGCTCAAGCCTGTAATCCCAGCACTTTGGGAGGCTGAGACGGGCGGATCACGAGGTCAGGAGATCGAGACCATCCTGGCTAACACGGTGAAACCCCGTCTCTACTAAAAAATACAAAAATCTAGCCGGGCGAGGTGGCGGGCGCCTGTAGTCCCAGCTACTCCGGAGGCTGAGGCAGGAGAATGGCAGGAGCCCGGGAGGCAGAGCTTGCAGTGAACTGAGATCCGGCCACTGTACTCCAGCCCCGGCAACAGAGCGAGACTCCGTCTCAAAAAAAAAAAAAAAATTAGCTGAGTGTGGTGGCTTATGCCTATAGTCCCAGCTATTCAGAGGGCTGAGGCAGGAGCATCACTTGAGCCTGGGAGTTTGAGTTTACACTGAGCTATGATCACACCATTGCACTCCCGCCTGGACAACGGAGCAAAACCTCGTCTCTTTAAAAAAAAAAAAAAAGGCAGTATTCTCTTACATGCATCGCATTTTATTATTTATAGGACCCTTTCAAATACATCAACATCACATTTTATCCTTGTAATTGCCCTGGGAAATAGAATTTATAAGTTGAGAGAGACACAGAGATCCTCTAGTTTAATCCCCAGCCAATTCTTCATGATTTCTGTAACATCCATTCGAGTGTCAAAGCATTCATTACACCTTCAGAGGACAGAATGAATGACTTTAAATGAATAAAATCTGTTCCCTTCAACAATTAGTACTAATCTTGGTTTTGCAGACTCCATAGACCAAAGAGGAAATTTTCTTCTAAATGTAGGTATCTGAAGACACGTCCAGGTAAGGGCAGAGTATATCATCCTCATTTTATTGATGAAGAAATTGAAGCTCAAAGAGGCAAACTGACTTTCCCAAGGTTCAAAGCTACAAATTTAAAAACTGAGCCTAAAGCCGTATCTTCTGGTTCCAGAATTTCTAGAACATTTTACAACTATTATGAATCCATAAAAATTAAAAATAAGAAAATTATCACAAAGAAAGAATTTCTAGGACATTAAAGCTGAAAGGGACACCCACCCCTATTTATTATATCTAATTTCTTTATTGGATAGATAGGAATTCTGAGGCCAAGGGTGCAGGAGTGACTAATACGAGTGCCTCCCAGCTCAGGCTCTGCCTCTGCCACACCGTCTTGATCCTTACCTCCACATCTGCCCACATCAACATAGAGTAAATACTTACCAAGGCATTAGAAGAATTATAATCCTCAGCTGACTTATCTGCACAGGAAGAAAGACAAGGGACTTAGTCAATAAACAATTACAGTTAATTCTTTCTTGACAGCAAAAGAAGTCTATCTGGTCAAGCACATGCCAGATTCAGAGAATAGTAATAGTATGACTGGTACTACAGGCTAGATATCATGCTAAATGCATTATATATATCACCTTCTTTAATCCTCATTATGGCTCTGGGTACTGTTATTATATCTACTTTTATTGATTTGGAAACAAGTTCAGAGATGTTAAGTACAGTTGTGTGTGGCTTAGCAATAGGGTATGTTCTGTGAAATGTGTCATCAAGTAATTCTGTCATTATGGGAACATCATAGAGTGTACTTACACAAACCTAGATGGTATAGCCTGCCACATACCTGGGCTATATTGTATAGCCTGTTGCTTTCTAGGATACAAACCTGTACAGCATGTTACTGGAGGCAACTGTAACACAATGGTAAGCATTTGTATATCTAAACATAGAAAAGGTACAATAAAAATATAGTTCAAAAGGTAAATAAAAGGATATATCTACATAAGCACTTACCATAAATAGAGCCTGCAGGACTGGAAGTTGCTCTGGGTGAGTCACTGAGTGAGTGATGAGTAAATGTGAAGGCCTAAGTAGGACATTACCAGTATACACTTAGGCTACACTAAATTTATTTTAAACTTAAGTAATCACTAGGTGATAAGAATTTTTCAGCTCCCTTATAATATTATCAGACCACCATTGTATATGTGGTCTGTTGTTGTGGCACATGACTGTTATCTGTCCAGGGTACACACAGGTTAAAGAGAGGAATTAGATTTGAATTCTGGTCTCATTCTAAATACTATGCTAGAACTGTATCCACATCATCAGCTATATCACTGTCAGGCTTAAATAGCTAAGAAAATCTGTGTTCTAAAAGAAAAGGAAAGAATCCATAGCACCACCCGAGTCATCCATGCCAAATCATGGCCAGTCTCCAGCTTCAGCTTTCATAAAGGATCCTTCTATATCCATATATACTGCCCACAGGGACAAAAGGACTAAGGTTGAGGAAAAGACAGGTATAAATCCTGTCAAGTCTAATTAAAGGTAGGGTCTTGTTTTCCAAGAATAGAATCAAGCTCCCTCAATGAAGCAATTACCATGTTTCATTGATTCTGAGAGGTACATTTTTCACATTAAAGTCTCTGAAACAGAGGTGTGTTCTACCATCAAAAGCATGTTATGGTTTAATTGGCAGCTTTATTTTCCTTGATTGGTATGGAAATAATTGTGCATCTTATAATCAGTGGTATCTTAGACTTCATAAAATATGAGAGACCCAATGGAGATCTTAGCAAGAAATAAATTTAAAGACCAGGTAATGTCTTCAGTTTTGTTCTTTAATTCCCACGGGTCCAAGAAAAACTGACTTTGCCAATTCACCACTAATGGAATTGAGGAGGAGAAATATTCTACCAAATCCAATATATTTCTCACCAAGAACCAAGCCCAGAGAATGTACAATCCCAATTCCATCATATAAAAAGTGCCAGATACAGCTTCTTTGACCCTACAGCAAATCATGAACCCACACAGCAGGAAATAAGGCAAGCTCTGACAACATGTTCTTATAACAAATCCAGAATAGCTAGCAGTAATCTGGAGAAATAAATTCAGGATATACTTTAAGCATAATTCATTTGTTTTTTCTTGTCCAGAAGACTATCAACTTTGGCAGAGTACAACACTATGCCTTCACTGCACTACCCCCAACTTTATGTACTGCTAGTATTTTTGAAGATCGGGTATTTTGGTAATAAGTATACTTGTTATGTCATATAAAAAATAAGTAAACACTCCCTTTAAAGGTGATGAACTATATATCAAAATCAAATTCCAAAGCACAGAATGACGGAACAGAAAGTACTTCCAGCACTTTCATTTACAGATGAGTAAAATGAGGTTCAGAAAAGGAAAAAGATTGGTTCAAGGTCACATAAGTCATTGGCAAAATAGGGCTAAGACCCAGCTGCGTTGTCAATCTCATCTACTTTTTCCCTATTAGATTAGCTACTAACTGGCATAAAAAATTAAGTGTTGCCGGGCGCAGTGGCTCACGCCTGTAATCCCAGCGCTTTGGGAGGCCAAGGTGGGTGGATCACAAGGTCAGGAGTTCGAGACCAGCCTCGCCAATATGGTGAAACCCTGTCTCTACTAAAAATACAAAAATTAACTGGGCATAGTGGTGTGCGCCTATAGTCTCAGCTACTTGGGAGGCTGAGGCAGAAGAATTGCTCGAACCCAGGAGGCGGGGGTTGCAGTGAGCCAAGATCGTGCCACTACACTCCAGCCCGGGTAACAGAGCGAGACTCCGTCTCAAAAAAAAAAAAAAAAAAAAAGTGTTGAAAAAACAGAAACACTTGACAAAAAAAAATTAGCATGGAGGATTGTGTTTGGGTCATAGGCAGCAAAGGAGTTAAAGGCCCAAGTCAAAATACATTTCCATCATGTATCAGCTGACTCACTTGAGGTATGTCATTTAACTTCTCTGAGTCTAATTAATTTCTTTGAGTATATAAAAGGAGGATAATAGTCCTTGCCCTGCCAATCTCCTAAGGCCATCATAAGAATCACATGAGGGAGCCAGGCTCAGTGGCTCATGCCAGTAATCCCAGCACTGTGGGAAGCTGAGGTGGGCAAATCACTTGAGGTCAGGAGTTCGAGACCAGCCTGGCCAACATGATGACCCATCTCTACTAAAAACACAAAAATTAGCTGGGTGTGGTGGCACACGCCCGCAGTCCCAGTTACTCAGGAGGCTGAGGAAGGAGAATCACTTGAGCCCAGGAGCACAGGCTGCAGTGAGCCAAGATCGCACCACAGGACTCCAGCCTGGGTGACAGAGCAAGACTCTGTCTCAAAAAAAAAAAAAAAAATCACGTGAGGTAATTCACATGTGAGCATATACAAATTAAGGTAGTATTATCATAACTAATAGTATGAGAGGATGGCAAATAGGGAAAGGAGAGATATGACACTTAAAAAAACCTGTGCCAAATATGCAATTTTTCCTAGAGTTGGCCCTTAGTCTTCAACTTACAGAAAATTAAAATTCTGGCATACATCTATATATATACATGTGCACAAATTTGTACATACAAAAGTAGATGTACACACATGTATCTGTACATACACACTCAATATTATTCATATATGCATGCACGAATGAACATACACATAATTACCTGAATATGTATATTTATACATATGTTCGTTCATGAATACCTGAGTGGACTTTATCTTTGTTCATGAATACTAAAGTGGGCTTTAATTCCAAATATATGCAAACCCATAGGGCTATGCCTCTGCTTACATACACACTTACATGCCACTAGCACATATCTACATACATACATGCAGGAAAGATCCTTCCCAAGACTTAGCCACTGAGGTTTTCAAAGACAGTCTCTAACCTGATGTTTCCATGACAAATTCCTTTAACATAAACTCTAATTTCCTGACTAGAAAACTTTCCCACTCAGTAGCCCTCCACCCCAATTCCTCCTTGAAATGACTCAGTCCCTCAATGGAAGAAGTGAGACAGACTCAGTGGGGCCAGACGAGAGGAAGGAAATACTGCTGGGCACATGCATGGCCCTCTCCTGGGCACCACCATGGCAGCATGAGTGAAGCTGCAGCCTATCATCTCCACCATCTGTGCCCTTGAAACAAGCCAGATACTGGCTGGGGAAAGCATCCTTCAAATTCCCTAGTTCATCCTGGTTCTCACCTTCCCAACAACACTGCCATTTGAAGGAGGCAACATGAGTAAAGAGCCTGGAAATTAAAAGATTAGTCCACTATTAATTTAACATATTAGAAAGGCCTTCTTTGGCTCTCACACCTGCAAAACAAGGGAAAGTTGGTCCTCTGTGGAAGGAGAGCCTCCAAATAACATTATTAGGGGCAAGCAGTAAATTCAAAAGGTGAAGGTATAGGAATTAGGAGACCTGGGTTCTAATCCCAATTCTGCTATTAAAAACATTCTGAAAAATATAGTCCCTTCTACCAAGGGTACATCTAAAGAAATTTATTATTTAATGGCCTGTTTTTCATTTAACTAATAAAAATTAGTTCCCTGAGGAAGACATACATTAGTGTTACTAAATAACTAATAATAATATTAACAATAATGATGATAATGATAGCTACATTTCTATGGTGATGTTTTACAACTTATAAAGAACTTTCACATCTGTCAGCTCACTTATTTCTCACTATAACCTCTTTTTTTTGAGACAGGGTCTCAATCTGTTGCCCAGGCTAGAGTGCAGTGGCGTGATCCTTGCTCACTGCAACCTCCACCTCCCAGGCTCAAGTGATCCCTTCACCTCAGCTTCCCAAGTAGCTGGGACCATAGGGATGCACCACCACACCTGGCTAATTTTTGTATTTTTTGTAGAGACAGGGTTTTGCCATGTTGCCCAGGCTGGTCTCGAACTTCTGACCTCAAGAGATCCTCTTGCCTCAGCCTCCCAAAGTGTTGGGATTACAGGCGTGAGGCACTGTGCCCAATCATTTCTCACTACAGCCGCTTGAGATAGGAATTATTCCCATTTTGAGGTGCAAAGAAATTAAGCGACTGTTAGAATCTAGTAAGGGTCAGAATCTAGACCTTCTAGCACAAAATCTGTGTTCTCTCTATATAGTACCATACTATTTTTAAAAAAACATGTGCAGTGTCAGAGTGAAGACTCAAGTTTGATGCAAAGTCCATCATCTTGGCTGTCAAATTCCAAAATTCCACGTTAGTTAAAGTGCCACTTCCACTCTTTCAACTACTTTGTTCTCTCATCCCAGACCAATAGGCATGTGAGTTTCCCCATCCAGATTAAAACCATCTCTTGCTGAGACTGCCCTGGACACAGTTTTCATACCTGTAAAGCTCATGTATTTCTGGCTGTTGGATGTCTTCTTTGAGTTGTAAAACTCCAACACATCCAGAACAGCCTGCGGGTTTTTCTTCTGCTCCGACTTAGTGATATTTGATGTCTGAAGCAAGCGGGCCCACTGCTCTGGCATTCCCTATAAGAGAGACATACAAGACTAACAGGAAGGCACAGTCACAGCGGACCCTGAAAGAGCATCAGAGCTAACTCTGACACTTGCTAGCAGCAAAAGATGCATTTGTTAGTCATTCCTTTCTCTCTATACCCTCAGAGTTTACATAAGCCTCTTTTATAATATCTTTCTCATTGTGTTAGTCATTTCTTAAGATGTCTGCTCCTTCACCAGGCTATACCTCCAGGATGGTAGGATAGGATGTTGTTTCTACATGATCAGTGCCCCACACAGAGCCTGCTACCAAGCCTACCACTTAACAGAGGTTTATTATTTAAGGAATGCAGATGGAAAGGCTTCTCTGGATACAATTTTAGCGATGCAAGTGTCCCACTGATGAATGTGAGAAAATTGTAATCAGGGTCTCAGGCAAAGATAGAAGCACCAGGAAGATGAGAAAGGGTTAAATCTAACAGTGCACAGCCAGAGCTCTAAAAGACTAAAGACCTTTCTGTGACCCAGGACTTACCGTAAACTCCCCTGTGACAGCATCAAAACCAACATGAATTGTGTGTTCAAAATCTGAAGGGAGAGAAATCTCTGGCCGCTCTTTCTCTTTCTTTTTATTTGCTGCAAGAGAAACAGGGAAAAGGAAATACAAAATAGGAACATTATTGTTTTTAGGCTTATTTTAGCTCTTTATTGCGCTGTAGTTTCCTTGAGAGGGCAAAGTCTATCTATTAATATTTCACATATGTTGAAGACCCCAATTACGGACCTGGATTGGAGCAGATACTCAATGCATGTTTAAATACTTAATTTCCTGTTGAACTAAAGTAAGATGGTGGCTCATGCCTGTAATCCCAGCCCTTTGGGAGGCCAAGGAAGGCAGATAGCTTGAGTCCAGGAGTTCAAGAGCAGCCTAGGCAACATGGCAAAACCCTGTCTCTACAAAAAATACAAAAATTAGCTGGACATGGTGGTGCACGCCTGTAGTGGCAGCTACTTGTGAAGCTGAGGCAAGAGGATCATTTGAGCCCATGATGTAGAGGTTGCAGTGAGCCAAGATCATGCCATTGCATTCTAGCCTGGGTGACAGAGTGAGGCCCTGTCTCAAAATAAAATAAAATAAAATAAAATAAAATAAAATAAAAGGAGAGGCAAAAAGAATGTGTGTCAGAGTTAACAGTCCTGGTTTTACCAGTAACTACCCAGTTGATATAGGGTAAGTCTTCTTTTTTGTGAAGCCCTCCTTGATCTCTAGGCTGGGTGGTTCTTTACCCTCTCTATTCCTATAGCACCCAATATATGTAATAGTAATTGACTACTATAAGTGTTTATCTTCCATACTAGACTGAATTCTAAGTGCAGGGGCCATGTCAAATTAATCACAGCTTCCCAGAGGCTAGCACACACCTGGCACAAAGTAGGTGCTCAGACAGTAAGTGAAGAAAGGAAAAAATGACCAGACATTTACCTCAACTGGGCAAGGAGTTTAAGAAATTTTTGTGGAGACACAAAAATTCTCTCCAGGGCAGGAATAAATGTTCCTTTCAGCAGCTCTGGCCTGACTTTCAAAACACTTGTTCCCCAGCACCTGTGAACCTTATTTTAAAATCCTGTTGTCTGGGAGCTCAATACACTAACCAAAAGAAATTCTGACCTCCACAGACCCAGCATAACCCTGATAAAAGGTAGCAAAATGAGAAGGAAAACACAAAAAGGTCTAGAGTTCAAGCCAGTTTCACCTCTACCTTATCATAATGCGCGCACACGCGCGCGCGTGTGTGTGTGTGTAGAGAGAGAGACCGAGATCTCTGCTGTCTCATCTAAACAAGGGCGAGTATGAGCTAGATGATCTTAAGGGTCCCTCAAGCGTCTACATTCTGTGAGTCTATGAAAACAAGAAGCTATGCCTTCTCAAAGCTCTGCAGTTAAGATTCCTTCCTGAGACGGCATTCCATAGTTTTAAATAGGTATTTCATACATATCATGTAATACAATCACCACAATCCTGAGGCAAGTTTTACTTGCAGATTAGAAAATTTGGGAACAGACTTGCCTACAATCATTAAGTAATTAAAATCCAAAAAGTCTGGCATCAAAGCCAAGGTTCTTTACATTCTATTTTACCTCCCCTAAAACATTTCAAGTTGAATCAAGAAAACATACTTCAGTGTAATAAGAAGAAATGACATTAAGAACTTGCTATATATACAAAAATGATGTCAATATAGTATTTTTCTTCATTCTTACAATCCTACGAGATAGATATTACTACCGTCATTCTTACAATCCTATGAGATAAATACTACTACTGTCATTTTACAGACGAGGAAACTGAATAATTTACTCATACAGCTACTGAGAGCTGGGATTTGAACCCAGGTCTGATTCCAAAGGTTCATTCTTCAGTATCTTAATGAGAACCATTTGCCTACATTCCAAGTGCTAGGGTTTAAGCTATTTATGTACTTGGCAATTTCCCTCTCAGAAGCAGCTGCTTTGAGAAAGAGAAGGCTAAGGGGTATACCAGGGCCCCAAGTCAAGCAGTCCTTTATGACATAAGTCCATCTGTCTTTCTCATAGCCAGAATGCACTGGAACATGTGGCAGGGCTTTGGAACTACTTTCTGTTTCTAAATTCCCTCTGATCTAGTCACTTAGGGAAGTACAATTATATTTGTGTTTTATTTCAATTTTTATTTTTTATATATATGCATGTTTATACATTATTTCTATTACATATAATTGATATACTATATAATACATCACAGGCATGAACTGTCAAATGCAGAAGACACTTTGGTAAAGGAGGCCCAAAAAGAAAGTTAGCTCAAAGCATGAGTAGTTTACAGAAAAGAGTTCCAGGGAAATGGAATCATTTAATACATGAACATACAGGGTAATGCTAAAGTCAGCTCTGCTGCTACTGAGCACTCTTTACCCTGCAACCTTTGAATATACCTCACACTTTCCCACCTCCAAGTTTTTGCTCGCTTTTTCTTCTCCTTGTTTGGAATGCTCTCTTCTCCTTCTCCCTATCTCAGCCATCTTTTAAAGACTGGCTCAGGTCCCACTTTTTCCAGGAAGGATTTCCTGACCTTTCTTCTTCCTGTTAATTCCCAAGACACTGAGTCTGCTACACCACCAAGCATCTAGTCATTTCCTGTCTTATATGATTCCTTGCCAGTTTAAAAATCCAAAATGTAAGCTTCTTGAGGACCAAAATTACCACTCCAATTACAATCACTATACTTCTGAATTTCAATCCAGCACATGGCTTACTGGATTGAAGAACACTCTAGAAAATACTAGGGAATGGCCAGGCGCAGTGGCTCACGCCTGTAATCCCAGCACTTTGGGAGGCGGAGGCAGGCAGATCACTTGAGATCAGGAGTTCAAGACCGGCCTGGCCAACATGACGAAACTCCATCTCTACTAAAAATACAAAAATTAGCTGGGCGTGGTGGCACGTGCCTATAATCCTAGCTACTCAGGAGGGTAAAGCACGAGAATAGCTTGAACCGGGAGGCAGAGGTTGAAGTGAGCTGAAATTGTGCCAATGCACTCCAGCCTGGGTGACAGAGTGAGACTGTGTATCAAAAAATAAATAAAGAAAGTATTAGGGAGTGATTCTAGAGACCATGTAATCCCATTCCCTGAGGAAAGAGGCCCAGGGAAGTAAGTTGACTTGTCCTGATTCACAGAGCACATGACTGTAAGTCCACCTGATCAAGTCTTTCACTCCTTATTATACCCCGATCCCTACTGAGATTTGACTGGAATCAACTACTAACTGAAATAACAGTTTAACATAGTAGAGTACAAAAATAGCAATGACTTGGCTGAAGTGGGAGAGGAGAGAAGTAAAAGGAATGGGGAAATCTAGGGGGCAGGATTTAGCTTGGGTACTGTGTAATTTTTTTTTTTTTTTTTTCAGACTTGTTGCCCAGGCTGGATGGAGTGCAATGGCATGATCTCGGCTCACTGTAACCTCCACCTCCCCGGTTCAAGCAATTTCTCCCTGCCTCAGCCTCTCAAGTAGCTGAGATTACAGGCACCCACCACCACACCTGGCTACTTGTTGTATTTTTAGTAGAGACAGGGCTTCACCATGTTTACCAGTCTCAAACTTCTGACCTCGGGTGATCCACCCACCTTGGCCTCCCAAAGTGCCGGTATTACAGGCATGAGCCACCGTGCCCAGCCTGGTACTGTGTAATATTTAGACTGAGTATTCACCAGTTGGGGATCACCAGCAGAAAACAGGATTCAAGAGGCAGGAATACAGAAGAGAAATGGAGAAGTCATACAGTCCTAGAGCCACCCGGAACCCAATTAATCCCTTCTGGGAAGTAACAATCATCCCCTTCACCTGTGTACAGCCCTTCACCAAGCTCTGCCAGTCATTGTCTCACTGGCTCATCACCACAAACCCAGGAGCTAAACAGCTGAGGTCAAGGAATTAAAAGAAATTTCTGTTAGTGGAAAGAATCTCAGAGGAAGGATTCAGTATTATGTTTGCCAGTAACTCACTGGGTGACCCTGGAAAAGTCTGAGTTTCAAGCCTTCAATCTGCAAAATAGGACAATGGTGCATGCTCTGTGTGCAGATGAAGGTAAGTAATAAACCACCTTTCTGGAGAAGATAATACCTGAAAGAAGTCATAAAGGATGAACAGGGGTTAGCCAGACTGAGATGGGAAAGGGCATTTCCAAAAGAAACAGAATAAGCAGAGGCCAAGAGAAGTAAACAGTGTGATCTTTCTTCCTTCTTTCCACCTGTTCAGCAAGTCAACCAAATTTCATAAATCTTACCAGATTCACAAAGCACATGATTGCAGGCAGGAAGGCACTATGAGCTTCAGACTGAGGGAAGACACAATGGAGAAAATAAAGCAAACCCAGGATCCTGATGGTCCCATATCCCAGGGTTATAGTATCCCTGGGACTACTGCTGCGGAAGCAAATTTTTTATGATGACTAGAAGTATGTCTGCAGGAATCTGGTGAAAACTCATGTCTACACAAAAACTTGTGTGTGAATGTTCATAGCAGCTTATTCACAACAGTCAAAAAGTGAAGGCAACCCAAATGTCTCTCAAATGATGAATAGATAAAATGTAGTACATCCATATACTATTATTCAGCCATAAAGAGAAATGAAGTCCCGATCCATGCTACAACATGGATGAAACTTGAAAACATTATGCTAAGTGAAAGAAGCCAGTCACAAAGGGCCATATACTGTGTAATTCCATTTATATGACATGTCCAGAATAGGCAAATCCATAGACAGAGAGTAGATTAGTGGTTGCCAGGGGAGAAGGGAGAAATGAGGAATGACTGCAATGAGTATGGGGTTTTTTTTCTGGAGTGATGAAAATGTATTGAAGTTAGTTGTAATGGTTGTACGATCTTATGAATATACCAAAAACCACAGAATTGTACATTTTAAGATGGTGACTTGTATGGCATGCGAGTTATATCTCAATTTTTTAAAAAAAAAGTGAATGTAATTTACTACATTAAGAAAATAAAGAAGAAAATCTATATAATCAATTCAATTAATGCAGAAAAAGCATTTGCTGAAATATGATATCAATCGTGATTAGAAACTCTTAGCAAACTAGGATTATAAGGGAATTTACTTAATCTTATAGAAGGTAATTACCAAAAACTCTGGAAAAAATATCATACTTAATTCTAAAATGCTGAAAGCTTTTCCTGAGATTAAAAACAAGAGAAGGGTATTCCTCATCACCACTTCTATTCATCATAGTACTGAAGGTATTAACCAGTGCAATTAGGCAAGAAAAAGAAGTAAAAGGAGGATTACAAAGAAAGAAAAAAAAAACTATTACAATATACAAATAATGTGCTCATGTACATGAATACAGAAAACTCAATAGAAAAATCATGTCTCTGAGTAGCTAAATATTTCAAAATAGAACCACAAAACATTAGAAAGGAAATAACTAATAAATTTGACCATATTAAAATTCTATCTTGCATCATGCCAAGCATCTGTCTAAGATTACAGGGGAATTTACTTAATCTAATAAAAGCTAAAAGCACAGTAGAAGATATTTGTAACATATATAACTGACAGAAGACTTATATCTAAATAAGGATTTCTACAACTATGTTAAGAATTCTTGGCCGGGCGCAGTGGCCCATGCCTCTAATCCCAGCACTTTGGGCGGCCGTGGCGGGCGAATCACCTGAGGACAGGAGTTCAAGACCAGCCTGGCCAACAAGGTAAAACCCCGCATCTACTAAAAAATACAGAAATTAGCCAGGCGTGGTGGCAGGTGCCTGTAATCCCAGCTACTTGAGAGGCTGAGGCAGGGAGAATTGCTTGAACCCAGGAGGCGGAGGTTCCAGTGAGCTGAGACCCCATCACCGCACTCTAGCCTGGGTGACAGAGTGAGACTCTGTCTCAAAAAAAAAAAAAAAAAGAATTCTTTACGTTACAGAAAATATATGTGCTTTGTAAACTAAAGAACTTTACAAACATAAGTTGTCATTAATATAAAAAACTGGTACAGGCCGGGCGCAGTGGCTCAAGCCTGTAATCCCAGCACTTTGGGAGGCCGAGATGGGCGGATCACGAGGTCAGGAGATCGAGACCATCCTGGCTAACACGGTGAAACCCCGTCTCTACTAAAAAATATAAAAAATTAGCCGGGCGAGGTGGCGGGCGCCTGTAGTCCCAGCTACTCGGGAGGCTGAGGCAGGAGAATGGCGTGAACCCGGGAGGCGGAGCTTGCAGTGAGCTGAGATCCGGCCACAGCACTCCAGCCTGGGCGACAGAGCGAGACTCCGTCTCAAAAAAAAAAAAAAAAAACTGGTACGTTTCTCAGCCCATTCATTAAGACAGAGAAACTGTGGTTGAGGTGAGAAAGAGGAAAGAATCATCTTGATTTCATGTATCTAGAGATCTTGGGATTGAGAAAATAAAGTGGGAAAACAAGCTTCCAACCTCACCCATCCCAATTTTAACCCTATCTTTGAACCTTCTGATAGCATGGGAAATGAGGCTGACACTGCAAAATCCCATTGTCTCAGTATAGCCATCAAAGTTTTAGCACAAATCACTGGCCTTTTTTAAAAAAATTATTTTTAAGCAGCACCTCTCATTGGCTCCACTGAGCTAATCTGAGCTCAAGGCAGTAAAACGTTCCAAACTTGGAGAGATAAACACTGACATAGTCCAATGTTAAAATTAACTTTGCTAAACTCTTCCCAAGCTCAGAGAATTCCACTTTGCTTGTGAAAATGCAGCCAGAAAAAGATTTCAAACTAAATGCTGAAAGACTTCTTAGAATAAACCAAAGGCTCCAGATCCTAACCACAGGAACCAGGGGAATTCTGCAACTCAGCATCACCTATTACAGGCCCTCAATTACAGCTTCTCTTTCCAATCATTTATGCATCCCCCAGGCACATACTGAGGCCATGCTAGACAGGTCAGCATTAGGTAATGCCCAAAGACATTCTACCCGCTGGCAGCTCAAACCTCAACCATTATTGCAGCCCACAGATCATTCTTCTTTCTCATCTCCCAAAAATCTCTCTACAGACCCAAAACAACTCCTCTAGAGATTCTGACTCCAAAAGTCTGGATGGAATCCAGGTATCAGTATTAATTAATTAATTATTTATTTATTTTTGAGACAGAATTTTGCTCTGTCACCCATGCTGGAATACAGTGGTGTGATCTCAGCTCACTGTGACCTCTGCCTCCCGGGTTCAAGCAATTCTCCCGCCTCAGCCTCCTGAGTAGCTGGAATTACAGGAGCCCACTACCGCATCCAGCTAATTTTTTTAGTTTTAGCAGAGACAGGGTTTCACCATGTTGGCCAGGCTGGTCTCGAACTCCTGACCTCAAGTGATCCGCCTGCCTTGGCCTCCCAAAGTGCTGGGGTTACAGGTGTGGGCCACCACGCCCCGCCATTTTTTTTTTTTTTTTTTTTTGTAAAGGAGTTTCACTCTGTTACCCAGGCTGGAGTGCAGTGGCATGATCTTGGCTCATTGCAACCTCTGCCTCCCAGATTCAAACGATTCTCCTGCCTCAGCCTCCTGAGTAGTTGGGATTACAGGTGCCCACCACCACAACCAGCTAATTTTTGTATTTTTAGTAGAGACAGGGTTTCGCCATGTTGGCCAGGTTGGTCTAGAACTCCTGACCTCAAGTGATCCGCCCGCCTCGGCCTCCCAAACTGGGATCACAGGAGTGAGCCACTGCACCCTGCCCTGTATTTTTTAAAAGCACCATAAGTGAGTCCAATGTGTAATCAGGGTTGAGAACTAAGAGAAACAGTTATGTTACAAGGGAACAGATAATTTAGGAAGACTTAGTTCCATACTCAGCCCTCCCACTTGCCACTTGTGAGACCTTAAGCAACTTACTTTTCTCTAAGCCTTAGCCTCCCCAACTAAAAATGAGTTGATGTAGGTATCAAATAAAACAATAAATGAGGTTTCCATTTTTAAAAAACAAACCTCCTATTTGTATTACATTTTAGTTTAGAAAATGCTTTTATATCTACTATGTCAAATGACAAAAGCCTTCTAATGATATAGGGTGAATGGGAAGTGAGGATATTGAAATGAAATTTAAAAAATAAATCAGAGTTAACAAATGTCAGTGGCTGGACTCAATCTGTGTTATAAGTCCAGTTCTAGACATAACTCTATGCAGCTGGTATAAATGCTCAAATACTACATGAAGGGCATACCACTTCAAAGACTACAAACACTGCTGTGTATCCTTCTAGGACTAAGTTGAGAGGCTTACTGGTTGATCAAAGGTTTCAAAAAAAAGAAAAACACCTCAGACTTCTTTCATTTTGATGTATGCATTAATTATAGCCATCAAGGGTCTTAAAGCAAAGGGATGAAACCTATGTGCCCAGGGCAAATATAGGAAATCTATACCCAAAGGATGAAAGATTGTTAGATCATTTTGCGAGAAATTCTTATAACTCTGTATGTTTCCTACCTCTATGCCCTCAACCTACAGAGATGCAGTTTTGATCTTGAGGTTATGAGATGTATTTTCAGATCAGATTTAGCCTAGGGTTACTCAGCTAGTATTTTCTACAGCTGTATCACTGAATAAAGTACTTTACAATGGCCTAGTTTCTTTTCACCTATATAGACAAGCCTGATCTAACCACGCCTTTGCAATCTCTCATTTATGTAATTATAGGATTCTAAAGCTAAAAGAAACTGTACATGCCTACTGCTCTCTCTCCTTTTCTAGATGAAGGCACTGACGTCTACAGAGAAATAATTGACCCAAATCAGCCAGCCAATTTATGGAAGAACCAAGACTATAATCCCAATATCTAGACCCCCACTTTCCCATTTAGCACATAAGATTGTCCCTTCAGGTCCCAATGATGTCCGAAGGCTCTGCTTCCATCTGCTGTTTCAGACAGGAATCTTCTCTTTTAAAAATCAGCTTTATTGAGAGATAATTCACTTACCAAACAATTCACCCATATAGTGTAAAATTCAATGGCTTTTAATATATTCAGAGAGCTGGAAAGGTATCACCAAAATCAATTTTAGAACATTTCATCACTACAAAAAGAAACTCCACCCCTCTTAGTAATCATCTCCTAGTTTTAATTGCCTCTCCCTCTCTGCAGCCCTAGGCAACCACTAATCTACTTTCTATCTATGAATTTACCAACGCTGGACATTTCCTACAAATAAAATCATATTACATGTGATCCTTTTAACTGGCTTCTTTCACTTAACACAGCATTCAATGTTCATCCATGTCATGGCATGGAACAGAACTTCATGTCTTTGTTACCAAATATTTCATCGTATGGATATTCCACATTTTATTATTTAACTATTCATCAGCTGATGGGGTATTTGGGTTGTTTCCACTTTTTGGATATTATGAATGCTGCTATAAACATTCATGTACTGCTGGTAACTCTATGTTTAACCTTTTGAGGAACTGCCAGACTGTTTTCCACAGAGGTTGCACCATTTTACATTCCCACCAGCAATTATGAGGGTTGCAATTTCTCCACATCCTCACTAACACTTGTTATTATCTTTTTTATTATAGCCATCCTAGTGAGTATGAAGTGATATCTCATTGTGGTTTTGATTTGCATTTCCCTGATGGCTAATGATTTGAGCATCCTTTCATGTGCTTCTTGGCCATTTGTATATGTTCTTTGGAGATATGTCTATTTACATATTTTGCCCATTTTAAAATCATTTGTCTTTTGGTTGTTGACTTGCAATAGTTCTTCTTCACATATTTTAGATACACGTCTATTATAAAATATGTAATTTGGGAAAATTTTCTCCCTACTGTGGGTTACCTTTTTGCTTTCTGGATGATGCCCTTTGAAACATAAATGTTTTTAGTTTTGATGATGCCTACTGGATGAGAATTTTATTACCTTTCAAGTTTGAGTCAGCAAGAACAATTTAAGCTTTTTAATTTAAAAAGTTCTCTTTTACTACATGTAGACACTTGGACTGAAAGCCAATTTATTTATAGAGATCAAGAATACTGGTTGATAAGATACAATATTAAAAATAAATACACATCTAAATTGAGGGATAAAGAAAGTGGCTATATATGTGGAAGAAGATTGCAGGGCATTTAACACTGCCTCAGATCACAGCCCTTGTACCAAGGGAGTAGGCAGCTACTATATGAATGAATTAGTCAGGAAATCAAAGTTAAGTAACTTATCCATATCTTTTATTTTATTTATTTATTTTTTTGAGATGGAGTTTAACTCTTGTTGCCTAGGCTGAAGTGCAATGGCGTGACCTTAGCTCACTGCAACCTCTGCCTCTGGGTTCAATTGATAATCCTGGCCTCAGCCTCCTGACTAGCTGGGATTACAGGGGCCCACCACCACGCCTGGCTAATTTTTTGTATTTTAATAGAGATGGGGTTGCACCATGTTAGCCAAGCTGATCTTGAACTCCTGACTTCAGGTAATCCACCCACCTAAGCCTCCCAAAGTGCTGGGATTACAGGCGTGAGCCACCACGCCCGGCCTATTTTATTTTTTTTTTAAGACAGGATCTCACTCTGTCACCCAGGCTGGAGTGCAATGGCATGATCATAGCTCACTGCAGCTTCAAATTCCCAGGTTCAAGCAATCCTCCTGTCTCAGCCTCCCAAGCAGCTGTTACTACAGGCACACACCACCATGCCTGATCTTTTTTTTGTTTTTTTTTTAGTAGAGACAAGGTCTTGCTATTTTGCCCAGGCTGGTCTCAAACTCCTGAGCTCAAGCGATCCTCCCACCTCGGCCTCCCAAAGTGCTGGGATTACAGGCATGAGCCCCTGTGCCTGGCCTTCTTTTCTACCCAAACCCCCCAAACCCACAGGGAAGGGAAGGTGGAGTAGAAGGATTCATACACAAAAAGATATAAGCCCAACGTACTCATTAAAAGTCCTTATTATGTCTCATTTCACTTGTAAAACAAACATTACAATACATGAGGTCTGCTCATAAGACGTATCTATATATAAAAGCTATGTGTCCGAAATCATCAACTTCCCTGCTCTCCAATCACCAACGCTCCCAATTTGTTCCTTCTTTCTGTGTTTCCTATTTGGCTAATGACACTACCATCTACCATCTCCCCTGATCTGCATTTAGGCAATTATATTTTTTCTACAACATGAGATATTTTCTGCAATCCACCTTTGTGCTTGTTGTATCTGCCCTACTGTTTCAGAATCTCAGCTCTAATTTTACCATGTAGTCTACTAGCTATGCCTCCCAGTTTCTATTCATCGACAAAGGAGTAAAGAGACAGAGAACTAACATTTAAGTACCTTCTGCGTGGAAGTTACTCTATTAGGAACTTTGTATGTAGTCTTTGTATGTAACTTTGTATGTAGAGATATCACCCTGTGAGATGATATCTCACTTCTGAAATCGGAAACTAAATAAAGGTCAAAGCAGTTAACTGACATGCCTAAGATGAGAAAGCTGGTACATCTAAACTAGAAGCTCATGATAACTACTTACACACAGAAAGCCAGTATCTTTAGCACGCTATAAGAACAGGGCCCACAAACATACGGAGAACTTTACTTCAGAGCAACAGCCACTTAAGTCAACATCTTTGGTATCAAACAAAAGCGATCTTCTGTTGTGGACACCAAAACCTTTATTTTACAACCTTGTCTACAAGGATCTTGGCGACTTTTTCATATACACTGTTAAATTAACAGCGTTAAAATCAACACTATTCATCCTATGATTACTCTTCTATTAACAGAAGTTTTATCAATAAAAAGGAAATGAGGCTGCCCAGGATAATTTATTCATAGTAAACTCATGCTGAATGCTAGTTATCTCTGCATCGTTTTCTCAGCTGTTACTTGCCATTCTTACTGATATGTAGTACCCAAACCTGAAAGTGGGACCAGGAAGTCGGAATAAAGAAAAGGCAATCAAGATTTTGGAAAGAAAACATTTCCAATTGAAACTAATTCGGGGGAAAAAAATTCCAAATAAAGACATTCCAATTTTTCTTACATTTTGTGACTTCCTAAACAGTTTAAGAACTTAAAAATAAATAAATCACTTCAGATTGTCCCAAATCTGGCAAGAGCATAATTATTCTCTTACAGTTTTGCTCAGATATAGTTAATACAGTATAAAAATAGGTCTATTTTCCATTTGGTTTCAGCCACTGTAGGAAGAAAGAGAAATATTTAACCAGAAAAAAGGCATTAAAGGAAAATTAAGTCAAAGACGACCGATCTTTTATCCAGGTTACCCAAAATAATTTTTTTAAAGCATACAAATGATGAGAAGAAAATCAAATACTGTACTTTTATCTCCAGGTAAGATGGATCGGTAAAATCGGTCCTTCTTTTTCTTCTCCTCTGGGTTTGGAGGCAGAGGTTTAGAACCATGGTTTAGGGTTCCAGTATCTTTGCTGCCAGCTCCAATCATAGTGCTGGTATTTCTCATCGGAGGGGCCGGGGGTTTGTCTTGAATGTCTAGGCCGTTATTTGACATTGTCACCACCAGCAGCAGCTACTAGAATCAGAAATAAGAAAAATATAAATAAAGAAAAATCCTTTATTATTGTTGACCAAAAGGAAATACATGTTAAAAAATTGCAAAGAATCAAAATTATACAGCCCTTCCTTCAGGGTTCAGCTCAAGTCCTTCCACTGCATGCCATGATATTGCTAACACTCACTGATGTAAATGCCTACTATGTGCCAAGCACTAATGAAAAATCACAATGTCTTGCTTTTCTTTGCATTCCCATTCTGAGACATTGAAGAGCATGGAAAACCATTATGATGTAGCTGAAAGCAGATATTTGGTCTAGCAAAAACTAAGTGTGAATCCCAGTACCACTAATTAACTTTAGAGAAATTCTTTAACCTCTTAGGTTTCATTTTTTCATCTATGTGAAGATTAAATAAAACTGCTAACAGCATTCCACATAGTGAGTTCTCTGCCAGCCTCTAATTTTATAACCTTAGACAAGTTACACTTTCCCTCTCGGGAATGGACTGTATCAAGGGTCAGCAAAGTTGCTGTTTTTGTAAATAGTTTTATTGGAACACAGTCACACCCTTCATTTATAAATTGTCTATGGCTTTTTTTACCTGATACTGGCAGAATTTAGTAGTTGCAACAGAGACTGTATGTCCACAGACCTAAAATATTTACTACTTTGCCCTTCACAGCAAAAGTTTGCTAACCCCTGAGACTGTATAATCTCTCCAGTGTCTACCTCCTCTAAAATTCTACCTTGTTCTTTACAAAGGAGTGAGAGAGAGAGAGAGAGAGAGAGACAGAGAGAGACAGAGAGAGAGAGAGAGAGAGAGAGAGAGAGAGAGAGAGAGAGAGAGAGAGAGAGAGAGGATTCTTGCTCTGTTACCCAGGCTGAAGTGCAGTGATACAGTCATAGCTCACTGCAGCCTCAAACTCTAGGGCTCAAGAGATCCTCCCCACTCAGCCTCCAGAATAGCAGGAACTACGGGCATGCGCCACCATGCCCGTCTAAAAAAAATTTTTTTAGAGACAAGAGTCTCCCTATGTTGCCCAGGTGGGTCTCAAACTCCAGGTCTCAATCAATCCTCCCGCCTCAGTCTCCCAAGCAGTTGGAATTACAGGCGAGAGCCACTGTGCTCGGCTTTCTTCTTCAAAATATAAAACGGTCAATGCAGTAACCATCCTGTCCTAATATGGTACAGAATTTACTGGCAAAATCTCCACTACTTCTGAGAAACAGTAGAATAAAATCTAAAAGATAGGGGATAGGACAAGCACGGTGGCTCATGCCTGTAATCCCTGCACTTTGGGAGGTCAAGGCGGGTGGATCGCTTGAGGTCAGGAGTTTGAGACCAGCCTGGCCAATATGATGAAACCCCCTCTCTACTAAAAATACAAAAATTAGCCAGGCTTTGTGGCGGGTGCTCGTAATCCCATCTGCTAAGGAGGCTGAGGTAGGAGAATCACCTGAACTTGGGAGGCAGAGGCTGCAGTGAGCCAAGATTACACCACTGCACTCCAGCCTGGGTGACAGAGGGAGACTCTGTCAAGAAAGAAAGACAGAAAGAAAGACAAGAAAGACAGAAAGAGAGAGAGAGAGAGAAAGAAAGAAAGAAAGGAAAGAAAGGAAAGAAAAGAAAAGAAAAGAAAGGAAAGAAGGAAGGAAGGAAGGAAGGAAGGAAGGAAGGAAGGAAGGAAGGAAGGAAGGAAGGAAGGAAGGAAGGAAGGGAAGAAAAAGAAAAGAAAAGAAAAGAAAAGAAGGGCCGGGCGCGGTGGTGGCTCAAGCCTGTAATCCCAGCACTTTGGGAGGCCGAGACGGGCGGATCGCGAGGTCAGGAGATCGAGACCATCCTGGCTAACACGGTGAAACCTCGTCTCTACTAAAAATACAAAAACTAGCCGGGCGAGGTGGCGGGCGCCGGTAGTCCCAGCTACTCGGGAGGCTGAGGCAGGAGAATGGCGTAAATCCGGGAGGCGGAGCTTGCAGTGAGCTGAGATCTGGCCACTGCACTCCAGCCCAGGCGACAGAGCGAGACTCCGCCTCAAAATAAAAAAAAAAAAGAAAAGAAAAGAAAAGAGAGAAAGAAAGAAAGAAAGAGAGAGAGAGAGAGAGAGAGAAAGAGAGAGAGAGAGAGAAAGAGAGAGAGAGAGAGAAAGAAAGATAGATGGGGGGAATCCCTATCACAAGTTATCAATAGTTTTAATGAAAATATGTTATTACCTTAAAATAAATAAATGTCCTTGACAATGGATAGATATGAATGTATCCAGAGTTAAAAATATTTCTCATTAGTCTTCCATGCTGCAGTAGAAATTATACATTTAACCATGACTATTTAAAATATAAGCTCTTTGGAGTTAAAACACAACAGTGCTTTAGAGAGTAATGGATTTAAAAAACTAGCACAATAATCACCAAGAGCTTTTAGAAATATAGATATCCTGGCTTGGCCCCCATAAATCTTGATTTAGAATGGCTGAGTTAAGGCCTAATTCTGTATTTTGAAAATTAGTGATCTCAATGCCAGTCAGATTTGAATACTACCGCTTTAGACATCAATTACTTAAAATACTATGAATAAAATCTATAGGAGTTTTTTTTTTTTTTTTTTTAACAATTTCTAATAAAGAACTGATTCCCCCACATCCAGTTTTTTTCTGCAATCCTTTATCCAGGGGCTGTCAGGAACCTTAGAAGACACTACTCTTCTACTTTTAAAACCCTTCATTGGCTGGGCACAGTGGCTCATGCCTATAATCCCAGCACTTTGGGAGGCCAAGGTGGGCTGATCATGAGGTCAAGAGATTGAGATCATCCTGGCCAACATGGTGAAACCCCGTCTCTACTAAAATGCAAAAAATTAGCTGGGCATGGTGGCACGCACCTGTAGTCCCAGCTACTCAGGAGGCTGAAGGAGGAGAATCGCTTGAACCCGGGAGGTGGAGGTTGCAGTAAGCCAAGATCGCACCACTGCACTCCAGCCTGGCAACAGAGCGAGACTCCATCCCAAAAACAAAAGAAAACAAAACAAAATGAAAAACCCTTCATTGACATCTCAGGATAAAAGCTGATGTTTTCAGCTTGCTTTTAGAGGCCCTCTGTTATTTGACCAAATGCACCCAGCCTCATTTCTCACCACTACCACTCCCTCTAATTTCCCTTACACTCTATCTACACCCAACTTCTCCAACTTCTTCAAGTATCCCATAGCTTTTACACTTCTATGCTTTTGTGCATGCTGATCCTTCTGCCTAGAATACCAATTTCCCTATGCTTCAACTGTGAATTCACTCATCCTTCAAGGCTTAATTCCATTGTTATTTCTTCCATGAACCCATTTGGAAATGTGTCATCACTTCAAGAAGTTAGGTGCCCCTTCCTCCATGTTCCCAAAGCAATGGCTAACTTTCTAGGTTATCCCTTTTATTATTGCTATTGTAATTGTTTACAGGTATGTCTTCCCTAGGAGCCAGAATGTTCCTCAAATATTGGGCCCAATTTTGTCATCTTTGCAATCCAACAATACTTTAGATAGTATCTAGCTCACAATGAACTTAAATATTTTAAGTAATCACACTTTGCATAAAGATATATACCTTGCCTTTAGGAAGTTTAGTACAGATAAAATTCAAGGTGCTTTACTTTCTGACATTGACCTGCCTTATCAACTATGCCACTACACCTAGACACAGCCTAATTCAAACTAATTCAAACCTCAGAAATCTGTTCCACTGTACTTGCCAAGTATTCTTACTTATTTACTTATACACACACACAAACACACAACCCAATGTGCTTTCTGTCAATGATTTCTCCTTTCTCTGACTGATAAAAATCTTACTCATCCATCAAGGCCAAACCCTAACCCCACTTCTTCGCATAATTCATTCTGACCCACCTTTGGCAAACCAACTGCTCCTTCTATTTTTGAACAAAAGAAATCAATCAAGCAAGGACAATCTTGTTAATGTAGATTAACTCTGTGATGTGCTTTTTATCCATTTCTTCCAGTTTGTCTTCCCAGATTTACCTTTGTTTTCCCTCCCAACTATAACTCAAGTCCCTAAGCCCCCACAAGAGAACTTTTACTGTCTCAGTTATCAAGTGTACCTTCCCACTCCAGGCTGCCAGTTCCAAAATTACACTCCCTGCAGTCATCTGATACCCGAGTAAAGCCCTTCCTTGACTCCCAGGTCCTTCAATCAACAGTTTCATTGAATGTAACTCCATTTCAGGCCCACAGCCCACGATTATGCCAAGAAAGGTTTCACCAACCTTCCTGACACAGACTTTTCTCCATTTCTCAGTGCTTTTACTGTGTTTGGAGAATTCTGTGGTAGATACTCCCTTTCAAAGAGATTCCATTATTCCTTAAAACCTAAAATATGCATTGGAATCTAATATTTGAATTCTTTTACTGCATTCCAGCCTAGAAGTCATCCAGCCTATGCTTGAAAAGTTGCAATGACAGGAAATCTAAAATCTCCAGACTATCTATTCTATCTTCAGTCATCTCATTTAATGAGTTATCACTTATAATAAGCTCTGTCTTACACTGCATTGCAATAATTTGTTTACATATTTGCTTTCCCTTTCAACCCTCCCCTGCTAGACTTAGACTATAAACACCTCAAGAACAAAGTTCATGTCCTATGTATTTCTCGATCCACAACACCAGGCCTGGCACAGAATAGGTAATCAATAAAGATTTACTGAATAAACAAACGAATGAATAAACAAAGAAAAAAGTTCCAGCTGTTAGTACTAAATCCTGTATCTTAGAGCTATTCAGAAAAGACCACTATCTCTTCCCCAGACAGAACTTTAAATACCTGAAATACTCTTTTGATACCCTCCAAATCTATTTTCTCAATGTCAAACATTTCCAGGACCTTCAACTACACTCACAGAACACAATTTTGTGCTTTCTTAATCACTTCCTTCTGAATTTACTTAAGGTTTCCATACTACTTTCCAGGTTCCTTGCAGCCCTCCAAGCAGCCCTTTCCTATAGGTTCTCCACAAGTCTTTCCTCTTTTTACCCTTATTGATTTCCTCAATGGTCATTCTGTATATCTACACTCACCATAATAATTAGCACATTTTAAAACCTATACCATTTTAAACTACGGGAAAACAGGTCCAAAACAAGAAACATGCTCAACTTTTGAATAAGGTGAGCAAACACACCTTAATCTTCTAATAGTCTCTGTAGACCAAAAGTTTGAAAGGATGAAAAACCAATGCCTCAGACATGCTGCAATATAAAGCTAGGCATGAGGCCAACATTATGACAGCTCAGATAGCACCATTCTATCCATCGTGGACAACAAATGAATACAACAGACAGAGAGAAAGACACAGTGATCACATTTTACCAATGCCCCAGAGGCTCAGGGAACCTAATAATTTATGAGCAACTAATTATATTGAAGCATTAATTATGAATCAACTGAATGACTCTATCATAAATAAAGGATCACTGTGAGGTTTCAAAAGGTAGGGCAATTTTTTAAAAGATTACTGGAATTAAAGTCAGGAGACCAAGGTTTAAGTCCTGGCTCTGCAATTTATAAGCCATGGCCCCTGTAGAAGTCCCATCACCTATGACCTGTAATTTGATGTTTCTCACTATGCAGTCTCTAGACTTAATACTGGTCAAGAGGCAACCAAGGAGGGGAAGTGATTTCTGCCTTTTTTGAAGCACGCTATACAAGGCATAAAGATATAGTGCTACAGTAGAAAGATGGGAAAGAAAATACTTTTCAAGTAGCCACGATGTGTAAGGTACTTTACATACTGAATCAAAGTAGACAGGGATTCAGAGAAGGAATGTGCTCACCAACAACTACCTCTTTCTACTCTTATTACCCTGGATTCCACAGTCACTGGTATAAAACAAAACCAAGTTAATCAAATATTTTAAGATGCACATAATATCAAAGCCAAAGGCTTCCTTGGAAGTCATCCAACCTGACTGCCTAATGTTACAAGTAGGAATACTGAAGTCCAGAGTGCAAGAGGAAATTACCTAAGATCACACAGCAATTTATAGGTAGAGTAGGGACAGAACCCTCTTTAAACTGACAGAAATTTTACTTATCCTTCCCAGCAAAACTCAAACCTCATCTTTTTTTAATATTTAGTTTTTGTGGGTACATAGTAGATGTATATATTTATGGAGTACATGAGATATTCTGTACACAGGCATGCAACATGAAATAAATCATATCATGGAGGATGGGGTATCTATCCCCTCAAGCATTTATCCTTTTTTACAAACAATCCAATTATACTCTTTTAGTTTTTTGTTTTTTGTTTTTTGTTTTTTTTTGAGACGGAGTCTTGCTCTGTCGCCCAGGCTGGAGAGCAGTGGCTGGATCTCAGCTCACTGCAAGCTCCGCCTTCCAGGTTTACGCCATTCTCCTGCCTCAGCCTCCCGAGTAGCTGGGACTACAGGTGCCCGCCACCTCGCCCGGCTAGTTTTTTGTATTTTTTTAGTAGAGATGGGGTTTCACCGTGTTAGCCAGGATGGTCTTGATCTCCTGACCTCATGATCCACCCGTCTCGGCCTCCCAAAGTGCTGGGATTACAGGCTTGAGCCACCGCGCCTCGCCTTCTTTTAGTTATTTTTAAATGTGCAATTAAGTTATTATTGATTATAGTCACCCTGCTGTGCTATCAAAAAATAGGTCTTATTTATTCTTTCTATTTTTTTGTACCCATTAACCATCCTTGCTTTCCACTAGCCCTCCACTACCCTTTCCAGCCACTGGTAACCATCCTTCTATTATCTATGTCCATTAGTTCAATTGTTTTGATTTTTAGATCCCACAAATAAGTGAGAACATGTGATGTTTGTCTTTCTGTGCCTGGCTTATTTCACTTAAGATAATGATCCTCAGTTCCATCCATGTTGTTGCAAATGACAGGATCTCATTCTTTTTTGTGGCTGAATAGTACTCCATTGTGCATATGTACCACATTTTCTTTATTTTTTCAATTGTAAATAGACACTGTGATTGCTTCCAAATCTTAGCTATCAGGAACAATGCTGCAACAAACAGGAGTGCAGGTATTTCTTCAATATACTAATTTCCTTTCCTGTGGGTAGATACCCAGCCATGGGATTGCTGGATCATAAGGTAGGTCTATTTTTAGTTTGTTTTTGTTTTTGTTTTGTTTTGTTTTTTTTTATCAGACCTCATCTTTAAACTCTCTGCCAAAGGATTTTCCAACTATACTGTTCTTGAGGTAATTCTAGCCCCTTTGTGTTCTGCTACTTCTAATTTATGATTAGTTTAGTCAAATCTAGCCAATGGCAAATATAAAAATATTATTAGCACATTTGGGCTAGACTTGACTTTTACTAAAAGTCTACCCTGAGTACCAGAAATGATAAATGAATTCTTATTCCTCCAATCAAAAAAAAAACACAGAATATGTAAGTAAACACATATGAAAGTTATATACACCTTTTGCTGCAGCTGCAGGTTCTTCATTCAAATGCAGTTCAAGTGCAGTTCACCTTACATATAAAAAAATACATATACAAATATGTAAGGTGCTATATATGCTAGAAACCAAGAATAAATAGATGAAAGAAGACACATAGGTAGATAGACAGATAGATAATGAATAAAATATGACCTGACCCTAGAGGCTATCACCATGTAGTTAGCAGAAGGCGGTCCCTAGAAAACCACGATGCCAGGTCAATTGTGAATAGTGCTGTAGAACAGTACAAACAGTAAAATGTTCAAATACACATGAAAGAAAGGTTAAATTGAATATGAGTGATCAGTGAAGTTTCAGAAAAGAGGTGGTATTCAGAGTAGCAGCTTAAAGAACAAATAGGTCAGACTAGTGGTTTTTAACTCTAGGCTATTAGAATCCCCTGTGAGTTTTTTTCTTAAAGCTCACTGGTGCTGAAGTTTAACACCAGTGCTGAAGTGCTCGGGGAGAAGTATATTAATATTTGCAATTTATTTTCAAATGCATTTTTAAGAAATAAGATTAATGAACAGGGATATAACATAATATACATGTCAATATATAATGCATATGATAAAGTTAGTATATGAAAAAATAGTAGGAAGGAGAATCTAGGTGGTGGGTACACAGGTACTCACTATAAGATTCTTTCAATTTTGAAATTTTTCCTAATAAAATGTTGAGGAGGAAAACATTAATGCTTGAACTCCACCCCTAGAGTCGCTGATTTAATTGGTCTGGGGTAGGTCCAGGCATTAGTATATAGTGCTTGGCCCAAAGAAAAGAGACAATAAATGAGTGATTTTCATGGAGAAAGATGATGGCAAATGCATCTAGACCACAGAATAACACAAATGTGAGAGTACAGTGTGGCAGAACGCAACATAAAAGAATAAAATGGGAGACTGAAAAAGTGGAACAGTGCAGATCACAGCAGGTCTTTTATGCACCACATAGAGCACTAGTCAGAAAAATGGTCCATTCTAAACAGCTCTAGAACTGTGCAATAAATGGCCCATGTTAAAAATAAAAGATGGGGCTTTTAATTAAAAAACAAGGCTGTGGAGAGATGACAATGAGAAAAGAGGTATTGCATGGAGGAGGAGACCATCTGCTACCCATCTGCACTGAGGACTCAGTGATGCCTTGAGTTCACACAGTGGGACTAAGCACCAGAGAAGATAAATGAATTCTGGTGCTTAGTCCAAGTCACACAATAAGACTGGAGTTTAAGAGAGTCTTCTACACTGCCTAATAGAGTTGCTAAAATTCTAGAAACAGTTTCCTCAGAAAACCTTCAGGATTAACCATTTTTACAACTAGGATTTTAGCATTATTTAGGGGCTGTTTTAATAATCAGTAACATTAGATCACACTTTGGAGTTTACAGAAAACTTAGAAGTCTATCTGGTATCATTTTTCTCATTCATCAGTGCAAATATTTATTCATCACCTACTGTTTGACAAGCTATGCATGAAGAACAGTAAACAAGTCAGAAGAAGAAGCAAAGTTTCAAAGATGCTGCCAGTCACCCAGGGCCATACAGCTAGTGGGCAGCAGAGGCAGGAACCTGAAATTAGGCCTGTGTGGTGATAGAACCACTATACCACACTACACTGTTGACTCTAGAGGCAAAGGAAAGGACTAGATAACCTCGAATATTAACTCGAGAAGAAATAAAACCTGTTCCATATACTAATCACACTTCTTAGTCCAAACAGCCCACAGCAGCTGCAACTGGCATGATCAACACTCCATCCAGAACTGGGGAGTACTGTATGCCCTTGAGGCCTGGTTATGAGAATCTGATCTTTAATTATACTGTGCCAGGAGGTTTTCTTTGGCAGGGGACCGGAATGCCGCAGTCTTGAATTTGCTGAGGGATGTCCTTCTAACATGTCAAAGATACTCCCACTATGCAGCCCGGCCACTTGCTCTGGTTTAGCAACAACTGCTAGAGCAGCAGGGAGGAAAACTGTTGGCTGTTTCTGGGCAGTTAGGAAAGCTACTTTACTTTCTGATCCTCAGTTTCCCTTTATGTAAAACACAAACAAGACTACCTACTTTATAGAGTTATCATGAGAATTAACAAGCATATATAAAAGCACCTAGCACGCTGCCTGGCACAAAATAAATGTTCAATAAATATTTGTTCCCTTCCCCCACTTATATTTCTAGTTTCATCTCTACTATTTCCTAAACATGTCATTCTAGCTTACTAAGCTTTCATGTTCCTGCCTTTGCCTATGCTGTTTTCTCTGCCTAAAATGTCCCAACTTGTCTGCCAAACAAACTCCTACTCATTCTTCAAGACCCAACCTGACTCACTTCCCCTATGCAACCTTCACAGAAGCCCCTCATCTCTATCTTTCCCCCAAATTTAACAGATCCCACTACTTCTGCTCCCGAAATGTAACAGCATTTTATATGTACTTCTATGCAACAATTTCCAAATTTCATCATATCAACCATAATCCATGCTTCTTGTCCTCACCAGGCCATGAATAACTCAAGGGAAAAAACTGAAGCTTGTTTAATCTCTACATCCCCAGGCTGAGCTGTTACACACCTGGTAATCAGCCAAGGTTCACTGACTAAGGCAGCCTGGATTAGCAGAAAAAACACAGGAGCTAAAAGGATCCGGAAGAACCAGCCAGTTTTATTTTTATAAAATAAAAACCTTTATTTTATGGGAACCTGGAACCTATAGGGATATGCAATTTACCTAAGATCACTAAATGAGTGATAAAAACATTACTAGCTTCTGATTATTCTCTTGAAAACTCTCTTTCTACACTAATTATGTAATTTGAGACAGAATGAACAAGTGACTGTATCTGGGAGGCTTCCTACAATTAGAGAAGAATGAGAGGCAGCAAAGTGAAGTGGAAAGGCCAGAGAAATTTAGAGTGAGAGACTAAAGTTCTCTTAGGCTGGCTCTGTACCTCTAATCCTCCCCACTCCCATCCACACCTACGCAACTTCCTCACTCCTACCACCTTGCAGACAGTCACTAGAGTTACTTCCAGAAACCAGTACTTACAGGTCTTATAATCCTCTGCCTACTATCTTGGGAAATTCCTAATCTGCAACCCCAGTTGAGTTATTCCCAATAATTAAGGCAAAAATTCAAATTTAAACTTCAAACCTCCAAACCTCCCATTGGATGACCTGCAATGATAAAGTTGAGGCCCTTATAATCTGAGAGCTGGAAGGAACCATAAAGGGGCCACTCTGTTCAACCTCCCAGGAAACAACGGAATCTATTGTACTGTCTCCTAGTTGGTTGACCTTCCAGCCAACCTCTGCATGAACATGTTCTGATTTCCCACATTGCTACATGTTGCCTCAATGGAATAGTTTATCTCAAAGTGTCAAAAACCATAGCATGAAAATGGGATTGTCTCCCTCCTCTAAAAAGTAATTAGGACTAAATCAATCAATCAGTCCTACAGTTTTCATTTACTTCAGTCATCCATGATCACTCAAACTCTCATCTCCAACCTTTTCTGTGAACCCTCTAACCTGACCAAATTCCCTCCCCCTGTCCTGACTCTGAAACCTTTCCAGTATTCCCTCTGGAACTTCCCATTTGCCACTGGCTAACACTCCTCTGCTCCTTTACCTTAAAAGAAATCTGGCTATGCCCTGAGGAAGAGCATCTAGAAGCTCTCTCAACTGGAGGCTGTTTTCCCTCTTACACCCTACTTATCAGTGTTGTCCTTAATTTTCAGTGCCATTTCCAAACTATGTCTTTCTCTCCCTCTTGTAAAAACCTATATTTTCCTTTGAGTAGCTTCCACTGGCTGCTATCACACGTCTTTGCAGCCTACTAATCACTTTCTGGTCACTCCTACTGAAAGGCTTTAGTTCCTGGTTCAGTCTTCTTCTGAACCCCTCTAGTCATCATTCTAGGTGACTTCAACAGCCACAATGATGATCATGTCAACACCCTAGTCACTCCATTTTCTGACCTACAGTCCAAGTTAGCCAATACTCTCATGATTATACCTGGGATCTTATCACCAAAATGTGCAACAATTCCAATATCTAGAATGAATCATATACGCTTCAGATACAACCTCCTATCCATGCACTTACTCAAGAATTTCCACAATTCCTAGACTTCTTTTTGAGCTCCAATAAACTATCCAGCAGTCCCCTGCCTTTTTCTCTCTCTTTATCTAATCATGGTCCATCAAAATTACTCAAACATCAAAAACTATCAACACCTTGCCCTTCTCTCCTTTTCCAAAATTTAACTGGCAAAATCCCAGCTTTGGGATAGTTGAACTCAACTTTCTCCCAACTGTCATTATACTGAAGCAGCCAAATGTCCTAGAGAACATTACAAAATCCAGTTAACCGCTTTCACTTGAAAGTTATGATTACCTTCTGCTTTGGTTTGAATGTGTCCCCCAAAGTTCAAGTATTGGAAACTTAACCCTCACTGCAACTGTTGAGAGGTGAGATCTTTAAAAGGTGATTGGATCATAAGGGCTCTAGCCTCATGAATGGATTAATGTTATTATCACAGGCGTAAATTAGTTATCAAGAGAGTGGGTTCCTGATCAAAAGGATGAGTTCACCCCCCTTCCCTTGTTACTCTTGCTCTCTTGCCCTTCCACCTTCTACCATGGAATGACATGGCAAGAAGGCCCTCACCAGATGCAGGTACCTTGGACTTCCCAGCTCTAGAACTTTAAGAAGTATGTTTCCTTTCTTTAGAAATTGCCTAGTCTGTGGTATTCTATCATAGCAACACAAAATAGGCTGAGACACTTTCCTACATATGATTACCCTACCTCAAATGGGAATTCAATAGGATTTTCCACTAGCCCTTCCCTTTAGCTAATGAGCTTAGTTTCTTTTCTTTTTCCTTTTTTTCTTTTTTTGTTTTGAGATGGAGTCTCACTCTACCACCCAGGCTGGAGTACAGTGGTACAATCTCAGCTCACTACACCCTCTGCCTCGGGGGTTCAAGTGATTCTCCTGCTTCAGCCTCCCGAGTAGCTGGGACTACAGGTGCCCACCACCACACCAGGCTAACTTTTTATTTTTAGTAGGGACCGGGTTTCACTATGTTGGCCAGGCTGGTCGTGAACTCCTGACCTCAGATGATCCCCCGCCTCGGCCTCCCAAAGTGCTGAGATTACAGACGTGAGCCACTGCACCCAGCCAATGAGCTTACTTTCAATGAGAAAACAGAAATCTTGGCAGAAGAACTACATCTTCCTACCCTCAAATCTATGTGCCTCCCTGTATCTGCATCCATGTTCTCCTTCTTCCTTCCAGTTACAATGAAGGAGGTGTTCTTCCTCTCATCCAGAGCCAATTCTCTCTTATCCCTGTATTTCTTCACTCCCTCTCACCTGGTATAATCTGCTATTTCAGCTATGTCAACCTTTCCCTCTCTGTTAGATATATTCAGTCATTCAACAAACATTTATTGAGCATCTACAAAGTACCAATACTAATCCAGTTGAATAAGAGAAAGGCCTTGTGCTCTTAGAGTTTATGGTCTAGTAAGAGATGCAGACAGAGAAATACACAAATAAATACACAATAGCAAGTCTATGTGTATGTGTGACTATTAGGGGGAGGGGCATGCATGGGGCATGGTACATAAGAGAAGATAATCAAGACAGGCTTCTCTGAGAAAGTTACTTAAGACCTCAACTAAATGAGACAGCAAATCATAGTAATATCTGGAAAAGCATTTTAAGCAGAGGGAGTAATAAATACAAATGTCTTAGATGAGAATATACTGGGCATGTAGAACAGCAAAAAGACTGGCAAGGCTAAAGTTGAGTAAACAAAGAGAATTGTGGTAAGGGACTGAGATCAGAGATGTAACCAGAGGTCAGACTGTGTGGAACTTTACAGGCCACAATACATTTGGCTTTTGCAGCAAATGTGGAAAGACACTGATGGGTT
Source organism: Rhinopithecus roxellana (assembly GCF_007565055.1). Taxonomy (NCBI): domain Eukaryota; kingdom Metazoa; phylum Chordata; class Mammalia; order Primates; family Cercopithecidae; genus Rhinopithecus; species Rhinopithecus roxellana. The sequence continues at coordinate 54,761,749 of NC_044563.1, read as the reverse complement.
TTGAGCACTGATCTGATTTATGTTTTTAAATAGACCACTCTAGCAGCAGAGGAGAATAGGCTGCAGGGGAACAATGCAGAAGTGGAGATACCATTAGGGAGTCATTACAATAATCCAGGTGAGAACTAATGGTGGCTTTGATGATTGGCAATAGGGGGAAAGAAGTAATTCAAAGGCAGATACATTTTGAAGGTACAGTCAAATGGGTTAAAGATGTGATTAAAAAAAGGAAAAATTAAGATGATATCTAAATTTCTGGACTGATCTGAGAAATATTGGGTGAATATAAACAAGTTCTGGTGTCTCCTATTCAAAGACAGACAGACAGACACACACACACACCTTTCCCTTGATACCCACATCCTCCTCCAAATACCACTTATTTCTCTGCTCCCCTTCGTAGCAAAACTTCTCAGAACAACTGTCTACTTAAACTATCTCCACTTCCTCCCCTTCTGTTTGCCAACTAACAATCTACCATTTCATCAAAAGCAGTCTTGTCAAGATTATCAGTTATCCCCATCTTGCCAAAATAAATGCTTATTTTTCTGTCCTCACATTACTCAGTATCTTGGCAGCATTAAATGTAATTGACCTCTCTTCTCTTTCAAATACTCTACTTTCTTGGCTTCTAGGGAAGTACACTCACTTGGCTTCCCTTTTATCTTTCTGTCTACTCCTATCTCCTTTGCATAATCCTCCTTCTCCAGCTATCATCCACACATTCAAGGCTTGGGACCTTCGTTGCTCAGAACCTTCCTTACTGATACACTACACTTTCCCCAAGATTATTTCCTCCATTCTCATGGCTTTACATATTAATACGTTGATGATGCCCAAGTTTTGATCTCTAGACCAAACAGCTCTCTTTCAGCCTAAAAACCATCTATTAGACAACTCCACCTGCGTTTCTCATCAGTACCTTAAATCTAACAAGACCAAATGGAACTCTTGGTTTTCACAGCATCATCATGAGTTGTAATTATATTCGTTTACTTATTATACATCTCCCTCAATAAACGATAAGCTTTGTAAAGGAGCAACGGTATGCTTTTGTAAGTCTGCTGTGCTTACCAATGTATACTCAGCAACTAAACAGGACTTGGCAAGAGTAAGCACTCAGGGCCAGGTACGGTGGCTCATGCCTGTAATCCCAGCACTTTGGGGAGGCTGAGGTGGGTGGATCATCAGAGCTCAGGAGTTTGAGATCTGCCTGGGCAATGTGGTGAAACCCTGTCTCTACAAAAAATACAAAAGCTAGCCAGGTGTGTGGCATGCACCCGTAGTCCCAGCTACTCAGGAGGCTGAGGTGGGAGGTTTGCTTGAGCCAAAAGGTCAAGACTGCAGTGAGTGAGCTGAGATTGCTCCACTACACTCCAGGCTGGGCGACAGAGAGAGACATTATCTCAAAGGAAAAAAAAGAGTAGACACCCAGTATCGACACCAAAATTTACTAGACCCTGTCTCTGCCCTCAAAAATCTCACAGACTAATGGGAAAGGCAGACACATTAACCACAATAACAATACAATATGGTAACTGCCACTATTGAGTGGTGAGAGGAAAGACATAGGTGCTGCATGAATCCAGAAGAGGGGCACTTAATAGCCTAGGAGTCAGGGGACTTGTAGAATAAGTACAGCTATTAAGTGCCTACTATATAATTATTATTTTTTCTTTTTTATATGATTATTTTTAAGCTTTATAATAACCCTTCAAAGTAGGCATAAATATCTTTCATTTTTATATATGAAGCTTAAAAATATTAAAAATCAGGTAACAGTAAGTGGTAGAACCAGGATTTGAACTGAAGTCAATCTACTTTTAAGTCCCCCCTCCCCTTTTTTTGTTACATCATAAGAAGTCACTAAAAGTATCTTTTATAATTGCCACCTACTATCTGTTCGACTTTAAATAAAGCACATACTTCATGGTCTCTGTTTGACCATGAAGCTCATTATCAGTCCTAAAGCCCTATCTACCCCACTCCTTTTCCTTTACTCATTGAGGATTGAGGCTTAATCCTCTCCTATTAGTCTGTGAGTCTTTCGAGGGCAGAGAAAGGGTCTAGTAAATCTTGATGTCTATTCTTGCCTGTCAGTGGCAACCCTAGGCTTTCAGGCTATAGCATCTGAGCATTTTTTCACAGCTTGAAAATGCATTCGGGAACAACCACAATAACATCTATATGGCACTTTACAAAGCATTTTCACACATTCATGATTTCATCTGATCCTCACCAACCATATGAGGTGTTAAATCCCTATTCTATAGAGGCCAGTGGAAGTAAAAATACCTAGCCTAGCTACATCTGGTCTCTGGACTCTACACCCCACCAGAAATTGAATTTAAGAAAATGGAACAGGGAGGAAAGGAAGGAAGAGATCAAATGACTCATAGAGGGAGCTCAGCACATAGTCACCCAAGTGGCCTCAAGCCAGAAGTTAACAGGGATGAAGTCTGTTTCCCTTGCAAGGTAATGAGTGTTTGTTTGGCCATGGCACAGTGACCTGCCACATGGGATTGTTCTTTTTTTCATGTCAGCAGTACCTAGAGTCTCCCCCCAAAAGTAGGCAGAAAAGAGGAGACAGGAAAACTCCTTTACACTGTATGTATACACAACCTCAGGAGATAATAGGATATAAGAGAATAGATATCACCTTCAGAGAAGACTTAAGTTTAGGTCCTAGCTCTGCCACTGTCTTGCTAAATCAAAAGTGCCCTCTTCTACATTATTACAGCCCCTTGTGCTTCCTTCTACAATACTTACCACATGAGCTTCCACATTCCTTGACCTGCATTTGAGGGCAGCAACTGAGGCCAGTTTTAATTTTTGTATCCCCACCAACCTAGTACCATAATTACCATAATGAGCCTGGGAGGCTGAAGCTACAGTAGGCCATAATCGTACCATTGCACTCCAGCCTGGGCAACAGAGCAAGATCCTGTCTCAAGCAAAGAAAAAGAAAAAGACAGGCAATAATAGATACTGGCAAGGACGGGGAGAAAGAGGAACCCTCATATGCTGTTGGTGAAAATGTAAATTAGTAGAGCCACTATGGAGAAATATACATAAATACACACACACACACACACACATTCCACATTCTGACAGTGAGTGTCAATAAAACAGCAACTTTGTCATTCTCATCTCTGCTTTCCTTCTAACTCCCCGACTTTAAGGACAGAGCTCACAAAAATTTTGTTAATTAACAAAGTGAAGAGACAACCCACCAAATGGAAGAAAATATTTGTAAGCTATCCATCTGACAAAGGATTAATAACCAGAATACATAAGGTGCTCAAACAACTAAATAGCAAAAAAACCCCAAGTAATCCAGTTTAAAAACTTGCAAAGATCTGAATGGACATTTTTCATAACAACACATACAAATGTCCAACAGGTACATGAAAAAAATGCTCAACATCACTAACATCAGAGAAATGCAAATCAAAACCATAATGTGGCATCATCTCACTCCAGTTAAAATGGCTTATATCAAAAAGACAGGCAAAGGCTGGGCACGATAGCTCATGCCTATAATCCCAACACTTTGGGAGGCCAAGGCAGGTAGATCACTTGAGTCCAGGAGTTCACTACCACCCTGGGCAACATAGGGAGACCACACCTCTAAAAAAAATTTTTTTTTTTTTAATTAGCCAGCATGCTGGCATGTGCCTGCAGTCCCAACTACTTCAGAGGCTGAGGTAGGAGACTGCTTGAGCCTGGGAGGTTGAAGCTACAGTAGGCTATGATCATACCATTGCACTCCAGCCTGGGCAACAGAGCAAGACCCTGTCTCAAGAAAAGAAAAAGACAAAGACAGGCAATAATAGATGCTGGCAAGGATGGGGAGAAAAAGGAACCCTCATATGCTGTTGGTGAAAATGTAAATAAGTAGAGCCACTATGGAGAATAGCATGGAGGTTCCTCAGAAACTAAAAATAGAACAACCATACGATTCAGCAATTCCACTATTGAGTATATATCTAAAAGAAAGCAAATCAATATATGAAAGATATCGTACTCCCATGAACACTGTAGCACTATTTATAACAGCCAAAATGAAAATGTATACATATATATATGCATATATACACACAACGGAATATTATTCGGCCATAGAAAAGAATGAAATCCTGTCATTTACCCCAACATGGTAAATGTTTATGTGGGAGGTAAAAAGATGAATCTCATGATGATACAGAGTAGACTGGTGGTTACCAAAGGCCAGAAAAGGGAGTAGGGAGGAGGAAGGGGAAAAAAGGATATAAATGTACTTACTGAAACTGAACTGTACAGTTAAGTACAATGGAATATTATTCAGCCATAAAAAAGAATAAAATCCTGTCATTTGCAGCAACATGGATGACACTGGAGGCCATTTTTTCAGATTAAAAAAAAGCCAGGTACAGGAAGACAAGTATCACATGTTCTAACTCATATGTGGGAGGTAAAAAAGTAGATCTCATGATGATACAGGGTAGACTGGTGGTTACCAAAGGCCAGGAAAAGGAGTGAGGAGGATGAAGGGGGAAAAAAAGATATAAATGTACTTACTGAAACTGAACTCTACACTTTAAACATGATAAACATGGTAAATTCTTTCAAATTTTTTAACTAAAAAAAAATTTGCTGAGTAGAAATCAGTTCAAAAAGCCAGTAATCAAAGGGGAAAATTATTAACCTATACAGTCCCCTTTCCCAGACTATAATCTTTCTCTTTCTATACACAGCCCTACCCCAAATAACCCCTATCTTGTCCAGGCCACTGTCTTCTTCAAAAGAGCACTGTCTTCTCCTCCAGGCCTCCTCCTCCTGTCCCTCCAACCCATCCCTGCTATCCTCCCTCTTCTTCCCTGAGCTACCTCCTTTCCTCCACAGCCATCTCACAGCTGCCAGAGTTTCTGGTCCTCCCAGTCACTTATCTCACTAAAGGGAACTTGAGCCTCTGCCCAGCACTACTTGACATTCTTGCTCTCCTCCCACTCAGGCCCCCCATTTCCCATCTTGCTTATTCCCTACTGCCTACCTGCTGCCCCACCACCACCAGAAAAGATAGGAAACAAATGCAGGAAGAGCAAGTGCTTCTTGGCAGGCCCAAAGCAAGGCACAGAGGCAGTAAAGAGAGAGAATGGTACCTGGGGAAGATAAAATTTGGAGGTAAAAGCTAGAAGCAGGTGAGTTGGGTAGAAAACAACGTTTGGACCTCACAAACACAGAAAAGGTCTCTACAAACCAGTAACCTACGAATAATGAGAAAGCTTAACCAAAAATTTTTGAAAAGAGAAGAAAGCCTAATCAAGAGGGGGAGGATCCAAGAGAGGGAAGGAAAAACTGGCTACACAGGGGGAGAAATACAAAAGGGGAAGCAAGAGGGGAGGAGGAAGGGTGAAAGGGATGGCAGGAGAAAAGGTAGGCAGGGGGCAGGAAAAATGATCAGGAGGAGGAAATAGAAAAGTGAGGAGAGGAAGACATAGAGTCATGAAAAAACTAGGGGGAGGAAGGAGGTCCAAAATAATCAAAGTAGGTTATTATCAGGCCTGACATGAGCTTCTTGGTGCCAGGTAATAAAGAAGGAAGGAATTATAGTGATTAAGATATTACCACAGGCACATCTGTCATTAACTTAGCAGAATAAGGAAGGGGCTCCAGAGAAGAGAGTCTAGTTTAAAGCAACTTTATATCTAAGGACAGAAAAATTGGCCAGTTTAGAAGCATTAACATACCTTGACCTTCTACTTTCCAACCCTACCTCCCTACACCTAACACACCTACGCACCACACTAAAATAAGCATCAGCATTCTCAGTCTTTGCTTTGCCCCTGAAGAACCAGCAAGATGCCATTCGAAAGGCTGGCTGGAAGACAGGATACCAAAGTCTACTTCCCAAGTTCTCCTCTCTTCTACAGTGTTGAGGGAGGGATATCTCTGCAGCCCATTTTAGCACTTTAAACCAGCTCACCTTTCCAAAAGATGGTTTGACGGTCTGGAAAAGCCAAACTAACAAACAATGTCAAGTCCTTCACTGCACACATAGGGCAACTCAAGCACAGAGGATGTCTGAACAGGACCAGTCCCCCCAGTCTCCTCCCTCCCAGTTCATTCAACCTCTTAACAGAGAAAAGCCCCCACAGTCCCAGCAGGCCAGCGACTAAGCCAAAGCAGAGGAAAGCACCACCTTGGCCACCAAGTAGAAGGGGGCTTGCAAAGGAGCAGAGCTTCTGAGGCAGAGCAGTTCCCCAAAGGCGCAGCTTCCCCTTCACACCCTTCCCTGGGCAGAGCTCTGATTCCAGTGCAGGCCTAGTCTTGGGTGGGCTCATCTAAAGGTTCCACCCTCAGCCCCTTCTCTCATTTAGGTCCCTTAAGGTAAGAGGAAAGTAAGACACCCCTCAAAATCTACTGGATCCCGTGTCACCATTCTCCGAAAGCCAGATAAGATCCCTCAGAACCCGGCTCAGCTAGGGGAGCCCCAGGCAGGGCCGGCATTACCTGGTGGGAAAGGCTGGCCCCGGCATCTCTGGAGATTGTTTCCGTAGCAGAGCCGCACCTCTCCCTGCCCAGCCGGGTACCCACAAGGCCCCTGCTCCACCGGCTCCGCTCGATTCGGCTGGGCTGGGCTCCTGGCAGCTTAGCCGGCAGCTCCCGAGGTGCAGCACGCTCGCGCCCTCGCAGGGCGGCAGCGAAGGCGCCGCGTCGGGGTTGGCGAAACAGAAGGGGCGGGGGAAGAAAGGAGGGAAGGAGGCGGGAGGAAGCCGCGCGCTTCTCCTTTTCTGCAAAGCAGAGCTGAGGGCGGGGAGACGGCTATCTTCCCACCGTCTCAGCTATTCTCCCCACCCAGTCTCCAGCAGGAGGTAATCTCTCTCCAGGGCCAGGTTTTCCAGGGCTTGTCAGAATCCTGTGTGAGCTCCAGAGTCAAGGAAGACAACCAGAGCTCCTCTGTGCCTTAGTTTCTACAGCTGAGTATAGAGGAGTCTCTTCTAGGATTCCTCAGGTCAGACCTAGGATTCACATTAGGCCTCAGGGAAAGAGATACACCTCCCCCCTCCCCAAACGTGCCAGGTTCTAATTCTAATGCTCCAGGAAGAACGCTAGGTGGGCCCCTATAACTGCTTCTAAGCAAAGAAAGCACAGCAGCTGCAGCTGCTACATTATTATTATTATTATTATTATTATTATTATTATCATCATCATCATCATCATCATCATCATCATTTTGAGACAGAGTCTTGCTGTGTGCCCAGGCTGCAGTGCAGTGGTTGGATCTTGGCTCACTGCAGCCTTGACCTTCCCAGGCTCAGGTGATCCTTCCACCTCAGCCTCCCAAGTAGCTGGGACTACAGGTACCTGCCACCACACCCCGTTATTTTTGTATTTTTTGTACAGATGGGGTTTGCCATGTTGCCCAGGCTAGTCTCAAATCCTGTTCTCAAGCAATCCTCCTGCCTCGGCCTCCCAAACTGCAGATTACAAGCGTGAGCCACCACACCTGGCCACTGCTACCATTTATTAAGAACTACCGTGTACCAGGTACTTTATAAATGTTATGTCTCTCTCAAAACAACCTTATGAAGTAGGCACTATACCAATTCACATATGTCAAAACGGAGGTCCAGGGAAAATGTCCAGGGCTCATACAATATTTTTTAACCAACTATTGTGTATCAGGCATTGTGATGGAACCTGAGCTGAACAACACATTATAGAACATTTACCAACATGGCCCAGACTAGTGGTGCCTCTAGTAGTGCCTCCCAATTACTGAAACAATAAAACACACCTTCACACATTTGCAAATGCTCCCTAGGAGGTAGTATTACCTCACTCTTCCCCCTCCCAAACCTTGCTCTTAAGAGGCATGACAGAAGTCAGATTACGTGGTGCCTTTCGGGTCATAATTAGGAGTTAGGCTTTTGTTCCAAGTTTTATCAGTGGGAAGGCTTTGAAAGGTTTGAAAGCAGGATGACAAACTCTGACTTACATTTTTTAAAAGATCACTGGCTGTTCAGCGGAGAAAGGGGGTAGGAGTGGAAATAAGAAACAAGATAATAAATTCTCTCAGAGGTTCAGGCAACAGAAAATGGTAATGATTTAGACTAACATATTGTAAGATAATGCAAAAAGAAGCAAGCATATTTTCTAAAGACACAGCTTGGAAGAAGCAGCAGGAGAACTTGGTGGAAAACAGAATACAATGGGTGAAAGAAGTCAGTGACTTCCCCAAGACCACACATCTGGTAAATGCTCAGGAGTTCAAGGCCAGCCTGGCCAACATGGTGAAACCCTGTCTCTACTAAAAATACAAAAAATTAGCTGGGTGGTGGCGGGCACCTGTAATCCCAGCTACTCGGGAGGCTGAGGCAGGAGAATCCCTTGAACCTGGGAGGTGGAAGTTGCAGTGAGCCGAGATCGCACCACTGGACTCAAGTCTGGGCAACAAGAGCGAAACTCATCTCAAAAAAAGAAAAAGGAAAAAAAAAAAAAAGAATTGGTCAATAATAGAGACTCGGAGAGTTGCTGTAGTCTGAGGATTCAGCTTCAGAGTCATTTTAAGATTTTTTTTTAACCCCACACCATGTCCTTCATCCCAATTTACACAGGGTGAATGAGAGCCAGAAGTAGTCCTCTGCCTTAGACACAGCTTTTCAAACTAATAATCAATAATCATAGGAACTTACCTTACTCAACTTCCCACTCCATGCAGCATCCCCTTTGGATGGTCTTCCAGGCTTTTCTGAAATACTTGCAGGAATGAGGAGCTCACTTTCCACTAGCACTATGAGGCAGTGTTTCCTCACATTCAGCCAGGTGGCTCTCTGTAAATTTCTAATTCTGCTCCAGGAGCAACGTCCTCCAGGGCAGGTCACATTAAAGGCTTGCAACTATGTATGTATGTAAGCTAATTTATTATGCCCCTCCACTTTCTCTCTTCTCCAAGATAAATACTCCCAGTTCTTTGATAAATACTCCCAGTTCTTTTACTCGTTTGTTCATTCAACAACTATTTAAGCATCTTGTGCAAGTCACTGGGGATAGACACATCAGTGAACAGAACCACATCTTCCAGGAGCTGATGATTTTATGGTTTAGTATGGTGGCTTTCAATTCTCCCTGTCCACCAGAATAACCTGGAAAGCTTTAAATATGTGTAAATATACTAGAGTCCCAGCAGAGATTCTGACTCGGTTGGTCTGGGATGTGGCCTAGGCAATATATTTTTATAGATATAACTATATTGATATCTATTGGAAGACTGAGTTACTATAAAGCTACAGTGATAATGACAATGTGGTATTAACGAAAAAATAGATAAACAGATCAGTGGAATTGAAGTAAATAGCCCAAAATAGACCCATACAAATGTGGTTAACTGACTGTAAAAGAGAAAAGGAAATTCAATGAAGAAAGGACAGTCTTTTCAATAAATTGTGCTAGAACTGGACATCCACATCCAAAAAAATGAACCCAGACACAGACTTTATGCTTTTTACAGAAATTAACTCAAAATGGATCACAGACCATTGCATTTGCAAAATGCAAAACTAAAATGTCTAAAATATAATGTAGGGGAAAATCTAGATGACCTTGGGTTTGGCAATGACTTTTTAGATATAGCCCCAAAAGCAAGATCCATGAAAGAAAAAAACTGACATGTTAGACTTGATTAAAATTTAAAATTTCTGCAAAATACAGTGTTAAGAGAATGAAGAAACAAACCATAGACTGGGAGAAAACACATCTGATAAAAGGCTTGTATCAAAATATACATAGAACTCTTAAAACTCAATAAGACGTGACCCAATTACAGAAAAAAAAAGCTGGGCAAAAGATCTGAACAGACACTTCACCAAGGAAGATATACACATGACAAGCGTATGAAAAGATGCTCAGCATCTTTTATCATTAGAGAATTGCAAATTAAAACAACAATGAGGTATTACTACACATCTATTAGAATAACTAAAATCCAAAACACTGACAACACCAAATGGTGATAGGGATATGCAGCAACAGGAACTCTCTCATTCATTGCTGGTGAGAATGCAAAATGGTACAACCACTTTGGAAGATAGTTGAGGAATTTCTTACAAAGCTAAATACAGTTATGTGTCACTTAATGACAGGCATACATTCTGGGAAAGGTGTCATTAGGTGATTTCATTGTTATGTGAACATCACAGAGTGTACACATACAAACCTAGATGGTACAGCCTACTACACACCTAGCCTATATGGTATAGCCTACTACTGCTCCGAGACTACAAACTTGTATAGCATGTTACTGTACTGAAGACTAGGCAACTGTAACACAATAGTATTTATGTATCTAAACATACATAAACATAGAAAAAGTACAGTAAAAATACGCCATAAAAGATTTTTAAAAAACAAACAAAAAAAAAAACAGTACATCTGTAAAGGGCATTTACCATGAATGGAACTTGCAGGACTGGAAGTTTCTCTGGGTGAGCCAGTGAGTGAGTAGTAAGTGAATGGGAAGGCCTAGGACATTATTGTACACTATGGTAGACTTTATAAACAGTGTATGTTTAGACTGCACTAAACTTTAATTTTTTTCTTTCTTCACTAATAAATTAATCTTAACTTCCTATAAGTTTTTACTTTATAAACTTTTTAATTTTTTAAAAACATTTTGACTTGGCCGGGCACGGTGGCTCAAGCCTGTAATCCCAGCACTTTGGGAGGCCAAGACAGGCAGATCACAAGGTCAGGAGATCAAGACCATCCTGGCTAACATGGTGAAACCCCATCTCTACTAAAAAATACAAAAAAAACTAGCCGGGCGTGGTGGCGGGCGCCTGTAGCTACTCGTGAGGCTAAGGCAGGAAAATGGCATGAACCCGGGAGGCGGAGCTTGCAGTGAGCTGAGATCCGGCCACTGCACTCCAGCCTGGGCGACAGAGCGAGACTCTGTCTCAAAAAAAAAAAAAAAAAAAAAAAAAAAAAAATTTGACTCTATTGTAGTTAATACTTGGCTTAAGACACAAGCACACTGTACAGCTATACAACAACATTTTCTTTATAGCTTTATTCTAATGCTTTTTTGTATTCTTTGTAGTATTATTATTAGTAGTAGTAGTAGTAATAATAATAGAGTCTCAACTCCATCACCCAGATAGGAGTACAGTGGCATGATCTTGGCTCACTGCAGCCTCCACTTTCTGGGTTCAAGCAATTCTTGTGCCTCAGCCTCCCGAGTAGCTGGAATTACAGGCATGTGCCACCATGCCCAGCTAATTTTTGTATTTTCAGTACAGATGGAGTTTCACCATGTTGTCCAGGCTGGTCTCCAACTCCTGAGTTCAAGCTATTCACTTGTCTCGGCCTCCCAAAGTGCTCGCATTACAGGTGTGAGCCACCACGCCTATCTATTTTTATTTTTTTACCTTTTAAACTTTTTGTTGAAAACTAACACATAAACACACACTTTAGTCTAGACCTATACAGGGTCAGGACTGTCAATATTAGTGTCTTCTACCTGTACATCTTGTCCCACTGTCAAGATTAGTGTCTTCCACCTCGACATCTTGTCCCACTGGAAGATCTTTAGGGGCAGTAACATGCATGGAGCTGACATCTCTTATGATAACAATGACTTCTTCTGGAAGACCTCCCAAAGGACCTGCCTGAGGCTGCTTTACAGTTAACTTTTTTTTATAAGTAGGAGTACACTCTAAAATAACAACAAAAAGCACAGTAAATATATACACCAGTAACAGAGTCATTTATCATCATTATCAAGCATTATATAATACATATAATTATGCGTTCTATACTTTTATATGACTGGTAGCACAGTAGGTTTGTTTACACCAGCATCTCCACAAACATGAGTAATATGTTGCATTAATATGTGATGATGGCTATATCATATATGTGGTCCATCACTGACTGAATCATCATTATGTGATTATAGTATTCCTAGGTATTTACTCAAATGAGTTGAAAACTATGTTCACACAAAAACCTGCTCATGAATGTTTATTGCAGTTTTATTCAGAATTGCTAAAAACTGGAAGCGACTGAGATATCCTTCAAGATTGAATGAATAAACTGTGGTATGTCATACAATGTAGTATTATTCAGTAAAAAAAGAAATGAACTATCAACCCACAAGAAGATATGGAAAAACCTAAAATGTAGATTTCTAAGTAAAAGAAGCCAGTCTGAAAAGGCTGATTCCAACTACATGATATTTGGAAAAAGGCTAAACTATAGAAATAGTAAAAAGATAAGTGGCTGCCAGGTATTTGAAAGGTTGGGGTTAATGGTTAAGGAATGAACAGGTGAAGCACAGGGCATTTTTAGGGTATAAAACTATTCTGTATGATACTATAATGGTGGATACACACACTATGTATTTGTCAAAACCTACAGAACTATACAACCCAAAGAGTAAACCCTAATGTAAACTATGTACTTTAGTCAATAATAATGTATCAATATTGGTTCATCAATTCTACATTAATGAGATGGTGATAATAGAGGAAACAGGGAGAGAGGGATTCTGCATTTCCTTTTTTTTTTTTTTTTTTTCTGAGACAGAGTTTCACTCCTGTTGCCCAGGCTGGAGTGCAATGGCGTGATCTGGGCTCACTGCAACCTCCACCTCCCCAGTGCAAGCAATCCTCATGCCTCAGCCTCCCGAGTAGCTGGGATTACAGGCGCACGCCACCACGCCTGGCTAATTTTTTGTATTTTTAGTAGAGATGGGGTTTCACCATGTTGGCCAGGCTGGTCTTGAACTCCTGACCCTCAGGGGATCTACCTGCCTTGGCCTCCCAAAGTGCTGGGATTACAGGTATGAGCCACTGCACCCAGCCGGATTCTGCATTTTCTACACAATTTTTCTTTATAGAAACTAAAACTCTAAAAAATAAAGTCTATTAAAATAAAAAAATTATCAAGCAAAAAAAAAAAGAAACAAAGACATACAAGATAAAGTTCATCTTCCTTTTTATTAGATTCATTACACATAAAATTACTCTGACAAATTGCTATAAAGATTTCTAAGTACTTTCAATTTCTACACTTATCCCATTGTGGGCTGGGAACAGTTCAGACTACACTTTCAGTAATGATGATCTAGAGTACCCTCCACTAAATAGAGTTCTGTTTGCAATGATCCTCTTACTGCCTGGTACCCCGAGGGGAACATGATACTCTAAGTGCAGTCTGTCCCCTGCAAAACATAGTGGAACTATCACCTCCTTTAACTGTACTTAATACTTCCAATAATTCAGCCTGAAGTTGCATTAGATTTTTATCCACTGCAATGCCTTTGGCTGACATTGAGCTTCAGCAGCCAAAACCACCATTTTCATAAGAACAGCATCATGCTAAGTCTCCTCCAGCCTGCCCATATGTTGCCATTTCTTTTGAGACTTAAAATGCAGAACTTTGCTGTCTTCCTCCTAAATTTCATCTTGTTGGCTTCAGCCCATCATTCCAAGCTCACTCATCTAAATATTAGTTTTCTCTTTCAGTTTTTGTCACCTACAAAGCTAATAAGCATGCCATCTCTTCAAACATTTTTCAAACATCTGTCATGTGCTCTTGCCTGTTCCAGGTTTTGAGGATTAAAGATGACCTAGAAATGGCCTACGTTTCCAGGAAATCACCACTAATAGGGGAAGTTGGCAAATACAAAACTAAAAAGTGCTGCACTAGAAAAATGACTGAACAAAATAAATAGGATCAGGTAGACAAAACAACAAAACGTCTATGTACAGTATTAGGCAGAACTACTAATATCTTCAGCAGGAACAATCAAATTCAGACATCATCTATTTTAGATTTCAGTTCTGAATAACCAAATACTGGTTTGGTTACCGAAAGTTAACTGGCTGGCTAATACAATGTCTCTCTCTTTCAATGGTGGCTGCTGCTATAGGAAACTTGGCTAAGTTTAGTTCCCTCTGATGAAACACAATACTTATGAAATTGAGACATACTGGTAAGATGCCAGCAGTTTTATTTATTACTAACAGAATCAAATGAGGTAAAAGCAACTTTAGAGATGACTCTGTACATTCAAAGAAATTAAATCTTGGAGATCTCAAATGACTTGCTGAAGTTACACAAGTTAGCAGTTAACATATTTCAAGTGCAATAAACTCCTTTCATTTAAATATTCCTCTGGTTTTCAAAGTAAATAATTAACAAATTATTCTTATAAGCCATGGACCTTGGCCAGCAATGTTTTGTCTCTGTAGTCATCTTAAGCCTAACCAGGCCTTTTTACGTCACTTATCTCTCCTCTGTAGGCATATGAGTTAGCAACTCCTGCTAACTCTATTATAAAAGCGAATGATCAATAATCATTCAAAAATTTGGTTTTGTTTGGAGACTACAGCTTTCAATCTAATGGTTTATAACTGATGAATAGTGTGATTGAAGTGCCTAAAGGATTTGAAAATGATTATTTTTATTGGGTTCTTTAGAAACCACAAATAACTTTTAAAACAATATATGTACTAAGTGAAAATTATAAATCTCCTGACACAACCAGTTAAATGTACAAGGAAATCAGTCAACAATGATGATGTTGGATTTAAAACAACATCTGAAATGACATTTTTTCTTGTAGTGATTAGATGGTAAGGTGCCTGTTAAGGTCACTTTCTGTGGAGTATACTTTCAGTAATGATGATCTAGAGCACCTTAGATCTTGATATGAGGTGGAGTATAAAATAAATAATAATAGTAGCTTACAAAAACACTGTAAAGAAACAAGCAAAAGAAAGATGGAAATGAAAAAAGGTACTAATAAATCTATTTAGTGGCAGTCAGTCATAAGTCAAAGCAACCAGTCATAAGTCAAAGCATACTTGAATTTCAAACAAGGCAAAGAAGTGCAGAGAAGGGAGACACTAATTATACCTGCAGAACTAAGAAAAGCTTCATGGTAGAGGCAGTATTTGGATTGGTATTGAAGAAGGAGTAAAATTTTCATAGCGATATTGAGATTTCCCTTGAGTGAATCACAAAAACAAAGGGCCAAACGAGAAAAAAGTATGAGTGGTTTAGGAAACAGTAAATAGCTTGGTCCTTCTTGGAAATAGCAAATAATCTCATCATTCATTCACCACTTATTGAACATATTCTACATGCCAGACACAATGCTTGTCACTACGGATGCAAAGATGACATGACCTAGTTCTTACCCTCAAAAGGAAAAGCATTTTTAAAGACAATAGGAGACAAAGCTGTGTCACTGATTGTCAGACTTAACAGGTCAAAACTCTGTTCCCCCTTCAGGTGTTTCCTCCCCCCTACCCCTCAATAAATGGCAATTCTACTCTTACAGTTGCTAAGCCAAGAATCTGATTCATTTTTTACTCCACTTTTTGTCTATCAGCACTCACAAGCATCCATCAGCAAATTCTATCAACTTTACTTTCAAAACAGATCCACGGTCCAACCACTTCTCATCACCTTTACTGTTATCACCTTGGTCCAAACCATCAGCAAGTTTTGTGTACAACAGTGGATCTCAATAGTGGGGTGAAGAGGAGTTGGGGAGGGGAGGACAGATTTGCTCTGCTCTCCAGGGGATATTTGGCAATGTCTAGGGAAATTTTGGATTAAAACAACTGGGTAAGTGCTACTGGCATTTAGTAAGTGGGAGCCAGGGATACTATTAAACATCCTAAAATGCATAGTATAACTCCCTCACAACAAAGAATTATCCCGCCCAAAATGTCAATAGTGCCATTGTTAGGAAACTCTGACCGAGAATATTACAACATCCTTCTTAACTGATCCATTCTTGCCTCCCAGGGTGATCTATTTAAAATATGTCACAGATCACATCACTCTGTTCTGCTTAAAATCTTCCAGTGGCTTCCCCAATCTCAATGTAAAAGCCAAAGTCCTTACAAAGACATACAAGGCCTTATATGATCTTACCTTCCTCTACCTCCTCCCCTCATCTTACCCTGCTACTTCACTGACCTTATCTCCGACTTTTCCCCACTTCACTCACTCTGCTCCAGGCACCAAGGCTTTCTCCAACAGGCTATATACACTCTCTCCTCCAGGCCTTCGTACCCTATGGTGACTATGCCTGAAAACACATTTCCCCTCAGATACCCATATGGCTTATTGCCTTCCTTCAAGTCTCTGCTGAAAGATCACTTTATCAGATAATTCTTCCCTAACCATTCTTTGTAAAATGATTTAAAAATCTCCCTCTACTCTATATCAGCACCCTTTATTCCACCTTATCCTGCTTTATTTGTATTTTGGCACTTATCATCAACTGACATTTATTTGCCTATTGCCTGGCTCCCACCAATCAACATATGCTCCACAAGGGCAAAGACTTTGTCTTTATCTCCAGACCTCAGAACTATTCCTTGCAAACAGTAGGTGATAGATAAGTAATGGCTGAATGAAGGAATGAATGAATAAATGGAGCTAGAAAGACCAGTCAGAAAAAAACTACAGAGAATCCTGAAGGCTAGGAAAGGAATGTGGATGCAGTCTTAGAGTGACTTAAAGTAACTGTCCAAGAGTTCTCCTCTCACCATGTCATACAAATCGCCTTTTGCCCTTCTGACCAAAAAGAGAGACAGGGGAAGGGAGGAAGAAATGGAGAATTCTATAAGAACATTATAATAATCAGAGGTATCTAATAATGAAATGGACAATCTCTGAGGTATTAACATTGCCAATCAACCCCTCAGCAGGGAAGATACAGCAACAAGTTACTGCATAATCCCATAAGTTTTCCTCCCTTTGCCTATTCTTTAGGACCCAGCTTAAATGTCACCACTTCTATGAAGGCTTCCTATAATTCCTCAAACAGATTTAATGACTCCTAAATATGGCCCTTATAGAAGTCTTCCCAAACACTTATCCAATTTACAGAAAGTATTTGATAGTATTTCTTTTTATCTCTAGACTGGAAAGGTAGTATTTATCTCCTCATTTACTACTATATCTCCAGCCCAAAATGAAATAGCTCCAGTAAAACACAGGCACCAGCACACATTTTTATAAAATCATACAAAGTACAAATACATTTTTAAAAATCATATTAAAAAGTCACTAAAGGCAGGGCACAGGGGCTCACGCCTGTAATCCCACCACTCTGGGAAGGCTGAAGCGGGTGGATCACCTGGGGTCAGGAGTTTGAGACCAGCCTTGCTAACATGGTGAAACCCCATCACTACTAAAAATACTAAAATTAGCCAGTCGTGGTGGTGGGCACCTGTAATCTTGGGAGGCTGAGGCAGGAAGAATCACTTGAATCTGGGAGGCGGAGGTTGCAGTGAGCCGAGATTGCGCCATTGGACTCCAGCCTGGACGACAGAGCGAGACTTCGTCTCAAAGAAAAAAAAAGTCACTAAAATCAAATGACTTTCAAATCCCTAATCAATATCCGTTCATCCCTTCATCCTTGCCAATTTTGCCAACCCTAATTTTATCCATGAAAGTAATGAGACAATTAAACACTCATTTTCCCAGCCTCCTTTAAAGTTGGGCATGTCCCTGTGACAAAGTTCTAGTCAGTAAGTTTCTAAGGATTCTGGGGAAATGGTTGTTTTAATTATAAAATAGAACACAGGCAGAGTGTTAATTCTGCCTTTCCACCCCTTTCTTCCTTTTTCAAACATTCTTTCTGGAGCTGCAGTAGCCTCGTAACCTTGAGGTCGTAAGTACAAGAGTGGAAAGCACACACTCGATGGCAGAGTGGCCGAGTGGAAAAGGCTGGCAGCGTAGAAAAACAGAAAGAGCCTGGGTTCTAAATGGTATTGTATCCCATCCTATACAAGCAACCAATACCCTCCCTCCGGAAAATTAATTCCTATATTTTAAATCACTGTTAGGTTTTCTACTACTTACGGCTGAAAATATTTCTAATTGAGACAAACAAGAAGCATACTAGAGAATCAAGAAAAAGATGCTTCTTACTAGTCTGAAATATTGATTCATTATTAGCCACTGGTCTCTAACCATAAATAAATTCCTCTTATTAGCATAAGAATGAAAAAGATCTGAGCAAATTAAGACAATACTAGGTAGATATGAAAGGAAGACTGAGAATATTCTTCACAATTTGATATGTTCCCAATAAGGCAGGCAATCACTCTTTCTAGGTTCTTAAAAAAAAAAAAAAAAAAAAAAAAAAAAAAACGAATAGCAGTATAACCTGTCTACTTCAAAAATGGCTTTCAAGTTGCTTACAAGCATAAATATGTATACACACACACACACACACACATCCCTAGGACAACAGTAATCATCAATGGAATACAGGTAATAAAGTAGGAGACAATTACAACATAGTACCAACACTCCATGCTTTGCAATTCATGACCAAATTTTGCTCTGAGCATCCTGGAAGCCAAAACCAAAATTTAAGAGAAAAGGGTGAAACTCAAACTAATACTCATTGTCTCATGAAGGAAACATTTCAGTGTTGTTAAGGGACAACCATTATTAGTTAAAGTAGGGGTTGGAAAATTCTGCAAAAGGCCAAATGGTAAATATTTTAGGCTTTGCAGGCTCTATCATCTCTGTCTCAACAACTCAACTCTGTCTTTGTAGCACAAAAGCAGCCACTGACAATATGTAAATGAACGTGTGTAGCTATGTTTCAACAAAACTTTATTTATAAAAACAGGTAATGGGGCCAGATTTGTCCCACAGGCTGTAGTCTGATGACCTCTGACTCAAAGGATTCTTAGATGTAAGCACCAGATTCTGAGTCTGGTGAAAATCAATTTAAAATCTGAGTCTATTGAAAATCAATTAACTGAAAGAATACTGGGTGGCTCACAAAATTTGGTGAAGGTTGGAAAAATAGGCTTAAAGCTAAACTTCCAGAATAAAGCACAAAGTTACACTGCAGAACTAGTCCAATGAGGAAACCACTGCAGCTACTTCTGATCATTACATGCTAGAATGGGTACCACTGTCACTTTTGTATCAAGAATTCAACCTCCCTGCAGCAACCACAAGCAACAATGCCACTTCAGTGCCAGGAACCCAACCTTGCTGGGGATGCTACTGCCTCTGCCATCAGAAAAAGAAAGTTAGTTTTCCATTCCGTTCTCTCTCATGTCTTTAAGTGCTAAATCCAAGTGTGGTCTGGGCATATCGGATTGGACTGGTGAAACCTAGGTCATTGCCTATGCCCCAGAAGCAAGGAAGCCTGGGAAGCAAGCATCTAAATTATCTCCTTTAGGGAATTGCATATTTGCCCCTAATGAGACTCATAAAATAGGGAACACAAAATACTGCACAGTAAAAACAAATGTTCCACTCTAAAATCTTGTAACACTAACACTAACAAACTAAAAATGTTGTATCTCTTCAAAAAGGGGACAATATACAAAGTCTTATCAGTTACTACACTCCAGCATTAAATTCTGAGGAATGTTTCTCTTATTTGTTGGTGCTTTAAGTACCGGGTACTATTTAAATCCTGGTGCCTTTCTTCAAGCTATTACCACTGCATAGAACACACTTATCTCCCGTTATTCCCTTCTGTTTCCTCCAAAACTTATAATCTTCAGGTGTCATCTCCTCTAACTTGCCATCTCTGATGCAGTCCTCACCCAATGGCTTGAGTAGGTCCTCCACCTTTAAGATCTTAGAGCACCTCATAAAAATGCGTATCATTAACCACAGGTGTCTTGTATCTCCAGCCAGACTATATGTCCCCTTGTTTATGAAATGCTTCATTCATCTCTGTTCCCTCAGTACTTCATACAAAGCCTAGCACATAGAAAGCTCTCAATAATTACAACTACTGAACCCAAACAAATCTAAAAAATAAAAACATTACATATCTTTTGGCTCAGCTGCCCAATTTCTCTTTGTCTTGTCCTGATTCATTTTATTCCCCAGGATACATACTTGTTTACAAGGCTGTTTTAAATATCTGAAATGCTGCAGGAGCACAAGTGGCTTTTTTTTAAAGTGATAATAAATAAGTCCTTTATAAACTCAAAAGTAGCTGAGATCCACTGTGTCATCGAAGTAGAAGACAGTTTTAATAGGCATACACACCCCATTTTAAGGACACCTGGACTCCAAACACTTCACACACAGGCTTTTGCTTTTGTTTTTTTAATAAAATTCCAATCTACTAAAATCTGTCTTCTCACTTTAATTAAGTTTGGACTCCAACTATGGTGTTCTACTAGGTCAGCCAAGGTTTCTAGAAAAGAGGCACCTTCTGTAAGAATTGACAGCTGTAAAGAGCTGCATTTATGTGGTAACTAATAAAGCACATTCATACCCATTATCCAATTTAATTCTTACATACCCTCCTTTGAGATTTCTCCTCAGAAGCAAGGCCCAGCCCCACGGCTATCTCTGTGGCACCCTCCTGGACCACTCCTACCACAACCACCATTATCTTCTGCCACATATACATTTGTTATAACTCTTTTCACTTAAACTAATTATCTGTATCTATCATCCTTAGTGAAGTATAAACAGCCTGAGGGAAGGGACAGGCCTAGCACAGCGTAAGGCATAGTAAATGCTCAATAATTATTTGCCAAAGTGAGTTCAGAAGAATAGTTCATATTTCTGTTTAAATAAAGTAGAAACTGAGTTGACTTTCCCAAATTATCCTAGCTAAAACTATAAAATCAAGATATTCTTAGTGCAGTGGCTTCTGCCTATAATCCTAGCTACGTGGGAGGCTAAGGCAGGGGGATCGCTTGAGCCCAGAAGTTCAAGGCTACAGTGGGGTATGATCACACCACTGCACTCTAGCCTGGGTGACAGAGCAAGACCCTGTTTCTGAAGAAGAAAAAATACTCCTGTGTTCAAGGAATCTTCCCACCTCAGCCTCCCAAAGTGCTGGGACTACAAGCTTGAGCCACTGCACCAAGCCCATTCCTGACTTTCAATTGAAGGCCTTTCGTTTTTTTTTTTTTTTTTTTTACACACCACACAGCCCTCTCCTAAGACTGGTTAAGAACAAAGGGAGTCTCATACTAGGAGTCAGATGTCTCTGTTTTCAGACAAGCCACTCAACTTCTCCGAGTACCAATTTCCTTATTTGACAAATGGGAACACCACCACCATCTTTTTTTCTCTGATCACAATATGAAGGTTACATAAGATAATGGGAGTAAACGTAGCTTTAGTGTGAAATTATGGCATATACTAAGCCAGGGACAATGCTTAGGTTGATGACTCCCACCTCCCACTGTTGGTGACAAAGTCAAAACCAGAGTCAACCCTACAAGAATCATATCACTTAACCTAACAACAGCCCTTTAAAAATTAGCTTTATTATCCTCATTTTACAGATAAGAAAACCAGGACACAGAGAGCTTAACACTTGCCAAAGCTTATAAACCTAGTAAATATCAGAGTTGGAATTAGAAAATTCAGGTTCATCACATTCTAAGGAGTTTTCCATGCTGCTCTCCAAACAATTATAAAATAAAAGCTTCCCTTCCTCTTCAGTTTCAATTAGTACCAGGCAGATGGAATAGTGGTCATCTTAAATTGGGAACATTCTACTGTGTCTCAGGCCAAATCAAAATAAGAGTTAGCCTTGTAGGTAAGTACACCTTGATTCAACCCCTGTGGAGGCAAAAATTGAATCTGTATATCAGAAAATATCCTGATCTCAATTTAGAAATTGTTTTAATGAGACTGAAAACCTGACAGGAAAAGCAAAAATGAGCAATCTTTTTTAAAAGAAAAAAAACCATTCAGTGCTATGATTATGAAACACAAAAGAGCCTAGGCTTTGAAATCAGACAGTTCAATCTCAGGGTAGAAAAGAAAACCTGGACAAAGCCCTGGAAGAATGAAAGAGCAGAACAAAAAAAGTTCAAGGTGCTGTTATGGCTGGAGCAAATGGGGTTGGTAGTGGGATCTAAAGAAATACAGCCTCCTATCTTTCCCTTCCTCTCTAGAAACCCTCACATCACAGGAACCTAGCCTGTGATGCTTCCCACAGAGCCCCAAAAAGTGCAGACTGGTAAGTCACTGAGAAAGTCTAAAACCCTCCTTTGCTGACACTTCAGCCTAAGTGTCTCTGCAGAGACAGACTGAGGGTCTCTACAGGGATAGGCTGTCTGGAGACACATGTCACAATGCTGGCCTTCAGACAATTTGGGGCAGGCTTTTTTAGTAGGATGATGTCACTGTTATTATTTGCAGTTTTAAATACCTATATTCCTGTAGCTAGGAATTATTTTATTTAGGATAAGAGTGTAGATAATTTTTTAAAGACATATTTGGAATTTACCAAAGAGGAGAATAGTGTGAATGTATCATTTTCTCAGAAAGAGCTCTGGCATAGGGCAGATATCTAGACCCAAGGATGCCAGAGTCCAAACCCTTTCTTGTAGTCAGAGCCTCTCAGACCTCAGTGGGACCTGTGAATGGACTTCAAATGAAAGCAACAGATTCACTACTGTGGTAACTTCACCACCCAAAATTCATTCCCTTGACAAGTTCCATCAGCATTCCCTGAGTGTCTACTAGATGCAATGCCCTGTGTTGAGTGCATTCAAGGAGCAGTCAATGAATCAGGGGCAACAGACTGTAAACAGCTGATTGTGAAAAGAGAGAGAATGAAGTAAATACTCCATCAGAAGTAGAAAACAAGGGGACTGTTTATGACTACAGAGGTCAGAGAGGTTTCACCAGTTAATTCCTTCCTCTTACGGTTATCTTCTTCACTGTATTCAGGCTCTGACATCCATAGCATACATCTGAACTAGGACTCTGAGGAATCTTATCAGACAGTGAAGAGAGTTAGCTAAGCCAGACAGAGGAGAGGATAAAGGCAAAAAGCCAGAGGAGTAAATGTACTGGGGTATGTCTAAGGAGTAGCCAGTAGCCATAACTGGAGTGCACAGTATACCAAGGAACTAATAAGAAATGAGGAAGAAAGGTACCTTTGGGTCAGATACTAGAGGTCCTTGAATGACAGACCAAGGAACTTGAAATTTATTCTCTAAGCAAAAGGGAACTATTACAATGTTTTTAAGCACAGAGTGGCATGATTTGACTTATATTTTAGAATGATCACTTTCGCAGAAATGTGAAAGGTATAAGAAGATTGATAGCAGGGAGATCAGTTAGGAGGCTTTGTGTTATAATAGTCTAGTTAAGAGATCATGAAGGCAGCCCAACACTGTGGTCAGACCTAACCAGGGTGAGTCCATCAGAAGTGGGAGAAAGAACAGACAAGTAGTCTAGCAAGGAGAATCAGAACCCAAGCAAGGTGAAACGAGCATCCACATTTGGGGCAGGGAGGTAGACTGGTGTGGAATATCATAGTCTGAGTATAGCAAGGAAGTCATCCATCTCAGGAGAGAGGGGAGCCCTGGTGAAGTGTGTCAGAAGCCAACTACAGTTAAGAAAGAGTTGTCATGGAAGAGCACCCTGGTACAGGGTACCGAAACCCAAGCAAGATAAGGAGGGCATCCACACAGTGGGGAGAGCTTGTGATGGGGGTGTCAGAACCTCATTTCCTCATTATGTCTATGAGAAGGCCTGGGAGCAGCAATGGCCCAATAACAATGAGCATTATCTAGGAACCAGATTTTGGATTCTAAATGCCACTAAAAAATAAACAAACAAAAAAACACAAACAACAACAACAACAAAAACACACCAGGATTCCTTGGCTGGTATAGAGAAAGTACAAGATGAACCTAGAACGTCTTAATTGGGCTAGAAAGCAAGGAAGGGGTCAAAGAATGACAGGGACATATCAAAAGTTGACAGAAGCCAACCTGAATGGGGCTCCTACTGGCCAAATCAGAGAGAATTTGAGCACCAAAACAAATGATGCTAGCAATAGATTATTACCCATTAAATAAAATGAGTCCATACTGATATAAATAACTAAATACACTGAAAGTCTGGCAAGGAAAGGGATATTTACATAGTACCGCCTACAAAATACTCATTAATTATAAAAGAGAAAAGAGTAACTTCACAGTGAAGAAGGCTGGTAGACACCATCTTAAGCAAGATGCTGAAATGAACATCAATAGTCATGGGACAAACTAAAATCACCACCATCTAAAAGGATGCAATGAAATGAATACAGCACCAGTTCTGTAATATTTACTGCCAAAGATGCATAACGTAAGGCTGGTGATGACATTCTATAAAACACCTGCTATATCTGATATTCTACAAAATAATTGGCCTGTAATCTTCCAAAGTGTCAAGGTTATCAAAGTCAAGGAAAGACCGAGGACACTAAAAAGATATGGCTTCTAAATGTAACATGTGATTCTGAACTACATTCTTTTGCTATAAAAGACAGTTGGACAATTAGCAAAGCTTGAATGAGTGTGAGGAATAGATAATAGTAACCTAACAGTGTTTACTTCCTTATTTTTATGGTTGCATTGTGCTTATACAACCATCTTATTATGTAGGAAATAATGTGGGGTTGATGGAGGGTCATGTCAGCAACTCATTCTCAAATGACCCAGAAAAGCTAAGCTTGATATCATTTTTTAAATTATTTTAATAAAAACAAAACAGATGGTGAAGATCTAGAAATACAGCAGTAGCAGTGGGAGTAGAGAAGAAAGGTATTTTTCCAGGGTCACAGAGTGAAGTTAAAGGTAAGACTGAGACTAGACTCTTTCTGAACCTCGTATTTCCTTCCTGCTATACAGAGCTTGTGTGGTGCCAAAGAAAACTCTTCTAAGAATTAGGTTACGTGTCTGGTAGTGATTAAATATTGGGGGATATAGAAAAAAAAAAGAAGATAACAAGTCTTCAAGTGAGTCAGGCTGAGGTTTACAGGACATCAGGTTTTAGGTGAGGAAAAACATATTCCAGACTCCCCCATTTGATGAGAACAAAGTTTAATGACCTCAAATGTTCTTCAACACTGAGATAATGACCTTGTTAGTCCTTGTTCCCATTTTGGCCCAGTCCTATGAGTGTCCGAATAACCAGTGACTAAATTAGTCTCAGACCTACTGTCTCCTCCAAAGTCTAGTACTGTTTAGACAGTGGGAACAAGCTGTGGCTGTCAACAAAAGCAAATTTTATCCTTTCTTAAAATGGACCACTGTGACCCACACTATCAAGACCTTTTCAAAACAAATGCGATAGAGGAAAACATCTCTTTACCAAAGGCAGCAAAAATATAATAGAAAGAATATGAACTCTAGAGTTAGATCCAGTTGTGATTGCTGACTGTGCCCCTTGGGCTGATTATTCAAACTCTTTGAACTGGAATTTCCTCCTCTCTTAAATGGGGACGAATAATTGTTGTGAAGTATTAGGAAAAGAATCTTTAAAGCACATATCAAATGTGCCAAAAACACAGAAGTCTAAAATGTAGTAATTTATTTCAGGGGTCCCCAACTCCCAGGACCAGTACCATGGCCTGTTAGGAACTGGGCCTCACAGCAGAGGGCAAGGGAGCAAAGCTGAGCTCCAACTCCTGTCAGATCAGCAGCAGCATTAGCTTCTCATAGGAGCACAAACCCTACTGTGAACTGCACATGAGAAGGATCTAGGTTGTGTGTTCCTTATAAGAATCTAATGATAAACATAATACATTTGAATCATCCTGAAACCACCCCCACCCCCACAAGCTCAGTCCATGGAAAAAATTGTCTTCCCTGAAACCAGTCCCTCATGCCAAAAACGGGGACCGGTGATTCATTTAGTGCATTTTTCCTACATTATTTGCAACATTTTGCTAGTATTTACATTATCTGCACTATTTTACAACATTTACAAGATAATTTGCACTTCTGCTACATTATGCAACTCTACCTTTTGCAAATAACCAATATATAAAGCTTTGTATGTATCTAAGATATAATTTATGTCTCATATCAACAACCCTGAGAGATTATGCAATAGAAGTGTTATTCTCTAAGGAACTGAAGTATGAACAGAATGAACTGACCTACCCAATGTTTAACAATGAGTTAAATATACAGCTGAGTCCTGAAAAATATGTACCCCTGATACCCTCTTCAGTGGTCTTTTCCTCTCATAGGATTTATGTGATGCTAAGGGAAATGGTCTTTCTTAAGAGTTACCCCTCTCACCAGAATGTGGACTGATATGGAAGGCAATCATCTCTCTGAGATGAGAGTGCAGTCAAGGCCAACTAAGAAAGAAGTAAAGCATCTTCTCCCCACTCTGAACCAGAACAGGAAGACTCATCTTTCTAGCTATTTGGAGCAATCAAAATGGCACTCTTCATAAGGACCTAAGTGAAGGAAGCCCCACAAAAGTCAAGTAATTTCACAACATGTCATAACTAGAAGGGGTCTTAAATACCAAGTCTAACTTGCCCATGTATAGATGGTGAAGCTGATATCTGGAGAAGAGAAAGGATATACCTGAAGTCACAAAAAGTAACAATATGCCAATCCTACAATTGCTGAATGGCCTTAAAATAAGGTCACTCTAAAGTTCACTTCGTAACTGTTTATCACCCATCAACACAAGGTACTGTCTTTATCCCACTCTTGTGCTCTAAAGTTTAAGCCTGTGTGGTTTTTTTTGTCTCCTCAATTAAAGTGAATAGCCCCATCTTACTCATCTGTGTACTCCCACAAGCTTAAACAGTTGGTGCTCAACAAGTACTTTTAATAAGACATAATGATTCCAGATATGCAAGGTTGTTTTAATATCCAAAAAATCAATTCATTAATACCCCACAATAACACAATAAAGGGAAAAAGCCAGAGAATTATCTCTGTCGACACAGAAAAAGCATTTGACAAAATCTGATACCCTCTTACAATAAAAATACTCAAGAAATGAGGAATAGAAGGCAACGTCCTTAATCTGATAAAAGGCATCTATGAAAAACCACAGTTAATATCATACTTACCTGGTAAACAACTGAATGCTTTCTCCCTAAAATCAGAAACAAGACAAAGATGTCCATTTTTGCTGCTTCTATTTAACATTGTACTGAGGGTTCTAGCCAGAGCAATCAGGTGTGTGTGGGGGGGGCGGGGGGGGGGGGCGGGAATAAAGAAAGAAAAGAAAAAGAAAGAGAAATAAAAGCACCTAGATTAGAAAAAAGGCAGTTTAGCTGGTTGTGGTGGCATGCACCTGTAGTCTCAGCTACTCAGGAGACTAAAGCTGAAGGAATGCTTAAACCCAATAAATCAAGAACTAAGATTGTACAACTGCACTCCCGCTTAGGTGGCAGAATGAGACCCTATCTCAAAAAATAAAAAGTAAAGCTATTTATATTCACAGATGACATAATCTTGTATACAGAATATTCTAAGGAATCAACACCAAAACAACAAATCTGTTGGAATTAAAAAGTTCAGCAAGGCTGCAGGATACAAAAATCAACTGTATTTCTCCACACAGCAATGAACAATCCAAAAATTGAAATTAAAAAAAAAATCATTTACAATAGCATTAAAAAGAAAAACAGAAGTGTAAAACTTGTACAACCTTGAAAAAGAAAAACAAAGAAGACTAACACTTCCCAATTTCAAAACTTGATTATAAACCTAGCGTAATCAAGACAGTACGGTACTGGCAAAAGAACAGAGATACAGATCAATTAAATGGAACTGACAGTCAAGAAATTAATGCTTATGTTTGTGGTCAACTGTTTTGCAACAAGAGTGCCAAGACAATGCAATGAAGAAAGAATAGTCTTTTCAACAAATGGTGCTGAAACAACTGGATATAAACATGCAAAATAATAAAAATTGAGCTCTACCTCATACCACATGGAAAAACTAACTCAAAATGGATCATAGCTTTAATTGTAAGAGCTAAAAGTATAAAACTCTCAGAGGAAAACATAGGTGTAAATATTTATGACCTTGAATGGTTTCTTAGATATAACACCAAAATCAAACAACAAAAGAACTAAATAAACTAGACTACATCAAAAATAAAAACTTTTGTGCTACAAATAATGTCATCAAGAAAGTAAAAAGACAATTCACAAAATTGGAGAAAATCTTTGCAAAACATATATTTGATAGGAGACTTGTATCCAGGATATATAAAGAACTCTTATAATATTAGTAAAAAAGAGGCCGGGCGTGGTGGCTCACACCTGTAATCCCAGCACTTTGGGGGGCCAAGGCAGGCGGATCACGAGGTCAGGAGATCGAGACCATCCTGGCTAACACGGTGAAACCCCATCTCTACTAAAAATACAAAAAATTAGCTAGGCATGGTGGCACACGCCTGTAGTCCCAGCTACTGGAGAGGCTGAGGCAGGAGAATCACTTGAACCCAGGAGGTGGAGGTTGCAGTGAGTCAAGATCACGCCACTGCACTCCAGCATGGGTGACAGAGCAAGACTCCGTCTCAAAAAATAAATAAATAATAAAAAGACAAACCAATTTAAAAATGGACAAAGGATCTAAATAGACATTTGTCCCAGGAAGATATCCAAGTGGCCAATAAACACATGAAAAGATACTCAAAATCATTAGTCTTTAAGGAAATTCAAATCGAAACCATATGAGATAAATACCACTTCACACCCACTAAGATACCTAAAATAAAAAGATAGTAAGAAGTATTTACAAGGATGTGGAGAAATTAGAACTCTCATACACTGCTGGTGGAAATGTAAAATGGTACGCCCCCTTTAGAAAACAGGTAGTTCCTCAAAAAGTTAAACACAGAGTTAGCACATGACCCTGCAATTCTACTCCTAAATATATACCTAAAGGTAAATGAAAATATATATCTACACAAAAATATGTACATAAATGTTCATAGTAGCATTAGTCATAGCCAAAAAATGGAAACAACCCAAATATCCATGAACTGATAAATGAATAAATAAAATGTGGGGCCAGGCGCGGTGGCTCAAGCCTGTAATCCCAGCACTTTGGGAGGCCGAGGCGGGCGGATCACGAGGTCAGGAGATCGAGACCATCCTGGCTAACACGGTGAAACCCCGTCTCTACTAAAAAAATACAAAAAACTAGCCGGGCGAGGTGGCGGGCGCCTGTAGTCCCAGCTACTCGGGAGGCTGAGGCAGGAGAATGGCGTAAACCCGGGAGGCGGAGTTTGCAGTGAGCGGAGATCTGGCCACTGCACTCCAGCCTGGGTGACAGAGCGAGACTCCTTCTCAAAAATAAATAAATAAATAAATAAATAAAATGTGGTATATCCATACAACAGAATTCAGCAGTTAATACAATTACATAGATAGAAATAAACAGAATTTCATACAATAGAATATTTTTCAGCAAAAAATATTGCCAAATATTACTCAACAATAAAATGAAAAACACACATTACAACAACCACGTTACTTTTAGGAGGACAAAATATTCTTTTTTTTTTTTTTTTGGAGGGGGGATGGGGTCTTGCTCTGTCACCCCCAGGTTGGAGTGCAGTGGAACTATCACGGCCCACCTGTAACCTCAACCTCCTGGGCTCAAGAGATCTTCCCACCTCAGCCTCCCAAGCAGCTGAAACCACAGGGACACGCCACTATGCCCAGCTAATTTTATTTTGTTTGTTTGTTTGTTTATTTATTTATTTATTGAGACAGGTTCTCACTCTATCACCTGGCTGGAGTGCAGTGGCATGATCTCTGCTCACTGCAACCTCTGCCTCCCGGGCTCCACTAATCCTCCCACCTCAACTTTCCGAGTAGCTGGGAATACAGGCGTGCACCACCACGCCTGGCTAATTTTTGTATTTTTTGTAGAGACAGAGTTTTGCCATGTTGCCCAGGCTGGTCTCCAACTCCTGAGCTCAAGAGATCTGCCTACCTCGGCCTCCCAAAGTGGTGGGATTACAGACATAAGCCACCAGGCCTGGCCCAGATAAATTTAAAAACTTTTTTTGTAGAGACAGGGTTTCCCTATGTTGCCTAGTCTGGTTCCCAAACTCCTAGGCTCAAAGGATCTTCCTGATTCAGCCTCCCAAAGTGCTGGGATTACAGGCATAAGCCACTATGCCCAGCTAAGACAAAATATTCTAAAACTAGATTGTAGTACTTCTACAACCCTGTGAATATACTTTAAAAAAAAAAACTGAAATTAAAACCCCACTGCAAACAAGGAAAAAACCCAAACACTGAATTGTATACACTCTAAGTAGGTGAATTTTATGGTATGTGAATTATCTCGGTAAAGCTGCTAAACATATCCATACACACATACACAACTGTGGTAGAACAGCAAGAATATCCACTGGACTTAAAGGGTCAGGTTGAGGTCAAATCCTGGTCTATCACTCCCTATCTATATGATCATGACTTCACACTGAACCTTAGTTTATCTGTAAAGTTAGGATAAAAATAGTAATCCCTGCCTTTGCAAGGTGGCTGAAAGATTATGTAAGAAAACAGACATGGAATATATATATTGCATATAGCTAATTTCCAGAGACACATATTTTCTTTTCTTTTTTTTTTTTTGTTTTGTTTGAGATGGAGTCTCACTCTGTCCCCCAGGCTGGAGTGCAGTGGCGCAATCTCCGCTCACTGCAAGCTCCGCCTCCCGGGTTCACGCCATTCTCCTGCCTCAGCCTCCCAAGTAGCTGGGACTACAGGCACCTGCCACCACGCCTGGCCTTTTTTTTTTTTTTTTTTTTTTTTTTTTTTGTATTTTTAGTAGAGACGGGGTTTCACCATGTTAGCCAGGATGGTCTCCATCTCCTGACCTCGTGATCCGCCCGCCTCGGCCTCCCAAAGTGCTGGGATTACAGGCGTAAGCCACCACATCCAGCCCACATATTTTCTCTTAGTAGATATCCCTTATCACTAGTATTACCGAACAAAATCACTGAAAATGGAAGAGGACATTTTCCTCAACTAATTTAAGCAGCTTTGTGTGTTTTTCCAACAAACTAAAGGGAAAATGAGCAGACCCCAATGTTTACAATGAAGAGTAAGAAGGCACTAGAGTATATGTACATAGGCACTAACAGTGCAGTTCTGAATAAAGAAGGGTTAAAGTAGATACTCCAACTGCCTTCTTCTCCTATAATCCAAACTCTGCTTTCTGTTTCAATCGGTAGACCATGACCACCACATCACCACTGAAATAGGAAGGTGTTCAGGAGAAAGAACATGATTCCCAGTTCCAGGTTGGCAGGGAGAATGAGGTTTCCGTTTCTCAATAGACACTTATTCTATGGTTGGAGGCCACACCGGGATATCCCTGGTGGGCAACCAAAGATGGGAAGGAGAAAAGAACAGCTGTTTAATACTTTTGTTTACAGAAAAGAAAACCAACAGATTTGCCTAAGACCACAGAACAAAATCATATAGCTCTTATCATGATAGGCATGTGGCAAGCAGCACTATGTTGTACAAAGAAGTCTGGGCTTAAGGATAGAAAAAAATCAGATCTAGTCCCAGAAGTGCTACCAAGCTGCTATATAATCTTGACTAAGTCAATTTATCCCTCTCTCTTAATTACCTCTCATGTGCCTACTGATTTAGAATTTTCATAAAGTGACCACTGCATGCAAGACACTTTGCTGGAATATTGTGAACAAAACAGAGTTCTACATTTATGTAATTTACAGGACAGAATACTGCAGAAGTCAGATGTTAAAGAAATAAACAATCTAATTATAACATAATTACAACTTGTGATACACAGCCAGTGCCAATTAGGAAGTAAGATGTGCGCAGGAAAGCACATATGCAGAAGAAAACCTCACCAACAAACTCCAAATGACAAATGAGAAGAAGCTTCTCTCAGCTCTCCCTCCATCACAAACAGGGACTCAGTATTTCTTTGCTGTACAGTATGTCACCTGACTGCTTGCTTCTTAGTATAGCTGGAAGCATCATGGTCAATCACAAATAAACTAAAATGTGCAACAGATGCCAATCAGTTGCATCAGTTACTATGAGATCTTACACAAGCCTCTTTCTCTCTCTGAGTCTGTTTCTGTATCTAAAAAATGGGGATGATACTACCTATTTCACAGTATTGTTCTGAGGATAAAATAGGAAAAAGTAGTCTGGAAACTAAAACAATGAATTGGGATAACAACACTAAATCATTAAGATAAAGACATAAATCATTTACTCTAGTGTGTCTTCAACATTCAGTAGTAGGTTAGGCATAGAACAGATCTATGCCTATCAGTTCCCATCTGTAAAACAATGATAACATCAGAACTCGCTTCACAGAGTGATTGTAAGGATTAAATGAGATAACATATAGGTCAGGTACTAGCACAGTCCCTGACACATACTTATAAAAACATTAACTGCTATTAATTCACTTAACCTTGCTTTCCTTCAATTTCCTCATCTGTGAAACAGTGACAGTAAGAGTACCTAACTCATACGATTATTACGGGGATTAAATAAAGGCTTAGAACAGTGTCTGGCACACAGTGAGTGCTAAACAAGATTATAATAATATTATTAATTGGCACATGCATACATATGTAACAAACCCGCACATTGTGTACATGTACCCTAGAACTTGAAGTATAATTTTTTAAAAAGTTAAAAATAATAATAATATTAATTTTATCTTTTAGCTGTCCCCACAGTTCACATGAATACAGACCACTGGTTCTCAACAAAAGTTGATTTTGCCTTCCAGGTGACATTCAGCAATGTCTAGGTTTTTATTGTCATGACTTGGGGAAGAGGCAGCTACTGCTGGCATCTAGCAGGCAGAGGACAGGGATGCGACTAAACATCCTATGATGCACAGGACAGCCCCATTCTCCCCCGAAGACTTATGTGGTCCAAAATATACACAGTACCAAGATTGAGAAATTCAAATATAGACTAAACAAATGAAATAAAAGTTCTCTCATGAACTCCTCTGAACTCTTTAAGAGTATATGGATCTCTCTTCTAGACTTTATTAGATAGGTATAAATGTTTTAGATATCTCCAAGACTTAGAATGAGCAAGTCATCTACAAAAGAATAGATACTCAATAGGAAAGCCAACACTGGAACTCAAGTCTCCTAATTTCCAGACTTGTGCCGCTTCCAAGAGCTAACTCAACCGTATGTCTCAGGTACCTCACAAGCATTTCCTCTCCTTCTCTCTCTTCTCCTTGGACTACCCAGTTTGAAAATAACATCTATTTCTTTTCCAGCATCATCAGAGGTCAAACACAGTGCTGGTCTCTGTCCCCATCCTCTCTAGTCAAAATACCTTCCCGAGGAACTGTCCTTCTGGGGAGACCCCAGGACACTTACAATCATGGCAGAAGGTAAAGAGGGAAACAGGCACATTACACAGCCAGAGCAGGAGTAAAAGAGAGGGGTGCAGGAGGTGCTACACACTTTTAAACACAGATCTCATGAGAATTCACTCACTATCATGAGAACAGCACCTAAGGGATCGTGCTAAACCATTCATGAGAAATCCATTCCCACGATCCAACCACCTCCCACCAGGTCCCACCTTCAACGTTAGGGATTACAATTAAACGTGAGATTTGGGCCCAGGACACATATCCAAACTGTATCAAAGGCTTACCTCCAAAACAGACAATGAGCTCCTTTAGGTGCTTCTATAAATGTTTGTGGATGGAGCCCTTTACCTTCTCGTGTTAGGCTGAAGAACAGCTTGATATTTTTAGACTGAAATCTGTATAATTTTAACTAATGCTGTTGCTCCCAACAGAAATCTCAAGGTACACAGGTCACATGGCACTTAAAAATATATAGTTTTAGAGCTTGGTAACAGCTTCTCTAAAAGAGCTGTTTATGGAAAGACATCTAGGTCTTGCTACCAGGAAACCACAGCCCTAACTTCAGTTCTGTCACAGAATCTCTGTGTATGACATTGGGCAGATGGTTTTACCTCTCTGGAACTCAGTCATTAATCTATAAAATGGTGATGAAACTAGACTATATGATCAGTAAATTTCTTTCCAGTACTAGTACGTTCTGCAAGCCCATGAAAAAATAAATTATTTTAATAAAAACCACTCACCCACAAAGACACGAGGATGAATTTGAGGCTCTAGAACTGAGCTCCTGGGTCTCTGTCTTGCCTGATTCTCTTAGCTGGAGGCAGACTGGAAGAGTCACACCCAATGGTCTGATATACATCATTTCATTTGCCTAAGCCTCAGTTTCCTCATGTGAGAGGTCAGTGATTCGAAGCCATGAAGAGCATGCTATCTCCTCTATCTTTTAAATGTTAGGACTTTGGCTTTTAAGCCAAACTAAACTTTAGTTTAGTTTTTAAAAGAAAAAGCCAAAATACCTAACCAAGAAAATGAGTGCTTCTACTCTAGTTTTAAAACTAGAAGCCCCATAGAGGAGCATGCTATCTCTTCTATCATTTAAAAGTTAGGGCTTTGGCTTTTAAAACCAAAAAGCCAAAATATCTAACCAAGAAAATGACTGCTTCTACTTCTAGTTTTAAAAGCCAAAATTATAGATATACATAAAATAAAAAATGAGAGCCAAAATATCTAACCAAGAAAATGGCTGCTTCTAGAAGTAAAGGGCTCACCAACATGGAAGTATGCACACTGATACTAGAAAACTGCCTGGTAGGAACTTTGGAGAGAGAATTCAAACAC
Organism: Rhinopithecus roxellana; assembly: GCF_007565055.1. Lineage (NCBI taxonomy): Eukaryota > Metazoa > Chordata > Mammalia > Primates > Cercopithecidae > Rhinopithecus > Rhinopithecus roxellana. The sequence continues at coordinate 54,727,253 of NC_044563.1, read as the reverse complement.
GGGATAAAGGCTGTGTTAGAGGCCCCTAAAGGGAAATTTCAGTCCCTAATATTCTACAATTCTCTTTTCAGACCAGAAAGAATAACCCTTAGCAGACTTCTAGAGAAAAAAAAAAAACACCCAAGGGGTTTTCTGGTCCTATCCTTTCTCCTGCCCTCCTTCTATGTCTCTACCTCAGTACAATGGGTCATTCACTTCCAGAGACATCATGGCTATACTGTACTTGCCTTCTCTTTTCTGGGTTTAACATATGGAGGGGGAAAGAGGACTAAATTGTCAAGGAAATTTATATTGTCAAGAACCACGCCGGGCGCGGTGGCTCAAGCCTGTAATCCCAGCACTTTGGGAGGCCGAGACGGGCGGATCACGAGGTCAGGAGATAGAGACCATCCTGGCTAACACGGTGAAACCCCGTCTCTACTAAAAATACAAAAAAAAACTAGCTGGGCGAGGTGGCGGGCGCCTGTAGTCCCAGCTACTCGGGAGGCTGAGGCAGGAGAATGGCGAAAACCCGGGAGGCGGAGCTTGCAGTGAGCTGAGATCCGGCCACTGCACTCCAGCCTGGGTGACAGAGCGAGACTCCACCTCAAAAAAAAAAAAAAAAGAACCATCAGATGCCTAAGTCTATATTAGGGAAAATTTCTCAGGAGAGTGGGAAGGTATAAGATTGTTTCTACTCAGCAATACCTAAGCTCAAGTTGGCCACTGGCTTCTCAGGTCACACACATTAATGGCCCTCAAAATTAATGGTTAGAAACCTAGTATGGATATTTAATCTAGCCCCAGTCACCCAGACTAGTCTAAGATACCCCTGTCATCGGAGAATCAGGTGTTATAAACTTAATCCCCGGTGCCTCCACTGGGAAACGTTGGACCATTCACTGCTTCACTCTGAGCTTGAACAGTTCCAAGTGTAAAATGTGCCAATTCCAAGTATAAAATGAATATATCAAACAAGATCATTTGAAAAATTTCTTCAGTACTGATTTTGTTACTCTGCTACAAAATGATATTTTTTAGAATTTAATTAGCATCTATCCTAAACTTTCAAATATACGAGAACAAAAATAGCCAGGTGCAGGGGCTCACATCTATAATCCTAGCTACTGAGGAGGCGGAGACAAGAGGATAGTGTGAGGCCAGGAGTTTGAGACCAGTCTGGGCAAAACAGTGAGACCCCCATCTCTAAAAATAAAAAATAAAGAACAAAAATAATAATAATAAATACTTAGCACCTACTATAAGGGCACTTACTATAACGGCAAGTACCATACTTAACACACTTATTTTCTTTAAGCTTCACAGCAATCCTAATTTATAAATGAGGAAACAAACTGAGAAAGGTTTAAAAACTTGCCCATAGTCACACAGGTAAAGAGAAGACCTGGAACTTGACTTACCTCTACTGATTCTAAGTAGAACTCTTAGAATCTTTCTACTAAACCATTAATTTCCAGGCTTCTATTCCAAAATAGAATATTTACTTGGAAAGAAAGAAAACAGAGAGTAGGGAAAAGATGATTAGAGATAAGCTTCAATCAGCTAGTAAAGACCTGCTGCATACAGCAAGGGAAATAATATGCATTGAAGCCACCAAAAAACAGAGACCTTCTAAGCTGCTGGAAGCAAGATTCATCTGAATTCCTCCCACCTCTACCTGCTCCTCCCACCTCTACCTCCTCCATTAGTTTGTTCTCCAAAAGATAGCTGGGCTTGGGGATCGATATGGGCCAGGGAAAGTATGTTTACAGCTAAATAACCCGAAGGAGGCAGAGGCCAACTTAGAAAACCAGCCCTTCTCACCTGCTGCTAACTCACTTGACCCCCTCCCTCTCCCAAGAGGCCTGTTCCATACTCTGCCTTTCAAAGGAAGGCCTGTACCCCTGCAGACCTGGATCCTGTTCCTGAAGAAGCTTCAATCCGCTTAGAGACAGGAGATGCAGCCATCGGTATTTAATGCCCATTGCTCCCAATACTGTCTTTAAAAAAAAAAAAAACTAAAGGAAAGAAGGTGAGGAAAAGACCTAAGTTTCTTAGGAGACATGTAGGTCCATTTCTCTGCCATCCTATCTGTAAAAAGGAGGGTAATTCCATACCCCTTGGGCTACTCCTTGCTCAACGGCATCAGAAAAGCCAACTCGTTACTTTTCACTGAGAAGTCCTTTGAGAATTCAATCACTCAAACCAGTGGTTTCCAAGCTTTTTTCTCTCCACCTCTTTTTCCAAATAAATCTTACAGTAATGCCAATATCTCAACAGATGAAAAGTAGAGCTTCTCTGGCTGAAATGCAGGTGGGTAAGTTCTACTTCCTCAGCCTCTTCCCACCTCCCAACCTTACCCAGGTAGCCTGTGAGGCTTCACTTCAAACCCATGAGACTCTAGTTTAACACTTCCTTGTTATACTCAAGGGAAGGATCAGATGGTCAGTTAGTGGCAAAGCAGGAACTCAAACCCAGATGTACTGACTTCAAGGTTAGCTGATTTCCCATCTCATCACTACTCCTTTGAGAAGATCATGTAAAACTGAATGTGAGTTTTTAAAAGCATTAAGTATTGGAGATGTACAGTTTCATCAGGTAATTTTCTCCACAAGTAAAAAGGCAAAATGCTCAGACCTGCAAGGACAGTATCACCAGGTAGCACCCAATAGCAAAGAAATCCTCTTGTGTTCCCGACCTTCACTAAAGTGTCTGGTTGCTGGTAAAACAGACATGATTGTGTTACCAACTTAGAAAAATTAATAGTGGAAAAATGAGACCCAGAAGGCTTCTGAAGGATTCCCTGCTCCCTGCACACTCAGAAACTATCCCTTAAAGACATACAAGAATTCTCCTGGCCGGGCGCAGTGGCTCAAGCCTGTAATCCCAGCACTTTGGGAGGCCGAGACGGGCGGATCACAAGGTCAGGAGATCGAGACCACCCTGGCTAATACGGTGAAACCCCGTCTCTACTAAAGAATACAAAAAACTAGCCGGGCGACGAGGCGGGCGCCTGTAGTCCAGCTACTTGGGAGGCGGAGGCAGCAGAATGGCGTAAACCCGGGAGGCGGAGCTTGCAGTGAGCTGAGATCCGGCCACCGCACTCCAGCCTGGGCGGGCGTCAGAGCCAGACTCCGTCTCCAAAAAAAAAAAAAAAAAAAAGAATTCTCCTCATATCCACCATGCCTGCAACACGGAATAGAATCTTAACCTGTTTATTAAAGTTAACTCCTTAATACATGATATGCATAGCCTGGTCTCAAAGTTTTTCTACCACTGTGAAAACCATGACTTGGAGGTAGCCAGCCTCTAAGATAGTACCCTATGTTCCCTGCCTCCTGGTATTTGCATCCTTGTAGAGTTCTCTCCCACAGGGTTGGTCTATGTGACTGAAAGAATACAACAGAAGTGACGGTACGTCACTTCCGAAGTTTGATTACATTAGACACAGCAGCTTCTGTTTTGATGACTCTCCTCTCTCTTGGATCTCCTCTTTGAGGAAGCCAGCTGATATGCTGTGAACTGCCCTGCCCTATGGACAGGCACACATGGCAAAGAACTGAAGCTTTTAGCCAACAGCCAAGAAGAAACTGAGGCTGGCCAAAAATGAATAGCATGAGTGAACTTTGAAGGAGTTCATTCTAGCCCTGCTTGAGCCTCCAGATGACTGCAGTCCTGAGCACAGTTTGGCTGTAACCCCATTAGAGACAGTGAAGCAGAACCACCCAGCCTGGCCACTCTAAGATTCCTGACCCTCAGAAACTGTGTGAAATAATAAATGTTTATTTTTTAAAAACTGCTAGTTTTGCAGGTAATTTGTCTACACAACAATAGATAACTAATACAACCATCAAACTAAGGTTTCCTGGGTTAACATCAGAAAGCCCCCATTATGAAACCAAAAGTCCAGCTGAAATGAAACCCAAAGCCTCAAGGCTTGGGGCTTCTCCTTAAACAACAACAGTTTCTGCTGCTTATTCACAGGGTGACCTTGTGCAATTCATTTCATCTCTCTTAGCCATGGTTTCCTTATTGAAGATACAGAGATATCACCTTCCTTGCAGATTATTGTGAGGATTAAATGAGAATAGTTTCTAAAAGTATCGAAAACAGTATAGGATCATACAAAGTAGGCCGGGCCTGGTGGCTCACGCCTATAATCCCAGCACTTTGGGAGGCCAAGGTGGGCGGATCACGAGGTCAGGAGAGCAAGACCATCCTGGCCAACATGGTGAAACCCTGTCTCTACTAAAAATACAAAAATTAGCTGGGTGTGGTGGCGCACGCCTGTAGTCTCAGGAGGCTGAGGCAGAAGAATCACTTGAACCCAGGAGGCAGAGGTTACAGTGAGCCGTGATCGCGCCACTGCACTGCAGCCTGGCGACAGAGCGAGACTCTGTCTCTTAAAAAAAAGAATTATACAAAGTAAATTGCTATAATAGACTGTGGAAGGCTCCCTAGCAAGCCTATTCCCAACAGCCACCAAAAGGAGATGGCTCTGCTCAGTGAAGTCAAATGGAAAGGCCTCTACTACAACACTTATCCAACTGTAATGTAAGTATCCCCGTCTATTACTGCCCCTCATAAATACAAGAAGCCATAATTACCAGAGCTTATTATGTATTAAGCAAAATGCTAAGTACATTTACATTATTTCCCATTTAATACTCCATTTAACATATAGGAAAACTGAAACTTAAGAGGTTAAAATGATTTGGTTACTAATGGAGCCAGGATTGAACCTCAGATTCATGCAACTCTAAAGACCATGGTTTTTTCCATTAATTCAGTAAGCTTTTCATGATACCAAGGGATCTGGAAGTATCCAAAACAGAAGGCACTCAGGTACAACTTAATATAAGAAAAAGGAAGCAAAATCACGTTTCAAATTAATGAGAAAATTACAAGATTCTGAACCTGTCTAGGGCACCAAGCAACTGTGATACCTTCAGCAAGTTGTCTGTCAATGAAAAAAAAATCCCTCACATTTACAGTATATAGTATTCTGGAATCTACAAAGCATTTTGAAATATCTGCAAATATTTTATTGTTACAGCAACACTGGAGAGCAGTTTCAATTATCTCTATTCTATAAATGAGCAAACCAAGACTCAAAAAGAATTCCAGTGACTTGCCCATGGTTACTAAACAGATGGAACTTGCCAGACACAATACACCTAGATTTCTTTATTCTCAGACATAATATACCTAGATTTCCTTATTCTCAGAAAAGATGTACTTGAAACTAGAAAGTTTTAGGGAATAGCCAAAAGGTCACAGCAAGGACAAGAATCCAGTTTCCTTCTTATTCTCCTAACCCAGTGAGCTGCAGCCAGGTATGTAAACCTGGAGAGCTTCAAAAAAAAAAAAAAAAAAAAAAAAACCCGATGCCTGGGTCCCATACCAACCACCATCCCCCAAATTTAACTTATTCGGTCCAGGGTGGGACGTGGGTATCATCAGGAAGCTTATATTTTAAAGCTTCCCAGGTGTGATCATGCTCAAAAACTATTTGCCTAACCCCCAGAGCCACAGATTAAGAAATGTCCTGATTCACCCTCATTTTCTAATGCGAAATTCTCTGAGTGAAGCCATCTCTTTGTAAACTCATAACATTTATGAAGCAAAACATCTTCTATTATTGTGAATGGCCATGTAAGTTAAAACAATTTAATTTCTGTTGCCTAAGAATAAATTGTTATATACCATGCAGTCAACATCTTAACGGCCATGACTAGAAATGTGGCATACAGCAACAAAATTGGTTCTAGAAAAAGAAAAGCTGCCCACAATAGTATACTATACACAAACACAACTAAGCAAAAATCTGAAGTTGTCTTTTTCCTCCAAATGTCCCTGTTTGGGGGATGTCAAAACTCCTTGGTTCCACCAAGATGAATTCACCTCAAGTGTCCTCTGATGGAGGTCTGAATACTGCAAGGACTTATCCCATAGTATCTCTACTTCTTCTCTGCTAATCCAAATCCTACCTGACCAAGTTCTTTTCCTGACCATCCAGCCTACTGTTATGGGTTGAATTGTGTCGCAAAAAAAAAAAAAAAAAGTTGAAATTCTAACCACCAATACCTTAGGATTGACCTTATTTGGAATTAGAGTAGTTACAGATGTAATCAAGTTAAAATGAGGTCATTAGGGTGGACCCTAATCCAATATAATTGGTGTCCTTATAAGAAGGGGAAATTTGGACACAAGAGACAATCACACACAGAGGTAAGATTATGTGAAAGGACAAAGGGAAAAGAAGCCATCCACAAGCCAAGGAAAGCCAGAGGGTAACAGAAACTAGGATAAAGGCCAGGAACAGATTCCTACCCTAGCACCTCCAGAGGTGGACCTGCAAAAACCATGATTTCAAACTTCTGGCCTCTAGAACTGAGAGACCACAAATTTCTGTTTTTCTAAGTCACCCAATCTGTGGTACAGCAGCACTAGGAAACTAATACAGCCACCCTTCTCTAAACTACTAAAGTTTGTACCCAGTTTATTTGGTGGAACTGTTCAATTTATTTTTAGTATATATATCCTACATTCTTAACGAAATCAAAGTTTTTCAAGGGCAGGAACACTATTTTATACTTCTTTGGTATCATCTACCATTCTTAGGGAAAGACTGACCTCAGGCAAGGTATTTGGGAAACATTCGCTCTCTTGTTCACTTTCTGGAAAATGTTCAACAACCACTGTTGTTTTAGAATGTGATAACCAGAAAATCACCTTTCCTACTTCTATAATTCTGTTTTGCACTGGAGTGAGCTATTTACAAATCTACATTTTTCTTCATGAGCTTTTTATATACATAGTATCTATTATATATAGAACCATGGAATGTTTGGGGCCAAGAGAGAGCTTAAAGATCATGCAGTGCAATCCTGAAGTGGCATCTTCTTCAACTTACAGATACCACTACTCTCTTCTTCATCGTAAATGCCCTATTCTCCCTTGTCTGTTGTATTAGTTATTGACTTACAGGGCTCCTTCTCATCACCCCACCCCCACTACACAACAAGCACATTCAGGGTTGAAACTGTTTCATTCATCTTTATATCTCCAGTACTTATCACAGTTCATAGTACACACTCAATCAACAGTTCCTAAAGTATTATTTTCTCTTTCTTTGCCACTAGTCTGCGAGCTTCTCCAAGAAAGGAAGTGAATTTTAGTCATCTTTGTATCTCTAGGGTCTAGCACTAGCAGATAATAAATATAATATTTGTTGTTCATGATATTAAAATGTTTGACTCACTGTCTCTGTGCTAGGCTGTGCTAGCCTATCCTTTATTAAGAAGCTCAGACCCAGGCTGGGCATGGTGGCTCACACCTGTAATCCCAGCACTTTGGGAGGCTGAGATACAGGGGATCACCTGAGGCCAGGAGTTCGAAACCAGTCTGGCCAACATGGTGAAACCCCGAATCTACTAAAAATAGAAAAATTAGCCAGGTATGGCGGTGCAGGCTTGTAATCCCAGCTACTCAGGAGGCTGAGCCATGAGAACAGCTTGAACTCAGGAGACGGAGGTTGCAGTGAGCCAAGATCATGCCACTGCACTCCAGCCTGGCTGAAAGAGCGAGACCCTGTGAAAAGGAAAGGAAAGGAAAGGAAAGGAAAGGAAAGGAAAGGAAAGGAAAGGAAAGGAAAGGAAAGGAAAGGAAAGGAAAGGAAAGGAAAGGAAAGGAAAGGAAAGGAAAGGAAAGGAAAGGAAAGGAAAAAGGAAAGGAAAAAGGAAAGGAAAAAGGAAAGGAAAAAGGAAAGGAAAAAGGAAAGGAAAAAGGAAAGGAAAAAGGAAAGGAAAAAGGAAAGGAAAAAGGAAAGGAAAGGAAAGGAAGAAGAGAAGAGAAGAGAAAAGAAAGTTCAGACCCAAGGTCATATAGTTAGTAGATGATGGAGCTAAGATTTGAATCCAGAATATCTCATTGGAAGGTCTATCCTCTCATGTACTTTCATGGTAAAGTTTTTATAACTCTAGATATAAATGCAACTTCAGTTTTCTATTCGTTTAACTTCCTTTGAAGTTTGTTTCTAGTTAAAGCTTGCAGATTGAAAACACATTTACTTATGTTCCCTCCCAAAATCACTCTAAAATGACGGTAAAGCTGTAAAAGAGGTATGAACGTCAACAATAAAGAGAATAGGTGAGGGGACATCAGACGGTAAGAGATTTCAAAAACTTTTTAGAAAAATAGTGAAGAGGGGAGCTGTGACCAAAAAAAAAAGAAAACGGAGAGCAAAAGAAGCTGTAACCTAGAGCTCTGCATGGTCCCTGAGCAGCAAAGATGTGTGGTCCCTGTAAAACAGGATCCCTTCACCTGTAAAGAATCACTGGATTAAAAACACATAAAGACACAGGAAGTATAAATCACTTACCCAAAACCACACAGAGATAAGAAGAGCTAGATCCTATTTTCGTTACCTTTCTATAACACATCCGCTATTAGTTAACTTAAAAGAACATAGGATGAATCAGCAGCCCATGCCACAAAACAAGGAGACAGAGGTGTTTCCCAGGGTCTACATTTTGGCCTTCTTTACCAACTCCAGAGAGGTCCTTTGTGTTTGGGCTCTCCCTGGTGAGAACCTGTTCAAACAGTTGGGGTAAGAATCCCATTATTCTCATTGTTTGATTCTATAGCTCTGAAAGGTGGGTTAACAGCACCTAACAAAAATAGGACAAAACTTGGAGGCGAAAGATTTCAGAAGCACTAACACTGTTTCAAGTCAAAGCTGAGCTCATCTACTTTGCCCGTGGTAGTGTGAGAGAAGCAGCTTTTCATCCCTTTTTAGAACAGAACATGTCCAAAGGTAGGTGTTGTTATATCTGCTAACCAGCTGAAACAGATTCTCTTTTTTTTTTTTCTTTTCAGGGGAAGTCTCGTGCCCAGGCTGGAGTGCAGTGGCACAATCTTGGCTCACTGCAACCTCCGCCTCCCAGGTTCAAGCGATTCTCCTGCCTCAGCCTCCCAAGTAGCTAGGATCACAGGTGTCCGCCACCACGCTCGGCTAATTTTTGTATTTTTAGTAGAGACAGGGGTTTCACCATGTTGGCCAGGCTAGTCTGGAACTCCTGATCTCAGGTGATCCGCCCGCCTCGGCCTCCCAAACTGCTGGGATTACAGGCGTGAGCCACTGTGCCCAGCCGAAATAGATTCATTTTTAAATGCCAAATTACAGAATTGTAATTGCCTACAGTTGCAATTAAGGCATTAATAACTCTAGGGCTATTTCTTAACACACAATTATGAGAGTACCACAGCTATTTGCTACCCATTCCACCATACTCCCATTTGAACTCTTGTCCATCCCTGCATTAAACACATCTACATACTCAATTTGTGTGTTTTTGATGTGCATAGAAAGAATCCTGAATTAGGAGTCAGAAGAATAATTCCAAATACAACTCAAGCTGTGGAGTCAGCAAACTTGGGTTTGAATCCCAATTCTCTGAGTTACCACCTGTGAGATCAGAAAATAATCATTTAATCTCTCTGGGCCTCAATTACCTTATATGTAAAATGGGAGACTCATACGGGAAAAAATGGGAAAATATGTCAGAGACCTGTTGTGAGGATTGGGAATATTTATTAGGCAACTTGCACAGCAGTAAGGCACTCAATGCATGGTACTTTCCTCTTTTATTGACCACCTAGTATTTGCTACATATTTCTAACCTTGGAATGGTTGTTTTGAAGAAGTGTTTAAGGAGAGGCAGAATACACAAAGTAATTACAATATAGTACAACACAAAATGTAACATTGTACAAACAAGTATAATATAATAAATGATGTCACAGCTATTAGAATAGAGTAACACATAAACACTGAAGGAAGAAATATTAATTCTGCCTAGGACAGGAGGACAATGTCAGAGTAGGCATCAGAGACAGAGATATTTGAAGTGGGTCTTGAAGGTTGTTGAGTGTAAGTACAGCAGGCAAAGGAAAACATGTTAAACAAACAAAAAGCTATGAGACACAAGTTAAGGGAACATGAGAAAGAATGTTTGGCATATTTCAGCAATAGTGTGAAAACTTACAAAGAAGTGATAGGTTATACAGAAACAGAAGTAAGATTAGCATGAGGAAGGGACTATCCTTGGGAAGTTTTTTTATGGAGAGAAAAGTGGTGTAATAGGCAAAAAGAGGTAGTTATCTGAGAAACTCTTGAAACTATTTAGCTGGAGAAGAACAGTAATAAAATCACTATTGTGATTATAAAGAATTGTCATGTGCTGCAAAGGTTGAATTAATTTTGTCTGACCCAAGGGACAGATTAAAGAAGGTGGATAGAAATTAAAGAATGATACTATACAAAAATGGCTAAGGAATATTAATGATATACAGAATGAGTGCTTGAAATTTAAAAGAAAATGTCCCTTCTGTAAGTTTTGAAATTAACCCAGAAAGCTCAAAAGAGAAACTCCTTCGATCTTAGCCTGGGCTAAGAACCCCAGGCTTTCTCTTCCTCTTTGGGGACAAGACTTGACTTGATGGGCCTTTGGTGCAACCAGGTTTGAGGAAGGTGCTTCCACCACTTCCTGAGGCCTTACACAATTCAATTCAACCTCAAAAGGGAACACTAGCCCACACAGAAACAGCTTAAAAAGAAAACTAAAGCAGGCAACAACTTTAAAGGAAACTAGGCAGTGGGCTTAAGGAGAAATGGGCAATGGGAACAATAAGAACATCAGAGGCACCAACTACCTGATCTCATGTTAATGAAGGAAGAAGAGCAGCAAGACCATTCAGTTCAACATCTCACTGTACACATACAGAAAATGAAGCCCAGAAAAGGGATAGGGCAGGTAAAGCCAGGCATGAAAACAACTTAACATAACACGTTAGAGTTCAGGCAGACTCTTTTACTTGTATTATCTCACTTTTCCTCAAAATAACACAGTGAAGGAGGTGTTATTTTCCCAATGAGACACAAAGAGCCTTAAGGCATTACAATGTTTGTGTTAGTTTTCCTTATGGGTTGCTGGAATTAATAATGCTTAATCCTTTCCTTTCCAATCCCATAGGTTAAAAAAAAAAAAAATCACCTTAAGGACTGGAGCTTCTCCAGGGAAATAATGTGGACTAGGAAACAGTTTCTCAATACCTTCACCCCAATTGCCCTATTTTATCTAGGACTTTCCAATGTATTACATATTCAATTTTTTAAAAAAAATCTGTTTCAGCCCTGTGCTGAGAACAGGGAGCAAAGATTCAAATCAGACATGCATGCATCCTCAAGGAGCTCCCATTCTGACAGCATAGACAAGCATGACAATTGATGATTATCTTTCAGTCATGAAGACTTGGTTTCAAATCCTGGGTCTGCCCTTACTAGCTAAGGCAAGTAATTTCCTTTCATCTAAACTTCAGACTCCTTTTCTGTGAAATTGAAGGCAATACCCTCAGTCTAACTGAAAGTATTAACTTGTGAGTATTTGGAAAGATAATTATTTAAAGCACCCAGCAGAATGTCTGATCCACAGTATATATGCTCAGAAGGTATTTACTGAATTAATGGCTTACATAAGAGCATTATGTTTTCTCATAACCCTGGACCCACTGAGAGAATGATGTTTGCCTGATCATGTGGGTTTCATGTTCCCCAATTCTCATGCATTAAAACCACAAGCCCCTCCCCAGCATTAAAAACCTGAAAGAACCTGGCAGGTCCCACACAGTGACTAGGGATGAAGGAAATAGCTGTCTGGCCTGACCATATTTGCAAAGGGAAGTAGGCAGCAGAGCAAGGCCTAAAAAACCCAAGACCTGAAATCCTGCAAATCCTTATGATTAAAGACTAGAAAAGCCTTGTTAAATACAAATATCTCTGCAAGGTGAAGCTGGGATGAAGAATGAGGAGCCATTAGGGATTTATGGAACTCCATGGGCCACAGAAGTTCTCCACTTTAGATAGATATTCCTTCAAAAAACTATATTGGCATATCTACTGTGGGTCAGGTGTTGAAGCAGCAGAGGACTTAGACTTGGTTCCAGCTTTTGAGACACCAAGAATATCAGAGACTGAGATCACAAGGAAAAATGGTTTCACCACTAAGGTCCTGACATACTGCTATTCAGTGGGCTGCAACTGCCTGCAGAAGTGACCCAAGTTTCCCAGTTACCAAGTTTCCTCCTCCTCTTTTTCAATCCATTTACCACAAAACCTGCCATGTCTAGAGGCCCTTCTCTGGGCAGAAGAGCTTGCCTATGTGCCACAGGAGTTTAGAATGGAAATCTGACTAACAGCAAAGCTCATACCTTACACCACCTATAGCCTCTGGAATCAAACTCCACAAAACACTTTAAAACCACAGAACAAGAAGTTCTGATATATTTATTTTAAGACTTTAGGGAAACAGTTCTGAGAAGATAGAACTAAGTCTTCGGAGAATATCTCAAATATTTATTGACTACCTATTATGTTCCAGCCACCACTTTGAATGCTTTATAATGGGGTTCAAGACATGCTACCCCAAAATATGACATCTTAGCATATGAGAAAACAGCAGACACAGGAAAGTATTCTCACTCCCAGCTTCCCCTCACCCTTCTCCCCTGAAGCAGGTCATCAGATCCTCATTCAAGAGGTACCATCCTTATTTCCAGAGGAAAGGCTCATTTTTCTCTGAAGACACAGGGACATACAGAAAAGTCTGAACAAACCGGCCTTGCTAAACTCCCTCCAACCTGATCCTATTTATTACCATTACATCATACCACCTTTGTCCAATCATATTTCTCCATGACTACCCACTTCTTCCATCAAACCTAAACCTAAAAATACACAAGTTTGCCTGTTTCTTTGCGTCTTCATTTCCTTAGGAAGACTCCCATGTCATGTAAAACTTGTATTAAATATATTTGTATGCTTTTCTCTCGTTAATGTCTTTTGTTACAGGAGCCTCAGCCATGAACATAGCAATGGGAAAAATATTTATTTTCCCCTATATTTATATATATTAACGTCCTCAAAACAACCCTGTAAGAGAGCTATTATTGTCTCAATTTTACAAAGAAAAGACTAGGTTCACAGAAATTAAGTGACTTGCCCAAAATCACACAGTTAATAAGTGATGGAGCTAAAATTCATAAGTAAATTGGCCATGTCCACTTTAAAGTCTTCATTTCATTTTTTCCCCTGCAACTCACATTTCATTCTAATGATAACCCTGTGAGGCAGAGTATCAACATAATTTCATTTTACAACTAGGAAACTGGTGCCTCAGGAAGTGATATTACTTTCTGAGAAACAGGTCAGTAAGTGGCAGAGCCACAGTTTGTACTCAGATTTCAGGCCCTCAAATCTGCACTCTTTACACTACCCCACAATTCCTCTTATACTTGCCTTGCAGAGAGGTGTAGTGAAAATATACTTAATAGGGAGTCAGAAGTGCTGAGATGTGGTCTTGACTCTGTAACTAACTTACATTACATAATATTGAATGTGCTGCTTTTCTTCTCTTGGCTTCAGTTTCTCATCCATAAAATAAGGGTGTTGAATTAGACATCTCCTAGGGTCCCCTTCAGCCAGTAACCCAACTAGTCTATGAGAAGCAGTTTCTCTAGTTTCCTTGCCACTCAAGCAGTAACTTTCTAAAAGAAAAAAAAAAAAGACTGGTTATTTACAGTATAGACAAAGGTGGAAAATGCTCAGCACCAAAGAGTTGAAATTACCCATTCAAATGCATATTTACCTTCCTCAAACACCCTAGATAGAAACAAAGAAAAAGCCATAAGCCACCTAATAACAGTGTTGGCCATCTAATAACATACCAAGTAGGAGTAAAGAGTATGTTCATGGTAGGATCTAAGATAGAACACTTCTTAGTGGATCCCTAACACTTCTATCCACTAGCTTTCTCTCTTCCTAGGTTGGCACATCAGCTCTGCCTCACTTACAGCAAATCAGGCTTATGACTTTAACTAAATCCCACCAGATCTAAACAATCTACAAATGACTTTTGACTAATATTACAGAAAAAAAAAATGAAAGCCCTGGGTGTAAATTCTTCCATGCCAAGAAATAGGAAGAAGGAAGAAATGGGATATATAAGATTTTGGAGGCCAGGTGTGGTGGCTCACGCCTATAATCCCAGCACTTTGGGAGGCCGAGGCAAGCAGATCACCTGAGGTCAAGAGTTCGAGATTAGCCTGGCCAATATGGTAAAACCCCATCTCTACTAAAAATACAAAAATTAGCCAGGTGTATGGTGCACGCCTATAGTCCCAGCTACTTGGGAGGCTGAGGCAGGAGAATCGCTTGAACCCAGGAGGCGGAGGTTTCAGTGAGCTGAGATCGCGCTACTGCATTCCAGCCTGGGCGAAAAGAGCAAAACTCAGTCTCAAAAAAAAATTTTTTTTTGGAAAATTATTTCCCTGTCTGCCCTAGTTTCTTTATATATAAAGCAAGGGAGCAAGTCCAAACCGATTCTAAACACTTTTCCCACTCAAACTTAACATGAACTTGTAAGTATTCTATATTTAGAAAATGTGAGATATATTTTTTTAAAAAACAAAACAAAACAAAAAACAAGAGGGAAAAGGGCATGGTATTACAAATCTTAATTAACTCACAGAAGAAAATAAAAAGGAATGAATTATACTGCCAGGAAGAACATAAAATATGTATGGTCACAGTAAGCTGAATACATCTTAGTTACAAGAGCAAAAGGAACTGCATTATCCCTGTAACAGTCGAAGTAAATAATTCATATAATGCCCCAGGGTAAGACTGCAGAGGCAGAACCCATGTTCATGCAGTTAAACCAGAGCTGATCTGAATATGATCAAAGTTCCAACACCAGGCTGGGTGCAGTGGCTCACACCTGTAGTCTCAGCACTTTGGGAGGCTGAGGCAGGAGGACTGCTTGAACTCAGGAGTTCAAGACCAGCCTGGCAATATGGCGAAACGCCATCTCTTCAAAAAAATACAAAAAAATTAACTGGGTATGGTGGCCAGTGCCTGTAGTCCCAGCTACTTGGCAGGCTGAGGTAGAAGGTTGAAGCTGCAGTGAGCTATAATCAGGCCACTGTACTCCAGCCTACGTGACAAAGCAAGACCTTGTCTCAAAAAAATAAAAATAAATTAAATAAGTAAATAAAATTCATACTACTTTAGCCAATTATCATCATTCATATTCTGTAGATCTTTTTTTTTTTTTTTTTTTTTTTTTTGAGACGGAGTCTCGCTCTGTCGCCCAGGCTGGAGTGCTGTGGCCGGATCTCAGCTCACTGCAAGCTCCGCCTCCCGGGTTTACGCCATTCTCCTGCCTCAGCCTCCCGAGTAGCTGGGACTACAGGCGCCCGCCACCTTGCCCAGCTAGTTTTTTGTATTTTTTAGTAGAGATGGGGTTTCACCGTGTTAGCCAGGATGGTCTCCTGACCTCGTGATCCACCCGTCTCGGCCTCCCAAAGTGCTGGGATTACAGGCTTGAGCCACTGCGCCCGGCCATATTCTGTAGATTTTTACCTGTTAATATGCTACATTATGAACTAGGCACTTCCACATATATTTGTCCATTTAATTGTCTTAACAACCCAGTGGTTATATTCCCTATTTTACAGAAGGGAAGTCTGAAACTCAATGAGGTAAAAAAGACCAGGATGAGAATCCAAACTCTGGCTCCAAGTTCAATATACTCTATCCGTATTATAACCTATCTCCTTCGTTGTACAGGTCCCTCAGACAGACATTATCCGGTTTTATATCTCACAACAACCACCACCTTGTGAGCTAGACATTCAAGATTCCTCACGAACTGGTCCCTATCCATCTCTCCAGTTTTGAAATGGATGCTTTTGGCTGCCTACCCAGCATCCATTCCCTTCTTCTCCCTTCCCAACAGAGCCCAGACCTTTTTTCTATCAGGTGTTCATCCTTCATCAAACAGTTTCTAAGGCAGTTCTCAAATTTTAGCAAGAAACCAAAATCATCTGGAGGGCCTGTTAAAACACAGATTCCTGGGTCCCACACCCAGAGTTTTTGATTCGTAAGCCTGAGATGTGGCTCCAGAATTTGCATTTTTAGCAAGTTCCCAGAACACAACACTTTGAGAACCACTGTCCTCAGAGAAAGCTGACCCCATTCCTAGCTCCAAGAGTAGGTCCTGATTGTACATCCAAACCAAACATGGTAATTCCATTCTCCTTGCCAGTGATTAGTTCTTGAATCAGATTTAGGTTTACTCAATCAGCACCTGGCATGTCCCTAGAAACTCTTGTAGTTCAGGGATGGGCAGGTGATCTATATTGATTCAATTTGACTGAGGAGAAGAAATTTTTGTCCATTTTGTGAAATAAAGTCAGTCAGTCTCTCTCCCTTTCTCTCTCATCCACTGGTGAATAAAAAAGCTTATCTCCCCAGCTGGTCTTGTCAGTCAATTTACTACCATGATGGAAGCCTGCTTGTGGATAAAGGTAACACAAGTATGATAAAAACTTCAACATGATTTCAGCCAAATTTGAGTCAGAATTTCTGTTTACAGAATTCCAAATGATACACAATTTGGTACTAGAAGAGGGTACAGCCACCTGAATATTCTCTAGGGCACAATGTATACACTGCTTTGCTCAACACGTATTCCAACTCCTTTCTAGCTTAGCAGGCACTACAGAGGTTGAAAAGAAAAAAACGTTACTTCTCAGATTTCCTTCTAAATGTGATTTAGGTTCTGCCAATCAGATGCTCTCAGACTAGATACTGATTGGAACTAAATTGGATGATGGGAGAGACTGGCACAGAACATCCCTTTTGTTGGAACAAACTGCAGCAGCAGCAGCATAGCTCTCTATCTAGCAACTGTAGCAACAGGTTCCTGATTCTGGCAAAGAGCAGTATCCTTGAGGACTCAGTTATTTAATGTAGTTCAGGGAGTTTGTTCCTGGAAGCCCAGCCTGGGTCCATTTCTTCAATTCTCCCAAAGATTCCTAAATCTCTCTGATATTCTTTAATAAATCTGTTTTGCTTAAACTTGCTAGAATGGACTCTCTGGTTTGCCCCTATTAATAAGAGCCATGACAAATAAGATAACATATAATATCTACTATCATATTCCCATAACACCTGGCCCTTTCCTACCATGTCTTTGCATCAGCTCTTCTATCTGTGGAATGTCCTCCCTCAAAATCACCCCATTTGCAAAAGTTATCTACTTCCTCCATGAAGAGATTTACATAAAGAGGAAGAAAGACTTACATAAAGGAAGAAAGACTTGACAGGAGACTGAGCCCTGAAGAATGAGTGGTATGTCATCTGGTAGAAAGGGACAGGGAGGAAGGAGAGGGCTATTTCAAGCGCAAAGATCAACATTTACAATAGTAATAAGGTGTCTCTTGCCACCAAAGACTGCACCTACAAATTCAACTTCTTAAGAGTTGGAAATGGCCGGGCGCGGTGGCTCAAGCCTGTAATCCCAGCACTTTGGGAGGCCGAGACGGGCGGATCATGAGGTCAGGAGATCGAGACCATCCTGGCTAATACGGTGAAACCCCGTCTCTACTAAAAAATACAAAAAACTAGCCGGGTGATGAGGCGGGCGCCTGTAGTCCCAGCTACTCGGGAGGCTGAGACAGGAGAATGGCGTGAACCTGGGAGGCGGAGCTTGCAGTGAGCTGAGATCCGGCCACTGCACTCCAGCCTGGGTGGCAGAGCAAGACTCCGTCTCAAAAAAAAAAAAAAGAGTTGGAAATGACACCACTGCACACACTAGTTTTTGCTCAAAAAATTAATGTTGAATGCAAGTGAATTTTACAGTCAGTTGTCAGTAATTACTAAGCACTAATAACTGTATTAAAAAAAGAAATACCACACTAGAAGCTATAGGGAGATTCCCATAGAGAGATCACAGTCTCCCACTCTTGGAGACTTACAATGTATAAGGAAACAAGGATACCTGAAAAGACACAACATAAAAACTATTTTTTAAGTGCAAATTCATATAAACAACAGTAAAGTAAAAAAAAGATTCAAGTGGCTGAAGTATCTAAACCTAGATGTTATTCAGAGAAAATGTCCCTAGAATTCATTAATTCGCCAAATATTTATTAGGCATCTACTATGTGCTAAAAATTGGTCTAGGTGCTGAGGACAACAGAGAAGCAAGCAGAGGTCTTTGTTTTCACAAGGCTTATATCCTAATTGAAGAATTAGGAACAAAGGTTTTGAGGGCAGGGCTATAAATTAAAGCACAAGTCATTTAAAATCATTTTAGCTTCTCTACCCTGTAATGATAATGATAGCTGCCATTTGTTAAGGACTTCTTATGTGCCAAAATTTGCTAAGTGTTTTACAACTACTACCTCACGTAATCCTAATAACAAACATATGAAGCAGGTACTATTATTATTATTATTTTTTTTTTTGAGACAGAGTCTCGCACTGTTGCCCAGACTGGGGTGCAGTGGCATAATCTCGGCTCACTGCAAGCTCCACCTCCCGGGTTCATGCCATTCTCCTGCCTCAGCCTCTCGAGTAGCTGGGAGTATAGGCGCTCGCCACCACGCCCAGCTACTTTTTTGTATTTTTAGTAGAGACCGGGTTTCACCATGTTAGCCAGGATGGTCTTGATCTCCTGACCTCGTGATCCGCCCACCTCGGCCTCCCAAAGTGCTGGGATTACAGGCATGAGCTACCGCACCCAGCCGAAGCAGGTACTATTATTAGTACCATTTTAAGTATAAGGAAACCAAAACTACAGAGGTTAACTAAAACTACTCCAGCCAGATCACAGTCAGAAAATGGCAGGGCCACGGGATTCAAAGTTAGGTCAGTAGCAGAGGTTTTTAACAGCTACACAATACACAGAGAAAAGAAAATTATATTTACATGTTACAGCCTTGTTGAAATGTGAGGTTTGGAATTATTAATTTGGCGTGAACTTCATCACCTCTGTCGTCGTTTTTCCTTATTCTATAAAGTGAGCTGTTAGACTTCCAAAACTAAGGTGTTCAACTTCTGTTTCCATGGTTTCAAAAACAATGTGAAAAGATATTCAGGTGCCTGGTCCAATTGTTAGTAAAAAGGTACTTTGAAGGCTGCGGCTCTGCAGTTCTTATCCACTGGCTGTGACCATGTGCTTCCATGGCTTCATTAAGGAGCGCATTAGCATTACATTAATTGGTATAAACAGCTGTAGCACAAACCTCCAGCAGATAGGAGGCTAGAGGCACAGAGAACAAAGGGAGAGGCAGGAAAGCAATGATTGGCTGACCTGAAGCTGTCTAGGTCAGGCATGGCATTTGGTCCCTCTTCATTTCTAAGTTCTCATGAATGTGGACGCCCAGTTAGCAGCCCAAAGCCTTTCTCATTTCCATCTCAATCTCCAGGAAGAATTACAATGAGAATAACAGCTATTGAGGCAGAGAACAGATTCTGAATATTAAAATACACACTAGGCAGGAGCTGGCAAAAGGAAAAGTAAGAGAGGTTTTCCTTTTGGTCTTAACAAAGCATGACAGTCAAATGCTACCATACACCTGCTGTATAAGCTCTGTACCAGACAGGACCTTTCAAGGACCTTTACCAAGTCCCTTCAATTATTATCCACTTCTTATCTCTATGCATTTATGAGGCATCTCTGAGGTACCAGACTCTGATGTAGCCATCATAGGAATATAATTTAAAAAACACAATCCCAACCTCAGGGAACTAAATCTAATGGAGGAATGAGCATATACAGAGGGCATTCTTGTTACATGACGGTACTACTATCCAAAAATACCACTTAAAGTTAACTGACAAGGGACCAAAATTTCTTAGTAAATTTTTTTAAAATGCTGATGGGGCCTTTAATTTATCAAGACAAACATTTTAAATTTTTTATAATTCCTAATAAAACTTGCTACATTGCCCACAAAGCTAATTCTTAGAACAAAGAACATCTGTCACTTCACATTTGGCTTTCAAAACATATTGATAAGAGGATCAATTTTATAAAAATATTCGAGAGCTTCATCAATTTTTCCCAAGGGTCTCTTTTAATCCTTTGTTACTCAAATCATTGTCCTCTGAATGTCCTGTTATCTCATTACCCACGTTAATTTTCCCTTCAATTTTAAATCGGTCTAACTTTACCTAATCCTCCTTTGTCAGTGATTCTTGTGTGTGTGATTCAGGCCATTATCCAATATTGCCTTATTTCAACTCCTAAAATTTTTCAATATTCATTTTAGAATCCATTTGCATTATATTGCTCAATGTTAAGAATCCTACCATTAGAAAAGCACTTACTGACAAAGAGGGGTGACTGTACAGACCTTACTGGTGAGCAGGGAGGGATGTTTGAGTGGGGGCTAATTTTATAAGTCCCTATAGATAACAAATGAATTTCAATACTAATTATAGCACAAAGGATGGGGAGAGTGTACTATGAAAATTCAAGAAAGTTTGATGAATATATGTCAAGGGAGTGCAACAGTAAACTATTGTATTCAATCATTCAACAAATATTTATTAAGAGCCTACTACATGCCAGGCACTTATCAAGATACTGAAGATACAGCAAAGAAAAAAACAAAGTACTACCCTCCAGGAACTTAAAATCACGAATGAGAGGATGAAAACTGGGGAAGCCTACATGGAAGAACTGGCATCCAAGTTGCATCTTGAGGAATAAAGAGTTTTAAAAGCATAGAGGAAAACAGAATTCCAGGCTGAGGGAACAGGGTAATATGATATGAAATGGAATGAAACTGAAACGGTCTATTTAGAGAGAGTGAGTAGGGTCAGAAGAGATGCTGAAGAGGTAGGTGAGGTCAAATTGTTAAGTTCCCTGAATAACTAATTTACATATTATCCTATAAACAATGGAGACACACTGATGGCTTTTGGGCAGAACAGTGACAGGATCAGAAATATTACTCCAGGCAGAATGATGAATAAATAAGAGGGCAGAAAGACTGGTTGCCAGGACACTAGTTAAGAGGTTACTAAAAGTCAAGGGAAGAGATGATTAAAGTCTAAATCAGAGCAGAAAGGATAGAGAAATAAAAATAAACTGGAAAAAAAACTTCAGAGATAAAACTAACAAGGCTTGATAATCCATTGGACTGATAGCATGAGCTTATTCATTCTGCAAATATTTACAAGCCTCACTGTGTTCCAAGCACTGTACTAAGTGATGAGGTACAATGGTGACCAAAAGACATGACTTTTGACTCCATGGAGCTAAAAGTCTAGACATAACCAACAGTCAAATAAATATAGAATCACAAATCATTATAAATGCCATTACAGAAAATAACAAAGTGCTGTAAGAGGAAAACAGAGGGGCTCTTCTTTAGATTAGAAAGGTCCTGGTTTACAGTAGGTAATGAATATTTGTTTACTGAATGAGAAGGAGAAGCCAGAATTGTGAACAGCAAACCAAGGGTAAAGAACAGGTGTGAAGGCCCTGAGGCAAGACAGACTTTCTCAAACTCTGTAGAATAGGCCAAAAAAAAAAAAAAAAGATGAAAAGGAAAAAGGGAGAGAGAAAAAGAAAGAAGGAAAGAAAAAAAAGAAGGAAAGGAGGAAGGGAGGGAAGGAGGGAAGGAGGGAGGAAGCGAGGGAGTCAGCCAGCCAGCCAGCCATTGAGGTACAGGATTATTGGGTACATCTGTGGCTAAGAGGTTTTTTGTTTGTTTGCTTTAAAAAAAAAAAAAAAGTAAGTAAGTTTGGCACCATGAGCATCATTAATGGCCTTAGCAAGAGCAGTTATGATGGGATTGTGGAGACGGAGGGGAGTAGGCTGCAGAATAAATAGGAGGTAAGGTAAATAGTTGTAAATAGCTATTTAAAGAAGACTAGCTTTGAAGAAAAGCAGAGATAGGGTTTATCTAGAAGCTGACATGGGATCTCATGAGCACTGTTTTTTTTTTTTTTTTGGTGAAGAAAAGGAAAATTATTTTCCTTTAAGTAGAATGTTTGAATGCTGCTTAGGATAACTCAGTAGAAGGCAAAATTTAAAGATGCCATAAAGTGAGGAGTCTAAGATGGGACCATGGGAAACAATCTAAAAACATGTGGAGGAGCAAGCGAAGAAGAGATGAGGAAAGAGAACAGAATCACTCCTTTCATTGTAAAAGAAGGGGCAAAGGAAGGAATGGGTACAAATCCAAGTAAATCCTAAGTAGGAATATGAAGCTTCTATTTTATCTGTGATATATGAGGCAAAGTCTGGAGGGTGGGGGCAAAGAGAGGTAAACGGCAGAAAAAAAGTGGCGGAAGAAGAATAAAACTGAAGACAATCCCGAAGAAAAGCATGCAATTATTTCCAGAGATAGAAAACACAGGCAGAAAACTAGGCTTGTGGAAAAAGTAAATGAATCAGTTGAATGGGCCAATTTCTGAAGAAATCATCAAAAGAAAGGCTGTAGTGGTACTTTCAGTTTGCAAATGTCAAATCCTGTCAAGAGCCCATTAGGTCTTCTACCCCTTGATCCAGTAATCCCAACTACAGAAATTTATTCTAAAGAAATAATATTTGAAAGAAGAAAGCTATATGCAGTGTTATGGGTAAAATTACAGTATAATTTACAGTAGGAAAAGAAAAACCTAAAAACCTACACCTGATAGTTCTATGCGTCAACTTGGCTAGGCCATAGTCCCCAGTTATTCAATTAAACATTAATGTAGGTGTTGCCAGGAAGGTATTTTGTAGACGTGGTTAACATCTACAAGCAGTTGACGTTAAGTAAAGAATATTATCCTCCATAATCTCGGTGGCCTTCATCTAATCAGTTGAAAGGCTTTAAGAGCAAAACTAAAGTTTCCCAAAGAAAGAATTATTCTACTGGTTCTGTTTCTCCAGTAGAACATTGACTGTTACAATAGTTTTAGGTAAATTATGGAATATCATCTTAAATTTTACAATGAAGACTAAAGAGTAACATGGAGAAATGTGTATAAGTCAAGAAAAAAGGGCAAACAACAAACTTAGGTCTACATTATGATTACAAATACATGTATGTTTATGTATGTCTACATATACCAAAAAAGGAAACAAAAAAGGGTTGTCAGGATGGCATCATAACTAAATTTTAAATTGATTAATAGTATTACAAAAGTTTGTGAAACAAAGCCTTTTTTTTTTTTTTTTTTTTTTTGAGACGTAGTCTCGCTCTGTCGCCCAGGTTGGAGTGCAGCCGCGTGATCTCGGCTCACTGCAAGCTCCGCCTCCCGGGTTCACCCCATTCTTCCGCCTCAGCCTCCTGAGTAGCTGGGACTACAGGCGCCCGCCACCGCGCCCAGTTAATTTTTTGTATTTTTAGTAGAGATAGGGTTTCACTGTGTTAGCCAGGGTGGTCTGGATCTCCTGACCTCGTGATCCGCCCGCCTCGGCCTCCCAAAGTGCTGGGATTACAGGAGTGAGCCACCGCGACCGGCCAGCCCTGTTATTTTTAATGGAACAAAGTAACATTATTCATGTTAAGCTTGTGTGGCACTTTAAAGAAACCCATACTAATCTAAAAGAAAACAGCCAATTTTGAAACACTGCCTTGGATAATACTAAAAAGAGTTGACCCACTAGAAGGCAAATAGGCCTTCAAGGGTCTCAGTTCAATGCCATTTTTCAGTAACATGTAATTCCTCAGCTTAAAGGAAATGAAGAAAGATCCAGAGTAGCAAAGTAGCTGCTGATCGGCTTTAAGAATTTTTCACGTCCTGCCAGGCCTGGCAGCGGGCGCCTGTAGACGCAGTTACTCAGGAGGCTGAAGCAGGCCAATGGCGTGAACCCGGGAGGCGGAGCTTGCAGTGAGCCAAGATCGCATCACTGCACTCCACTGCACTCCAGCTTGGGCGACAGAACGAGATTCCCTCTCAAATAAAAAAAAGAATTTTCCACGTCCTATCGCTACGCACGGTGGCTCACGCATGTAATCAATCCCAGCACTTTAGGAGGCCAACGCAGGTGGATCACAAGGTCAGGAGATCCAGACCATCCTGGCTAACACAGTGAAACCCCGTCTCTACTAAAAACACACACACACAAAATTAGCCGAGAGCAGTGGCGGACGGCTGTAGTCCCAGCTACTCGGGAGGCTGAGGCAGGAGAACGCCGTGAACCCGGGAGGCGGAGCTTGCAGTGGGCCGAGATTGTGCCACTGCACTCCAGCCTGGAAAACAGAGCGACACTACATCTCAAAAAAAATAATAATAATAAGTCATGTGCCTCAAAAATAATAATAATAATAATAATAAGTCATGTGGACCACAGTTGGAATTCTGGCTCCACTTTCACTCACTCAATCAAAAAATATTTGTCGAGCGCCTATTATAGGTTAGGCACTGGGGATACAACAGTGAGAAAAAAAAAAAAAAAAAAAAAAGATGCAGGGGGTGGGGCTTTTAAGAAAACGGGGAGTATGTTAAAACTCATTCTCTTGAAGGTGTCAAGCCTTAAAGAGAAATGATTCTCTGGAGTGTAGGGTGTAGTAGGGTAGACAGATATTCATCAAATAACGCCACAGAGTATCAAGTAAGAGTATAGTTCCATGTAAGCAAATAATGATATGGATGCTAAAGTGTTTAAGGGTGTACTGATAACCTGCAACTTATTTTGAAACACTTCAAAATAAGATAGGTTAATGAATGGATCAAGGGATATATAGACATGCAATAAAGCAAACTGCAAAATACCACACAGTCTAAATAATAGGTATATAGGTGTTCACTGCACATACTACCCTGCCAATGTTTTATTTAAATTTTTTAACATACATAAAATTAAAGAAATACAGTATAAAATGAAACAGTTTCAAGAAGAGTCAGCCTACAGGAAAATTTTTATCAAAAATTCAGTCTTTGAGAGGGTCCACTTACCACAGATACCCAGAGGCAGTCTCAAGACCACTTGGGAACTTGTATTAATCAATTTATTCTTCATCAATATTCATTTACTTCTTTGTTTTATCTGACAATGAAATAGAGCATTCTAATCCCAAGAAACTATGCTAAAAGTGCTTGCTCATGTTCTCATTTTAGCACTCTAGAGAGAAGAGAGACTTTGGCAATTACTGTCTCAATATATAAAATCAGACTTGATAATCCCCTCAGTCCCTTCGGATTAACTAGGATATTACACAGGGTAGCATTCTGAAAGGTCTCTTCATACCACTCCAACTTCATCTCAGACCATTTACTCTTGCTTCCTATACAACAGCCATAATGGCCCTTTTTTTAGTTCCTCTATGTTGAACTAAACCAGCATTATCCAATTGAAAAATAATGTTAGCCTTAAAAACAAACCACATATGTAATCTTAAATTTTCTAGTAGCCATATTTTAAAGTTTGTAAAAAGGTGAAATTAATTTTTAAATACATTTTAACCCAATATATTCAAAATATTAACAATTCAACATATAACCAATATAAAAAGTTAATGAGTTATTTTACATTATTTTTTCAGTATTGTCTTCAAACTCTGGTATGTATTTTACACTTACAGTGCATCTCTATGTGAATCAGCCAGTGTGCTCAACAGCCACACTGGCTAACTAGCCACCATACTGAGCAGCACGTCTCTACACTTTTACCTACTTTCAGGGTCTTTGTGCATTTAAAATGTTCCCTCTACCTGACATGCTTTTTCCCCTCTATGTTCTGTATGACTAAAATCTATTTATCATGCACATCTCAGTTGAAAAGCATCATTTCCTCAATGAGGTCTTTCCCTTATCACTCCAAAACTCTCTACATTAGTCCTTTATCTCTTTTGTAGGACTTAGCAAAACCTGCAACTGTGCACTTGTATATCTACTTACTTTTCTCTGTATTACCCTCTGGAATGTAATCTTTCTAAGAGCAAGGACAAGGACCATGCCTGTATTATTTATGATTGTATCCTTAGTACTAAGTGCAATGCTTGGCACACAGGAAGAAATCAATAAATGTGTATAGTCTAATTAAGGAATAAATAGAAGCACTATAGAGTTTTACAGATGCTCCTTGACTTACAATTAGGTTACAACCTGATAAACCCAACTTACACTGAAATACTTTAAGTCAAAAACGCATTTAATATACCTAACATACCAAACATCATAGCTTAGCCTACCCAACCTTAAACAAACTCAGAACACTTACATTAGCCTACAGTTATGCAAAATCATCTAACACAGAGCCTATTTTATAATAAAGTGCTGAATATCTCCTGTAATTTATTAAATACGGCACTGAAAGTGATTGGATGGGTATTCCAAGTATGGTTTCTACTGAATGCATACTGCTTTGACACCATCATAAAGTCGAAAAATCGTTAAGTTGAACCACTGTAAGTCAGGGACCAGCTGTATTGGATTGGCACATATGTGAAAGTGTGTGTGTGTGTGCGCGCGTGCGTGTGAGTGAAAAACAATATACTCAGCAGCCATTCCTAACTGTCCTGGAACCTTTATCACATAGTCAACTAAGTCAATTATCCAGCAAGTAGCAATGGATAGGAAAAAAATGTTTTTTTGAAAGAGTTAGAGGGAACTATAAATATATTTTATCATTCTCCTAGGAACCTAGAATTTTTTAAAAAGTGGCACTGGTCAGGGCAGCATCCGAATGATCAGGAGCAGGTGACCAGATGTGGAGACAGAAAATATGAATTAAAGATTCCAGTTTGTAACTTCCCAGCTATATAATCATGCCACTTAACTTCTGTTCATTTATAAAAAATATGCCTTAAGAACAGAATTAAGTTAAATGAGACTCTACATAAAGGGTTTTGAAAACAGTAAAGCACAAAAATAATATATATAATCTTATATATAATCTCTAGAAAGTCCAGGAAACTTGGACTTTTCAAAAGTGTACCATGATGGGTTTTCTAATTTTGCTCACCTGGTTTTTATTTTTTTAAATTACTTTACAAATTACATACATAATTTATTAAATTAAGCAAAATGTATCCTGGATACCAAAAAAATCTCAGACTCTGGACTGGTCAGATAATTCCATATGAGAAAGTAAGTGGGAGGGAATGTTATAAAATAGTAATTCTTGGGCCGGGCAAAGTAGATCATGCCTGTAATCCCAGCATCTTGAGAGGCTGAGGGCTGAGGTGGGCAGTTCACTTGAGCCCAGCCTGGGCAACATGGCAAAACCCTGTCTCTACAAAAAATACAAAAATTAGCGGGGCTTGGTAGCATGCCCCTGTGGTCCCAGCTACTAGGAGACTAAAGTGAGAGGATTGCTTGCTCCTGGTAGGGTAGGGCTGCAGTGAGCTGTGATGGAGCTACTGTACTCCAACCTGGACGATAGAGCAAGACCCTGTCTCAAAATAAATAAATAAATAAATAAATAAATAAATAAATAAATAAATATTAATAGTAATTCTCCAACAGGTAATTGAAGAACCAAGAGCCCCTCCAACTATACCAAGTCCCTCTTCACCCATCCCCAAAACTGGAAATTTAAATTTTGTTCTTCTAGCCCACTGGGAACTATTTCCATAGTGAAATACTGTTACTGATGGACTATGTCCTTTTGTATTACAGAGAAAGGGTGAGGGCAAGGAGTAGGTGAGAAGGTTAAGAATCACTGTCAAAATATTTGAGCTAAGAAGCTGGCATCAAACTCAACACATCTATATGACAGCTAAGGAAAACTGAGTCTCAGGATGGTTAAGTGACTTCTTATGGTTACACAGTAATAATTTTTAAAAATGTCTTCAAGGCCAGGCACGGTGGCTCACGCCTGTAATCCCAGCATTTTGGGAGGCTGAGACGGGTGGATCACGAGGTCAGGCGATCGAGACCATCCTGGCTAACACAGTGAAACTAAGTTAGTGAACCCTGTCTCTACTAAAAATACAAAAAATTAGCCAGGCGTGGTGGTGGGCACCTGTAGTCCCAGCTACTCGGGAGGCTGAGGCAGAATGGTGTGAACCCGAGAGGTGGAGCATGCAGTGAGCCGAGATCGTACCACTGCACTGCAGCCCAGGCAA
The DNA here is from genome assembly GCF_007565055.1 of Rhinopithecus roxellana. Lineage (NCBI taxonomy): Eukaryota > Metazoa > Chordata > Mammalia > Primates > Cercopithecidae > Rhinopithecus > Rhinopithecus roxellana. The sequence continues at coordinate 54,699,350 of NC_044563.1, read as the reverse complement.
CAGAGCAAGACTCTGTCTCGAAGAAAAAAAAGTCTTCAAATGACAGCTTGATATCTCTGCTCCCAAATTTCCTCATCTGTAAAATGAGTTAGCCAACATCAGTCTAGCACGTTACAGCTTACAAATTGCTGTGCATGTATCCACAGAGTTTACCTGATCCCCACACCACCACAAAGGTCTAAGATGGCTATAGTGTAATAGAAAAAGCATGAACAATCAAAAGAACCTGGCTTCAGATCTTAGCTGTGCTGTGTAGCCTCAGAAAGTCAATTAACCTCTTTGTGTTTTCTTCTATCAAATGAATATAAAACAACACCTGTCCTAGCTAACCCAGAGAATTGTCCAAAGAATAAAGTCAGATAATATCAGTAAAAGTATTTTGTACATTATACAAAAGGCCCTTCATCACCTGGGCCCTGCCTCCTCTCTGCTCTCACCCCTCCCCACCTTACACCCTATCTTCTAAGCATACTGAACTACACAGGGCTCCCCAAACATGCTCTCAAATCTTCTGCTCACATATTGCTCTCTCTTTCGAGAGGGTCCATCATCTCCCTTTCTTCTCAACCCTCCCTGACTGTGCTTCATTAACCCCTGCTCATTTTTCAGAACCCATCTTAGATGTCACCTCCTTTAAGAATGCTTGCCAGTCCACCTCCATTTCAAGTGCAGCAGATGCCCTTCCTCTGTGTTCATATGGCACTTGCACTTATCTCCATATTTTTGTCATTTTTTGTCTCAATGTAGTGTAATTGTCTATGCACATGTCTGTTTCTCCCGGAAACTATAAACTCAAGGGTAGAGGCTATAATTCATCTGTTTATTCAAAACCTATGACAATGACTAATGCATAGTATTTATTTAGCAAATGAAGGAACTTAAAATGGCAATAACAATACTACTTTTCATATAATACTTACGTAAGACATTTATGCAAAATATTGTAATATAAGATAGTGCTTCTCAACTTTGCATATAAGAATCACCCATAAACCTTTCAAAATAGAGATGCCAAGGCAACTCTTTTACATCTTCACAAATAATTCAAGTACACAGCCAAAATTAAAAGCACTGCTATACGCAATCATAGTCATAAAATTACAACTACTCTACCTAACATCTATATAGTTCAGTATCTTACAATTCACTTTTACATATATTATTAATTTAATCTTCACAAGAACTCTGTAAGTTAGGTATTATTTCTTCCAAATGAACAAATAGAGATTTAAATAAATGTCCAAGTAGCTCTTTGTCTAACTTCAAATTTTGTGCTTTTCCTTATATCCTCCCTTGGGAAGTGCAGTAATACACAAAGTACTACGAGAACGAGGGTTCCAGTGAGGAAGACATCAATCTTAGCTTTGTGGGAATCAAGGAGGAAATAAGGAAAGCTGGACCTTAAAGATATAGGCAGGCAGATGAGGGTGGAAGCCATGCATACACTGTCATTGTCATCTGCCATCCCCAAAGATTCAAAAGGCAGATTCTATAAAGGAGAAAACGCTCTTGCCAGCCTCAGTTAGTACTTACAGTCTGAAAGGTAAAGAGATATTGGAGAAGGCTGGAAGTAGAAAAGTAATAAAAGAAAGCAGTCCATAGACAAGAATGGATTTCCCAATCCTGCATGCAAATTACCTAACCCTGACTCCAGGAACAAAAGCCAAGACATAATTGACTTTTTATAACTAAGAATTAGATGAATTCTACAGTCAATCAATACCACACAAACTCATGAGGGATGAATGAACCTCTGCTTCTTTCTAGACTTAATACTACAGTATTCCTCAAGAAGGGATAGTCCGGAGAAGCCTAGCACATACATGACTTTCCCCATCTCAAAAACTAAAAGAATGAGAGAGAAGAGGAAGATATTCATGAAAGAAAAGGCTCACAACAAAGGTAGAAAAATGTAGTACATTAAGTTAATAAATTTATGATGGCACCGGGAAATATTCAGGCACAAGTGATTCCAAATACTGGATAAAGCCTGATCTGGCAGCTTCAGGAAAGAAGTATTATCTTCTAAGTCTGCAGCATCATGACCATCTCACACAGGGTTTTATCAGCAATTATCCTTTCTAATTCAAACTGTGGACTTCAGTCAGGGTTTTCTTAGGGAGAAGAAGCTAAAGAGATTAGGAACCAATTTAAAAGGACATGTCTAGTGCCCCAAAATTTAGTTTGATAGAGTTTAAAAGGCTATATGTTATAGCGGCAAAGTAAAGTACTACACTTAGAATTTTAAAATGTGGTTTAAAATCAATATTCAGGCATTTGTTAATGATGTGCCTCTGAGCAAGCCAAGACTTCTATTAATATGATCCTCAGCCTCCTAACTCGTAAAATGGGAATACCTATCTCATAGGGCTGTTATGAAGATTGAACAAAATTACATCCAGGAAAGATGTTATTATTTTTCCCGTATGAATGATAAATGTAAATGAATGTAAATCTGTTTTCACCAAGCCTTCTAATACACCAAAAAAACCACACCAAATGGAAACTTTAACTCTCACTGCAATATATTTATTTGCAAAACATTCCTATATCCTCTGTGCAGAAGAATTAAAATCAGCCTGTGTACTGAAAATAGCACATAGCTGCTGGAGTCAGGTGGACACGGACTAGAACTGTTGGTCTGCCACTTACTTGCAACAAAACCTCAAATAAGCTCCCTTTACTAGTATGACTCTCAGGCTTCCTCACCTATAATACAGAGATACCAACGTTCATCTCATAAGGTTATTCTGAGGGTTAAAAAGAACATGTTAAACATCTCACACAGGGCCTGGTACAGAACAGGTATTCAATAATGTAAGTCATTTTTAGTAAGCTTACCACCACCTAACAACTAACAAGCAAATTATACTTTTCAAAGATTTCTTTATAGTCATTATTTTAATTGCTTCATGTTCCTGTAAACTGGTCATAGCAACCATTACTATCCCCATTTTATAATTGGGACAAAACACAGAGATAAAAATTACTTCTACAAGGTCATGCAGTAACATACACTAAAGAAGGTCTCCTAACTTTTCCAGGGTTTCATTTTCCCCCACTACAAATTACATTACCCCTTAGAAATTAAAACAACATCTGTGAAGATATATATATATATTTTTTTTAATAATGGGCATACAAAAAGACCCAGAAGGAGGAAATACTGGTGTGGGAGAATGTTTTTAAATTTTTTATCTTCAAGTTTGAATATACTGACTATTAATTTTGAATCAATGCATTTTTCCTTTTGTTTTTAGTTGGTATGTAATAATTGTACATATTTATAGGATACAGTGATATTTTGATATGTATATGTGTAATAATCAAATCAGGATAATTAGCATATTCATCACTTCAAACATTTATCATTTCTTTATCATAAACAGTCAAAAGCCTCTTGTTTTTAGATGCATATTACATTTATAGCTTTTCAAAAATATACAATAAACTGTAGTGAGATGTATTCTTTTGATAACCTTAAACTTGTCTCTTTACTATGCCAAAAAGAAATATTTTTCTCCCACTTTCTGGTTATCACTTTGAAAAATAACATGGAGAGGGATCACAAAAATCATTAAAACCAGCAACAACAGAATTAATTAATGTCTCAAATTGGCAACTGCCGATTCTACCTTGATTTTTGTTTTAGTTTTCCCCAACAAAGCCCATGACCTCTTAAAATTTTTTAAAAGTCTGCCTGTCAAAATGATGCTTGTTTGACAAATCATTCCTAAATTGAGGGAAACAAATAGAAAGGCAGCTTTCTCCTACCTTTATGATCATATACCACCCTTTTTCACCCCTCTATTTCATCTCTTCATTTCAGCACTTATCATGTCATACTATCTCTAGCTCCTTAAAGACTTGGGCTGCACTCTTGTATATAGCTGAACATCCTGCCCAGCACAGGGTCTGGCACATGGTGGAGAAGGACTCACAATTTTATAGTAAATGGATGAATAAATGAAGTCACTCTCGCAGAAGGAAGCTAGGAAAGGAGAAAACTGGGTATGGTATCTTAGGGCTAGTAAGAAAGTGAAAGAAACAAAGCATTTTAAGAGCTTCACAAGGAAGGGAAACCTTTGTGTGGAGTCAAACAGACCCTATAGAGCACTAGAGAAAGACAAAAACCACAGGAGACCAGGAAGAGACAGTTTTAAGTTAAAAGACTCAAAACTTAAGAGTGCTTATTTAGACTTGCAAAACCAAGTTGCAAATTCCCAGGAAACAATCCTGGCTTGGGATATTGCAACAGCAGTTTTCAGGTGGTGGTTAAAACAAACAAAAGACTGGGCTAAAAATTCTTGCAGGCTTTGGCTGGAGACACATAGATGTAGAAGGGAAAAGCTCAACCTAAAATGAATCCCCCCAAAATGTTAGGATCCCCTTGGATTCGCATATTGGACCATGATTCCTATTCATTCTGAGAACTGTTCTTTAGTGAAACCCCAATGTAGCAGCTAGCAATACACAGGATTGAATTATCTTATATTATTCATTCAACAAATACTTGAGTGCCTGCTACATGCAGTCACTATTCTAGGCACTAGGATTAAAGCAATGACCAAACTGACAAAACTTCCCAGTCTCAGGAAGCTTTCATTCTATTGGCAAGAGTGGGGTGGGATGGGATGGGATGGGATGATGTCAAGCAGTGAGTGCTATGGAAGAAAAACAGGGGACAGTGGGAGCTGGCAGGGTGCTGGATTTTATCAAGAGCACATCTTTTAACCCTGTGGTTCTCAAACTTTAGCAAGCATCAGAATCATTGAAAGGGCTTATTAAAGAAATTCACAGGCTACCGAAAAAAGGCACAAACTCAAGTAATTACAATAGAGTGCTATAGAAGACCATAAGAGTGGTATGTATATGAGCCAGACGATGGAAGAGCAACTCATTCTATGCAGGAAAAGGAGAGACTAAGGGACTGCATCGCAGAGGCCCAACAAGGACACCTCCACAGGCAGGTAAAGGGTGGAAGGGAAGCATCCAGGAAGAAAACAGAACATGCAAAAGAGAAGATGAGAGTGGCAGGGGAGCCGCAGAAAGTGAGGCTGCAAAGGCAGGCTGTGGTCTGATCCCTGAGAGTTTCTTATTCCATGTTAGTCTGAAATTTATCTTCAGAATATGAAGAGTCAGGGGTAGGAGGCATTGATGGGGTAAGGTTTTGTTTCACAGAAATCTTTCTGGATGCACAGTACCTTCCTTTGAGGCACTGCTTCCTTCAAACCTAGCACAGGGACTCAAAACATGCGCTTAGTAAATGTATATTGAATTGAACTGAACAAGCTTTTTACCAAATGCCCTCTTATGGATGAGGCAGGTCACCTTCCCTGCAGGACTCACTGTGGCCAAGAGAAGACTTGTAAAACAGGTCCAGCAGCCTCAATTATTGCACACTACTACCTGTACAACTGGAGTCCCCCAGAGATCAGGGCAGACCTTCATTGTTTACTTGTCTACCTCACCCATTAGACTTTGAGCTCTTTGAAGACAGGGAATATCTTAATAGACTGAATCCCCATAGCCTTAGCAAGAGGCCTGAAACACAGCAGCTCTCCAAACTCCAGTAATGTTGGATAAATGAATTGACTGAATAAGCACATTTACCAAGGCAGACACATGAGTTCATGTAGTTAAGCGTATGGATAAGCTTCAGGGAAAGTATGGGAAGTTTTCAGCGTCATTGTTCCCAAAACCCTTTTTGAAAGGCATAGTTTCTAGCTGAGGTGGCGGGGGTGGGGGTTATACGCACGTGATTTAGAATTTTCCAAATAGGAACCAAAATGTTATAAGTGCTGTGGTAGAAATCCCACCGGGCCAATGGGAAAAAGTCAGTTCTGTCTGAGAGGAGGGACAGGATGGAGGCCAGCAAAGACTTCACAGTGTGGGAATTCTTCAGTGGACTCTTGAAAGCTGAGTCGGTGCTTGCTACCTGCCCGTTTTGGGGCATAAAACCAAACTTCTGGAGCTTTTAAGGCTGGAAGTGACCTGCTCAAGGTCACACAAGAAGTGGATGAAGCCACAAGGTAAGAGATGAGGTATCTGTACTGATAATTCCTACTTTCTCCTGACAGAGTTGAAAGAGAACCCACAAATGTAGGAGGCAAAATTAAAGATTTTTCTCAAGAGCAATTCTTAGAGTCAAGACTAACTAATCCGAATTTTTATTAGTAGCCACAGAACTAACCCTTCCCTTCACTGCTCAGTTTTTGTATGAGTAGAACAATTATCCAAGAGGTTTAAAAACCAAGGATGTTGCTCACAACCCACTACTTCTCAAGTATTCTTCCAAAACATTCCCAATAATGTGTATTGTTGAAATAGGATAGCAAAGACTACAACAATCATGTCTTTTCAAATGGATTAATGAACATAAAATAACTATAAATCTCCTTTCCCGGTTGTTTTTCACTTCCCAAGTTACAGAATATTCCGCGGTGGGGGAGGGGCTGCGTAAGTCAAGTCCTACCAGCCCTTATTTTTCAGGGAGTAAAACCCTAAAGGTGACTGTCCAAGCCTAGAAGGAGTCATTTATTCCATGCAGAAGGAACTGGGGCGCCGCTTTGCTGTGCCTCCTCGTAGCGGGACAGGGTGAGCTCTGCAGGACTGCAAAGTTCGGAAGGGACTCGGTCCTGGACCGGTACCCGTGTGGGCTCCCGGCCCCAGCCTGGCCTTGCCCCGCCCCGCCCCTTCCCTCTCCCAGGTCTCTCGATTGCCCGGCGTCTGAGACCCGCGACCCCGCCGGTGAGCGCACGGGGGGGCCTTTGTTGGCCCGACGGGAGCGGGCCTCGCTGGGCGACGCCCGCCTCACCTTACCTGGCGCCTCCGCCGGCCCAGGCGCCCGGCCCCGCCACGCGACATAAATGGGCCCAGACCCCTACTCCACCCGTCCCCACCCCCGCGCCCCGGCCCTGGCAGCCCGGGACGCGAGGGGTACCGGGCGGGAGGCCCGCTCTCACCTTCCGTGCTCGCTCAGCTCCTCTCGGCTCCTCCTCCTCCTCCCGATGGTGGGTGCCGCCGAGCCGGGAGTGAGGGCGAGAGTGTGTGCGAGCTACCCCTTCACTTTCTCCCTCCTGCCGCTGCCGCGCCGCCCGTGCCGGGGATCCCCTCAGGACAGGGGAACTGCGAGGTAAGGGATGATGGGGGGGCGGGAGGGAGCGAGGCGACGCGGGGCGGGGGCAACGGGGGGTGCTGAGGGGCGAGGTGCGAAGAGCTCGGATGGCCTCTGAGGCAGGAGATGGGAACTGGATGCGGAGACCAGGTTCTTCGAGGGGGCTCACGAGAGCGCGGGGCTCCGTGAAAAAGGGAATAAGAGTCCGAGGGGGAAAGCGTCTATGGAGGACGGCGGAGCCCGCGAGGGAGGCGCAATGGGCGAGCGAGGGGGCGGGAGCGTGTGGGGGAATCCGTGAGGGGGCGTCTACTGTGCAGCGGCCACCTTCGGCTCCGGCTGCAGCCGCAGCAGGGCCGCCTCCCCCGCCTACAACCGCGCTATTGTACGGCGCTCGGCGGGCCTGACCGCCTAGTTCGCTGGCTCCCCTCCTCCCCGCCCTTTCCCCCTTCCATCCCCCGCCCTTTCTCCCTTCCCCCTTCCCCTTCGCCCCCCACCCTTTCCCCCTCCCCGGCGCGGCGGTGGCTCAGGCGGAGCCCTGCCCGCCCCGCCTCCCGCAGGTGGGAGGAGGCGGGGAGCGCCTGACCGACCCGTAGGAGCGAGGCCAAACTCTGGCCCGCAGAAGGGCGAACGCCTGGGATTGCGTCATCGGCGCGTGACGCCAGAGGCTGGGGAATCACCCGGCTGCTGCGTGACGTCATCGCGTCGCGTCACTCTTCTCGGTCCGCTGTCCGTGGCAGGCAGTTTCCGTGCAGCGTTTCTACCAGACAATTTTGGGACTATTTTTGGGAGGGCTAATGGTGTAGCCAGGATGGAGAAAGACGGCTAACTTCCGTGGCTGAGGATCCCCTTCAGGTTAACAAAGCACCACCGCATCTATGAGCTCGTGTCAAGGGCTGAAATTGAAAACTATCTGACGTTGTGTGATCTCAGAGCCAGACATGTATTATGTTTTCTTTGTGTGGGAGGTGGGAGAGGGGACGGGGGTGGGAGGAAGACAAAGAAATTATAACGGAGAAGTTTGAACTACTGTGAACTGATACAGGATTGTGAATTGATAGAAACATGAGTTAAGTTCCTGTGGCATATTTCTGGTCACAAGACCTCACCAAATTTATAAAGACCAAAACACCTCTAATATCAAACATTGAAATCAATGTGACTTATACATACATTTAAGAAATATTAATAAAAAGAGGCCAAACCAGGTGCCTTGGCTGATGCCTGTAATCCCAGCATTTTGGGAGGCCAAAGTGGGCAGATCGCTTGAGCCCAGGAGTTTGAGACCAGCCAAGGTAACATGACAAAACCCCATCTCTACAGAAAAATAAAACCCAAATACAAAACATTAGCCAGGCTTGGCAGCACACACCTGTAGTCCCAGCTACCCGGGAGGCTAAGGTGGGAGAATCACTTACGAAAAGAATGAGCTTCCTTTGACGTTTTTTCCCCTACCGTGGAGGATACTTTCGATCCAAAGCTTTCTCCTGAGCTCAGATTGTGTATTTCCCAATACCTCCCGAGCAGCATTACCTGCATACTCGTCGTACCTCAGATTCAATATGTGCGAAACTGAGACAGCATTAGAAAGGCTGAGAGTCCGGGATCAGGTTGCCTTGCTTGAAATCCTAGCTGTTCAAATATTAGTGATAGGACCTTAACATTTCTAAGCCGTAATTTCTCTGTAATAATAAGTAGTACCTTAACTAGGTCTTCCTAAGCCTCAGTTTTACCATAGTAATAGTAACAAGCCCTTTAGAATGTTGGCTCCCCCACCAAAAATTTCTTATTTTGAAATTTCCCCCCCAAAATTGCTTATGTTCCTTTCCATTCTCAATGAATGAGCCACCATTCAGCAATCCCCTAAGCCAGGAACCTAGACATACTAATAGATCCCCATTCTTCCTCTCTCAACATCCATATCAAGTTGGACACCAAGTCTTGTAGCTTCTCCTAAATATTTTTCAAGTCCTTGCCTGTGTTGTCTTCTACTACCACCACCTGAACAACTGGAGCAACCTTTAGTCCCTTCAAATTCAATCTGTTTTTCCCACTGGTTACCTGAGCAGCCTTATAAAACCACAAATCTGATGACATCCTCCCGTTTAAACACCGAAAGGATTTAATTGCTTTCAGGATAAAGTTCAAAATCCTGAACTTGGCACTTTACTACCTGACTGCTTACACTAGCCTTTCTAGCTTTGCCTCACACCATTTATTTTTTGCTCCAGGCACACTGAAATATTAACGTTATTTGAATACACATTTCTTCATGTCTGTGAGCTCTTCCCTACTTATCTGACTGACCAACACCTATTCATTGTACAAAGCTGAGCTCAAATGTCATTCATATTCGTATTCATTCGACTAATATTTCTAAAGTTTCCCTAAGCCTTAACAAGACTGTAATCCTATAGTATTTCTATGCCTTTCGTGGCAGTAACTGCATTTGTGTACCTGATTTCTTGAGTTCCTTGACAGCAAGTCATATGCCTTTCCATATCCTCAGCATCTAAAACTGCTTGACATATACTAAGAATCAATACGTTGTTAAAATATATTTAATAAGGCAGGGGCGGTAGGTCACGCCTGTAATCCCAGCACTTGGGAGGCCAAGGCAGCCGGATCACCTGAGGTCAGGAGTCTGAGACTAGCCTGGCCAATAGGGAGAAACCCCATCTCTACTAAAATACAAAAATTAGCCAAGCATATGGCAGGCACTTGTAATCCCAGCTACTCAGGAGGCTAAGGCAGGAGAATCACTTAAACCAAGGAGGCAGTGGTTGTAGTGAGCTGAGATTGCACCACCACACTCCAGCTTGGGTCAAGAGCGAAACTCCATCTCAAAAAAAATGTATTTAATAAATGTTCGCCAGGTGCAGTGGCTCAAGCCTGTAATCCCAGCACTTTGGGAGGCCGAGACGGGCGGATCACAAGGTCAGGAGATCGAGACCATCCTGGCTAACACGGTGAAACCCCGTCTCTACTAAAAAATACAAAAAAATAGCCGGGCGTGGTGGCAGGCACCTGTAGTCCCAGCTACTCGGGAGGCTGAGGCAGGAGAATGGCGTGAACCCAGGAGGTGGAGCTTGCAGTGAGCCGAGATCCGGCCACTGCACTCCGGCCCGGGCGACAGAGCAAGACTCCGTCTCAAAAAAATAATAATAAAAATAAATAAATAAATAAATAAATAAATGTTCATATTGTGCTTACTGTTCTGAGCACTTTAGAAACACTGTCTTTAAACCTCTGCCCTCTAAGGTAGATACTGTTGTTATCCTCACCCATCTTATTGCTGAGTGAACTGAGGCACAGAGTGGTTAAGTAACTTAACCCAGGATCCTAACCCAGTAAATTGACTCTGATCTGGGTTGTCTTTTCGTGATCTCTGCAGTAGGCAGAATAATGGCTCATCCAATGGAATGTTCACATTCCAATCCCTGGGAACTATGAATATGTTACCTTCCATGACAAAAGGACTCTGCAGACGTGACTAAATTAAGGATTTGGGGAAAGGGACTCCCAGCTTTTGGGAGCAGACTCCAGAAAATGGAAAAGGCAAGAAAATGGATCCTCCCTTGGAGCCTCTGGAAAGGAAGAGACGGTATCCTGATGATACTTTAATTTTAGCCCACTGACATCCATTTAGGACTTCTGAACTACAGAACTGTGAAATAATAAATGTGTATTGTTGGCCAGGCACAGTGGCTTACATCTGTAGTCCCAGCACTTTGGGAGGCCGAGGCAGGTGGATCACCTGAGGTCAGGAGTTCAAGAGCAGCCTGGCCAACATGGTGAAACCCCATCTCTGCTAAAAATACAAAATTAGCTGGGCGTGGTGGCACATGCTTGTAATCCCAGCTACTCGGGAGCTGAGGTAGGAGAATCAGTTGAACCCAGGAGGTGAAGGTTGCCATGAGCCGAGATTACGCCATTGCAGTTAAGCCTGGAGATAAGAGTGAAACTCCGTCTCAAACAATGAAATTTTTTTTAAAAATGTGTATTGTTTTAAGCCCACTGTGTTTTTGATAATTTGTTACAGCATCTATGAGAAATTAATACCATCTCTAATCAAAGGTGACCGCTCTATGCTAGGAAATGCTAGCAGGATGAGAAGTGAAACTGCCCACTAAAGCTGCAACTGAAATCAGAGATGGGCTAGAAATGGAATAAATAAATAAGATAAGTGTATACTGTAAGTCCTCACTTAACGTCATCAATGGGTTCTGCAACTGTAGGCAAAACAATGTATAACAAAACCAATTTTACCATAGGCTGGCTAATTGATATAAATAAGAGTTAAGTTCCTGTGGCATATTTCTGGTCACAAGACCTCACCAAACTTCTAAAGACCAAAACACCTCTAATATCAAACATTGAAATCAATGTGACTTATACATACATTTAAGAAAGATTAATAAAAAGAGGCCAAACCAGGTGCCTTGGCTCATGCCTGTAATCCCAGCATTTTGGGAGGCCAAAGTGGGCAGATTGCTTGAGCCCAGGAGTTTGAGACCAGCCAAGGTAACATGACAAAACCCCATCTCTACAGAAAAATAAAACCCAAATACAAAACATTAGCCAGGCATGGCAGCACACACCTGTAGTCCCAGCTACCCGGGAGGCTAAGGTGGGAGGATCACTTAAGCCCGGGAGGTCAAGGCTACAGTGAGCCATGACCACACGTCTTTGCACTTCAGTCTGGGCAACAGAGTAAGACCTTGTTTCAAGAACAACAAAAAACAAAAGCCTGGGCACAGTGATTCATGCCTGTAATCCCAGCAATTTGGGAGACCAAGGCAGAAGATCACTTAAGCTGAGGAGGTCGAGGTTGCAGTGAGCTGTGATCATGCCACTGCACTCCAGGCCAGGAAACAGAGTAAGTGGAATAAACAGAGTGAGTGCAATAAATAAGTAAGATAAGTGTCTCAAAATAAACAAGATCATTATTTACCCAATTTTTCCAGTTCAGGGTAGAGAGTGGCCAGAGCCTATCCCAGCAGCTCAAGGTGCAAGGCAGGAACCAACCATGTATAGAATGCTACGCTATTCCAGGGTGCACTCACATGCACACCAACACTCACTCAGACCAGGACAATTGAAATATGCCAGTTAACTTAATGTGCACATCTTTGGGATGTGGGAGGAAACCAGAGTACACAGAGAAAACAGAGTCCAAACTACACTAGTGACCCAGGCCAAGAAGTTGTTTGGTTTTTTCTCATCAACATTGTAACAAAATAACATTATTCAAGGATTTGCTGTATTTCACTTTATAAGAAATTGCCAAAGTGTTTCCCAAAATGGTTGTACCATTCAGGATCCTTTTGACACGTCCTCATCGTTCTTTGAGCTCTTCCTTGCTTTTTGGTCTAAGATGTTCTAAGCTCTTCTTACACTTTCTTTGACCCAGCCCTTAAATGAGCCATTACTCCAAAGAGCTCCGATTCTTTTCAATGAAGAATGGTATTTAAACGTTAAGATCTGGCCGGGCACGGTGGCCCAAGCCTGTAATCCTAGCAATTTGGGAGGCCAAGGTGGGCAGATTGCCTGAGCTCGGGAGTTCAAGACCAGCCTGGGCAACATGGTGAAACCCTGTCTCTACTAAAATACAAAAAAAAAAAAAAAAAATAGGTTAGCCAGGCGTGGTGGTGAGCACCTATAGTCCCAGCTGCTTGGGAAGCTGAGGCAGGAGAATTGCTTGAGCCCAGGAGGCAGAGGTTGCAGTGAGCCTCTCAGATCAGGCCACTGCACTCCAGCCTGGCAACAGAGTGAGAGTCAACATTTAAATGTTAAGATCTAGGCCGGGCACAGTGGCTCAATGTCTGTAATCCCAGCACTTTGGGAGGCCGAGACGGGCGGATCACGAGGTCAGGAGATCGAGACCATCCTGGCTAACAAGGTGAAACCCTGTCTCTACTAAAAATACAAAAAATTAGCCAGGCGTGGTGGCGGGCGCCTGTAGTCCCAGCTACTCCAGAGGCTGAGGCAGGAGAATGGCATGAACCTGGGAGGCGGAGCTTACAGTGAGCCAAGATCATACTACTGCGCTCCAGTCTGGGCAACAGAGGGAGACTCCATCTCAAAAAAAACAAAAAACAAAAAGGAAGAAGTTAAGATCTAAGCATTAGCACTCATTGTAATAGATGCCACTGTTCCCAAACTCAGACCTACTCTTGCTCTCTTTCTGGCCTTTAAGAAGCATATCGTCTCGAGTTCTATAGCTTCAAGGAAATGAATTCTGCCAACAACCTGAGGGAGCTTGGAAACCGCTGATGAGAATGCAGCCCACCAATGTCATGATTGCAGCCTGTGAGGCCCTGAGCAAAAGACCCATCTAAGCCATTTCCAGACTCCTGACCCACAGAAACTGTCAGATAATGAATATGTGTTGTTGTAAGCCACTAAGTTTGTGGTAATGTGTTGCTGAGACGTAGAAAACTTAGAGGGGGCCGAAGGAGAGAAGGGGGAGAAGACGAGGAAAGGAAGAGCTCTGGAGACGTTTTATATTTCCTAATTCTTCTTCCTTCCTCCTGCCTTGAGTGTACACGTGAAGACTGGAGCTGGAGCAGCTATTCAGAGACCATGAAGAAAAGGCCAAGAAAAATTAATTTTTTTTTTTTTTTTTTTTGGTGACAGAGTCTTACTCTGTCACCCAGGCTGGAGTGCAGTGGTACGATCTCGGCTCACTGCAAACTCCATCTCCTGGGCTCAAGCGATTTTCATGCCTCGGCCTCCCAATTTGCTGGGATTACAGGTGCCTGCCACCACACCTGACTAATTTTTGTATTTTTAGTAGAGATGAGGTTTCACCATGTTGGTCAGGCTGGTCTCAAACTGCTTACCTCAAATGATCCACCCGCCTCAGCCTCCCAAACTGCTGGGATTATAGGCATCAGCCACAGTGCCTGGCCCAAAAATCACAAAGATCTTGAACTAAGTACTTTGAGTCATCCACCTAATGCCAGGAACCACCTGCCTCCAGAATTTCTATGAGGAGAAAGAGAAGTTTTTTAAAGCTGTTGTTTCTCAGGACTCTTTTACTTATAGCCAAAAGCTGTTCCTTAATGATACGGTGTGTTTTGTAAGTCTCCATATGTATGCTTTGTTTTGTTTTGTTTTAACTATCTTTTCACTGCTGTTTGTTGAACATGGCAAGCACCCTCCCAACTTATGGCTTTTGATCTTGCTGTTCACTCTGCATGGAATTTTCTTCCCCTACATAGCTGCATATCTTGCTTCCTCACTCCTTTCAGGTTTCTGCTCAAATGTTGCCTCATCAGAGAGGCTTTTCTTTTTAAAAAAAAAAAAAAAAAGTATACTTTAATAAGTATAAAGTATATGAACAATTAGGTAAGCTTGTGGAGAAGCTGACCAAGATACATAAATTAGGAGATACAAGTGTCTGTCTAAATTTTCTATATTTTATTATTTTACAGAGTATTTATTAAAGGTGTTTAATATACACTTTCTCATCTGTCATTTTGGAAGTCCTTTACTGTAGAGATAATTCTATTGTCTGAATAACCACCACGTTTTTTTGTTTTGTTTTGTTTTGTTTTGTTTGAGATGGAGTCTTGCTATTTCCCAGGCTGGAGTGCAGTGGTACAATCTCAGCTCACTGCAACCTCCGCCTCCCGGGTTCAAGTGGTTCTCCTGCTGCAGCCTCCCGAATAGCTGGGATTACAGGTGCATGCCACCATGCCCAACTAATTTTTACATTTTTAGTAGAGGCAGGGTTTCACCATGTTGGCCAGGCTGGTCTTGAGCTCCTGACCTCAAGTGATCTGCCTGCCTCAGCCTCCCAAAGTGCTGGGATAACAGGCATAAGCCACCACGCCCAGCCTGAATATTTTTTGAAATTTGTTTATCATCTGTCCTCTTGCCCTCAGAATGCAAGCTTCATGACAGTAGGACTTCATCTCATTTGTTTGTTGCTGTGTGCCCAGCTTCTAGAAAATTACCTGGTATGTAATACATGCTTAATAAGTATATTATTTCTAATTTAACTTCATTGTCAGGAGACATGCTTTGTATAACATCTTTTTAAATTTTCTTGAGAATTTCTTTTGCCCTTGTACATGTTCTACCGCATATTTTAAAAGAATGCATATTCTCTGTTGGATGCAGCATTCTATTTCTATTATATCAAGTATGTTAACTATGTCACTCCAGTGTCTATTCTGTTTAATTTTTATCTGATCCATCAACTTAATGTAAAAATGTGATAAAAATCTCCAAACATATATAACTGTGCATTTGTCAATTTCTTCCTTTTTGCTTTATGTGGTGATTCTCTGTTGTTAGGCTTATGATTTGGGTGATTTGTGTCTTTTAACATTGTATCTTTAGGCCAGGCACCGTGGCTCATGCCTGTGATCCCAGCACTTTGGGAGGCCGAGGCAGGCGGATCACGAGTCAATAGGTCAAGACCATCCTGGCCAACAAGGTGAAATCCCGTCTCTACTAAAAATACAAAAATTAGCCCGGTGTGGTGGTGGGCACCTGTAGTCCCAGCTACTCGGGAGGCTGAGGCAGGAGAATTGCTCAAACCTGGGAGGCAGAGGCTGCAGTGAGCCAAGATTGTGCCACTGCACTCCAGCCTGGTGACAGAGCGAGACACCATCTCAAAACAAAAAAAATTGTATCTTTTGTGAGTAGCACAATTGCTAGATTCTATTTTTATCCAATGATAGTTTTTGGATTTGTGTAGGTGAGTTTAATCTGTTTCACTATATTGTGTCTTCCTGTACTAGAACATGTCGCTCCATGAAAATGTAAGCTTCATGAGTGTGGGGAGTCTGTTTTACTCACTACTATATCTCTATACCTTGGAACAGTGCTGCACTTATTAGGCACTCAATAAATATCTATTCCTTGTTTTATAATGATTATTGCTATGTTCATACTCATTTCTATTATCTTAAATATTTTCTTTTTACTATTTTGCTTCTTTCTTTCTTTTTTTTTTTTTTTTTTTGAGATGGAGTCTCGCTCTGTTGCCCAGGCTGGAGTGTAGTGGCGCGATCTCGGCTCACTGGAAGCTCCGCCTCCCGGATTCAAGCGATTCTCCTGTCTCAGCCTCCTGAGTAGCTGGGATTACAGGCGCCCGCCCACTTAATTTTTGTATTTTTAGTAGAGACAGGGTTTCACCATATTGGTCAGGCTGGTCTTGAACTCCTGACCTCAGATGATCTGCCCACCTCAGCTTCCCATAGTGCTAGGATTACAGGCGTGAGCCACCACGCCCAGCCTATTTTGCTCCTTTATTGTTATTTTCTGTATTCTGTTGGATTGATAACATTTTCTTGGCTTCCCTCTCCCCCACTGATGCCTTAGAAGATAAAAATTGTCTTCCTATTCTTTTAATGATTATCCTTAAAAAAGATATATATAAATTTAGCTATGAACTTTCATAAATTGTCAGTGTCTCCATCCTCCTCCAAAGTAAGATGAAACCTTCAATATATCACTCACTGATCACCCCTCTTGAATTCCTTTTAATTAGTTTTTGTACATGTCTAAAAATGATTTTATTTTTCCCTCACTCTTTTTTCTTTTTCTTTCTTTCCTTTTTTTTTTTTTTTTTTTGAGACAGGGTTTTACTCTGTCACCCAGGCTGGAGTGCAGTGGCATGATCTTGTCTCACTGCAGCCTCGACCTCCTGAGCTCAAGCAATCCTCCCACCTCAGCCTCCTGAGTAGCTGGGATGACAGCCACTTGCCAACCTGCTCAGCTAATTTTTTAGTGTTTCTTTTTGTAAAGGCAGGGTCTCCCTATGTTGCCCAGCTGGTCTTGAACTCCTGGGTACAAGCAATCCTCCCCACTTCAGACTCCCAAAGTGCTAAGATTACAGGCATGAGCCACCATGCCCAGCTTTTCCCTCACTCTTGAATGATAGGTAATCGCCTGTAATCCCAGCACTTTGGGAGGCTAAAATGGGAAGATTCCTTGAGCAACCCAGGAGTTCAAGACCAGCCTGGGCGACACAGCGAGACCCCATCTGAAAAAAAAAATGTTGACATTGCAGAGGAGGAGGTGGAGCAAGATGGCTGAATAAAAAGCCTCTACTAATTGTCCTCCCCACAGGAACACCAAATTGAACAACTATCCACACAAAAAAAGTACCTTCATAAGAACCAAAAATCAGGTGAGTAATCATAGTACCTGATTTAAACTTCGTATTACTTAAAGAGCACGTAAGAGGGTAGAAAAAACAATCTCAAATTGCAGACGCCACCCCTCTTCCATCCCCTGGCAGTGGCCGTGTGGCATGGAGAGAATCTATGTGTTTGGGGGAGGGAGAGCACAGTGATTGTGGCACACTTTGCATTGGAACTCACTGCCACCCTGTCACAGTGGGAAGCAACACCGTGCAAAACTCAGCCAGCACCCATGGAAGCATGGAAGAGCATTTAGACCAGCCCTGTCTGGGTGGGGAATTGTCTATCCCAGTCGCTGAGACCTGAGTTCCAGCAAGTCTCATCACTGTGGGCTAAAATGCTTTGGGCTTCCAAGGAAACTTGAGAGGCAGTCTTAGCCACAAGGACTGCAATTCCTCGGCAAGTCCTGGTGCTGTTCCAGGATCAAAGCCAGTGGACTTAGGGGGCATGGACCTAGTGAGACACTGGCCAGGGTAACCAAGGAAATGCTTGCACTATCTCTCCTGCAGCACCAGGCAGCACAGCTCATGACTCCAGGAGAGACTCCTTCCTTCCGCTTGCGGAGAGGAGAGGGAAAAGTAAAGAGGACTTTGTCTTGCAACTTAGATACTTGCTCAGCCACAGTAGAATAGGGCACCAGGTAGAATCCTGAGGACCCCATTCCAGGCCCTAGCTCCTGGATGACATTGCTATACACACCCTGGGCCAGAAGGGAACATGCTGCCTTGAGGGGAAGAACCCACTAATGGCAGAATTCCTCATCATCTGCTGACTATAGAGTCCTGGGTCCTGAATAAACAGCAGGGATAGCCAGGCAGTACTCACCATGGGTCTTGGGTGAGATTCAGAGATGTGCTGGCCTCAGTTGTAAACTCAGCATATTCCCAGCTGTGGTAGCCACGGGGAGGGGCTCCTTCTGCTTGAGAAAAGAGTAGAGAGGACTTTGTCTTGAAGTGAGGTACCAGCTCAGCCACAGTAGGGTAGAGCACCAAGCAGGCTCTTGGGGTTCCTGATTCCAGGCCTTGGCTTGTGGATGGCATATCTGGACCTTCCCTGGGACCAGGGCCCTAAAGGGAGAGTCCCAGGACTAGCAGCATTCACCACAAGTTGACTGAAGAGCCTTGGGTCTTGAGTGAACGTTGGTGGTAGCCATGCAGTACTCACTGTGGGCCTGGGACATGGTGGCCACAGGGAGAGATTCTTCTGCTTGTGGAAAGGAAGGGAAGAGTATGAAGAACTTTGTCTTGTGTCTTGGGTACCAGCTCAGTCACAGTAGAATAGAGCACCAGGTAGACTCCTAAGGTTTCTAACTCTAGGCCTGGCTCCTGGACAGCATCTGTGAACCCACCTGGAGTCAGGGGAGCTCACTGCCCTGAAGAGAAGGACACAAGCCTGGCTGGCTTCTATTGTAGAGCCCTAGGGTCTCGAGTGAACATAGGAAGTACCAAGCAGTGATTACTGTGGGCAAGAACCAGTTATGTACTGGCTTTAGGTCTGACTCAGTGCAGTCCCAATGGTAGTAGTTGCAGAGGTGCTTGTATCACCCCTCTTCTAGCTCCAGGCGGCTCAGCACAGAGAGAGAGAGAGACTTTATTTGTTTGGGAGAAAGTAAAGGAAGGGAGCAAGAGTCTCTACTTGGTAATCTGGATAATCGCTCTACATCTTATCCCAGACCACCAAGGCACTACCTCTGTGAGTCTGTAAGAACCATAGTGTTACTGGGCTTGGGGTTGCTCCTAAGGCAAATATGGCTGCAGTGACTAAAAAAAAAAAACTGGGATCACAACACCCAAGTCCCTTCAAATACCTTCAAATAGGTGCAAACAAGCCCAAATTGTGAAGACCACAATCAATGCTTAATTCTTCAATGTCCCAACACCAACGGACATCCACAAGCATCAAGACCATCTATGAAAACATGAGATCACCAAATGAACTAAATAAGGCACCAGTGACCAATCCCAGAGTAATAGAGATATGTGACCTTTCAGAAGAAGAATTTAGAATAGCTGTTTTGAGAAAACTCAGCGAAATTCAAGATAATACAGAGAAGGAATTCAGAATCCTATCCAATAAATTTAGCAAAGAGTCTGAAATAACTTAAAAGTGTCAAGCAGAAATTCTGAAGTTGAAAAATACAATTAATATACTGAAGAATAGAGAAATCTCTTAACATAGAATTGATCAAGCAGAAGAAAGAATTAGTGAGCTCGAAGACAGGCTGTTTGAAAATAAACAGTCAAAGGAGACAAAAGAAAAAAGAATTTTTTAAAAGGAAGTATACTAAAAATTCTAGAAAAGAGCCTCAAAAGGTCAAACCTAAGACTTATTGGCCTTAAAGAGGAGGTCGAGAGAGATCCGGGTAAAAAGTTCATTCAAAGGGAAAATAATAGAGAACTTAACAAACCTAGAAAAAGATATCAATATTCAAGTATAAGAAGGTTATAGGCCGGGCGCGGTGGCTCAAGCCTGTAATCCCAGCACTTTGGGAGGCTGAGACGGGCGGATCACAAGATCAGGAGATCGAGACCATCCTGGCGAACACGGTGAAACCCCGTCTCTACTAAAGAATACAAAAAACTAGCCGGGTGAGGTGGCGGGCGCCTGTAGTCCCAGCTACCAGGAGGCTGAGGCAGGAGAATGGCGTAAACCCGGGAGGCAGAGCTTGGAGTGAGCTGAGATCCGGCCACTGCACTCCAGCCTGGGTGACACAGCGAGACTCCGTCTCAAAAAAACAAAAGAAGGTTATAGAACACCAGGTAGATTTAGCCCAAATAAAACTACCTTGAGACATTTAATAACCAAACTCCCAAAGGTCAAGGGTAAAGAAAGGACCCTAAAAGCAGCAAGGTGAAAGAAACAAACAACATACAATGGAGCTCCAATACACCTGACAGCAGGCTTTTCAGTGGAAATCTTACGAGCCAGGGGAGAGTGGCATGACAAATTTACAGTGCTGAAGGACTATACTATTCTATTTATCCTAGAACAGTATAGTCAGTGAAAATATTCTTCAAATAATGAAGCAGCATTATTCACAATAGCCAGAGAAACAAAAGCTGAGGGATTCATCAATACCAGACTTGTCTCGTAAGAAATGCTAAAGATAGTTCTTCAATTTGAAAGAAAAGGATGTTAATGGGCTATAAGAAATCATCAGAAGGTACAAAACTCACTGACAACAGCAAGTACACAGACTATTATAACACTATAGTCATGTAGAAAGACTAAAAGATGAATCTGTCAAAAATAACTACAACATAGACAGTACAATAAGATATAAATAGAAATAATAAAAAGTTAAAAGCAGGAGGATGAAGTTAAAGTGTAGAAATTAGCTGGAAATGGTGGCACGCACCTGTAATCCCAGCAATTTGGGAGGCTGAGGTGGGAGGATTGCTTAAGCCTGGGAGGTTAAGGCTGCAGTGAGCCGTGATCATGTCACTGCACCACACACCAGCCTGAGTGATAGAGTGAGACTCGGCCTCAAAAAAAAAAAAAAAAAAAAAAGAAAGAAAGAAAAGAAAAGTATAGAGTTTTCATTAGTTTTCTCTTTGTTAGTTTATGCAATCAGTGTTAAGTTGTCATCTATTTAAAAAACGGGTTATAAGATATATGCAAGCCTCATGATAACCTCAAATCAAATACAACAGATACACAAAAAATAAAAAGCAAGATATTAAAACATACCACCAGAGTAAATCACCTTCACTAAAACAAAGACAGGAAGGAAGGAAAGAGGAAAGAGAAGTCCACAAAACAACCAGAAAACAAAACAAAAAAAAGGACAGGAGTAAGTCTTTACTTATCAATAATAACACTGAATGTAAATGGACTAAATGCTCCAATCAAAGACATAGAGTGGCTGAATGGATCAAAAACAAGACCCAATCATCTGTTGTCTAAAAGAAACACACTTCACCTATAAAGACACACATACACTGACAATAAAGGACTATTAAAAGCACATGGAAACTAAAAGTTGAGTGTTGCAACAAGGAGTGGGAAACTGAAGAGTCTAGTGAGATTGTGCTAGGGTGAATTCAGTTAATCAACACATTTCACTCATCCCCTGCCCTGTATCAGTCTTATACTGGTTTCTACAGATACAGAGATGGATCATGAACATTTCCTTCTCTCAAAGAGCTCAAAAGCTAGCCGGGCATGGTGGCAGGCACCTGTAATCCCAGCTACTCAGGAGGCTGAGGCAGGAGAATCGCCTGAACACAGGAGGCAGAGGTTACAGTGAGATTGCGCCACTGCACTCCAGCCTGGGCAACAAGAGCGAGACTCCGTCTCATAAAACAAAAAAAAAAAGCTCAAAAGCCAGTTGAGGAGACAAACACATATGCATAAATCACAGTACAACATGTTATGACCCATAAAAGGAATTAATTAAATGCAATAGGAACCCAGAGAAGAGAGCAATAATTATGCCTCTGCACAGGGTATTAGGAGATTAAAAGATGGCATTTGAGCTGAGGTGGGTCTTTTTTTTTTTTTTTTAAGACAAGGTCTCATTCTGTCGCTCAGGTTGCAGTGGCACAATCATAGCTCACTATAACCTCAAACTCCTGGGCTTAAGCTATCCTCCTTGTTATGGTTTGAATATGTGTCTCCGCTGGGCAAGGTGGCTCGATCCTGTAATCCCAACACTTTGGGAGGCGAGGTAAGCAGATCACTTGAGCCCAGGAGTTCAATACCAGCCTGGTCAACATGGTGAAACTCTGGCTCTACAAAAAATACAAAAAGATTTGCCAGCATGGTGGTGCATGCCTGTAGTCCCAGCTACCCAAGAGGCTGAGATGGGAGGATTGTTTGAGCCTAGGAGGCAGAGGTTGCAGTGAGCCACTGCTCTCCAGCCTGGATAACAGAGCAAGACCCTGAAAAAAAAAAAAAAAAAAAAAAAAAAAAAAAGAAAGAAAGAAAAGAAAAATAAATAAAAATAAAAAAAAAAACTTAGGTTGGCCTCAGTGGCTCATGCTTATAATCCCAGCACTTTGGGAGGTCAAAGTGCTTGAGACCAGGAGTTTGAGACCAGCCTGGCCAACATGGCAAAAACCCGTCTCTATTGAAAATACAAAAATTGACTGGGCGCAGTGGCTCATGCTTGTAATCCCAGCACTTTGGGAGGCTGAGGCAGGTGGATCATGAGGTCAGGAGATCGAGACCATCCTGGCTAACATGGTGAAACCCCATCTCTACTAAAAATACACAAAAAATTCGCCGGGCGTGGTGGTGGGCGCCTGTAGTCCCAGCTACTTGCTGGGACTTGCTCCTGAGGCAGGAGAATGGTGTGAACCCAGGAGGCGGAGCTTGCAGTGAGCCGAGGTCGCACCACTGAACTCCAGCCTGGGCGACTGAGCAAGACTCTGTCTCAAAAGAAAAAGAAAAAGAAAATACAAAAATTAGTCTGGCATGATGGTGAGTGCCCGTAATCACAGCTACTCAGGAGGCTGAGATAGGAGAATTGTTTGAACCCGGGAAGCGGAGGTTGCAGTGAGCGGAGATCTTGCCATTGCACTCCAGCCTGGGCAATAGCCTATATCCCCCAAAAAACAAAAATCAAAATAAAATGAAAAAAACTGAAATAGGTGATTTGAACCCAGAACCAGTCTCACTAGCGCCCTTTGAACTGAGGAGGCTCTTCCCTAGGCAGGGCTCTGGTAAAGGTCCATACTCACGCCAGAATCTGCAAGGTCAATGGAGTTGATCTAGCCTGAATCTGTCCCGCTACAGAGAGGAGCAGGACAGGGTGTGAGAAGCCTTCAGGAACTGGGAGAACATCTGCAAGTCCAGGCAGGGGAAGGTGTGCTCAGGTCCTTATCTCCCCATGGAGATGAGTCTGTGGGCTGGTTATGGTGGTAG
The DNA here is from genome assembly GCF_007565055.1 of Rhinopithecus roxellana. Lineage (NCBI taxonomy): Eukaryota > Metazoa > Chordata > Mammalia > Primates > Cercopithecidae > Rhinopithecus > Rhinopithecus roxellana. The sequence continues at coordinate 54,676,205 of NC_044563.1, read as the reverse complement.
GCACTAGAGGTATGGAGATGAATAAAATATAATTCTTGCCCTCAAAAGGTTGACCAATGATGATTCACATCTGAAATAATAATTTTTACGTAGGTCTGTATAGCCCCTAACAACTTATAAGTCACTTTCTTCTTCTCACTTGATTCTCCCAAAAGCCATATGCGGAAGCCCCATTTTACCAATGAGGAAACTGAGACCCAGAAGGAAAGCAACTCACTAAGAAGGAAAGTGACTCACTCAAAGTGCTCATACCAACTGCCTTTTACCAACTGCTTTCACAGCCATTAATTCATTTACAAGGGGCACAGCCTGGCTTAGGAGAGGGACATGAGGAGAGCAGTGCTGGGCTCTTAGATCGTGTGTGTGGTGTATTTCTATCAAGTGATGCATTCTGTTGAGCTGCTTGAGCCAAGAATTCCATCCAACTCAGCAGCATGTAGGGAGTCAGTTCTGTTCCAAAGGGCAAAGCTGTTCAGTACATCACTGTGGAAGGAACAAAAGGATCTCTCTCTTGCTGTGTCTTCTGATTCTTACTTAGTCCTACTTTCCTAGGTTCCTCTGCATTTTCTGACTTTGAGATAGTGCTCACAATGCTGTATACAAGTGTTTTTTGTTTTTCACTAGAATATTAATCTTCATAATTGCAAGAATACTTAATTTTTAGGTGTCTTCTAAGACTTTCTTTTTTAAAAAAACTGCTACCTTCAGTAAGAAATACAACCTACAGGCCGGGCGCAGTGGCTCAAGCCTGTAATCCCAGCACTTTGGGAGGCCGAGACGGGCGGATCACGAGGTCAGGAGATCGAGACCATCCTGGCTAACACGGTGAAACCCCGTCTCTACTAAAAAACACAAAAAAATTAGCCGGGCGAGGTGGCGGGCGCCTGTAGTCCCAGCTACTCGGGAGGCTGAGGCAGGAGAATGGCGTGAACCCAGGAGGCGGAGCTTGCAGTGAGCTGAGATCTGGCCACAGCACTCCAGCCTGGGCGGCAGAGCAAGACTCCGTCTCAAAAAAAAAACAAAACAAAACAAAAAAAAGAAATACAACCTACAAATGTAGTAGAAACAACTTTTCATAAAATGATACTTAACCTTAGTCTGTGCAAGTACTGATATTTTCTATTCTATTTTATATCATTTCTTTTTTTTTAAATTCTAATCTTCTAAATGTAATGTGGTATTCTGGATTGAAACCTAGAACAGAAAAAGTACACTAGTGGAAAAACAGGTGAAACCCAAATAAAATCTATAGTTTAGTTAATAATATTATATTAATGTTAATTTATTTTAACAAATGTACCATGGTTATGTAATATGTTAACATTAGGGGGAGCTGGTGAAAAACATGTGGAAACTTTCTGAACTATCATTCTATGCTTTCTATAAATCTAAAATTATTCCAAAAGGAAAAGTTTATTTAAAAACAAAACAAAAATTTCCAGTCTCGACCACTTAAACTGATTTCGTGACCCACTCATGGGTCAGAATTCACACCTTCAGTGTGATGTCTGCTATCTTTTTGGATAATGCTGACAGGAATCGTTGCAGTGATTTATAAAAGCTCATTATTGCTCTTTCTCTGACACACATACACACACACGGTGCCATGGCCCACCTCTCACAGTCCTTGACCTCTCTGCCTTGTCTTACATTCATTTTTTATCTATATGGCCTGCCTTTGAAGGGCTCTCCCTGCCTGAATCATCTGAGCAACCTCAAAAGAATACATGATACATATTTGTTAAATGAATGCCCAAATAAATAGTTGTATTTTTAACACCCTTGCTGGTAATTTTTTTTTTTTTTTTTTTTTTTTTTTTTTTTTTTTTTTTTTTTGAGACAGAGTCTTGCTCTGTTGCCAGGCTGGAATGCTATGGCTAGATCTCAGCTCACTGCAACCTCCACCTCCTGTGTTCAAGCGATTCTCCTGCCTCAGCCTCCTGAGTAGCTGGGACTACAGGTGTGCATCACCACGCCAAGCTAATTTTTGCATTTTTAGTGGAGACGGGGTTTCACCATGTTGGCCAGGGTGTTCTCGATCTCCTAACCTCGTGATCCACCCGCCTTGGCCTCCCAAAGTGCTGGGATTACAGGCATGAGCCACTGCGCCAAGCCAAATTTTCCTCCTTCTTTAAACTGCAAGAAATTTTTTTTATACATAGAAATCTAATGTAAAGCCTTATATTAAATTTTCCAAAGTTGGCAGAAGGTCTTTAACTTTTCATATTAATGAGTGATACCCACTCACTACTGAAAAAAAAAAAGAAGAGAAGGATAATATTTAAAGGGAGGAAAATAAAATTCTAAAAACTCACTGATAATCCTACCAGAAATATCTATTGTTAACATTTTTCTTCTTTGTGTTGACATGGGGTCTCATTATGTTGCCCAGTCTGGTCTCGAACTCCTGGGCTCAAGCAATCCTCCCACTTGGGCCTCCTGAATACCTGGGACTACAGGTGCATGCCACCACACCTGGCTTATTGCTAACATTTTGGTGCATAGTCTCTTCCACACGTATACATGTAAATGAATATATTTTTTAGACAAATGTTCCTACTATTCATACAGTTTTAGAGATGTCTTCACTCAAGCTCTTCCTTCATCCTGGAATGCGTTTCCTCCTTTTTATCCTTCACTGTATAGTTCCTACTCATCCTTCTAGATCCAACCCATGATCCCACCTCTGGGAAGTCTTTTATCCCACTCTGCCCTTCTCAACTTTAAAGGAAGTAGGTACTGCCTCTTAGGTATTCCAGTGATACTTTGGTTATACCTTTATTACACCTTTTGTCTTAATTAGTTGTTTACATGCCTGTCTGTCCCAACTGTCAGGGAATGTTAATTTATGTGAGTTGATGTGGGCCGTGGGTCCATATTGCTCCCAAAGCACTGAGTTGGTTTGTGCTGACACTGCACACACACACACACACACACACACACACACACACACACAGCAGTAGACTTTCTGGCATTTTGGCTTCTACAGAACAGAATGGGTACAGCCTGGCTAAATGTCCCACCCTCTTGACTTTTTCTAGCACTCACCTGATAAATCCACCATCCGGCATCAGCGAACACTTCCATCTCTGCTTCTACACCTGGCTCTGAAAGTGACTGGAAGGCCTCTGAACACACACGTCTGAGATAAGCAAGCTCTGACCATAAGTGAGTGGAAGAAGTTTGCTCCCTTGGAAAATTTTGTTATAATCTGTTCATAAAAATGAAAATTCACAAACACAGAATTTGTATAGCAAAGATGAATATACATAACTCAGATTCAACTAGGAGCCCTCCTGCCCTTAAAGATCAAAATATAAACTGGGCATGGTGGCTTATGCCTGTAATCCCAGCACTTTGGGAGGCCGAGGTGGGCTGATCACAAGGTCAGGAGTTCAAAACCAGCCTGGTTAACATGGTGAAACCCCGTCTCTACTAAAAATACAAAAATTAGCCAGGCATGGTGGTGCATGCCTGTAGTCCCAGCTACTCAGCAGGCTGAGGCAGGAGAATTGCTGGAACCCAGGAGGCGAAGGTTGCAGTGAGCCGAGATTGTGCCACTGCACGCCAGCCCGGGCAACAGAGCGAAACTCCACCTCAAAGAAAAAAAAATCAAGATATAATTGACTGGATTCCTCCCTCCAATTCCACATCTTGTGGAAATCCAAAGCCCTCCTCAAGATTTCAATTCTGGCTGGGTGCAGTGGCTCACACCTGTAATCTCAGCACTTTGGGAGGCTGAGGCAGGAGGATCATTTGAGCCCAGGGGTTCAAGACCAGCCTGTGCAATACAATGAGACTTGCCTCAAAAAAAAAAAAAAAAAATTAGCTGGGTGTGATGATGATGGTCCCAGCTATTCAGGAGGCTGAGGCAGGAGGATTGCTTGAGCTTGGGAGGTTGAGGCAGCAGTGTGCCATGTTCACACCACTGCACTCCAGTCTAGGAGACAAAGTGAGACCCTGTCTCAAAAAAATTTTCAGTTCTTTCCCAACAGCCTTCTCTTACCACAGCCAACTAGCCTCTGGGCTCCTGGTGCCCCCACACTGTCCTCTATTCTGCAGTGTACATATGGATCCAGATTCAAAACTTAGCCACTCCAATTTCCACCAAAAGCCAATCCCAGGCAATTAGCCAGGCGTGGTGGCAGGCGCCTGTAGTCCCAGCTACTTGGAAGGCTGAAGCGGGAGACTCGCTTGACCCCGGGAGGCGAGGTTGCAGTGAGCTGAGATCCCACCACTGCACTCCAGCCTGGGTGACAGAGCTTCCGTCTCAAAACAAACAAACAAAGAAAGAAAACCCACTCACATAGAGCAGTTTTGAGGTTAGTAGAATTTGCCGGCAATGTGGAGGATGAAGGGGAAATACAGAAAAGTGTCACATCCGGCCGGGGGCGGTGGCTCAAGCCTGTAAACCCAGCACTCTGGGAGGCCGAGGCGGGCGGATCACGAGGTCAGGAGATGGAGACCATCCTGGCTAACACAGTGAAACCCCGTCCCTACCAAAAATACAAAAAGTTAGCCGGGTCTAGTGGCGGGCGCCTGTAGTCCCAGCTACTTGGGAGGCTGAGGCAGGAGAATGGGGTGAACCTGGGAGGCGGAGCTTTCAAGTGAGCCGAGATGGTGCCACTGCGCCCCAGCCTGGGCAGCAGAGCGAGACTCGGTCTCAAAAAAAAAAAAAAAAAGCTTCACATCCATAGCAAAGCAAACAATTCAAAATGGAAGGACCACTATCTGCCACAGGGGAGCTTCCCCTGGCCCTTCACTCCACCCAGACTCAGTCTCTCCACTGACTCCTCTCTTCTTCATCCTTCTCTCTTCTCTCTACTCCCTGTGGTGGCATCTTTTCTCTGTGCCTGCCGAGCATTCACTGAATTCGACCCCTCTTCTCGGGTAATAAGCAACAGCTTTCCCTTGGGGAACCACCCTTACCCCTTCCCTCACATGACTTGAGCAGGGCTGATCCCACCCTGTTCCAGTGATCCAAACAAGTGACCAGTTGGTGCATCCCACCTTCCTGGTCACACTGCTGCTCAGGGACAGGCTTGTGGGAATGTTTGGTGAGTGAAGGACTCTTGCCCCCAGGGTCTCTGATAGGAAGATCGGTATTGCTCCTGGTGTCTTTGCCACCCCATATGAAGGCCTGCTTGAGAATGAATCAAGACAAAGAAAAACAAGAGTCAAGACGTGAAGAGAGAGCTCAAATATGGATGGGAAAGCTCCAGTCCCTGAATCCAAACGTTTCTAACTAGTTACCTGGGTTTTCTTCGTCTACCCAGATAGAGTTAAATTTTTGTCCTTTGCAATTGTGAGCACCCTGACCAATACCTTCCTCCTGCCCCTTCCTTTTTAGAAGCAATAAACCAAATTCCTCCTTACTTCATGCAAAGCAGCTTCCCCTTCTCTGAGCTGGGAATCTGCTGACACCTGTGCCTGCTGGGCATTTAAAATGTTTTCACCAAGATAGTTTTCTCCTTATGACATATATTGGCACCAACGATTAAGATGATTTTTTTTTCCACCTTGTCACAAAAATATTTATGTAATTGAGACTGTACTGTAAATACAGTTTTGTATCCTGCTTTTGTGTGTGTGTGTGCATGTGTGTATGTGTGTGCGCGTGTGTGTGTTTTCCTTTCTAAAGTTTTCTAAATTTTCCAGTTTTTGATCAACAAATATTTATCCAGGAACTACATATATGTCAGCCACATACAAAAGCAACTAACATTCTATGTTGGGAATTTTCCCATGTCATTAAAGACTTCATAAATGTCTATTATTTTCAACCAGCACAGAATATACAATCACACAGTTTTAAAACTAAACCTTTATTGTTAAACAGTTAGTTTCATTTCCAAGTTTTATGAATAATGATAGACACATAATAAGTCTAAATCTTCCATCATTTCCTTAGGATAGATTCTCAGAAGTAGAATTCCCAGAGGAAATTCTTATTTTACCCCTCCCCACAAAAATGCAGAAAGAAATTTACTAGTCACTGCTGTAGTAGTGTCAGTCTTCTCTAACCCCACATAGCTGGAAGAGATCTGCCCTGAAGTGTCTTCAGATGGCAGAAGCATCAGGCTTCTTTGCAGGAGCTTCCTGTTCCCTCTGAGTGCCCTGACTCAGCTGCCCTCAAGGAGCTATGAACTCGCCAGCAGCTGTCCCTCTCCACCAAGCTGGGGGCGCCCTGTCAAGCCCACAGACCTCACAAGGCTGGCATGGTGCACATATCTGCTTGTAAGGACTGTATGAAAAGAATGGCATTCAGGGCAAGCCCAAAAAGGAGAGACGCCAAGACAAGAAAGTCAGGGCTAATCATGACCAAATTTTCTTTTCAAGGCTCTTTTCTTTTTACTTTTCTTTATTTTCCTTAATAAGCATGTGTGATTTATAATGGAAAAAAAGTAACTTATTGGGGAAAACAACAACAACATGAATTTATCACATTTGGTGTGAGGCTGGAGATGATCTTCTGGTTCCTGGGAAAGCAGCTGTGAGTTATCTGGCTTGACAATGCTGCCTGCAACTCACTGGTTGACTCAGAAAAATGCATCTGCACCTTAGTCACCAGAAGGAAGGACTGATTCCCTCTGGGGCCACCACAAAGGGCAATGGATGACTATCTTCCAGGCCTGGAAGAGGGTTCCAAATTGCAATGCGTAAAACCAAGGAGTGGGTCTAAGACCAATCAGTGGGGAACCTCCAGGAGACACATCTTTGACTCATTGCCAGAACTTCTTAGCAGAGTAGTGCAAAGATAAAACCAGCTGCTCCCCGAAGTGGTGGCTTCCCCATCCTATGCAGCATTAAAGCACATGCTGAGGCCAGTTGCCCTGGATGGGTTGTTGGCAGTTCAAGTGCAAGGCAAGACAGCAGTTCTCAAACTGTTTGGTCCCAGGACCTTTTTACACTTAAAAATTATAGAGAACCCCAAAAAATGTTGTTTATGTGGGTTATATCTATCAATATTAACCATATTAGAAGTTAAAATTAGAAGTTATAAAGTATTAGGTCAGGCATGGTAGCTCACGCCTGTAATTCCAACACTTTGGGAGGCCAAGATGGGAGGATTGCTTGAGCCCTGGAGTTCAAGACCAGCCTGGTCAACAAAGTGACATTCTACCTCTACAAAAAAAGTTTAAAAATTAGCTGGGTGTGGTGGCACATGCCTGTGGTCCCAGCTACTCTGGAGGAACACTTGAGCCCAGAAAGTCGAGGTTGCAATGAGCCATGATCGCACCACTGCACTCCAGTCTAGGCAACAGAGCAAGATCTTGTCTCAAAAATAAATAAATTAATAATGAAATAAAGTATTTATGAATTTTTTTTGTTTGTTTTGAGATGGAGTCTCCCCTCTCTCCAGCCCAGGCTGGAATGCAGTGGCGCGATCTCAACTCATTGCAGTCTCTGCCTCCCATGTCCAAGAAATTCTTCTGCCTCAGCCTCCCAAGTAGCTGGGATTACAGTCACCACCACCATGCTCAGTTAATTTTTGTATTTTTAATAGAGACAGGGGTTTTACCATGTTGGCCAGGCTAGTCTCAAACTCCTGACCTCAAGTGATCTGCCCGCCTCGGCCTCTCAAAGTGCTGGTATTATAGGCGTGAGCCACTGCACCCGGCCCCTATTAATTTATTTTCAAACAACCTTAATAAAGTATTTGTTTGTTAATATAAATAGCATATTTCCATGAAAAATAACTATACTTTCTAAAGCCATATATATATATATATATATATGTAGTGAAAGGAGTAGCGTTCCTCATATTTTTGTAATCTCTTTACTACCTAGATTAATGGAATACAGCTGGATTCTTGTATTTGCTTCTGCATTCAACCTATTTCAGTGTGTTCCTTGGGTTGAAGTATAATGAAAAAAATCTTTTGTGTGGTTAGAAAAGGCAGGAGTATTCTAATTGCTTTTTTCTGTTAAGTGTGAATATTCTTTGACAGCACATTAAAACTTGACAAGTGGGAATTTCTTAAAGGTTGTTGCAATGTGGAATCCGAAATCATATCAATGAACTTTTCATACTGCATATACTTGTGTGAGAATGAGACTGAAAAAGGCAAATAATACCTTGGCATTATTTTGAAAGTGAGTTTAACTTTATGGACACCTAAAAGAGGTTTTGGGGATCTCTGTGTTTTTTTGTTTTTTTTGTTTTTTTTTTTTTTTTTTTTTGAGACGGAGTCTTGCTCTGTCGCCCGGGCTGGAGTGCAGTGGCTAGATCTCAGCTCACTGCAAGCTCCGCCTCCCGGGTTTACACCATTCTCCTGCCTCAGCCTCCCGAGTAGCTGGGACTACAGGCGCCAGCCACCTTGCCCGGCTAGCTTTTTGCTAGCTTTTTGTATTTTTCAGTAGAGACGGGGTTTCACCGTGTTAGCCAGGATGGTCTCAAACTCCTGACCTCGTGATCCGCCCGTCCCGGCCTCCCAAAGTGCTGGGATTACAGGCTTGAGCCACTGCACCCGGCCGCTCTGTGTGTTCTTATACCATACTTAAGGATTGCTGAGGTAGGGACTTGAAATAGAAGACTGTTCAGTCATTCATTCATTGCATATACATGCATTGAGCACCTAAGGTGTTAGGCACCTGAAAACACTTATGAGTGCTCACCATTATCCAGACACCATATCAAGTATTCTAAAGACATTACTTCATTTAATCTTCAAACAATCATATGAGGGAAATTTGCCTGTTTTTATAGACGAAGAAACTGAAGTATAGAAAAGTCAGATACTTGCCACCAGATCACACAGCCTGATAGCCTAGTGGAGCCACGATTTGGAGTCAGGATGAGAACCACAAGGCTAAAACTGCTTCTCAAATACATTTTTTAAAATTTATTTTTATTGCAGTAAAATATACATCATGTAAAATTTACTATTTTCGCCATTTTTAAGTGTGCCATTCAGTGGCATTAAGTACATTCACAATGTTGTGCAACCATTGCTACTTTTTTTTTTTTTTTTTTTGGAGATGGAGTCTTGCTCTGTTGCCCAGGCTGGAGTGCAGTGGTTTAATCTCAGCTCACTGCAGCCTCCACCTCCTGGGTTCAAGCGATTCTCCTACCTCAACCCCCTGAGTAACTGGGATTACAGGTCCCCGCCATCAGGCCCAGCTAATTTTTGTATTCGTAGTAGAGACAGGGTTTCACCATGTTGGCCAGGCTGGTCTCAAACTTCTGGCCTCAAGTGATCCACCCACCTCGGCCTCCCAAATTGCTGAGATTACAGGCGTGAGCCACCATGCCTGGCCATTGCTACTATTTATTTCCCTGGCTTTTCTCATCTTCCCAAACTGAAACTCCATACCGTTAAACAACAGCTCCCCATTCCTCGCCCCATCCCTTGCCCTTGATAACCACTATTCTACTTTTTGCCTCTATGAATTTGCCTATCCTAGGTACCTCATGTAAGTGGAGTCATACAGTATTTGTCCTTTTGTGACTGGCTTATTTCCAGTAAGGTCCTCAAATTTCATCCATGTCATAGGTGTAGCAGAAATAATTTCCTTTTTAAGGATGAATAATATCCCATTGTATGTATATGTCACATTTTGTTTATCCTCAACTGTTGATGGGGGCTTCTCGGTACATTTTAAATAAACAGTGACAAGAAGTGTGAACAGTGCTGTTGTTAGAAGTAAGAGCAGGACCTAAGGGGGAGCAATTAGCCCAGCCGGGTCAGGTGCCAGGGACTGGTGCCTGAGCTGAGACTTGAGGGATTAGTGGGAGCTGGGGAGGAAAAAGGTGGCAAGGGAGGAACTCCAAGGCCTGGAGGTGTAAGAGAGACAACTGCAGCTAGTCCAACAGGGCTCCCAGTCAGGTTTGGATGGAAAGGGGCATGAAGTGAGATTAGAGAGGCAACGATAACTGATAACCGGGGACGACTGACATTAAAAGACATTTAGGATGGGCCAGGCACTGTTCTAAGCCCCTTGCATGTTTTAACTCATTTAAACATCACAGCAACATTGTAAGAGAGAAAACCAGCTGTTCTTGCGCATACGCTGAGGGCTAGACACTATTCTCAGTCTTTGCATGAACTAACAAATTTAATCCCACAACGACCTGAGGCTGGAGCTATTACTCCCATGTTATAGATAGGAAAGTAAGGCATAGAGAGGATTCAAAAAATCGCCCAAGGTCATGCCAGATCAAACCTGGATTTAAACCCAGGTTTCAGCAGCTTTGCTTGTCACTACTGTGCCTGACAATTGAGGACATAAGGACGAGGTAAGGAATTTAGATTTTTAGCTGGCAGACCCACTGGACAAGTTTAGGCAGAAAGCAGCCAGTTCTGATTTGTATTTTATAATCATCCTATTAATAACTACTGTATGGAGAATGACAGGCAGGGACAAGACAGAGAAAACAGTAAGCCAGGTGAGAAGGGGAATGGAGGAGGGGTGGTGACAATACAGGAAAAATAGTGGGTTGTGGAGGTGGTTGAAAGAAATTAAGGAATCAGAATAGTCAACATATAGTGACTTATTTATTTATTTATTTTATTCCTGATGGACCTATGACATATGATGATGTATTAAAGGGGGGTCAGGGATAACTCCCAGGTTTCTGAGAGAATAACAGTGCATTTTGTAGAGATGGGGGGGTACATGGGAGGAGCAAACAGGGTTGGGGAGAAACAAGGGATAAAAACAATGAGATAATATGAGAAAAACTGAGTTTTTAGTACATGAAGGAGCACAATTTAAGCATATAAACTCCATGAAGATAAAGATCTTCATCTGTTTCATTCACTAATCTGACCCAGTGCCAAGATCAATACCTGGCATAAAAAGAAAACCCCATAAATAGTTGTTGAATGACTGAGTATGGGTCTAGCAGAGAAAAAAGCTCTGAATTGGAGATTAAGAAATTACAATGAGAACTGGAGCTACACAGCAGGTCAGCAGCATGTACAGTGAGGAGAGTTGTAAAGACAGAGCTCTGGGGACCCTAGCCTTTAAAAGACAAAACAGAGGAAAAGCAAGTGAACCTTAGAGAGACTGATGAGCGGCCAGAGATGGGGAGCAACCAGGGGCTGGGGGACTGTTAAAGGCCATCAACAACTGGAGCACCTGAAGGTCCTCTCCTTCACTGGGTCCTCTGGTCCGCATCTCTAACCACCAAAGGGACATTCAGATTTTGAAGGTAAAGAAGCCTTTGCAGCTCTGCTTCTTTAAGCACCATGTATATTAAGAGCAACTAAGGTTCGAACCGTACTTTCCAGTTTATAAAACATGCCTTCTCAGATTCTTCTTTTTCTAATTTGAAATCCAATATACTTTTTTTTTTTTTTCAGACAGGGTCTCACTCTGTCTCCTAGGCTGGAGTTACAGCAGTGCAATCATGGCTCGCTGCTAACTCGACCTCCAGGCTCAAGCAATCCTCCCACCTCAGCCTCCTGAGTAGCTAGGACCACAGGTGCACACCACCACACTATTTTTAATTTTTAAAAATAATTTTATAGAGCTAGGGTCTCCCTACATTGCCCTGGCTGGTCTTGAACTCCAGGCCTCAAGCAATCCTCTCACCTTGGCCTCCCAAAGTGCTAGGATTACACGCATGAGCCGCCACACCTGAGTCCCCAATATACCTTTTACTAAACTTTTTTTATTCAAGTAAGAAGTGTCTACTATAAGATGCAATAATCTCAAGAGTATATAATGATGAATTTTTGCATCTATATGCATTTGTGTAACCACCATCCAGATCTCTTCAGCACTCCAACATTTCCTTCATGCCCCTTCTCAGTCCCACCCCTCTCCTCACTGGGGTAAGCATTCTTCTGGCTTCTATAACCTTCTTTCAGTTTCTAAACTTTCATCAGTTCTTAATTTTTCATATAAATGGAATCATAGAGTATGTGTTACTTTGTGTCTGACTTCTCTCACTGAAAGCTGTGAGATTCATTTGTGATGGTGCATATTTTAGTAGCTCAATCTCATGCATTGCAAAATACATGATTATCCTTGGAGATACTACTGCCTACCTCCACAGGCTGCCTTTGGAATTACATGTGATTGTGTCTGGCAGTCACCCTATGAAATGTTTATTGATTATCTAGGTTTGGTTCAATACCAAAACAATTTAATCCTTACAGGGGAGTCATTATCCCCATTTTGACATGATTTGGTATATATTGGAGGGGATTGTGACAGCGGTATGTTGGTAAACCCGTCGTGTGAGAGAAAGACATCCCTAATTTGAGGTGTTTGTCAATTTTCATAACTCCTCCCACCATAGTTGATATTAAACTATCAGTGGTTTAACAACTGTCCAGTTCCAGCAAACCACTGAGTGCCACAGATTCTAAAGCTCTGAGCAGCTAAGAATTTGCTCACAGTCTCATAAGTGGGTATTGAAGACCAGTCTTTTCTGACTCTAATTCTCTATGCCTCTCCCCCTACATAGGGATTCTTTAAAATGAACCAGCATCTGCTGATGGCCCTGAGTCTTACTGATGGACCTCAAATGGACCCCAAAATTCGTAATTTTATAAATCTACATTTTCACTAGTAAACTACTAAATGAATTATCCATTATAAAATGTGATGTTCGTAAACAAACACTGGGCTGTTATAAGAGTTTGTTGGCCGGGCGCGGTGGCTCAAGCCTGTAATCCCAGCACTTTGGGAGGCCGAGACGGGCGGATCACAAGGTCAGGAGATCGAGACCATCTTGGCTAACACGGTAAAACCCTGTCTCTACTAAAAATACAAAAAAAAAAAAAAAAAACTAGCCGGGCGAGGTGGCGGGCGCCTGTAGTCCCAGCTACTCCGGAGGCTGAGGCAGGAGAATGGCGTGAACCCGGGAGGCGGAGCTTGCAGTGAGCTGAGATCCGGCCACTGCACTCCAGCCTGGGCGACAGAGCAAGACTCCGTCTCAAAAAAAAAAAAAAAAAGAGTTTGTTAAAGACTCTAAATTTTCAGTATTCCACTAGGAAGTCTGTCTTCCAGGCCAATTGTGGCAACCTCAGTTTGCCTCCTACTGTTCATGGCCTCACACAGATAACTGGTGATATAGTTTGGATATTTGTCCCCACCCAGATCTCATGTTGAATTGTAATCCCCAACGCTGGAGGTAGGGCCTGGTGGGAGGTGTTTGGTTCATTGGGGGTGGATCCCTTATGGTTTGGTGCTGTCTTTGTGATAGTGAATGAGTTTTTGTGAGATCTGGTCATTTAAAAGTACGTGGCATCTCCCACGACACTTACTCTTACTCCTATTCCCACCGTGTGAAGTGCCTGCTTCTGCTTCACCTTACATCATGAGTAAAAGCTCCCTGAGGCCTCCCCAGATGCCAAGCAGATGCTAGTGCCCTGCTTCCTGTACAGCGTGCAGAACCATGAGCCAATTAAACCTCTCTTCCGTATAAATTACCCAGTCTCAGGTATTTCTTTATGGCAATGCACAAATGGCCTAACACAGCTGGAATGCCCTGAATTTGGGGAATAGACTCTGTTATCAGATCATCAAATCCTTGGTGGTGTCTTGAGTTTGTCATGATTTTCAATTGCTGCTATTCTTCCTCTTTAATTTAAAACAACTGTTAGCTTACCTTTCCCTCTTTCGTTTAAGTTGTTAAGTATTATAGAACATGTAGGGAGACATATTTTCACCAGTAGTATTTTTATCCTATAATTTGCTAATAACTGGACATTAAGACATGTGTACTTTGTGATTCAGTTATGACTTAGCCATACCCCCATTGCTAAAGCCAATGTAAATATTACCTCTCTAAATTTTGTTTTCATGATCATACTTCTGCAGTGATATGTGTGACTGCCTGAGAAAGGGTACTATTTAAACAACTTGCAACACACTCTCAATATAATGCAATAAATTACTGACTTATTATTAACTTTATCAGGAACTGTTTATAATTCAAAATTGTGGCTGGGCACAGTGGCTCACACCTGTAATCCCAGCACTTTGGGAGGCTGAGGCGGGCGGATCACAAGGTCAGCAGATTGAGACCATCCTGGCTAACATGATGAAACCCCCGTCTCTACTAAAAACACAAAAAATTAGCTGGGCGTGGTGGCGGGCGCCTGTAGTCCCAGCTACTCGGGAGGCTGAGGCAGGAGAATGGCGTGAACCCAGGAGGCGAAGTTTGCAGTGAGCCGAGATCGTGCTACTGCACTCCAGCCTGGGCGACAGAGGGAGACTCCGTCTCAAATAATAATAATAATAATAATAATAATAATAATAATTCAAAATTGTGTGAAAGTACATGTTCTTCCAGTTATACATACAGCTATATTCTTTCATGTGGTAACAAGTAGGAACAAGGAAAATGGGAAAGTTTATTGAGGTTTAGGAACAATTTCCACACTGTATACCAGGAGGCAGTAATATGATACAGTCAAAGACACAGGCTTTGGAATAAAAATGACTGCCTACATGCCAGCTGTGTGACCGAGGGCAAGACACTTCTCTCTATTTCAGTTTCGGTTTCCTTGTGTTTAAATGAAGCAAATGCTCACCACCACAAACACATATTTTAAAGGTTCAATGAGATAACTATATGCCTGGAACAAAGCAAATTACATCTATTACTGTTTTTCCCTATGTGTTCTCTTATCAGGTAAAATCATAGAACTTGCCTTCCCTATGGCTTCTCCAAGATTTCACCAGGTACACAAGTATTATTTGATAATACAATCTGTCAAGAAGCCAAGATCTATCTTTTTGGAAAATCTGAGTAGAATTCTATTTGAATAACTGGACAACCTTGTAGGCTCATAAGTTATTTCTTTATCCCACATCCAAAACATAAAAGTTCAAGGCCCAGCTTTCAGTTATTTTAGGTACAGTGTATACCCAGTAGTGAAACTGCTGGATCATGTGGTAATTCCATTTTTAATTTTTTGAGGAACCCCCATACTTTTTTCTATAGTGGCTGTACCATTTTACATTCCCACCAGCAGAGCACAAGGGTTCCAAGACTACTTACTTTTTATGTATTTTTAAAATTGTAATATGCAGTACTAATTTTATTTTATTTTACTTTACTTTGAGACAGGGTCCTGCTCTGCTGCCCAGGGTGGAGTGCAGTGGCACAATTATGGCTCACTGCAACCTCAGCTCCCAGGCTCAGGTGATCCTCCCACCTCAGCCTCCTGAGTAGCTGAGAATACAGGAACATGCCACTATGCCCAGCTAGTTTTGGTATTACAGTACTAATTTTAAAACTTAGTAAATCAAAAGTAGGCTGACATTATTGCTAGTTCTTTAAAGATCTTTCAGAGATAGACTAGGCCTAAACACACATGTCCAATTTTGGAGTCATTAGCATATAGACAGTATTCAAAGCCGTGAGACTGGATAAGCTCTGCTAGGAAGAAAGTGTTAAGTGCTTACCATGTGAAGCACTATTCTAAGTGCTTTACAAGTACTATCTCATGTAACTCTTACAATAACCCAGTGAAGTAGTTATTAACCTCCATCTTACAGTAACTTACCTAAGGTCCTGCAGTTGTTAAGTGCCTAAGTGCTAGAGCTGGGCTTGGAACTAGAGCAATCTGACTCTAATTCATGGAGTTAGACGCTAGCTCCATGACTCTAGCTCATGGAGATGAAGCTTCATAGTCTTTCACTCAACAGGCCCCTTCCTAGATTGGTAGCAGTATAGTTGCATGGTCATATGTTCTCAAAATTTTGCAAAGGTAAAATTCTCTCATCACAATCATTTAAAACCACTTTTTCTTTCCCCTACAACTACTCCTCATGCAGGGTGGCAGTGGAATGACTACAGACGTTTTTGGAATACAGCTAAGGGGAAAATGAGTTGAGAATACCTTTAGTTTGGGTTTAGTTGGACATTGCTATGGTTTAAATGTCCTCTCTAAAACTCATGTTGAATTTAATTGCCATTGTGACAGTATTAAATGGTAAGACTGTTAAGTGGTGATTGCGGCATGAAGGCTCCACCCTCATAAATAATGTCATTATCATGGGAGTGTGTTAGTTTTCTTGAGAGTGGGCTTTTTCTAAAAATGAGTTTAGCCCCCTCTTGCCTGCTCATTTGGGCACTCTCTTGCCTTTCTGCCTTTCACCATGATGACACAGCAAGAAGGACCTCACCAGATGCCAAGCAGATGTCAGTGCCATGCCCTTGGACTTCCCCGCCTCCAGAACTGTGGGTCGAATACATTTCTTTTTTGAAATAAATTATCCAATTTGCAGTATTCTGTTATAGCAACACTAAACAGGCTAAGATATACTTATGTAGTTCACAATAACCTTCACATATGGTTATTGAACCAACAGAACCAGCATTATGACGTGATGGTGCAGAGCCAACAGTATTTATCAATATTTAATATGAATGCATACTATGGTGTCCAGCATGAAAAGTATGTGGGGAATGGAAGAGAAGCAAAGGTTGACAATAATGGAGGCTGAAGTTAGTCTGTAGAAAAATCTTCCAGTCATCACATGTGCAAAATTATAAGTGGAGGATTTAGTACTCATTGACAGCTGGTTGAAATAGAAGTTCTCTTATGTCAAGAGTATACTCAATAATGCAGCAATCATTTTCTTTTTTGATGGAAATTGTATAAAACTGAATTTACCAAAAATTTTATTTGTAGGGCACATTGCCAAAAATAGCAAATAAGTCTGTGTTCAGTATCTTCTAACACCAAATATATGTCATTTTTCCAGAACAATTCTCCAATGCTCTGACACCAGCTGGGTGTCCAGCAAGTCAATTCAATCCTGACACTAAGTCCCAGAGGTAGCACTGATCTCAGTCTCACAAGACAGCTCTTGCTTCAGATGCCATCTGTGAATGAGGTGCCCAGGATACCTACACTTCTGCCCAGCCAGCTACAAATTCAGGGGTTCTCATGACACCCTTCTTAGACTCAACAATTCACTAGAGTGACTCACAGAATTCAGGAAAGTGCAACACTTACTATTACAGTTTTGTTATAAAGGATACAGATGAACAGTCAAATGAAGAGGTACATAGTACAAGGTCTAGAAGGGTCCCAAACACAGGAGTTCCCTGTGAAGTCAGGTTGCTCCACCCTTTCAGCACATGGATGTGTTCACTAACTTCAAAGTTTTCTAACTCTTGTCATTCAAGAGCTTTTATAATTCAGTCTCCAGCCCCCTTCACTTTCCGGGAGGTCAGAGGGTGAAGCTAAAAGTTCCCACCTTCAATCTGCACAGTGGCTCACTCCTGTAATCCCAGCACATTTGGAGGCCAAGGTGGGAGGATCACTTGAGGCCAGGAGTTTGAGACCAGCCTGGTCAACATAGCAAAAACCCATCTCTATTAAAAATACAAAAATTAGCTGGATGTGGTGGTGCATGCCAGTAGTCCCAGCTACTCGGGAGGCTGAGGTGAGAGGATGGCTTGAGCCCAGGAATTTGAGGTTACAGTGAGCTTTGATTGTGCCACTGGTTACAGTGAGCTATGATGATGACTCCACCCTAAGTGACAGAGTAAGACCTTGTCTCTGAAAAAATAAAAATAAAAGTTCCCAACTTCTAATCACATGTTTGGTCTTTCTGGAGACCAGCCCTGATCCTGAAGCTATTTAGGGGCTCTACCCTGAGTCACTTCATTAGTATAAACTCTGGTTGTGGTGCAAAGGGGTGCCTGATGAATAACAAAAGACACTCCTATCACTCAGGAAATTAGGATTTTAGGAACTCTGTGCTAGGAACTAGGGACAAAAACCAAATATATATATATATATAAAATTTTTTATACCACAGTCTGTGTGTGAAGTTGCATATACATCCAAATCAGTGTTCTAATTCTCATTTATTTTATTGGAACCTTTGAAAACATCTTTCCAAATTTCAGTTGAAAGTGGTATATAAAAATTTTATCAACTTTTTGAATAAACTTTGACCATTTTATTTGTATTCAAGTTACTCTTCCAAGTCTTTGAAAATATATTTCAGCATTCTTAATGTTTTTTGTACCTATATTTCAAGACTTAAACAATTTTATAATGGATAGACTATTTTGCTACATTTTAACTCTTTAAAGAAAGTTGAGGCTGGGCATGGTGTCTCACGACTGTAAATTGGCCTGTGTGTTCAAACTACTCAATCTATAAAACAGTATACACACAAAAACATACAAAAAGCAAATGTTATAATTCAAACCATCTAATTCATTTTCTTCTTGAGTATCCTCATAGTCGACAGACTATTTACAAACAGGATGTTATGAAACAGGAAAAAGTTCAGAAAATCAAAAATACAAATGCCAAAAAACTCAATATAAAGGTTCTAAGATAGTAAAATAAACCTCCCATATAATAGAAAAAAAAAAAAAAAGACTACGGCTGGGCACAGTGGCTCATGCCTGTAATCCCAGCACTTAGGGAGGCCGAGGCAGGTGGATCACCTGAGGTCAGGAGTTCAAGATCAGTCTGATCAACACGGAGAAACCCCGTCTCTACTAAAATTACAAAATTAGCTGGGCATGGGTGGCACGTGCCTGTAATCCCAACTACTCAGGAGGCGAAAGCAAAATAATTGCTTGAACCTGGGAGGCGGAGGTTCCGGTGAGCTGAGATTGCGCCATTGCACTCTAGCCTGGGCAACAAGAGCAAAACTCTGTCTAAAAAAAAAAAAAAAAAAAAAAAAAAAAAAAAAAAAAAAAAAAAAAAAACCTGCATAAAATGGAAGACAAAAATAGCAAGTTTAACATTTGACAAACAGGAGATCAAAAAAAAGAACAGACAAAATGACAGAGACAAAACTGACCAAGTTTTAGTAGAAAAGAATTACCTGAAGCTGCAGGACATAAGTCCTCAGGCTTAAAAGTTCACAGAAACCTAGCATGATGAGAGACTCAAGGTCCACACTCACACATGTTGCTGTGAAACAGAAGGATCACAAGGATAAAGAAGGAAAAAAACACAGGTCATCTATGAAGGATGGCATCTGACTGGCATATATCCTGAGAAATGGCATATCTAAAGACTGTCGAACAATGCCTTCTAAATTGTGAGTGAATATGACTTTACAGTTGTACAATTTAAACTGAGAAGCAAGAATATCACTGAGAATAATATAACATCTATGTGTCCATCATAAAAAAACTCACATGAACAGTTTTTCTTTTTTGCTTTAGGATTTTTAAAGTTAAAAACAGAGAGCACCCCTTACTCCAAGGCAACTATTCTCACACATTGGCTTGTAATTTCTAGTCTATGTTTTCATACTTTTAGAATCTGTGTGTGTGGCTATAAGCAATATAGAGTGAGATTCATGTGTCTGAAAAGTATCTAAATTAAAATCTTACAGTGTCTAGCCTTCTGTTCGCTTGCCCCCTTCTCTATTCTATTTATAAGCAATGTAGCTGACTGCCAGGGCCACTTCCTGATTTAATGGACACTGAAACTTATACAATTTGGGGGACTTTTTAAAGAAAAATAATATTAAATTATGGGTATAAAATTATATCGGATAGTAAATTTGTATTTAGAGTGGGAAAGGAAATTATAACAAGTGACAAGTTTTACAGTTAACAGCCAGAGATATATAATATTTTTATTAATTAACTGCATGACACAGTTCTATATACTTATTTTCTCTACAACTTTTAATTGTTAACTTTTTTATTTTTTGAGAAGGAGTCTCACTCTGTCGCCAGGCTGGAGTGCAGTGGCGCCATCTCAGCTCACTGCAACCTTCACCTCCCAGGTTCAAGCAATTCTCCTGCCTCAGCCTCCCGAGTAGCTGGGATTACAGGCACGTGCCATCACGCCCAGGTAATTGTTGTATTTTTAGTAGAGATGGGGTTTCACCATGTTGGCCAGGCTGGTCTCAATCTCTTGACCTCATGATCCCCCTACCTTGGCCTCCCAAAGTGCTGGGATTACAGGTGTTTACAGGTGTGTACACTGCGCCCGGCCAGCTGTTTACTCTTTGATAGCGTCTTCCTAGGACAATGATTTTGTAATATCATTTTCAACTCAGCAAATGGAAAGATACTCAGTTTTGTCTCTATGGTTGACCAAAGTTTGTTCTTTGCAATTGATAATTGGATAGTTGCAAATTGGAAAAGTTTCTTTCCGCTTCACATATGACATTATTAGTAATGTTCTCTAAAGTGTTAGGATTGTTATCAACTTTGGGAAAGCCTCTATCTTACACTGTGAGTTCTTCCCTTTTCATAGCAACCTGTTCTTATTTTGTAGATGCACCATCTTTATGAGAATACTAAAGAGGTGATTCTTTTATATTTGTTTATTTCATTTATTTGGCTTATTCCTCTGAGTTATCTCCCCTTCCTCCAGTATTGTTTCTTTCTGTTACGTTAACTTATCCTTTTTGTTTTACTGAAATGTTTTTTCTTGCACATGTTTGAGAAGGAGGGCAAAGAAGAGCTGACTATGACTTCTGTGTGGGAAGGTAGGTGGGAGTTGTGTTACTGAAAGCTTTTTTTCATAACGAGCAGACAGGGAACCAACCATTATACAGTATTTGGCAATCCTGAAATACAGTCTAGTCCTAATTCACTCAGTTTCTTTAGAATAAACCATCTTCTTTTTTGCAAGGGTTGAGGAAGGAGCCTGATGGCTCTGCACACAGGAAGGGGGGTGAGATTTATTATTAAGGCTTCAGCTTTATAGCTCACTTCTGCCATGAGGATGGGGGTGGCAAAACATCGAGAACACTAGCATACACACCTCTACAATGACTTGTCTTTAAGATCTATCACTTGTTACGGTGAGTCTGGAGTCTTGTTGAGTCTAGGAGTCTGTCCTGCCATCTTCTTTTCAGTGTCAGCACTGGCTTAGATGCTTTTTATTATTTTTATTCCTTTCAGTATTAAATCTCACAGATAGCTATCTATGTCTCTGGAGTTTTTCCTGCAGGCTATACAATGCCCTCAGCTCCAAGGCCCTTTCTCTCTTTTTTTTTTTTTTTTTATTTTTTTTTTTTTTTTGAGACGGAGTCTCGCTCTGTCGCCCAGTCTGGAGTGCAGTGGCCGGATCTCAGCTCACTGCAAGCTCCGCCTCCCGGGATTACGCCATTCGCCTGCCTCAGCCTCCCGAGTAGCTGGGACTACAGACGCCCGCCACCTCGCCCGGCTAGCTTTTTGTATTTTTTAGTAGAGACGGGGTTTCACCGTGTTAGCCAGGATGGTCTCGATCTCCTGACCTCGTGATCCGCCCGTCTCGGCCTCCCAAAGTGCTGGGATTACAGGCTTGAGCCACCGTGCCCGGCCATAAGGCCCTTTCTCTTCCATGCTCACAGCTCAGAAAATGCTTCCCAACACTCATCTTACCAGACTGTAAGCAAGGTGCCAAGACGTGACAAATATCTATGCCACATTCTTTAATTTTTAAAAACTGGGTCAGTCACAGATCTGAATAGCACTGAAACACAGCTGCTTTAAATTTTTCCCCCTAAAACAAGGTCTAATTATAAGCTGCATGAGCAACTAAATCAGAAGTGTGCATTTGATTAAAATATGACCGTTGTCTTTGACTGGTGGGTTTTGCATTGACTCTATGTCCCAGCTCAGAGAGTCTCCAGTTTGACTTAAAAACACAGCGCCCCAAATCCTTGGTGTTTGCAACTTGCACTATGCATAACAAGGTAGGGGTTGGGGGGCATTCCACATCATCCGAACACAAAGGCAAGGTCAAGCTAATTATGTCCAGTCTCACTTTGGTAGGGGGATAAGGATTTCCCTTCAGGGCACCTTAACCCCTTGAGGAGGGCAGGTCCCCTCACTTTATGTTCTGCGGCTTACAAGAGTTGATACTGCTAACATGGGAAGGGTCAGATGGGGAAGGAAAGCTGGCCACTGCCTCCAGGGCAGAAGAGTTTATTTCAAATCGGATGCTCATGGGCAACCGAATTTTGCAGGCAGTTGACAGTCCACTCCAGATAGCAGCATGAAGGACAGCTGGTCACCAAAGCAGTTCCCCCTTTGTGGTTCCTCCTCCCTCCAGTTTTCCCTCCCCTCCCCCTATTTCAGATTTCTCCCCGTCTTCCTATTCTGTGGTCCATGGTGAGTGCCACCCCCACCTTCTTCTCCTTCTACCCCAGCACGTGGTCATTTGTTTTGGTCTCTGTGAGTAGGAAAACCTGCAAGTTTTGCAGACTAGGCCGGGCGCGGTGGCTCAAGCCTGTAATCCCAGCACTTTGGGAGGCCGAGACGGGCGGATCACGAGGTCAGGAGATCGAGACCATCCTGGCTAACACGGTGAAACCCCGTCTCTACTAAAAAAAAAAAAAAAAAAAAAAAAAAAATGCAGACTAAACTTTGTGTTTGGAGCAGTATTTCTAATCTTTGTAGGTGACTCATGTCTACTGGTACAGGCCAGGAGTGGGGATGGGAGCTAGCATTGGGGATAGTAATGGTGCAGGTTTGATGCTCTCAGTGGTACTGGTAAAGCATGGTGAAGGGAAGAATGAATGTATCTTTTTTTAAGGAACATTCCCTCCTGTAATCAACTTTTTCAATTAATTGACCAACTTCTAGTTCATAGAGGAGTTCTCCTACTATGCTATTACTAGCTACAATGCATTGAATACCTATGAGTACCTATTATGTGTCAGCAGTGGCTTAGATGCTTTGCACTATTTTTATTCCTTTCATCATCCTTCCAAGGTGTATGCACTTGCAGCTGCATATTATAAAGAAAATAAGGTTCCCAGGCTGGGCGTGGTGGCTCACACCTGTAATCTCAGCACTTTGGGAGGCTGAGGCAGGTGGATCACTTGAGCCCAGGAGTTCGAGACTGGCCTGGGCAACATGGCGAAACCCCGTCTCTACAAAAAATACAATAATTAGCTGGATGTGGTGGCACACACCTGTAGTCCCAGCTACTTGGGAAGCTGAGGTGGGAGGATGCCTTGAGCCCAGGAGGTCAAGGCTACAGTGAGCTACGACGGCACCACTGCACTCCAGCCTGGGCAATGGAATGAGACCCTGTCTCAGAGAAAAAGAAAAGAAAATGAGATTTCCAGAGGCTCTTTACCTCACTCAAGATAATCCTGCAAGTAAATAATGGAATACGAATTTTATTAATAGTCTTTCTGGCCAGGTATGGTGGCTCACGCCTGTAATCTCAGCACTTTAAGAGGCTGAGGCAGGCGGATCAACTTGAGGCCAGGAGTTCAGGACCAGCCTGGCCAACATGGCAAAATCCCGTCTCTGCTAAAAAATACAAAAAATTAGCCTGGCGCAGTGGCGCACCCCTGTAGTACCAGCTTTTAGGGAGGCTGAGATGGGAGAATCACTTGAGCCCGGGGTTGGAGGTTGCAGTGAGCCAACACCGGGCCACTGCACTCCAGCCTGGGCGACAAAGTGAGACTCTGTCTCAAAAAAAAAAAAAAAAAAAGTCTTTCTGCTGAAAGACTGAGAAGAGACTGTGTGCAGGGACAAAGCAATAGGCTATTCAGATCAGATTCTTTGTGATGATGGTGGAAAGGAAGCATTGAAGGAAGGCCAGCCTGCTGTTCCTTAGCTCACAGTTAACAGTGTCCTCTCTATATTCCCACCTACTTATATTCCCCTGTTAGGAGACTAACACATTTATTAGGTATTTACTATGTGCCAAGTACTGTGCTGGACACCTGTCACTTCATCTTATTTGCTCCTTATTCCATTTATTTGAAATGAGAATTATTATCCTCACTTTTCTGATAAGGAAATTGATAGAGTCATTATATAACTTTCCCAGGGTCAAACAGCGAGTGAATCGTAGAGTCATGATTTGAGCCCATGATTTGGAGAGATTCCAGAGCCTGCTCCATGTGGCTTCCATGAATGGGAACCTATTCCTTTTGAAGTTATTCCTATGACCCTTTTAAGCTTCAGGACAAATCATTTTGTGACTAAGTATAGGACAGTCACAGTTGGGCACAGTGACTAATGCCTGTAATCTTAACACTTTGGGAGGCTGAGGCAGGTGGATCACTTGAGGTCAGGAGTTCGAGACAAGCCTGGCCAACATGGCGAAACCTTGTCTCTACTGAAAATACAAAAAATTAGTCAGGTGTAGTGGCAGGCACCTGTAATCCCAGCTACTTGGGAGGCTGAGGCAGGAGAATCGCTTGAACCTGGGAGGCAGAGTTTTCAGTGAGCTGAGATCACACCACTGCCCTCCAGCCTGGGTGACAGAGCAAGACTCCATCTCTAAATAAATAAATAAATACATAAATACATAAATAAAGACAGTCACCTGTGCTGGCGCTCTTCAGGATTAGTTAATAAATCAAATGTTAACTGAGAACCTGGATGACATAATGGTGTCGGTATCTAAAAACATCTAGAAACATTTCCATCTACATTTATGAAAATCTGCTTCAGCTCACTAAGGGGCAAGAGGAGTCAACAGCAGGCAGTGATGTGCTAGTCTGAGGCTTCCTGGGGCAGAGACTGTCTCGTTCATCAGTTTCCATAGCTCCTAACATGGAATCAGCACATCAAAATTAAGGCCATTTATTGAGTACCTACTGTGGACCAGATAACTTAATAAGCATCATCTCAATCCTTATAACAATCCTGCAAGGTAGATATCATCTCCATTTCACAGGTGCAGACTCTAAGGCTCAGAGACATTAAGCAACTTACCACTAATGAGTAGCAGAATTGGTAGAACTCAGACCATCAGAGGTTTCTCAAAAAAGATCATAATTGAGCTGGATCCTGGAGGATACATTTGAAGGAGGAAAATATGATAAAAGTCCTTCTAATTAGCAGCAACAGGCAAAGAGGAGGAAAAGAGCATGACGTCACCTAACTGAATAGCAATAATTTTTTTAGAGAAACTCTATTAAATCTTTCCAAAACATCCAACTTAGCTTTCATAGGAATAATAGCTCGACTTCTTTTTACACTCATATTTCATAGGTTTCCATTGTACATTTAATTTAATTTAATTACACCATATGTGCCTGGCAAAAACTGGTTAGCAAACGTCATTGACTCCTGGTAAGCAGATAATTCAATTGCTGCTGAATGAATTCTTTTCTTTATGCCTCATTTTTCTCATTTGTATCATGGCAGTGTTATGTGGCTTTAATGAGTTAATCTAGATAAAGAGATTTGTAAGCACTTAATAAATATTTGGATGAGGAGGCATACAGGTGTATGTTTTCCCTGAAGGAATGTGGAGCATCAGTAAAGCCTGTGCATGATTTGGTTACATGGAGGAACATTACCAGCTTCTCCTGTGTTGTGGGATGGTTTTATTAGACAAGAATGCCTTCTATGGATTACAGAAAATCTTCCCACACAAATATACCTTCTCATTCTCTGGATCTCTAACGAAATGTGCACTTTGTCCCCAGGATACCCAACTCATTCCTTATCCAAAAGCCTTCTTATTTGCAGGTCTGGCCTGAAGGCAGGAAGCAGCACAAAAGTAATGTCTCCTCCTTCAACATTTGAATGACTGCCATAAAAATAAATAAATAACATCCTTTTTTTACTCCCAAAGGGGACGCTTACAATAAGTGTCTTAACCTCTTCCCAGTTACAGCAAATATATGTTCAGGAGTATCAGGTTGCAAGATATACACCAATTCCAAGACACTGCTGCAAGCAAAATATGCCATACCCTCTGATGTTAGAGAATTCTCCAAGTTGACTTCATTTCTCAGTTTCTGGCAGCCAGTCATAAGCATCTAGAAATGCTGCACCTCTAGTGGAAAAGTTAGAATGTAAGGCCCTCCAAGGTAATGTGAAGGAAAGAGGAAGGGCTTTAGAGGCAGACATGACTGGATCCAAATTCAGTCTGTGCCACTTGTTTTTAGCTGTGCAATTTGGTCAAGTCACTTAACCTCTCTAAGCCTCAGTTTCCTCAACTACACAAAGAATAATCTTTGCTGCATTAAATTCTTGAAAAGACTAAATGTGTTCAGGCAGAAATTCACCTAGTTTAGGACTGGACACATAGTGTGCATTCAATGGATGGTAGCCACTATTTTTGATTATTTTTCAGTATAACTCCAACATTGAGCCTTAGGTGTAATGAAGCTATAGAATATCATGATTAAAAGCCAGGCTACGTGGGTTTGAATTCCAGATCTTCTACTTCTGAACTGAGTAAACTTGGACAACTTTTTAAAGCTCTCTGTGCTTCATTTTCCTTCTCTAAAATGGAAAAAGTAACACAACCTATCTCAAAGGGTTGTTATCAGAGTTAAATAAATTAGTATATGTAAAATGTTTAGAATAGTACTTAGAACATATTAAGCAGTAATGTGTCAGGTATTATATAATTACTGTATTATAACTGTCTTTTTAACCGTGAACTGTGAGACAAGGACTGTTTTCTTTCTGTATCTCCAGGGTGGTCACGTGACTAGAGCAGACTAATAAACGTTAATTGAATAAATGAAGCATCCCACATGCCATGCTAGTGAAGACTCCCTAATTTAAACCAACCAATTTAAACTAACTACAAAGTCTAGGCACGGTGGTTCATGCCTGTAACCTCACTTGAGAGGCTGAGGTGGAGGGATCAGCTGAGCCCAGGAATTCAAGACCAGCCTGGGCAACATAGTAAGACCCCATCTCTCCAGAAAACAAACAAACAAAAAACAAACAAACAAAAACAGCTGGATGGGGTGGCACATTCCTGTAGTCCCAGCTAATCAGGAGGCTGAGACAGGAGGATCGCTGGAGCCCAGGAGTTCAAGGCTGCAGTGAGTCATGATCGTGTCACCGCAGTCTAGTGTGGGTGACAGAGTGAGACCCTGTCTCAAAAAATAAAATAAAAATAAACTAACTAAGAAAAAGTAAGGCAATTTATTGCTGCTCATATTTAAATAATCCAGGGGTGAATCTTGCTTCAGGCATAATTAGAACCCAGGGCTCAAATAATTTAAGGAATTGTCTCTGATGTTTCTGTTTTGTTGGCTCTCTCCACATGTAGGGCATTATAGCCACCAGCAACCCAAACCTCAGAGCCAGCCACTTCAGCACTCAGTGGAAAAAGAGACTCTTCCAAAATATCTTGCCAGGATAGAATTTTAATGTGCCCAGTTTGAGTCATGCACCCATCCTACTATTAACTTCCGTGGTCAAAGAAATGAGGTAATCTGATTAGCTAGGTCTGCCCCACTGTGTAAAAAGGAAGGGGCAGTCCTATGCAGACACACAGATTTCCCCAAAGGAAATAACATTCTATTACAGGGATGAAGGGAAAGGGATGCTGAGGAGGCAAAAATGCCAGATGGCTTAGAATGGTTGTGAAGCCCATTGGTCCTAGGTCAGCAGTCCCAAATCTTTTTGGCACCAGGGACCGGTTTCATGGAAGACAATGTTTCCACAGACCAGTGTGTGTATGTGGGGAGGGATGGTTTCAGGATGAAACCACAATCAGTGGAAGCCCTGAGCTTGTTTTCTTGCAACTAGACAGTCCTATCTGAGGGTGATGAGAGACAGTGACAGATCATCAGGCATTAGATTCTCATAAGGAGCACATAACCTAGATCCCTTGCATGCCCACTTCACAATAGGGTTCACGCTCGTAAGAGAACCTAATGCCATCTGACAGGAGGCAGAGTTCAGGCAGTAATGAGAGTGATGGAGAGGGGCTAAAAATACAGATGAAACTTCGCTCACCTGCCACTCACCTCCTGCTGTGTGGCCTGTCCTAAATTATTCCAGACAATAAGACTCTGACCACTTTTAACAGGCCTTTTAAGAAAAAAACCTTAATCTTTCTAAGTAATTATTCCAGATTTCAATAATCCCCAATAAAGTTATTCTTAAATTCAAAGTATTCTAAATTCTTTGATATTCAAGGTATTTTTCTTCTTGTTTGTTCTGCTGTGGAAATGAAAAAAATGGCTAAGCAAGTTCTTTAATCTATAAATTAATTTGAATACTTTTTATGAAGGAAGGACAAATAGATATTATGAATATGGGGCCACCTGGAGAAGCATGGTGAGAAGTCAAATCTAATGGGAAAGAAAGCTGTGATCAATTAGCGAAGTCCACTAGAGAGGAGAGTGGTCACAGAGTTGGCTGTGTTTGCCATCTCTGGTTTTTGTAATTCTTCATCTTAAAAACAAAAGTTTTATCTACTTACAGGGCTAAAAATTATTCCCCAGTGAATCAGCAAAGAGAGTGTGATCACCATGTTTCTGATGCGAAAGAGCACTGCAAACCACTCGGCAGTCTGCTTGGATTTGCTGAGGTGCTATCTCAGGTGTTAACAAAAATGAGATGTGTGAGAGAGAAAATCATTATACCCACCAGCAGCGCTTCCTTCCACCCTGATCTCATCGTCTGAAGTGTCATCACTGACACCAGATGTGCTTTTGTGGCATCGTAGCAGCTGGCAGCTAAAGATGAACATGTTAGTCTGATTTGCAGTAACTTTTCCCATTTATTTTGTTCCATTGATACACATGGACCAGGCTGAATTGTCATCCAGAAGATTCTGTTTTGCCTGTCTCCACACTATCTTTTTTAATAGAAGCAATTTAAAATAAACAAAATTAGAATAGTATTGTTTAAATGCCCATCACTTAGATACAACAATTATTAGAATTGTGCCATATTTGCTTCATGTATCTCTCTCCTTTTTCTATTTGAGTATTTCAAAGCAAGTCTCAGACCTCATGTTATGTCTCCCCTGATACCGCACACACAAATATTTTCTTACATAACCACACTGCTACCAACACACCTAACAAAGGTAACAACTCTTTGGTATCATCAAATTCTTGATTTTTATACTTTCCTGATGTTTAAATAAATGTATTTTATTTATTTATTTTTATTTATTTATTATTATACTTTAAGTTCTAGGGTACACGTGCACAACATCCAGGTTTGTTACATATGTATACATGTGCCATGTCAGTGTGCTGCACCCATTAACTCGTCATTTACATTAGGTATATCTCCTAATGCTATCCCTCCCCCTTTCCCCCACCCCAAAACAGGCCCCGGGGTGTGATGTTCCCCTTCCTGTGTCCAAATGTTCTCATTGTTCAATTCCCACCTATAAGTGAGAACATGCGGTGTTTGGTTTTCTGTTCTTGCGATAGTTTGCTGAGAATGATGGTTTCCGGCTGCATCCATGTCCCTACAAAGGACACAAACTCATCCTTTTTTATGGCTGCATAGTATTCCATGGTGTATATGTGCCACATTTTCGTAATCCAGTTTGTCAATGATGGACATTTGGGTTGGTTCCAAGTCTTTGCCATTGTGAATAGTGCCACAATAAACATACCTGTGCATGTGTCTTTATAGCAGCATGATTCATAATCCTTTGGGTATATACCTAGTAATGAGATGGCTGGGTCAAATGGTATTTCTAGTTCTAGATCCTAGATCCTAGTTCTAGATCCTAGGAGTCGCCACATTGTCTTCCACAATGGTTGAACTAGTTTACAGTCCCACCAACAGTGTAAAAGTGTTCCTATTTCTCCACATCCTCTCCAGCACCTGTTGTGTCCTGACTTTTTAATGATCACCATTCTAACTGGTGTGAGATGGTGTCCCACTTGGTTTTGACTTGCATTTCTCTGATGGCTAGTGATGATGAGCATTTTTTCATGTGTCTGTTGGCTGCATAAATGTCTTCTTTTGAGAAGTGTCTGTTCATATACTTTGCCCACTTTCTGATGGGGTTGTTTTTTTCATGTAAATTTGACTTCTTTGTAGGTTCTGGATATTACTCTTTGTCAGATGAGTAGATTGCAAACATTGTCTTCCATTCTGTAGGTAGCCTGTTCATTCTGATGATTGTTTCTTTTGCTGTGCAGAAGCTCTTTAGTTTAACTAGATCCCATTTGTCAATTTTGACTTTTGTTGCCATTGCTTTTGGTATTTTAGACATGAAGTCCTTGCCCATGCCTATGTCCTGAATGGTATTGCTTAGATTTTCTTCTAGGGTTTTTATGGTTTTAGGTCTAACATTTAAGTCTCTAATCCATCTTAAATAATCTTTGTATAAGGTGTAAGGAAGGGATCCAGTTTCGGCTTTCTACATATGGCTAACCAGTTTTCCCAGCACCATTTATTAAATAGGAAATCCTTTCCCCATTTCTTGTTTTTGTCAGGTTAGTCGAAAATCAGATGGTTGTAGATGTGTGGTATTATTTCTGAGGACTCTGTTCTGTTCCATTGGTCTATATCTCTGTTTTGGTACCAGTACCATGCTGTTTTGGTTACCGTAGCCTTGTAGTATAGTTTGAAGTCAGGTAGCGTGATGCCTCCAGCTTTGTTCTTTGGGCTTAGGATTGTCTTTGCAATGCAGGCTCTTTTTTGGTTCCATATGAACTTTAAAGTAGTTTTTTCCAATTCTGTGAAGGAAGTCATTGGCAGCTTAATGGGGATGGCTTTGAATCTATAAATTACCTTGGGCAGTATAGCCATTTTCACGATATTGATTCTTCCTATCCATGAGCACGGAATGTTTTTCCATTTGTTTGTGTACTCTTCTATTTCATTGAGCAGTGGTCTGTAGTTCTCCTTGAAGACGTCCTTCACATCCCTTGTAAGTTGGGTTCCTAGGTATTTTATTCTCTTTGAAGCAATTGTGAATGGGAGTTCACTCATGATTTGGCTCTCTGTCTGTTATTGGTGTATAAGAATGCTTGTGATTTTTGAACATTGATTTTGTATCCTGAGACTTTGCCGAAGTTGCTTATCAACTTAAGGAGATTTTGGGCTGAGACGATGGGGTTTTCTAAATACACAATCATGTCATCTGCAAACAGGGACAATTGACTTCCTCTTTTCCTAATTGAATATCCTTTATTTCTTTCTCCCGCCTGATTGCCCTGGTGGGAACTTCCAATACTATGTTGAATAGGAGTGGTGAGAGAGGGCATCCCTGTCTTGTGCCAGTTTTCAAAGGGAATGCTTCCAGTTTTTGTCCATTCAGTGTGGTATTGACTGTGGGTTTGTCATAAATAGCTCTTACTATTTTGAGATACGTTCCATCAATACCGAATTTATTGAGAGTTTTTAGCACAAAGGGCTGTTGAATTTTGTCAAAGGCCTTTTCTGCATCTATTGAGATAATCATGTGGTTTTTGTCTTTGGTTCTGTTTATATTCTGATTACGTTTATTGATCTGTGAATGTTGAACCAGCCTTGCATCCCAGGGATGAAGCCCACTTGATCATGGTGGATAAGCTTTTTGATGTGCTGCTGGATTCGGTTTGCCAGTATTTTATTGAGGATTTTTGCATCGATGTTCATCAGGGATATTGGTCTAAAATTCTCTTTTTTTGTTATGTCTCTGCCAGGCTTTGGTATCAGGATGATGCTGGCCTCATAAAAAGAGGTAGGGAGGATTCCCTCTTTTTCTATTGATTGGAATAGTTTCAGAAGGAATGGTACCAGCTCCTCCTTGTACCTCTGGTAGAATTCAGCTGTGAATCCGTCTGGTCCTGGACTTTTTTTGGTTGGTAGGCTATTAATTATTGCCTTAATTTCAGAGCCTGTTATTGGTCTATTCAGATATTCAACTTTTCCTGGTTTACTCTTGGGAGAGAGTATGTGTCCAGGAATTTATCCATTTCTTCTAGGTTTTCTAGTTTATTTGTGTAAAGGTGTTTATAGTATTCTCTGATGGTAGTTTGTATTTACTGGGCAAAAAGGGAAAAAAAGAAATAAGACTCAACAAAGTGAGATGGAGTCCTGCTAACAGGCCTCTCACCTCAGGGACTGAATCCCAGGCCACTACACAGGAATTGAAGGCCAGGCTCCTCCCCTTGCCCATGGCTTCACCCCATTCCCCCAGGGCACATGTGGGCATGGTCAGACAAAGCCCTGTGCGGGTTCCCTCATCTGAACAAAAGCATCTGATATAAACACTTGTGGGGCTGGTCAGAGGTTCTCCAGGAACCCCTTTTTATCTGCCTATGCATTTGGCTGTCTCATTCCCCACTCTAAAGAAGTCCATCTAACTGTGTTAGAATAAAGATGAGGATAAGGATGAAGACCACTCTTAACTGCTTCCTGTGACAGGGCACTCTGTCAGATCTCCCTCAGAGGCCTATTTAAAGGTCCCTGGCAAAAAGGGCCATCATCCAAGGCTCCAGTTGCATGACCATTTGGAATGTGATGGCCTGAAAGGGAGAAGAGACAAACTGGGTTATTAGAAAACATATATCAAAACGAAACAAGGTGGGGGTAAGGACAGCTCAAAAATCCAGAGGCTTTTTACCGGTTTGCACAGGGAAAGGGAGACCAAAAGCCTGACTGATAAAACAAACTTTTACCCTTTTGCCAGCATGTCAGACTTCTGGGTTCCCTTCCCCAAGCCCAATCCTAAGCTAACCAGTTTATAAGGTTTGGGAAATTAACTTTTCCCAGATTGGAGGATGCATCTGAGAGGAGTGTCCCATACTATGGAGACACAATTACCTGTCAGTGAAGAGAGGACAGAGGAGGGAAAAGGAAAAAAGAAGGCAGTTTTTCAAAGGAGTCCCGGGGGTTCAGAATACATGTGAAAGGGGTACAGAAAGCGAATGGCTACTCATCTAGAAAGAGGCACCAGGCGTCCCTTTTTCCTTTCTCTTCCTAGCAAATATCTGGGGTATGCAAGGGAGGGAACGTGAGGTGTTGCTCTTTCTCTCTTCCATCCTTATATCCCCGAGTCCTGGCAACTGTGACAGGGTGCCACCCATGGGTGTCGAAGCGGCTTTCACCCATGTTAACAGGGAGGCCGAGGGAGTGGGAGTATCCACTTTTATCCATGTATGCCCTATCTTCCTTGCTGTCAGTAGCCTTTGAATTCCCTAGACTTCATTTATGCCATGGATACTAGCATGACCTTTATGGGACCTCTATGGGAAGCATGGCTTAATTGGCAGGAAGTAGTCATGCTCACTTGTGCTGTGCC
Source organism: Rhinopithecus roxellana (assembly GCF_007565055.1). Lineage (NCBI taxonomy): Eukaryota > Metazoa > Chordata > Mammalia > Primates > Cercopithecidae > Rhinopithecus > Rhinopithecus roxellana. Next base: position 54,643,371 of record NC_044563.1, on the reverse strand, counting down.
TTTTAACTTCTGTTATTGTCTGCCTCTGGATCCCTCAGATCCAGTTTTCTTTCCTAGGGCCTTGACCCAAAGCTTGGAATTGAGTTTGGGTCAAAAATGTGAGGCCAGGTACAGTGGCTCACGCCTGTAATCCCAGCACTTTGGGAGGCCAGGGCAGGCGGATCACCTGAGGTCAGGAGTTTGAGATCAGCCTGACCAACACAGAGAAACCCCATCTCTACTAAAACTACAAAATTAGCTGGGCATGGTGGCGCATGTCTGGAATACCAGCTACTCGAGAGGCTGAGGCAGGAGAGTTCCTTGAACCTGGGAGGCAGAGGTTGCTGTGAGCCAAGATCACACCATTGCACTCCAGCCTGGGCAACAAAACGGAAACTCCACCTCAAAAAAAATGTGTCTGGAGGCGGGTGGTGCATGTTCTCCTTATCATAAACTGAATGCTAAGGTGCAGCTGTGGAATTGAGTCCTCCTCCAACAAGGGAAAGAAAAGGATGTCTTGTGGCAATACCCAGATAGCTAGTGGCGATAGTTATGCTTGCCAAGATTTGGGTGCATGGGGTTTGGTTTGGTGAGCTCCCTTGGTCTTTCTTTCCCAAAAAGGAAACCTCCAGGGCATCCTGTTTATTCCCATCACCTGGCAGGATTTGCAGGATAATTGCTCAGAACTAGAATATTGATCTGGATTTCTACGTTACCCATCCCTTTTGTTCTTTCTGAGCTGCAGCCAGAGATTGCTGGTTGGTTCACAGGAATAAGCAGGGTTAGCCAAAAATACAGGCAAAAACTTAAAAACACCTAATGAGTCTAGAATCTAATGGCGATGAGATTTGAAACATAATTTCACTCTCTCTGGTCCTCATTTTCATTAAAGACAAATTATGAAAGGATTACATTGTTTGCAAAATAGAATTTAGTCTTATACTTGGTCAGATTATTTGCATAAAGTACAGCAAGAATAATTATTTCTACATAGGTCTTTTACATTGGCTTCAATGGAACTCTGTTCCGCAAGGAATCTCAGATAAGACCTATTAAAGCCATGCCCAGCAATGGGTTTGTATCCTCAAATACCTGCAAGTTGAATAAACTCCTCTTTTCTTGAGGTCCCAAGAACATGTGGTTCCTGGGCCTGTTGGAAAGTGACATTCTTTACTTACCACAGGTTAGGAATCCTGTATGGGGACTGTGTAGACAAGAGTGTGAGGCCAGGTTTCCCAAGGGGCTTTTCTCCGTTCTGCAAGTTGAGCTTGACTCCTTAAAAGGAAGCATATCCCCTTCCAGTCAAAGCCTTAGTAGGACAACCAGTTTCTCCAATTGCATCCTGTTGTGAACATCACTAATCATCGGAGAAATGCAGATCAAAACCACCGTGAGATACCATCTCACACCAGTCAGAATGGCTATTACCAAAAAGTCAAAAAATAAAAGATGTTGTTGAGGCTGCAGAGAAAAGGGAATGCTTATACACTATGTTAGAGACAATGTAAATTTATTCAGCCACTGTGGAAAGCAATATGGAAATTTCTCAAAGAACTAAAAATAGAACTCTCATGTGACCCAGAAATCCCATCACTGGACATATACCCGAAGGAAAATAAATCATTCTACCAAAAAAACACATGCACTCATATGTTCATCATAGCACTGTTCACAACAGCAAAGACATGGAATCAACCTCGGTGCCCATCAATGGTGGATTAGATAAAGAAAATGCTGTACATATACACACGGAATATGACACAGCCATAAAAAATTATAAAATCATGTTCTCTGCAGCAACATGCATGGAGCTGGAGGCCATTATCCTAAGCGAATTAATGCAGAACGGAAAGTCAAATACCACATGTTCTCACTTACAAATGGGAGTGAAACACTGGGTACACATGGACATAAAGATGGGAAAAATAGACACTGCAGGCTACTAGAGAGCTGAGAGAGGGAAAGGGGCAAGGATGGAAAAACTACCTATTGGGTACTATGCTGACTACCTGGGTGATGGCATCAATTATACCCCAAACCTCAGCATCATGCAATATATCCATGGAGCAAACGTGTACATGTACCCCTGCATCTAAAATAATAGCTGAAAAAAATTTTTAAAGATTCTTATCCTTAAGAGATACATACTAAAATATGTAATATCTCAGATTTATGTCAAACTAATGCAGTGGTCAAGGAGACAGAGAGGATATAAATAAAACAATTTTTGGCTAGGAGTTGTTAATTATTGAAGCTGGATGATGGGCACATGAGGGTTTATCACTCTATTCTCTCTACTTTTTTTTTTTTTTTTGAGATGAAGTCTCACTCTGTTGCCTAGGCTAGAGTGCAGTGACACGATCTCGGCTCACCACAACCTCCACCTCCCGGATTGAAGCGATTCTCCTGCCTCAGCCTCCCCAGTAGCTGGGACTACAGGCACGTGCCACCGCACCTGGCTAATTTTTGTATTTTTAGTAGAGACGGGGTTTCACTATGTTGGCCATGCTGGTCTCAAACTCCTGACCTCATGATCCTCCCACTTTGGCCTCCCAAAGTGCTGGGATTACAGGCATAAGCCACTGCGCCCGGCCTCTTCCTACTTTTAAAATATGCATTAATATATGAATTTTTCCATAATAAAAAGTTTTTCAAAATAAGAATTTAAAAAATATAATGACAGTGAAGTGGCAATGGAATTGTTAAATTTTTCCAAGCTCCAGTTTCTCAGAGTGTCACGTCTGGACCAGATCACGGCCTTGTGTAATCTGGCTGCACCTTGCCAGTGTCTGTGGACATCAACAACAGCAAATCTTTACTGAGATCCTTCTGTGTGTCAAGTCCAATCAGAAAGAAAGGTGCTTTTACAGCAGTAGAGAGACAGAGAGAGATGTGCAATGTACCAGTAATACAAATAGGAGAATGAAATCATTGCTCCCACAGAAAGGCCCCAGTGAGTCTTCCAAAATAAACACACATTATTTGTGTAATTTTTCAAATACACCTTTATCAATGAAAGAATAAAACATCCTTGGACCATGGTATATTGCTGATTAAAATGATCCACTAATGTTCTAACTGTCATCAGGACAAAGGCCCTTAGCCATGGCTGCCTCACATCTGGACTTTTCCTCCTTCCCCCTTCCCCAGCTCCATCTCCTGCCCATCCCAACACACTTTAAATTTCAGCCACAGGAAGGGACTTACAGTTCCCAGAACATGCCCCCTGGAGTTTGCACTCCACTGGGGCAGCTGCATCCATTCAACTTTGTTCGTTGATCTCCTAGCATGACTGATGCCACGTGCATGCGATGCTCGCTCTCTTCCCTACCTGGACCGCCTTTCTCCCTCATCAGTTTCATTCTTCAAGTTTCATCTTACTTGTCATCTTCTTTGAGAAACTTTCTTTGAGCAAGCTGAGCAAGCCTGCCCTCTTCTGTGTTCTGCGTGTAGGGGAGGGTTGAATAAGAGAAGGGCACACATCTTATTTCTCCCTCTAAATTCTGAGGTTAGGGCTAAAATCCTGTTTATTCACAGTATGTGGCTTAAGACCTGAGTCATACTAGAATATCAATGGGTGCTTGTTGAATGAATGAATGAATGAATGAAGCTTCCTCACCAGAATGTAAACCCACAAGGGCAAGAATTTTTGTTATTTTGTTTTGCTTTATCTTTAGCACACGGGACAGTACCTGACACACAAATATTTGTCAAAATAATTAAAATTACCTGTCAAAGAAGAAGCAACATGTCTACGATAAGGCTCATATCCAAACTAACCATTTGCTGGTTGTCAGCCTCTCTGTGGATTCGTAGAAGACTTCGATCCTGGGCTTAAAAACAAATTAAAGATAAAAAGTGTTTTGAAAATTGAATACAATGAGATGTTTTTCAAGCTTTACTGAGTTAGTAACTTGAATTTAAAAGTGTAAAATAGGCCAGGCACTGTAGCTCACTCCTGTAATCCCAACACGTTGGGAGGTCGAGGCAGGCAGGTTGCTTTAGCCCAGGAGTTTGAGACCAGCCTGGGCAACATGGCAAAATCCCACCCCTACCAGAAAAAAAAAAAAATTGCTGGGTGTGGTGGTGTGCACCTGTAGTCCCAGGTACTAGGAGGCTGAGGCTGGAGGATCACTTGAGCCCTGGAGGTGGATCACGCCACTGTACTCCCACCTGGGTGACAGAGCCAGACCGTATCTCAAAAAAAAAAAAAAAAAAAAAAAAGGAAAAAAAGTGAAATTAAAACTTATCGCTAAGTCCAAGAGTGATCAGGACATTTATTAACTTAATTATTTTAGAACTTGAATGGCTCTTACATGGAGCAGGCCATTTTCTATGTGCCCATATTTTGGACCAAAAGAAGTACATGCAGCCAGGGAGCAACTCATGATTTCCCACATTAGGAATAGCCAGCATGCAAGGAAATCCTTACATCATGATTGACATCACCTTACTGACCTAATTTCTACAAGACAATGGAATAATTTCTTCTTGCCCAAACCTTGCAGCAGCTTAGACAAGCAGCTTCATAGTGGGATGATGGGAGGGCTCCATGGACAAAGGACAATTGTTGGCCTTCCCTCAACAGAAGAGTGGTTTACAAAGTGATCTTTCTCAAGAGTCTGCCTGGGACCAATTGTATATCACATAACAGGTGCTCTCACATAAGTAAGGCAGAATTGGATTCAATTTGGGTTTCTTTTCTTTTTGAAACCATCTTTCTCTGGAATTGTCCTCTCTAAAAGTCACTAGGACAACAGGAGGGAAAAATGAGATCTTGAACTACCCAGGGAATCAAGGTGGCACTTCCTTCCTCTTTCTTTCTTCGTCTACCTTTGCACGGTTGCCATCTGCTGGGATCTCTTTGGAGAGGAGGTTTTATTCCCCTGCTTTCTTTCAGAATCCTGCCTCACATAATCTTCACTAGCTGTTCACAAAGAAAACTAGGACTCCCATTTATTTTATCCAATCCACCACTACATCCAGCCTTGAAAACAGCAGGCAGCCTATTATTCTCTAACAGGGACAAATAGCAGGATGGAGCTTGATTATTTTCTGTGAGGCTGATTTTTGCTAATCTAACAAATTTATTCTCTGACACCCTTTCATGGCCAATTGAGAAGTGGTACCCGGAAAGACAGTAATGCAACTTAGAAATGTATGGAAAATTGATAATGTTGAGATCTTAATTGAGTTGAAAATAACCAAATAACTTGTGGAGGGACATTAGGACCATTTTGTAGTATTGAAAAAATATACATGACACATAGCCTTCCACTCAACAACTCTGCTCTAGGATTCTAGCTCACAGAAATACACCAGGGAGCAAAGGCATATGAGTAACATTGTTTATTGAATTATAACTGTAGAAGCACATGAAATGACATAAAAAGATATGTATTGTAATGTGGAAAAAGTAAAATGCAGAACAATATTATATGTGTGGTTTCATTTTTGTTAAAAAATACCATATGTGGTTGCATATACCTGTGTATATTTATAGACATAAAGAAAAAGGCTGGAGGCCAGGTACAGTGGCTCACGCCTGTAATCCCAGCACTTTGGGAGGCCAAGGTGGGTGGATCATGAGGTCAGGAGTTTAAGATCAGCCTGACCAACATGGTGAAACCTGGTCTCTAGTTAGAATACAAAACTTAGCTGGGCATAGTGGCACGCACCTGTAATCCCAGCTACTCAGGAGGCTGAAGCAGGAGACTTGCTTGAACCCGGGAAGTGGACGTTGCAGTGAGCCAAGATTGTGCCACTGCACTCCAGCCTGGCCAACAGAGTGAGACTCCATCTCAAAAAACAAAAGGGCTGGAAATATACACACTAAAGTCTCAGTAGTGGCTCCTTTTTCTGGAGAGTGAGATTGGGGATGTGGTGAGGGAAAATTTCACTCTTTATTTCATACACTCTGGATTATTTAAATCTATATTAAAAACCAATAAAGGAAATTAAGAATAAGTGGATTGGTATAAGGTAGTTAATTTATTTTTCTATTTCCTTTATTTTTTTGAGACAGGTTCTCACTCTGTTGCCCAGGCTGGCATCCAGTGGCATGATCTTGGCTCACTGAAACCTTTGCCTCCCGGACTCAAGGAATCCTCCCATCTCAGCCTCCTGAGTAGCTGGGATGACAGGTGTGTACCACCACACTGGGCTAATTTTTGTATTTTTTGTAGAAATGGGGATTCACCATGTTGCCGAGGCTGGTCTCAAACTCCTGAGCTCAAGTAATCCTTCTACCTCAGCCTCTCAAAGTGTTGGGATTACAGGCATGCGCCACCACACTGGGCCTGGGTAGTTAATGTATAGAGCATTTATTGTGTGCCAGGAACATGATAGATACTCTATACAGATCACCTCACATGTCCCTCCAATCTTCTGACGTAGGTAATGTTATCCCTATTTACAAGTGAGAAAACAGATCCAGAGAACTAAGTAACTTGTCCAAGGTAATAGAGGTAGTAAGTAGCAGGTAGTAAGTAGGGTTCAAACTCACACCTTTCTGATTCCAAAGCCAAGATCTTTCCATTGGTCTGACAATGCTCTCATATGATATAGTCCTGGCTCAGTAGATGGGCTATTAACATTGCCACATTGTCACTGAATGTTAGGTTTATTTTTAGAAACTTGGAAAATTGTATAAACAAAAAGGAAAAGTATAACGAATCCATGTACTCATTATTACCCAGAGTCAATACTTATTAATACTCTGTATCATTGTTTTATCAATCCCTACAAATATTTTTTTTTTTTTCTTTTTGAGACAGGGTCTCACTCTGTCACCCAGGCTGGAGTGCATGCAGTAGCTCAGTCACAGCTCACTGCAGCCTCGACCTCTCAGGCTCAAGTGATCCTCCCACCTCAGCCTCCCAAGTAGCTGGGACTACAGGCGAGTGCCACCATGCCCAGCTAATTTTTTCTATTTTTTGTAGAGACAGAGTCTCACTATGCTGCTTAGGCTGGTCTCAAACTCCTGGCCTCAAGCAGTCCTACAGACATGGGCCACCCCACCCAGCCTATCCCCCCAAACACCTTTTTGGGAGAGTGTTTTAAAGTAAATTCAAGGTTTATCATTTCATCATCAATATTTCAATCTCTAAAAATAAGAACTTAAGAAAACATAGCCACAATACCATTATCACACACAATAAATTAAACAGTAATTCCTTAATATTATCTAATACCCAATCCATGTAATTTTCTCATATTATCTCCAAAAAATATCTTTTTTTTTTTGTTTCTATGTGTTATGTATGTCTCTCTCTCTCTCTCTTTTTCTTTTTTTTTTTTTTTTTTTTTTAAGAGATGGGGTCTTCCTCTGTTGCCCAGGCTGGAATGCAGTGGCACAATCATAGCTCATTGCAGCCTCAAAGTTCTGGGTTCAAGTGATTCTCCCACCTCGGCCTCCTCAGGCACATGCCATCATGCCTGGCTAATTTTTAAATTTTTGGTAGAGATGAGGTCTTGCTATGTTGAGCAGACTAGTCTCAAATTTCTGGCCTCAAGCAATCCTCCCACCTAGGCCTCCCAAAATGCTAGGATTACAGGCATGAGCCACCACACCCAGCCTGTCTTAAGTCTTCAAGTCTTCTTGAATCTATACTTTTCCTGCTCCATTTTTCTTCAGACCATTTATTTCTTGAAGAAATTGAGTCATTTGTCTTGGAGAATTTCCCATCTTTTTTATTTGATGTTTTATATCCTTACGGTGTCAATTTGCATGCTTCTCGGTTTTTCATATTTCTCACAAACCAGCAGTTAGAAAATTGTTAAATTCAGGTTCAATTATTTTGACAAGAATATTTCTTTTTTTTTTTTTTTTTTTTTTTTTGAGACGGAGTCTTGCTCTGCCGCCCAGGCTGGAGTGCAGTGGCCAGCTCTCAGCTCACTGCAAGCTCCGCCTCCCGGGTTCACGCCATTCTCCTGTCTCAGCCTCCCCAGTAGCTGGGGCTACAGGCACCCGCCTCATCGCCCGGCTAGTTTTTTGTATTTTTTAGTAGAGACGGGGTTTCACCATATTAGCCAGGATGGTCTTGATCTCCTGACCTCGTGATCCGCCCGTCTCGGCCTCCCAAAGTGCTGGGATTACAGGCTTGAGCCACCGCGCCCGGCCTGGCAAGAATATTTCTTAAGTGATGTTGTATACTTCCTGTTACATCCTGTCAGGAGGGATTAATGTCTGGCTGCCCCACTGTTAATAACGCAAAAGTGGTACAGAAGGTTCAAAGGTTGTCAGCCTCATCTATCCATTGCAAAGTTTCTTATCAACCATTCACCTAATAATTTTAGCAACCACTGATGATTTTTGCCTAGATCTGTTATTTTATTAGAGATTAAGTTCATTTTTAATCCTGCAAGACAGGTATTTTTAAACACCATCCTGAGATGGGATCTAGGTCTCAAAAATATGTATGTTATGACCTATTGTATATTTTCACAAGAATAATTGACCTTTTAGCCTTATTTTCCTAAGACTATCAGCGTTCTGCCACCTCATAAGGCCCATTTAGAATCATTTTGCTACTTAGAGTCACATTTTTATTAATCTATGTGGAATTTTTATCCATGCTGCAATCCCTAAATAATTCATAAAAAGGAAGAAGGCAGGAGGGGACACAGAAAAGATATTATATCACCCATCCTGATAAATGCCTTAGTAAGCCATTTCGACATCTTCAAGTCCTTTTAAACTTCATGCCCAGGCTTTTACATTAGAAAAAGATATTATTTTAGTCTCAGGGGTTCTATATCTATTTTTATTTATTCCACGTTCACTGTAGCTTCTGTCCTGAGCCAAGATCTGAAGGTCAACAGAGGGGAAGGCCTGGGTTCTATTCTCCAGGGGTTCACAATCACCTACCCTGATGTAACAGAGAAATTCCCAGAAGGCTCCTGGAACACAGGAAAGAGACACTCTCAGACTACAGAATCAGGGGTAGCATCTCAAAGGAGATGTTCAGCAGAGTTTTGAAGGATGAGCAGAAAGTAAGGGGAGGGCATTCCAAGAAAAAAGAAAACCCATAAACAAGCAAGGAGACAGAAAAGAATAGGCCCTTTCAGAGCACTGCACATGGTTTTGAATGACTGGGAGAGCAACGCTTATGACTGGGAGGGGTAGCTGTGCTGGAGCAGTGACAGGGATAGGCCATGAGGAGCCAGGCCAAAGAGTTAGGATGTCTCTGAAGGACTTACAGCAGAAGAATGGCAGAGTCTGATTGATCTTGTCTTGTTCCCCAGTACATTTTCTTCCTCCTTTTTCCTATTTGGGTGAAAGTCACAAAATAAAAAATTAACTTTTTTAAGGTGAACAATTCAGTGGCATTGAGTACATTCATAATGTTGTGCAACCACCACCTCTATCCAGTTCTAAAACATTTGCATCACCCTAAAAGGAAATTCTATACCCATTAAGCAATTACTCCGCATTCCCCTCTCCCCCCAGCCCCTGATAACCTACAGACAGCTTTCTTTTATTTTATTTATTTATTTATTTATTTATTTTTTAATTATACTTTAAGTTCTAGGGTACATGTGTATAACGTGCAGGTTTGTTACATATGTATACTTGTGCCATGTTGGTGTGCTGCACCCATCAACTCGTCCGCACCCATCAATTCGTCATTTATATCAGGTATAACTCCCAGTGCAATCCCTCCCCCCTCCCCCCTCCCCATGATAGGCCCCAATGTGTGATGTTCCCCTTCCCGAGTCCAAGTGATGTCATTGTTCAGTTCCCACTTATGAGTGAGAACATGCGGTGTTTGGTTTTCTGTTCTTGCGATAGTTTGCTGAGAATGATGGTTTCCAGCTGCATCCATGTCCCTACAAAGGACGCAAACTCATCCTTTTTTATGGCTGCATAATATTCCATGGTGTATATGTGCCACATTTTCTTAATCCAGTCTGTCACAGATGGACATTTGGGTTGATTCCAAGTCTTTGCTATTGTGAATAGTGCCGCAATAAACATACGTGTGCATGTGTCTTTAGAGCAGCATGATTTATAATCCTTTGGGTATATACCCAGTAGTGGGATGGCTGGGTCATATGGTACATCTAGTTCTAGATCCTTGAGGAATCGCCATACTGTTTTCCATAATGGTTGAACTAGTTTACAATCCCACCAACAGTGTAAAAGTGTTCCTATTTCTCCACATCCTCTCCAGCACCTGTTGTTTCCTGACTTCTTAATGATTGCCATTCTAACTGGTGTGAGATGGTATCTCATTGTTGTTTTGATTTGCATTTCTCTGATGGCCAGTGATGATGAGCATTTTTTCATGTGTCTGTTGGCTGTATGAATGTCTTCTTTTGAGAAATGTCTGTTCATATCCTTTGCCCACTTTTTGATGGGCATCAAAATTTTTGATTGTTTTTTTCTTGTAAATTTGTTTGAGTTCTTTGTAGATTCTGGATATTAGCCCTTTGTCAGATGAGTAGATTGCACAAATTTTCTCCCATTCAACCTACAGACAGCTTTCTATCCCTGTGGATTGATCTATCCACTCAGCACATTTTCTTTTTAAAATTTATTCAAGTAAAATGGATTTATTATAGAAGAACCAAGATAGAGATGAACAGAAAGAAAAATAATTATTGCTATCATCTTAGCATCATGGGTAAATTTTGTATGCTGTGTATTCTTCTAAACAATTTTCTAAGCCTTCTCCCTCTCCTCACCTCAGCATGTCACCCAACCCCCATATATTTCACAAGGTCCTCCAACCTTCTAGCGTCTCCCCAACCTTTGAGATATAAAAGAATCCTGCTCAAACCCCTATCCTATGAATGTCATGAAACCCAAGTCCCTATCAATATCTCTGAAGGGTCTCATATTGGGCCAGATGTATGTTTCTTTTGATCACCTCTACCTCTGATTTTCTGCCTTGATCTCCACCCCTCATTATACTTCCTGCGCACCTTGCCCTTTCTTCTACAACACATCACCCTGTTGGACACTTTCTCAACCTCTTCTCTCCCCAAAAGATGGCCCAAATATGGTTGTGTGTTTAGCCGTTTAGCAACCTTTTAGGAAAGATTTGGGGGCTAGAGGGGCTAGCTTATATTGAAGCTCAGAAAACATCTTGAAACTAAGTATTCCCAGTTCTTTTGAGAGTCCACCAGTCATTCCTGGCACTGGACAATTCTCACTGGCCATGCTTCCGCCAGCTGCTCACCCTCTCCCCCCTTCCCTTCCTCCCCTTTTCATTTTCCAGATTTAATCTCCTCTAGCTGTAAACTCCAAAGCACTTATTGCCAATTTCCATTTCCTTTTGTGCAAGGCAATTTGTTGCTCCTTTTGTTTGCTCCAGCTGACAGAGATTCTAAATTATTCTGCTAACTCAAAACAGTCTCTCCCTATCAGAACGCTAGTGCCAGCTTGTCAAGCTAACATTTTTCCCCCCTACTGGCTGCATTTCCAGATTACCTTATTTTTTTAAATGTCCTTCCTTAATTTGTCCAGGAGGTTTTCAGAATTTGTTGTTGTTTTTAACTTTTATTTTAAGTTCAGAGGTACATGTGAAGGTTTGCTATACAGGTAAATTGCATGTCACAGGGCCTTTGTGCACAGATTATTTTGTCACCCAGGTAATAAGCACAGCATCCGATAGGTAGTTTTTCGATCCTCTCCATCCTCCCTCCCTCCACCCTCAAGTAGGCCCCGGTGTCTGTTGTTCCTTCTTTATGTCCATGAGGACTCAGTGTTCAGCTCCTGCTTGTAAGTGAGAACATGTGGTATTTGGTTTTCTGTTCCTGCTTTAATTTGCTTAGGATAATGGCTTCTAGCTCCATCCATGTTGGGTTTTCAGGTTCTTACTGGAAAACTCCCAATAAAAAACTAAGTAAATAGGCCAGGCATAGTAGCTCATGCCTGTATTCCCAGCACTTTGGGAGGCTGAGGTGGGTGGATCACTTGAGGTCAGGAGTTTGAGACCAGCCTGGCCAACATGGTGAAACTCTGTCTCTACTAAAAATACAAAACTTAGCCAGGTGTGGTGGCACATGCCTGTAATCCCAGCTATTCAGGAGGCTGAGACAGGATAATTGCATGAACCCAGGAGGTGGAGGTTGCAGTGAGCCGAGATTTCACCACTGCACTCCAGCCTGGGCGACAAAGCAAGACTCCATCTCAAAAAAAAAAAAAAAAAACTAAGTAAATAAATACATCCTTCTTTAAATTTTTGTTGTTGTTGTTCCTACCCATTCTTCTACTTCTTTTGAAGTGGCTACATATATCCCCTGTTTTTGGTCACTGAGGTTTCCAATTCTTTATTATTATAAGCAGCTTAAAATATATCCTTAATTATTTCTTAGCTATACATTCCTAGGAAAACACCCTCTATAAGGACTGTATACATTTGTAGACCTAACCATGTTTGACAATGCCTGAATCTTCTTTGCAGTGCATATATTAATCCTTGTTTTTTCTTTGTGGTTTTAATTTGCATTTTTTTGACTAAACGTGAAGGTGATAAATGCTTGAGGTGACAGATACCCCAATTACACTGAGTTGATCATTATGCCTTGTATGTTTGTATCAAAATATCACATTACCTCATAAGTATGTACAGGTATATACCCACAAAAATTTTAAACCATAATAAATTTAAAAAGTTGAACATTTTTCATGCTTGGGTCATCTTGGGTTTTTCCTTATGTAAAATGCCTTTTCTAGTCAATTATATATTTTCTTTTTCTTTTTCTTTTTTTTTTTTTTTTTTGAGACAGCACCTCGCTGTGTAGCCCAGACTGGAGTGCAGGGTGCCATCTCAGCTCACTGCAACCTCTGCCTCCCGGGTTCAAGCGATTCTCCTGCCTCAGCCTCCCAGATAGCTGGGACTACAGGTGTGTGCCACCACACCCAACTAATTTTTTGTATTTTTAGTAGAGACGGGATTTCACCATATTAGCCAGGATGGTCTCAATCTCCTGACCTCATGATCCTCCCGCCTCGGCCTCCCAAAGTGCTGTGATTACAGGCGTGAGCCACCGCGCCCAGCCCTCTTTTTCTTTTTAATTTAATTTTGTTTTTAGGCTAGTCAAGTGAAGCAGTGTGAGTGGAGAATTATTTTCATCTATTTGATTTGAAGAAAATCTTTGAATGTTAAAGAGAAGAATCTTTGGTCGTGATGTGGTGGCTCAAGCCTGTAATCTTAACACTTTGGGAGGCTGAAGTGAGAGGATCATTTGAGCCCAGGAGTTTAAGACGAGCTTGGGCAACATAGTGAGACTCCATCTCTATAAAAAATGAAAAAGTTAGCTGGGCATGGTGGCGCATGCCTGTAGTCCAAGCTACTTGGGAGGATGAGGCAGGAGAATTGCTTGAGCTCAAGAGTTCGGGTGATTCACTGCACTCCAGCCTCAGCAACAGAGTGAAACTCTGTCAAAGAAGAAAAGAAAAACGAAAAGAAAGAATCTTTGGTTAAAGATACTTTCCTCCAATGTAATTCGTCTTTCAACTTAGTTTATGATAAATTTTGCTACATAAAAGTTTTACATTTTCATACAACCAGATCTATCATCCTTTATACTTTAAGCCTTTAGTTTCATGTTTACAAAGTCATCCCTTATCCCCAACATTTTATAAATATTCACCTGTATTTTCTTGTACTTACATTAAAATGTTTAATCCTCTGGAATTTATCTTAGTGCACTATGTGAGTTTGGATTTAACTTTGTTTTAATGATTAAACAGTTCATCTTAAAACTCTCTCCACTGACATGAGGCAGCAGATTTATTATACACTAAACTCTTATACACATTTGAATATATTTCTGAACTGTCTCTTTTTTAGCTAAAACAGCAATGTTTTAGTTGTTATATCTTGCTAGTTCACATTAATATGTGGTAGGAAAAGAACTTTTCACTACTCTTCTTCCTAAAAGTGTGCTTGACATTCTTCATTTATTTTTCTAAACAAACCTTAAAATAGTTTTTTTTTCACATTCTAAAAAGAGTTCCCAGGTATTTTTATTGGGATTTTGTTAAATGTATAGGTTTAGCTTGAGGAAATTTAATACCTTTACAATATTAAATTTTCTAATTACAGAATGTAGACTGCCTCTCCCTGTATTCAAATTTCTTTTTAGATTTCATGGTAAAGTTTTGTAGATATGTGCATTTATCATTAAGTTTATTCCTAGGTGCTTTGATTTTTTTTATTGCTGTCATATATGAGTTCTTTCTTCCATTATCTACCTTAACAGAGTATTGCTGATATATAAGAGAGCTATTAGTTTTTTAATATTTCTGTTATAATCGCCAAACTTTCTGAGTGTCTCAAGTCTAATAGTTTTTCAAGCAACCATATCATTTTGGAAAAACGATAATTGTATCTCTTCCTATCAAATATTTATACCTCCCTCATTTCCTTCTCTCGTTGTTACATTGATGAGCACTTCCAGAATAATGTTAAATAATGGTAATTATAGTTGAATTACTAACATCAATGGAAATGCTTCTAATATTTTATTGCTAAGTATAATATTGGCTATTGGTTTTTAACATATGAAATGTTAACTTTGATTTTTCTTAAATCAAAACTATATGTTGAGAGGAGTGACATTAGCTATGTGACAGAGTAGTATGTGTCTGCAACCTCCATCCCTTTCAATAGCAGAAGGAAAACTGGAAAATTCACAAATATGTGAAAATTAAACAACACTCTTGAACTCTGTCAAAAAAGAAATCAAAAAGGAAATCTAAAAATACCTTGAGACAAAAATGAAAACACAACACGTCAAAACTTACGGGATACAGCAAAAGCAGTATTAAAAGGGAAGTTCATAGCGAAAAATGCCTACATTTAAAAAGAAGAAAGGCCAGGCACAGTGGCTCACACCTGTAATCCCAGCACTTTGGAAAGCAGGCAAATCACTTGAACTTAGGAGATTGAGACCAGCCTGGGAAATCTGGGGAAACTCCATCTCTATAACAGATACAAAAATTAGCCAGGTATGCTGATACATGCTTGTAGTCCCAGCTACTTAGGAGTCTGATGTGGGAGGATGGCTTAAACTTGGGGAGGCTGAGGCTGCAGTGAGCCAAGATCAGGTCCCTGCATTCCAGCCTGGCCAATAGAGCCAAAACCTGTCTCAAAAATAAAATAAAATAACGATTTCGACAACCTAACTTAACAAGCCAAGGAATTTTTTTAAAAAGAATAAACTAAGCCCAAAATTACCAGAAGGAAGAAAATAACAAAGATTACAGCAGAGATAAATAAAATAAGACAAAATAGAACAATAGAAACAAATTAATAAAACTGAGAGTTTTTTTTTAAAGATAAAACAAAATTGACAAACTCTTAGCTAGACTAGGAAAGAAAAGAGAAAAGACTGAAATAAATACAATCAGAAATGAAAGAAAAATAGATGTCACAGAAATAAAAAGGATCATAAGAGACTATTATGAACTATTATATGCCAAAAACAAGCTGGACAATGTAGAAAAAAATAATGAATTTCTAGACACATACAACCTACTGAGACTAAATGCAAGTCTGAACAGATTTATAACTAGTATGAAGATTGAGTCAGTAACCAAAAGTCTCCCAACAACAGCAACAAAAATACCTAAGGCCAGATGGCTTCACTGGGGAATTCTACCAAACATTTAAAGAAGAATTAACATCAATCCTTCTCAAGCTCTCCCAAAGAATTGAAGAAGGAACACTTCCAAACTCATTT
This sequence comes from Rhinopithecus roxellana, assembly GCF_007565055.1. Taxonomy (NCBI): domain Eukaryota; kingdom Metazoa; phylum Chordata; class Mammalia; order Primates; family Cercopithecidae; genus Rhinopithecus; species Rhinopithecus roxellana. Next base: position 54,627,693 of record NC_044563.1, on the reverse strand, counting down.
TATGAATATAGCACTACCCCAATACCAAAGCTAGATGAAGACATCACAAGAAAAAAAAAGTACAGGCCAATATCCCTGATGAATATAGATGCAAACACTTAACAAAATGCTAGTGAACCAAATCCAATAGCAAATTGAAAAGATCATACATCATGACCAAGTGAGATTCATCCCTGGGATGCAGGGATGGTTCAAAATATGCAAATCAATAAATTTAATATACCACATTAACAGAATAAAAGATAAAAATCACATGATCCTCTGAATAGGTGCAGAAAAACCATTTAACAAAGTTTAACACCCTTTCATGATAAAAGCTCTCAACAAACTAAGACCAGAATGAATTTACCTCAACATAATAAAGGCTAAAAATGAAAAGTCCTCAGCTCATATCACACTAATGGTGAAAACAGAAGAACAAGGCAAGGATGCCTCCTCTCACCACTTCTGTTCAACATAGTACTGCAAGTCCTAGCCAAAGCAATTAGGGAAGAAAAAGAAATAAAAGGATCCAAATCAGAAAGAAAAAGTAAAATGTTCCCTGTCTGCAGATGACACAATCTCATATGTAGAAAACCCTAAAGACACTATCCAAAATAAATAAATAAATAAATAAATAACCTGTTAGAACTAATAAATAAATCCAATGAAGTTGCAGGGCACAAAATATAAAAATCAATTGCATTTTTGTATGCTTACTATCTGGAAAGGAAATTAGGAAAATAATTTAATTTACAATAGCACCAAAAAGAATGAGATACCGGCCGGGCACGGAGGCTCACGCCTGTAATCCCAGCACTTTGGGAGGCCGAGACGGGTGGATCACCTGAGGTCAGGAGTTTGAGATTAGCCTGGCCAACATGGCGAAACCCTGTCTCTACTAAAAATACAAAAATTAGCTGGGCGTGGTGGTGGGCACCTGTAATCCCAGCTACTGGGGAGGCTGAGGCAGGAGAATCGCTTGAACCCAGGAGGCAGAGGTTGCAGTGAGCCGAGATTGCACCATTGCACTCCAGTCTGGGTGACAGAGCAAGAATCCATCCCAAAAAAAAAAAAAGAATGAGATACCTAGAACTAAACTTGACTAAAAGGGTGAAAAGTTATATACTGAAAACTCAAAACATTGATGAAAGAAATTAAATAAGACATAAGTAAATGGAAAGACATCTATTGCTTAAAGATTGGAAAACTTGGTATTGTTAAAATGTCTATACTACCCAAAGTGATCTACACCTTCAATGCAATCCCTATCAAAATTCCAATGGTGGCTGGGTGCTGTGGCTCACGCCTGTAATCCCAGCACTTTTGGAGGCCAAGGCGGGTGGATAACCTGAGGTTGGGAGTTTGAGACAAGCCTGACCAACATGGAGAAACCCCGTCTCTACTAAAAATACAAAATTAACCAGGCATGGTGGCGCACGCCTGTAATACCAGCTACCTGGGAGGCTGAGGCAGGAGAATTGCTTGAATCTGGGAGGCAGAGATTGCAGTGAGCCAAGATAGCACCATTGCACTGCACTCTGGGCAACAAGAGCAAAACTCCATCTCAAGAAAAAGAAAAAAAGAACAAAGCTGGAGTTATCACACCTCCTGATTTCAAAATATATTACAAAGCTAATATATTAGAATATATTACAAATCAAAACAGCATGGTACTGGCACAAAGACAGACATATAGACTGATGGAATAGAATAGAGAGCCCAGAAATAAATCCACATATACACAGTCAATTGATCTTTGATATGGATTTCAAGGATACACAATGTGGAAAAGATAGTCTTTTCAACAAATTTTCAAAAAATGGTGTTGGAAAAACTGGATATCCACGTGCAAAAGAAAGAAATTTTCAGCCTGGGCAACAAAGTGAGACCTCTTCTGTAGTACCAAAAGCAAAGGCAACAAAAACAAAATAAGTAAATGGGACTATATCAAACTAAAAAGCTCTGCACAGCAATGGAAAAAACTCAACAGAGTGAAAAGGCAACCTAAAGAATGGAAGAAAATATTTGCAAACCATATAACTGATAAAGGATTAATCTCTAAAATATATAAGAAACTTCTACAATTCAATCGTTAAAAAAAAGAACCAAAACCTAATACCCTAATACACTATTGAAAAACAGGCAAGGACCTGACTTCAACAGACATTTCTTCAAAGCAGACATATAAATGGCCAATAGGCATATGAAAAAATGTTCAACAACATCGCTAATCATCAGGGAAATGCAAATCAAAACCACAATGAGCTATCACCTCCCACCTGCCAGGACAGCCATTATCAAAAAGACAAAAGATAACAATTGTTGGTAAGGATGTGGAGAAAAGGAAACCCTTGCACACCATTGGTGAGAATGCAAAATGGTATAGCTGCTATGGAAAACAGAATGAAATTTCTCCAAAAAACTAAAAATAGAACTGCCATTTGACTCAGCAATTCCACTTCTGGATGTTTAAAAAGAATTGAAATTAGGATCTTAAAGAAATATTAGCATTCCCATGTTCACTGCAGCACCATTCACAACAACCAAGATGTACAAACAACCTAAATGTCCATCAACAGATGAACAGATAAAGAAAATGATGGTACATACAGACAATGGAATACTATTCAGGAGGACACTCTACAATATGTGACAACATGAATGAATAATGAGGATATTATGCTAAGTGAAACAAGCCAGGTACAGAAAGACAAATATGGCACAATTCTACCTAGTCCAATTCACAGAATCAAAGAGTGAAATGGTGGTTACCAATGACTGGAGGAGAGAAAAATTAAGAGTTAATAATCACGGGGCATAAAGTTTCAGTCAAGCAAGATGATTAAGTGTAGAGATCTGTTGTACGGCATTGAACCCATAGTCAATAATAATGTAAAGTTAAAATTTTGTTGACCGGGCACAGTGGCTCATGCCTGTAATTCCAGCACTTTGGGAGGCCAAGACAGGTGGATCACCTGAGGTCAGGAGTTCGAGACCAGCCTGGCCAACATGGTGAAACCCTGTCTCTACTAAAAATACAAAAAATTAGCCGCGGGTGGTGGTGGGCAACTGTAATCCCAGTTACGTGGGAGGCTGAGACAGGAGAATCACTTGAACCTGGGAGACGGAGGTTGCAGTGAGCCAAGATTGCACCACTTCACTCCAGCCTGGGCAACACAGCGAGACTCCATCTCAAAAAGTAAATAAATAAATAATGACTTATCGAATGTGAGATGTGAAGGAAAGACAGGAGTTCAAGAGAACTGCCCAGTTCTTTGTTTTGTGACATTTACCAAGACAGGGTCACAGGAAGAAAAGCAGGTTTGGTGGGGGTTGGGGGGGCAGTATAGAGGATGAATCAATTTTAGCAATATTATATTTGACATCCTGAGTTGAACATCCAGCTAGAGACAGGTAAACAGTTATACACATAGATCTGGAGCAGAGATTTGGGCCTCAGATATTGATTTGGCAATGATCAGTGCATAGAAGATAGCTAAATGTGGAGAGTGAGGATACAAGAAAGAAGGCTGAAAATGGAACCACAGAGAATAGCCAGTTTTAAGAGATGGAAAAAAGGAAGACGTCCTTAAGAAGACACAGCCAGAGAGGTAGGAATAGAACCTATTCTGTGGATCAGGAAAACAAAAGGAGGACAGAGTTTCGAGTAGAACATAGCCAGTTGTGTCAGATGGTCCAGTAAGACGACTAGAAAGGGTTCTTTGGATTTGCCAAGACCTTTTTGATGACCTTGGCAAAAGCAATTTCAGTAGAAAAGTGGGGGTGAATTCTGCCTGTGTTGTGTATTGGGCATAACCTCATGCTGCCTGTCACATTCCTTCAACTGCTTTCTTCTCTCCAAAGACACCACTCGCCTCTCACTACTCTCGACCTTTGCTGACTTCCCTGAGTTGCCTGAAGTCAGAACTGAAGTCCTAGACTGCATGGCCTACACACGCTCCCTTCCACATAAAATTGCTCCTCCACTTTCAGACAGAATTAAACATTTGTCATACCTACCACAGGGCATGAAATCTTGCTTCCTGAGCTGGTGCCAGTGGACCAGATGATGCACCATGGAAGTTACACAGCAGAAGTAGGAGGGACAAACCTTGACAAATGGGAAATAGGAGCCAGAAGTGAGGCAAACAGATATGTTTTTCTCATTGTTCCCTTGCATTTTAAGGTGTGATTGCTCCTTGCAGCCATGCCAGAGAACCCCCATGGCTGAAGGACACTACCTGCTAAGTCACCTGCCGTTTCTCATCATGGCTTGTTGGAAGCAGGGACCAGCATTGTAACACATCATCCTGCCTCTGTGACTTGTCTTCATTTTTCCTTTCTAAGCTCCCAGAGAGGCAATCAGCACCTGAATCCTGACCCCAGGCTCTGTAATCTAGAGAACCTGGGCTGAGACACAGTTAGTGAGACAAGCTGTAAGTTGAATAGGATGTAAGATGTAGAGAAAGGCAGTGTAGACAATATTTTCAAGAAATTCCCGTCCCTGTGAAGGAAAGGAAAAAAAGTGGATTTTGGGGAGGGAGAGGAAACAGGTCCCAAAATTGTTTAGAAGGTGCCTATAAAGCTGATACAGGCTTTGGTTAAACTTTTGCTATAAGAAAGAACATTTAAATTAACTCTTCATTTAGACAACTTGAGACAATAGGCTCTCTAGAGCATGTGTTCTATTGTCCTGATGTTTCAATATGATGTAATGAGAAAGGGAATAAAAAGGAGGGTACCATAACAGAGTGAATAGGAATTAGATTTGAGAAAGGCAGACTTGGACTAGGTAGAGAATTGTCAGATTAGAAGATGAAAGGAATATTAAACATCCATGTTAGAGCAACTATTGATCTGGCTCAGACTCATATATTTACTGTATTCCCCAGGTCAGGTTATCCAAAGAACATAGCAATATCATTTTATTTATAGATGACTATCAAAAGTCCTAGTAACATACAGCAAAAACTATCATCCAAAGATGTGTGTTTACTTTGCTACAACAGAACCAGCCTTTAACCCAATTCAACTTAACAAATATTTATTTGCCCCTGTCATGCTGGGGCTCTGTGGAAGTAGGGTGGTTGGGGACACAGGGACCCTTCTCAGATGAATAAGATCCACTGATAAACTAAAGATGACTATACTTTCAGAGTTAGAAATAAAATAGAGCACACAGATTATTATCATTGAAGGTCCGTGATGGTTAATTTTATGTGTCCACTTGACTGGGTTAAGAGATACCCAGATCACTGGTAAAACATGATTTTTGGGTGTGTCTGTGAGGGCGTTTCCAGCAGAGATCAGCATTCCAATCAGTAGACTGAGTAAAGAAGATCCCCTTGCCAATGTGAGCAAGCATCATCCCGTCTGGTGAGGTCCTGGATAGAACAAAAAATCAGAGGAAGGGTGCATTTGCTCTCTCTTTCTGGGACATCAACCCTCTCTCTTGCTCTGGGACATCAGAGCTCCAGATTTTCTGCCTTTGGACTCTGGGACTTACACTAGTGGCCTCCCAGTTTCTCAGCCTTTGGCCTTGGACTTTAGAGTAACACCATCAGCTTCCCTGGTTCTCAAGCCTTCAAATTCAGACTGAATTAACCACCTGCTCTCCTGGTTCTCCAGCTCAAAGACAGCATATCATTGGACTTCTCAGCCTCTATAATTGCATGAGTCAATTCCCATAGTAAATCCCCTCTTGTGTAGCTAAATATATTCTGTTGGTTCTGTTTCTCCAGTGAACCCTAATACAAGATTGGATAAAATAAAAGCCATAAAGAAGATACAAACAAAATTCTAAGGAGGTCCTAAGCAGGGAGAGATTATGCTAGTGGAAAATAATTAAGAAAAGCTTAATTGAGAGAGGTGACACGCTTCTTAAACATAATTTTAATGGTTGGATATGAGGAGAGGCTAGGCAGATATAAGAGTAAATCCAAAGGCATGGAAGCAGGAAATAACAGAGTAGAATTGAAGAATGATAGACTTTGACAGTTTTGAAGGATATATCCAAGAACTTTTAGAACCCTAAATGTTCCTATATACCACTATATCAAGAAATTTTTCTCATAAAGTGCACACCTGATGCTGAGTATATAGCTACCAAGCTACACATGCTGTAAAGGATGGACCATTAGCCAGGCTAGCTTAGCAACTAACTATGTGACTTGCTTTTTTTAAGTAATAAACACTAGAAATTGATTTCTCCTAGTTCTGGAAGTCTGAGATCAGGGTGTTGGCATGGTCAGGTTCTGATGAGGGATTTCTGGGTTGCAGGCCGCTGACCTCTCATTGCATCCTCACATGTTAGAGAGCAGAGCTCACCAGCCTGCCTCTTCATGTCCATGTCCTAATGCACAGGATTTAGATTTAGGTCTCAGAAAAATGACACATGACCACCGTTTACTCAGGAATGGTAAAAAAAAAACCTTGAATGTTAAATCCATAAATATCTACTGCCCACAGCAGTTCCATTTGGCTGCAGTGCTCAGCATGAATCATCCCAGAGATGAATCCTACTTATTTTAAGATGAATGAGAACATTCTATCATTTGTTGGAAACTTCTTAATATTTCTTCTACTTTGATGAATCACTTCTGCATGAATATACCCAGTGTTTTGTCTTCTCTCCTGTCCCACCTCTTAGCTAAAACAAAGGGAAAATGGATTTGCAGATCAAGAACTGGAGAGGTCCAGCCCTTCAGAAGGCCTCGTAGGCCTCTTCCGACCATCGAAAGAGTGGCCCATAGTAGCTTCCCAACCATAGGTCAAGAAATGCTGTCTTTTTTTTGAGATGGAGTCTCGTTCTTGTTGTCCAGGCTGGAATACAATGGTGCAATCTCGGCTCACTGCAACTTCTGCCTCCCAGGTTCAAGTGATTCTCCTGCCTCAGCCTCCTGAGTAGCTGGGATTACAGGTGCCTACCACCACACCTGGCTAATTTTTGTATTTTTAGTAGAGATGGAGTTTCACCGTGTTGGCCAGGCTAGTCTCGAGCTCCTGCCCTCAGGTGATCTGCCCGTCTTGGCCTCCCAAAGTGCTGGGATTACAGGCGTGAGCCACCGTGCCTGGTCTGAAATACTGTTTTAAGTACAAGCCTTAGAGATAAGCATGACCTTACGATATTGACTGGGGGAAAAAACCTCTAACCTTGGTCATATCCCAGCTTCTCTCTCCTGCTGCCTCTGGTAGCCTTTAAGCTGTAGAAGAAGAGATTGCAGAAAGAAATACATTTAAGCTGGGCACGGTGACTCACGCCTGTAATCCCAGCACTTTGGGAGGCCGAGGTGGGTGGAACACCAGAAACGGGAGTTCAAGACCAGCCTGACCAACATGGAGAAACCCCATCTCTACTAAAAATACAAAAAATTAGCCGGGCGTGGTGGTGTATGCCTGTAATCCCAGTTACTCAGGAGGCTGTGGCAGGACAATCACTTGAACTCGGGAGGCAGAGGTTGCAGTGAGCCGAAGTCATGCCACTGCACTCCAGTCTTGGCAACAACAGTGAAACTCCATCTCAAAAAAAGAAAAAGAAACACATTTAAGATTGCACAAAACAATGACAAAAACAACAGCACAACCCCACAAAACCGTGGTCTCCACCACTTGACTCACTGCCAGAAACAGTAGGCACTGGCCAGGCACAGTACTGCAGAACCCGGGAGGCGGAGGTTGCATTGCACTCCAGCCTGGGTAATAGAGTGAGACTCTATCTCAAAAAAAAAAAAAAAAATAGTAGGCACTGAAAGAACAAGAAGCAATGACCAGGAAGAACCTCTGTCCACAAAGCAAAGCCCTGATGAATAACTGACTAACTGAAACCTAACTAGGTTTCCAGAAGCTGCAACTGAGGGCTTCAGCAGGCAAGAGCCATGATCAGAGCACTGAGGATTTGAGAAGAAATAAGCACCGATTTGACTCATGGCCATTATCTTGAGATACTAATACTGCAAATCCAATTCTGACAAAAGCCTCCAAAACCAAAAAGACAATGTCCAACTTATTAGAAAAATAGTTCGGCTGGGCGCGGTGGCTCAAGCCTGTAATCCCAGCACTTTGGGAGGCCGAGACGGGCGAATCACGAGGTCAGGAGATCGAGACCATCCTGGCTAACACGGTGAAACCCCGTCTCTACTAAAAATACAAAAACTAGCTGGGCGAGGTGGCGGGTGCCTGTAGTCCCAGCTACTCGGGAGGCTGAGGCAGGAGAATGGCGTAAACCCGGGAGGCGGAGCTTGCAGTGAGCTGAGATCTGGCCACTGCACTCCAGTCCGGGCGACAGAGCGAGACTCCGCCTCAAAAAAAAAAAAAAAAGAAAAATAGTTTTCTGTCCTCTTGGTGTTGTAACACATTGAATGGATACTGCAAAAAGAATTAAAGCTGTGCTTGAGAACATTGCTTAAATCATGAATTAAAAAGGGAGACAGAATTTTTTTTTTTTCAGTAATCCTTAAACTTCATCTCTAAAGGCCTTAAAATATGTAAATTGATAAGACTATTGGTCAGCGGGCAGATAGCTTGGGCCCAGGAGTTTGAGACCAGCTTTGGCAACATGGAGAAACCTTGTATCTACTAAAAATAGAAAAATTAGGCTGGGCGTGATGACTCATGCCTGTAATCCCATCACTGTGGGAGGCCGAGGCGGGCAGATCACCTGAGATCGGGGGTTCGAGACCAGCCTGACCAAAATGGAGAAACTCTGTCTCTACTAAAAATACAAAATTAGCCAGGCCTGGCAGCTACTCGGGAGGCTGAAGCAGGAGAATCACTTGAACCTGGGAGCTGGATGTTGTAGTGAGCTGAGGTTGAGCCAATGCACACCAGCCTGGGCAAGAAAGAAAGAGAAAAGAAAAGAGAAAAATTAGCTGGGTGTGGTTCTGTTGTCCCAGCTACTTGGGAGGCTGAGGTGGGAGGATCATCTGAGTCCAGGACACAGAGGTTGCAGTGAGCTGAGGTCACACCACATTACTCTACTCCATACTGGGCCACAAACCAAGACTCTGTCGGAAAAAAATAAAAAAAGGAAGGCTACATAGGGCTGGGCATGGTGGTTCAAGCCTGTAATCCTAGCACTTTGGGAGGCAAGAGGATCACTTGAGCTCAGGAGTTCAAGACCAGCCTGAGCAACATAGTGAGATCTTGCCTCTACAAAAAATTTTAAAATTAGCCAGATGTGATGGCACACACCTGTGGTCCCAGCTACTCAGGAGGCTGAGACAGGAGGATTGCTTGAGCCCAGGAGGTCGAGGCTGCAGCGAGCTATGATCACACCACTGTATTCCAGCCTGAGTGACAGTAAGACCCTGTCAAAAAAAGAAAAAAAAAGAAGGCTACATAGAAACATGAGTAAATGATCCTTAAATAATGTTGAGTGAAAATAATCAAAATAATAGCCTGCGTTTATTTACAATAGAATTGACAAAGAAAAATATGTACTATGAGTATGAATTAGAATGAAAATAGTTGTATTAGAATATGAGACTTGGTGTAATCTTTTTTATTTTCTTGAAAATTTTCTTTGATATTCTTAACACAGCAACTGATCAATTAAAATAAATATAATCAAATAAAGACAAACTATGGCCAGGCATGGCGGGTCATGCCTGTAATCCCAGCACTTTGGGAGGCTGAGGCAGGCAGATCACTTGAGGTCAGGAGTTCGAGACCAGCCTGGCCAACATGGCGAAATCCCGTCTCTACTAAAAAAATAAAAAATAAAAAATAAAAAAATAAAAAATTAGCTGGGCGTGGTGGCATGCGCCTGTAGTCCTAGTTACTCAGGAGGCCAAGGTATGAGAATTGCTTGAACCCGGGAGGCGGAGGTTGCAGTGAGCCAAGATCGTCCCACTGCATTCCAGCCTGGGTGACAGAGCAAGACCCTGTCTCAAAAACAAACAAACAAACAAACAAACAAAATAAATAAATAAATAAATAAATAAAAACTAATGAATACCCAAATTACACATGATTACATATGAAATAATGATTTTCATGTGCTCTGTCCCATGTCCAAGTTTATAACAGAAAGTATTGATGGGAAATTTGACTTTTATGAGAAACCACAAGTAAATCACTCTAAAAACATACATTTTTTAAGAAGCTGAAAATGAGGGATTTGGTGTGAAAGTGTGGAAAGAAAACTTAACTTAAAGCAATATGTCGCCAGGCACGGTGGCTCATGCCTGTCATCCCAGCACTTTGGGAGACCGAGGTGGCAAGGTCAGTAGTTTGAGACCAGCCTGGCCAACACGGTGAAACCCCATCTCTACTAAAAATACAAAAATTAGCCAGGCATGATGGTGGGCGCCTGTAATTCCAGCTACTCAGGAGGCTGAGGCTGGAGAATCACTTGAACCTGAGAGGTGGAGGTTGCAGTGAACCGAGATTGCACCACTGCACTCCAGCCTGAGCGACGGAGTGAGACTCCATCTCAAAAAAAAAAAAAAAAAAAAAAGTACCATGTAAAATTGGACCTACCTGTGACTGAGTTAATCATCAGGTTATTAAGGATTTACCACTTATTGACTGCCCACTAGCACACTCAGTGCCTGTAACATAGTAGGCTCCAAGAAAAGATATGTTTGATGGATGGACAGATGGATGGATGGATGGATGGATGGATGGATGGATGGATGGATGGATGACTCAATCTCTGTCTTCAGAGCCCTAGAAGAAGAGACACTTGTTTGTTCTACATATATATTTTTTCATTTCTTTTAATTTTTTTATTTTTTATTTTTGTGGGTACATAGTCGGTATATATATTTGTTTCCCTCCCTCCCTTCCTTCTTTCCTTCCTTTCTTCCTTCCTTCCTTCCTTCCTTCCTTCCTTCCTTCCTTCCTTCCTTCCTTCCTTCCTCTCTCTCTTTCTCTCTTTCTTTCTTTCTTGTACTCTGTCGCCCAGGCTGCAATCTCTGTTCACTCCAACCTCTGCCTCCCAGGTTCAAGCCATCCTCCCATCTCAGCCTCCTGAGTAACTGGGCATGCACCACTACACCTGGCCAGTTCTTATATTTTTTGTAGAGATGGGGTTTTGCCACATTGTCCAGGCTGGTCCCAAATTCCTGGGCTCAAGGGATCCACCTGCTTTGGTCTCTTAAAGTGCTAGGCGTGAGCCACCACACCTGGCCTTGTTCTATATATTTCTAAGGAATGCATTTGAGACCAGGAAGTGCGGTATTAATCTCTCTTTGTTATTTTATTTTTTTGAGATAAGGTCTTGCTCTGTTGCCCAGGCTGAAGTGCAGTGGCACAATCATGGCTCACTGCAACCTCCGCCTCCTGGGCTCAAGCCATCGTCCCACCTCAGTCTCCTGAGTAGCTGGGACTATAGGCATGTGCCACCATGTCCAACTAATTTTTAAAAATTTTTTTAGAGACAGGGTCTCACCATTTTGCCCAGGCTGGTCTCGAACGCCTGGGCTCAAGTGATCAGCCCACCTCAACCTCCCAAAGTGTTGGAGTTATAGGCATGAACTGCCTGCCCTGGCCTCTTTGTTATTTTGATCAGAGAAAGTGGGTTTGGCTAAATCAAGTCCAGGCTCTTGGGGAGAAGCCCTTGGGAAGAATAGAAGTGAAAGAGGCTTCTCTGAGCTAGTCAAATGCTCTCCAGATCTTCAGACTCTGCTGTTCCCACATCGCTCGGCCCAGATGCACTTAGTTTCTTTGTGGAGTACGTAGAAGCTACAAGGAAGCAGTTTTCACATAAAATCAAGAACGATATTCTAATAAACTGACCACACATGGGAAAAGTGCTTCGAAAAAAGCGGGTTTCTCATCACCAGCCCCTGAGATGAAAGAGATATTGCCATAGTTGTTGTTACGTCAGGGAGGGAATTCTAGCTTTGAATTGGTGGTTAGATGAGAAAAACTCCTTCCAGCCTGAGATTTTGTGATTTCATTTATGAGACACTCACGCTTTCACAACTAGGCTTTCAACTGCCACCTGGAGGCTTACTTATCGAAAAGAGAATAAATGTTACTACAAATCTGAACCTGAAGAGAACGCTGTTCTTTATCATTTTGAATTTTCAGCTCCACTTGGGCCTACAGGCATCCCTTCCCTAGGTATTTCCAAGGGCAGAATCTTATAACAGACTAAATGTTATGCTCTTGCAATATCAACACAACTCAACACAGCTATAGGACAAGGACAGAAACACAGTTAGAGGAGGCTTCTTCTCTTTCTCAGCCTCAGAGATAAGGACACAAGTCATATACATGATGAAATAAATTACCACGTGAGTTAGAATTTGCCAGACAGCTAATGCAGGTGATTATTGCCATGAAAGTTGAGTCAATGAAGAGATCCCTGTGGTCTGGGGTGGAAAGGCTTTTGGGGAGGGTGTAGAATTACAGCTAGCTCTTGATGAAGAAATAACCTGGGGAAGGTAAGATGGAGCAGGAACAGATGGAGGTGAGTGTAGCTAAAGAGCCTAAGCTTTAGAGTCCAAAACACTAATTTTGAACTGTCTTCACTAGCTGTGACTGTAGCTAGTCTCTTAAAGTCTCTGACAGCAGCTTCCTGCTCTTACAACGGGGATACGCTCACCTTTCTTGAAAGCGTGCTGTTTGGATTAGAGATAATATATGTAAAGCAGCACAATAATAAACACTCACATGGCTGTTGGCATTGCTGTGGATTAGACACTGGGGTGGACCTGGTGTGGGCAGAGCACTTATGGAAGCACAGGAAGTGAGCCCAAGGCAGTGTCGAGTGTTGAGAGAACCCATGACCAGGAGTCAGCATACCTCAGTGTGAGTTCTTGATTTCATGTCACCAGGCAAATCACTTTCATTTTCTCTGGGCTTGTCTTTCCCATCTGTACAGTGAGGGTATTGGTCTGGAGAAATAATTCTCTACCCTGGCTACATAGTACATGAGGAGACTGAAAATCACATGGTGACCACTGAACAGGCCCCAGAAACAAAAACTCCTTACCTGAGAATTTAAAAGGGAGCAAATACCACCTGGTGACCATGAAACAGGCCATCCAGAGACAAAACTCCCTACCTGGGGAAAATTAGAAGTAATTAGACTTCCCTATTTTCTAAAGCAGGTATCTGGCTCCTCTGGTTTTTGGTAACAGATGTGCTCTGGATTACCTCCTAGCTGAACAGGGAGGAGTCTTTGCTGTCATCAACAAAACCTGTTGCACCTACATTAATGTGTCCAGAGAAGTGGAAACTAACGTCCAAGAAATTTCCAAACAAGCCAAATGAATACACACACTTTCCCAAAGTAACCAAAACTGGACCAAAACTTTTACTAATTGGTTTCCAAAACTCACTTGGCTTCTCCCATTCCTTGGACCTTTGTTCCTTGTCATTCTTCTTTTAATATTTGGTCCCTGGTTTTTTTTTAACATGCTCATTAAATTTATATCTTCCAGATTGCAAAGATTCCACCTACAGATGGCTATGCAATCCCAATACCAACCTGTAACAGCAACTTCCGTTTGCATGGGCCTCTTGATGGAATCTGGTTTTCCCTGTACTGAACAAATTTTTCATGACCCTTCGTTCCCTTCATGACAGAGCAAGAAAGGAAAAAATACAACCTATGCCTTCAATGCCCCCTTTCAGCAGGAAGTAGCCACACTCCACACCCCTCTTCACTGTGGTGTTTTCCCTTTCTTGAGACCCCAATTGTCAGGCCTCTGAGCCCAAGCTAAGCCATCATATCCCCTGTGACCTGCACATATACATCCTGATGGCCTGAAGCAACTGAAGAACCACAGAAGAAGTGAAAATAACCAATTCCTGCCTTAACTGATGACATTCCACCACTGTGATTTGTTCCTGCCCCACCCTAACTGATCAATTGACCTTGTGACATTCCTTCTCCTGGGCAATGAATCTCAGGAGCTCCCCATCAAGCACCTTGTGACACCCGCACCTGCCCAAAAGAGAACAACCCCCTTTAACTGTAATTTTCCACTACCCACCAAATCCTATAAAACTACCCCACCCCTATCTCTCTCCCTTTGCTGACTCCTTTTTCACATTCGCCCACCTGCACCCAGGTGATTAAAAAGCTTTATTGCTCACACAAAGCTTGTTTGGTGGTCTCTTCACATGGATACATGTAACATTTGGTGTTGAAGTCCCGGGACAGGGGGACTTCTTCAGGAGACTGGTCCCCTGTCCTCACCCATGAGGAGATCCACCTACAACCTTGGGTCCTCAAATCAGCCCAAGGAACATCTCACCAATTTCAAATCAGGTAAGTGTTCTCTTCACTCTCTTCTCCAGTCTCTCTCACTACCCTTCAATCTCCCTGTCCTTCCAATTCGTTCTTTTTCCTCTCTAGTAGAGACAAAGGAGACACATTTTATCCATGAACTCAAAAACTCCAACGTCAGTCATGGATTTGGGAAGAAAGTCTTCCCTTGGTGTCTGATCACTGCAGGGACTCCTGCCTTGGTCATTTACCCACATTCCATTGGTATCTGATCACCGCGGGGATGCCTGCCTTGGTCATTTACCCATGTTTCCTTGGTGGCAAGTCAATCGTGGGGATACCTGTTTTGGCTGCTCACCCACATTATACCTAGCCCAGGGCTGCTCACCCCCACCCCCGACCCCGTGTCTCTACCTTTCTCTTTAAACTGACCTCCTTCACTATGGGCAACCTTCTGCCCTCCATTTCCCCTTCTTCTCTCTTAGCCTGTGTTCTTAAAAACCCACAACCCCTTCAACTAACACCTGACCTAAAACCTAAACATCTTATTTTCTTCTGTAATACCACTTGGCCCCAATACAAACTTGACAATAGTTCCAAGTGGCCAAAGAATGGTATTTTCGATTTGTCTATCCTATAAGACCTAGATAATTTTTGTTGAAAATTCGGCAAATTGTCTGAGGTGCCTGATGTTTAGGCATTCTTTACACATCGGTCCCTCCCTAGTCTCTGCTCCCAACGCAACTCGTCCCAAATCTTTCTTTTTTCTCCCCCGTCTGTTCCTTCAGGCTCCATCTCAAGCTCTGAGTCCTTTGAACCCTCCTTTTCTACGGACCCATCTGAACTTTCCCCCACTCCCCAGGCTGCTCCTTGCCAGGCTGAGCCAGGTCCCAATTCTTCCTCAGCCTCTGCTCCCCATCCCTATAATCCTTCTATCACCTCCCCTCCTCACACCTTGTCCTGCTTATAGTTTCATTCCATAACAAGCCCTCCCCCACCTGCCCAACAATTTCCTCTTACAGAGGTGGCTGGAGCTGAAGGCATAATCAAGGTTAATGCTCCTTTTTCTTTAGCTGACCTCTCCCAAATCAGTTAACATTTAGGCTCTTTTTCATCAAATATAAAAACTCAGCCCAGTCCATGGCCCATTTGGCAACAACCCTTAGACACTTTATCACACCAGACCGAGAGAGGCCAGAAGGCCGTCTTATTCTCAATATGCATATTATTACCCAATCCGCTCCTGACATTAGAAAAAGCTCCAAAAATTAGATTCTGGCCCTCAAACCCCACAACAGGACTTAATTAACCTTGCCTTCAAGGTGTACAATAATAGAGAAGAGGCAGCCAAGTGGCAATGTATTTCTGAGTTGCAATTACTTGCCTCTACTGTGAGAGAATCCCCAGCCACATCTCCAGCACACAAGAACTTCAAAATGCCTAAACCGCAGCAGCCAGGCATTCCTCCAGGACCACCTCCCCAGGATCTTGCTTCAAGTGCTGGAAATCTGGCCACTGGGCCAAGGAATGCCCACAGCCCAGATTCCTCCTAAGTCATGTCGCATCTGTGCAGGACCCCACTAGAATCAGACTGTCCAACTTGCCCGGCAGCCACTCCTAGAGCCCCTGGAACTTTGGCCCAAGGCTCTCTGACTCCTTCCCAGATCTTCTTGGCTTAGCAGCTGAAGATTGATGCGGCCCAATCGCCTCGGAAGCCTCCTGGACCATCACAGACACTTCAGGTAACTCTTACAATGGAGGGTAAGTCTATCCCTTTCTTAATTGATACGGAGGCTACCCACTCCACATTACCTTCTTTTCAAGGGCCTGTTTCCCTTGCCTCCATAACTGTTGTGGGTATTGACGGCCAGGCTTCTAAACCTCTTAAAACTCCCCCACTCTGGTGCCAACTTGGACAACATTCTTTTTGTTTGTTTGTTTGTTTGTTTGTTTGTTTGTTTGTTTTGAGACGGAGTCTTGCTCTGTTGCCCAGGCTGGAGTGCAGTGGCCGGATCTCAGCTCACTGCAAGCTCCACCTCCCGGGTTCCCGCCATTCTCCTGTCTCAGCCTCCCGAGTAGCTGGGACTACAGGCGCCCGCCACCTCGCCCGGCTAGTTTTTTGTATTTTTTATTAGAGACGGGGTTTCACCGTGTTAGCCAGGATGGTCTCGATCTCCTGACCGCGTGATCCGCCCGTCTCGGCCTCCCAAAGTGCTGGGATTACAGGCTTGAGCCACCGCGCCCGGCCTCAGACAACATTCTTTTATGCACTCTTTTTTAGTTATCCCCACCTACCCAGTTCCCTTATTAGGCCGAGTCATTTTAACCAAATTATCTACTTCCCTGACTATTCCTGGGCTACAGCCACACCTTATTGCTGCACTTTTACCCAACTCAAGGCCTCTTTTACATCCTCCCCTTGTATCTCCCTACCTTAATCCACAATTATAGGATACCTCTACTGCCTCCTTGGTGACTGATCATGCACCCCTTATCCCATTAAAACCTAATCACTCTTACCCTACTCAACACCAATATCCCATCCCACAGCAGGTTTTAAAAGGGTTAAAGACTGTTATCACTCGCCTGTTACAACATGGCCTCTTAAAGCCTACAAATTCTCCTTACAACTCCCCTATCTTACGTGTCCAAAAACCAGACAAGTCTTACAGGTTGGTTCAGGATCTTCGCCTTATTAATCAAGTCATCTTTCCCATCCATCCTATAGTGCCAAACCCATATACTCTCCTATCCTCAATACCTCCCTCCACAACCCATTTTTCTGTTCTGGATCTCCAAGATGGTTTCTTTACCCTTCCTTTACACCCTTCATCCCAGTCTCTCTTCATTTTCACTTGGACTGACCCTGACACCCATCAGTCTCAGCAACTTACCTGGGCTGTACTGCCGCAAGGCTTCAGGGACAGCCCTTATTACTTCAGCCAAGCTCTTTCTCATGATTAACTTTCTTTCCACCCCTGTGCTTCTCACCTTATTCAATATGTTCATGACCTTCTACTTTGTAGCCCCTCCTTTGAATCTTCTCAATAAGACACCCTTCTGCTCCTTCAGCATTTATTCTCCAAGAGATATCGGGTATCCCCCTCCAAAGCTCAAATTTCTTCTCCACCCATTACCTGCCTCAGCATAATTTTCATGAAAACACACATGTTCTCTCTGCCATTTGTGTCTGGCTGATCTCTCAAACCCAAACCCATTCTACAAAGCAACAACTCCTCTCCTTTCTGGGCATGGCTGGATACTTTCACCTTTGGATACCTGGTTTTACCATCCTAACAAAACCATTATATGAACTCACAAAGGGAAACCTAGCTGACCCCATAGATCCTAAATCCTTTCCCCACTCCTCTTTCCGTTCCTGGAAAACAGCTCTAGAGACTGCTCCCACACTAGCTCTCCCTGACTCATCCCAACCTTTTTCATTACACACAGCTGAAGTGCAGGGCTGTATAGTCAGAATTCTTACACAAGAACCAGGACCGTGCCCTGTAGCCTTTTTGTCCAAACAACTTGACTTTACTGTTTTAGGCTGGCCCTTATGTCTGCATGTGGTGGCTGCCGTCACTCTAATACTTTCAGAAGCCCTTAAAATAAAAAGCTATGTTCCACTTACTCTCTATAGTTCCCATAACTTTCAAAATCTGTTTTCCTCCTCACGTTTGACGCATATACTTTCTGCCCCCCTGGCTCCTTCAGCCGTACTCACTATTTGTTGAATCTCCCACAATTACCATTGTTCCTGGGCCAGACTTCAATTTGGCCTCTCATCTCATTCCTGATACTACATCTGAACCCCATGACTGTATCTCTCCAATCCACATGGAATTCTCCCCATTTTCCCATATTTCCCTCTTTCCTGTTCTCCACCCAGACCACACTTGGTTGATTGATGGTAGTTCTTCCAGGCCCAATCACCAATCACCAGCAAAGGCAGGCTATGCTATAGTGTCTTCCACATCTATCATTGAGTCTATAGCCCTGCCCCCTTCCACTACCTCTCAACAAGCTGAACTCATTGCCTTAACTTGAACTGTCATTCTTGCAAAGGGACTACGTGTCAATATCTATACAGATTCCAAGTATGCCCCCCACATCCTTCACCACCATGCTGTTATATGGGCAGAAAGACGTTTCCTCACTACACAAGGGTCTCCGTCGTTAATGCCTCCTTAATAAATAAACTCTTCTTAAAGCTGTTCTACTTCCGAGGAAGCTGGGGTCATTCACTGCAAGGGGCATCAAAGGGCATCAGATCCCATCGCTCAGGGCAATGCTTATGCTGATAAGGTAGCTAAAGAAGCAGCTAGCAGGGCCGGGCGCGGTGGCTCAAGCCTGTAATCCCAGCACTTTGGGAGGCCGAGACGGGCGGATCACGAGGTCAGGAGATCGAGACCATCCTGGCTAACACAGTGAAACCCCGTCTCTACTAAAAATACAAAAACTAGCCGGGCGAGGTGGCGGGCGCCTGTAGTCCCAGCTACTCGGGAGGCTGAGGCAGGAGAATGGCGTGAACCCGGGAGGCGGAGCTTGCAGTGAGCTGAGATCTGGCCACTGCACTCCAGTCCGGGCGACAGAGCGAGACTCCGCCTCAAAAAAAAAAAAAAAAAAAAAAAAAGAAGCAGCTAGCATTCCAACTTCTGTCCCTCATGGCCAGTTTTTCTCTGTCTCATCTTTTCACTTTAGATTTCCAGTTTTGCCTTACGCAAGGTCTCTTCTTCCTCTGTGGCTCCTTCACCTACATGTGTGTACCTGTTAATTGAAGAGGCACATGTACACTAGTTTTCCTTACCCTCAAAAATCAATTTGCAAATGGCACTGAACAGCTTCCTGTTCCCCTCATGACACCAACACTTCACTACTATTTTGTTTTGTTCTTCTTATTACTAATATAAGAAGACAGGAATAGGCCTTGACTTACTGCTCAAAAAGGACTCTGCATATTTTTAAATGAAGAGTGTTGTTTTTACCTAAATCAGTCTGGCCT
This sequence comes from Rhinopithecus roxellana, assembly GCF_007565055.1. Classification (NCBI taxonomy): domain Eukaryota; kingdom Metazoa; phylum Chordata; class Mammalia; order Primates; family Cercopithecidae; genus Rhinopithecus; species Rhinopithecus roxellana. Next base: position 54,608,521 of record NC_044563.1, on the reverse strand, counting down.
GGATATGACAACATTAAAAAAAAAAAAAAAAAAAAAAAAAAAACTCAAGGATAGAGCCCAAAAACTCGCCAACCAAGCAAATAATTACACTAAACCCCCTTGGACACTCTCTAATTGGATGCCCTGCATCCTCCCAATTCTTAGTCCTTTAATACCTGCTTTTCTCCTTCTTTTATTTGGACTTGGGTCTTCCATTTAGTTTCTCAATTCATACAAAACCGCATCCAGGCCATCACCAATCATTCTATATGACAAATGCTCCTTCTAACAACCCCACAATATCACCCCTTACCCCAAAATCTTTCTTCAGTTTAATCTTTCCCACTCTAGGTTCCCATGTTGCCCCTAATCCCACTCGAAGCAGCCCTAAGAAACATCACCATTATCTCTCCATATCACCCCCCAAAATTTTCACCACCCCAACACTTCACCACTATTTTGTTTTGGTTTTCTTATTAAAATAAGAAGACAGGAATGTCAGGCCTCTGAGCCCAAGCTAAGCTATCATATCCCCTGTGACCTGCACATATACATCCAGATGGCCTGAAGCAACTGAAGAACCACAAAAGAAGTGAAAGTAGCCGGTTCCTGCCTTAACTGATGACATTCCACCACTGTGATTTGTTCCTGCCTCACCCTAACTGATCTTGTGACATTCCTTCTCCTGGGCAATGAATCTCAGGAGCTTCTCACTGAGCACCTTGTGACCCCTGCCCCTGCCCACAAGAGAACAACCCCCTTTAATTGTAATTTTTCACTACCTACCCAAATCCTATGAAACTGCCCCACCCCTATCTCTCTCCCTTTGCTGACTCCTTTTTCAGATTCAGTTCACCTGCAGTCAGGTGATTAAAAAGCTTTATTACTCACACAAAGCCTGTGTGGTGGTCTCTTCACAGAGATGCATGTAACACCAATAGGCAGTAGGTAGACATGAGCATGGGGGAATTAAAGAGTCAAAGATTTGATCAAAATATTGGTTGGGGGAAAATGAGGAGAGTGAAAATCACCTGGTGACCACTGAACAGGCCCCAGAGACAAAAACTCCTAATCTGAGGAATTTAGAAGGGAAGAAAGACCACCTGGTGACCATCAAACAGGTCATACAGAGGCAAAACTCCTTATCTCGGGGAAAATTAGAAGTAATTAGACTTCCCTGCAGGGTGTGGTGGCTCATGCCTGTAAACTCAGCACTTTGGGAGGCTGAGGCAGGCAGATCACCTGAGGTCAGAAGTTTGAGACCAACCTGGCCAACATGGTGAAATCCCACCTCTAATAAAAAATACAAAAAAAAAAAAAATTAGCCAGGCTTGGTGGCGGGTGCCTGTAGTCCCAGCTATTTGGGAGACTGAGGCACAAGAATTGCTTGAACCCAAGCGGCAGAGGTTGCAGTGAGCCAAGACCTCGCCAAAAGGACTTTCCTATTATCTAAAGCAGGCTTCTGGTTTCAGATTTCTTTCCCCGAAGAAAACCTATAAGTGACTAAAATTTCTATACACCTCTGGAATGCTGAAACTCATTTGACAACCATAAATACCCCTAAGGAAAAACCCATGGAGGGCAGCACTCTCAGTCCTCTCACTGGGGCACCCCGCTGCACCCTTCTGCAACATTCTTCCTTTCTAATAAACTTTCCTTTTTCAAACCTACACTGTTGCCGGTAAATTCTCTTACCAACCCACAAGTCAACCACTGCCGGTGTTGGGACTCTGAAACCTTGCCTGGCAGTAGAATCATCCAGAGATCTTTAAGAAATCCCAATGGGCTGGGTGCAGTAGCTCACACCTGTAATCCCAGCACTCTGGGAGGCCAAGGCAGGTGGATCACAGAAGGCAGAAGTTCACAGCCTGGGCAACACAGCAAAACCCCATTTCTACAAAAAATACAAAACTCAACTGGGTATGGTGGTGCATAGTTGTAGTCCCAGCTACTGGGGAGGCTGAGGTGGGAGGATGGCTTGAGCCAGGAAGTCAAGGCTGCAATGAGCCATGATCTTGCCACTGCACTCCAGCCTGGGGTGACAGAGGGAGACTGTCTCCTAATGCCTATGCTACACTCCAGACCAGAGCCTCGGGCTGGGACCCTAGGCAGCAGACTTTTTCAGCTCCCCAAGTGATTCCAAAGTGCATCCAAGATGGAGAGGCATTGGACTAGATAATCTCTAAGGTTTCCTACCATTGTGGCATTAGGAAGCTAGGGAAAAACAACAATGAATGATTATTATATAATGGCTACTACACATTGAGTGGTGTCAAGCACTTCACCTAGAGCTCTGTGTGTGCTACTTAATATTCACAGTTAACTTAAGGGGTAGGAATTATACAAATGAAGAAATAAGTTTGAAATGATTTTCATTTCCCCAACATCATGTAACTAATGTCAGAGCTAGAATTTTTACACAGTTCTCTCTGATGCCCCAAATGGAAACTTGAAATTATTGCATTCTACTATTTTGCATAACTCTCACATGGCATTGGAAATGGTTTTTTGAAATCTTGCTTACTTGGATGGAGGCAAATGCCTAATGCTTGTGAATGGGTAAAATATTTCTGTGAACTTAGGGGCTTTCACTCTATTTCCAGATAAATATTTCTTGTTAAAATGCCTCCATTTCCAAATATGGGCTGTAACCCTCTTTTTTTGAGATAGAGTCAGGCCGGGCGCGGTGGCTCAAGCCTGTAATCCCAGCACTTTGGGAGGCCGAGACGGGCGGATCACGAGGTCAGCAGATCGAGACCTGGCTAACATGGTGAAACCCCGTCTCTACTAAAAAAAAAAATACAAAAAAAAAAAAAAAAAAAAAAAAAAAAAACTAGCCGGGCGAGGTGGCGGGCGCCTGTAGTCCCAGCTACTCCGGAGGCTGAGGCAGGAGAATGGCGTGAACCCGGGAGGCGGAGCTTGCGGTGAGCTGGCATCCGGCCACTGCACTCCAGCCCGGGCGACACAGCAAGACTCCGTCTCAAAAAAAAAAAAAAAAAAAAAAAAAAAAAAGAGATAGAGTCTAGCTCTGTCACCTAGGCTACAGTGCAATGGCATGACCTCAGCTCACTACAACCACAGCCTCCAAAGTAGCTAAGACTACAGGCACACACCACCACACCTGGCCAGTTTTTATATTTTTTGTAGAGATGGGGTTTTGTCATGTTGCCCAGGCTAGTCTTGAACTCCTGAGCTTAAGCAATCCTCCTGCCTTGGCCTCCCAAAGTGCTATTTTTTATTCAGTATCTTCATACTGAAAAAGTCAACTGTGAAGCATGAATGACCACCAAACAAATGAGTATAAGATGCTGCCATCTTGTGGCATTTTGAGCCAGGCCAAGTGTGTAAGTAACCAAGAGCGAGGACAGCCCAGCACACGAAACTCTAGCCACACCTGCTGATTTGCCATCTTTCCAGTGCCTTCCTACCGGTAACATCATTTTCTTTCTTCAAATTTAATACTAAGAAGGAATCAATGACAGCAACACGAGAAAATAAATAAGAACTGAGGATCAAATAATAAAGTCCTCTAAGGATCAAATAATAAGACCCTCTCCTTTTTTTTTGTGAAATGGAGTCTCGCTCTGTCACCCAGGCTGGAGTGCAGTGGCACTATCTCAACTCACTGCAACCTCCATCTCCCAGGTTCAAGCGATTCTCCTTCCTCCGCCTCCTGAGTAGCTGGGATTACAAGCGCAAGTCACCATGCCCAGCTAATTTTTGTATTTTTAGTAGAGACGGGGTTTCACCATGATGACCAGGCTGGTCTCAAACTCCTGACCTCGTGATCTACCTGCCTCGGCCTCCCAAAGTACTGGGATTACAGGCATGAGCCACTGCGCCCAGTCCTCCTTCTAATAACTTGTCTGTATAACCTTTGTCAGGTTAATTTTTCTGGGTCTGAAATTTTCTTATCTATAAAATGGGGACAGTAACACTCATCTCATTAGTATTGTAAGTTCAAATTAGAACACGTGTGTAAAATCCTGGCAAATTGTAGGCATTTGACAAATGTGGCCAAACGTTCCTCCACTTAAGCATTTGTGCTGTTGTGGGTATTGCAATACAAAACCCTCCCCCTGAGATCCCCCCACCGCCCCCAGCGGTTTCCCCATTACTCACAGCCATTCCAAGATCCTATCAGAGTCTGTATCCTCCAACTCTGCTTATCTCTTACCCCTGGCCCTTTCACCCGCCCGACCCTGGGTGACCTGATACACATCTCCCTCTCTGGCCTCAGTTCCCAACACCATGCCTCTCCTTCACCCTGCTCTGCCCACTGGCCTCCTCCCTTTTGCTGTTCCTCTGCCTGAAAGGCTCCCCTAGATACTCTCACAAAGTAGCAGAAACACACAAATCCATCCCCAGTCCCTTTCTATCCCCTTTGACCTGTGTGGTTTTAATTTGCAGCACGTCTACCACTCATCTCATATTATATGTTTATTATTTTCTGGCTCCCTGCCCCAACTTAAGCACCTGAAGACAGAGCCTTCATCTGTCCCTAGCGCCTTGCACAGTGCCTGGCACAGACTAGGCACTCAATTCATATTCGTTGAGAGAATGAACAAAACCCCGGGTAAGGGAATCTAGATGGGCGGGCAAGGCCATTTCCAGAGCACTAGTTCTCACAGTTTCAAGAGTCACTGGGAGCTTATTCCAGGACCCCATCCACAGATATCTGAGTAAGGATCTCTGAGTAGGCATTTTAAATGACATCCATGTGAGTCTGAGGCAGTGGTGTGTGGCTCCTTTTGAAAAACACGCTGTGGGGGAACAGATAAGCCTAAGAATGAGTTTTCTAGAACAGGGATGTCTTTAGGGCAGTTTCTCAATTTTGGCACTAATAGCGCTTGGGACCAAATCAATTCTTTGTCCTGGATGCTGTCCTGTGCACTGCAGGATGTTTCATAGGATCCCTGGCCTCTGCCTGCTAGATGCCAGTAGCAATCCCTGCTCCCACCAGCTGTGACAATCAAAACTGTCTCTGGACAATGCCAAATGCCCCAAGGGGCAGTGGGGTGGGGGGTGGGGTGAAAAACTGCTGCCACCACCTTCCACAGAAAACTATTTCCCTGGAACGTGCAAGGCCCTGGGCCAGTGTGTGTGAGTGTGTGTGTGGGTGGGGGGAATGTTAATATTAGCAATATGTTTTAAAATGTATTGCAAAACTCATGAGCTCATGTGAGCTATGGTGATTTACTGATGAAGATTTAGAATGAGTAGAGAAGAGGTATTCAGGTGTTTGTTGTCAAGTCAGTGCACATGAATCTTCTTTGTGGTGTCCAGGTGCCGTGTCCTTCTGGTTTGAGAACCATCTTTTTATGTTCTTTATTTGCAAATGCACCATTCCTCGCTGTTTTCATAGCTCCCACTCCTGAAGAAGGTAGCAATGCTGTTATTACTCACAATGCCATGACTGTTTGGAACCTGTTTGTATTGAAGCAATATAGACATTTTGGCCTCTGCTGACCCTCAAAACCTTTAACTCATGACACTGAATCATCCACCATACACACGTGGCTCCAGTGACTCTGTTATAAAGATTGTTATCATGCTTCATTGATGACTAACACAAATGCACGTCTTACCCAGAGTCTGAATGGAAATGATAACTACTTTTCTGGTGATGTTAAATTCTCATTTCAGATTTTTTTTTTTTTTTTTTTGAGACAGAGTTTCGCTCTTGTTGCCCAGGCTGGAGTGCAATGGTGTGATCTCGGCTCACCACAACCTCTGCCTCCCAGGTTCAAGTGATTCTCCTGCCTCAGCCTCCCGAGTAGCTGGGATTACAGGCATGCACCACCACGCCTGGCTAATGTTGTATTTTTAGTAGAGATGGGGTTTCTCCATGTTGGTCAGGCTGGTCTCAAACTCCCGACCTCAGGTGATCCCCCTGCCCGGGCCTCCCAAAGTTCTGGGATTACAGGTGTGAGCCACCATGCCAAGCCTATCATTTCAGATTTTATGGCACAAACACACGACTCACCTTCCAACTATGTCTTCTCTTGAAATCATTAGGCTGTTATCATTGCATTTCCTTGAATGTAATCTTCTTCAATGTCAGTGGAACCCTTTCCTTTCATCGGCAGGCAGAATAGATGAGTGGCCCACCTGCACAAGGGTGCTCTGGATAGGAGGTGTCACAGTGTACACAGGCAAGAGTCAGTGGACAGGCCCACACATGCAGCCCAAGCCAAAAGGTCAGTAGTAGAGAAGCAGCAGAAATTCCAAGATATATGAGGGGGAAGATTGACCAAGTGTAAGGTATAGCAACTCAGTGTCTGCTTGTGACAGTCAACCGAAATCTGCATCGGCACCATCCTATCGGTCCAACTTCACATGAGCTAATAAAATAATATTGTATTGGCCAGCAGGAGTGATCTGCCCCACAGGCTGTCCTTTCGGAAATGTGGCCTGGCCACTGGGCTCTGAGACAACCCCACAGGCACATATTCTGCAGCTCCTCAGGACATCTGTTTGACCCCATGCACTAGGAAGAAGGTTAGAGAGTACTTGAAGGGGAGAAACAGAGTTTGGAGCATCCCACCTGGAGAACACTACTAGTCCCAGCCTGTCCCAGTCAAAAGAGAGAAACTTAAAATTTCAAGGTAGGTACTCCACAGCGGGATGGGGGGTGACAGGGTCCTGTCTGCCCAGGGCCAAGGGTGGTAGTGCTGCACTAGAGCAATGGTGAGTAGTCAGTAGCTTCTTAAAGTGTTCTTTCATGGGAGGGCAAGGTTCACTTGGTGGAGCATTGGGTCTTTAGTAATGGATTATTGCTGGGACGTTAATTATTAATATTTATATATGTTAGCTGGTGGTAAAACATGTAAGATAAAGCTAGAGAAATTTATTTTGCTTTTCTTAATTTTTAATTTTTATGGGTACATAGTAGGTATTTATATATTCATGGAGTGTATAGGATATTTTGATATAGGCATACAATGTGTAGTAATCACATCAGAGTAAATGGGGTATCCATCACCTCAAGCATTCATCCTTTCTTTGTGTTACAAACATTCCAATTGCACTCCCTCAGTTATTCTAAAATATACAACAAATTATTGCTGACTACAGTCACCCTGTTGTGCTATCAAACACTAGATCCTATTCATTGTATCTAACTATATTTTATATACGTTACCCATCCCCATTTCTCACCCACTGGCCTTCTCAGTCTCTGGTAACCATCACACGCTCTGTGAGTTCACTGGTTTTAACTGTTAGCTCCCACAAATAAGTAAGAACATGAGAAGTTTGTCTTTCTGTGTTTGGCTTATTTCACTTAACATAATGTCCTCCAGTTCCATCCATGTTGTTGCAAATGACAGGATCTCATTCTTTTTTATGGGTGAATAGTACTCCATTGTGTATATATACTACATTTTCTTTATTCATTCATCTGTTGATGGACATTGAGGTTGCTTCCAAATCTTGGCTATTGTGAATAGTGCTGCAGTAAACAAGGAAATGCAGATGTCTTCAACATACTGATTTCCGTTGATTATACACCTAGCAATGGGATTACTGGATCATATGGTAGCTCTATTTTTAGTTTTTTGAGGAAATTATATACTGTTCTCCATAGGGGTTATACTAATATAGACACCCATCAACAGTGTATGAGGGTTCCCCTTTCTCCACATCTGTGCCAGTGTTTGTTATTGACTATCTTTTGGATAAAATCCATTTTAACTGAGATGAGATGATATCTCATTGTAGTTTTCATTTGCATTTCTGATGATCAGTGACGTTGAACACCTTTTTAAATACTTGTTTCCCATTTGTATGTTTTCTTTTGAGAAATGTCTATTTGGATCTTTTATCCAGTTTTTAGTCAGATTATTACATCTTTCTCTATTGAGTTATTTGAGTTCCTTATATATTCTAGTTATTCATATCTTGTCAGATGGATGGTTTGCAAATATTTTCTTTCATTCTGTGGGTTGTCTCTTTACTCTGTTGATTGTTTCCTTTGCTGTGTAGAAGCTTTTTAACTTGATGTGATCCCATTTGTCCATTTTTATTTGGTAGCCTGTACTGATGAGCTATTACTCAAGAAATCCTTACCCAATAGCTACAAATAAAAGCCATATATGACAGACCCACAAAATACCCCTGCAGAGTTTCCCCAATGTTCTATTTTAGTAGTTTCATAGTTTCAGGTCTTAGATTTAAGTCTTTAATCCACTTCGATTTTATTTTTGTATATAGTGAGAGATAGGAGTCCAGTTTCATTCTTCTGCATATGGATATCCAGTTTTCCCAGCACCATTAATTGAAGAGACTGTCCTTTCCCCAAGGTGTGCTGTTGGCAACTGTGTAAAAAATGTTCACTGTAGTTATATGGATTTGTTCATGGGTTGTCTATTCTGTTTCACTGGTCTATGTGTCTGGTTTTATGCCAGCACCATACTGTTTTGGTCACTATTGCTCTGTAATATAATTTGAAGTCAGGTAATGTGATGCCTCCAGTTTTGTTCTTTTTGCTCAGGATGGCTTTAGCTATTCTGGGTCTTTTGTGGTTCCATATATATTTTTGGATAACATTTCTGTGAAGAATGTCACTTATATTTTGATAAGGATTGCATTGAATCTGTAAATTGCTTTGAATAATGTAGACATTTTAATAATATTGTTCTTCTAATTCATGAACAGGGAATATCTTTTCACTTTTTGGGTGTCCTCTTCAATTTCTTGCATCAATGTTTCATAGTTTTCATTGCAGACATATTTCACTTATTTGATTAAGTTTATTCCTTGATATTTTATTTTATTTATAGCTATTATAAATAAGATTATTTCCTTTTTCAGATTGTTCACTGTTGGAATATAGAAATGCTACTGATTTTTGTATATTGATTTTGTATTCTGCAACTTTACTGAATTTGTTTGTCAGTTTTAGTAGTTTTACGGTGGAGTCTTTTAGGTTTTTCCAAATATAAGCTCTTATCATTTGCAAACAAGGACAATTTGACTTCTTTCTTTTCAATTTGGATGCTTTTTCTTTCTTTCTCTTGTCTGATTGCTCAGTACTATGTTGAAAACAGTGGTGAAAGTGGGCATCCTTGTCTTGTTCCAGAACTTAGAGAAAATGCTTTCAATTTTTCCCCATTCAGTGTGATACCAGCTGTGGGTCTGTCATATATGGCCTTTATTGCGTTGAGGCAGGTTCCTTCTATACCCAGTTTGTTGAGGATTTTTATCATGAAAGGATATTGAATTTTACCAAATGCTTTTTTGGCAGCAATTGAAATGATCACAGGATTTTTGTCCCTCATTCTGTTGATATGATGTATCAAACTGATGAAGTTGAACCATCTTGGTATCCCTGGGATGAATTCCACTTGGTCATGATAAATGATCTTATTAATGTGTTGTTGAATTCAGTTTGCTAATATTTTGTTGAAGACTTTTGCATCAATGTTCACCAAAGATACTGGCCTGGCCTGTAGTTTTCTTTCTTTGTTTTTTGTTTTGTTTTATTTTGTTTTGTTTTATGTGTCTGTATGTGGTTTTGGTATCAAGGTAATACTTGCCTTGTAGAATGAGTTTGGAAGTATTCCTACCTCCTCTATTTTTTGGAATAATTTAAGTTGGATTGGTATTAGTTTTTCTTTAAATGTTTGGTAGAATTCAGCAGCAAAGCCATTGCTTTGCTGGGAGACTTTTACTACAGCTTTAATCCCATTATTTGTTACTAGTCTATTCAGGATTTGGATTTCTTCATGGTTCAATCTTGGTAAGTTGTATGTGTCTAGAAATTTATCCATTTCTTCTAGGTTTTCCAATTTATTGGCATATAGTTGTTCATAGTAGTCTCTAATGAACTTTGAATTTCTGTGATATCAGTTGTAATGTCTTCTTTTTCATCTCTAATTTTATTCATTTGGAATTTCTCTCTTTTTTTCTTAGTCTGGCTAAAGGTTTGTCACTTTTGTTTATCATTTCAAAAATGCAACTTTATGGCCGGGTGCAGTGGCTCACGCCTGTAATCCCAGCACTTTGTGAGGCCAAGGTGGGCGGATCATGAGGTCAGGAGTTTGAGACCAGCCTGATCAACATGGAGAAACCCTGTGTCTACTAAAAATACAAAGAAAAGAAAAGAAAAGAAAAGAAAAATTAGCCGGGCGTGGTGGTAGATGCCTGTAATCTCAGCTACTCTGGAGGGTGATGCAGGAGAATTGCTTGAACCTTGAACCCGGGAGGCAGAGGTGGCAATGAGCTGAGATGGCACCACTGCACTCTAGCCTCCGTGACAGTGCAAAACTCAGTCTCAAAAAAAAAAAAAAAAAAGCAACTTTTCATTTTGTTGATCTTTTGTATTGTTTTCTTCATTTCAAATGCATTTATTTCTGCTCTGATCTTTATTATTTCTTTTCTTTTTCCAATTTTGTGTTTGATTTACACTTGCTTTTCTAGCTCTCTCTCTCTTTCTCTCTCTCTCTTTCCCTCTATCTCTCTTTTGTATTTTCTATACAGATGGGGTTTTGTCATGTTGCCCAGGCTGGTCTTGAACTCCTGGGCTCAAGCAATCTGCCCACTTCAACCTCCCAAAGTGCTGGCCACAAGGTGTGGGCCACCAAGCTAGCCTTCTAGGTCTTTAAGATGCATCATTAGGTTGTTTGTTTGATGTTTTACCTTTTTTTAATGTTGGTGCTTATTGTTACAAACTTTCCTCTTCATACTGCTTTTGTTGTATCCCATAGGTTTTGGCATGTTGTGTTTCCATTTTCATTTGTTGCAAGAAATTTTAAAATTTCTTTTTTAATTTCTTCATTGACCCATGATCACTCAGGAGCATATTGTTTAATTCCCATGTGTTTGTATAGTTTTCAAAACTCCTTATTGATTTCTGGTTGTATTCCATTGTAGTGAGAGAAGATACCTGATATAACTTTTTTTCAATATTTTTTTTTTTTTTTTTGAGACAGATTTTCACTCTTGTTGCCCAGGCTGGAGTGCAAGGGCACGATCTCGGCTCACCGCAACCTCCGCCTCCCGGGTTCAAGCAATTCTCCTGATTCAGCCTTCCAAGTAGCTGGAATTACAGGCATGCACCACCACGCCCAGCCAATTTTATTTGTATTTTTAGTGGAGTCGGGGTTTCTCCATATTGGTCAGGCTGGTCTCGAACTCCCAACTTTGGGTGGTCTGCCAGCCTCAGTCTCCCAAAGTGCTGGGATTATAGGCGTGAGCCACCGCGCCTGACTTTTTTTTTTTTTTTTTTTCAATTTTTAAAGTCTTATTTTGTGGTCTAACATATAGTCTATCCTTAAGAGTGATGTAAGTGCTGAGGAGAAGAATGTGTATTCTGCAGCTGTTGGATGAAATGTTCTGTAAATATCTATTAGGTCCATTTGGTCTATAGTGCAAATGAAGTTTGATGGTCCCTTTTTGATTTTCTGTCTGGATGATCTGTCCAATGTTGCAAATGTGGTGTAAAAGGCTCCAGCCTATTGTACTGGGGTCTCTCTCTCTCTTCAGCTCTAATAATATGTGCTTTGTATGTCTGGGTGCTCCTGTGTTGAGTGCATATATTTTTATAACTGTTATTATCTTCTTGCTAAATTGATCCCTTTATCATTTTACAATGATATTCTTTGTTTTTGTTTTTGTTTTGAGACAGAGTTTCACTCTTGTTGCCCAGGCTAGAGTGTAATGGCTCGATCTCGGCTCACGGCAACCTCCACCTCCGGGGTTCAAGAGATTCTCCTGCCTCAGCCTCCCAAGTAGCTGAGATTACAGGCATGGGCCACCATGCCCAGCTAATTTTGTATTTTTAGTAGAGACAGGGTTTCTCCATGTTGGTTAGGCTGGTGTTGAACTCGCGACCTCAGCTTTCCACCCACCTCCGCCTCCCAAAGTGCTGGGATTACAGGTGTGAGCCACCGCACCCGGCCTCTTTGTCTTTTATAATAGCTTTTGTCCTGAAATTGATTTTGTCTCATATAAATATAGCTACTCCTGCCCTTTCTTTTTCCATCCATTTACTTTCAGTGTTTGTGTGTCTTCATAGGAGAAGTGTATTTCTTGCAGGCAGTAGATCATTGGGTCTTGTTTTTTTAATCAGTTCAGCCACTCTGTGTCTTTTGATTGAAGTTTAGTCCATTTGTATTCAATGTTATTGTTGATGAGTAAGAACTTATTACTGCCATTTTATTTGTTTTCTGGTTGTTTTGTAGTCTTCACCTACTTCTTTCCTTTCTTCCTGTCTTCCTTGAAGTGAAGGTGATTTTTTCTGGTGGTGTTTTAAATTCTTGTTTTTTATTTTTTGTGTATCTGTTGTATGTTTTTTGATTTGAGGTTACGAGGCTTGCAGATAATATCTTACAAGCCCATTATTTTAAACTGATGACAACTTAACACTGATTACATAAATAAATGAACTAACAAACATGCAATGAGAAAACTTACAAAAACTCTACATTTTAACTTCATCTGCTTGTTTTTTACGTTTTTGCTGTTTCTATTTATATCTTATTATATTGTCTATATCTTGAAAAGTTGTTGTAGTTATTATTTTTGACAGGTTCATTTTTTGTGAGGGAGGCTTCCAGTAAAAACAAGAAAGCCTGCTGGACAAATTCTTAAAAAGCTGTAACACTGACAGGTTCATCTTTTAGTCTTTCTACTGAAGATGTGAGTAGTTTACATACCAAAATGACAGTGTTATAATATTCTGTGCTTTTCTGTGTACTTACTACTACCAGTGAGTTTTATATCCTCAGATGACTTCTTATTGCTAATTAACATTCTTTTCTTTCAGATTGAAGAACTCTTGTTTGCATTTCTGGTAGGACAGGTCTGGTGTTGACAACTCCCTCAGCTTTTGTTTGTCTGGGGAATTCTTTGTTTCTCCTTTATGTTTGAAGGATATTTTCACTGGATATACTATTCTAGGATTAAAGTTTTTTTCCTTCAGCACTGTAAATTGGTCATGCCACTCTCTCCTGGCTCGTAAGATTTCCACTGAAAAGCCTGCTGCCACGCATATTAGAGCTCCATTGTATGTTATTTGTTTCTTTCACCTTGCTGCTTTTAGGGTCCTTTCTTTACCCTTGACCTTTGGGAGTTTGGTTATTAAGTGTCTCAAGGTACTTTTATTTGGACTAAATCTGTGTGGTGTTCTACAACCTTCTTGTACTTAAATATTGATTTCCTTCTCTAGGTTTGGAAAACTATCTGTTATCTCTCTGAATAAACTTTCTACCCAGATCTCTATCTCCTCTTTAAGGCCAATAACTCTTAGATTTCCCCCTCTGAGGCTATTTTCTAGATCTTGCAGGCATGCTTTCTTCTTTTTACTTCTTTTTTGTCTCCTCTGACTGTGTATTTTCAAATCGCCTGTCTTGAAACTCACTAATTCTTTCTTCTGCTTGATCAGTTCTGCTAAGAGACAGCTGGGACTGGTCGCTGGTGCTTTATTTAGTTCATTCAGTGAGGTCATGTTTTCCTGGATGGTCTTGATGCTTCTGGATGTTCATCGGTGTCTGGGTATTGAAGAATTAGGTGTATATTGTAGTGTTCACAGTCTGAGCTTGTTTGTACCTGTCCTTCTTGGGAAGGAATTCCAGCCATTCGAAGGGACATGGATGCTGTGATTTAAGTTTTTAATCACTGCAGCCATATCTGCACTAGGGGGAACCCCAAGCCCAGTAATGTTGTGGCTCTTGCAGACTCGTAGAGGTAGTGCCTTAGTGGTCTTGGGTAAGATTTAGGAGAATTCCCTGGATTACCAGGCAGAGACTCTTGTTCTCATCCTTTACTTTCCCCCACAAATGAAGTCTCTCTCTGTCTGTACTGAGCTGACTGGAGCTGGGAGAGGGGTGACATAAGTTCCCCTGTGGTCACCACCACTGGGACTGCCCTGGGTCAGACCTGAAGCAAACATAGCCCTGGGTTTCACCCAAGGTCCACAGTGACCATTGCTTGACTACTACTTACTTTCACCCAAGACCCAAGGGATCTACAATCAGCAGGTGACAAATAGAGCCAGGCTTGTGTCCTTCCTTTTAGGGTGGTAAGGTCCCCCTGGCCCTGGGTGTATCCAAAGATGCCATCTCAGAGTCAGAGTCTGGAGCCAAGAACCTTAGAAATCTTATCTACTGCTGCTGAGCTGGCACCCAAGCCACAAAACAAAGTCCTTCCCCCTCTTCACTCCCCTTTCCACAAACAGGAGTCTCTCTTCATGGCCACCACTGCCCTGAGCCTGCAGCAAGTACTGCCAGGCTACCACCAACATTCACTCAAGGCCCAAAGGCTTTTCAATCAGCTTGTGGTAAATGCTGTGAGGCCTGGGACTCACCCTTCAGGGTAGAAGACTCCCCTCTGGCCCAGGGCAGGTCCAGAAATGCCATCCATGAGCTGGAATTGGGGACACCAAGAGACTGCTTGGTGCTGTATCCCACTGTGGCTGAGCTGGTACCCAAGCTACAAGACAAAGTGCCCTTTACCCCTCCATCTTCTTTCTTCAAGTAGCCACCACAGCTAGGAATGTGCTGGGTCACATCTAAAGGCAACACAGCTCTGAGTTTTACCCAAGGCCCAGGGTGAGTAATACCTGGTTACCACTGCTGATTATTCCTTCCCTTTAAGGCAGTGGGTTCCCTTCTGGTCCATGCTGTGTCTTGAAATGTCATGTGATGGCTAGACCCTAGAATGGGGTCCTTAGGACTCTGTCTGGTGCCCTATCCTCCTGTGGCTGAACAGGTATCCAAGTTGCAAGACAAAGTCCTCTTTACTCTCCCTTCTCTCCTCAGGTAGAGGGGAGGAGTCTCTCCCAGAGCTGTGAACTGCACCATCTGAGGTTGGGAGAGGGATGATGTAAGCACTCCCTTGGCCTCCCTGGCTCCATGTACATGTCACAAGTACCCAAGTATGAGTACACTGGCTCCAAGCCCAGCACAGCAATAGGACTTGCCCAGAAATTGCAATCCTTAGGGCCTAGACTGCCTTTAAATTTATTTAGGACCCCAGAGCCCTTTACCAAATGGTGGTGGCTTGCCAGAGGTCAAGTTCTGACCACTGGGATGGGCAACATGCCTCTGGCTAGGGCTGATCCAAATGCTCCCTCCATGGGCTCCAGCTGAGTTCTGCCTTGTGTTGCTTTCCGCTGTGACAGGGCAGCACTAAGTTCCAATGCAAAGTCCCATAATCACTGCACTCTCCCTCCCACAAGTGCACAGATTCTCTCTCTGTGCTATGCAGCCACAGCCAGGCAATGAGAAAGGGGTGCTGTAGGCAATTTGAAACTATTTCTCCTACCCTTTTCAGTGTCTCGTTCCTTAATGTGCTGTTAAAACCAGGTACTATGATTACTCACCTGATTTTTGGTTGTAATGAAGGTGTTTTTTGTGTGAATAGTTGTTCAATTTGGTGTTCCTGCAGGGAGGACAATTTCTGGAGGCCCCCACTTGGCCATATTGCTCCTCAGTCTGTATTCCTTTTGCATTTAGTTTTACAGAATCCACTTATTTCCAAAGTTACTTAGGTGAGCAATTTTCTCCCATTTCCTTCATTGAGGTTTTTTCATAATATGGTTGGATTATTTTGTCATGTTCTTTATTTCATCTTGGGATCATCTATCTGAGCTCCTAAATGATTTTTTTTAATTTGCATACATTAGGTTCTAAGGGTTTTGACAAATGCAAGGTGTCATGTATCATGTCACTACCATTATAGTATTACACAAAATAATGTCACTATCCTAAAATATCCTGTGATTTACCTATTCAATCCTCCACCCTTACTGAATTCCTACCAACTTGTTTTTCATCTCTGTAGTTTTACCTTTCATAATGTATATAAGTAGAATCATGGCCGGGCATGGGGGCTCACACCTGTAATCCCAGCACTTTGGGAGGCTGAGGCGGGTGGATCACAAGGTCGAGATTGAGACAATCCTGGCCAACATGGTGAAACCCCATCTCTGCTAAAAATGCAAAAACTAGCCAGATGTGGTGGTAGGCCCCTGTAGTCCCAGCTATTCAGGAGGCTGAGGCAAGAGAATCGCTTGAACCTGGGAGGTGGAAGTTGCAGTGAGCCGAGATCACGCCGCTGCACTCCAACCTGGCGACAGAGCCAGACTCTGTCTCAAAAAGAAAAGAATTATACAGTAAAAATTCATCAGACTTGCTTCTTTGACTTACTGATATACATTCAACATTTATCCATGTCTTTGCTTTGCTTGATAGCTAATTTCTTTTTTTTTTAATTGTGGTAAAATAAACATAACAATTTCCATTTTAGCCATTTTCTTTGTTTTGTTTTGTTTGAGGCGGATTCTCGCTCTGTCACCAGGCTGGAGTACATAGCGTGATTTTGGCTCACTGCAACCTCTACCTCCCAGGTTCAAGCAATTCTCCTGCCTCAGCCTCCCAAGTAGCTGGGACTACAGGCACGTGCCACCAGGCCTAGCTAACTTTTGTATTTTTAGTAGAGACAGAGTTTCACCATGTTGGCCAGGCTGATCTCAACCTCCTGACTTGGTG
Source organism: Rhinopithecus roxellana (assembly GCF_007565055.1). Lineage (NCBI taxonomy): Eukaryota > Metazoa > Chordata > Mammalia > Primates > Cercopithecidae > Rhinopithecus > Rhinopithecus roxellana. The sequence goes on along the minus strand of NC_044563.1, from coordinate 54,592,049 downwards.
ATCCAGCTACCTTGGCCTCCCAAAGTGCTAAGATTGAAGCAGAAATTTAAAAATAAATATGCATTCATTCACTCCAAGAAAAGTAACAGGCAAGGCAAGGGTTAAAAGCAAAAGAACAAGTTTTCTTCTGCCTAGCAAGCTCACTTCAAGGACAGTTATAAGATAAAGCTGTTTGAGAAGCCAAGGCCAAAGGAATGGGCTCCAGACACCCCTCCCTCCAGAACAAGGTTGAAGGAAAAAAAAAAGAAAGACAAATTCCTTTACTGTTACTCCTTTCTCTGGCTTGTTAAGCATGATTATGTCTTACAAATGTCTGTATTTAGCCAGTTCGTGTCTTTCTTTTGATGCAGCTACAAGGCCAGCTATGCAAGGCCACAAATTATGCACTATATGATTAACTGCTTTTGTTTTACTTTTTAAGTCCACTTATAAAAACCCTGTTCTGTCTTTGTTTAATGCTCAGCTTTTTGGATATGAATCCACTCAGCCAGAGCATACCTAAAAATAAGTATCTTCCTGTACTCTCATACCAATCTCTCCATTCCTCAGTTTCCCGTAACATTTCTTGGTGAGCCAGCCAGGAGTGGAGATGACAGGCTTACTGTCTCCTCTGCCTATGGAGGGCTGCAGCCCTGAGCTAGGGGAGACCTGTGACCCCAGGCGCCACCAGGAGAACTTCAGCCTGGAGGGGAAATCAACTCTCCCATGACCAGGCACCACTACCCAGCAGCACAACGGAACCTGAGAGGAGCTGCAGGATGATTCTAGAAAGAGTGCACTTCAGGAACTGTGGTAAGGTTTTGCGGCCCAAGGCAGGACCCATCGTAAGGATGGAAAGGGAGCCTGATCATCTCCCAGGGTGTGCCTAATAGTCTGACCCAGAGGGGCTGGGGGGCGATGAGAGTGGCTCATCAATTCGGATGAAACTCACACCCTAATTGACACAGGAAGTGAGAGTGGCTCACTAAGTTGGTTAGGAAAAGAAAACTGGAGGTGGCGAGAGTGGCTTATCACCCCAGTTAGGAACACAGGAACTAGGAGTGGGGAAGTGTGTAAAAGTGTGTGAATGGAGGGGCCTAATTAGGCTCATCAGCCACGAAGTGGGGAGTTACAGATCTCTTCGTGTGAACTATGTGCCCGAGCAAAGTGTGGGGCCAACAAGAGTAGTAGCAATCTGCATACAGCTAATAGGAGCTGCCCTACAGCTCAGAGTTGTAACAGGAATGAGAATCTCTCCAAAGCCATGCAGCGTCTGCAAACTGCTGTCATAGGAGATGGTATAGTAGGCCTAAACAAGAGGAAGAGTGAGTGTGCAAGAGTGAATGTGCTGTGCTGTAAAGGGAGGAATGGTGGGAAAGTCATCAAAACTTACTCCATTGGAGTCCATGTTACAGAACTTTAAGAAAGGTTTTGCAGCAGATTACGGAGTTCAGTTAACCCCTCAGAGGTTGAGAACTCTCTGTGAATTAGAATGGCCTTCTTTTGGTGTTGGATGGCCAACCAAAGGAACTATAGATAGGGAAATAATTGGCTGTGTATTTAAGAGGGTGACAGGAGTCAGAGGACAGCCTGGGTAACCTGATCAATTTCCTTATATTGATTCACAGTTAAATATGGCACAGATAAGACCGGCCTGAATCCAGCCCTTTTTAGCTGCTTATTGCAAAACACTTGTGGCCCGAGCCCAGCCAAGAGTAAAAGTAAGAGCAGTTTCGCCGGCAGACACAAAGTTAAAAGGGAAGTCCCAGAGAGAACAAGAAAAGCCAATTTTGCAGAAATCGCCAGAGGGAACAGAGATTCTTCCTCCATATGTCCCAGCCTACCCCCGTTTACCGAGGCCAACAGCCCCCCAGGAACCAGACTCAGGAGTCAGCGTGCCCCAAGTTGCACCCCGAAGGAGAGGATCAGAGCCTCGAGATGCCAGGGAAAGAAGTCAAGATAGTCAAGCAGGCTGTCTCAGATCTGGCCGTTCTCAAGCTATGCAAATGCCTCTCAAGGAGATGCAAGAGCCCATTTATTATGATGACCAAGGCCAAGTTCAGGGGGGCAACAGACTTTCATTTACCAGCCCTTTCAACCGCTGATCTCTTAAACTGGAAACACCATACTCCCTCCTACATGGATAAAGCCCCAAGCTCTTATAGATCTGATGCAATCCATCTTTCTGACACACAATCCAACCTGGCCAGACTGCAGGCAGCTCCTCCTCATGTTATTTAACAGTGAAGAGCATAGGAGAGTAACACAGACAGCTCTCTGCTGGGTAGAAGTCCATCCATCAGCAGACAAAGTGAATGCTCAGGCATATGCTCAGGGTCAGTTCCCAGACCAAGATCCCAAATGGGACACAGAGAATGCAACTCAGCTTCTGTGCCTGCAGAGGTACTGAGAGGCACTTCTGCAGGGGCTAAGAGTTGGTGGAAAGGAAGCAATTAAAACAGGGAAGATTTCAGAGGTGCTTCAGGGAAGTGATGAGAGCCCTAGCCAGTTTTATGAAAGACTCTGTGAGGCATACCGACTTTTTACCTTGACCCTGAGGCTGCTGAAAATCAGCATATGGTGAATACCTCATCTGTAGGACAGGCCCTGGGTGATATCAAACAAAAGTTTCAGAAGTTAGAAGGTTTTACAGATATGAATGCTACCCAGCTTCACCAAAGCGTATGTTAACCATGACCAGGAGGCAAAGAAGGAAGCAGTTCGGAGGCTTAAGAAAAAGGCTGATCGTTGACAGCAGCCCTTATAGAAAAAGAGATTAACAGTGTGAGAGGATGTGGATGCAGACGTAGCCATAGAAGAAGTAAAGTTAGACTAGGATTTGAAAGCCAACCAAGGCTAGAGAGGGATCAATATGCGAGATACAAAAAGAAAAGACACCATCCTGGCTAACACGGTGAAACCCCGTCTCTACTAAAACTACAAAAAAACTAGCCGGGCGACGTGGTGGCGCCTGTAGTCCCAGCTACCCGGGAGGCTAAGACAGGAGAATGGCGTGAACCCGGGAGGCGGAGCTTGCAGTGAGCTGAGATCCGGCCACAGCACTCCAGCCTGGGTGACAGAGCGAGACTCCGTCTCAAAAAAAAAAAAAAAAAGAAAAGAAAAGACAGTGGAAGGATGAACATCCAGAAAGCAATGAAAGAAATGGCCAAGGCCATGAGATGAAGAGGCCATCGGCCAAGGGCTGCAGCACCTTAGAAAAACCAGATACTGATCTGGTCGGGGTGGTGGAGTTAAAGGATGTGAGGACTAGGACACACCGGGCTTCTTCTTATTGGGCCTTCAGGAGCCTATGGTCACATTAGAAGTTGGAGGCCAACTGATGGACTTTTTGGTAGACACTGGGGCTGAACACTCTGTAGTAGCTCAATCCATAGGGCCACTATCCAAGAACTATACAACTTTTTTTTTTTTTTTTTTTGAGACGGAGTCTTGCCCTGTGACCCAGGCTGGAGTGCAATGGCACTGATCTTGGCTCACTGCAACCTCCGCCTCCTGGATTCAGGCAATTATCCTACCTCAGCCTCCTGAGTAGCTGGGATTACAGGCATCCACCACCACACCCAGCTAACTTTTGTATTTTTAGTAGAGATGGGGTTTCACCATGTTGGGCAGGATGGTCTTGATCTCCTGACCTTGTGATCCTCCCGCCTTGGCCTCCCAAAGTGCTGGGATTACAGGCATGAGCCACCGTGCCTGGCCGAACTATACAACTATTGTAGGAGATATTGGAGTCTCAGAGAAAAGACCATTCTATGAGCCCAGAAGGTGTGTTATAGGACGACAAGAAGTCCAGCATGAATTCCTATACCTCCCAAATTGTCCAGTTCCCTTGCTAGGAAGAGACCTACTTCAAAAATTGCAAGCACAAATTACTTTTGGCCTGCAGGGAGAAATGACTTTAAATCTAAGTCACTCGAAAGCCATGGTGTTAACCCTTGCCATTCCACAAGTGAGGAATGGAGACTGTATAGAAAGAAAATGCAGGTGCCAATGCAGCCTCATACACGGGAAGAAAAATTATTATTTGGACTAGCCAATAAAATTCCTGGGGTATGAACTGAAAAAAAAACCACCTGGGCTGGCTGTAAAGCATCCAGCCGTAGTAGTTGAACTGAAACCAAGAGCAACTCCGGTCTGGGTTCATCAGTACCAGTTCCCCAAAAGGCTGTACAGGGTGTCTGCAAATATTTAGAATGGCTCTATAAATATAGGATCTTAATCTGATGCCAGTCCCCCTGGAATTCTCCACTTTTGCCAGTATGAAAGCCACTGCTGGGACCAAGGTCTGATGAGTACATACTGGTGAAGTTTTGCAAGCCATAAACTGGGCCATGGTGACCATCCATCCAGTGGCACCAAACCCATAAACTTTAATGGTACTTATTCCAACAAGTGCCACTAGGTTTACAGTCTTAGACTTAAAGGATGCTTTCTTTTATATTTGCTTAGCACCAGTTAGCCCATTTTTGCATTTCAATGGGACAAGGAAGCTATGCAGCTCACCTGGACTAGGCTCCCACAAGGGTTCAAAAACTCCCCTACAATCTTTGGGGAAACACTGGCCTCAGACCTCAAGGCCTATACCCCGCCAAATGATAACTGTGCCTTGTTATAGTACACAGGCAACCTCCTTTTGGCGGCCCCAACCCGAGAGGACTATTATCAGAGAACCCAAGACCTCCTCCATCTCCTGTGGAAAGCATGTTACAAAGTATCTAAAAAGAAAACCCAAATTTGCCATAAAGGGGTTACATATCTAGGTTTCATAGCGAGCCACAGGAAATGCTGGCTTGGCTATAAGTGAAAGCAAGCCATTTGTGCACTTCCAACCCCAACCACCCAATGTCAAATAAGAGAATTTTTAGGGGCAGCAGGATTTTGCCGCATCTGGATTCCAAATTTTTCATTGATGGCTAAGCCGTTATACGAAGCCACAAAAGGGGGAGAAAAAAAACCCTCCTTTGGGAGACTAATCGAAAACAGCATTCAAACAAATCAAGGAAGCTTTAACTCAGGCCCTAGCCTTAGGACCACCAGATATGACTAAGCCTTTCTTTCTATGTGTTCATGAACGAAAAGGAATGGCTATAGGAGTTCTGACTCAAGTTAAAAAGTCATAGCATCACCCAGTAGCATACTTATCCCAAACAACTGGACTCTGTGATGCTAGGATGGCCTCCCTGTGTTAAGGCATTAGCTGCCACCACCTTGCTAAACACAAGAAGCTAGCAAATTGACTCTAAAGACAGCAGTTAATCATTCGGGTGCCACACTCAGTCATAACTCTGATGGACCAAAGGGGGCACTATTGGTTGTCAAACCTGAGAATAACTCAGTACCAAGGGCTTCTATGTGAAAATCCCTACATTCCTTTAAAAACAGTGAACACCCTAAACCCAGCTACCTCGCTCCCAGTCAAACCGGGAGCTCCCCTTCATGACTGTGTTGAAACAGTAGATGAGGTATTCTCCAGTCAGAAAGATCTTACAGACAAACCCCTCAGAGACCCCGATGTCGAGTACTTCACAGATGGAAGTAGTTTTGTGTTGGAGGGGGTCTGACGAGCCAGGTGTGCAGTAGTAGCATTGGACTCAGTAGTAGAGGCTCAGCCTCTGCCTACTGGACCATCAGCACAAAAGGCAGAGCTGATGGCCTTGACAAGAGCACTGTTGCTAGCAAAAGACAAGAAAGTCAGTATTTACACAGACTCTAAATATGCTATTACTACATTGCATGTACATGGAGCTATATATAAAGAAAGAAGACTTTTAACAGCTGGAGACAAAGAAATAAAGTATAAAAAAGATTCTACAGTTCTTAGAGGCTGTATAGGCTCCAGAAAAAGTAGCTGTAATACACTGTAGAAGGCATCAAAAGGCAAGAACACCAGAAGCTAAAGGAAACAGAAAGGCAGACAGAGAGGCAAAGCAGGCAGCAATGATTGTGCCACATTTTAAAGAGGAAGCTTTAGCTATGCCTCTCCTCCCAGAACCCCCCTCCAAGAGGACCCAAGCTATACTCCAAATGAAAGAGTCTGGTTTGCCCAGGAAGATTAAAAATATATTAAAGGAGGGTGGTGGAAATTCTACGATGGGAGATTACTCATTCCAGAGATGTTGGCTCCTAAGTTCGTAAAACAAATTCATCAGGGAACTCATATGGGGAAAACGGCACTAGAAACGTTATTAAAATGTCATTTCTATGTGCCATGGCTCTCTGCCATCACTCGAGCTGTCTGTGAGCAATGTTTAACCTGTGCTCCGAACAACCCGCAACATAGACCCACGTGGCCCCCAGGAATTCAGTAAGTAGTAGCCATGCCTTGTGAAAACTTACTTTTAGACTTCACCTAATTGCCCCATGCTGGAGGCTATCGGTACATGCCAGTGTGTGTTTGCACCTTTTCAGGGTGGGTTGAAGCTTTCCCCATCAAAACAGAAAAAGCACAAGTGATTATAGTACTGTTAAGAGATATTATCCACAGGTTTAGACTGCCTTTAACTTTAGAGTCAGACAATAAGCTGGCATTTGTAGCTGAAATAATGCAAGATTTAACAAAACTGTTAAAAAATAAACTGGAAGTTACATACAGCCTATCGGCCACAAAGTTCAGGAAAAGTGAAATGCATGAACCGGATACTCAAGCAGCTACTGAAGAAATATTGCCAAAAGACTCATCTGAAAAGAAATCAGGTTTTGCTTGTAGTCCTCCTCCAAGTCAGATGCACCCCCACCAAACAAACTCAGTGTTCATCCCATGAGATTTTATTCAGTCGGCCTCCCCGAATCATAAGTCAAATTAAAGGAAACCTCTGAGAACTAGGGGAATTAACTAAGAAAACAAATGCGGCTGGGTGTGGTGGCTCACAACTGTAATCCCAGCACTTTGGGAGGCCAAGGCGGGTGGATCACAAGGTCAGGAGATCGAAACCATCCTAACACAGTGAAACCGCGTCCCTACTAAAAATACAAAAAATCAGCCAGGTGTGGTGGCAGGCACCTGTAGTCCCAGCTACTCGGGAGGCTGAGGCAGGAGAATGGCATGAGCCCGGGAGGCGGAGTTTGCAGTGAGCCGAGATCGCGTCACTGCACTCCAGCCTGGGCGACAGAGGGAAACTCCGTCTCAAAAAAAAAAAAAAGGAAAAAAGAAAAAGAAAAGAAAACAAATGTAAGCTTTAGGAATAGCCATGCAAGAGATCCGTGACTGGATACAGAAAAGAATGCCTATAAGTCTAATAGACCCAGAACACCCCTTTAAACCTGGAGATTCTGTTTGGGTTAAAAAGTGGACTCCAACTTCTCTAGGACCCATAGGAGATGGGCCCTATACTGTGATCTTATCCACTCCCACTACTGTTAAAGTTGCAGGTGTTGTGCATTGGATCCACCACAGTCGGCTGAAACCGACAACTCAAGACAAGTGGACCAGCCAGCAGGACCCAGATCATCCAACCCAGCTGATCCTGAGATGAGACCGAACTGCTGCTAAAGATGACCGCCCTGCTCTGGTCACTCTAGAGTCCAACCAGCCTACACACGGCTGAAGCTTGAGGAAACAACAAGCCCTGCTCTAGTCACACACTGAAAGTTGACTAGTCTATGCACGGCCAAAGCTTGATGACTCATCAACCAAGTAAATGTAGTTAGAAATATTAGGACTAGTAGTTTTCCTTGTAATATTAACTGTTTTAGTATTGTTCTGTCACTATTCTCAACCTCCTCCCCCAAGTAAGGACCTCTTCTGTCCTTACTAGATATGAATATACTGTACATTGTTTTGCTGTTGTTACCCACCTTAACCATGCTAGAAGAAACACCCATAGAAGGGTATTCCTATTGTACACATACTACATGGTCAGAAAACAGTATAACCAGGACTCTATTATACCATACTTACTATGAGTGTACAGGGACTTACCTAGGAACTTGTACTTACAATGAGATCACCTATTCAATTGATGACCCAGAAATGGCCAGCTACCTACGCGGAAAATAGGTCATGGAGTTACCGTATTCCTACTTACATGCTTTAGCGCGTCATAAGGTTACAGGCAGGGCTTGAGATCATTAATAAAACAGCAAATGCATTAGATTTACTGGCCCAGCAAGCTACAAAAATGAGGAATGCTATCTATCAAAACAGATTAGCTTTAGACTACCTCCTAGCCCAGGAGGGAGGAGTATGTGGAAAATTCAGTCTAACTAATTGCTGCCTGGAAATCAACGACAATGGAAAGACAGTTATGGAAATAACTGCAAGAATAAGAAAATTAACCCATGTTCCAGTTCAAACGTAGAAAGGGTGGTCTCCAGTTCTCTCTTTGAAGGATGTTTTTCATTTTTCGGAGGCTTCAAGACTTTATTTATTTATTTATTTATTTATTTTTTTGAGACGGAGTCTCGCTCTGTCACCCAGGCTGGAGTGCAGTGGCCAGATCTCAGCTCACTGCAAGCTCCGCCTCCCGGGTTCACACCATTCTCCTGCCTCAGCCTCCCGAGTAGCTGGGACTACAGGCGCCGCCACCTCGCCTGGCTAGTTTTTTGTATTTTTAGTAGAGACGGGGTTTCACCGTGTTAGCCAGGGTGGTCTACGATCTCCTGACCTCATGATCCGCCCGTCTCGGCCTCCCAAAGTGCTGGGATTACAGGCTTGAGCCACCGCGCCTGGCCAAGACTTTAATAAGAGTGGTTCTGGCCATACTAGGAAGTTGCCTAATACTCCCTTGTCTCTTACCTCTCCTTGTTGGAAACATTCAATCAACTATAGAGGCAACAGTAGCTAGGCAAACTACCAGTCAGCTAAAGGCTCTATGTAAATACCAACCTCTGTCTAAAGAATAAAACTTGTCTCTTCATGCAAAATTAAATAATAGTGATGCCTCCTATTAAACTTCTTTTATAAAAGGCATCAAAGGGGGGAAACTGAGGCAGAAATTTAAAAATAAATATGCATTCATTCACTCCAAGAAAAGTAACAAGAAAGGCAAGGGTTAAAAAGAAAAGAACAAGTTTTCCTCTGCCTAGCAAGCTCACTTCAAGGTCAGTTATAAGATAAAGCTGTTTGAGAAGCCAAGGCCAAAGGAATGGGCTCCAGACACCTCTCCCCTCCAGAACAAGGTTGAAGGGAAAAAAAAGAGAAAGACAAATTCCTTTACTGTTACTCCTTTCCCTGGCTTCTTAAGCATGATTATGTTTTACAAATGTCTGTATTTAGCCAGTTCTTGTTTTTCTTTTGACGCAGCTACAAGGCCACCAGCTATGCAAGACCACAAATTATGCACTATATGATTAACTGCTTTTGTTTTACTTTTGTAAGTCCACTTATAAAAACCCTGCTCTTTGTTTAATGCTCAGCTTTTTGGATATGAATCCACTCAGCCAGTGCATACCTTAAAATAAATACCCTCCAGTACTCTTAAATTGGTCTCTCCGTTCCTCAGTTTCCCACAACAAGATTACAGGCATGAGCCACCACACCCGGCCCATTTTAACCATTTGCAAATGGAGAATTCAGTGGTATTAGGTACATTTACATTGTTGTGCAACCATCACCACCATCCATCTACAGAACTCCTTTTATCTTATGAAACTAAAACTCTATACCCATTAAACACTAACTCCTCACTCCTCCCTTCCCTCATCACTTGACAGCCATCCTTCTACTTTATGTCTCTATTCATAGGTATGAGCACCCCCCACACACAAAAAATCGCTAATCTAAAAGGAAATGTCAAGTTTGGAACTTCTTAGGGCAAACTTGCCTCCCATTCTATTCAAACTTACCCCTCTGCTCTCTGAGATAAATGCATATCTCATTGCCTCCTTTGGAGAGGCTAATCAGAAACTCAAAAGAATGCAACCATTTGTCTCTTTTCTACCTATGACCTGGAAGCCCCATCCCTGCTTTGAGTTGTCCCGCCTTTCTGGACCAAACCGATGTTCATCTTACATATATTAACTGATGTCTCATTTCTCCCTAAAATGTATAAAACCAAGCTATGCTCTGACTACCCTGGGCACATGTCATCAGGACCTCCTGAGACTGTGTCACGGGTGCACATCCTCAACTGTGGCAAAATCAACTTTATTTTTTATTTTTATTTATTTATTAGAGACAGAGTCTCACTCTGTCGCCCAGGCTGGAGTACGGTGACGCAATCTTGACTCACTACAACCTTCACCTCCCAGATTCAAGCAATTCTCGTGCCTCAGTCTCCCGAGTAGCTGAAATTACAGCCTTGCGCCACCACACCCAGTTAATTAGCAAAATAAATTTTCTAAATTAACTGAGACCTGTCTCAAATTACTGGGGTTAACATTTTGGTAACCACATAGGGACTCTGCGTGCAGGAACAATTGAACTTTGACAAATCTCCTACTGGTGTTTGGTATCAGCATAAGCTAATTTTATGCATACTTTGCTGAGGACTTCTCTGAGGATTTCCAGAGAATCCCCGCTCTCCCTAAGTCTGGTTGAGATCTAAAGTTTATTTTGCTGTACAACTGCCTCTTTTTTTTTTTTTTTTTTTTTTTTTTGGAGTTTTACTTGCTTCCATGACAATGGCAGGTAATTCCTTTATGAGTTTGAGCTTGCTTCCAACAGAAAAAATGATTTTTTTTTCCTGCTTCTAGGATGGTAGAGAGCAGTCTTCAGCCTGAGACCCATCCCTAGGGAAGTAGCCTGAATTGAGGCTTAGTCTTGGCTAAAGTTAACAACCAGATGATCATAATTTCTCCTTACCATTAAAGCATTCAGTAATCATGTAAGTTTATGATCATTTGTTTTGCTTAGCTGTTTGTCGTGGTTGTTTCTGTTTTTGTTGTTGTTTTGGTCTTTGTCCCATTAGGTTTGAGCGACTCTATAAAACTTGATCAAATCTGAAGGAAAGTTCCAAATTATGGGGAACAAGGCCTCTCAAATACATAAATTCCCCCCCGCCACACACACACACACAAAGGTGGTATGGTGGGGGAGAAAAACAGCCAGCAAAAAGAAAAAAGAGGAAAGATTTTTGATTTTGAGTACTACACGGGCTTTATTTACAAGGCCACCTTTTAGCTAGCCAGGCCAATCTGAAAGAGCAATGGTTGTACTTCTGAAATAGCAGCAATTTTAAAAACAAAAGCAAACAAACAAACACAAAATAAAAAACAAAAAAATAAAGGTGGGAACGGTGGCTCATGCCTGTAATCTCAGCACTTTGGGAGGCCAAAGCAGACTGATTGCCTGAGCTCAAGAGTTCATGACCAGCCTGGGCAACATGGTGAAACCCTGTCTCTACTAAAATACAAAAAATCAGCCGGACATGGCAGTGTGCACCTGTAATCCCAGCTACTCGGGAGGCTGAGGGAGGAGAATTGCTTGAACCCAGGAGGCAGAGGTTGTAGTGAGCTGAGATTACACCACTGTACTCCAGCCTGGGCAACAGAGAAAGACTCCATCTCAAAACAAACAAACAAACAAACAAACAAAGAAAAGAAAATGAAATACAAAAATTAGCTGGGCATGGTGGCACATGCCTAATCCTAGCTACTCGAGAAGCTGAGGCAGGAGAATCACTTGAACTTGGGGGCAGAGGTTGCAGTGAGCCGCGATCGTGCCATTGTACTCCAGCCTGGGCAACAGAGCAAGACTCCATCTAAAAAAAAAAAGAAAAAGAAAAAAAGAAAAAGAAAAAAGAAAAGAAAATGAAATAGCACCAATTTGTCTCAGTTGAAATATGGTAATGAGATTTAAAAACTTCTTTTTTTAGAGGAGCTCATTTGTTAAAGTCAACTTAATTAAAAGCTAACATCCAAGATACGTATGTGTGTTTGTATTTAAAAGGTCTTAATGGTTTGTTTTTTTCTCTCCTATGACCTTGTTCTTTTGAGCAAGGTTTTTCTTCTCAGTTGACTTAATTCTGTTTTTTTCATTTACTTCTGCTGTCTCTCCTTTCTCTTGCACCCTCTGCTGCATGAGGGACCTGAAATAGTTTAGCCTGGGTTCCTTTAAGAAAGTGGAGAAGGTGCCAAAAGTATAAACGGACAAGTTCATCTCAGCTTTTAAACTGTTTGCTTTTGTATTGTGTTACATGATTTATTGACTAAAATAGTTATTTGCAACAGAGGCTAGCCTTGGGTCTTTAAGGAATAGTGTATTCAACACTTAGAAATGTCTGTTTAAAAAAAATTCTCTTTAAGTACAGTGTAAAAACATCATTTGGTCTAGCCTCATAATAATTCTCCCCTTTTGGAAACCCAGGATTTGGTATAGGCTCTGCCTAGAGCTCAGAGATCCAGTTAAAAGATAGGCAGTCCTTACCCAAATAAAATTGGTCTCCTTATACAATCCTATGATAGATTTTTATAATTTTATGTTTGATTTGACATCTATCTTTAATCTCCCTCTGGCACACCAGACTTTTCCTCTCTGTACCTTATGATGTAAATTCTGTTACTTGATTTGCACCTGAGTTGTTTTCCTTTAATATGCAAATTTAAGGCTATTTAGCTATTTAACTGCCTAGGGTTGTGAAACAGGTTATCAAGAACCTGAAAGTCTAAGATTAAAAAAAAAAAAGGTCTTTATGAATCTACAGGATATACTTCTATCAGCATGCCTAATACATCTATGTATTTATGTGTTGTGCACACAATATTTCACTATTGAAAATATATAAAAGAGCTAATTAATTGGCTTAAAAAAACAAAAGCACTTAAATCGGATACTAAAGAAAAAAAGACTAGTCAAATGCTTTTTCAAGTTCATGGGACTTAAATAAAATCTTTAATAAATAAGCTGGATTTAAAATTATTGGTAAAATAATATTAGAAATGTCTTAAGAATTTGCCAGCAATACATCTTTGTTTGCATTTACTAATCAAGCAATTTTATACTTATCCCAGCCAGATACTATAAGGTGTCAAAATTTGGTATAGAGGTTACAAAACTATAAAATCAGCCCAAGACAGAATTATCTTTGCTGGTATAATCTTTAATAAATAATACATTGATATTGGTTTAATAAAAATAGCTACATCTTGAATTTAGTAAGATTACCATACTTCTTTTTTTTTTTTTTTTTTTTTTGAGACAGAGTTTTGCTCTTGTTGCCCAGGCTGGAGTGCAGTGGCATGATCTTGGCTCACTGCAACCTCCACCTCCCGTGTTCAAGTGATTGTCCTGCCTCAGCCTCCCAAGTAGCTGGGTTTACATGCATGCACCACCATGCCTGGCTAATTTTGTATTTTTAGTAGAGACGGGGTTTCTCCATGATGGTCAGGCTGCTCTCAAACTCCCAACCTCAGGTGATCTGCCCAGCTTGGCCTCCCAAAGTGCTGGGATTACAGGCCGCCCATGCCCAGCCAGATTACCATAATTTCTAATCCTGTGGTGTTAGGCAGTCTAGTCCACAGGCAGTAAGAGATTTCCTTTGGGAAGACAGTTACTATTTTTGTTTCAAAGCTAAACTATAAACCAAGTTCCTAGTAAAGTTAGTTCAGTCCATACCCAGGAATGAACAAGGACAGCTTGGAGTTTAGAAGCAAGATGGAGTCACTTAGGGCAAATCTTTTTCACTGTCTCAGTTATAATTTTGCAATGGCGGTTTCATAAATTTAAGTGATGACTATCGCAGTTTTCATAAATAATCTAGGTAAATGATTAAAATAAAATAATTAGATAAATGTAATAGGATAAATACTAAACTAGTCATAATTTAGAATCTAAAGTTATATTAAATTAAATTATAGATATTTCATTATTTCAGTATTTTTCAATAAAAACACATTGTAGGAAAACATTCTTTCTTAAAAAAAGTGTCCCTTTTAAAAACGTGAACAATTTTTGTCTAATTCAAAGCTTATTTAAAGGTCATGTATAAAACAAAGTAAAAGGAGCCAGGAAATAAGAGAGGTATAAACAAAATTATAGAAAGAAAGAGTTATTTTTTGGTCAGAAAGCTTAAAGAGAAATAATTTAAAAAAAAATTTTTTTTTTTTTTTTTTTTTTGAGATGAGCCTGTCTCCCAGGCTAGAGTGAAGTGGCACAATCTTGGCTTGTTGCAACCTTCTTCCCACAGGGTTCAAGTGATTCTCCTGCCTCAGCCTCCTGAGTAGCTGGGATTATAGGTGCCTGCCACCACACCCGGCTAATTTTTGTATTTAAAGTAGAGATGGGGTTTTGCCATGTTGGCCAGGTTGGTCTCGAACTCCTGACTTGAGGTGATCTACTAGCCTTGACCTCTCAAAGTGCTGGGATTACAGGCATGAGCCACTATGCCCAACTGAGAAATAATTTTATATGAAAAATAATCTTGTGTGGTAAATTTAGACCAAGAATAAAATGAGTGGTTGTTTAAGAAAGAAAGATGTTCAGGACAAACCCGAAAGTCCAAGCATGTCATGAATGGTCTGTGTAAGTAACAATAAAAGGATTTACCTAAAAAAAAAAAAAAAAAAATTTTCATATGATCAAGTTGTCTATAATTAAAGGAAAATTATAATGGGTTTTTCTAGACATTGGGTTTGATGTAATGAAACACACATGCTAAAGAATTCAACAATAAAATGTCCTTAAGGGATTGATTACTTCTTAATAAATTATAAAGATTTTAATTTTTTTAACCCAAGGTTCAACTTTTATTTCATCATGCTGTTTTCAGTTTTCTTTCCCCTTTTAAAAGGTGCAAAATTATAACACTCTCCTTCAACCCATTTTCAGCTCATATACGGTGTTTTTTTTTCCCTCAAGTTCTGTCTGTTGTGGCCTGATGCTAACAATATTTTCTTAAAGATCTAAAGGAAATGTTTTATTCCAACATAATTTTCCGAACACAGCAGAAGATCTTTTCTTTTGCCTTTTGGTAACTAGCTTAATAAATTTTACATTTTATCAAAATAACTCCTATGTTATTACTATTAAGTTTTGGTTTGCTTAGGAAAAAACTGAGATTAAAATTTATTTAATTAAGATTATTACATCCATAAATTAACCATTAATGTCAAAGGCACATTGATGCAAGACCAGAATATGTGTCACTGTGTCAGATTAACAAGATTATCTTGAAGCATTAACTCCTTAGTAAAGGTTATAAAAGGCTTGTGGAAGTTATATCTTACAATCTCTTACAATCAAGATTAAAATGTTATATAGAGTGTTTGTACAATTTTGAAAAACAAATTTAATTGGTTTCGTGCTGTTCTTTTTTTTTTTAGTTTTTGAGATGAAGTCTGTCACCCAGGCTGGAGTGCAGTGGTGTGATCTCAGCTCACTGCAACCTTTGCCTCCTGGGTTTAAGTGATTCTCCTTCCACAGCCTCCTGAGTAGCTGGGATTACAGGAACCCACCACCATGTGTGGCTAATTTTGTTTGTTTGTTTGTTTTGTTATTTTGAGACACAGTCTGGCGCTGTCACCAGGCTGGACTGCAGTGGTGTGATCTCGGCTCACTGCGACCTCCGCCTCCTGGGTTCAAACGATTTTCCTACCTCAGCCTCCCAAGTAGCTGGGACTACAGGCCCATGCCAACAGGCCTGGCTGATTTTTTGTATTTTTTAGTAGAGACGGGGTTTCACCGTGTTAGCCAGGATGGGCTTGATCTGACCTTGTGATCCTGCCCGCCTTGGCCTCCCAAAGTGCTGGGATTAAATTTTTTGTATTTTTAGTAGAGACAGGGTTTCAGTATATTGGTCAGGCTGGTCTCGAACTCCTGACCTCCAGTGATCCAACCCCTCTTGGCCCCCCCAAAGTGCTGGGATTACGGTGTGAGCCACTGCACCCAGCCTGTGCTGTTTTTGTCAGGGCTTATTGTTTGGAAAATTAAATATCCTCTCTCAAAGAATGAAGGTTTTCACCTTTTCTTTGAAATCCTTGAGTTATCACTTTGGTTAAATGAATAACTTATTTACCAATGACCTGTGATTCTATTTTGTGATATCAAGTGTTTTAAACCTTTGATATTTGACAAACTTTCCAAGATCAAATTATAAATTATGTCTTTTTCTGATTTAATTAATCCTTTAAGATATTATTAATAGGTTCCCTAAAGTCCAAAAATGACATATTTGCCTTATCTGGTATAAAAACTATACAGGAATCATTGTCACATACAAAATAGTGTTTGGTTTTCTTTGGGCTACATTTATACAAATATGTTACTGGTATATGTTCCAAAATTATGGGAAACTCCTATAATTATAACTTAGTGTACACAGTGAGAGACATTTAGTGATATAACTTACTGTACATTATCCATAATAATTATAATTCTTATGTTAAATTATTGTGTGCCACAGAGGTAACAAATGTCCTTGTCAATTGTGTCTTTGACTATGGCTGCTCTAAAACTGTCATCCACAGACAACTGTTGTCTTGTTTTGGCCCTCTTTAGAAGGTGGTTTTATAATCAGCTACAGAACTCTAACAGGTGTTCTTAAATGTAGGTTTCTGATAACTTTGGAATTTGTGACATTAGAATAGAGGAAAAAAGAAACTTTTAGGACTCTTATGGAGAGCTGTGAAATGTTCATGAATATCAAGCAGAACAGGAGCTAATTGCATAAACTGAACTGATAGAAGACTAAAGTAATCTTTTTGACTTTTGCTTTAAATGTTGCTGATTGTTTTTTTTTTCAGAGTCAAGGAAACTTTTCTTTTGAGCTATTGACAGCTTTTAACAATTTAGTATACTCCTATGACTAAAATTTGGTGCGTATTTGTTTCTCTCTACCTGATTTCTCCAGAACTTGCAAACTATTTTTGAGTATGCTTCACTTATGGCAATACAGTAATTTGTACAAGTGTAGTAAGAATCTGTTTTCATTTTGCAACAAGACACAAAAGGAGAAACTGGTTATTTTACCAAGGTTCTGACTGTAATAGTGTGCTTTCCTTTAAGGAATCAAACTTGACTTATGGAAGTCAATAAAGCTCCTTGCGGAAACTGGCTTCATACCTTCCCTGTACAGCGTTCCTGACCTGTGATAAGTAAAGAATGTCACTTTCTGACAGGCCCAGGAGCCCCAAGTTTACTTTGGAACCTCAAAAGCAGAGGATCATCCAACTTATAGGTATTTAATGGCACAAATCCATGACTGGTCTCAGCTTTAAATAAAGGTCTTAGCTGGGTGCAGGGACTCACGCCTGTAATCCCAGCACTTTGGGAGGCTGAGGCAGGTGGATCATTTGAGGTCAGGAGTTTGAGACCAGCCTGGCCAACATGGTGAAATCCTGACTCTACTAAAAGCACAAAACTTAGCTGGGCATGGTGGCATGCACCTATAGTCCCAGCTATTTGGGTGGCTGAGGCAGGAGAATAGCTTGATCTTGGAAGGCAGAAGTTGCAGTGACCCCAGATGGTGCCACCGTACTCTAGCTTGAGGACAGAGTGAGACTGCATCTCAAAAAAGAAATTATAAAAAATTTCAAAGATCTTATTTGGGATTCCTTCTATAGAACAAAGTTCCATCAAAGCCAATTTAAAAGTGTATTTGAAAAATAATTATTCTTGCTGTATTGTATACAAATAATTAGGCCAAGAATAATAAAGCAAATCAAATTACTAAAGACATCACTTGTCTTTAGTAAAAATGGGAAACTAGAGAAAGAAAAATTATGTTTTGAAAACTGTGGTACACCTGTTGTTAGATTCTAGTCTTGCCTAATGTTTTTCAATTTTCATTATTGTGGTACTATTTGGACAGAATTCTAATTTTTTTGTAGCTACATGTATTTGAAATAAGGTTTTCAACCTTTTCCCCCATTTTTTCTAGTTTGAAGTCATGGAAAACTAAGCTGTGCTTTCTTTTTATTATTTTTGAGACAGAGTCTTGCTCTGTCACCCAGGCTGGAGTGCAGTAGCACGATCTCAGCTCACTGCAACCTCTGCCTCCTGGGTTAAAGCAATTTTCCTGCCTCAGCCTCCTGAGTAGCTGGTAATTACAGGCACCTGCCACCACACCCAGCTAATTTTTGTATTTTAGTAGAGATGGAGTTTCACTATGTTGGCCAGGCTGGTCTCAAACTCCTGACCTCAAGTGATCCACCTGCCTTGGCCTCCCAAAATGCTGGGATTATAGGGGTGAGCCACCATCTCCAGACTAAGTTTTGCTTTCGTTTTTATTTATTTATTTTTATTTTTTTCAGACAGAGTCTCACTCTGTCACCCAGGCTGAAGTGCAGTGGGGCAATCTCAGCTCACTGCAATCTCCACTTCCTGGATTGAAGCGATTCTCCTGCCTCAGCCTCCCGAGTAGCTGGGATTACAGGTGTGCACCACCATGCCCAGCTAACTGTGCTTTCTTAAAGCCCTGCAAACTGAAGCCAGACAACTTAAATTTCAGAAGAAAAGAACAGCAATCTATTTACATACGTAAGCCACTTTCATACTTGCCTATTGATGTATGGACTTCAGAGTAATCCAGCCTGTAATGATTTTCCAGGATTGTTCTTTTGTTTGTTGTTTTTCTCCCTTGCTCCCCCTGTTTTCTTTTCACAGGACATGAGACTTCACAATCTTCTAAAAATGAACTTTCCTAATAACTCAGGACCTACTCGTCTAGGAGTAAACCATCCTAGCCATGACAGATCAGACGAAACCTGAGACCACAAACTCATTTTCTCCTAAAATGCTTTTTCCAAAAGATTTTAAAAAAGGAAAGTGAGAAATGTGAAAGGAAAATATCTTATGTCCCCCAAATCACTAAACTAAAGGGAAAAGTCAAACTGGAAACTGCTTAGGGCAAATCTGCCTCCCATGCTATTCAAAGTCACCCCTCTGCTCACTGAGATAAAAACATATCTGACTGCCTCTTTTGAGGAGGCTAATCAGAAACTTAAAAGAATGTAACCATTTTTCTCTTATGTACCTATGAACTGGAAGCCCCCTTCCTGCTTCAAGATGCCATGCCTTTCCAGACCGAACCAATGTTCTTCTTATGTATATTGATTGATGTTTCATGACTTCCTAAAATGTATAAAACCAAACTGTGCTCTGACCACCTTGGGTAAATGTCATCAGGACCTCCTGAGGCTGTGTCATAGGCATGCGTCCTCAACCTTGGCGAAATAAACTTTCCAAATTAACTGAGACATGTCTCAGATTTTTGGAGTACATATCTGATAAAACACAATGAGAAAAATGTGGCATCAGTTCTGTGATATTCCTGCTAAAGATGCATACCCTGTGAGGCTGCATTGAGCCGCCATCACACACCCCTGCACTCCAGCCTTGGCAACACAGTGAGACCCTGTCTCAAAAAAAAAAAAAAAAAAAAAAAAAAAAAAAAAAGACACTTCACCTACTATCTAGGAAACATTAAACAAACCCAAACTCAAGGAGGTTTTACAAAATAACTGATCTGTAACCTCAAAATTGTCCAGGTCATGGAAGTCAAAGAAGAGCTGAGGAACTTCTCTAGATTGAAGGACACTCATGAGACATGACACTAAATGCAATGTGCAATTCTGAATTGGATCCTTTTGCTAAGAAGTACAATGTTGAGACAATTGGCAAAACTTGAATGGGATCTGAGGAGTAGATGGTGGTAACAATGTTAATTTCCTGATTTTGATAGTCTTATTATGGCTATGTAGGACACAGTTGTTTAAGAAAATACACCCTAAAATGTTCTGAGTAATTAGGCATGGTATCAACAACTAATTTTCAAATGGTTCAGGAAAAAAAATTTTTTGTACTATACTCGCAACTTTTCTGAAAGCCTGAGATTATTTCAAGATAAAATATTTTTTAAATGCAGTTACTTAAATTCTTCCCATGTTTCTGCCCACGTAAACGTCAATCCGAAGGACATGCCTTCAGAAGCTTTTTTTTTTTTTTTTTTGAGATGGTGTCTCACCGTGTTGC
The DNA here is from genome assembly GCF_007565055.1 of Rhinopithecus roxellana. NCBI lineage: Eukaryota > Metazoa > Chordata > Mammalia > Primates > Cercopithecidae > Rhinopithecus > Rhinopithecus roxellana. Next base: position 54,572,203 of record NC_044563.1, on the reverse strand, counting down.
CCAGGCTGGAGTTTAGTGGCACAATCTTGGCTTGCTGCAACCTCCACCTCCCGGGTTCAAGCGAATCTCTTGCCTCAGCTTTCCGAGCAGCTGGGACTACAGGCGTGTGCCAACACGCCTAGCTAATTTTTGTATTTTTAGTGGAGACAGGGTTTCACCATGTTGGCAAGGCTGGTGTCGAACTCCTGACCTCAGGTGATCCACCCACCTCGGCCTCCCACAGTGCTGGGATTACAGGTGTGAGCCACTGCGCCTGGCACAGAAGCTCTTAAATGCTTTATCTCCTTGCAGATGTTAATGAAATGCAATTCTGAATTTTGGCGGGTTGTTTTTTTCTTCATTTCTGTCTTATCTGAAGCTTCAGTGCAAAATCCATGATTATTGAACTATCACCTATTTTACCTCCATTTTTACATATTAAACCTTATTAAGCACTACTATGTGCTGGGCCATGTACTAAATCTTTTTCAGGCATTATTTCTTTTAACCTTGATCTCTTGCTACTTCCCCCCTTCATACTCCAGCCTAGAGCACGGGGACTCCTGTGGGCTTTCTCTCTGCATGTTTGCAAAATGCAGTGCCTCTGCCTCTCTTTTTTCTCCCTCTTGTCTTCACTCCTTAACTCCTATTTATTCTTCAGGTTTCAGCTAGGATGACACTTCCTCCAAGGAGCCTTGCCTTAAGTCTGAGTGGGGGCCCCTCCCTGTGCCCAGGCCTCTCTTCTTTTACCATTGTACTTTTACACTATATTTTAATTTTCTGTTTTCTCTTCTGTTCCCTCTTCTATGCTTATTCAAGAGCAAGGACTGTTTTTACTGCTGTTTTACCAAAGCTATCAGAGGCCGTCATCCATGATGTCACTCTCAAGAGATTTTAATTAGTGATTTCTTGCTTCTGAAAATAGGAAGGTTGATTTGATGTAAAATATCCAATCACTAGTAATTAATTACGTTAATTTTGCCCTTGTTCTTTAATTAAAACAATGTCCAAAGTCCTTTTAATGACAATGTGTATTACGATGATACTAAAATTTCTTACCAAAGTCCAAAACACTGGTTTTCTACATGACTCTTCCAGGTAAAAGTGAGTTATCAGCAGAGCAGTAAATAAAATACATTCACATTAATCCTCAAGTGACTTCTAATCTAGGGGAGCACTGAAAGGGTTACATTCATAGGATTGATTTAAAGGCAACTTCTATAAACAGCAGTGACTTAAAAATAATTCTAATTTACTCTAAATTCTTTCTGGCCAGGCAATTAACACAGGAAAGAGAAAAGGTCTTGATTTTCTACTAATTTGTGTCTTGCAAAAGAATTTTTTTTTTCCTTGAGACGGAGTCTCTGTTGCTCAAACCGCAGTGCCGTGGCGCTATATTGGCTCACTGCAACCTCCACCTGAATTAATTTTTTTAATTCAGAAAACATCTATTGGCACCACAGAAATCTTGGAGTTACAATAAAAGTGAACTCTATGTTATAAAAGGACAAGTCGAGATTGGTGAGCAAAGCTGAAAAAACCAGCAAGAACACCTTCCAAGTCCTCTACCACTTGAAGTTAACGATTCCCTTCATTTTTGTTCCTCTCTCCCTCCCCTCCAGCCCCATGAAACATGGACTTGCAGTCCACAGAGTCCAGTGGAGGCGCTGAGCAGCTGGAGAGTGACCCATTACACTGTGCCATTAGCACAGAATTGTTCTAGGCTGGGGTCTGAGGAAACCGACATTCTCTTCCACTCTGCACCCACAATAGGCCACCGCAGGGGACCAGCTGCTGGGACTCAAGAGCCGTGGACTCTGGCTGCTGGAACCTGCTGTTTCCACTGTAAGCTACCATATAGTGAACATTTTCTACGTATTGGGAACCGTTGTAAGTGGCTTTCATGTTTTGTTTTTGTTGTTGTTGTTGTTGTTTTTGAGACGGAGTTTCGCTCTTGTTGCCCAGGCTGGAGTGCAATGACGCGATCTCGGCTCACTGCAACCTCTGCCTCCTGGGTTCAAGCGATTCTCCTGCCTCATCCTCCCGAGTACCTGGGATGACAGGCATGGGCCACCATACCCGGCTAATTTTGTATTTTCAGTGTAGACGGGGTTTCTCATGTTGGTCAAGCTGGTCTCGAACTCCCGACCTCAGGTGATCCGCCCGTCTCGGCCTCCCAAAGTGCTGCGATTACAGGCGTGAGCCACCGCGCCCAGCCGAGCCTGGTTTGTTGTTGTTGTTGTTGTTTCTAAAAACAGCGTCTCACTCTGTGGCCCAGGCGCGGGGTGCAGTGGCGAGATCTCGGCTCACCGCAGTCTGGAACTCCTGGGGTCTCCAGTTACCTGTTGTTTCCTCTTCACGTAGGAAGAGTGCATGTAACAGTAAGACACAACTCTTTCATATTATAGGTAAAGAGTTTATGCCAAAGGTTATAGATAACAGTCACACGCCAAAACTAGGCTACAATTCGAAGAATCACCGCTCAAGTTCTGGAAAAAAGAGGTGATAGTTGAACAACACTGTGAAGGTAATCGATGCCACTGAAACACGCTTAAACTGGTTAAAGTGGCGAATTTTGTCTGGCATATATTACCACCATTTTTAGCAATGTTTTTTGGCAGGTGAAGAAAAGCAAGGCTCCAGGAGGCCCTGCGCACGGGTCTACGCCCACTAACTCACCCGCCCCCTGCGCCGTGTCTCCCTTCTCAATTTCAGTCGCCCCATTGATAAAAACGAGGTGGCTATCTGAGGTGGCCTTTAGCGGTCTTTCCAGCTCCACGGTTTTACAGTCTGGAGCCGGTAAAGAAAAACTCCAAGGTCCTCACTTCAAAGCAACCGTCGGAGCCCCGCCGCGCCGCTCCTCTCCGCCCCGGGTCCGAGAGCGGCCGCCCGCAGGGGCGCAGAGGCCGCAGCACGCGTGCGCAGTGGGCACCAAGAGCGCTGCGTCGTCCACGCCGCGCCCGGCCCTCCGTCGCCGCACCCGCCTGCAAGGCCCTGAGGGAGGCGGCGGAGGGCGGAGGGCGAGTGCGCTGAGGACGAGTGCGCGGCGGGCTCGGCTGACCGTTGGCCCCTCGGCCGGCGCCCTAGCCGACCTCCCCTCGCCGCCCCGCGCCTCCCCGCCTCCCCGGCTCTGGTTCCAACACCCCAGCCCCGAGCTAGGGAGGCGGGGAGGACTCCCCAAGTGTGCCGCCCCGGGGCCTCCCGCTCGTCCCGCCCCGAGGGGCGTGAGGAGGGGAGGGGCTGCGGACTTCGGACTCGGGCCTGGAGACTGCCTCCTACCCAGAGCGGGAGCCCGCAACCCACTCAGGCGGCGACAGAGCCATGTCGCCGCTGCTGGGGCTCCGGCCCGAGCTGCAGGACACCTGCACCTCTCTGGGACTGATGCTGTCGGTGGTGCTGCTCATAGGGCTGGCCCGCGTGGTCGCCCGGCAGCAGCTGCACAGGCCGGTGGCCCACGCCTTCGTCTTGGAGTTTCTAGCCACCTTCCAGCTCTGCTGCTGCACCCACGAGCTGCAACTGCTGAGCGAGCAGCACTCTGCGCACCCCACCTGGACGCTGACGCTCGTCTACTTCTTCTCGCTGGTGCATGGTCTGACTCTAGTGGGTACATCCAGCAACCCGTGCGGCGTGATGATGCAGATGATGCTGGGGGGCATGTCCCCAGAGACGGGCGCGGTGAGGCTATTGGCTCAGCTGGTTAGTGCCCTGTGCAGCAGGTACTGCACAAGCGCCCTGTGGAACTTGGGTCTGACCCAGTATCACGTCAGCGAGAGGAGCTTCGCTTGCAAGAATCCCATCCAAGTCGACTTGTTCAAAGCGGTCATCACAGAGGCCGTCTGCTCCTTTCTTTTCCACAGCGCTCTGCTGCACTTTCAGGAGGTCCGAACCAAGCTTCGTATCCACCTGCTGGCTGCACTCATCACCTTTTTGGTCTATGCAGGTTTGTCATTCCCACTAAATACTTGGCACTTCCAGAGCCTCTATGACATGAGGCTGTAAGTTCTTTACTAAAATACATTTGAAACCCTCTATCACGCTATGATGTAAATGCTGGAATCCCCGTTATTCTAACCATTTTGCAGCCCGTTCTTAACCAGTAGGGCCGACACATAGCGCCTTTATGCAGTGCTTTTTTGAACACCCAGAGAAAGGAGCCACCTCTGTGCTGAAACAGATATTGTGAGATATTGCCAGGGGTTCACATATCCTACAAGGGGTTTGTTTTAATGGTAGAAAGGAAAGATAACTTATTTATGCCAAGGTGCTATTGATCCTTTCGGATACTCTTACTGAAAAATGATCCTGGCTTTACAAAGTTCCTTTCGATTTAAAACACAAGGCACATGATTGGTTAGTATAACAGCGGAGAGTAGGAATTTTGTAGTTCCATTCTAGTCCTATAAATTACTTAAAGTCATTTCTTATTTCCTTAATTCATTTTGAGTTACGAAATTTCTTATTTTAATCATTCATTTTGAGTTATACATGAACTTTTAAGTGACCTATCAAGAAAAATGTGTTTAAATGAAAACTTGCTTCAAATTAAAAATGCTTTTTAAAATATAACTCCTGAGAAATCTGTTGATTTCTTTTAAACCATTTATTTACTTTGAAAGATCTCAGATGCAGTGGGCAATCTAGTCCTAAATGGGAGGAGGAAATCCAAAACACAAGTATTTAATGATGAAATGTGTCATGTTAAATGCGTACAACAGAATATATTTATTGTGGCTACATCTAAATTATAAAAGACTGGAGGCAGAAATTACAACAAAGGAAATTTGTGGTAATAGTTATCTTCTGCCCATTAAAAGTGAAACCATGACTAGAAGCAAACTTCAAGATTATAAGGACTCCTAAACATGTACTTGACCTTCTAGGGTAAAAATGAAAGCCTTCAGCCGGGCGCGGTGGCTCACACCTGTAATCCCAGCACTTTGGGCGGCCGAGGTGGATGGATCACCAGAGGTCAGGAGTTTGCGACCAGCCTGGCCAACATGGTGAAACGCTGTCTCTACTAAAAATACAAAAAAAAATTTAGCCGGGCGTGGTGGCGGGCGCCTGTAATCTCAGCTACTCGGGAGGCTGAGGCAGGAGAATTGCTGGAAACCGGGAGGCGGAGGTTGCAGTGAGCGGAGATCGCGCCCTTGTACTCCAGCCCGGGCAACAACAGTGAGAATCTGTCTCAAAAAAAAAAAAAGAAAGAAAGAAAGAAAGAAAGAAAGAAAGAAAAGAAAGAAAGAAAGCCTTCCCAATCAATTTCCCCTTCTTTAGGTGTAGTGCCACTTTTTAAGTAGGCATAAATGGAAATAAGTGGTGTAGGAGAGTGAAAGGGACCGGGCGCGGTGGCTCACGCCTGTCATCCTAACACTTTGGGAGGCCAAGGCGGGTGGATCGCTTGAGCCCAGGAGTTCGAGACTAGCCTGAGCAACACAGAGAAATCCCATCTCTACAAAAAATACAAAAATTAGCCGGGCGTGCTGGTGCGCACTTGTAGTCCCAACTACTTGGGAGGATCACCTAATTCCAGGAGGTTGAGGCTGTGGTGAGCTGTGATAGTACCACTGCACTCCAGCCTGGGTTATAGAGACCCTGTCTGTCTCAAAAGAAAAAAAAAAAAAAAAAAAAAGTGACAGGTACAGGCATATTTGAGGGATTGGTGAGTAGTTGCTTATTTATTGAAGTGTTAGATTTTAGCTAAAGCAGAAACATCCCCTGTATATGAACAAAATTGTCACTGCAAAAAAGTTATGCCATGGTTTACCTCTGTATTTCTACAATTAAAAGCAGTAAAAACTTAAAAGAATTTTTAAATCAATAGAACATCAACTACAGTTGGATTTTTCAAAACCTATGTTCCTCTTCCCTCTCTTGATTAGCCTGAAGTTGATATTCTTTCTCTACTTTTAATACATATTTATGATTCCATAGATAATACTGTATAAGCCATTCCCTATTTTATCAGTGACAAAAAATTTGAGAGAAGAGACACAGATAATATTTGGAGTTATAGATCCAGTCATAGATATAAGGAAAGTTATTAGAAGGAATCTGTAAAATATCAACTTAAGAGATCAAAAATACTGCCCTTTTTTTCTTGAAATGAGGGTACTAATTGATGTGGGAGAGGGAGAGTATAAAGGGATCACTAGAGCAGTGGTTCTCTCTGTATTAAAATCACCTGGGGAGCTCTTTAAACATGCTTACTTATTCTGGGCTCACAGATTAAAATCCAATTGCTCTGGCAAGGGGCCTAGGCAGTGACGTATGTTAAACCTTCACAGGTGATCCCATTATGAAACCAAGGTAAAGAAGCACTGCTTTAGGAGTCTAGACCTGCACTGTGCAATTCAGTAGCCACTAGCAGCATGTGGTTATTTACACTTAAATTAACTGAAATTAGATTCAAAGTAGCCACATTTCAAGTGGTCAGTTGTCAAATTGTGATGTAGCTAGTGGCTAAAGTATTGGACAGTGCTAGACTCTGTTTGCCTGGGTAGAACAAAATAGACAATTGTTGATTACTACTAGTTACAGAAATTTATAATGCAGTATGATCTTCCCTTTTTTTGTTTTCTGCCAATATAAGGGAGATAAGAATATTCAGTTGTCAGCTGTTACAGGCCAAGCATTTTGCTAGGTAATTTATGAGAGTTATCTTAATCAATCCTTACAAGAACCCATCGATGAATACATTCTTCCCATTTTAAGTAAAGTAAGTGAGGCCCAGAAAAGTGAAATGACTTGTCCAAGCTTACATAACTAGACTGTGCTAGAACCATGGTTCCAAATGGCACTAAAGCTCATACAGATTCATTATCAGCATTTCCACAGTGTGCTCCTCAAAAGTTACAAAACTAGACACAATTGAATATATTCAGCCATAAAAAGAAATGAGTTATGATATATACTACAACATGAATGAACCTCAAAAATATTATGCTAAGCAAAATAAGCCAGACACAGTAAGACAAATACTGTGTGGCTCTACGTACACAAAATGTCTAGAATAGGTAAATTCATAGAGACAGAAAGTAGAATAGAGTTACCAGGGACTGTGGGGAGGAGGAGGAATGGGGACTTACTGTTTAATGGGTACAAAGTTTCTGTTTATGTTACGAAAACCTTTCAAAATGGTGCTGCTGGTGAAACAGCATGGTGAATGTAATACCAATAATACACTTAAAATGGCTAAAATGGCATACTTTATGTTATATATATGTTTCACCACAATTTATACAATTTTTAAGTTACAAAATGATGTTCCCAAATAAATTTGGCAGACACTGGATTAAACAGGTTTTCTAATTGTAAGACTTCATAGAGCCTTTACTATGCTTCTATGTATTGTGAAACTCCAAGAGGAGGATTTGGAGCACAGTTTTTCAAACTTATGAGATCGTCTTGTCTAGGAGCATATAGCAGAAGAGAACATACTTTGGGAAATGCTGCACTAAGCCCCATCTCTCCCTTTCATTTTCTATGGCTATAAGTCATAACTTTGGAACAGAGTTGTTACAAATAGGACTGTCTTGGGACAGTTGGCTAAGTCAGGCATCATTACAAGTTATTTTGAATGTCTTTTTTAAACTTCTAACATACTGCAAGTACAGATTTGACAAAGGTGCATATTGGGAGATTTCTTTAATCATTTGCATTTTAAGGGCAGTCAGAAGTCACCAATACAGAGTACATCAAAATAACTGATTATGTATTTTAGGATTACAGAACATAAGCGTCCAGCAACATAGCCACAGGCTCCTAGGATAGCCAGTGACCAAGTGTCTGTGTATTTATTGATTTAGCACCCCAAATTTTGATGGACACATGGAGCCTCAGTTATGTCATTACCATGTATCATGTATTAGCTGGCTCCCCTAATAGTGTAAAAAAAAAGAAAGAAAGAAAAAGCTGTGTGGTTTATTAACATATTAGAGCTATAAACTGTTAATCAGATTTCAAGCAGATCTTTTTTTGGGTTCTGGAAAAAGTTAGTTCAATGAACAGTTTGAGAGAGCTGCATTCATTTTTATGCATAATTAGATATTGAAAAACATGTGGGCTGGGTGCGGTGGCTCATGCCTATAATCCCACCACTTTGGGAGGCCAAAGCAGGTGGATTACCTGAGGTCAGGAGTTTGAGACCAGCCTGACCAACATGGAGAAACCCCACCTCTACTAAAAATACAAAATTAGCTGGGCATGCTGGTGCGTGCCTATAATCCCAGCTACTCAGGAGGCAGAGGCAGGAGAATTGCTTGAACCTGGGAGGCAGAGGTTGCAGTGAGCTGAGATTACGCCATTGCACTCCAGCCTGGGCAACAAGAGCAAAACCATCTCAAAAAAAGAAAAAAAGAAAGAAAAACATCTGTTATTTAACACGTGTCAATTGTCTTTATTACCGCATACTGTTCATTTCTTTCATAGAATTTTAAATTATATTGTTTTCTGACACAACGCCTGTTTTCCTCTACCAGATGATAAGCTTTGAGTCTATAGACCACATTTGTTTTATTTGTCATAACGTATATCAAGATCTTAGCATAGGACCTGGTACAAAGTAAATAGTATTTTAAGAATAAGTGAACAAACTAGCAAATATTCTGTTTACTCTAAAAACTTGTATAGAAAGAAATAATATAGCAGGTGTGGTGGCTCACACCTGTAATCCCAGCACTTTGGTAGGCTGAGGCAGGCAGATCACCTGAGGTTGGGAGTTTGAGACCAGCCTGACCAACATAGAGAAACCCTGTCTCTACTAAAAATACAAAATTAGCCAGGCGTGGTGGTGCACACCTGTAATCCCAGCTACTAGGGAGGCTGAGGCAGGAGAATTGCTTGAACCTGGGAGGTGGAGGTGGGAGGATCCCCTGAGTCCTGGAGGTGGAGGTTGCAGTGAGCCAAGATCATGCCACTGTACTTCAGCCTGAGCAACAGAGCAAGACTCAGTCTCAAAAAAAAAAAAAAAAAAAGAGAGAAGGGAACATATGTTCTTTTTAAATAGGAGCTATTATCAATTTACAAATGAAAAACACCTTCAAAGGTCCAAAATTTATTTTGTTATGCCAGTATAATATAGTGGTTAAGGCTGGGTGTAATGGCTCATGCCTGTAATCCCAGCACTTTGGGAGACGGAGGTGGGTGGATCACCTGAGGTCAGGAGTTCAAGAACAGCCTGTTGATTCATAATCTGAATCAACATGACCACCCATAGCCTATTCATTAGCATCATTACTCTACTATTCTTTAACCAATTCAATGCCAACATGGTGAAGCCCCGTCTCTCCTAAAAATACCAAAATTAGCCTGGCATGGTGGCGGTCGCTTGTACTCCCAGCTACTTGGAGGCTGAGGCAGTAGAATTGCTTGAACCTGGGAGGCAGAGGTTGCAGCAAGCTGATATCACACCAGTGCACTCCAGCCTGAGCAACAAAGCGAGACTATGTCTCAATTTAAAAAAAAAAAAATTATATATATATATATATGTATGTGTATATATATGTGTATATATATGTGTGTGTGTATATATATGTGTATATATATGTGTGTGTGTATATGTGTGTGTGTGTGTGTGTGTGTGTGTGTGTGTGTGTGTGTATATAGTGGTTAAGGCCAGGTATGGTGGCTCATGTCTGTAATCCCAGAACTGGGAGGTCAAGGCAAGAGGACTGCATGAGGCCAGCAGTTTGAGACCAGTCTGGGCAATGTAGCAAGACCCTGTCTCTGCAAAAAGTGTTTTAACTGAGCCAGGTATGGTGGTGCACACCTGTAGTCTTAGCTACTTAAGAGGCTGAGGCAGTAAGATTGCTTGAGCCCTGGAGTTTGAGGCTGTATTGAGTCATAATTTCATCACTGCACTCCAGCCTGGGTGAAAGAGTGACATCTGTTTTGATTAAAAAAAAAAAAAAGACTGTGCCCTTAGGCTGGGTACTTATTTTGGGCCTCACTTTCCTCATCTCTAAAATGAGGAATACTATCTCATAAGACTTGTATGAGGAATAATAATTCAAGTTTGTAGCATAGTACCTGCCATATACGAAGTGCTTGGGAAATAGTGACTTTTTGTTATTATTTCCCTCTATATTTCCAACAGGATTCCAGTATAATTTGATCATTTTTGCATATAATTTGATCAGTTTTATTGCTCACAACTCCTTCTGGGATAAATTCAGGAAAATGTAAGTTGTAACTTTTATAAAGAAATTTGTCCATTGCAAATAAGTCAAAGATTTTGGTACAAATCCCTAGATGTTCCCCACAACATCTGAGAACAGTCTAATGTCACTCTTCCAGGTCTGTAAGAATAACAACTAATTTGAAAACAGGCCAGGCACAGTGGCTTATGCCTGTAATCCCAGCACTTTGGGAGGCTGAGGTGGGCGGATCGCTTGAGGCCAGGAGTTTGAGACCAGCCTGCCCAACATGGCGAAACCCAGTCTCTACTTAAAATACAAAAATTAGCTGGGCATGGTGGCTCAGGCCTGTAGTCTCAGCTACTCAGGAAACTGAGGCATGAGAATCACTTGAACCTGGGAGGTGGAGGTTGCAGTGAGGTGAGATTGCACCAGTGCACTCCAGCCTGGGTGACAGAGTGAGAATCTCTCAAAAAAAGAAAAGAAAAGAAAACAGCTAGCTAGCTAGCTTAGTTAGTAACATTAGAATATCAACAGAATACAAACCAGAAATGAAAAGTGGAGTTTGGAGATGCAAACTTTGAAATTATTTGCCTAGTAATGTCTGGGAGTAGAGATTGAATTTGGGGAAAACAAACAGGCTTGTCATTAGAGAGGTATTTTCAACTCCTGACAATGACATTTTATCAGAGCTCATCATGGTCTGATAACACTCCTTTTGCTTTGCTTACGTGCTCATTAAAATGGGTGCTCTGGAGAGGGAAGACAAATATTCCAGTTACTAGAAAGCTAGCTTCCACTCTAAATTAATAAAGAGACCTTCCAGCTTCTACATGAGTGTTAGGTGATTTTAACTAGTATTCTTCTGTCACAGAGAATTTTATTCCCTTCAGGAATACTGAGAAACTTTAGCACCTAAAATGGCCAGATTTGAGACTTAGCCTCTGGCTATGGTTATTTCACCAAATCCATGCTGTCCTCTGACTCTTGGCAGTGGACTAGCTGGATCTCCCGGTTATACCTCTTCTTCAACATGCATGATTGTCATCTCCCCTTCAAATGTCAATAAATAGTAACTTGTTTTTGGAAGCCACCTTCTGATAGTTCCGTGCCTGATGATTCTTTAAAAAATAATTCATGTTTAATGACACATTACGTGATATGTTCTTTATGTAAAAAATTCAAAGACTGAAGTGCCTTTTGACTCCATCCTCCATGCCTCCGTGCCTGCCTCCTCTCCTTCCCCGTCTACTCTTACTTCTAGGGTAATCCTTGTCTCTGATGTTTGTGTTACAACCTTCCAAACTGTTTTTGTTGTTGTTGTTGTTGTTTGGGGGTTTTTTGGGATGGAGTATTGCTCTGTCACCCAGGCTAGAGTGCAGTGGTACAGTCTCGGCTCACTGCAACCTCTGTATCGCAGGTTCAGACGATGATCCTGCCTCAGCCTCCTGAGTAGCTGGGATTAAAGGCGACCGCCACCACACCTGGCTTGTTTGTGTGTGTGTGTGTGTGTGTGTGTGTGTGGTTTTTTTTTTTTTGAGACAAAGTTTCACTCTTGTTGCCCAGCCTAGAGTGCAATGGCGCAATCTTGGCTCACTGCAACCTCTGCCTCCTCAAACGATTTTCCTGCCTCAGCCTCCGGAGTAGCTGGGATTACAGGCATGCGCCACCACGCCCAGTTAATTTTGTATTTTTTGTAGAGACAGGGTTTCTCCATGCTGGTCAGTCTGGTCTTGAACTCCCGACCTCAGGTGATCCTCCCGCCTCAGCCTCCCAAAGTGCTGGGATTACAGGCATGAGCCACCATGCCTGGCCACACCTGGCTAATTTTTTTTTCTTTTATCTTTTTCCTCCGGAGTAGCTGGGATTACAGGCACCTGCCACCACACCCACTAATTTTTTAAAAAAATATTTTATTTTTTAAAAAAATTATACTTTAAGATCTTGCTAGTTCTTTGCTACAATAAACAATCTTGTAGAGCTGCGTGCAGTGGTTCCTGTAATCCCAGCACTTTGGGAGGCTTAGGCGGGTGGATCACGAGGCCAGGAGATCAAGGCCATCCTGACTAACACAGTGAAACCCCGTCTCTACTAAAAATACAAAAAATTAGCTGGGCGTGGTGGTGGGCGCCTGTAGTCCCAGCTACTTGGGAGGCTGAGGCAGGAGAATGGTGTGAACCTGGGAGGCGGAGCTTGCAGTGAGCCAAGATCTCGCCACTGCACTCCAGCCTGGGCGACAGAGCGAGACTTTGTCTCAAAAAAAAAAATATATATATATAGTGTATATGTCTTCTCATACACAAATACCAGTGTTTCTATAGGACAGCAATTCTCAACTTGGGGACAGTTTTCTTCCCAGGGGACATTTTTGGTTGTTACAATGTGGGGAGAGGGAATAAGCCACTGCCATCTAAGTAGAGGCCAGGGATGCTGCTAAACATACTACGGTGCACAGGACAGCTCACAACAAAGAATTATCCAGTAAGACATTAAAGCCAATGCCATGTTTTTGGCTTTTGTTAACACAGAACCCACACCTGACATGGATTTCTGTATCAGTTAACTATTGCTGTGTAACACACCATTCAAAACTTTTTTTTTGTTTGTTTGTTTGAGATGGGTTCTCACTCTGTCACCCAGGCTGGAGAGCAGTGGCACAATCTCAACTCACAGCAACCTCAACCTCTGCAGGCTCAGGTTATTCTCCTACCTTAGCCTCCCAAGTAGCTGGGACCACAGGCATGTGGCACCACACCCAGCTAATTTTTGTATTTCTTATAGAAATGGGGTTTTGCAAGGCCGGGCGCGGTGGCTCAAGCCTGTAATCCCAGCACTTTGGGAGGCCGAGACGGGTGGATCACGAGGTCAGGAGATCGAGACCATCCTGGCTAACACCGTGAAACCCCATCTCTACTAAAAAATACAAAAAACTAGCCGGGCGAGGTGGTGGGCGCCTGTAGTCCCAGCTACTCGGGAGGCTGAGGCAGGAGAATGGTGTTAACCCGGGAGGGGGAGCTTGCAGTGAGCTGAGATCCAGCCACTGCACTCCAGCCTGGGCAATAGAGCGAGACTCCGTCTCAAAAAAAAAAAAAAGAAAGAAAAAGAAATGGGGTTTTGCTATGTTGCCTGAGCTGGTTACAAACTCCTGGGCTCAAGTGATCCAACCGCTTCAGCCTTCTAAAGTGTTAGGATTACAGGCATGAGCCACCATGCCTGGCCCCAAAACTGAGAATAACTTATTTTTCATGATTCTGTGGGTTATAGATGGGCAGTTCCTCCGAGATCACTCATGTAGCTGCATTCAACTGGACAGTGGTGAGGCTGGAAAGCCCAAGGCAGCCTCACTTATGTGTCTGGCAGTTGTCAGCTGTCATCTAAGATGCCTCAGTTCTCTTCCGTGTGGCCTTCCATCCTCCAGCAGCCCAGACCAGCAAACTCACATGGTCACGGCATTCTTCTAAGAGAGCAAAAAGTGGAAGCTGATGCGTTTATTGAGACATGAACCTAGAATTCACACAGCATCACTCCTACCACATTCAGAATTCACATAGCCCTACTCTGCTCCATTCTATCTATCAACACAAGTTGCAAAGCCAGCTCATTTTCAAGAGAGGGAAAGTAGACAACCTCTTGGTGGAAGAAGCAGCTACCACTAAGTCACCTGATCAGAACTGCTGTGTGAGGATGAGAAGATTAGGAAGTGAAGTCGTTTGAGTTTTAGGATGGTGTAAGACTGATCGGTGGTGTTCATCTTAGATGCAGTGGAAAACCTTCAGTATACCATGGCCTTGAATACTGAAGTAAACTAATTGAGGGTAATGATTCAGTCCATTTTTATCAATACATGCCTAAAAGTCACAGGTCATTTATATTATCATAGGTCATATTACGTTATATTGTAAATGTCTGTGTGAGTCTTTATCTTTCTGCCCATGGTATCTAGTACACAGGAACTCAGTAAGTTTTTGTGGAATCAAACTGAAATGACTAGCTGCCAACCAGACAATTCTGTTCACCCTTAGCAGTTGCAGGTTTAACATTCCAGGATTTGACTATTCAAGAATGATTCTGAAGGTCCATGATATCATTTATAATTGCTGAGTTATGAATATGAATCATGCTGTGAGGCTGGTATGCTAGAAAAAACTCGTAGCTATTGAGTGAGCTTAGTTCATTGCTCAATATCTTCATCTCGACACAGCTTCATTGTTCTCGGCCTATTCAAGTGTGAAATCTCAGTAGTGAAATCTTATGAAAGGGCCACTTAATTTCCATGAAAACAGGCTACAGTGGTGCACGTCAATAATAAAACTTGTGAAGATCTCAAGATCTATCTCTGTGGCTAAGTAAAGGAGGCAGAGGTGTGCCTTGGAAAGCTTCCACTTGGAAAAACTGCTGAAAATGTCACCGTCTGAGGGATGCTCTTAGGCTGGACTTTGAAAAGCGAAGACACAGCTCTGTGGAGTACTGCTGGACAGGCATCCAGCCTCCTCTACTGTTCCTTACCTGTGTGGTCAGACTACAGACTCCTAGGCCCCACATCAGAGAGATACCCTGGGTGCAGAGCTGGAACACACATCCTAAAAAGTAGCCAACAGTTATAATTTCTGCTTATCTCTCATGACTACTCCCGGTCACTTCTTTTTTTTTTTTTTTTTGAGACAGAGTCTCGCTCTGTTGCCCAGGCTGGAGTGCAGTGGCCGGACCTCAGCTCACCGCAACCTCCGCCTCCCGGGTTCACGCCATTCTCCCGCCTCAGCCTCCTGAGTAGCTGGGACCACAGGCGCCCGCCACCTCGCCCGGCTAATTTTTTGTATTTTTAGTAGAGACGGGGTTTCGCCGTGTTAGCCAGGATGGTCTCGATCTCCTGACCTCGTGATCCGCCCGTCTCGGCCTCCCAAAGTGCTGGGATTACAGGCTTGAGCCACCGCGCCCGGCCGCGGTCACTTCTTAAGGGTTCTGTTGACAAGTGAAAATGATAAAGCTTTGGTCTGTTGGTCCATTTTACCTTTTCTTTTCAATACAAAGTTATGCTTGTACCCAAAGGATCTTGGGGCATTGTATCTATTTAACTATATTTTCATTTTACCTTTCTTATTATTCATTCATTTAAACTGATGAATGTTCAGGGCAGCCAAATCTATTTTATAAAACTGTAGGAATAGTAATAGAGCACATTAACTTTCAGTGTCCACTTTATAGTCTATAGGAAAAGCCCTGGGTTCAAACTTTAATGTCCTTTGTCTTTTTTTTTGTACCTGGCATATAATCTATGATTATAGTCTAAAACATGCCAGGTGATTCTGCAAAGGAAGATCACAGACTAAGAATACCGAAAATAAAAGTCACATTAAGTAACCATTTATTTCCAGTTACAAGAAAATGTAAGATAAATCATTTGGAATCACTCTGCTTAAAATCTATTACAGGAGGAAGTCTAACAGGAGCTGTATTTAATCCAGCTTTGGCACTTTCGCTACATTTCATGTGTTTTGATGAAGCATTTCCTCAGTTTTTTATAGTATACTGGCTGGCTCCTTCTTTAGGTAAGCATATTTTAATTTAATATGTCGGAAGGATTAGGGTATTTTAAAATATGATATGTGTATATTATTGTAACATGTCAATTTCCAAAGCCAGAGCAGGCACAAAACAGAAAATGAAAAAGGTAGTTAACATGCCTGAAATGATACTTTGTGTAGTATCCTTTAAAACTGTTTTTATCTTTAAAGAAACAGTATCTAGTTAAGGGTAGTCAGTTTCAGATACGCTATTACTTTAAGAAACCTTGAGATCTGAGCACCAAAAAAGCAGAGTGTTTACTTCCCTTCAAATACAATCTTTTTTTGTTTTTTTGCTAAAGAAATTTGTTTTTTCACATTTGTGATCTCCAGATAAAGTATCATTTAGTTCATTTGACTCATTTTGCAGAAAAGCATCTCATGAAACAGTGAATACCTGTATTAAGTATAGTTTAAAAGTCATCCACAAGTTACATTCCTGTTATTTTTATTTTATTGTTTTTGTTTTGCTTTTTTTTTTTTTTCGAGACAGGGTCTGTCTTTGTCACCCAGGCTTGAGTGCAGTGGCATGATCATAGCCATAGCTCATTGTGCTTGAACTCCTGGGCACAAGCAATCCTCCTGCCTTAGTCTCCTGAGTAGCTGGGATGACAGGCATGTGCCACCACACCCAGCTAATTTGTGTATATTTTGTAGAGATGAGGTCTTGCTATGTTGCTCAGGCTACATTCCAGTTATTTCTATTTGGATCAGATATATAAACTCTTTATAAAGATGGGTCAAATAACACACAAAATTATACAATATACAAAAAATTGTTATGTGTTTCTTATGCATTACTTATATAAAGTTATCAGCATTTCTTGATTTTGTTAAGTCATCTGTTTTAAGCCTGGTTATAACTCATAGCTGTAAGTGAATATGAAGATGCTTGGCCCTCCATTAATTCACTCTTCTTTTTATCCAGTTAGCATATTGTTTCTTGTTAGTCATTTTCTTTAAAACATACACACACATACACAGAAGGGAACACAGAAGGGAAGTGCCACAACAGGTTTGAAGAGTCAATCACACTTTACTCTTCCTGTTTACCTTCCATTCCTCTATCTCACATTTATGTTATTGTCATGCTCAGTATCATATTGTTATGCTCAATGATATCTATAGGCCTCAACATAGAGTATCAAAGAAAAATTGGTTTTAAATGCTAGTAATATAACTTTTGGTCAGTTCTGAGTGCTAGTATTTTCCAATAACGTCTTTAAAGAAAAATTTTCTCTGTTTTTAGGCCGGGCGTGGTGGCTCACGCCTGTGATCCCAGCACTTTGGGAGGCCGAGGTGGGCGGATCACGAGGTCCGGAGATTGAGACCATCCTGGCTAACACGGTGAAACCCCGTCTCTACTAAAAAAAATTAGCCGGGCGTGGTGGCGGGTGCCTGTAGTCCCAGCTACTCAGGAGGCTGAGGCAGGAGAATGGCGTAAACCCGGAGGTAGAGCCTACAATGACCCCAGATCACGCCACTGTACTCCAGCCTGGGTGACAGAGAAAGACTCCGTCTCAAAAAATCCATTTTAAAGTTAAAAAGGTCACTATTGTAAAGAAGTTAAGAAGTTAACAAGGTCTAATTGGGCAGGCCTACTTGTAGTTTTTATATGAAAAAATTCCCCCAGTATGTCTGGAGACTAACATATATTAACATGATTTATTTGTTAGCATGCTCCAACTACAATTGTAATAGTAGGCTAAGGCAGAGGTCCCCAACCTCTAGGCTGCAGACCAGTACAGTCCGTGGCCTGTTAGCAACCAGGCCACACAGCAGGAGGTGAGTGGCAGTCAAGCTTACAAAGCCCATCTCCTGTCAGATCAGCGGTGGCGTTAGATTCTCATAGGAGCATGAACCTTACTGTGAACTCAGCATGTGAACGATCTAGGTTACACGCTGCTTATGAGAATCTAACTAATGCCTGATGATCCAAGGTGGAAGAGTTTCATCCCAAAACCATGCCCCCAGTCCATGGAAAAACTGTCTTCCAGGAAACCAGTCCCTGGTGCAAAAAAGGTTGGGGATCACTGTGTTAAGGAATTATTTCATCCATTACTTGACAGAACATTAAAAAGTGTAGCCAGGTAGGCTGGGTGCGGTGGCTCATGCCTGTAATCCCAGCACTTTGGGAGGCCGAGGTGGGTGGATCACCTAAAGTCAGGAGTTTGAGACCAGTCTGGCCAACTCTACTAAAAATACAAAAATTAGCTGGGCGTAATGATGCGTGTCTGTAATCCCAGCTACTCGGGAGGCTGAGGCAGGAGAATCGCCTGAACTCAGGAGTTGGAGGTTGCAGTGAGCTGAGATCGCACTATTGCACTCTAGCCTGGGTGACAGGAGTTCAAGCCTTGGCCTGCCAAAGTGCTGAGATTATATTTATGAGCCACCATGCTTGCCTGAGATCAAACATTTTCAAATTCATATGATCCTTTTTATATTTAGCTTGTTGAAAATATGTATTCCAAGATTCTTACTTGGTCTAAGGACCCCTACCTTTTAAAATAGACCCAACATAAAATTTGTATTATATTTTTGGTTTAAAGAGGCATGTTTGTATATTTCTTTCTGAGATTTATGAATTAGAATAAAGGCATCCTTCAATATATGTAGATAAAAGACATGTATGTGAATAAATGATGATTTTTAGAATACTGCGTTCTAGCCTGCCATTGAATTTTGTCATATATTGAAGTTACCTTCTCACTGGAAAAAAAAAAAAAAATGGCTCCAAATGAAATAAAGAAATAAAGCGACACATTATATAACTCTGAAAAGAATAGGAAAAAATAAATTATAAATTAAAAGAATCATTCAGAGTTAAGAGATGAGGAGTCCAAACTAAAAATAAAAACAAAAACCCCAAAACAAACACCACTCAACTACCAAAGTTACATTAATTAGGCAGTGCTGGGGGAGTGAGACAGAGGAAAGAGTAACCCCAAGATATCCACCTTCTTTCCTTTCTTGACCAAGCAGGAAGCAAACTCTTCTTGGGAGTCATAGTCCATATTCTTTCTTGTTTCTCATCACAGCAGAGATAATTATAATTCCTCTAATGGCCCCTGCCATCTTCCCAAATTAAAAATTTAGAAAGGTGACTATAAGGATGCATATGTGGCCTGGTGTGGTAGTACATGCATGTAGTCTCAGCTACTTGGCAGGCTGAGGTAGGAGAATCACCTGAGCCCAGGAAGTCGAGGCTGCAGTGAGCCGAGATCTTACCACTGCACTCCAGCCTGAGTGATGGGAGTGTGACCCTGTCTCAAAAAAAAAGAAAAAAAAAAAAAAAATATATATATATATAGTATTCTCTAGTCTATACATTTCATACAGTGAAAAGTGGAAAATTCTATTTGCTTCTATGAAAGTACAATTCCATTTTTGGAAAAAAATTTAAATGTAATATCTTATTTTCTAGTTCTGACTTTATAAAAAATGACAAAAAAAATTGTGGGTCAGTTAACATAAAGGTTGTTTCTGATATATTTTCATTTAAAGCCTTTGGTTGCAAACAGACTCATCTTTCACAAATATGTTAAGGTATCTGGGTGCTTGCAAAACCTTAAGGTTTTTTGTTGTTGCAAACAAGAGAACATAATTTCAAATGTGCATGTGACAAAACTTGTTTTCAGTCTGAATTTAAACTGATCTAGGGCTCTAAGCCTGAATACATTCAGATCAAGATGAAAAATTAACCACTGCAGATTTACTTTTCAGGATAGTGACTTGAGCCCTCACTCTCCTTAGTCCCTATTTCGCACTGAAAAATTGACCAATAGCTACATGCCAGATTTCTCTGTTGTAATTCTCAGAAATGAAGAGTACTAATATGTGAATTTTCAAAACATTTTGGGCTGGGTACAGTGACTTACGCCTGTAATCCTAGCACTTTGGGAGGCCAAGGCGGGTGAATCAAGAGTTCAAGACCAGACTGGCCAACATAGTGAAACCCCGTCTCTACTAAAAATACAAAAATTAGCCAGGCGTGGTGGCAGGCGCCTGTAATCCCAGCTACTCAGGAGGCTGAGGCAGGAGAATGGCTCAAACCCGGGAGACAGAAGTTGCAGTGAGCCAAGATCACACCACTTCACTCCAGCCTGGGCGAAAGAGCGAAACTCTGTCTCAAAAACAAACAAATAAACAACAATTTTGTATTATATTTAAGATTTAAACTTCCACCATCGACTGAAATTTTGTTTTAGATATTTTATTTGCTTGACACATCTCTAAAAGCGGTTGTCAGTTAAATAAGGTTGAGATAAAAATGAAAAAAAAAAGCTGTTAATGGTTGAGATTAATGAAAAAGGAGAGACTGGAGGAAGTAACCTAACATTGTTTTTATTTGAGCATTCTAAGTGAAAACTCCGAATGCTTTCAGTTGCATTATTCTCCAGGTATGTCCCTGGGGCACGGAGGGAAGGGAGAGTGTTACCATTTTAAAGAGAAGACAATGAAGACCCAAGTCTAGGGTTTCTTACTTAGCAAGTCAGTAACAGAGCCAGAACTAAAACTATACATCTTTGGATTTGGTTTATCCTTTGAATTCATTAGATCCTATTGGTTTTGCCAAATGCATACTGTTTTTAAGGATTCACGGTTGAAGAAAAAATAATCTGAGAATATTAGATTTAAATATCTAACATGTTTCACGTAGAATTGATGTAACAATTCTTTAAGCATAGCTTTCCAAACAGCTAGGTATATAATTGTATAAAATTTTAAAATATACCCTCCTAGTGATTATGAACTTCCTTAAAGATTGTTTTTTATTTTACTGTATTTTGTCTTTCAGGTATATTGTTGATGATATTGATGTTCAGCTTTTTCCTTCCATGGCTGCATAACAACCATACAATTAATAAAAAGGAATAAATACTGTTACAAAGACTCAGACTAACATACAGGACAGTCCAGCTGGATGTGATAAAGATTTTATCACCTCATATGGAAAACACTGGCTGCACTGGATTCATCAGTGTTAACTTCCTTTGAGGAAGCTGCCTTATAGTTTTCATCACTGGGACTTAAACAAAAAATTACTGTGAAAATGAGGTATCCTGTACTTCTCAGTTAAGACTTGTTCTTTGAGTGATGTATTAAATGCTGCTAGAAAAGCCTCATTACATTAAACATAAATCAATCTTAAATGGTAATTGTTAACTTTGATGAAAAATGAGTACAGGATGAGAAGGGAAGTAGTGGTGGTAGTAAGACCAAAGAATTTGTGTATCAAGTGTCACCCAAATGAACAGAATTTTTAACTGTAAGTACAACCCATCAACTTACAGAACTGGCGAGAGGATACTTTCAGCCACCACCTCACACAATGATACCATCAAGCAGTGTCATCTTTCAGCAGGAAAGTCGCTTTTAGAAGTAGAATATAGGCCGGGCGCGGTGGCTCAAGCCTGTAATCCCAGCACTTTGGGAGGCCGAGACGGGCGGATCACGAGGTCAGGAGATCGAGACCATCCTGGCTAACACGGTGAAACCCCGTCTCTACTAAAAAATACGAAAAACTAGCCGGGTGAGGTGGCAGGCGCCTGTAGTCCCAGCTACTCGGGAGGCTGAGGCAGGAGAATGGCGTGAACCCGGGAGGCGGAGCTTGCCGTGAGCTGAGATCTGGCCACTGCACTCCAGCCTGGGCGACAGAGCGAGACTCCGTCTCAAAAAAAAAAAAAAAAAAAAAAAAAAAAAAAAAAAAGAAGTAGAATATATATTCACTCACATATAAGCAATTTCCTACATTTTAAGTACATTATAATCTAATATCTAAAATATTTTCTCTAAATAGACCATCTCACTAGCTCTAGCCAAGTGGTTATTCTTTAATAGAATATACTAAAACAAAACACCCATACGAAGTCAGGATTTAAACTTTTCACATTCTCCTTTGAGCCAACAGCTAGCTACCTTATGAAGCAGGGAGGGCATGTATTTTTAATCTCCATTTTACAGATAAGGAAACTAAGCCTAGATGGGTTTGCTGCCCTGGCTTAGATCACATAGAGCCAAATACCATCTCTAGTCTTTGACTTCAATCCAAATATTCTTCTCGGTCATGATTATGACTAAAGGGAAATCAAGGGTTCATAGAAATATTAAATACTTATAATAACATTAAAACTTGTTTAGAAATTAGTTTTTGAGATTTAAAGAAACTTCCAGTTTTACTATATTAGAAGGCTTCTTTTATTGTATGTGGTCTATTTTTTTATTAAAAGTTCAGGCCATGAAAGGTTAAGTGTGTTTCCCTTCAAAGGAAATTCCATTATCAGAGTTAGAATTGAAAGTAAAGGCTGGGCGCGATGGCTTACACCTGTAATCCCAACACTTTGAGAGGCTGAGACAGGAGGATCACAAGGTCAAGAGATCGAGACCATCCTGGCCAAGATAGTGAAACCTCGTCTCTACTAAAAGTACAAAAATTAGTCAGGCATGGTGACGTGCACCTGTAGTCGCAGAGCTACTCAGGAGGCTGAGGCAGAAGAATCACTTGGACTCGGGAGGCAGATGTTGCAGTGAGCCGAGATCATGCCCAGCCTGGCAACAAAGCGAGACTCTGTCTCAAAAAAAAAAAAAGGTAAAATAATGTAAAATAATATGGGGTGAGATATAATCCGTTTGAGTAATAATCAGTTAACAAACAACTGATAATTTGCCAGGTAATTTAAGTGATGCTTGGTGATCAGCTTGTAGACGGTAACTCTATTTATATCTGCAGACTGAACAGGTGCAGCCTTTTGCCAAGTCTACCCAACAAGGCAGCCAGCTTTGTATTTTAAAAAGCAGAGTTCAGTCAGGCACAGTGGCTTATGCCTGTAATCCCAGCATTTTGGGAGGCTGAGGTGGGTGGATCACAAGTTCAGGGGTTCCAGACCAGCCTGGCCAAGATGGTAAAACCCGTCTCCACTAAAAATACAAAATTAGTCGGGCGTGGTGGCAGGCACCTGTAGCCCCAGTTACTTGGGAGGCTGAGGCAGAAGAATCGCTTGAACCCGGGAGGCGGAGGTTGCAGTGAGCCGAGATCACACCACTGCACTCCAGCCTGGGCAACAAGAGCGAAATTCCATCTTATTAAAAAAAAAAGCAGAGTTCACAAATGTGACTAAATGACTAAATGCAGTCTCTGACCTATTTTATTTGGCCCGCACAGTATTTTTTTTTAAAGTCAAAATTAAGTAAAATCTATAGTTCCAGCTGCTCTCAGAAAAATTCCAAAGACCTTGCGATACTAGGCCCGAATTCTGCCATACAACACAAAATAATGGTTGTTCCCTTTAAAATGGTCCCGTCTTGCAAACATGAAGCTAAGTTTCACTTACTGTTTCATGGCTGTTTTTCTTATAGGAATGTGTCTTTTTACATCTTTAGCATGAGGACTTCTGTGGGTTAAGAAAAATGAGTATTAATCTGTGCAAACGCCTAACCCTCTGTACTTCACCTGTCAGACTTTGGAGTTTGTGACTTCTGATGGCATTACTACCTCTACAGCCCTCTCAAGTAGTGGCTATTTTCTCTCCCACACTTAGTATACCACTGTGCCTGGAGGCAGAGTAGATTTCCTTGTCCTCATTGCTGCTGCTCATCCATTCTCCTCTGCTTCTTCCATTAAAAACATGTCATCAGTTACCTGGGTACTTGTTGCAGTCTTCTAGTATATAGTCCCCTCAATTCCCCTTTGTTCCTTTCAGATCTTAGTTCCCGTCTCACTCTCTTACCACCACCACAGTTGTACTTCTTGGTGACAGATACAAAGATGATCCTTCCAGCTTCGTGGCCTTGGAGTTCACTGGATCTCTCCTTTGGTAATTTTGTCTTCTGCTTTGCCTCACCTGCAATTTTGGTGGTAACCTTGAACTTACTACCAATAACTGAAATATTATATGAACTCAGACACCCTGCTCTCCAATCACTGACCCCTTTCCAGCTCAGTCTCTTTAGGACCCCATCTCCAGTGAACCTTTGACCCCCACGTGGAACTTCTGTTCATTGATAACATCACTTTTTCACATCTCTCACCCCTCTCAAGTAGCCTCTTTTCCTTAAGCAGCTTACTTGGCCAGTCATCATCACATGCATATACCCTTAACTCCCTTGCTCCTCTATCTCATACTCACAGAGCTTAGCCTCAACTTGATTAAATCCAACTGTTTGCTTATTCCATGCCTGCACATGTGCAACAGAAGAGCAACTTTTTTTTTTTTTTTTTTTAAGATTTGGGGTTGTAGTAGACAGCTGTACATTTTTTGCAATCCAGCATCTAAGCATCCTTCTTATCTGGCGTAATCCACTCCTGTGAGCATCTGCATAGGAGCAGTGTCCTTCTATTGTAGAAGCTGAAAGGCCCAGATACTCCTTCTGCCCTTGGCAATGAAGACACACAGTGCCAACCAGAAGTTTGTATCTTAAGTGTGGTGACTCATAGACACAGGGACAATCAAGAAATCAGTCTAACAGCAGCGGACGAATCGTAACATCTAATGTAGATTTCATCTTTTTATAAGCCTGGTTTATTTCAACTTTCCTGTCCATTTAGTGAGCTACCAGATAGCTTTCTAATAAAAATTTTCTGCTTAGGCCGGGCACAATGGCTTATGCCTGTAATCCCAGCACTTTGGGAGGCCAAGGCAGGCGGATCACTTGAGGTCGGGAGTTCGAGACCAGTCTGACCAACATGGAGAAACCCTGTCTCTACTAAAAATACAAAATCAGCGGGGTGTGGTGGCACATGCCTGTAATCCCAGCTACTCAGGAGGCTGATGCAGGAGAATTGCTTAAATCCGGGAGGCTTAGGTTGTGGTGAGCCAAGATCATGCCACTGCACTCCAGCCTGGGCAACAAGAACAAAACTCCGTCTCAAAAAAAAAAAAAAAAAAAAAAAATTCTGCTTAGTCAGATTTGGATTTACAATCATAATTTGGGTTGATACAGGGTCATAATTTTATGAACATAAATTGCTACGCTGTCCTCATATTTGTACTGTTTACTATAGAGGCTTAGACTGCTATATTTTGTGGGAATATAAGCACCTTTTTCTCCTTGTCAAACCCACTGTGTGCCTAGAAACTAGATATTCAAGTACATTAAACCTGTTTGTAGAGCAAGAGTAGAGATTTGCAGTGAAGGTGTGAGGTCCTATGAGAAATAAGTATAGATTTCATGATGTCTAATTGCTCAGTGGATTTTTAAACTTCAAG
Source organism: Rhinopithecus roxellana (assembly GCF_007565055.1). NCBI lineage: Eukaryota > Metazoa > Chordata > Mammalia > Primates > Cercopithecidae > Rhinopithecus > Rhinopithecus roxellana. The sequence continues at coordinate 54,547,324 of NC_044563.1, read as the reverse complement.
CTAATCAGATGTATTCTAAATAGTGAGTTGATATATTTGTAGCTGCTGCTTTCTGTTACGAAAAGGATTACTACTATTAGTTAACAACTACCATTACTGAGCTATATTCTAGGCACTGTTGTTCTAAGTGCTTTATGTGTACTAGTGATTCATGTAATCTCCAAAATAATTCATTTTTTTGTCATTTAAAATTATGAAGTTCCCCTACTGATTTTACTTATGTAAATATAAACAGAGTGAGATGTTAGTGGAAATATGTTCCAGCTTCTTCATAAAGGGATGGCAATAATTCTATGAGGATCCCCATGAGAGACAATGCTTAGAATTCAGTTATTTGTCACAAAAGATGAGTCCCAGATATGGATTCATCCATTCTATACTTTTAAAACAGGATTTGCATGAGAATCAGGTATATAATAGTGAACCCATCTGAAATCCTGCAGATAAATTCTATCTAAATATCTATTATCTCTGAGCAGTAATCATACCTGTCTTCTAAAAGTAAAGGACTATACAGATTGAGTATCCCTTAAGCGAAATTATTGGGATCAGAAGTATTTCAGATTTTGGAATGTTTTTAAAATTTTGGAATAATTCGCATTATACTGGTTAAGCATCCCTAATCCGAAAATCTGAAATCCAAAATGCTCCAATGAGCAGTTCTTTTGGGCATCATGTTAGCACTCAAGAGTTTCAGATTTTGGGGAATTTCAGATTTCAGATTAGGAATACTCAACCTGTATATTATGATCATCTGCACATAATCTCTCACCTTTACCAATATTGAGGAAGCTCCTAACAGAACCTCAAAAATACATAACCTTTTTTTTTTTTTTTGAGACGGAGTCTCGCTCTGTCACCCAGGCTGGAGTGCAGTGGCCGGATCTCAGCTCACTGCAAGCTCCGCCTCCCGGGTTCATGCCATTCTCCTGCCTCAGCCTCCCGAGTAGCTGGGACTACAGGCGCCCGCCACCTCGCCCGGCTAGTTTTTTGTATTTTTTTTTTTTTTTTTTTTTTTTTTTTTTTTTTTTTTTTTGAGACGGAGTCTCGCTCTATCACCCAGGCTGGAGTGCAGTGGCCGGATCTCAGCTCACTGCAAGCTCTGCCTCCCGGGTTCACGCCATTCTCCTGCCTCAGCCTCCCGAGTAGCTGGGACTACAGGCGCCCGCCTCGTCGCCCGGCTAGTTTTTTGTATTTTTAAGTAGAGACAGGGTTTCACCGTATTAGCCAGGATGGTCTCGATCTCCTGACCTCGTGATCCGCCCGTCTCGGCCTCCCAAAGTGCTGGGATTACAGGCTTGAGCCACCGCGCCCGGCCTTGTATTTTTTTTTTAGTAGAGACGGGGTTTCACCATGTTAGCCAGGATGGTCTCGATCTCCTGACCTCGTGATCCACCCGTCTCGGCCTCCCAAAGTGCTGGGATTACAGGCTTGAGCCACCGCGCCCGGCCTCTTTTTTTTTTTTTTTGAGACAGAGTTTTGCTCTTGTTGCCCAGGCTGGAGCGCAATGGCGCAACCTCAGCTCACTGCAACATCCACCTCCCAGGTTCAAGGGATTCTCCTGCCTCAGCTTCCCAAGTAGCTGGGATTAGACGTGCCCCACCACCACACCCAGCTAATTTTTGTATTTTTGTAGAGATAGGGTTTCACCATGTTGACCCGGCTGGTCTTGAACTCCTGACCTCAGGTGATCAGCCTGCCTGCCTCAGCCTCCCAAAGTGCTGAGATAATAGGTGTGAACCACTGCACCCAGCCTCTATTAAGGATTTAAACAAGTTTATCGCCTTGGCTCACTGCAACTTCTGCCTCCTGGGTTCAAGCGATTCTTGTACCTCAGCCTCCTGAGTAGCTGGGATTACAGGTGCCCACCACTAGGCCTGGCTAATTTTTGCATTTTCAGTAGGGACGGGTTTCACCATATTGGCCAGGCTGGTCTCAAAATCCTGACCTCAAGTGATCTGCCCACCTCAGCCTCCCAAAGTGCTGGGCTTACAGGTGTGAGCCACCACGTCTGGCTGGGACCATATCTTAATGAATACATTTTTTAAATGATAGAACCTAGAACAGAGAACCACTAACTCTAGCTTTTAGGAACATTTAGATGACTTACATTTTGGAAGGGAAATGTCTATGTACCTTTAAAGTGTCTCTACATCAGGAACACAAAAAGAAAACAATTACAGCAACCCTAAAGTTAGGCTCAAATGAAATCAATAAATATTGTCTGGCTGATCATTATACATGTTATCTTTTAAAAGCCTGGCCTGCTCTTTTTTCTCAGCTTCTATTTTCTCAACGCTACAGTTCTAATTTACTATTTAGTGAATTATAGCTCAATCTTTGAAAGTCATTTAGTCTAATGAGGAAATAAGCCCAGAGAGGTGCCCACATGCTTTGGTCTCCTGCCTTTTTGCATACTGCATTGACCACAGCAACACCAGTAAGAAACCCAGTACACTCTGAATCTCCTCGATATTTTGCTATCAGAGCAATTTTGGCTTCATGGAAAGTCACAATTACAAATTTGTTCCCTTTAAAAGGAACTCAAATGGAATTTATAATACTAGCCTTGAGAATGTCCTGACTGCTTACTGAAGAATGGACAAACTCCTAGGATAGAATTATGGGTGTTGCTCAGATGGGTGGCAGAGAAACTTGGGAAGCTCTTGTACTGCCATTGAAATGTTAACACTAAAACCCTGCAGCAGTGGGGAGAGTGTGCATGCTTTCTGCTGCTGGTAGATGGTAAGGCTGTATGATGTTTTAAAGCACAGGCTCAAAAATCACAGTTCACTATCTACATGACCTTAAGCAAGTTATTTTACCTCTCTCTATAACTCAGTTTCCTCAACTATAAAGTGGGATAAAAGTGTATCTCATAAGTTAATTAAGAATATTATAATACATAATAAAGAACTCAGGACAGTGGCTGGTACAGAGAAGGTCTCAGTAAATTTTAGTTTCCATTTCAAGTGGCTGTTTTACTCACCTATTGTTAACAGACTCAGAAATTCTGAGAGTCTGGTTAGAAAAAGGAAAATTAGTTTTTGTTTCAGTCTACCTTGCAAGCTGAGGGAAACCAAGTGACAATGCTGAAACGAACACTGGGCTGAGTGTCACCAAACATCAGTTTATTCACTAATTAGCCAAGTGATTCTGGTAGTAAGATTAGCTTGTATAACGTTATTTTTAAGGCCACATAATGGTATCAAAAGTCCAAGTATAAATCAGTAATTACAAATCAGCCTTATAATACCCAGGTAATCTATGAAAACTGAAAATTGAGAGTTGATAAATAAAAGAAATTACTGCTAATCTAAAAGGAAGTGGCAGAAATCCCCTGAAATGTGTTAAATCTTTGCCTTACTAAATACTTGCCAGAAGCTCTATTTTATTTCATGTTCTCCTTAATAAGTAAACAAAAATAAAGCCAACAAAATTCTCATATTTGCCAGCATTATTTTTTAAAACACATTTCTCATTAATGGTTTTAGTCAAGAATGAGAGCACAGTAATATAGAAAACCTAGGTTTATTTGTTAAGCTATTACAAAAACAAAACAATTACCATTTGAAGTACTTTGAGGACTTCATCCAAGACTCACTTGCTCTGTTACGGAAACTAACCTAAAAAGCTGGAAATTAAAGGATATAACCTAAGAGTTTGTAACAGCAGACTGATAAAACATGGCAAAAGGAGCTCTCTCTTTCCTACCCAGTCTACCTACACCAAGCTCCTGTGCATTTTCACCACATAAATCTGCTAGCTTACAAAAGATGCACATAGTCAAGGCAGGAATTATAGGCCTACTCAGAGGGTACCCAGACACAGAAAGTTTTGGGGTAAATAATAAACTACAAATACCCTCTTGGTTAAGTTAATTCATCAAGTTAATAAAGGTCATATTATCTATCTTCTGCTGGTGACAACTTATTGTCTCAGTATAGTCTGTCTCAAGAAGGAACTGGTTCAGGTTGGGTTGTGGAAAAGGAAAAAGACTTCCATCAACTTCACTCCAGAGTGGAAGAGGCACCAAGTTCTCTCCTACAGTTAGGAGCAGAATCTGAAAAACAAAAGGTTCACAGTGTTTACAATAGTAATAATAATAATAGCTACTATTTATTGAATGCCTAGTCACAGAGTGCCAGAGGACTTAGGTACATTTTATCTCAGCCTCTGCAACAACCCTGCAAGGTAGTTATTATCCTCTCCATTTTACAGATGGAGGAAGTGAGGATTAAATAAGTTATATGCCTTGTCCAAAGGTGTACACAAGTATGTGGCAGAGTTGTGATTCCACCATTAATGTGCCATCTCCACCCCACCTCATGCATTGAGAAGTCCTAGTTCCATTATCATGAAATTAATAAATGGCTGCATAAATTACTCTAATTATTTATACCTTGTTCATTCTTTAAAAGCATGTACAATTTTAAATGATTAAAAATTTACACAGCCAGGTGTGGTGGCTCACACCCGTAATCCCAGCACTTTGGGAGGCCAAGGCGGGTGGATTACCTGAGGTCAGGAATTTGAGACAAGCCTGGCTAACATGGTGAAATCCCGTCTCTACTAAAAATACAAAATTAGGACCAGGCGTGGTGGCTCACACCTGTAATCCCAGCACTTTGGGAAGCTGAGGCAGGCGGATAACCTGAGGTCAGGAGTTCAAGACCAGCCTGACCAGACATGGAAAAACCCCATCTCTATTAAAAGTACAAAATTAGCCAGATGTGGTGGCACATGCCTGTAATCCCAGCTACTCGGGAGGCTGAGGCAGGAGAATCGCTTGAACCCGGCAGGCGGAGGATTCGGCAAGCCGAGATTGCGCCACTGCACTCCAGCCTGGGCAACAAGAGTGAAACTCTGTCTCCAAAAAAAAAAAAAAAATTACCCGGGTGTGGTGGTGGGCACCTGTAATCCCAGCTATTCAGGAGGCTGAGGCAGGAGAATCGCTTGAACCCCGGAGGCAGAGGTTGCAGTGAGCCGAGACTGTGCCACTGCACACCAGCCTGGGCGACAGAGTGAGACTCCCATGTCAGAAAAAAAAAAAAAATGTAGACATTGTTTGGAATTCAGATCAATTATCCAGATGAAGAATATGTATAAACATTATTTACAACGTTTATACATTATAAACAGGGTGCAGTGGCTCATGCCTGTAACCCCAGCACTTTGAGAGGCTGAGGCAGGTGGATCACGAGGTCAAGAGATCAAGACCATCCTGGCCAACATGGTGAAACCCCATCTCTACTAAAAATACAAAAATTAGCCAGCCGTGGTGGCACGTGTCTGTAGGCCCAGCTACTCGGGAGACTGAGGCAGGAGAATCGCTTGAACCTGGGAGGTGGAGGCTGCAGTGAGCCAAGACCACGCCGCTGCACTCCAGCCTGGGCGACAGAGCGAGATTCCATCTCAAAAAAAAAAAAAAAAATTATGAATAAAATAATTCTCTGCCTCTGAGCTCTAGGATAAAATAAACAGAAAACAAAGTTCATTGAAAAGTTTGTGGCTATTTCACCATTAAAAAGAATCCTAAGAATTCTTGCCAAGGACTGCAGTAACACCCCATTTGTTTAACTGTTAGTGACATACCAAATGAGTTTCTCATGATTCTGATTAATTAAAGAGTGGCTGATGTTCTCTGAACAGTCTGTTCTTCAAAAGAAATATGTGAAAGCCCAAAGACCCAAAAATCTGTTTTCTAACTGCAATAAAACAGTTACTAAACAAGTATCACTGAACTGAAAAAATTAATATGCTATAATGTGACGAGAAATAAGGAAAAAAGACTTAAGTTGATAACAAAAGATTTCCCATGAAGTAGAACAGTGAAGTTACTGACAATTGGAACTGGGAGAGCTAAAAATCAAAGTTAACAGAGCTCCAGTGATACAAACACATGATTTCAACAGAGGGGACATTGCTAATATTAGACTGTATGGCTACCACTGACAAACGTAAATGTGGAAATTAAAATTAAGTATTTAAGGGAAGATATAAATCATAGAACTCTAAGAGGTTATTTTCTGATAGTTCCACTGGCAGGACGTGAGAAGAAAGCAGAGGTCCAATATCACAATTCATGGTCAGTATAAGAAGCAATGTTATACAGTTTTCACAATGGCAGTAACTTGGAAGCTAACTGGAACTTTAAAAGGCTGGTTTCTGAAACGAAATAGAACAGGGGTAAAAGAATTAAAACTTGTAACTGGAGAAAAGCCAATGATTAGAGAACTAGGTTCAGAACTAAAATCTGTATCAGAAGAAATGAGAAGGAATTCTGAAATATTTATCACTGCAGGGAATAACAAAGGGTCTCATAACTGGATGACTGATAGTGGTAGCAGAGTCAAGTCAAAACACATAAATTTTGCCATGCTATTACTATATGCTTTAGTAAAATAAAAGGAGGATAGCAAGAGCATCTCAAAGACTGGAGGATAGCCAGTATTCAAGAAAACAATGCTATAAGGTAGGAGGAAGTTGTAGTGGGGAAAGAGGAACAACAATTTAATAACAGTTTATAAAGGACTATTACAATTACTAGTTCTAGCTCTGTATGATATGAACATGACCTTCAGTTATTATCTAACATATAGTTGAAATACTTAGGCTGGCAAAGGACAATATATTTCTCAGAATAATGGAATAGCAAATAAATTGTCAGGGACAATTTGAGCTTTAAAAGAAGAAAAATATTTTTTAAAGAAAGAAAAAGAAATAGGCCGGACACAGTGGCTCAGAGCTGTAATCCCAGGACTTCGGGATGCCGAGGAAGGAGAATCATTTGAGGCCAGGAGTTTGAGACCAGCCTGGGCAACATAATGAGACCCTGTCTCTACGAAAAATTTTAAAATAAGCTGGGTATGCCTATAGTCCCAGCTACTTGGGAGGGTGAGGCAGGTGGACTGCTTGAGTTCAAGGCTGTAGTGAGCTAGGATCATGCCATTGCACTCTAGCCTGGGTGACAGTGTAAGACCCTGTCTCAAAAAAAAAAAAAAAGTAGGAAGTAATCATTTCACATGATTTTCATGTTCAGTGACAAGGAGAAAATGAACTACTCACCTTAAACCTGCATAAATCATTTTCAGTGATCAACATCTGCATCCTCAAACTGTCCAGCAACTGTTGGTGTGGTATCCACCTCCATCCCATCTAAACAAAAAAATTACTGAGCAATCCCTATGTACACTTCAAACAGGTAGATGCAACTTATAACTTCTACCAGAAGGAAGCTAGTGCCCTCTGCTGGTAAGAATTGCTTTTTCCTCTTTTTTGAAAAGAAAAGTCTGAAAGGACAAACAGAAAGAAAATGCTACCTGGGGATTTAGGCCACATCAAAATCAGTCTGTGACATTTACTGTGTAAAGTGTCAACCTCAATACTAAAATAACTCTACGTAGGAACTTTCAAATGCAGGATCAACTGTTCACCCTTTACAGATCTAAGTATTTACTGCTGGGCTTTTTTTTTTAAGCTATCCTCACAAAGCTTACAACATAATTCAGGAGGAAGACAAAAATCAGTACAGCAAGCTTTTTGCTTATTTCCCCATTTTTGTCATCTCATTAAATAAAAGGTGGGAGGCAACAAGAGAAAAAAACAAGAGCCCTGATATGGTTTGGCTGTGTCCCTACCCAAATCTCATCTTGAATTCCCACGTGTTGCGGGAGATAACTGAATTATGGGGCAGGTCTTTCCCGTGCTGTTCTCATAATAATGAGTAAGTTTCATTAGATCTGATGGTTATTATAAGGGGGAGTTTTCCTGCAAAAGCTCTTTTCGCTTGCTGCTTTCCACGTACGATGTGACTTGCTCCTCCTTGCCTTCCACCATGATTGTGAGGTTTCCCCAGCCATGTGGAACTGTAAGTACAATGAAACCTCTTTCTTTTGTTAATTGCCCAGTCTTGGTATGTCTTTATCAGCAGTGTGAAAACAGACTAATGCCCCATGGAAAGAGTTGTCTTAGCTGGGCACAGTGGCTCATGCCTGTAATCCCAGCACTTTGGGAGGCCAAGGTGGGTAGATGACCTGAGGTCAGGAGTTTGAGACCAGCCTGGCCAACATGGTGAAACCCCATCTCTACTAAAAATACAAAAAAACTACCCGGGCGTGGTGGCAGGTGCTTGTAAATCCCAGCTACTCGGGAGGCTGAGGCAGGAGAATGGTTTGAACCAGGAAGGCAGAGGTTGCAGAGAGCTGAGATTGCACCATTGCACTCCAGCCTGGGCGACAAGTGCACACAAAAAAAAAAAACTCCAAAAAGAAAAAAAGAGTCATATACAGCTATTTTCTTCACTTGCTCACCTCCCAGTCACCCCTCAACTCTTTGGCCCACCAAAAAATGTCTTCTGCCCACAGCCCCAGGGCACCCCGTCACCTGCAGATGCAAATGTAACGTATCTAAATTAACTGTTCATCTTTCCACATTTAAAAAATGCCATTTTTTTCCAGTCTTACTAAAGGGTGCCTCTTATCCATTTAAACTAGAAACCCTTATCCCAAGCCCCTAACTTCTGTTGCTTCTATCTCTTCAGAGTCTGAAATCTGTCAGGTCTTTTGATATTCACTGCCACTACCTAATTTAGGTGATCACCTCTTATTTAATATGTAAGTCACACAACAGGGTTTCTCTTTTTCTCTCCAGTATTTTTCTTCTCCAATCAGTTTTCCAAATTATAACCACAGTCACCTTCTGAAACACTAATGAAATTCTTCAATGGCTTCCCACTGACCTAAGAGTTCCTCTAAGACGTTACCCAGTTCACTATTCTACCTTTATCTGTTACCATAATAACTACCTTTCACACTGAACTACTTTCAGTTCCCCAAATCTGAATAGTCTCTTGAACCCTTCTTTGCACATGACTAATCCCTTTACCTGCATCTCCCCTCAACGTCTTCACCTGGGCCATTTTTTTTTTTTTTTTTTTTTTGAGATGGAGTCTTGCTCTGTCACTAGGCTGGAGTGCAGTGGCTTGATCTTGGCTCACTGCAACCTCTGCCTCCTAGGTTCAAGAGATTCTCCTGCCTCGGCCTCCCAAGTAGCTGGGACTACAGGCATGCGCCACTATGCCCAGCTGATTTTTGTATTTTTAGTAGAGACGGGGTTTCACCATATTGGCCAGGATGGTCTTGATCTCTTGACCTTGTGATATGCCCACCTTGGCCATCCAAAGTGTTGGGATTACAGGTGTGAGAAAACATGCCCAGCCCACCTAGGCCATCTCTATACATCTTTCAGATCTTGACTTAAATGTCACTTATTCCATGAAACTTAACACTCCCCCTGACTATCCAGGCTGGGCAAAGGGCCCAGCCCTTACGATTCCACAGCTGCCCAAGCACCTCCTATATCTCAATGTACTGTTAACTTTTCTTCCACCAGAATGTCACTGATATGAAGTCAGTAACCTCATCCCTTGAGTACTGCTGTATTACCTGTACCTGGTACAGCTCAATAAACACCTCTTACATAAAGGAGCACATGAAGCACTAAAAATGCCACACTAAAAGTGTTTCACTGGCAAAAATAATGATGTGGGTGCTCAGGACTTCAGAGATGGAGACTGGCACAGGCTGAAGAATTTTTATATATAGGCAACTCCAATGTGTTAATGAGGCTTATGAATAAAAGTCCAATAATCTCAACTTAGCAAAAAGTATTTATGACCTTAAAATCATTTGCTATAAGGCATGAAGTAAGCGTTCACATGGCACTCTTTAGGCAATTACTATAATAAAAAAAGGTAACATCTTGACCGGGCGCAGTGGCTCATGCCTGTAATCCCAACACTTTGGGAGGCCAAGGCGGGCAGATCACCTGAGGTCAGGAGTTTGAGACCAACATGGTGAAACCCCACCTCTACTAAAAATACAGAAATTAGCCAGGCATGGAGGCGCATGCCTGTAATCCCAACTACTCAGGAGGTTGAGGCAGAAGAATCTCTTAAACCCAGGAGGTGGAGGTTGAAGTAAGCCAAGATCATGCCACTGTACTCCAGCCTGGGCGACAGAGTGAGACTCCGTCTTAAATAAATAAATAAGACAGAATCATGGCTGGGTGCAGTGACTCATGCCTGTAATCCCAACACTTTAGGAGGCCAAGGCAAGCGGATCACCTGAGGTCAGGAGTTCGACACCAGCCTGGCCAACATGGTGAAACCCCATCTCTACAAAAATTAGCCAGGCATGATAGTAGTGGGTAATCCCAGCTACTCGGAAGGCTGAGGTGGGAGAATCACTTGAACCTGGGAGGCAGAGGTTGCAGTGAGCTGAGGGCACACAGAGCGAGACTCTGCTCAAACACACACACACACACACACACACACACACACACACACACAAAGAATCAGTGTATATACACATACAAAAGGACACAAACAAGAAAGGAGATGCAACAGAAAATTAATAATAATTGCCTCTCAGAATTCTATTTAATTTTTCTACCTCTTCTTTGCCAGTGCATACTTTAAGCCAACATGGTGAAACCTTGTCTCTACTAAATATACAAAAATTAGCTGGGAGTGGTGGCAGGCGTCTATAACCCCAGCTATTCAGGAGGCTGAGGCAGGAGAATCGCTTGAACCCAGGAGGCAGAGGTTGTAGTGAGCCAAGATCATGCCAATGCACTCCAGTTGGGGCAACAAGAGAGAAACTCCATCTCAAAATAAAAAAAAGAAGGATGTGATAGTCAAACTTATGCACCAACTTGGCTAGGCAATGGTGTCCAGATAGTTGGTCAAACATTATTCTAGACGTTTCTGTGGAGGTTATTTTTTAGATGAGATTAGCCTTATAAACTGGTGAACTTTGGGTGAAGCAGATTACCCTGCATAGTGTGGTGAGTCTCATTTAATCAGCTGGAGGACTCAACAGGAAAAAGACTCACCTCCCCTGAGCAAGAAGAGATTCTGCCAGCAGAACTTCTGAGGCAGCAGAATGCAACATCAACTCTTCTCTGGGTCTCCAGTCTGCCAGCTTACCCTGCAGATTTTGGACTTGCCAGCCTTCTGTCACATGGGCCAATTTCTTAAAATCTCTCTCTCTTGCTTTGGTGGGTGTGTGTATACCTGAAGAGATGCCTGAATTGACAGCCCTCAGAGATAACCTACCATGGACTTCTAGCCTCCAAAACTATGAGACAATAAAATTCTGTTTGAGCCACCCAGCCTGTATGACACTTTGTTATAATAGCCCTAGTAAACTAATACAGAGGTGCAACAGAAAATTAATAGTGGATATCTCTCAGTTAGAATTACACTTATTTTTTTTTCATGTCTACTTTGCCTGCGCACATTAAAAGAATGTTTTTGACTATGAACAGACTGTTTTGGTAATGAGGAAAAAAAAATCACCAAAAACAAGTGACATAAGCATTCCCACACTATATAATTCTGTATCTGCTTCCTATACTACAGTCAATTATTTCTCTTAGTTATTAAAAGAACTTTTATGACTATCCATAACTTATTGCCCAAGTGCTCATCTGACTGTTCACAATGCAAAAGAACACTCACCTTCATAATCTCTTATTGAATCTTCTGTCCTGACCCCAGCCATATTATACTGGCTGCTCACAGACTGAGAGAGCATTCCTTCTAATCTCTCCAATGTGGCTTGGCCTTCTGCTGTTAGATGGGATAATCCTTCTTCATAGGTGTAAAATGTAGGGATGTCCCCCTGTCCTTGTTCTAAACAAACAGAAAACTTAAAGTTTAAATACAACAATTAGAAAAAACAAAATGGAATCCATAATTGCTGCCAGCCTGGCCAACACGGTGAAACCCTATCTCTACTAAAAATACAAAAATTAGCCAGGCGTGGTGGCACGCAACTGTGGTCCCAGCTACTCAGGAGGCTGAGGCAGGAGAATCACTTGAACCCCGGAGATGGAGGTTTCAGTGAGCCGAGATTGCACCGTTGTACTCCAGCCTGGGCAACAGAGCAACATTTTGTTTTGAAAAAAAAAAAAAAAAAAAAAAAAAAGAATCTGCTGAAGGTAACATACAGTCCAAATAGGCTTCCAGGAGATACTTTTCAACATTTATTTATACACATATATAGGCTACTGCTGAAGCCGGAAATACAAAGAAAATGCCCCTACTCTCTAGGGTTATTAAAAGAGATAACAAGCCAGTAAATAGCAATTCCCAAAGAATTCCATGTCCAGGGACTAGAAAAAAAAAGTGTGTTCCTAAGGTCAGAGAGTCCTACATTATCCTGAGGTGGGAATTTTACAAGTGAGCACAAATTAATTTACATTAATTTGTATAATGAAGATGTTTTCTGATTAAAAAACATGCTCCTTTCTTAAAAAAAATCAGGGCCAGGTGCAGTGGCTGACGTCTGTAATCCCAGCACTTTGAGAGGCCGAGGTGGGAGGACTGCTTGAGCCCAGGAGTTCAAGATCAGCCTGGGCAACACAATAAGACCTCATCTCTCCAAAAAAATGTTTTTTTAATTAGCCAGGCACAGTGGTGTGCACCTGTAGTCTCAGCTAATTGGGAGACTGGGGTGGGACAGCTTTAGTCCAGCAGCTCAAGGCTGCAGTGGGTGGTGATGGTACCACTGCCTTCCAACCTGGGCAACAGAGCTAGACCCTGTTTAAAAACAGAAAAAAAAAAAAAAAAAAAAAAAATCAGAAATTCTGGAACATACAAAAAGGATAAAAAATTTTAAATCACTCAAAAATCTCAGAAAGGTAAGGATATATTTGGACATATTTAGGTATGTAATGGAGAATCCCAGAAATGTGTTTATCTAAGGCCAGGAAGTGGGTGTACATGAAAGAAAGGGCTTTGGATACCCAGATTGGTGTACATAAGACCAATAGGGAAAAGAAAAGAGAACAGCAAGCACTTCAAGCTATAAAGACTCTTTATCACACTAGTGACTACATTCTGGTCTGGGGAAGGCAACGGGAAAGAGTTCTTAAATAAATGACGTATAGTTCTGAGAAAAATAAATGAAGTATGGTTCTGAGAAAAAGAAATGACCTTGGCAGTGAGCTGTTTGAAGGAACATGTTAAATAAAGATGCAGGCCAGGCCCGATGGCTCATGCCTGTAATCCCAGCATTCTGGGAGGCCAAGGCCAGAGGCTTGCTTGAGCCCAAGAGTCGACCAGTTTGTGCAATATGGCAAAGCCCAGTCTCTACAAAAAATACACAAAAATTAGCCAGGCATGGTGGCACAAGCCTGTCGTCGCAGCTACTCAGGAGGCTGAGCTGGGAGAATCATTTGAGCCCAGCAGACAGAGTTTGCAGTGAGCAGAAATCACGCCACTGCACACCAGCCTGGGCATCAGAGTGAGACCCTGTTGCAAAATAATAATAATAATAAAACAACATAAATGATCCAGGTTCTCAAGGTGTAGAGAGAGAAGCTTGTTCTCTGGGGGCAGCTGCCTCAGTTTAAAAGACTTTCTGACTATCCAGTTTCCTCTCTACCATTTTCTTTCCTTCCATATGCTCTACTTATCCATTCTTCCCAACAATCTCTACTTTTTACCCTCAAAAATTTGTCTGCTGCAAAGGGCTTTGGCATAAAGTGTACTACTGTGTCATTCTCTTTCAATAATAATCTTACCAGCCAGGCGCAGTGGCTCACGCCTGTAATACCAGCACTTTGGGAGGCCGAGACAGGCGAATCACCTAAGGTCGAGAGTTCAAGACCAGCCTGACCAACATGGAGAAACCCCATCTCTACTAAAAATACAAAATTAGCCTGGCGTGGTGGCGCATGCCTGTAATCTACTTGGAAGGCTGAAGCAGGAGAATCGCCTGAATCTGGGAGGTGGAGGTTGCGGTGAGTCGAGACCACACCATTGCACTCCAGCCTGGGCAACAAGAACAAAACTCCGTCTCAAAAGTAATAATAATAAAAATAATCTTACCATACTGCATATTTTACAGACATATAAAGAACTATAATCCTCTACCCTTAATACAAATAAATGCTTACAATGAAACACTAAACAAACAAACAAAAAAACATTTTAAAATCCATTTCACTAACCATGCGCTTCCACATCATATTCTTCTCCATCGTAGTCATCTGAATCCTCATCCTCAGGATCTGGATGCAAGGCCTGGCACTCGCACATTGCAGTGAACATCGCCTCCACTGAACAAGGGAATTAAACTGTAACCGATTTTTTTTTCAATGTAGAATATAATTTTATAATAAAAATAATCATCAGTGCCAATAAATTTAATGGGTACACAAAAGGCCACAGTATTTACAAACTTGCCAAATTGTAAAATCAATCTTGAAAGCGGCTGAAGCAAAGGACAAGTCATAAAATAATAAGAGTTCATTATGAGAGATTATTACGATCTCTTCATGGCTCATGGGGTTTTCCAAGAAAAAAAGGTCAGAGTCCTGGTAAGACTGCTGGCATCAGGGTGAAGCCTCTCTCAGCTGACAGTGTTCTTTCCAGCCATCCTGAGATCTTCCACTTTAAAACTGCTGTAACTCCTCTGCCATCCAGCAGGTGAGATTAAGTCAACAGCACCAATCAGTAAAACTAACCAGAGTCCATTCACAAAAGAAAACCAGATAACAGAGTGTCTACAATATTCTCACTACATTCACAACCTTTGATGTTAATAGGTATTTGGTCCTCAATATTACCAATGCTAAAATGAAGAAAAAGCAGTAAAATGGAGGTAATGGTGGTAAAGGTGAGAGCTGTGTGTGTGTGTGTGTGTGTGTGTGTGTGTGTGTGTGTGTGTTAATTGGGAATGCTTGGTACATAAAAGGGGAAGAATCAATACTGTAGAACACTCACATGCTGATTTATCACTAGGCACAAATCTAAATTCAGTAATAGGTTCAACATCATCATCACTGTCTTCCTCTTCTTCATCAGCAACAGGTTCTTTTGATTCTTCTAGAAAATAAAAACACCCTTTTAATGTCATTATTTGACTTTAAAAAAATGAAGCGTATTGATAAATCTGAATACTGCAATTCAATTTTAATTTCCAATTGTGGTTGACAAATTTATTTCCAATTATGGTTGAAAAATCCTGATTATTTATCCAGTGAGCATCCTAGAAAAGCCTTGCCTCGATCTCCTTACTTCTAGATCCACCCACCTCGGTCTCCCAAAGTGCTGGGATTACAGGCGTGAGTCACCACGCCTTGCTGGGAATGAATTTTTAAGGTTATTTTTAAGATAATCTAATCTCATCCACAGATGACAGAGCTAATGGTCAGTCTGTTTTTTTTCTGAGACTGGGACTTATTTTGTTGCCCAGACTGGACACTCTTGCCCTCTCAGGCTCAAGCGATCCTCCCACCTCAGCCTACTAAGCAGCTAGGACTACAGACACTTGCCACCACACCCTGCTAATTTTTGTTTTTTTGAGATGGAGTCTTACGATGTTGCCCAGGCTGGTCTCAAACTCCTGGGCTCAAGTGATCGTCCTGTCTTGGCCTTTCAAAATACTGGGATTGTGGCTGGGCGTGGTGGCTCAGGACTGTAATCCCAGCACTTTGGGAGGCCGAGGCGGGCGGATCACGAGGTCAGGAGTTCGAGACCAGCCTGGCCAACATGGTGAAACCCCGTCTCTACTAAAAATACAAAAATTAGCCAGGCATGGTGGTGGGCGCCTGTAATCCCAGCTACTCAGAAGGTTGAGGCAGAAGAATCGTCTGAACCCAGGAGGCGGAGGTTGTAGTGAGCCAGGATCACGGCATTCCACTCCAGGCTTGGTGACAGGGCGAGACGCCATCTCAAAAAAAAAAAAAGGTTGGGATTACAGATGTGAGCCACTGAGCCAAGATCACGCCATTGCACTCCAGCCTGGGTGACAGGGTGAGACTCCGTTTCAAAAAAAAAATGCTGGGTTTACAGATGTGAGCCACTGTGCTCGGTCTTGATGGTCATTTATAAAGAGACTTATAGAGGTATGCCAAAGAGAAAAAAAATATTGGAATTTGGAGAATCAGAATGTGAGGAACAAAGGCTGGGAAAATATGATTCAAGTATGTGTAATTTATGAGAGAAGTTTAAGATAAAAAGAACTGGAGGGCCAGGCAAGGTGGCTCATGCCTGTAATCCCAGCACTTTGGGAGGCTGAGGTGGGCGGATCATAAGATCAGGAGATCGAGACCATCCTGGCCAACACAGTGAAACACTGTTTCTATTAAAATACAAAAAAAAAGATTAGCCAGGCATGGTGGCAGGCGCCTGTAGTCCCAGCTACTTGGGAGGCTGAGGCAGGGGAATCGCTTGAACCCAGGAGGCGAAGGTTGCAGTGAGCTGAGATCGCGTCACTGCACTCCAGCCTGGCAACAGAGCAAGACTCTGCCTCAAAAAAAAAAAAAGAACTGGAGAATTAGTGAAATAAACATGACCCAGGAAGATACTAATTTCTAGTAAGATAGGAAATCCTGCATATTTTACTAAGAAAGGATTACTCATAATTACATCAATTACAATCAAATAATCATATAGACTCTGTAAGATTATAGAGCACATATTTAAAACACACACCCTAAAACCTACTGAACTGCTTTTTCCTAGTTTAGGACTTACAGCATTTGCATTTTAAACAAGCTTCCCACGTATTTCTAATGTGTATCCGTTAGTCTTGAGTTTGAGAACCAGAGACCAATACACTCCCTTAACTTTTTTGGATGAAATTCAGGCTCAGAGAGATGCAAATGACTTGCCTAGCAAGTTAATGACAGAGTTTTTACTTTTTTTTTTTTTTTTTTCCAACAGAGTCTTGCTCTGTTGCCCAGACTGGAGTGCAGTGGCGCAATCTCAGCTCACTGCAACCTCCACCTCCTGGGTTTAAGCGATTCTCATGTCTCAGCCTCCCGAGTAGCTGGGATTACTGGCGCCCGCCACCAGGCCCAGCTAATTTTTGTATTTTTAGTAGACACGGGATTTCACCATGTTGACCAAGCAGGTCTCCAACTCCTGACTTCAGGTGATCCGCCTGCCTCGGCCTCCCAAAGTGCTGGGATTACAGGCATGAGCCACTGTGCCCCGCCTAATGACAGAGTTTTCTTATTCAATGTGCTTTTGCCCTTTATTATTAAACGCTATTTCCTAAGCCTTTCTCTTGATATGTACCTTTCCCACCTCCAATGCCCGTCACTATTTAGGGCCATTTCATACAAGCATTTGGAGCTGACTGGCAAGAGTACCTCCAAGGTTTTGCATTTCTGGAAATGAATGAATGCTTTAAACTAAACATTACACATGATATTCTTAGTTATAAAATCATAGTTGCATTTACTTAGATGAAGAGTAAATTTTGTGCCTAATGCCTTATTAGGAAGTCTTACTACACTACTACACCCCAGGGTTAACAGCCTTTTACTTTTCCTAATCCTCTTCTTCAGACTTCACTAGATTTTTAAATGTCTTTGAACCTTTTCCAACGGCAAGAATTTGAAATCTTATAACAAAAATATTTTCAGATAGCTGAATCAGTCATTACCACTTAATGAGGCAGGGCTTGCCAAAAGTCCTAAGAATTACTAAATAGTGTCACAACTGAATATAAATGATCATATTATTATATCTGGAACCGTATTAAAATCCCAATTTGAAAGAGCAATAGCCTTATAGATAAATTCATGGGATTGTCTCTTACACACTACTTCAAAGAAAAGCAACCCATTATTTTAAACATGAACATCTTCACTAGATTTTTACAAGTCTTTGCAATTATCCCAAAGCAAAACTTGAGAATCTTTATATCCTACAGTTTCTCAACCTTGGCACTACTGACATTTGGATGGAATAATTCTTTGTTGTGGTGGACCATCTGCGCATAGCAGAATATTTAGTATAATAATAGCACCCTTGGCATCTAACTGCTAGATGCCAATAATATCCTTCCTCTTTCAACCAAAATGTCACTGCCGAATGTGGGGGAATGGTGAGGTTGGTGGAGGTCCATGGAAAATATATTCCCCCTACACCCACTGATAACCACTATTGTAACAAAACGGAACAGTTCTATCTTAAATTCTCAGAAGCACAGGGTATACTGATCCAAGCCTCTAAGGGTGCCTTTTAAAAAGAGAAAGGCAGAATAAACAGTGAAACTTTAGAGGAAAGCTAGAAATACATATCCATAATAAATGAAGAATTCTAAGTGTAAATATATAGAAATATATACAGACACACACAAACGTCCATTATGAAAACTTCAACTGTCCAAGTTGCTGTGCTGAAATTTTGCTTAATAAACTACTATCCAAAATGAGTCAATGGCCTCAATGTTACATTGATTATTATCAAACACTCTTTTTTAAAATATAATTTGCTATCAAAGGAGGCATTAGATTAAATTACACCATACATACCTTCAAATTTGGCATTCACCATAACATACAAATGCTCTCCTAGACAGTCACTTCGGTCCCTGGATAATGCATGTAAACTAATGGTGGGGTATTCCAGTGAGAATCCTAATCCAGAACCATCTAACCAAGAGAGGCGGCTGAAAAACATGTTTTAAGTAGATTAGTTTTAGAAAGTAAATCCTAATGTAATATCACAAAGTATATAAAAGTTCAGCTTGGACACCTTTATGCATATAAATAAATTCAAGCTTACTTTTTTAGAAATGTTCATAAAATAAGAAAATTCAGTAGTGGAAATTGAATTTTCTTTAAGATCAATTCTGTTAAAGTCTCTTTCCCTCTAGCTATAAATTCAAACAGACTTGAAATTCCATTTTCCTCAGTCACATGTATGTTTCTATGACTTTCAAGCTTACTCTTTTTTGATATGTCTTCAAATACCCTCTTTGCTTTTGCAAATCCTCCTCTCTTCCATGAGGTCTCCCTTCAACTACACCAGTCCATAAAGACCTCTTCTTTTTCTGATTTGCAAATTTTAGTACTTAACTCTGTGGTAACGAGTCTTATATGTGCCCTTATGGAATATGAGCTATTTGACAGCAGAACTCATCACATTCCTTTATTTAACATTCTTCAAAACCATTAACAAAGAGCTCAGGAGGTAAGTATGCAATAAATCCTTGGTAATAATTTGTTTCTCCATGAATCCTACACTAAAAGACATAAATGGGTGTCATTACACTCGCCGCAACTCAGGAAATATTTATTACCTTGAGAGACAGACTCCCTGAAGCCTCTCATTTATTCAACATCTTTAAGAGAAAGCCACAGAAAAGCTAGGCCTAGTTTTCCCTCAAATGTGGTCAAATGCAAATATTTTATTGGTGTACCAAAGGAAGCACATCACCAAAATCAGTACGTTAAGCTTTCAGTAGAAGCTAGCTAATTTTCTAATACTTCATCCATCTGTACCACTTAGCAGAAGAAAAGTAAAAAATCCTGAAGAAGCCAAAAAAAAAAAATGTTAATGCAATACAGTGGTTGTCTAGGGCTAGAAGGAAATGGGAATGTCTGCTAATGGGTACCAGGTTCTTTTTGGGGTGAAGAAAATATTCTAAAATTGTAGTGATAATTGCACGATTCTGTAAACAGACTAAAAACTACTGAATTGTATATTTAAATGGTTAAACTGTATGTTATATGAATTATTTTTAAAAGTTAATGAAGTAAGACCCATGTATCATTCTATATTCTATACAATTTTAACAAGCCTGGCTGTCTAATTTTTAACCAAGCAAAAACAAAAGTAAAACAGGAGAACCTAGGACTGCCTTGGGCAGGAACAATGACAGTGTGACAGTCTGAGATCATTCATGTTCAGTGGAAGGGGAGGATGAACTTCACACCACAGTTGCCCTAAAGGAAATCAATGTCTAACCACATACTATGAGTGTTAAACACGTCTGACCCTCAGTTACCAAAAGCATTACCAAAACAAAGGCAGATTATTAGACTGTGGTGATAACTGTACAAATCTGCAAATATACTAAAACTTATCTAATTGTTTACTTCAAAAAGGCAAAAGTAAGTATATGCACTGTCATATGGAAAGATCTCCGTTCAACATTCTTATCAAAAAAAAAAAAGTAAAGGAAATCTAAGAAGCTTAAAGGTGATAAATCTTTGTTTTTGTTTTTTTGAGATGAAGTCTCGCTTTGTCACCCAGGCTGGAGTGCAGTGACATGATCTTGGCTCACTGCAACCTCCACCTCCGGGGTTCAGGCGATTCTCCTGCCTCAGCCTCCCAAGTAGCTGGGATTACAGGCCTGTGACACCACACCTCGCTAATTTTTGTATTTTTAGTAGAGACAGGGTTTTGCCATGATGTTCATGATGGTCAGGCTGGTCTCAAACTCCCAACCTCAGGTGATCTGCCACCTCGGCCTCCCAAAGTGCTGGGATTACAAGCCTGAGCCACTGCACCTGGCCTAAAAGTGATAAATCTTAAAGAGCTAAAAGTGATAAAACCTCTACAAATTATTTTCCAGAACAACTCATTCCTACTGGTTCCAAAGAAACATTGTATTATGTAATGAGTTATGTGCTGTATGCATCTTTCCTGCTCACTGCCTTCCTTTTAATGTGGAGATGAAATAATATCCAAGTATCACGAGTCCCCTACAAAAGCTATATAATTTTAAAGCAAATAAACTGCCCTTTTCTGATCTCAAAACTTTTCTGGCATTATCACAATTCAGAAAGAAACATTCCAAATTTGGGTGTTCAAAATAATTTCAAATATCCAGAGCCATAAAACTTGAATGAGGGCATGGAAAAACTGAAACCTAAACATAGAATCATTGCCTGTCAAATTATGGCCTTTACTTTTAAAAGCCGTAATAATAACTCTGTAATTCCTTACTAGTGCAGAGAGAATAAAATGCTCCTCTGCACAGCATTTGCTATGGAGCTCTCATAATCTTTACATGAACTGGGATTATGCACTCTACAGGACAGAAGCCAAGTTCCACACTTAAAAACACTTACTCTAATGGTTAAATTCTTTTTTTTTTTTTTTGAGACAGAGTCTCACTCTGTCGCCCAGGCTGGAGTGCAGTGGCGCGATCTCAGCTCACTGCAAGCTCCGCCTCCTGGGTTCACGCCATTCTCCTGCCTCAGCCTCCCGAGTAGCTAGGACTACAGGTGCCCGCCACCTTGCCCGGCTAGTTTTTTCATATTTTTTAGTAGAGACGGGGTTTCACCATGTTAGCCAGGATGGTTTCGATCTCCTGACCTTGTGATCCGCCCATCTCGGCCTCCCAAAGTGCTGGGATTACAGGCTTGAGCCACCGCACCCGGCCCTTTTTTTTTTTTTAATAAAAAAAGAAAAGAAACCCCTAGGTTTCTATATTTTACTTTTTCAGATTTACAAATGCATATCATATATTAATATTCACAGATATTTTTAAATGGAAAAACAACTTACTTTCAACAACTTATTTTTTCCAACAGCATGTTACTATGTTAAAAAAGATTTGACATTATAGGCCAAGCGTGGTGGCTCACGCCTGTAATCCCAGCATTTTGGGAGGCTGAAGTGGATGGATCACCTGAGGTCAGGAGTTCCAGACCAGCCTACCAACATGGCGAAACCCTGTCTCTTATTAAAAATACAAAAATTAGCTGGGTATGGTGGCAGGCACCTGTAATCCCAGCTACTCGGGAGGCTCAGGCAGGAGAACTGGTTGAATTCAGGAGGCAGAGGTTGCAGTGAACCAAGATCACACTACCACACTCCAGCCTGGGCAACAGCGGGGAGACTCCATCTCAAAAAAAAAAAAAAAAAAAAAAAAAAAAAGAGAGATTTGACAGTACATTCATTTATCTGGCAATTTTAATTTGAACAAATAGCTATTAACAACAAATTAAATCCTATTGCACGTAAATTATTTGTTGTACCACCACCAGATTTTCTAATTCTAGCAGAGGCCACGATGAAATAGGCCAGACATGCTGCCATTAAAGTTTGCTGGGATGAGACTGTAATAAATCTACTCAAAGTATTCAAGTTATAACTTTTAAAGTGCTGTAGAGAAACATAAAAGATTTCACTGTATCATCTAAAAATATAACTGTTTTGTCTGATCATTAAATTCTGATTTTCATTTACTCTTTGTATATATTCTAGAAGAAATCCTTCTAAAATATCTAATTAACCATACCCAGTTTCAAAGAAACTGTGAGTCAAAAGGGAAAGACAAGAAGAATTAGAAACCAAGTAAACATGTAGAGAAAATGTTTTGCTGAATTCAAATGCTTTTGCACAAGTATGGTCAGTGTCCTTTATTCCCAGCATGGGATGAAAAACAGGACAAGAAGCTACGAGAGGTCTTGAATTTGGGTTAACTTAATTATTTGGTTTAAAATTAATTTTGGAATGAGATACAAAAAAAAATTATAAGTTTAAACTACTAATTTTAATGTGATAACCTATTTTATTTTACCTGTTTTAAACTATTTTATATTATTCATGCCTCTGTATCTTCCTTATTTGGATAAAAATTCAACTTCCTGGCCAGATGCAGTGGCTAATGCCTGTAATCTTGGGAGACCAAGGTGGACGGATCACCCGAGGTCGGGAGTTTGAGACCAGTCTGACCAACATGCAGAAACCCCATCTCTACTAAAAATACAAAATTAGCTGGGCGTGGTAGCGCATGCCTGTAATCCCAGCTACTCAGGAGGCTGAGGCAGGAGAATCTCTTGAACTAGGGAGGCAGAGGTTGCAGTGAGCCGAGATTGCACCATTGCACTCCAGCCTGGGCAACAAGAGTGAAATTCTGTTTCAAAAAAAAAAAAAAAAAATTCAACTTCCTATAAAAAACTAAGCTCTGAAATAAGTCGGAGATTCTAAATCTTTCAACACAAATCTGAGAGACTAAAACCAAGTCCAGCCAAAACCTAATCTGTTGCTGTCCCTCTCTGCCTCAAACTAAATAGTTTCACCAAAGCCTAAAGGCTATAAGCCAAACTCATGAACATGACTGTCTTCTTCTCCAGCTTTGTTATCTCTGGGCATTCTCCCTCACTGCCTCAGAGGAAGAACTGCTGGACTCTATATACATGTATACAGTATGTGTGTGTATTTATACTCTTTTTTTTTTGTATTTATGTTTCACACACAAAAAAATGATCTTGCCTGTAATCCCAGCACTTTGGGAGGCCGAGACGGGCGGATCACGAGGTCAGGAGATCGAGACCATCCTGGCTAACACGGTGAAACCCCGTCTCTACTAAAAATACAAAAACTAGCCGGGCGAGGTGGCGGGCGCCTGTAGTCCCAGCTACTCGGGAGGCTGAGGCAGGAGAATGGCATAAACCCGGGAGGCGGAGCTTGCAGTGAGCTGAGATCCGGCCACTGCACTCAGCCCGGGAGACAGAGCGAGACTCCGCCTCAAAAAAAAAAAAAAAAAAAAAAAAAAAAAAAAAAAAATGATCTTGGCCTGGCACGGTGGCTCACGCCTGTAATTCCAGCACTTTGGCAGGCCGAGGCGGGTGGATCATGAGGTCAGGAGTTCGAGACCAGCCTGACCAACATGGTGAAACCCCGTCTCTACTAAAAATACAAAAATTGGCTGGGCGTGGTGGAGCACGTCTGTAATCCCAGCTACTCGGGAGGCTGAGGCAGGAGAATCACTTGAACCCAGGAGGTGGAGGTTGCAGTGAGCTGAAATCGCACCACTGCACTCCAGCCTGGGCAACAGAGTGAGGCTCTGTCTCAAAAAAAAATAAAAATAAAAAAATAAATTATCTTAAAGAAGAAACATAAGAGATTTGTTTGTGAAAAGCTGAAACAAATAATTTTTAATTTTTTTAAGAGACAAGGTTTCACTGTGTCACCCAGGCTGGAATGCAGTGGCATGATCACAGCTCACTGTAGCCTCAACTTCCCAGGATTAAGTAATCCTCCCACCTCAGCCCCCCATAGTAGCTGCGACTACAGGTACATGCAACCATGACCGGCTAATTTTTGCAATTTTGTATTCTTTGTAGAGACGTGGTTTTGTCATGTTGCCCAGGCTGGTCAAGAACTCCCGGGCTCAAGCGATCTGCTCACCTTGGCCTTCCAAAGAGCAGGGATTTACAGGTGTGAGCCACCTTGCCCAGGCTAAGAATTTTTAAAAAACTGGTAAGAGGCCGGGCGTGGTGGCTCAAGTCTGTAATCCCAGCACTTTGGGAGGCCGAGATGGGCGGATCACGAGGTCAGGAGATCAAGACCATCCTGGCTAACATGGTGAAACCCTGTCTCTACTAAAAATACAAAAAACTAGCCAGGTATTGTGGCGGGCGCCTGTAGTCCCAGCTACTCGGAGGCTGAGGCAAGAGAATGGCGTGAACCCGGGAGGCGGAGCTTGCAGTGAGCCGAGATGGCGCCACTGCACTCCAGCCTGGGCCACACAGCGAGACTCCGTCTCCAAAAAAAAAAAAAAAAAAAAAAACTGGTCAGAACTTAAAAAGAGTTATACTTCCTTGGTGTGAGAATTGTATTGTGGTTATACAAGATAATGTCCCTGTTCTTCTGAACAGGAAGTGGAAAACATGTCTGCAATTCTCAAATGGCTCAGAAAAAAAAGAAAAACAGACAAACATGGCAAAATGTTAACTAATAAATCTTTGTGAAGGGTGTATGGGTAGTAATAACACTTACAACTTTTCCTTAGGTTTGAAATTTTTCTTTTTTTTTTTTTTTGAGACAGTCTCTGTTACCCAGGCTGGAGTGCAATGGCATGATCTCGGCTCACTACAACCTCCACCTCTTGGGTTCAAGCAATTCTCCTGTCTCAGCCTC
Source organism: Rhinopithecus roxellana (assembly GCF_007565055.1). Lineage (NCBI taxonomy): Eukaryota > Metazoa > Chordata > Mammalia > Primates > Cercopithecidae > Rhinopithecus > Rhinopithecus roxellana. Next base: position 54,522,633 of record NC_044563.1, on the reverse strand, counting down.
CCAAGTAGCTGAGATTACAGATGCCTGTCACCACACCCGGCTAATTTTTTTTTTTTTTTTTTTTTTTTTTTTTTTTTTTTTTTTGAGACGGAGTCTCGCTCTGTCGCCCAGGCTGGAGTCTGGAGTGCAGTGGCCGGATCTCAGCTCACTGCAAGCTCCGCCTCCCGGGTTCCCGCCATTCTCCTGCCTCAGCCTCCCGAGTAGCTGGGACTATAGGCGCCCGCCACCGCGCCCGGCTAGTTTTTTGTATTTTTTTTAGTAGAGACGGGGTTTCACCGTATTAGCCAGGATGGTCTCGATCTCCTGACCTCGTGATCCGCCCGTCTCGGCCTCCCAAAGTGCTGGGATTACAGGCTTGAGCCACCGCGCCCGGCAATTTTTGTATTTTAGTAGAGATGAGGTTTCACCATGTTGGCCAGGCTGGTCTTGAACTCCTGTCCTCAGGTGATCTGCCCGCCTCGGCCTCCCAAAGTGCTGGTATTACAGGCGTGAGCCACCGCACTGGACCGTAGGTTTGAAATTTTTCAAAATGCAAAAACCAATACAGGACTGTCCCTCAAAAGGAGTTATAATATTGAAAGAAGTGTCAACATACAGCAATGTCATGAATAAAAAAGGAATGCCTAGGAACTAGGAATGTATCTGTGCTCCATCTTCTACCACTTCAAAGAAACTGCTTTCCCCAAATACCAAAGATTTCCTTGTCAATACTCAATATACGCTCTTGACATTTTGTTTTGACTGCTCCTTCCTCCTTTCTCAAGTCTCTTCTTCCATGACCCACCCACAGGTGTATCCCTAGGGTTCTACACTTGGTCCTCTTCTCTTCTGAGATAGCTAATCCATTTCCATGAGTATACACTAATACTTCAACGACTTCCAAACATCTATCTTTAATACCACTTTCCCAAGACACACACTCTTTTTTTTTTTTTTTTTTTTTTGACACAAGGTCTCACTCTGTCACTCAGGCTGGAGTGCAGGGGCACAGTCACGGCTCACTGCAGCCTCGACCTTCTGGACTCAGGTGATCCTCCCATCTCAGTTTCCTGAGTAGCTAGGACTACAGGCCGCCACCATGCCTGGCTAACTTTTGTATTTTTTGTAGAGACTGGGTTTCGCCATGTTACCCAGGCTAATCTCGAACTTCTGGGGCGATCCGCCTGCCTCAGCTTCCCAAAGTGCTGGGATTACAGGTGTGAGCCACCGTGCCCGGTCCAACACACACTCGTATGTACAATTACTCCACACATGTCCTGACCAAACTCATTATCTGCCTCTTACCTCAATCTTGCTTTTCCTACCACCCATATGTCCTATCTCAGTGACTGGCCTGAAGCCTAAGCCTTGTTCAATGTCTAAATTTCCCTTTAAAGCAACAGTTCTTTACAGTTTTTGTGCTCTGGATTCTGTGGTAGGCAAAATTTTGGCCCCCACGACCTTCAGTTTCTGGTGTCATGCGTGTGAATATGTTATATTACACAGCAAAAGGGACTTCGCAAACCTAATTAAGGTTGCCAGTGGACAGCAACATAGGGAGATTATCCTGGATTTTACAGGTGGTTCGAAAGTAATCACATGAGTTCTTAGAGAATTTTCTCTGGCTGTCGACAAGTGATGGAGCAAAAGGGGAAGCAACACATATCTGAAGGGCAGGAAAGATTAAATGTGTCATTACAGGCTTCAAAATAAAGAGAACTAAATGTCAAGGAAACAGGGACCTCAGTTCTACAACCACAATATTTAAGGTAGATCTATCTGACTGTGAAAATACCAAAGTGCTCCAGGTGGCCAAATAAAAGGGCAATTTCTTCCAGGACCCCAAAACGGGAGTCTGGTACCTCTGCATATGACCCCTGTCTGTGTCGAGTTAAGGATGTTCCTCTCCTTACTATTCCTACAGAAAAAATCTATATTGTGTAACCAAACTTTCAAAGTCCTCCACCCTCGGCTCTGAAACTACGTATCCTGCAGAGGGGAACACCTCCTGCATCTGTTCATCCGGAAAGACAGGCACACTTCAGACTCTTAAAACGAGACCGTGCGTTAAGGGCAACGCACGCGCCAGACCTCCAGTAAAAGGCGAGTTAAAAAAAGAAAGAAAGAAAGAGAGAAAAAGAAAGAGGAAAAAAAGAAAAAAAAAAAAAAAAGTACAATCCATGAGGGGAAATTCCGGCCCGAGAAAATAGAGAATGGAAGACTCCGGAGGAGTGCTAGAAAAATCGAGCCTTCCAGCCGGTACAGGTATCCCTGAGGCGTCCCGGACACGCGCCCCCGCTCCCAGCAGCCCTCCAGGCCGCCCCTTGCCCGGCTCCTTCGCACCGCCTGCTCCAGCAAGGAGGAGGGTGGCACGCAGGAGGCCGGCGCTGGGGACCGGGAACCCTACCTCTCAGCGATGTAAAGGGTACCAGTGCCGAGGCCCTTCCCGTTCAGCACAGCCTCGGTGTCTGGTTGTTGCCGCAGGAGCCCCTCCGCCGGCCCAGGAGGCGGGAAACTTTTGAGGAAGCTCATAGCAGCAGACAGTGCGACAACACAGCCCCTGAGGAGTTAGAAAACAGCAATGCCTGCACCACACCGCTCGCCCTGGAAGAGGCACTCACCCCGGAAGAACAACTTAGTCTGCCCCGGAATCTGAACGCCGGTCGACCATAGAGATGAGACATTCTAGGAAAAGCGTCGGAAGTCGGCTAAGACCGTGTGGAGTTTAACACCCCTCCCCTTCTTCCTCGTCATTTCTGAGGCTTTGGGCTTCAATAACTGAGGGTTCTGTGGGAAGTCCCTCAAGATTGTCACAGTGAAATCACCATTGCAAAATTGTAACTGAGACACTGAAAGCAATCTGACCTACCCAAATCCATGTTGTTTCTAACCTCCAAGCTGTCCTTGTTCATTCCTGGTATAGGCTGAACTAGCTTTGGGAGGAACTTAGTTTACAGTTTGAAGTTTTAAAACAAAGATGATGGGCAGGGCGCGGTGGCTCAAGCCTGTAATCCCAGCACTTTGGGAGGCCGAGACGGGAGGATCACAAGGTCAGGAGATCGAGACCATCCTGGCTAATACGGTGAAACCCCGTCTCTACTAAAGAATACAAAAAACTAGCCGGGCGACGAGGCGGGCGCCTGTAGTCCCAGCTACTTGGGAGGCGGAGGCAGGAGAATGGCGTGAACCTGGGAGGCGGAGCTTGCAGTGAGCTGAGATCCGGCCACCGCACTCCAGCCTGGGCGACAGAGCCAGACTCCGTCTCAAGAAAAAAAAAAAAAAAAAAAAACAAAGATGATGACAGCCTTTTTCCAAAACAAACTTCCTTCTTGCCTGGGGACTGGACTGCCTTTGTAGGACTAACAAATCAGCCAAAGATTAGAAATTTTGTAATTTAGAAATTACAGCTGGAGGCCACAAGATTCTGACCCTCCCTAAACTGCACCTAAGATCGGTGCTTGAGACATGTTTGCAGACCCTACACTTGATGGATCAGCTGGCACCACCAGATGGATAAACTGGCTATGTGATCTTGTGCCCCCTCCCCCACAACCCAGGAACTGACTCAGCGCAAGAGGACAGCTTCAACTCCCTGTGATTTCATCTCCCACCCAACCAATCAACACTCTTCATTCACTGGCCTTCCCCAACCTTCCAAATTATCCTTAAAAACTTTGATCCCTGGCCGGTAGGGTGGCTCACGCCTGTAATCCCAGCACTTTGGGAGGCCAAGGCAGGCGGATCAGGAGGTTAGGAAATCCAGACCATTCTGGCTAACACGGTGAAACCCCGTCTCTACTAAAAATACAAAAAATTAGCCGGGTGTGGTGGCAGGCACCTGTAGTTCCAGCTACTCGGGAGGGTGAGGCAGGAGAATGGTGTGAACCCGGGAGGCGGAGCTTGCAGTGAGCCGAGATCGCGCTACTGCACTCCAGCCTGGGCAACAGAGCGAGACTCCATCTCAAAAAAAAAAAAAAAAAAGAAAGAAAGAAAACTTTGATCCTTGAATGCTCTGGAAAACTGATTTGAGTAAAAATAAAACTCTAGACTGGGCACAGTGGCTCATGCTTGTAATCCCAGCACTGTGGGAGGCCGAGGCTGGCAGATCACCAGGTCAGGAGATTGAGACCAGCCTGGCTAACACAGTGAAACCCCGTCTCTACTAAAAATACAAAAACAAAATTAGCCGGGCGTGGTGGCGGGCGCCTGTAGTCCCAGCTACACGGAAGGTTGAAGCTGGAGAATGGGGTGAACTGGAGAGGCGGAGTTTGCAGTGAGCTAAGATCATGCCACTGCACTCCTGGCTGGGAGACAGAGCGAGACTCTCTCAAAACAACAACAACAACAAAAACTCTAGTCTCCTGCACAGCGGCCCTGCGTGAATTACTGTTTTTCTAAGACAATTTCCGTCTTGATAAATCAGCTCTGTCTAGGCAACAGGCAAGGTGAACCCACTGGGCCATTACAGCAGCAACCCTGTTACAACCCTGTTGTAACTGCCCAATGGGTTCACCGTGCCTGCTGTTTAGACAGAGCCGATTTATCAAGACAGGGGAATTGCAATAGAGAAAGAGTAATACACCAGGCGAAGTGGTTCACACCTGTAATCCCAGCACTTTGGAGGCCGTGGCGGGCGAATCACCTGACCTCGGGAATTCGAGACCAGCCTGACCAACATGGAGAAACCCCATCTCTACTAAAAATGCAAAATTAGCCTGGCATGGTGGCGCATGCCTGTAATCCCAGCTACTCGGGAGGCTGAGGCAGGAGAATTGCTTGAGCCCGGGAGGCGGAGGTTGTGGTGAGCCGAGATCACGCCACTGCACTCCAGCCTGGGCAACAAGAGCGAAACATTGTCTTAATAATAATAATAATAATAATAATAATAATAATAATAATAATTTAAAAATAAATAAAAAAAGGAAAGAAAAAGAGAGAAAGACGAATACATAGAGTCCCTTGCCTAAGGATGCACAGGACATAGAGACCACTCATCTGGAGATCAGAAGTCTCCCAGCTCGGTTATGATGTTCTGATCTGGCCACCCTGTCCCCATCTCCCGGGACTGTTCACATCTGAGGTCTACACAACCATGTAGCATACGTCGATCTAGGTCTTTATACTGCCCTGGTGCACAAGTCACGTCCCCACGTGTCAAGTGAGCAGATAAGCATAAACGGTTAATAAGGGCAGGGTGAAGAGCTGGCTACATCGGTAAGGAGCTGGGGCACTGACTGGAAAGGAATTAATCCACCAAAATTGCAATTGATGTTCTGTTTCTTCGTTAGGCACTAAACAGTATAGTAGTAAGAGGAAGAAAGACTTCCAAAATCGTTATAATGGTAGCTAAAGTCAACGAGTGTTCTGTGCCAGGCTCTCTTCCAGGCACTTTACCTGCATCATCTCTTCATTTACTCTTTGCAAGTTTGTGAAGTTACTATTATTATTATTGTTATTATTATTATTATTATTATTTTTGAGACGGAGTCTCGCTCCGTCACCCAGGCTGGACTGCAGTGGCCGGATCTCAGCTCACTGCAAGCTCCGCCTCCCGGGTTTTTTACGCCATTCTCCTGCCTCAGCCTCCCGAGTAGCTGGGACTACAGGTGCCCGCCACCTCGCCCGGCTAGTTTTTTGTATTTTTTAGTAGAGACGGGGTTTCACCATGTTAGCCAGGATGGTCTTGATCTCCTGACCTTGTGATCCACCCGTCTCGGTCTCCCAAAGTGCTGGGATTACAGGCTTGAGCCACTGCGCCCGGCCGTATTATTATTATTTTTGATACCGTGTCTCGCTCTGTCACCCCGGCTGGAGTGCAGTGGCGCCATCTCGGCTCACTGCAAGCTCCGCCTCCCAGGTTCTCCCCATTCTCCTGCCTCAGCCTCCCCAGTAGCTGGGACTACAGGTGCCCACAACCGCCCCTGGCTAATTTTTTTGTATTTTTAGTAGAGACGGGGTTTCACTGTTGCCTCGATCTCCTGACCTCGTGATCTGCCAGCCTCAGCCTCCCAAAGTGCTGGGATTACAGGCGTGAGCCATGGCGCCCCACGCCCCCCCACCCAAAGTTACTGTTATTGACCCACTTTACAGATGAGAGACCTGAGGCATTAAACTCAAGAGCAATAATTTGGCCATGAGAGAACTAGTGAAATTGAAGTAAATCCTCTTGTTAACTCAATATGGTAATACCTTTGCAGTAGGACTGCTGAGGCTGGAAGTCAGGATGTGTGGGGTAGTTTTGTTTCTATCCTCTCAACAGTTAGGGTAGCATTAAATTTTTAACCTGTTTGAGATCAGCCTGGGCAACATAGTGAGACCCCCCCATCTCTACCAAAAAATAAATAAATAAATTAGCCCAGCATGGTGGCACTTGCTGTGATCCCAACTACTTGGGAGGCTGAGGTGAGAGGATCATTTGAGCCTCAGAAGTGGAGGCTACAGTGAACCACGATTGTGCCACTGCACTCTAGCCTGGGTGGCAGAGCAAGACTCCATCTCAAAAAACATTTTTTTTCCTTTAACCTGGACTAGTTTGTTGGTAGTGTTAAAGTGAATTAAATAAGGTCTGAGGAGGGCTCTGTACTTCTATATTTGAGTCCTTGTGGACGAACTGTAACCTAAGTTAATAGGGAGATAACTTTGAAAATCTAACTTAGGAGTATTCACCTGTAACAATAGCTGAACCTTGGCCAATCCCAGCAGCCATGTTTCAACCACTCATACACTGCTGAGTGTTCAAACTGTGTTCAAATAAGGCAGATGCCAACCTGTATCCAATCCAGCTGTTTCTGTACCTCACTTCCAATTCTTGTACGTCACTTCTCTCCTTTTTTTTTGTCTATAAATTTCTTGTGACCATGAGGCATCCCTGGAGTCTCTCTGAATCTGCTGTGATTCTGGGGGCTGCCTTGAAATTTAATTCTACTAAAGTTTTTCTTTTAACAGATGGTATCAGAAGTGGGATCTGAAGTACAGCTTGTAACGATCCCCAGGAGTGCTGAGTGAACAAGTCAGGTACCTGCAGAATCCACTGTGTCCTTTGATCTGTCACAGCAGCTGGGGATGCTGGTAAGTTCTCTCTCAGATTTCAGAGTTCCACAGATTTGTGTTTTGAGCTCTCCGAGTTCCTTTTGTTTTTGTTTTTTGGTTTTTTTTTTTTGAGAGGGAGTTTTGCTCTTGTTGCCCAGGCTGGAGTGCAATGGCGAGATCTTGGCTCACTGCAACCTTAGCCTCCTGTCTCAGCCTCCCGAGTAGCTGGGATTACAGGCATCTGCCACCATGCCCAGCTAATTTTTTATATTTTCAGTAGAGATGGGGTTTCTTCATGTTGGCCAGGCTGGTCTGGAGCTCCTGACCTTCAGGTGATCTAACCACCTCGGCCTCCCAAAGTGCTGGAATTACAGGCATGAGCCACCACGCCCGGCCAGCTCTCTGACTTTCTTTGAGCAAATTTCTGTTCCAAACTGGGTTTGGAAGTTGCGACAGAAACTGGACTGGGTCCAGGATAAAATTTGATCTGGTAATTAACTGGCTTGGATCCAGTTAGAGGCCTTTTATATCTGACTAGGCCAGAAAGAAACTGGTAGTACATGGTAATGTTGTTGGGGTTGTAAAATTTGGCTTTTGAAAATTTACAGGTGGCGGGGCGCGGTGGCTCACGTCTGTAATCCCAACACTTTGGGAGGCCGAGACGGGTGGATCACAAGGTCAGGAGATTGAGACCATCCTGGCTAACACAGTGAAACCCCGTCTCCACTAAAAAAAAAAAAAAAAAAAAAAAAAAAAAAAAAACCAAAAATTAGCCAGGTGTGGTGGCCGGCGCCTGTAGTCCCAGCTACTGGGGAGGCTGAGGCAGGAGAATGGTGTGAGCCTCGGAGATGGAGCTTGCAGTGAGCCGAGATCGCACCACTGCACTCCAGCCTGGGCAAAAGTGAGGCTCCATCTCAAAAAAAAAAAAAAAGAAAAGAAAAGAAAAGAAAATTCACAGGGATTTTTCTGTTCCTCCCCTTTATTTCATTTTTCTTGCTTGCTTAGATAGGAAAAAAATCATTGGCTAAGTTGATCAAGGGAAACTGAGAGCAAAGCCAATATCTTAGGTAAAAATAGATGCTTAATTTCGGGAGGACTGAATTTCTTCCAGCTTATACCTGCATAAGTGTTAGGCCTGGGAAGCAGCGAAGCCTTACAGAAATGGCAAAATCTTACTAAACATAACTTACAGTGGAAAGTTTCAACTGAACAATAATGCACTGAAGTGCATTTAAAAATGAGGGCTCCCAAATTAGTCTCATCTAGGGATGCCTATTAATATGCAGAATATTCCAAAAAGATTTAAAGATGCCAGGGCCCATCCAGGGACAAGTTTGAGTCTTGCCCGTTTGATATTGGGAGCTAAGTGGAGTGGCTAATGTCTATGTTTTGTCACATGTATGTTGGTCTCGCCATAGAGGAAAAAGATAAATTCTCTTTGTGTTACAACTTGGCCCCAGGGCTATAGTGCGGCGAGCCGGGTTACTAGAACAGCTCAGGGAAAGGGAACCCAGAAGCCTGGCATGCCAGCAAAAGTGAAAGGATTTCTTGACAAGCAGACTCTGTCCTCTCTCTGTGCAAACCGGTTGAATGAATGATAACAATCACTGTTTATATCCTCTGTAAAGTTTTTCTTAATGCAACAAAGGATTCTAAGGTTATTCTTAAACAGTAGCGAATCTGGTGGGCTTTGTGTGTCTTTCTGTATGGGTCTGTCATAAAGAGAAGTACCTTAGGATAGAACAAAAGGACCCCATAAGCCCAGTGTTCAAACCACCCCAGCAAACTACTCAGTTCCAAGCTTTGCTACAAGTCTCTGAAGAAAAAAAAAAAACAAAAACAAAAACCAGAAAAACTGGATGAGGTCTCCATCTTGTTTTATGTCCTAGGAGCTTGACCTTATAACCATGTGAGAGTACTTTCTCTTGGTCTCCACCTTCCAGGAAAAAGGAGTTTTAGGGTTCATATCATAGTTAGCTCCAAAAACCATTTTCAGGAGTTAAAAGCGTTTGCAAGCTCAAAATTAACTACCTTGGACTACTTCTGGGAAGGGCAACGGGAACCACTCGGTGCTATAGCTCAGCAGCTAAGGCTTTGCCATTTTACAATGGTGGCCTGAGTACAATTCCTGGCTTAGGGTATGAATACTTTCTGGGTGATATTTGTGTGACTTTTTTTTTTCTTTTTTTTTTTGAGACGGAGTCTTGCTCTGTTGCCCAGGCTGGAGTACAGTGGTGTGATCTTGGCTCACTGTAAACTCCACCTCCTGGGTTCAAGAGATTCTCCTGATGCAGCCACCCAAGTAGCTGGGATTACAGGTGCCCACCACCATGCCTGGCTAAGTTTTTTGTATTTTTAGTAGAGACAGGGTTTCACCATGTTGGACAGGCTGGTCTCGAACTCCTGATCTCGTGATCCGCCTGCCTTGGACTCCCAAAGTGCTGGGATTACAGGCGTGAGCCACCACACCCGGCCTGTGTAAACTTTATCATTTGTTAATTCTCTTCCTCTGCATGAACAACTTTGGGGTTCCCTTCTTGAATTTTCTTCTCTCTAAACATCTGGGAGGTTACCTTTGGTAAAGTTCAAAATCCAGAAATGTTGGCCACTTGGCATGGCTAGTCAGGTAATAAGAGATTTAAGAGGATTTTAAAAAGAGCACTATGGTTAAAAGTCAGCTTAATTAAAAGTGGATATCTGCCAGGAGCAGTGGCTCCCGGCTGTAATCCCAGCACTTTGGGAGGCTGAAGCAGGAGTATCACATGAGCCCAGGAGTTCGAGACCAGCCTGGGCAACATGGTGAAACCTCGTCTCTACAAAAAATACAAAAATCAGCCAGGTGTAGCATTGCAGGCCTGTGGTCCCCGCTACTCGGGAGATTGAGGCAAGAAAATCACTTGAATCTGAGAGGCAGAGGCTACAGTGAGCTGAGACTGCACCACCGCACTCCAACCTGGGAGACAGAGTGAGACTCCATCTCAAAAAAGAAGTGGATATCCAATAGGTATATTTAAAAGGCTTTTATGTTTTTTTTTTTGGTCTTGGATCTTGTTGTTCTAAAAAGAAGTTTTTTCTTCTCAGTCAACTGAATTATTTTTCTCCATTTTTTCTTGCCACTCAATGCATGCATGAAAGGCTCTAAGATAGCTTCTAACAGCCTGAAACTCCTTGGGAAAAACAGAGAAGGTGCCACACAATCTGTTTTGGGAAAAATCTCTGTTTTCTTCATGGAACCCCAGGAACTGAAAGTCGATAGATCCTTCTCAAAATCTAAGGCTCTGTGTTTTTATTTATTTATTTATTTTTCCTTTCTTTCTTTTAAGACAGAGTCTCACTCTGTCCCCCAGGCTGGAGTGCAGTGGGGCAATCTCGGTTCACTGAAGCCTCCGCCTCTCGGTTCAAGATTCTCCTGCCTCAGCCTCCTGGGTAGCTGGGACTACAGAGGTGTGCCACCATACCCAGCTAATTTTTGTGTTTTCAGTAGAGATGAGGTTTCACCATACTGCCAGGCTGGTCTCGAACTACAGTGCTGGGATTATAGGTATGAGCCACCACACTGGCCAGGGATCAGTTTTTAAGGATAATTTGGTGGGTATGGGGTGCCAGTGAGTCAGGAGTGGGTCAGAGATGAAATCATAGGGAGTCCAAGCTGTCTTCTTGTGTTGAGTCAGTTCCTGGGTGGGGGCCACAAGATCAGATGCGCCAGTTTATTGATCTGGGTGGTGCCAGCTGATCCATCAAGTGCAGGGTCTGCAAAACATCTCAAGCACAGATCTTAGGCCTTACAATAGTGATATTATCCCCAGGAGCAATTTGGAGAGGGTCAGAATTGATCTTTTGGCTAATCTGTTAGTACTATAAAGGCAGTCTAGTCCCCAGGCAAGAAGGGGGTTTGTTTCGGGAAAGGGCTGTTACTGTCTTTGTTCTAAACTACAGACAAAAACTAAGTTCCTCCCAAAGTCCATTCCTAGGAATGAATAATGCCCAGGAATGAATAATGACAGCTTGGGGTTAGAAGCAAGACTCACTATGTTGCCCAGACTGGTCTCAAACTCCTGGGCTCAGGTGATCCTTCCACCTTGCCTCCCAAAATTCTGGGATTACTGATGTGAGCCACCATGCCTGGCTACTTTGTAAAAGAACACCTTCTCACCCATTGTCTAAGACAAATAGCATGAGTATGATTATATGCTGACTCCTAGCATCCTCCTGTCCATCCTAAGAGTTGTCTTGATGACCCTGACACAGTACGTGTCAAAAGTGAAATTCACTAGAATGAGTCTGACTCAATGATATGTGGTCCGCGCACTGTCTGGGTAGAGGCAAGATGAAGGAGAATAGGGTATGACGAACCTTTGGTGCCTGGGTGGCTATGGAATTATCCATGGCATAATAAAACAGCTGAAGCTCTGTTGTGAGGGGCAAAATTTACCTATGGAATTTTAAAATGGTAGCTCCAACTCCAACTCTAGGAGATTTGCCTTACTGGAACCCCTGGCTGCTTTTGGCTCTTCAGGCTAACACAGGGTTGGGGAGGGATGCAGTCCGGATGATATCTTTCATATTCGTTCTGTCTTTCAGGTGGAAAAAATAACCTCTCTTCCGGCGGTGGGGAAAAGATAACATCCAGTGTCCAGGGCTACAGTAAAATTTTAGACAAACCAGAAGGAGAAGAATACCGACTCTTTCTTCAGTCTAGCTGCTGCCACTGATGCAGCAGACCTTCCATGCCCACTCCTTAGATTCCAGCCAGAATCTTCTCTGGCAACTCAAATGTTAACCCTGTAAATGCTGAATTTACTACTGAGGTTTGAGTAAATTTGCAGTGAGAGCAACAAAATGGGGAATTTAAAAACATGGTTTCATATTTTGTGGCTGTTATGTCTGAATGTATAAACATTGATGTAAAATGTTATATGCTTATAATTTATTTGTTTGTTTGTTTGTTTGTTCGAGACGGAGTTTCACTCTTGTAGCCCAGGCTGGAGTGCAATGGCACAATCTCGGCTCACTGCAACCTCCGCCTCCTGGGTTCAAGCAATTCTCCTGCCTCAGCCTCCCGAGTAGCTGGGATTACAGGCATGTGCCACCACGCCCGGCTAATTTTGTATTTTTAGTAGAGACAGGGTTTCTCCATGTTGATCAGGCTGGTCTCAAACTCCTGATCTCATGTGATCCACCTGCCTCAGCCTCCCAAAGTGCTGGAATTACAGGCGTGAGCCACCACGCCCACCTATATGCTTGTAATTTCATAAATGCTAGAGGAACCATTCCAATCATAGAAAGCTGCAAAGACGACATGTTAATGATCAATACCTGTGAAAAGAAGGGAATGATAATAAAAATTAAAGAAGAAAAAAAGAAAACGCATTAGTGAAATGACTTAATGAACTCATTTTGTGGTCAAAACCTTGCTTTTTGTGGGCATGTCAGAATATAAGCTCATTGAGTACTGGAAACAGAACAATTCTCCATAACTGATTTTTTTTTTTTTTTTTTTTTTTGAGACAGAGTCTCGCTCTGTTGCCCAGGTTGGAGTGCAGTGGCGTGTCTTGGCTCACTGCAACCACCGCCTCCCAGGTTCAAGCGATTCGCCTGCCTCAGCCTCCCGAGTAACTGGGATGACAGGCGCCCACCACTATACCCGGCTAATTTTTTTTGTATTTTTAGTAGAGATGGGGTTTCACCATGTTAGTTATGCTGGTCTCGAACTCCTGACCTCAGGTGATCCGCCTGCCTCGGCCTCCTAAACTGCTGGTATTATAGGCATAAGCCACCACGCCCGGCCCATAACTGATTATTTATACTGTAATTTTTGCTTATTAGAGCTTCAGGAAAACGGGAGACAGCATGAAAAGACAGACAATCTCCAGAGAGATACACTTTTGGAGTTTCAAAAGCATTTTTTATTTTGGTAATAAGCTTTTGTGAAATCAGACATCTGACCCTTAAGAGACAGATGATTTTCTGGCCTGATATGTGATTTTTTTTTTTTTTTTTGAGACAGAGTTTTAGTCTTGTTGCCCAGGCTGGAGTGCAATGGCATAATCTCAGCTCACTGCAACCTCCGCCTCCCAGGTTTAAGTGATTTTTCTGCCTCAGCCTCCCAAGTAGCTGGGATTACAGACAAGAGCCACCATGCCCGGGTAATTTTATATTTTCAGTAGGGACGGGGTTTCACCATGTTGGCCAGGCTTGTCTCGAATTCCTGACCTCAGATGATCCGCCTGCCTCAGCCTCCCAAAGTGCTGGGATTACAGGCATGAGCCACCGTGCCCAGCCAATGTGTGATTTTTAAGTGGGTCATTTTGGACTATAAGACTAATAAGACAAAAAGGGTAAGTAGAGTCCTGATTGTCACTTAGATTTGGAACACAGTTTTCTGGTCCTGAAGCATATTGACTTTGCTGGTGCTGAAGAAAAGCTATTGGCTTTTATGTTATCCTGAATTCACAGACCTTAATTGCTTGGAACTGACACTACATAAAACTGGATACTGTCTGTAATGGGCCTGTTTCAGTCTGAACATGAGCTGTGCTGAACTGAAAGCAGACATATGCTCAAAAACAGCTCTTCCACTCATAGACCATTGCAGATTTAGGACAGTCCTTTGTGGGGCCATTAATTGTGATAACATCAGGGAAGCTGGCTGGTCCATCTGGGTCACTTGCAGATACCTACAAGAAAGTGTTTATTGTCCGATGAGATTGTGTGAAATTAAATTACTCATCATCTCTATATTTTGGATGCAGAGACTGATTGCATTCCTAATGTGTGATTCCTACCAAAAGCTGCAACTTAGGGGAGGGCACATCACAAACAGTATGAGCCCTCTGACAGATTAGACTCAACCCTTTCTCGGGAATGCCTCACTACTGTTAACTTGTGCTTGAATTTCCTAATTATTTGCAGCTTGCAACAATGGATTGATGATACCGTAACCCTACTTTTCTCATCTTTTTCCTGGTACACAAACCTAAGTGCAGCTTGATTGTAAAATGCCGCTGTCTTCAGTAAAGCAAGGCTTTTCTAGGATGCTCACTGGATAATCAGGATTAAAGGGCTGAGAAGTTAAATAAACCCATTTTGAAAATGCCAGAAAATTCAGGATGTTGTCCTGACCAACTTCTGAACATGATGTGTCTTTCTCATTAAGTTGTATAAAAATATTTTTCTGTGAAAATTCTTTTTCTATTTTTTTCATTTATTTTTGTCTTTATTTTTATTCTTATTCTTCATTTTATTTTTTTTCTTTATTTAGATGTTAAGAAACTGTTCTATAATATCTGTGAAAATTCTTTTGTCCTTCTTACATACAACTCCTCCAGACAAAAGGTCTGGGTAAGAATATGGGATGAAATAAATGTAAGATATTGATCACTGACTGAATGGAACACACTGATTTTGTAACCGTGGAAGAAAACAGAGCCCCAGCACCTGGGGAGGCCTGGTTGAGGGCAAGGGCAAGAAGGGAATTGATGTTCTTGTTTTTCAGAGTTGTTTCTGGAAGCTTTCCTCTCGTACTGAACAAAAACTTCCCATGCTGCCTTTCCGAGCTGCTTTGAGCACCTTTTATTCAAACTGACTTCTAAGCCTATGATCACAGCTGATAGAGCTGACTTTGAGACAGCAAGGGTGGTCCCCGCTCCTCAGCTTTCCAGGCAGAACGCTTACAGATGTCATCCACACTCGTGAGACTGATGAATTGATGTCAAGGACAAGTAAAACTGTTTGGAACTGGTCGGATGTGGTGGCTCACGCCTGTAGTCCCAGCACTTTGGGAGGCTAAGGCAGGCGGATCACAAGGTCAGGAGATCCAGACCATTCAGGCTAACATGGTGAAACCCGTCTCTACTAAAAATATGAAAAATTAGCTGGGCGTGGGGGTGGGCGCCTGTAGTCCCAGCTACTCAGGAGGCTGAGGCAGGAGGATGGTGTGAACCTGGGAGGCGGAGTTTGTAGTGAGCCGAGATAGTGCCACCGCACTCCAGCCCTGGGAGACAGCGAGACTCCGTCTCAGAGGAAAAAAAAAACCAAAAAAAAAACACAGGAACTGACTGCAGCACCTCTGATATCAAGAACTGAGGTGAATTATTTTATTTTACTTTACTTTATTTTATTTTATTTTTAAAGACAGGATCTCATTCCATCCAGACTAGAGTACAGTGGCTCTATCATGGCTCACTGTAGCCTTGACCTCCTGGGCTTAAGCAATCCTCCCACCTCAACGTCCCAAGTAGCTGGGAGCACAGGCACACACCACAACGCCCAGCTAACTTTTGTATTTTTTGTAGAGACCAGGTTTTGCCATGTTGTCCAGGCTGCTCTCAAATTTCTGGGCTCAAGCAACTGCCTCAGCCTCCCAAAGTCCTGGGATTATAGGCATGAGCCACCGTGCCTGACCTGAGCTGAATTATTTCAAACTAGAGTGGAAACCCTAGGGTTAGAGGCCCCATTGGTGGGAGGCCGCATTGGGCACTCTATTAACCTGTACTGCCTGACTAATGCGTATTCTGTTTTGCAGTGCCCTAATTATTATAAACTCTTTTACAATAAGGTGTCTTTTGCTCTTAGATAAGGGCCAAGAGGTTGGATTGTGCAAAAAAAAAGAATATTATAGCAAGCCTGAGAATACTTATCCTTAGAAAGACCTGCTTACAAGCTTAGCCCTTCACTAGTGCCTGGGAACTTTGATTTTGAGACGATTCCTACTACCCTGGCTCTAAGAGGGGCTCACTGTGCCCTGTGTCTGTGCAAACAACATGGCTTATGCTGAACATGTGCTTTCCTTCTGGAGGTCTGAAATTTTGGTATGCGTTAGGCAAAATGGTGTTTGTGTGACTGGCTCCCCAACAAAAACTTGCCCCAAGCCTCTAGTGAGCTGCATAGGTAGGTAACTTTTCACATGTGTTGTCATAATTGAGTCTTGTGTGACTCGTCTGAGAGAGGACCTTTGGAAGCATGTACTTAATTACCTCCTGTCTGCCCATGGGCCATGTCCCTTTGCTGATTTTGTTTTTTATCTTTTCACTGTAATAAATGACAGCTGTCAGTCCTCCTGGTGAATCATTGATCCTGGAGTGATCTGGGAGATTCCTGACACAATAACCAAGTGAGATTTATCCCAGGAATGGAAGATTGATTGAACATATGAAAATTAATGTAATACACGTATTACTAAAGGGAGAAGCCATATAACCATCTCAATGGATACAGAAAAAACATTTGACAAAATCCAACTCCCTTTCATGATAAAAAGACTTGCAAACTAAAAAATTAGGAGACGAAGGTAATATCCTCAATCAGATAAAAGACATCTATGAGAACCCTCAGCTAACTTCATACTTAATTGTGAAACACTGAATGTTTTCACCCAGGATCACGAACAACAGAAGGGTGCCCATTTTCGCTGTTTCTTCGTTGTACTGGAGGTTCTAGCAGGCAATTAGGCAAGAAAAATAAATAAAAGGAATCCATCTATCTCTAGTCACAGATGACATTATCTTGTATCTAGAAAATCTTAAGGGAATCCACATCAGAAAAATTATTAGAGCTAAATAAAGTTCAGCAAGGTTACAGGTTACAAAATCAATATACAAAACTCAGGGCCGGGCGTGGTGGCTCACACCTGTAATTCCAGCACTTTGGGAGGCTGAGGTGGGTGGATCACAAGGTCAGGAGTTCGGGACCAGCCTAGCCAACATGGTGAACCCCCGTCTCTATTAAAAATACAAAAATTAGCTGGGTGTGGTGGCACACTCCTGTAATCCTAGCTACTCCGGAGGCTGAGGCAGGAGAATCACTTGAACCCAGGAGGTGGAGGACGCAGTGAGCTGAGATCACACCATTGCACTCCAGCCTGAACCAACTCTGTCTCAAAAACCAAAAAAGCAGAAAACACACACACACAACCAGAAAAACAGATACCCCTTTGAAAGTCTGCTTTCAGTTCTTTTCGATGTTTGCCAAGAAGCAAAATTGCTGGATCACATGATAATTGTGTTTAAACATTTTTGAGGAACTGCTGTACCTCTGTATTGTTTTCCACAGCAGCTGCACCATTTTACACTCCTGCCAACAATGCTCAGGGATTCCAGTTTGGGCATGTCCTCATCAACCCTTATTATTATTTTTTGTTTGTTTGTTTGACAGCAGTCGGTACACAAATCTTTCATCTGCTTAGTTAAGTTTATTCCTAAGTAAAAATCAATTGTATTTAGGCCAGGCGTGGTGGCTCACACCTGTGATCCCAGCACTTTGGGAGGTCGAGGTGGGTGGATCACCTGAGGTCAGAAGATGGAGACCAACCTGACCAACACAGTGTAACCCCATCTCTACTAAAAATACAAACTAGCTGAACATGGTGGTGCATGCCTGTAATCCCAGCTACTTAGGAGGCTAAAGCAGGAGAATCACTTGAACCTGGGAGGCAGAGGTTGCAGTGAGCGAAGACTGCACCATTGCACTCCAGCCTAGGCAATAAGAGCAAAACTCCATCTAAAAGAAAACAAAATAAAACAATAGTATTTATTTCCTGCTTAGCTTTTTTTTTTTTTTCTAGAGATGGGGTCTTGCTATGTTGCCCAGGCTGGCCTTGAACTCCTTGGTTCAAGCAGTCCTCCTGCCTCAGCCCTCTGAGTAGCTGGGACTACAGTTGTATTTCTGTACACTAGCAATGAACAATACAAAAATGAAATTTGGCTGGGTACAGTGGCTTACACTTGTAATCCCAGCACTTTGGGAGGCTGAAGTGGGTGGATCATTTGAGGTCAGGCATTGACGACCAGCCTGGCCAACATAGTGAAACCATCTCTACTAAAAATACAAAAATTAGCTGGGCATGGTCGTGCGCACCTGTAATCCTAGCTACTCAGGAGGCTGAGGCAGGAGAATTGCATGAACCCAGGAGGCAGAGGTTGAGGTGAGCTGAGATTGCGCCATTGCACTCCAGCCTGGGCAACAAGAGTGAAACTCCATCTCCAAATAAACAAACAAACCAACAAACGCGATCTATATAAAAATTCCAGCTGCCTTTTTTCACAGAAATTGACAAATGGAACCTAAAATTCACATGGAAATTTAAGGAGCCCAGAATAGTTAAAACAGTCTTGAATAAAAAAAGGAGCCAAATTGAAGGACTTACATTTCCTGATTTTGTATCTTAGTAAGAAGCTACAGTGATCAAGACTGTGTAGTAGTAGAATAAGGACAGATGTATAGCTCAATGGAACCAAAGTGAGAATCCAGAAGTAAATCCATACATTTAGGGTCAATAGATTTTTGACAAGGAGGTCAAGATAATTAAATTAAGGAAAAAATAGTATATTTTCTTTTCTTTTTAATTTTTTAAGACAGGGTGGAGTGCAGTGGTACAATCTCAGCTCACTGCAACCTCCGCCTCCTGGGTTCAAGCAATTCTCCCATCTCAGCCTCCTGAGTAGCTGGAACCTTAGGCGTGCACCACCACACCCGGCTAATTGTTGCTGTTGTTGTTGTTGCTTTCTAAAGACAGCATTTAGCCATGTTGCCCAGTCTGGTCTTGAACTCCTGAGCTCAAGCAATCTGCCTACCCTGGCCTCCTAAAGTGTTGGGATTACAAGCATAAGCCACTGCAACTGGCCAAGAATAGTATTTTCAATAAATGGTGCTTAGACAACTGTTTAACTACATGCAAAAGAATGAATTTGGATCCTTACCTCTCATCATATACAAAAATAACTCAGAAGGGATCTAAGGCCTAAACTTAAGAGTTAAACTTCCCAGCACTTTGGGAGGCCAAGGTGGGTGGATCATCTGAGGTTGGGAGTTCGAGACCAGCCTGACCAACATGGAGAAACCCCGTCTCTACTAAAAATACAAAATTAGCTGGGCATGGTGGTGCATGCCTGTAGTCCCAGCTGCTCAGAAAGCTGAGGTAGGAGAATTGCTTGAACTTGGGAGGCGGAGGTTGCAGTGAGCCAAGATTGTGCAATTGCACTCTAGCCTGGGCAACAAGAGCAAAACTCCGTCTCAGAAAAAAAAAGAAAAAGAAAAAAGAGTTAAACCAATTGGGTCAGGTGTGGTGGCTCACGCCTGTTAATCCCAGCTACTTGGAGGTTGTTGGCATGAGAACTGCTTGAACCCAAGAGGCGGAGGTTGTAGTGAGCCAGATCGCACCACTGCACTCCAGCCTGGGTGACAGAACAAGACCCTGTCTCAAAAAAAAAAAAAAAAAAAAAAAAAAGCTAAACCTATAAAACTCTTAAAGAAAACATAAAATGTAAATCTTCAAGATATTGACTTATGCAGTGTTTTCTCAGATCTCTAACATCAAGCACAGGCAACCAAAGGAAAAAAAACCCCAGAAATTGGACACCGGCAAAGTTAAAAATTCTTTGTGTATCAAAGGACACCATCAAGAAAGTGATGTATCAGAATCATAGAAAATATTGCAAATCATATATTTGGGAAAGGTCTGGTATTCAGAATTCAGCAGGTATTTACTTATAGCTCAACAATACAAAGACAGATAGCTCAATTAAAAATGGGTAGAGGCTTTTGGGACATTTCCATGAAAAAAAGCCAAAAAAAAAAAAAAGCGGGGGGAGCAGAGGATTTATTTTTGTTTTTTTGGTAAAGACAGGATGTTGCTCTGTCACCCAGGCTGTAGTATAGTGGTGCTATCATAGCTTACTGTTACCTGAAACTCCTGGTCTCAAGTGATCCTCCCACCTTGGTAGTGCTGTACTGAGATTAGAGTGAGGCACTGTGCCTGGCCTCTTTTTTTTTTTTTTTTTTTTTTTTTTTTTTAAAGAGAGGGCATCTTGCTCTGTCACGCAGGCCAGAGCGCAGTGGTGTGATCATGGCTCACTGCAGCCTGGAACTCCTGGGCTCAAGTGATCCTCCTGCCTTAGCCTCCTAAACTGCTGGGACTACAGGTACATACCACCATGTTTGACTAATTAAAAAAAAATTTTGTGTTTGTCAATGGGATCTCACTATGTTGCCTAGGCTGGTCTCAGACTCCTGGCCTCAAGCAATCTTCCTGCCTTGGCCTCCCAAAGGGCTGGGATTACAAGTATAAGCCACCATTCCTGATCATAAATACAGGCAAATGATTTAAATGGACATTTCTACAAAGAAAATATATGAGCAGCCAGTAAGCACATGAGAAGATGCTCAACATCATTAATCATTAGGAAATGCAAATCAAAATCACAATGAGATACTACTTCATATCCCCTAGAATGGCCATAATAAAGAGACTGTCAATAACAAACATTGTTGATGTGAAGAAATTGGAACCCTTGTGCATTGCTAATGGGAATGTAAAAAGGTGCAGGCACTGTGTAAAACAGGTTCAAAGTTCTTCAAAAGTTAAACATAGAGTTGTCATATGATCCAGCAATTCCACTCCTAGGTATGTACTCAAGAATGAAAAACATGCATGCCCACACAAAGCTTGTACATGAATGTTTATTATTCCTCATAGCCCTGACCATTCATAGCCTCAGAATGGAAATTACTCAAATGTTCAACTGATGGATAAACAATGTGGCATATCCATACAGTAGAATATTATTCATGCGTAAAACAGAATGAAGTACTAACTTATGCTATAACATGATGAACCTTGAAAACATGTTAAATAACAGACGTTAGATCCGCAAGGGCTACACAGTGTGACCCTATTTATATGAAAGGTCAAGAAGAAGCACATTTGTAGAGATAGAAAGTAATAGTACTTGACAGGGACTAGGGAGGAAATAGGTCACTAGTCACTAGTAGGGCGTTTTTAGGTTGGTGACAACCTTGCAAATATGCTAGATGAGGCAGGAGAATAGGGTCTGGAGGCAGGGAACCTAAGGCCGTTTCATACAGACTTCTTAGAACCAAATTGAAAAGAAAACTCTAACTTTTCACAGCCTAAGTAACAAAAGGACCAGAGGCTACTCCCTTTGCAACGCCCCCACCTTTTCTGCTGGGCAGTTGGGAAACTGGCTGCTGGAAACCAATCAGACTGTTTGCCGGTCTGTCTTCGTTTGCAACTTTCTAACTTTACCTTAGCCTCTCTCACTGGTTGCAAAAAAAGGAGTGTGATCTTTGTATCCTCCACTTCAGTCTTTGATTAGTTGTTTTCCACAACTAATCAGACCAATTGAGGGCTACCACTTTATTTACATGAGGTGAGCATCAAGTGGCCAATAGAAAACCTCTAGGGAGGGCTGGGCGTGGTGGCTCAAGCCTGTAATCCCAGCACTTTGGGAGGCCGAGACGGGTGGATCACGAGGTCAGGAGATCGAGACCATCCTGGCTAACACGGTGAAACCCCGTCTCTACTAAAAATACAAAAAACTAGCCGGGCGAGGCGGCGGGCGCCTGTAGTCCCAGCTACTCGGGAGGCTGAGCCAGGAGAATGGCGTGAACCCGGCAGGCGGAGCTTGCAGTGAGCTGAGATCCGGCCACTGCACTCCAGCCTGGGTGACAGAGCGAGACTCTGTCTCAAAAAAAAAAAAAAAAGAAAGAAAGAAAGAAAGAAAACCTCTAGGGAGTACTCGGACCCGAGAAGATTCTGCATGCGGGCCCTTGAGTCGCTGCTCCTCCAGCTTCCACACTGTAGAGTATACTTTCATTTTCAATAAATTCCTGCTTTCCTTCTTTTGTTGCTTCATTCTTTCTTTGCTTTGCTGGGTGTTTTCTCCAATTCTTTGTTCAAAACGCCAAGAACCTGGACAACTTGCAGTCAAGACCCTCTACCGGTAACACTAAAGACCACTGAATTGTACACTTTATAATGGTGGACTTTATGGTATGTGAATTATCTCAATAAAAAACAAGAAACTTTTTTTTTTTTGAGAGGGAGTCTCACTCTGTCGCCCAGGCTGGAGTGCAGTGGGGCAATTTCGGCTCACTGCAAGCTCCGCCTCCCAGGTTCACGCCATTCTCCTGCCTCAGCCTCCCGAGTAGCTGGGACTACAGGCGCCCGCCACCACCATGCCCGGCTAATTTTTTGTATTTTTAGTAGAGATGGGGTTTCATCATGTTAGCCAGGATGGTCTTGATCTCCTGACCTCGTGATCCTCCCGCCTCAGCATCCCAAAGTGCTGGGATTACAGGCGTGAGCCACCGCGCGCGGCCAACAAAAAACTTTTATAAATAAAACTTACAAGTTCTTTTGGATATCGTCATGTAAGCACATCCAGATTATTAAAAGTGGCTATGTCGGCCGGGTGCGGTGGCTCATGCATGTGATCCCAGCACTTTGGCAGGCCCAAGCAGGCGGATAATAGGTCAGGAGATCGAGACCATCCTGGCTAACACAGTGAAACCCTGTCTCTACTAAAAATACAAATAATTAGCTGGGTGTGGTGGCGGACGACTGTAGTCCCAGCTACTTGGGAGACTGAGGCAGGAGAATCACTTGAACCCGGGAGGTGGAGGTTGCAGTGAGCTGAGATGGCACCCACTGCAGCCTGGGCGACAGAGTGAGACTCCATCAGAAAGAAGCGGGGGGGGAGAGAGAGAGAGAGAGAGAGAGAGAGAGAGAGAGAGGAAAGAAGAGGGAAGGAGAGAAAGGAAGAAAGGAAGAAAGGAAAAAAGAAAGGAAGAAAGGAAGAAAGAAAAGAAAAGAAAAGAAAGAAAGAAAGAAAGAAAGAAAGAAAGAAAGAAAGAAAGAAGAAAGAAAGAAAGAAAGAAAAAGTGGCTATGTCAAAAAGGGGAAAGTCATCTTAAAGACGGCTTCTTAGCATTCCATCTCTCCTCTCTGATACACTTTTCCTGCTTGTGGATCCTTGCCTTTTTCTTTTTCTTTTCTTTCTTTTTTTTTTTTTTGAGATGGAGTCTCGCTCTGTCGCTCAGGCTGGAGTGACCACTCATCATCATCACTTACAACGTCAAGTGATCCTCCCATCTCAGCCTCCCAAAGTGCTGGGATTACATGCACGAGCCATTGCACCCGGGAGATCCTTGCCTTTCATCCTTGGCTCTCTGGTACTCTCTTGGTTCTGCTCACAGCATTGGCCAGTAAAATTCTAGCCCTACTTCTGCATTATTCTGAATCTGAAGCCAACTTTCTGATTTTCTATTAGGTTGGTGCAAAACTAATTATTAGGCCAGACATGGTGGCTCACGCCTGTAATCCCAGCACTTTGGGAGGCCGAGGCAGGTGGATCACCTGAGGTCAGGAATTCGAGACCAGCCTGGCCAACGTGGTGAAACCCGGTCTCTACTAAAAATACAAAGAAATTAGCTAGGCATGGTGGCTCACACGCCTGTAATCCCAGCTATTTGGCAGGCTGCGGCAGGAGAACCCCTTGAACCTGGGAGGCGGAGGCTGCAGTGAGCCAAGATTGCACCACTGCACTCCAGCCCGAGCGACAAAGAGAGATTCTGTCTCCAAAAAAAAAAAAAAAAAAAAAGGCAGTTTTTGCCTTTTAAAAAAATTTATAAAATGTATTATATATAGCGGAAACTGCAATTACTTTTGCGCCAACCTAATAGCATTGAGCCAGCTTACCTTTCTTTGTTGTTACTACAGAAAATCTTTTATGGCTGAAGCTAGGGACAGTACAGGTTCAAATAAGGTTCCACCATCATTAGTGAAGTACTTCCTCTAACTTTTTGGTTCTAAATGGTAGAGTAAGAGCTATTTGGTTTTGTGAGTTCACAGTGCAATTACTGGTGTCCCACTAGCAAGCAATAATGTCAAAGAGAAAACAAAATCCACATTACATTCAACAGGAAAACATGAAGCCGAGTGCAGGTAAAAGGGAGGAATCACATTCCTGCTCTAAGTTTCAGCTTTCTGTAACAGTTGTTCATGATAACAAAGTATGTTGCTGAGATGGTGGCTTGTTTTCTGGAGTTTCTCTTAGGAATTTCTGACATTTCAGTAATAATTTCCAAATACAGTTTAGGGTTTTCCATAGTCTATTTATTTTAAAGACTGGAAGTTAAATAAGAAGTAACTGGGAAGGGTATCAAACCAGAGATAGGATCAAACTTTTGTCTTCCACAATAGGGAGAACTTTATTTAGAGAGGAGTGTGTGTCAATAATGGAGATCAGAGATAGAGAAGTAAGACGTGAAAACCCAGAGGCGGTAATAAAAAGGACACAGGCAGACAAGGTACTGCAAAAAGAAGATACCTCCTCGGAGACAGGGTTAGGGAGAAAGATAGGTGCTTAAATGTGGGTAAAGCGGCTCTGAAATGGGCAAGGAAGCCATAGGTGGCCGATATCAATACTAGTAGGTTCCCAGCTGACTTCATTTGGGATTTGACTAAACTCATGTTGCAATGTCCAGTTACATCCTCTTAGAGTGTCCCTTCTCTTTGATACTCATTTAGACTTTTAGGACCCTAAAGAGCTCATGCAAACTCACTAAGAATCAAAATGACACAAGCATTAATCTCACCCAAAAGGGTTCCGACATCTAATTTCAACAGAATATTTTCATTACTTTTTATAATTCTGCCTCTACTAAAGAATCACAGAATAGTACACTAATTCTATTTGTAAAAGAAAAGAACTGTTCTACATCTTCTGGTCTCATAATCTGACAAAGAAATGGGCTGGTCGGGCACGGTGGCTCACGTTATTTGACTGATTCTCTTAAAGTGAAAATTTCAAATAAATTTAGCATTGTAACTAGCCATTTTCTTGCTAGCACAGACCAAGTTTTACTCCACTAGGTGAAATTCTTCAAAAGTTCTTTACCTAGTTAATATTTTCAATCAGAATCACAAATACTCTGCTAGTTTGTTGGTAAAAAAGCAAGCTCAGTGTGAATTTTACTGTATTTCAAGAGTAAATAAAAACTGTCAAATCATTTGGAGTTGAGAAGCCTACTCGGGGTTGGAAGGACCCGTTGGTCACTTGGTCTAATCCATTTTTAAATGTGTGGATCAATGTGTGGATGTTTGGACTTCTAAACATCCCCTATTCCTAATAATTCACTTCCAAGCTTGTTTATTATTAGAGAACTAAGTTTCTTCCACAGAATGACTGGAAAACTTTTGCCCTATGGCTTCTGCCCTCTGGTCTAGTTCTGTGCTCCTATGGGACCACACAGAACAAGTCCACAGCCTCTATAATGTATTAGTTTTCCAGAGGCTAAAGATAGAAATCAATAATAGTTTTCTAATATCTATATTTGTCTAGTTGGCAAATAGCCTTAAAAATTATTTTAGGGAAACTAATGCACTTGTACGTTTACTTTCCAGATAGTGGGAGAACAATTTATCTAGGCCTGGATGATAAATTTTAACCATCATGAACTGCTACAGACAATTTGTTCCATGTGCCACAAAATTTAAAATAAGCTAAGTTTGCAAACACATCATGCTAAATAATTCAAATTTAAATTTTTATTATGACAATTGACATATTAAGTGAAAGAAATGACAGAAGTATTATAATAAAACATTTTGAAAGAAA
Source organism: Rhinopithecus roxellana (assembly GCF_007565055.1). Lineage (NCBI taxonomy): Eukaryota > Metazoa > Chordata > Mammalia > Primates > Cercopithecidae > Rhinopithecus > Rhinopithecus roxellana. The sequence goes on along the minus strand of NC_044563.1, from coordinate 54,497,209 downwards.
AAGTTACACAATTAGGCCAATAGCTATAAAATGGCTTTAGGCCTGGTTTATAACACCAAGAGTTCTGATCAGACTGTAGTGAGACACTGAACATTTCATTAACAAAAATCTTGGCACCAGCCACAATATATTTTGGTTGTCACTTACAAGGAATATTGTATTTAAACAACTATGCACTGCAATTCTAACACACTAGGTGTTCATACACTGAAGTTAACCCCTGAAGCTTTAAGCTACCAAGAATTCCCATACTTTTAATGCACAATTTACTTTGTGTGTTACCAGAATTACATTTCCAGTTTTCTGATCTTCCCTGCCCCCCCGCCCCCACACACATGCAGTATATTATGTGACAGAGAGCACTCCAGCTTCTATTTGACTAACAGCACGGCCCTGATTACCTCAAGAGTTATATGCTAATCTTGGAGCTTCTGCTTTAAATCTCATCTTCTAGAAACCAAATAAAGCATTCTGAGAACCTATTCCAGGAATACATTTTTTAACGCATAGGAAAATAAAGCATTTCATATAAGCATGCTGGAAAATTCAAGAGACATTTTGATCAGACAGTCCCTGAATTCCAGCTATTACTTCAAATCAAAATTCTAAAAGATACCATTTACAAATTTTTATCTGGAATTTGTATTCTTCACATGGAAACTCATGATCCCCAGGCTTTCCTTCTGAATGAGGACAGCAAAAAACTGACGCTGGCAAAACATGAATATAGCTTTGATAGAAATTATGACACACTTAGATGAATTTAATTATTTTCAAGAATACACTTGTACTACAAAGGTGAGAAATTAGAATGGCAAAATTATGAGATGGGAAAAAGCACTGACATTTAAACGAAGCTGTGAATATACCATGGTAAAACGTGCCATGTAAAAGACTGTGCTAGAATCAGAAGTTCTACAAGATTTCAAAATACTTAGCAAATAAGGAGGGAACTGAAATTTGAATTTGACTTCCCTTGTTGCCACGCTTCAGCAGACAACTATTCCTGTGGAATTAAGTCCACTGAATAACCAAATAGAGCAATTCTGTTTTTTTCCTTCTTTTATATGAATAGATTAAAATCAAGCCTTGCTCTACCCCTATCTTAGCATAGGACATACCCTTTCCAAGTGTACACAAAACCTCATGGCAGGTTTGGGCAAGCTACAACAGATACCATCATCAAGAAGCTACTTTGAAAGAGAATAGAACACCAGACTAACATTGAGAATACCCTAGTTAGGAATCACAAAAATCATGCCCTATAAGAATATGCTGTTAACAGCCAAATCTGGGCTATTGTAGCTGTTCTGATCCTGAAAATCCATTTACTAATATAAGCTAGATCTGTGTGTGTGTGTGTGTGTGTGTGTCTGTGTAGACAATTTTCATGCAGTGACCTTAAAGCTTTGGAGACAGGGCTTGTTACTCTATTAATTTCAAGGCTTGTCCACATAGCAGTTGACATGCACCAATTCTGCTAAAGGGCAGGGGAATGAAAAAGACATGGCACAAATTTTTAAACAATTTTAGGTTTAATTACATAATGCACCTGTAGATGATCTAGCATAAACACAATTGTAAAAAAATCTACATCCTATTTTAGGGTATTTTCCCACCTCCCATCCCTTAAAAGCTGTACAGTTATTTAAAAAAAAAAAGGTGACTCTCAAGCAAAATAAACTTTTTTTTTGCAACATACAAAATAAGTTAAATGATTCAGAAGGTTTTGAGCCATGAAGTTCCCCAATAACTGTGTTCTGGCTGTTCATGAGCATGACATGCAAGCTGCTGGTCTATGACCAAAACTCAATAAATACAGATCAAATAAAACCGCAAAACACTTAAATTAGATTTCTTTAGAAACTGATGAAAGTCAAGAAAATATATACTTAGAATTAACAATTCCATTCTTAACTTACATCATCCAGTGGCAAAAAGCACAAGGCAAGTATTCAGTCCTTAGCAAACTTTCTAGCTTGTACCGGTTTGGACAAAAAAGGAAAAAAAAATTCCTTTAAAAATGTTTTTTCTCATTCAAAATATCCAAGAAATTTAATAAATTTCTACTCATCTATTGTTATGCCCTCTCATATAACTTACGTATAGGATAGTAATATTTTAAAGTTATTAAAATAAAAATAACATCTTCATTAACTGAAACCATTACAATGTGCCAGAATTGGGTTTACTGAATTTTCCAAAGTGGCATAAATATGAAATGAAAAAAAAAAATTGTGCTCAGGTGTCCAAAAGGAGGAAAAAAAGTCCACAAATGGGATCCTATTCTAATTGACTTCCAGGAGGGTTTGCATGAATGAATACAAAAAGTGGTGAGTGTATAAGCTAAAGTGGTTATATACTAAGCTCATTACATTTTGGCTTATGATTCCTTGCTTACATTGGGAATTACTCTGTTCAACATATTACAGTTACTTAGTAATTCTTGGCACTCAAAAGATGTTAAAAGATAATTTAAGTTGGAGCAAAATATTTTGAAAACAAATTAAGTGAACACATAGCAACTCAGTTTAAATACATTGATAGCAAAAGGCTTTGACCTTAAGGATTGGTATAAAAACGACACAAAAAAATCAGTTAACTTGCCACTTCCAAGGTAGGTTTACAGGTACATACTTTGGGAAAGGTAGATAAAATAGGAATGGATTTTAATCTAAGAAGATTCAATAATGGATATTAAGCAGAAGAGGGCTAGGTAGATTACAGCAGATATGCAGCCTTGGCATTCTCTGCTTCTTGGAGAATGAGGAAGGTATTTTGAGAACGTCAAACTTCAGGAGAAACTGTTGCCTAGATTTTCTGTAATTAAATGATATTTATAATATTTATATCTGTTGCAATGCAGCCATCTTCTTTCAATAGTTAATGATGGATTCATTTTTATTTCTTCTGGTACTTATCTGAAGTGTGTGCGTGTGCACACACACACAAATACACATGTACCATTTCACTCTGGGTCTCTGAATAGTTGTTCTATAGCTGTGAGGCATCACCTTGAATAATGGACCTGTTCCACTGTGTTAGTGAAGAGCGGAGTTCCTAGCTTTTTCTGAATGTTAAACTTGTAGATTCATTAGGTTCTTTACAGTTGTGTGGTAGAACTAGCGAATGGTTAACATCTCGTATGCCCACAAACAAGCTAAAATGGCATTCCTTGTGACAAAGGACATTCCATCAATCCCACTTAAAAACAGCTAACATTTCCTCATCATTTTGACTATTAAGTTAAACAAGTAAATGTCCACGTTTTTCTTAATGTATGTACTTTGCTCAAATATATATTATAGGATGCATTTCGTCAACCAAAAAGTAAAACTGGATATGTGTAACACCCTTTTAAAATTAATTTGTTTAAAAATTTTCAAAAGCTTCATTAGCATTTAAAGTTTTTGGTTCTTGGGCAGGTCACTTTTATATAAATTACCAGTAGACATGAATTTATTCTAAATGAAACTCTCCTTTATCCTCTGAATCTGTAACCTTGAACAATTGAAAAAAGGATGTCGAGGAAATACAACTTGATGTACATTCTTGAAAATATCTCTGCCATCATTTTGCAGTAATGTGCCAATGATGGAAAATGTTTTACGCTAAAACACTATTTTATCAGCACTGATGTACAAAACCAAAATGTTTTCAGTCTGAGTCCTTTTCACATATATTTCAGTTCAAAGTTTCTGCTTTGTGAAAAGCTGACTAGTTTTCAGACCTTTACAGAAATTGCAAACTGAATATACTGAATGTTAATCTACATCTCCCTTTAATACATTTGCTACAGTCTAGAGTTTGGGAGTCCAGTTTGAATTTCAAAAAGGGGGGATTAAATTATTAAAGGGCTCTACTACGTAGCAGCTATTGAGTCTAAATCCATGGTTAGTGCTCTAAAAAAGATCCAAGACTGTCTATCTAAACTCTAGATCAATTACTGCTTTCCTATACTTTCTGCAGTTCGTAGGGACTGTATTGTCTTTGTATACAGAACATTTCGTTTTCTGAATTTTTTTTTTAACTTCTTCAGAATACCTTCAGAGTGTACTTCAGTGATCATAAACTCTTTGAGGGACTGAATTCGAACTCCAAGCAGCAGAACTGTTTTTGCACTGCTCAAAATTTAATAATCAATAATCAATCTGCATAATAATTAGTTTTATCAACTGCCTGGATTACATTCTTGGTAGATGACCTATAGTTAATTGATTTAATCAAAATATAAGATGAGAAGGGGTACATTCACTATCAAGTTGACAAAACACTTATTCAAGTTTGGTAAACATCAGGCAGCACAAGTGGTCTCTAAACCCATGTCAGTGGGACATTTACAAATGGAATACTCAGTCTTTGCAATGGTAAAAATTACCTTAGGCTTTCTACAGTAGAAGAGTAAAAATAACTCCTTATTTCACATTAGGCATCCTGTTAAAATTATCTACCAATTTAATACTACTTCTGATCACTTGGCTTAACTGAGGAATAGAACTAATAGGTGGAAGGAGGAGCTGGTGTGTCCAGAGGTAGAGACAGGGCACATGGGAGAGTTTCCACACAATAGTGGCTTTACCCAGCTGCAGGACTAAAATGGTGGGGTGAGACTGGGTGGCAGGAAAGGGCACCTGTACATTCAAACCACTTACCTTGCACTGGTAGAAATCTTTATATTGCTGGCCTGTTTTAGATAGTTTAAAAGGTTAATTCTTAGCTGACTTGCAAATAAATAAAACAAACCTAGCTGGAAAGGAGACTGTAAGTGAATGCAGCTCCTTCCACAGTCCTGCTTTACTGTCTGTGAATGTAAGCCCTTCCCTCCCTTCCAGTGGAACACTGTCTCAAAATAAAAATCACAACTTACTTGGAACCACATGCTACTGGTGCATCCTATTTTTAGGCTGCTTTCATTATTTTATTTTTTATACAGATACATACACATTGCTAGAATCAAAGCAAAAATATTAATGGGCAGGTACTACAGAACTAAAGTGAAACAAAACAAAACAACGAACAACTGAAAAACAATAGCTATAAACTTTCAAGGCCAAAAGATAGGATTTAAGGGCAATAGCTGTTGAAGAAGGAAAAGGAGTATAAAGTTCCTAGAGAGGTATTTATAATGCAAATCTAATGCCAGCTTTTTAGTAATAAAAAAGAGAAGTGCTTTACTATATACTGACTAGCACATAATATTTAATTTGGAAAGAAAAATTAATGACGTTCCTTGGGCCAGCAGCAGATATGGTGTGTCCATTGCCGGCAACAGACACAACACTGGAACAGAAAAACCCAAATCCCAGGGCAAAAGTATTCACAGAAGTAATGGTTGAAGGTTTCAGGATTTAACAGGCTAGGTTTAATCACAAGTGCTACACTCTGTACAATGTTATGGCTCTGCCTGAAGTTTTACAGCTATAACAGAAACTAAATAAGACAAAGTTCATATTTTAGTGTCAATTACATGTTAGGTATTTAGTTAGTTACAAACCCTTTTTTTTGAAACAAAGGGCTTTTCTTTAAAGTGTTGAGATGTTTGAAATGGATGTCATGCCTATTAATTACATCGGCAGTTCTCATTCAACTCTATGTTGGTTGTATGACTATTAAAGAATTTTAATAGAAGTCTAACGGCCAAAGGCCAAAACTACATTCAAACTCTGCTAATATATCCAGGCAGATAGGAAATTCCAACACACACGCATATGCACACGCACACACACACACACACACACACATACACATATGCACACACGCTAAAACTCAAACTAAAAACCTCCCAAAGGAACTGCTTTGTTTGTAGACTTCAATTTGAAGTAGATACTAAGGGCAAGAATAGACCAGTTAAAATTCACCTGAAAATCTCTTCCCAGTCTTCAAATGTGCTAAAATATCACTGTCAGCTTAGCATCTCTTCATGTATGTTATATATAGATGTATTTTTTCAAAATGATATTTCAGATATTTAAACATCAAGTGGCCAGAAGACAAGAGTTATACTATTGGCAAAGTTTACGGTCCACCCAGGCCTTAAGAAAGACCACATCCATTTCACTAATAACTCTCCATCAGACATAATATATTTGAGGCCACCTTATTACCACTGCATAAAGCTATTTAAAAAAATGTGTTGCTAGCACAGTCTGGTTGGCAAAGCTTCATTATACATTTTACTGTACAAATGCTTTTCAGATGATTTTATTTTTTTAAAAACAAGAAACTCTGCTATAACAGACATTTAGGTTAATTATGATGGTACTTTCACTGTCTCTTCTTTATTAAGTGTGGTTATCTCCAATAGTAAACAAGTTGATTTCACAAAGGCTGTTACTAAATGACTTATGTATGATGTTATCTACAATTCTCAAACTGTAACAGTACAGACTTGAACTTTTAAATTGTCTGTAAATCATCATCTATGCCATGAATGTTTAAATATAATATATATTTAATATGAAAAAGCTAAAGCACAAGTGCTTTCTCCCACCCCTAAATTCTGTTTTGGGCCCTCACAGATTCGGAATGCATTCTCATCCACCCTTTTTCACAAAGTCAGGAGAGCTCAGGAAATATAAAGTCAAAAATATACAAATCTTTGTTGTTATTATAATAAGATTTTTTTCCATGAATGAAATTACCAAGGACCATGAACCTGGAAAAAGAAAATCAAAAGGAATTTACAGCAATTATTTGTCTTCAGAGTTCAAAACTGGTCACTTCACAGAAAGACTTCAGGATTTGTTGAAATTTTTCTTCTAAAAAGTCATTCTGTAGTGGAGTTTTCTAGGAAAAATTAAACAGCTTTTAATAACTGGCCCGCTGGTGTGAGAGCTACCGTGGAATAAATTAGCACAAAAATGGAAAAAAAGTCTTATAACTGTTCACTGTTACAGACATAATCAACAAGGTCAGTCACTCTCAAAAGCTCATCTTCCTCCTCTTCTGGTGCTCCTGCCTCCTGCCCACCACTTGTCCCATTGGAGGCTAGGCTTGCACTGGCTGTGCTGTTGTCCTTGGGGGTCTGAGACTTCTCAGTAGGCTTGCCAATCAAGTTCTCAATGGCTTTGCCAGGACTCTGTCCATTGGTTGAAGGTAAGTCCACTAAGCTATAGTCCAATGGGCTCCCCACTTTGCCTACATTTTCAAAGTCCTCTTCCTCATCACTTTCTATCCGGTAGGGCTTCTTGGTGCTCTCTTGTTCTGAGGGCAGGACCCTAGGCTGGCTGTCATGGGCAGGCTGATTTGCATCTCCATGAGCATTGTCACAACTCTCCTCTTCATCCGTTTCAATCCGGTGTAGCCGTTTGCGGGATGGTTTGCCTTCCTCTTCCTCCTCCTCCTCATCTGCTTCTGAATACTCATCTGTGCTTCGGCCCCGCTTTCGAACTGACCGCTTTGATTCTTTAGCTAGCTCGTCATCTTCAGAGTTCTTGGACAAATAGCTCTCTAGAATAAACAGCACATTTAAGCCATTGGCATGGGTAACCATAAACGAATTTAATTCTCCTTTTCCTCCCCATATTCACCACGTCCTTTCAGAATTGCTTGTACATAAAAATGTCCTTTCGATAATTGGCCTGATTTCTCTCTTCTCAGTCCCACAACAGTGCCCAAAATGATTCATGGTATACTTTATTTATGATTTTAGAGAATATTTTCTTTTTTTTTTTTTTTTGAGACCAAGTCTCGCACTGTCGCCCAGGCTAGAGTACAATGGCATGATCTTGGCTCACTATAACCTCCACCTCCCAGGTTCAAGCCATTCTCCTGCCTCAGCCTCCCAAGTAGCTGGGATTACAGGTGCCTGCCACCACACCAGGCTATCTTTTTTTATTTTTAGTAGAGACGGGGGTTTCACTATGTTAGCCAGGCTGGTCTCGAACTCCTGACTTTGTGATCCATCTGCCTCGGCCTCCCAAAGTACTGGGATTACAGGCATGAGCCACCGCACCTGGCCTACTTTATTTTTTGAGACGGAGTCTCACTCTGTCTCCCAGGCTGGAGCATAGTGGCGCAAACTTGGCTGACTGCAACCTCTGCCTCCCAGGTTCAAGCAATTCTCCTGCCTCAGCCTCCCGAGGAGCTGTGATTACAGGCATGTGTGCTGCCACATCCAGCTAATTTCTTTACATTTTTAGTAAAGACGGGGTTTCACCATGTTGGCCAGACTGGTCTCGAACTCCTGGCCTCAAGTGATCTGCCCACCTTGGCCTCCTAAAGTGTTGGGATTACAGGTGTGAGCCACTGTGCCTGGCCAACAGCAGATTTCTTGGGGAAGATGTCTGATAATGCTTGAATTAAATGAAGATAGGTTAGTTACAAACTAAGAAACTCCTTCCCACTAGTACACAAATTAGGTTATCATGTCGACATGCTGATAAGGAAAGATTCAAACTGGACACCCAACTCTGTACATCTTAAACACTGTGCCAGTTCTCATCTTAGTTATCAGACACCCTTGGTAGTCTTAATTGTCTTCTCTTCTTTGTCTATACAGTTGGGCCTCCCTATCCATGAATTTAACCAACTGCAGATGGAAAACATTCAGGAAAAAAATAGATGGTAGTGTCTGAACTGAACATACATAGACTTTTTTCTTGTCATTCACTAAACAATACAGTATAACAATTATATAGCATTTACATTGTATCAGATATTTTAACTATTCTAAAGATTAAAGTATATGGAGGATATGGGTAGGTTATATGCAAATATGACACCATTTTATAGGACAGACTTGTAAATCCAAGGATTTTGGTATCTGCGGGGATCCTGAAACCAATCCCCAATGGATACTGAAGATGACTCTACTTCCATTTTAGAAGAGCTCACCTAGTCTCACAACTTGGCATGTCATCTATGTGCTAACAGCTTCCATATTTATTTTAGGCAACCACTGAATTCCAGACTAGTGTATCAAACTGCCTACTCGTCATCTAGGCTTGGATATCTCTAAGCAGGCCTCTCAAATGATGTGTCTCAAACTGGACTCCTAAATTTTCTCCTTAATCCTGCAGCACTGTGGTCTCTACCATCTTAGTTTTTCACAATTGCTCCTCCAATTTCTCAGTCATCCTTGATTATTTTCTTTCTCTCACCCAACCCAACAGTAAATCCTTTCGGTCTCACTTTAAAACATATCCCTAATGTGACTGCTTTCGCCCCTTTACTGCTACTGACCCAGTTCTACCCTCCATCATCTCTCATCTGGACTATTACAATAACTTCCCAATGGGTCTTCTAGCTTCTGCCCTGGCCCCCTTCAATCTATTCATAACACAGCTACCACAGCAAATTAAAACCTAAGTCAGATCATATCACTCCTTTGCTCAAAATGTGGGATGGTTTGCTTTCCTCTTCCTCTTCCTCCTCATCTGCTTCTCAATACTGATCTGTGCTTTGGCCCAAATGTTTCTCACCTCACACGAAATAAAAATCCAAAGTCCATACAATACCCTACTCTGTGTTATCTAATATGGTAAACACTAGTCACATGTGGTTATTTTAAATTTAAATTAGTTAAAATTAAATAAAAATTAAAATTCAGTTCCATGGTCACACTAGCCACATTTCAAGTGCTCAATAGCCATATGAAGGCTAGTGGCTACTGTAACCATCAGCACACATATAATCACTGCAGAAAGTTAAACTGCACAGCACTATTTATCATCAGAAGTTAGCACATCTTTTACATAAGAGGCAGGCCCTATACTCTCAGTCACAACAACTCAGCTTTTTGAGAAAGCAGGCAATAGACAATATGTAAACAAGCGGGGATGGCAGTCTTCCAATAAAAATTGTAATACAGGGTAGGGTGCAGTGGCTTACACCTGTAATCCTAACACTGTGGGAGGCCAAGGTAGGGGGCAGGTCACTTGAAGCCAGGAGTTTAAGGCCAGCCAGGGCAACACTGCAAGATCTCATCTCTATTTAAAAAAAAATTTAAAAATTAGCACAGTGTGGTGGCTTATGCCACTTCTAGCCACTTGGGAGGCTGAGGCGGGTGGACTGCTTGAGCACAGCAGATTGAGGCTATGGTGAGCTGTGATTGTGCCACTGCACGCCAGCCAGGGTGAGACCTTGTTTCAAAAACAAAAACAAAAGCTTGCTTTTTTATTTATGTAAGCAGGTGGGCTGTCGTTTGCTGACTGGTCCCCACTGACCTCTTTGCTTCATCTCATTATGTTTGCGTTCACTCACTCTGCTCCAACAACCCTGCACTCCCTTCTGTTTGCTGAACATGACAAGCACAAACATATCTCAAGGCCTTCATACTTATTGTTCCATCTGCCTGTATCATTCTTCTTTTAGATAACTGCATGACTCACACACAACATTTCTTTCAGGTCTTCACTCAAATGTTTTCTTAGTGAGGATTTCCTTAGTATATTATCTGAAATTCAACTACTTTCCCAACCCCCTTTTCTCCTTTATTTTTTTCCACAGGACTCATCTCTAATATATCATATATTCTACTTATCTATCTTGTTTATTGTCGCCTTCTTCCCAACTAAAATAAGAGTTTCATAAGAACTATTTTGTCTGCTGTTATATTCCAGTGCTTGGAATAGGGCCTAGTTTAATAAATATTCATATTTAATGGCTTAACTAATGCATTTATGTTTGTCTCTGTGACACATGAAGGTAACTGCACATTCAAAAAATATGTTCACCTCCCTTCTTTAGCATTCCACATCCAAACATTTTTTTTCCCTTTCTCTTTTGTCTTGGGCTCAAACTTAAATTCATGTTTAATCTATGAAAGCAAAACAATCTTCAAAACAGGCCATAAAGCTGGGCGCGGTGGTTCAGGCCTGTAATCCCAGCACTTTGGGAGGCCGAGGTGGGCGGATTACCTGCGGTCAGGAGTTCGAGACTAGCCTGGCCAACATGGTGAAACCCCGTCTCTACTAAAAATACAAAAATTAGCCAGGAGTGGTGGTGCATGCCTAAAATCCTAGCTATTGGGAGGCTGAGCCAGGAGAATCGTTTGAACCTGGGAGGCGGAGGTTGCAGTGAGCCGAGATCCCACCACTGCACTCCGGCCCAGGCGACAGAGTGAGACTCTGTCTCCAAAAAAATATATATATATCTCTCTCTCTCTATATATAGAGCTATATATAAAAAATAAATAATAAAATAAAAAAGACTAAATGGATGTCAGAAATTCATATTTTAGAGCTTGTCTTGTACTACTGGTAGGGGGCACAGCTATAGCTATTAGGAAATAAAACAGTTTCCAATGGAAATCATAGTAAAGGTGGAAAGAGACAGTAGGCACTTTTATTTGAAACCTTTCAGCTACTGAGGACATAAGAGGTTATTTCAAAATGAGGGCCATGAATAAGGGAGTAAAAAAAGAAGCAGAATAAATTTTGATCAGATCACAATTTTCTGAGATTCTTCTAGTTTCAATGAAAATTTTAACTACAATGGAGATCTTAAAAATTAGCCTCTTATCAAGTATCCTTTATTTAAACTATAATATGCACAAAATTATAGGTTTTATCTCAAAGATACTATTGGTTATATGAATTTTTTTTCTTTTGAGACACAGTCTTGCTCTGTCACCCAGGGTGGAATGCAGTGGTACGATCTTTTTTTTTTTTTTTTTTTTTTTTTTTTTTTTTTTTTTTTTTGAGGCAGAGTCTCACTCTGTCGCCGGGGCTGGAGTGCAGTGGCCGGATCTCAGCTCACTGCAAGCTCCGCCTCCCGGGTTGACGCCATTCTCCTGCCTCAGCCTCCCGAGTAGCTGGGACTATAGGCGCCCGCCACTTCGCCCGGCTAGTTTTTTTGTATTTTTAGTAGAGACGGGGTTTCACCGTGTTAGCCAGGATGGTCTCGATCTCCTGACCTCGTGATCCGCCCGTCTCGGCCTCCCAAAGTGCTGGGATTACAGGCTTGAGCCACCGCGCCCGGCCTAGTGGTACGATCTTGGCTCACTGCAACCTCTGCCTCCCAGGTTCAAGCAGTTCTCCTGCCTCAACCTCCTGAGTAGCTAAGGTTACAGATGCAAATCACCACACATGCTAATTTTTAAATTTTTAGTAGAGACAAAGTCTCACCATGTTAGACAAGCTGGTCTTGAGCTCCTGGCCTCAAGAGATCTGCCTGCCCTGGCCTACCAAACTGCTGGGATTACAGGCATAAGCCACCATGCCTGGCCTGGTTACATGAATTTTAAAGAATGGTACAGAATCACAATCCTGAGTTCACTTTATAATGTCTATTTTGCCCTGTCCAAACTTCTATACATAGGACCTATGCCTTACCTTCACTCTCTGAGCTGGAAAGTCTTCGCTTGTGAACTCGCCTTATTTCTTTACCACGTCGTAAACTCTTCTGGGAACCGTCACTTTCTGAGTCTTCTTTGTAGTTAATTTGTCTTTTCTGATTTCTCCTTGACCGCCTTCGCCGAGTTTCTACAAAATCATCACTAAAATCATCACTGAAGTCACTTTCTATTTTAAAAAAAGGAAGAAAAAAGTACAAAATTTAAGTCTATTAAGTAGAAATGTAGCTTAAAAATGAAAAACTACTAAGCAGAGTTCAGTCATAAATATTTTTAAGTGAACAGTAACCTATATAAGTCTCATTTTATTTGAGAGAGTATCTCACTGTCACACAGGCTGGAGTGCAGTGGCATGAACGCAGCTCACTACAGCCTCAACCTCCCGGGCTCAAGAGATCCTCTGGCCTCAGCCGCCCCAGTAGCTAGAGCTAGGATCACAGGCACGCACTACCACACCTGGCTACCTACCAAAGCGTTGAGATTATAACACGCCTGGCCTTTAAGTCTCACTTTAAAAAAAAAAAAAAAAAAGAATGAGTCAATCTGTGGGGGTTTTTAATGCCAAACCTCACAATGTATACTCTTAGCAGTGAATCCTCAAGATTAGAAAATGTTTTATCCTTTTTTGTTTTTGAGACAGAGTCTCACTATGTCACCCAGGCTACAGTGTAGTGGCGTGATCTTGGCTCACTGCAACCTCCACCTCCCAGGTTCAAGCAATTCTCCTGCCTCAGCCTCCCAAGTAGCTGGGACTACAGGTACCCGCTACCACATCCAGCTAATTTTTATATTTTTAGTAGAGAAGGGGTTTTGCCATGTAGGCCAGGCTGGTCTTGAACTCCTGGCCTCAAGTGATCTGCCTGCCTCGGCCTCCCAAATTGCTGGGATTACAGGTGTGAGCCACCACTCCCGGCCTAAATGTTTTATACTTTTTTAGAAATAGTCCTTATTGCAATTGACCTACAGCTACCTGGTCAGGTACACAGTTGCCATGACTGCTCTTCTTGGTAGACGGCTACCACAAATCTGCCTCCTGATAATCTGCTGTTCTACGTGTGGCTGTAGTCATAATGTATTGCAGAGATTAAGCCCTCTAACCAAAGAAAACTCATGAATCTGTTCCACATAAATACAGAACTCAAGTTATATTTTTGACTTTTCTCCATAAAGAATACAAATCTGCTAAATAAAGTACACAGACCTAAACTTGCAAAGCACTGCTAAATAGCATTGTTCTTGTCATCTCTGATCAATAAACCAGAGTGAGGCTATTGCATTATGTCACTGCTGTTTTTCAGAATGTTAAATTCCACCAAAGTACTATATTCAAGCTTGCTATTCTTTCATGGATTTCAAACATTTCAAAATAGCTTGCCAATAGGTTGAAGTGGTTCTCATTGGCCAAATTTCAGACAAATGGAGCCTAAATGGTGATGGGAATGTAGTATATCCACTGATCAGAATAAGAATCCATGAGTATACACTGACATAAATAAATAAACATACGGAGGAGAAGGGAAATGTTCTTCCTTACAGAACAACAATAAATAAATATAACAGACATGACAGAGTTAGAATTATCCACAGAAACTAAAACTAGTAGGTGAAATATAAAGAACAGGATATTTAAATAGTCTCAAATTCCCACAAATTACTTATTAACTATAAGGAAAAATAATAAAGAGACTCAGAAGATGCAACATTCTCTGTGCTATTCCTGCCATAAATGCGTAATCTGAATCTTATCACAAGGAAACAAAAGAAATCCAAACTGAGAAACATCTTACAAAACAACTAGTATGTACTCTTTAAAAATATCAAGATCAATGAGACAAAATTTGAGGAACATTCCAGATTAATAGAGACTAAAGAGATGTGAATAAACACATAGCCCTGGAATGGATCCTGGGTTAGGAAAAGAATAAAAAGATATAAAGAATAATATGGAGATACTTGATAAAAATTTGAATGTGTACTGTTAATTAGGTAATAGCATTATATCAATGTTAAAATATCTGAATTTGGTAACTACACTGTGGTTATGAAAGAAAATGTCCTTGTTCTTAAGAAATAATCACTGATAAAGCGGCATGATATTATCATCACTTATTTAGACAGTTTAGGAAAAAAGATAAATAAAACCAAAAAACCCCCACAAAGATTGCCAGAGTCTGATACTCATATCTATGGTTCTTCTCCAGTAAGATGACACTTATCCAGTAAGTAAATGCATGTTCCAGTAAGATAAGGATGCATTTCTTTTAGTGGCTGAGCCTCTATTTACTCACTTAATAAGGATAAGCATACTCTATAACAACATCAACTACTGTTAATCTGTAAAAACTACTCAACACTGACTGTGGTCTAAATGAGAATTAACTTATATTCTTCTCTCTCCAACAGCTGGGCATCTGATGGAAATGTTCACAGTTTATTGAAAATGATTTCCAAGAAACCCTATGAAGATGAAGGTTTAGGCATGGAAACGTGACAACCAAGGAGTCATCACAATCCTACTAGGCATCTGATATGAAGTTAACATACCAATGTGTATGTATTTTCTCAGATGTGCTTTCTATGAGAAAAATTTAGTCAGAAATAAGTCTTAGGAACAGAATTTTAAGAACTCTTAACTCCAGCAGTCATAAGAATTTGTTGAGCTGGCCGGTGTACTGGCTCGTGCCTATAATCCCAGCACTTTGGGAGACCAACGCGGGCAGATCACCTGAGGTCGGGAGTTTGAGACCAGCCTGGCCAACACGGAGAAACCCCGTTTCTAAATACAAAATTAGCCAGGCATGGTGGTGCATGCCTGTAATCCCAGCTACTTGGGAAGCTGAGTTAGGAGAATCGCTTGAAACCAGGACGCAGAGGTTGTGGTGAGCCGAGATGGTGCCATTGCACTCCAGCATGAGCAACAAGAAAAAAAAAAGAATTTGTTAAGCTGAGGTATCATATGGATACGGATTATTTTTACCAGAGTCTCTACTATTCTCCTCAGATTCCTCCTCTTCATCATCATCAGAATACTTTTTCTTTGGGGTCTTTCTTCGCAAACGCCTGCTCTGCCTCATTGGCCGAGAGGGGTGTCGCCTCAGTCTACGGCTACAAAAGTCAGTGTCACTGTCATCATTAGATGGTGGATCTTCTTCACTTTCATCTGGGTTTTCATCAGACACAACAAACTCATCTTGAGATCTGTCCAAGAGAAACCAGATAAAATACAATGGTATTTAGAAGAGTGAACCCATTTTTTAAGAGTACTAAGTTCAAATTCTAGTGAGCCCAGTGAATCATTAAGTATAGTGCAACATATGCAGACAATTGTATCAAATGCCCTATTTATAAAATGGGGAAAATGTTTTGCCCCCTATCCTCTTAGGAGGGGTTGTAAAGATGAATTAATGTTGATTTCTGTACTGCTTTGACCTCTTGAGATGTCCCCCATGTTAAATTCAACATATTCAAAAGTGAATTCATTATTTCCCAATCTACTTCTCTCTTCTGTTCCCTGGACTGGTATTTGGCGCCATCACTTATCCAGTAACTCCAACCAGAAACGTAGTATTTATCCTAACTTTCCGCTTTTCATTGATCATATCTAATCAATTATTAATTTCTCTAGAGTCTACCTCTTAAAAGATAATATCTCAAACCTGATCTCTTCTGTTTTCAGCTTTTCATACTCACCTAAACTACAAAAGCAACTCCATAAATAGTTTCTCTAATATCTGGTCTCATTTCCCCTCAATCTATCCTCCAAATGAATGCCAGGATGAATCTTTCTGAAGCATAAATCTCACATTAATTTTGTGTTTAAAACCCTTCACTGGTTTTTGTATAATTTTCAGGATAAA
This sequence comes from Rhinopithecus roxellana, assembly GCF_007565055.1. NCBI lineage: Eukaryota > Metazoa > Chordata > Mammalia > Primates > Cercopithecidae > Rhinopithecus > Rhinopithecus roxellana. The sequence continues at coordinate 54,481,057 of NC_044563.1, read as the reverse complement.
GTCAAAACACTTATGCATGACTAATAAAACACTCCCTAATCTGGTTCTTTTTATCACTTTGCCAAATCTCCAGCAGGGCACTCTCTACTTCATCCCCTTATTCCTGCTATCCTGAGCCAACAGGAGTTTCCCAAACATTCCATGACATTTTATGGCTTGCTGTCTTGGACATAAAACTTCTATGCTTATAATACCTTTTTCTTATCCTGCTTTTAGTCCCACACTTGTTGATTCCAAATATTTATTCTTCAAATTTCAGATCAAGCTTTACTTTTACTTTAAGCTAACTTTCCTCTGTACCCTAATTTATCTTTCCCTGTATTTTAGTAGCAGTTACGCAGAATGACTTTTTTTGTGGTTTATATGCTTGTTTCCTCTTCTAATAATCTGAAAGGAGAAACTCTGCAGTATTGTTTCAGTTCCAACTCTGCATAGAAGCCTTTCTTGATCTTCTATACTGGATTACTTGTCCCAAGTCCAACTCCTATGAGTCATGAGAGGATAATATCTAATTACTTATTTATTTTTCACATAGGACTGGAAACCCCTCATGGACCTGGCAGAAGGTGGCAGAGGTACAGAGAAAGCTCTTGACAAATCAAAGTTTAATTGTAGTCAGTAAAATTTAAATATAATTTTGAATGTTAAACAACCATAAATCTATTTTCTGTTCTAAATTTTAAAAACGGGCCAAAATTAGTATTCTCGAATTTGCTTTAAATATCCTGAAAATAAACAGAGCTAGTCTATGGACATGAAGAAGAAAACCCTCATTACAGCACGGGCAAGCCTCTCTGCTAGTCCAGTCCTGTTCCTGCTGGTATCTAGGGATTGGGGTCTAATGGGAGACCACACACCCATCACTGATCTTGAATTCGTCCTCGCTCTCTTCTTCATCCAGGTTGCTATCACTATCCAGATCGTTTAACCGCCGGCGTTTCTTCCTTCGAGCAGCAGCTGCCCTCTGGGGTCGTTTATTTTCTTTTCTTTCTTCATCCAAAATAGTAGAGATGTCTTTCCCACGATGACCTGTGATGGTGGAGATATCTTTTCCTCGGCCAACTCCTGAGTTTGGAGGAGGGAAGTTCAGGGGGAGAAAAATATGTGTTTATTAAAAGCTTCCCTTTAATTTCTAGAGACAGTCCTTATTCATGCTTAGCAGCTCTTCATTTCTTTATTTTCTTCCTACAAATATGCAGTTTTCTCATGACTTCAGCTGACAGAGGTCTCAGAGTTTTAGCATTCGTTTATCCTACTGAATAGAAGTTTACTATGTAGGGAACCTCTTGTTTTTTAAATTTTTATGTAATTCACACACCATAATATTCACCCTCTTAAAGTGTGCGATTCAGAGGTTTTCAGTATAGTCACAAAGCTGTGCCACCATCACCACTAACTAACTCCAGAACATTTTCATCACCCAAAAAAGAAACCTCATACCTATGAGCAGTCACTCAAGAATCTCTTCTTGAAAGCTGTCTTTTGGACAAGGCTTTAGAAAGAGGCCAATAGAGTTTTTAAAAACAGTGTTTGCAGGACAGAAAAAGCGAGATTTCAGCAGCAAAGATGTAAACAAGACAAACATTTCTGGAAAAGCCTTAAACGACCTACTAATCAATCTTTTCCAGAGTTTTCATAATAACTAAGTAGAAACCAGAATGTTCCATATTGGAGCATTGGCTAATAGTGCTTTAATTAAATTACCTTCTAGTTCTTCTATTTTAATGCCACTTACTGAAGACTATGAAACTAAGAAACCAATTTTTAATAGGTTAACTTAAATTTTGGTTTAAATTATTTTGGTTCTGATTATCCATAATTGTTGAGACTTTGTAGTCTCAAAGACAACACAAAAGTTTCCTCAGTTTTCTATATGGAATTAGAAGTAAATTTTTTTTTTTTTTTTTTTTTTTTGAGGCAGAGTCTCACTCTGTCGCCGGGGCTGGAGTGCAGTGGCCGGATCTCAGCTCACTGCAAGCTCCGCCTCCCGGGTTGACGCCATTCTCCTGCCTCAGCCTCCCGAGTAGCTGGGACTACAGGCGCCCGCCACTTCGCCCGGCTAGTTTTTTTGTATTTTTAGTAGAGACGGGGTTTCACCGTGTTAGCCAGGATGGTCTCGATCTCCTGACCTCGTGATCCGCCCGTCTCGGCCTCCCAAAGTGCTGGGATTACAGGCTTGAGCCACCGCGCCCGGCCAGAAGTAAATTTTTTAACCTATGTAGGAACATCAATGTTATATATCAGGTTGTAAAACAAAACTGCTTTAAAAGTAATTAGTAAGATCTGAGTCTATACACTGACATTGTGTCCACAAATTACTCTAAATCTGAGACAACTGACATCAGTACTAATCATAATACACACTGGGAAAGAGAATAAAAAAATATGCTCACTGTCCTAATTTGGCACCTGAATGAACTTCTTGGCAGAGTTCTATGAAGAAGAGAGAATGACAAACACATACCTCCTCCATCAGCCTCTTTGATATCATCTTCAATAGCTTCATCAATTGCTTCATCAAACTCATCAAATCTAAAATATATACAATGATCACATTATAGCCTGTCCTGGTTTTTTTTTTTGTTGTTGTTTAATTATTTTTATTTATTTATTTATTTTTGAGATTCAGTCTTGCTCTGTCACCAGGCTGGAGTGCAGTGGCACTATCTCGGTTCATTGCAACCTCTGCCTCCCGAGTACCTGGGACTACAGGCATGCGCCACCACACCTAGCTAATTTTTGCACTTTTAGTAGAGATGGGTTTTCACCATTTGGCCAGAATGGTCTCCATCTCTTGACTTCGTGATCCGCCCGCCTCGGCCTCTCAAAGTGCTGGGATTACAGGCGTGAGCCACCACACCCAGCGGCCTTTTATTTTTAAAGATTACCTTTAGCAGATGTCTGTTACTGTCTGATTGTTTATGTCCCCTCAAAATTCACATGTTGAAATAATAAATCTCAAGGTGACGGTATTAGGAGGTGGGGTCTTTGGCAGAGCCCTCATGTATAAGATTAGTGCCCATATAAAAGAAGCCAGAGAGAGACCCTTTGTTTCTTCCACCATATGGGGTTACAGTGAGAAGATGCCCATCTACGAAGGAGAAGGCCTTTACTAGGCATTAGGTCTACCCTAAAGAGTCCCTTCATCCCTTCTGTGATTAAGAACACCCTAGAAAGTGCCATCTATGAACCAGAAAGCAGGCCCTCCCAGACACTATACCTGCCAGTGCCTTGACCTTGGACTCCCTAGCTTCTAGAACCGTGAGATATAAATTTCTGTTGATTATAGGTTATCCAGTTCAAGGTTATTTTGTGATAGCAGTCAAATTGGACTGAGGCAATGTCAGCAAAAATTTTTATAAAGGGCCAGATGGTAAATATTTTAGGCTTTTCAGACAATGCAGTCTCTGTTGTAACTACTCAACTCTGCTACTGTAGTGCAAAGTAGCTACAGACAACATGTAAGTAAATGATACAGATGTGTTTCAATAAAACTTTATGAGCATTAAAATTTGAATTATAGGTAATTTCCATATAATTTTCACAGGATATTATTTTTCTTTTGATCCTTTTTTTCAAGCATTTATAAAAACCACTTTGAGGTCACGTTGTACAAAAACTAGAAGTGAGCTGAACTGGGCCCACAGGCCATAATTTGCCAGCTCCTAATTATACAAATCACATGGCAAAGTAAGTAAAATTACAGTTCCATAAATACTATTAAGTCCTAATAATATGTCTGGGCACAGTGGTTTACATCTGTAATCTCAGCATTTTGGGAGGCCAAGGCAGGTAGATCACTTGAGCCCAGGAGTTCAAGACCAGCCTGGGCAACATGGTGAACCCCTGTCTCTATAAATAATACAAAAAATTAGCTGGGTGTGTGGTGTGTGCCTGTAGTTCCAGCTACTTGGGGGGCTGAGACAAGAGGATTGCTTGAGCCTAAGAGGCAGGGGATGCAGTAAGCCGAGACTGTACCATTGCACTCCAGCCTGGGGGACAGAGTGAGATCCTGTCTCAAAAAAAAAAAAAAGTCCCAATAATAGGGCTATGTTATTACTGCTATTGAAAATTATATTATTACTAAAATTCATACATGAAAGGTTAAAATTTTAGAACTAGGTAAAAGTACTTCTTGAAGCTGTTTACCTTGACTTAAAGAAAAGGATCAAGACTAAAGGATTCCTAAGATTTCTTCACATATAAAATGCCTTTTACTTCAGGGCTCAGCCAAATCTCAAAACAAGTTATGAAGTAACTTGTGTAAAACTATGCTAAAAATGGTAATTACTAGCCATGTGTGGCTATTTATATTTAAATTCATTAAAATTTAAAATTCTGTTCCTCACTAGATATAATTCAAGTATTTAATAGTCACATATGGCTATGGTCACTGTATCAGACATCAAAGAAATAGAACACTTCCATCACCAAAGTATATTATATTGAAGAGGGTGGGATTACGAGCACACAATGGATTAACAGCAGCATCAAAACTAAAAGCTGGGGCTGGGTGCAGTGGCTCAGCACTCTTGGTAGGCTGAGGCAGGAGTATAACTTGAGCCCAGGAGGTTGAGACTAGTCTGGGCTATATGGTGAGACCCTGTTATCTACAAAAATTAAAAATTAAAAACATTAGCCAGGTATGGTGATGTGTGCCTGTAGTCCTAGCACTTTGGGAAGCTGAGGCAATAGGACTGCTTGTGCATAGGAGTTCCAGGCTGCAGTGAGCTGTGATCATGCCACTGCACTCCAGTCTGTGTGACAGAGTGAAACCCTGTCTCAAAAAAAGAAAAAAAGACTAAAAGCTGGAGGCTGGGAGTGGTTGTATACACCCATAGTCCCAACTACTTGGGAGGTCGAGACAGTAGGATGGCTTGAGTCCATAGTCCCAACTACTTGGGTGTCTGAGGCAGTTGGATGGCTTGAGCCCAGGAGTTGGGAGTCTAGTCTAGGAAACAAAACAAGACTCCATCTCTAAAAACTAAATATCTGGCCTTCATAGTTAGAATATATAATTTCAAAGGACTCATAAATTTCAGATGGAGAGCTCTTCTTTTACAATGTAATTTTTACTGGCTGCATAGTATCTCATCTTACACATGTACCATATTTAGTCAAAACAGTTTATTTCCAATTTTTCACAACTGCAATATTTTGAGAATAAAGGTAGCTGTAGTGCGGATTTTTCCTAAGTTCTGGGAAAGTAAAACTCAGCACCTACTCACTAGGGTGAATTTTCATTAGGGTAGAATAGCAGATACAGATAAAGCCAGATGCCAGATGCAAAGTTAACTGAAAACAGCGTTTGTCCTGAGGACAGGGTGCAGCTGTAAGGTGGCATAATAACCTATTTCTTTGAGTGACTACTTTCTTACTGAGAAATTTGTTTGCTAAAATCAAAGACCACCAGAACTTCAGGCATCTGAAACTATTTCAGAAAGAATGAAACATTCCACTCTTGCCTTAATGATAATCTAAGTAATTTTTAATGCAACTAAACAGTCTTGATTTATATCCCAGATGCAGATAAAAGATAATCAGATAAAAGATTTCTGAACACAACACTCCATGTATCTATATTCCCTTGGTCTTGGTTGTCTCATCTGTGATGGTGGATTAACACAGATTATCCCTTTAAGCTCTAAAATTATATACGAGTAAAATAGGAATTTAGGGTAAACTATGTTTTTTCATATAAAATGTATTATGTAATGCATTTATTTTATACTCTACCTAGTTCCAAAATGACTGACATATTACAAAACAACTCAAACATGATATGTATTTCATTCATACATGCTTATGTGCAATTTCCTTCCTTCCCTCCTTCCTTCTCTTCCTTTCCTTCCCTCCTCCCCGCCACCCTCTCTCTTACAGAGTCTATGATGCCCAGGATGGTCTTGAACTTCTGGACTGAAACGATCCTCCTGCCTCAGTCTCCCAAAGTACTGGGATTTCAAGTGTAAGCCACCATCCCCAGCTAATTTATGTGTAATTTCATTTGTGAGAAACACTAGGTGAACGCAGAAAACTGCATCTAGCTGAACTGAGTTGCACAGCAATCTACAAAACACACATACCCAAGACATCTACCAGTAACATCAGTTCACTATGTGTTATAAACTATAGCCTTTTGCATGTGATGTTATACTTTTCTGATTTCAGATAAACCTCCTTCTGCCACCAAACCATAATTTACAAACTGCAATTCTCTGCTTCCACAGACAAGCTTCAGGTCTTTTCTCAGTATAAAATGCCATAGTTAATGTAGTATTTATGTATTTCTTACTTATTTAACATATGTCAAATGGTGCTCCCATTTTTAGTATATTCCTATCTTTTTTAATGCATTGCCACCAATGAAGTCTTTAATGTATGTCTCTAACCCCATATTTTCCATAATCCCTATGGTTTTTCCTGTATAATTTTGCACAGCATGGTGATTTTTAAAAATACATGTTATGTTGCAGCAGAACTGACTTTACATTTGCACTTTCCATCTGTCAGCTTTGACTTCATACATATAGAAGAATACTTTTTATTTTTTGAAGTGTGTTTTTAAAGACTAGGATGGGCACTATTCCCGTGTACATGAGATTTTACCCTAACTGATTCTACCATATTTTTATAAAGTTTTAACACTAACAATAGAGGCAAATTCCTCCATGATTACTGATGCAAGTTTATAAATAAGAAGCAAGTTCAAAGTTAAGAGTTTTATAAAATCCACTGTTTTCCTTTTCCATTTCCAGTTATTCAAGTTAAAAAAACTGCTTTGGTGTTATCCCAGATTTTAGAAGCTGTAGGCCGAAAAATTATCTAAAATAACTAAAATATAATTTATTTATTATTTGAATGAGACAGCATGATTTAGTGGAAAGAACACTAGACTGGAAGATGGGGTTTTAGAAGATAAGGTTTCTAGGATTAGCTACTAACAATGACCATGGAAAAATCTCCTTTTCTGGTGTCTCTGGTGTTAAAAGGTAAACCAGGTAATATTTACTGATTCTTTCACTAGGTACTAACGAAGCATTAACTATCTGTCAGCACTATGCTAGGTATAGGGGACACAAGTCCATGTAAAAGAGACATGGTCCTTATCTTCATACTAACAATCTAGTGATGATTAAAAATGTTAGTAAGTCATCACAACCACACTCATTACAATTATAAGTGCTTTCAGGGAAAAGAACTGGTTGCTATGAAGGCATATAATGGGGGGATTTCATATAGAGGAGGTTAACAAGCTAAAACTGAAAAGGAAATTGCAGGTAAACAGTATGTACAAAGGGACTAAAAGGAGATGCAGCAAATGCAGAGAGTGTAAGGGAGAATGTGGTAAGACAGAGTTGGAGAGGGAAGTAGAGATGAGACTATGCAGTGACTTACTGGCCTTGTTAAAAGTATCAATGCTTGGCCAGGTGTCGTGGCTCACACCTGTAATCCCAGCACTTTGGGAGGCTGAAGCAGGCGGATTACAAGGTCAAAAGATTGAGACCATCCTGGCCAACATGGTGAAACCTCATCTCTACTAACAATACAAAAATTAGCTGGGCATGGTGGCGGGCGCCTGTAGTCCCAGCTACTTGCGAGGCTGAGGCACGAGAATTGCTTGAACCCGAGAGGTGGAGGTTGCAGTGAGCGGAGATGGCGCCACTGTACTCCAGCCTGGTGGCAGAGCAAGACTCCATCTCGGAAAAAAAAAAAAAAAGGAACAATCCTTATCCCAAGAGCTATGGAAATCTGACAAACTATATTAAAGCAAAAAGAGGATGACATGAACAGATTTACATTTGGAAAAGATTACTCTGCTCTAAAATTCTATGACTAGGCCGGGTGTGGTAGCTCATGGCTATAATCTCAGCACTTTGGGAGGCTGAGGAGGGTAAATTACCTGAGGTCAGGCGTTCGAGATCAGCCTGGCAAACATGGTGAAACCTGTCTCCACCAAAAATACAAAAGAAATTACCCAGGTGTGGTGTTGGGCACCTGTAATCCCAGCTACTTGGGAGGCTGAGGCAGGGGAATCACTTGAACCCGGGAGGTGGAGGTTGCAGTGAGCTGAGATTGTGCCACTGCACTTCAGCCTGGGCGATAAGAGTGAGACTCAGTCTCAAAAAAAAAAAAAAGAAAGAAAAAAAATTCTATGACTAAAGATGGAAGGCAGGAAATATATATATACAACTGCTAATAATCAGCATGATAGGAAAAGCATATACTTCTGGATCATGCTGTGTACTTGCAAAATAAATCCTCTTTCACTGTAGACATTTCCACACATTTCATACCTGTAACTTATACATTTCCTTGTTCTTGTTGACCTCCTTTCAAGCAAGTTTGCTTTGGATTTTTTTGAATCTTTTTTCTTTTCTTCTTGATCTTCAGAAAAGTCTGGCTCCTTAAAAAATATGATAATAAGCATCGAGGTTATTCCTTATGACAGAACAAAGTTCCTTGGGATAAACAGTTTTGTAATCTCCATCTAGGTAGCACATGTGAAAGGTCTGAAAAAGTTCGAGATGATTCCCTCTAGAAGTGAATAAACATGGCAACACTGAGTATACAGATTAAAAAGAATGCTGGTGATTAAAGGATGAAATCCTTCTGTATTAAAATTCTTATGCTTTTGTGAGTTTACAACCAGTACTTGTTTTAAAACAGTCATGATGAATTTTTTCCACTGATATATCTTTTAACAAATAATTAAACTTGCAACAGAAGATGTTCAACAGGTATGCTGCATGAATGAAAGATTTAGAAGAAAGGGGTTGCTACTCAAGGAAATAACTTGACAGGCCATTTAAGCTTGTGATTTAATTAAGCCGGAATGAAATTACTTTTACACATTTTTACAAATTACAAAAATTTACAAACTATGTAAATTACAAAACCACATTATATGCACTTTCACTCATGATATATACACCTTAGTTATAAATTAGACTAACAAATGCAAAACAAAGGTAATCCTTCAAAAAACCCAAACTGTGATGAACAATACAAACTGAAGTTTTCAACAATCCCCAAAGTAAAAATTAAAAATCAAATCTCTCCTAACTATTCTTTAGTCATTTTACATAAACAGCATGCAAAACAAGCTAACAACACATTATAAAGTTCAGGGTAAAAACAGGAAACATACTCCAAAGGTAAAAGCTCTAAGTTTAGTTTAGATGTGATATCACATTTTGGAGTTACCTGCATATATAAAATTTCAATCATGAGGGATTAGGGGTGATTTCTCAAAGGTCTTAAATTTCCATTTTTAATACTGGTATAGCATAGATTTAAAACCACCGTCCAGGCGCAGTGGCTCACACCTATAATCCCAGCACTTTGGGAGACCGAGACGGGGGGATCACCTGACGTCAGGAGTTCGAGACCAGCCTGGCCAACATGGTGAAATCCTGTCTCTACTAAAAATACAAAAATTAGCCAGGTGTGGTGGCAGACACCTGTAATCCCAGCTACTCAGGAGGCTGAGGCAGGAGAATTGCTTGAACCCAGGAGGCAGACACTGCAGTGAGCAGAGATTACGTGCCATTGCACTCCAGTCTGGATGACAAGAATGAAACTCCTTCTCAAAATAAATAAATAAATAAAACCACTAACATTACATAAGGTGGGTAAAATTTTAGAGCATTATGACAATCTCCCATTTAAAAATATTACAAATCAGAAACTTACTTGTGGAGGAATGATGTTTTCAATACTGATACCGACATACACCAAGCGTTCTTTTCTTTAGGTGAAAAACAAACAAAATACATGAGATTTGCTGAAAATAAAATTGTTACATAAACATCATGAATACACACAATGTTAAACTTACAATTTCATGTTAATAGCAGAGGGTAAGTCACAGAAATGTTAGCTATTATTTACTTATTTATTTAGAGATAAGGTCTCACTCTCTTGCCCAGGCTGGAGTGCGGTGGTGCAATCTCAGCTCACTGCAACCTCCACTTCCCAGGTTCAAGTGATTCTCCTGCCTCAGCCTCCCAAGTAGCTGGGATTACAGGTGAGCGCCACCACAACCGGATAATTTTTGTATTTTTAGTAGAGATGGGGTTTTGCCATGTTGGCCAGGCTGGTCTCAAAATTCCTGGTCTCAAATTCCACCCACCTTGGCCTCTCAAAGTGCTGGGCTTATACGCGTGACCACTGCTCCTGGCCCATGTTAGCTATTAAGTATAAAACTTTAATATAGTATTAGTATGTGTGGGGAGCTCAACATTTCCTAGGGTTAAGATAACAATATAACAATATCTTTCAGAAATGACTTACATTGGTCAAATAAAACCTATAACTGAAATAAGACAAGCAACTTCATAAAGAGTTATACTATGACGAGTTGATACGATTAGATGGAAAGCCACCTTGGATTAGACAAATTAGATCTTTGTGATGCTGGAGAAAGTTTTTAGTAATATTTTGGGTGTATGTATTAACATTTATAATCTCATGGTAATAAATACTGCTATAAAAATTATGTAAACAAAACCTTATCAAGGTCCCAGTGAATGACACTGAGACCATTCATTCCTTCCTGTTGAAAGAGAAAAAAGCAATGCAGACATATAGCTCTGCTCTAGAAGGCCATAACTGAAGATGACTATAGCCAGGAAATGAAGACTTGAGCCAATGACATCTCCATAGTTTCATTTCCAAGAAACAAACCTTTGCTGATTTAAATTAAATTATATATAAAAAAAACAGCAGGATGGCTGGGTGTGGTGGCTCATGCCTGTAATCCGAGGCACAAGGTCCCTTGACACTAGGAATTCAAGACCAGCTGGGCAACATAGTGAGACGCCTGTTTCTATAAAAATTAAAAAAATAAAAATTGGCCAGGTATGGTGGCACACACCTATTGTCCCAGTTACTCAGAAGGCTGAGATGGGAAGATTACTTGAACTCAGGAGTTTGAGGTTGCAGTGAGTTTTGATCATGCCACTGTACTCTAGCCTGGGTATCAAGAGTGAGACCCTGTCTCTTATTTAAAAAAAAAAAAAAAAAAAAAACGCAGGTGTTTTCCCTGGTTCTCCCAAAGTTAATCCAATTCAAGGACAGCTGAGCTCTGACATGCCTCTGTATGTTAAATTGAACTGAACTGAAATAGTAACCATTCTGTCTCCCTCTGCTTGTAACGTTCCTTATATAAGGATATTAACGTATCCAGCTGGCTAGGTCTTTTAGAGTGCAGCCTTTAGTGCCCTTCTAACAAGAATATTCATGGTCTTTTTAGAGATAGATTGTGATGCTATTAAAACCAGTATGTTTAAAAATCATTCAGTGGACTTCCAAAACATCACAGAGCATCACACCATCAGATCTGTAGACAGTTGCTGGTCAGCCACTAAATACTCACTGAAATTTACATCCATCCCTCTTTTCCACAAGACTGTAGAGACCTCTAAGGTAAAGACCACATTATATACTTCCTCATTCGATTACACTCATTGGCATAAAGTAGGTACCCAATACATGTTGCCTAAATGTTGAATGAATGCATAAACAAGGGTTGCTTAGGGAGCAAATAGGGAGTAAAATGCTCTTGTATTATGACACAGGGAGTAAGTATGGCTCTAAGCTGCTAGGATGAATGCTAAATAAGTTATTTCACAGATTTTTTAGAAGTGAATATAAGTGCTTACTTTAGAAAACTGAATGACGATGGCTAGAATTTACAGCTAGTATTTATTTTAGAAACACATATTTTGCTGTTTAGAGCTCCTAAGATTCATATATACATGTGTGTATACATGCACACACACACACATACATGTATTCTAGGAACTATAAACAGCAACAGCTTTGTTAACCAGATTATTAGGGAGAATCAGCAAACACCAACAACAATTGGTTAACTGGCTCTGTGCCAGACTGGTCTTCCTGTAATAGTAACTTTCCTCTCCTTTTTATACACAATCTGAGAACTTAGTATGTGATATAAAGTCATAATTACAGACGTCCTCTTAAAGGATGACATTTAAAGCTGGGTGTGGTAGCTCACGCCTGTAAACCCATAGTTTTGGGAGGCCAAGGTGGGCAGATCACTTGAGGCTAGGCATTCGAGACCAACCTGGCCAACATGGCAAAACCCTATCTGTACTAAAAAATACAAAAATTAGTCAGGCGTGTGGTGTGTGCCTGTGGTCCAAGCTACTCAGGAGGCTGAGGTGGGAGGATCGCTTGAAGGTGGGAGGCAGAGGTTGCAGTGATAGCACCACTGCACTCTAGCCTGGATGACAAAGCGAGGCTCTGTCTCCAAAAAATAAAAAAGATGCCATTTAAATAAAGAGGATTACCTAGAGTAGGAGAGAAAATAAAGGAACTAGTAAATTGGAGACAGTAATATAAACAAATATTGTGGCATACTTTAAAACATAAATTTCTAAAAATCAAAATATTTCATAATTGCAGTGGCATATCCGATAGTATATGAGGCTGTTTTCAAAATTTTTCACCAGGCTTTTATACATATAAATGGTATATGCATCAAAGGGCTCCAAAGAATAAGCAGATAAGACATTCTTAGTGGTTTACATTCTTGGCTTTTAGAAAGAATACATTCTCAGCTGGGAGTAGTGGCTCATGACTGTAATCCCAGCACTTCGCGAGGCCAAAGGAGGTGGATCACTTGAGGTCAGGAGTTCAAGACCAGCCTGGCCAACATGGTGAAATCCCCGTCTCTACTAAAAATACAAAAATTAGCCGGGCATTGTGGTGTGTGCCTGCAATCCCAGCTACTCGGGAGGCTGAGGCAGGAGAATCACTTGAGGCCATGAGGCGGAGGCTGCAGTGAGCTGAGACTTCACCACTGCACCTGAACTCCAGCCTGAGTGACAAAGTGAGACTCCGTCTCAAAATAAAACAAAACAAAACTCTCTTCCTTAGTGGGTGAGCCTATTAGCTATCTACATTTTTGAGACAAGTCAGCTTCAGGACATGGGAAAACCACTAATTTCTGAAAAGGATAAGCAGATTTGAGCAAGATGGAGGCAATGGAAAAATCTAGTTTTTATTTGTGATTTAATTTAAATATTTTTAGTTATAGCTTTTGCAGTGTCAAAAATAAAAACAAGAGAAACAGCACATCAAAATAATCCTAGTAATTTCATACAGGATCATTCTTTATTTTTAAAAATGTTCTTGGAAGATATTCCAAATATCTGAAACACAGGCAGTTTATGGAAATAACCCAGGGTTTAGCTGGGTGTGGTGATGGGCACCTGTAGTCCCTGCTACTTGGGAGGTTGGGGCAGGAGCATCCCTTGAGCCCAGGAGTTCCAAGACCAGCCTGGGCAACATAGTGAGACCCTGTGTTCAAAAAAAAAGAAAGAAAGAAATAACCTAGCATTTCTCAATTCAAAGTACTTTTATGTCCTAGTCAGTTTGAGAGATTAACTTGCCTTTAAACTAAGTAGCATCCATTACGAGCCAGAGTGCTCAAACTGGGTAGTAAAAAAAACAAAACCTTTAGGTTCTGGAGGCCGAATCCATTATTCTGGTTCACCTTTGCACAAGGTAAAGTGAGAGGATCATGGGACAAGCTGATTGCCTTAAGGCAAGCTAAATTTGGAGGGCAAGACTATGAGTCAGGGGATATACGGTAAAGAAGTAGCAAATGAAGGTAAAATCAGGAGATAATACTTAGATTTCCTCAATCATACTAGTGTATAAATGGGCATCAAGTCCTACAGATTAATCCTCTGAAAATTCTCCCTAACAACTTCACCTTATTATCACAATGCCTGGCCTGATTCAGGCCTCTTAGGTTTGCTATTCCAACAGTCCCAACTCTAATTCATTCTTCTGTTACCAGAGCATTTTTTTCTGAAATAAACATATACTTACCTATGTCTCCTTTGATGGCCGCCCCACTTACTATAGAGAGTAAGTCAAATTCCCCAGCCTGGAGAGCTATTCGCAATTTGGCCTTACTCAGCTTTTACAAAAATCTATCTACTACCACTCATCTACTATCACTTTTACACTTCGCCTTTGTTCATGTTTGTGCTCTTTGTCTGAAATACGTTCATCGGTATAACCTGAACAATGCCTCTCCTGAGAACCCCAAATCCTACGGGAACTAAAATGCTTCTCCACCATGTTCTTGTATTGCTTTTAATATACCTCCACTTTTCTACTTTATTGTATCATTGGTTCATATGTCTGTATTCTCTAATAGAAGGTGAGTTCCATGTAAACAAGAGCTTTGTTTTTGATCTTTCCTCTTCAGTTTGGTACATAGTAGGTGAAAATGAATGTTTAGAAATAGATTAATTAAAGAAGGTACAAATAAATATAAACTATTGTCCTGATTATGTCCCCTTTTAAAGATTAGGCTCAAGTTCAGTCTTAAGAACTTCATCTAAGAACCCTTCTCCAGGCTGGGCAGGGTGGTTCACACCTGTAAACCCAGCTCTTTGGGAGGCCGAGGCGGGTGGACCACAAGGTCAGGAGTTGGAGACTAGCCTGGCCCAAATGGTGAAACCCTATCTCTACTAAAAATACAAAAATTAGCGAGGTGTGGTGGTGGGCACCTGTAGTCCCAGCTACTCAGGAGGCTGAGGCAAAAGAATCACTTGAACCCAGGAGGAGTGAGGTTGCCGGGAGCCGAGATTGTGCCACTGCACTCCAGTCTGGGTGACAGAGCGAGACTCTGTCTCAAAAACAAACAAAACAAAACAAAAAAAGCCTTCTCCAATTGCTTTAGACCACCATCGCAATGCTATATTGAGAAGAGGGCATCTCTTATAGTTAGTAGGACACAATTCAGCATTTAATACTCTTTATTTCACCAATGTTAGCTGTCCACCCAAGGAGATGACAGGGATAACTAAATTATAGATCAGTTCTTATAGTTTTCTTGTATTCTCTACAATACTTAGTTATGGACACACCCTCCACAATACTTGGGCCAATATTTATTCAGAGAAGGTTCTGACAAATACTTCATTCATTTATTTATTTATTTTGAGACAGAGTCTCACCCTTGCCCAGGTTGCAGTACAGTGGCATTCACTGCAACGATTCTCCTGCCTCAGCCTCCGAGTAGTTGGGACCACAGGTGTGCGCCACCACGCCCAGCTAACTTTTGTATTTTTAGGAGGGACAGGGTTTCACCATGTTGGCCGGGCTGACCTCAGGTGATCCGCCTGCCTCGGCCTCTCAAAGTGCTGGGATTACAGGCGGGAGTGCTGGGATTACAGGCGGGAGCCACCATGCCCAGCTAGTTCTCATAAATACTTCAGATCAAAAGTTGGCAAACATTTCCTGTAAAAGGAAAGATAATAAGCATGCAAGCGTGGCAGGTCATAAGGTCTCTGTTGCAACTACTCAATGCTGCTGTCGTAGGGCAAAAGCAGCCACAGACAATATATAAACAAATGAGCAAGGTTGTGTTCAATAAAACTTTATTCACAGACAATAAAATTTGAGTATCATATGATTTTCATGTGTCATGGAATATGATTCTAGCTTTTCCCCCCCAATCACTTAAAAACATAAAAAACATTCTCAGTCAGCAGGCAGTATAAAAACAAAAGCAGGCTGGATTTGGCCCACAGGCCACAGTATGCCAATCCTTGTTTTAGATGGATCCATTTATCCATACAGTGAAACAATTCTGCTCTCATATTCCCAAACAAAACATTAACACACATATAAAAATACCTTCGTTCGGCACGCTCTTTCTTCTTTAAGGCAACATCCAAATCCTGCAACTGTTCCTCTAATTTTTCACAGAGCAGTTTCTGAAGAAGCAAAATAGATAAGGGTCATTTTAAACAACTTTTAGCAATCATTTATTACATACATGTTAACTTCATGGGTAGTGTGCTCTGAGAGCTGGAAAGGGACCACACAGTAAGTGAACAATGAAGCTTTTCTTGTGTTTAATCAAATAAAAGGTGCCTCAGCATCCTTTGAACAGAAGATGAGCACAGTACCTTTGAAATAAAGCACACGTTAAAGAAACATACAGCTTTGCCAAAAGAAACGCATTCTGTATCTATCCTACTGGCAATCATCAATGTTTAAAATAGCATTTGGTTCGATTTGTGTATGCAACAGTGATTATACTTTTTAAAAAAGATTCAAAGATGTTTTAAAGGGAGAAGGTTATATGTACGATAAAACATAATGATGCCAAAAACTATTTTTTTAAAAAAGAGACTGGGCTGGTGTGAGTGCAGTGGTATTTACAACTAATTGATCACAACCAGTTACAGATTTTTTTGTTCTTTCTCCAATCCTATTACTTCACTTGACTATCCTTAAAAAAAAAGAGAGACTAGAAAAAAATATACAAACAATGCTACACAGTTACTGAGTCAAAACAGAGCTGAAAAATGTAATTGATAATAAAATTGTGCTAAGCCACAGAAGTCCATTTCACAGAAAAATGCATAAAGCTCATTATTTTAATTTAATTTAATTTAATTTAATTTTTTGAGACAGATCTCACTCTGTCACCCAGGCTGGACTACAGTGGTACAATCTTGGCTTACTGAAACCTCTGTCTCCCATGTTCAAGTGATTCTGGTACCTCAGCCTTCTAAGTAGTGGGGATTACAGGAGTGTGCCACCATGCCTGTCCAATTTTTGTACTTTTAGTAGAGATGGGATATCACCATGTTGGTCAGGATGGTCTTGAATTCCTGGCCTCAAGTGATTTGCCTGCCTTGGCCTCCCAAAGTGCTGAGATTATAGGCATGAGCCACCACGCCTGGCCAAACTTTTATCATTTTAAAAAAATAATTATTACTACTTTTAAATTTTTTAGAGATAGGGTCTTGCAATGCTGCCCAGGCTGGCCTCAAACTCATGGCCTTGAGTGATCCTCCTGCCTCGGTCTCCCAAGGAGCTGGGACTATAGCTATGTGTCACCATGCCTGGCTTAATCCATCATTTTTTTTTTTTTTTTTTTTGAGACAGAGTCTTGCTCTGTTGCCAGGCTTGAGTACAATGGCGTGATCTCGGCTCACTGCAACCTGTCTCCTGGGTTCAAGCAATTCTCCTGCCTCAGCCTCCCGAGTAGCCGGACTAAAGGCGTGCGCCACCACGCCTATATAATTTTTGTATTTTTTGTAGAGAGAGGGTTTCACCATGTTGGCCAGGATGGTCTCGATCTATTGACCTTGTATCCACCCACCTCGGCCTCCAAAAGTGCTGGGATTACAGGTGTGAGCCACTGTGTCTGGCCTAATCTATCATTTTTAAGGCAAATGAAAGTAGGTTTGTGAGAGAAAAGTAACCAATGAGCACAGTAGCACAGAAATAACCTGATTCTTCAGCTTCCAAAAGAAATTTGCCTAAGATAGAAGAGAAAGAGAATCTATGTTTCTCCTAACCCTGATAACACCATCTACAAAACTACTGACAAATACAAAGTAGGCAGAAACCAAAAAAGAGGATGAAACAAAGTGATACACGGGAAGAAACACACATCCTTCCTTCTACATATCTACACTTGGTGCTTTTTGTGCTTATAACGAATACAATAAAAAAACCGTTCAGAATTTTACAAAACTTAGAGGGCTTCTGATAATTGCTTTGGAAAAAAAACAGAAAGGAAAACCTTAAAACTATTAATAAAAGGTAGAAATCTAAACAGAGGTAAATACTATTTACACATTGCTTTGAAGGTTAAAAATATTCATTCAGTAGCTATTAAACACTTATTATTAATTTGAGTACAAACTCAAAGACTAGGAAAGCAGAAGTGGGCGGGGTCTTACATGTTGGCAAGGTGGGCAGAACCATTCTCCGTCTGGGATGATCATCAGAGGAGGGCGAAGGCAGGCAGTATGGTATCCACTATCGCAAGAGTCACACAGAAGAATCTGAAATAATCACACTGACATCAACCTATGACTAAAATTAAATGACTCTTAGGTTAAAGACATTTCAGTATTTCTGAGTACTATACTGCAAAGCATTCTTTATTTGCATAAAGCTAATAAATAAAAAAGCTCTGATGATTAGGGATCTGACATACCAATATTTATTTATGTATTTGTTTGTTTGTTTGATGCAGTCTTGCTCTGTAGCCCAGGCAGGAGTGCAGTGGCGCAATCTTGGTTCACTGCAACCTCCGTCTCCCGGGTTCAAGCCATTGTCCTGCCTCAGCCTCCTGAGTAGCTGGGACTATAGGTGCCTGCCACGACACCTGGCTAATTTTTGTATTTTTAGTAGAGACCGGGTTTCACCACGTTGGTCAGGAAGGTCTTGATCTCCTGACCTTGTGACCCACCCACCTCGGCCTCCCAAAGTGCTGGGATTACAGGCGTGGGCCCACCGTGCCCGGCCCATGCTAATGTTTTAAAAAAACCTTAAAAAAAAATTAAGCTACAAAATTTAGTTAAAAATAACAAGTCCTTTCTGACCTAGAGTTAGAAGCCTTTTTCATTCAGCATATAGCCATAAAGGCTATAACAACATATTCTTTATAACAAAGTTTTAAAGCTCAAGTATCAAAGACTACTACACAGGATTTTTAAAACACAAAAAATGTCCATTTTAAACAGCATTTCAATTACTTACCTGTAAGAAACACTCATGGTTCTTTTTACCATGTAAATTCAAATAAGGAAGAGAATGAGGTATAGAAAAAGAATACAACTACATTCAGAACCGTCATGATATAATACAAAGGTTCGTAACATCACTTAGTCTTAGAGTTGCTTTATCGGTATTTGAGTTTAAGAGGACCAAGGTCTAAAACTTAACATAGTATGCTCGAAAATGTTTAACTTAAAAGAAAACCTTTTATTTTTAAATAATTTTAGATTTACAGAAGAGTTACAAAGATGGTATAAAGTTCTCATATACCCTTCACCCAATTTTCAACACTGTTACCTCATATAACTATGGTACATTTATCAAAACTAAGAAATTAACATCAATACTATAAACTTGGCCGGGCGCGGTGGCTCAAGCCTGTAATCCCAGCACTTTGGGAGGCCGAGACGGGCGGATCACGAGGTCAGGAGATCGAGACCATCCTGGCTAACACGGTGAAACCCTGTCTCTACTAAAAATACAAAAAAAAAATTAGCCGGGCGAGGTGGCGGGCGCCTGTGGTCCCAGCTACTCGGGAGGCTGAGGCAGGAGAATGGCGTGAACCCGGGAGGCGGAGGTTGCACTGAGCTGAGATCCGGCCACTGCACTCCAGCCTGGGCGACAGAGCAAGACTCCGTCTCAAAAAAAAAAAAAAAAAAAGAAAGAAATTAACATCAATACTATAAACTAAACAACAGGCTATTCAGATTTCACAAGTTTTTCCACTAATGTCTTTTGTTGAGTTTGAATCTTGGATAGCATATTGCATTCAGTTATGTTTTGTTAGTATCCCCCAGTACATAACTGTTTCTTGGTCCTTCTTTGTTTTCCTTGACCAACAGTTTGAAGAGTACTATAGTAGTCAGATATTTTTGGTAGACTGTCCTGAAATTTGAGTTTGTTTGATGTTTACTCATGATTAGACTGGGGTTCTGGGTTTTGGAGAAGAACTCACAGAGGGGAAGTGCCCTGCTCACTGCATTGTATCAGTGGATACATGTTATCAATATGACTTACTACTGCTGGTATTAATTTTGGTCACTTGGTTAAAGTAGTATCTGTTGGTTTTATCCACTGTAAGGTCACCTTCCACACTCTATTCTCATAAGTACAGCCCGCACTCAAGGAAAAGGGGATTAAGTTTTCTATAAGTATGAGTATCAAATAATTTGTGGATATATATTAAAATCTCAATAGTAATAAATCAATAAATGACTTGGGGGAAATGCACTGAAATTATGCCAATATCTTCTGTCTCCTTAGAGTTCTGCTCACTAGTTTTAGCAATCGCTGGGATTTTGCTTGCAACCATTATTACTGTGGTGTTCTGATGGTGATTTTCTATCTCCCTTATGCCTTCTACATATGTTATTAGGAATTATTCTGTAAGGAAAATAAGTCCCTTCTTCCCCACATTTGTTTATTCCATTATTTATATCAATATGAATTAATGAATATTTATTTTAGTCTTTGGGTTACAATCCAAAGCTATCATTATTTAATTTGTTGTTGGAACTGTTCCAGCCATGGACACAATGGAAGCTCTTTCAGCTTGTCTCTTGTGTTCTTAGGACTTGCCGCCTTTCTTTCTTTCTTTTTTTTGTTTTAAAGTACTTCCTTACTTTCTGGCACTACAGGATGTTTCAGGAACATCTTGTATTTTCCATGCCAAGCCTTAGAACCAACCATTTCTTCAAGAAGCCCTAGCTCCTTTACTGGATAATGGTACTTTGAAACCAAGATCTGGATGCTCTGAAAGCTCATTGCTACTGGCAACTACTTTTCATCTCTCTCAGAGGACAGCGTTAAGATATATATGTATGTATACGTATACACATATATCTTTCTGTGCCTATATTAAAATAAACATGGAGTTCATGCTAATATCTCTAGTTCTAATCTACCATCATAGGGTTCATCATGGCTCCTATTATCTGTGCTTTCTTTATTTGCTCAACCCTAGTACAGATGAAGTTTCTGCAATCCTAACCTGTACCATAGGTGTGGGAGGAGGCACACCATTACAATGCATCACCACTTGCTCCTAATAGCCAGGGTTTGGTAGTTACATTAGTATTATACTGCCGGTATACCGTTGATTACATAGGCACATGTGGACTAACCTGGCCACCTAAATCCATTTATCACATAGTTTTATAAGACATAATCTAAATTTCAAATATCAAAATTACAGGCAAACTTTCAGAATTTATTTCTAAAGTGAAGATTGTTTCTACTCTGCAGCACAGTTAAAGTCTCACTAAATAAATACTACCATGTAAGATTTCCAAGTCTCAGATAATAATCCATTTATTTTGACTAAAACATCTGGAAAATCCCTTAAAGTTCTATATTCATTTATACGTTTATTGCTTTTCTGCTGTTAAAGCTCAATTAAGACAAGGAACATGTCTTTCTGGCTCAGCAGCATATTCTTACGATTTAACATATAATAGCTGCTTGATATTTTGACTTGACGTTTATCCTTAAGCACTTGGCATAAGAAATCTGCCATATTTGGGATCTTCGGTTTCCAATGTCATTCACAATATAATTTCTGCTCACCCCATTTTACTTCTCATTTCTTCACATCAGTTCCTTACAGCAGTCATTGATGCCTTAGGTAAAATGCACTCTTTTAGTTTAAAGGGACATTAGAAAATGGTAAGGAGAGAACATAAGTTTTGCTTTTTTTCTTGATTTAGAAGGCAGAAAAAGACTACTATCTCAAATGTCCTCTTGGCCTTTCTCTGTATAAAAATATTGATTTAACTTGCATAGACCTTGATGATCATAAAATGCTTAGAGGAATCTTCTCAGCATAATTTCAATATCTATTCTTCTCAGAGCTCATGTCATTCACTAGTTTTTACTTGAGCCCTTAAAAACTATTGGGTTATGATAAACTTCATTGATAACACATTTAGTTTCCAGATATGATATTAACAGTAAGAAAGAAAAGAGTAAGTAAACCAGAATTAACTTTAACCCAGCACATAATATGTATCAGAAACGGTGCTAGGCAACTTTATATGAGCTGTTAAAAAAACGCCCCTCAGAAGTATGTGGTGTGAGTCACACCTTACAATAAAGAAATCAAAATATAGAGAAGATAGCTCCTGATAAGTGGTATCCTGATAAGCAGGATCTGAATTCAGGATGTCTGGCCCTATGCTTTTCCCATCACATCATAACGCCTTGCAGGAAAAAAGAGCCTGGAGAACCACTCCTTAGGAATTTTCCAAACTTCAGAGGATCTCAAATGTTTCTGGTCCACACGATTCTACTCAGGTAGAAACATCTTTCTTTATATTTTCTTCTACTTAATAGCTGGAGCTTGCCTTTAAAGTAAAATATATTCAAAAGAACAGCACAGGTACATAGAATTAGGTATAACAAGGCTATTTCCTCAACAGACTCACTTATGAACTGCAAATTATATATATATTATATATATAGATATAGTATATAAAATAGATTAGATATTGATTCTCCTGATTCAGGCAGCCTTTGAAGCACGTACTTCCTGGGGAAAAAAGCTCCCTATAAATGCAGTATGATTCTTTTTGGAATATATCTGGTCTATGATTTATCTCTTATAAATTAAAAAAAATTTTTTTTTTTTTTTTTTTTTTTTTTTTTTTTTTTTTTTTTTGAGACGGAGTCTTGCTCTGCCGCCCAGGCTGGAGTGCAGTGGCCGGCTCTCAGCTCACTGCAAGCTCCGCCTCCCGGGTTGACGCCATTCTCCTGTCTCAGCCTCCCGAGTAGCTGGGACTACAGGCGCCCGCCTCGTCGCCCGGCTGGTTTTTTGTATTTTTTAGTAGAGACGGGGTTTCACCGTATTAGCCAGGATGGTCTCGATCTCCTGACCTCGTGATCCGCCCGTCTCGGCCTCCCAAAGTGCTGGGATTACAGGCTTGAGCCACCGCGCCCGGTTAAAAAAAAATTTTTATGTTAAAAAAATTTTAGTGGGTATAGAGTAGGTGTATATATTTATAGGGTACACGTGATGTTTTAATAAAGGCATCTAATGAGTAATAATCACATGGGGTTACTAGGGTATCCATCACCTCAAGCAAATTTCTTTATTTCAGAAACATTCCAATGCCGCTCTTTTGCCATTAAAAAAATTTAAAGCCCTACTACATTACTACTTGACTTACATGTTTTTATAGGAAGGCAGTAAGGCCTTCAGACCTAATTTACTTAAAGCTGGCACTTCAAAAATATCATTATAAAGTTACCTATTTATCTTACCTATTTATCTATCTAACCATCCATGAGACAGGGTCTTGCCATGCTGCCCAGGTTGCATTTGAGTTCCTGGGCTCAAATTCTCCTACCTCAGCCACCTGAGTAGCTGCAACTACTGGCATGTGGCCACCATGCCAGGCAGAAATACCATTATAAAGTAATTTAAAGAGAAAGAAGAAAAACTTTAAAAGAACAAACTAAAAATACTTGAATACATTCATCAATTTGTGAGAAGAGATTGAGCTGTATTATTATGTAGAGGAAATATCAATGTATAAGCTAGGCAGAATGAAAGTAGGATCTTGATCACTGGCCTTCCTAGAATTAGGTTGTATGAGAAACAGAAATAAAGGTTACTCTGTAGCATATAAGTTATCATTAAGAAATTCAAATCATGAAAAAACCCAGAAGAGTTAGCTGCTCTGGGCAACCTCACCATGTCTGTGATATGAGTATTGTTCATTTATATCAGGTACATACAAGCTCAGGATGGTTTGGAAGGCCACATTTTTTGCATGGTTCGTCATCATCTGCTAGGATGGCTTCTTCACTTTCCTTTTCTTCTCCCTCTTCTGAGGCTGCAGATGATTTTTCACTGTCAGACCCTTCACTTTCGTCATTGCTGGAGTATTTCCATCTGCCACGTGTCCGAGAACCAGTCCATCGAACTTTGCCTTTGGGTTTTACCTTGTATAAAATAAAAAATTGGGATAATTTGATATAAGAATGTCTTTTAAAAATCTCCTGATTCCATGTGCATTGTATAATATTCAGCCAATATACCAAAAAAAGGAGAAAATTATTATCATCTCATCATCAGATATGGCTATGGTTAAATTTTGGTATATATTTCCACTATTTTTTATAATTTTTGTTTTCTTTTTTCTTAAAATTGAACTATAATGAACATTTGGTCTTATATTTTTCCTAGTCATATTCTCCTAACATTACTATAAATGCCATTACATAACTGTTTTTATCTAATCCTCTACTAGACATTTAGGTAGTTGTTTCCCATGTTTTTCACTTTCATCAACAATGTACTGTATCTTTATAAATATTTTTACACACATCTCTGTGGTTAGGATAAATTCCTTGAAGAGGATTCTGGGTCAAAGGTCATGTACATTTTAAATACTTTATAAGAGAATGATGACTATATTCTCACATATTTTCATGTAAAAATTTAAAATCCTGTATTGGAGATAAATTTTAAATTTTAAATAAGTCAGAACTGCATTAAAAAAATCTTGACAAACTTAAAAATATATACATTCAGAGAACAAATTTACAATGTGATTAACAGCTTTTTATTGTTTAGTTTTTTACTCTTTCAGCTTGTATTTTAGTTTATTCCTACACTATAGTTCTCCAGCAAAGAACAAAATTAATTATAACAACAAAAGAGGAAACTTTAAAAAAAATCATTAAAAATTCAGTATATTTCAGGGAACACAGGATCACTTACAATGAAAAATGATCTGATTGTTTAAATAAATTAAAAAGAAAAGTAGCACTTTTGATTATAAAAATTCCCATAGACTAGCAAAAGACTTGTAAAATATTTTGCTTAAAATAACAGGGTCATAGAAAAGGGAATTCTGATGAGTAACACCAATATTAATGAGTAAAATGGGGAAAATAGGCACTGTCATACACTGGTAATAAGATGCTATATTAATGGGGCTTTTTTGGAGGGCAATGTGGAAGTAGCTATCAAAACTTAAACTACACATGTCCCTTGACCCAGCAATTCCAATTCTAGGAGTCTATTCTAAAGAAATACTCACTCATGTCCAAAAGGATCTTCAATGCAGCATTGCCTGTAATAGTGAAAAATTGGAAACAACCTAAATGTCAATCAGTAAGTGAGTGGTTAAATAAACTGAGGTATATCCACACTATGGAGTACTGTGTGGCCATTAACAAGCAAAAGTATGCTATACTGACATGAAGAATTCAGAGACATTTTAAGTAAAAAACTCACAGAAAAATGAACATATTTGATAAAATTTTTAAAAATAAGTACATATTGATGAACATCCACATAAATGTATGAAAAAGGACTGGAGGGCCGGGCGCGGTGGCTCATGACTGTAATCCCAGCACTTTGGGAGGCCAACGTGGGCGGATCACCAGTTCAAGAGATAAAGATCATCCTGGTCAACATGGTGAAATCCCACCTTTACTAAAAATACAAAAATTAGCTGGGTGTGGTGGCCCGCACCTGCAGTCCCAAATACCTGGGAGCCTGAGGCAAGAGAATCACTTGAACCAGGGAGGCAGAGGTTGCAGTGAGCTGAGATCGTGCCACTGCACGCCAGCCTGGCAACAGAGCAAGACTCTGTCTCAAAAAAAAAAAAAGGACTGGAAAGATACTATACCCCAAACTGTTAATAGTGGCAATTATCCCCAAACTGTTAATAATGGCAATGGGGAATTCTCATTCTATAATTCTACAGGTTGGATATTATTTGAATAGTTAACAAGGAGAATATATTTCTATACTACTTTTAATTTCTTAAAAAAGTTAAAAGATGACAAGAGTATAGAGTATAAGAGTATAAAGTCTGAAAAGGTATCTCAGAGGAAGAAAGACACTTTTTCAGTTGTCTTTGATGACTAAGTTTTAGACAAAACCAAAAAACCTATGAACATATAGAGACAAATATTTTTAATTAAAAATTAAAACAAGTAGAAGTTTTACCTTGCTTACTTTAGAATTTGTATCCTTCTCTGATTTTTTCAAAATTTCCTTTTTGTCAGTTTTTTGCAAAGCTGTTGACTCTTCCTCCACCTCATCTTCTCCTTCCCCTCTTTTTCTATCAGCTTTCTGATCTCTGATCTCAGCCACTTTTGCAGTGGGTCTAGATATTCTTGGAGATCTTCTTAAAGTACGACCCACATTTGTTTTCTCCTCTTCCTTTTCCGTCTTTTCTTGCTTATTTTCTGGTTCTAGAACTTTGGGGGGAGAATCAGTCTTCTTTTTCCGACTTGATATCCTGATTGTTAATTTGATGCCTTCTTTCTGCCTTTCAGAGGTTATCTCTGTATTTTCTGAGGCAGTGGCTACTTCTTCAGGAACCAACTTATATTTGAATTTGCTTTTTTGCATAGAACCCTTTGTCTCAGACGGCTCCTCTATGCCAGAGGTCTGGGCATTGTCCAGATTATCCATTTCTACCTTTGTGAACTCAGAATCCTCTTTTAGGGTTTCTAGGTCTACTTTTTTCACAGACTGACCACCAACAGTACCTCTACTCTGGCATTCTACCAATTCTTTTTCTGAAGCCAGTTTCTCACAGTGGTCAATCATATTAGATGGTGGAGAAGTTTCAGCTGCCTCAGGAGAGCCAGGCTTTTCTGACTCTAGAGTACTCTTTGGAACTTCTTCTGGTATTGGACTCAATCTTTGTGTGTCCTTATCAAGGAAAGTCTTTTTGGACTTCTCTAACTTTTCTAGACATTCTAGGATTGGTGGGCGCTTATCCTTCTTAGTTTTGGGAGACTTTTCTTCAACTTTCATGGTACACGACTCAGTTGTAGATAAAGCAGTTTTTAAAGAGAGATCTTTTGCCATCTCAGAAGACTCAAGAGAAGTTTCCATTTCTGGAGGACCGGGTTCCTCTATTTGTGCTTTTTGACTATGGATGTCTAAGACTGATATTGAACTATCTGCACCTTTCCTCAAAGGGGCTGTTTCTTTCTCAAGCTCACCTATATTCAAAATCGTTATGACAGAATTTAAGGACTCTGTTCCATTTCCCTCCATGATGATACTTCTGTCCTTAGAGGGGCTATAGCTCTCTTCCTTTGTCTCATAAAACTTTGTCTCTATTGGTTCTATCTTAAAATTTGGAGCTACCCTTTCGTCACTAACTTCTCCATTTACCAGCTGTTTCCCTTCATAACCCAAAGCGGTGATTGTAGAGATCCTTTTACAAGTCTCTTCCTCTTGTTTTATTTCATCTTTCAAAAACTCTTTTGTTGGAGTAACTGATTTACACAAAGGTCCCTTGACTGGACTGTCAAAATCATCACTCAGTTTAATTTCTCGTTTTTTTAGTGGTATCTTGGCCTGCTGGTCATTTTTAAGTTTCTCAGTTTCTTCAGTAGATTTCTCAGTAATTTCGTGAGAAAATTTAATATTGCCACCAAATTCGATCCTTTCAGGCTCCTGTGCCACTGGCCTCTCCATGCTACTTTTGGTATCTTTAGGATCTGCTCTACACTCCTTCACTTCAACCTTAATGGGTTTGACATTTTCCTTGAAGGAATCACTTTCTTCTTTGATAATCTTTTTTTCTTCATTTTCTGGCAAAGGTTTTTCTAGCTTCACTATGACTGGCAGTTTCACAAGTTCCTTTTCATCTTCTTTTTCTTTTTTCACAGTAGTCTCTTCTAGAACATTGGCTGCAGAACGGTTTTCTATATCCATAGGCTGCTCCTCACTTTTCATCTTCTCACTTTCTTTCTGTTCCTCTAAAAATCAGAAAAAGTTTAATTACATGAATAGAAACTTTCAAGGCTATAAAATGTAAGTCTTAGTATAATGTATATTTCCATTTAAAGTTTCTATTTTAAAAGAGGTAGCCTTTGTCATTGGATATTTGACAATAAAAAATAAAATCTGACAATGAAGAAAATTATAAAAATGTTGAAATACAACTTCTAGATATTAAAAAACATTTAGAAAAATTTAGGTTTCTGATTTTTACTTTTTGTTTCAGTGTTCTCAATGGATTGCAAATATTTATGCAGTTCAAATAATTTATTCAAATTCAAGAGATGGCTTAAAAACATAAAATTGAAAATGCTACATAAAACATTTCCAAAAGACCATATTTGTTTTACAAACTGACAACTGTTCTTTTTCGCAAGTCACTGAGCACTTCATTTTACTTGCACCAGGAACACGGCAGTGGGAAAATGAAAAATATAGAAAGACAAAAAGCCCGTATCCTATTACCCAGAGGCAATCACTAGTAATATTTTAGGTTACTTCCTTCTGGTCTTGTATATTTTTCACTAAGTTGGTATCATGTTGCCTCAATTTATTCGTTGAAACACTGGCACTTTCTTATGATACTAAATGCCTTTTATAAAAATTGAGTTTAATAATTATATAACAATCTTCAATGTGATCATATTACAACTTACTTTATCAAATGCCACCACTGAACATTTCAGA
This sequence comes from Rhinopithecus roxellana, assembly GCF_007565055.1. Taxonomy (NCBI): domain Eukaryota; kingdom Metazoa; phylum Chordata; class Mammalia; order Primates; family Cercopithecidae; genus Rhinopithecus; species Rhinopithecus roxellana. The sequence continues at coordinate 54,453,036 of NC_044563.1, read as the reverse complement.
AGTTAGTACTATACAAAGAAATTGTTTAGATTTATCTGTCAATTCTTCTTTATACCTTATTGGCTATATATTTTCAACTTTTATGGAGTACCTAATACTGGTGCAGATTTAAACATAACCAAAGCTATATTCAGTAAATAGCATAATCTCTGAATAGGATTATAGAGATTGCATTACAGAATATATTAACTACTAATTTTACTTACATTTTTAATCCCTTCACCTTATCCTTGCTACTGAAAAACCTAACTCTAAACAAAGTTTTACTAAGATATAAATTTTTTTCAAAAATTTTGAAATGATTCGCATCAAATTGATAAACCAGTTAGGATATATTTCATGGGAATAATGGGATGGAAAGAAGTGAGAAGATAAAGCAGGATATGTTTTTTGAAATGAAAATTTAACATTTCATTAAAAGTGAATATTTTCATTACAAACCACCGTTTCTTTTATGTCCAATGATGTTGCAAATAAAAAAGCCAAGAACCATTTAGAACCATTCAGGATCTGAGAGTTAAGCAACTGTAATCAGTATTTCTTCCTTCTTTACAAAGTCAGTGCTGTAGGGAATGCTGCTAAAATATGTCAAGAGATGACAGCAAAAAAAAAAAAAAAAAAATTAATTCAAAATATAAAATAGTTCTACTACAGTATAAATAAGGTAAGAAAAAAACAGAGATGACAGTAATTACCTAATTCGTATGTTTTCTCTTTCCCACTGATAAAACAGGTTTGATAAATTCTCATTTAATGAGATTAGCTAGTACATCAGGAAATTTAACTAAATGAACACCTTATTTAACAGTTAAAATACTGATTACTATCTTTAAAAATAACTTCAACCGCCACGTGCAATGGTTCGTGCCTTTAATCCCAGCACTTTGGGAGGCCAAATTGGGCGGATCGCTTGAGCTCCGGAGTTCGAGACCAGCCTGGGCAGCATGGTGAAACTCTTGTCTCTACAAAAAATACAAAAAGCTGGGGCATGGTGGTGTGTGCTTGTAGTTCCAGCTATTAGGTAGGCTGAGGTGGAAGGATCATTGGAGCCCAGGAGTTCAAGGTTAACCCTGACCCCTGATCATGCCACTGCATTCCAGCCTGGGTGCATTCCAGCATCGGTGACAGAGTGAGATCCTGTCTCAAAAAAAGAAACAAACAAACAAAACAAAAAAAACCTTCAACCCAATACTAAGTGTGCACTAAACACAAGTTAGTATTTTTTATCTCTATTCTGTGGTTCAGAAAGTATCTAAAGATCTCATCATGACCCTGATCCAATGTCAAGTTAAGTTTCTCAGTTTCTTCAGTAGATTTCTCTTACGTTTTCATTCGCAGGTAACTGATCTTGGTTTGAGTAACAACACAGCAAAATAAAACAAGAAATGACATTAGGTTCAAGATTCTTCTCAGGTTAACTAATTTAGCTAGTGATGCATCTTTGGGTGTGTCACAAACTCACTGATCTTTCTTCATCTATAAATAAAGCAGCTGGACTAAATAACCTCAACTATTGTTCTCCACTGGTGTTATTTTTCTTTTATTCCAAAAATGTTAAATTCTTGGGTTTTTGTGTATTTGGCTTGGTTCTTTTTTTTTTTTTTTTGAGACGAAGTTTCGCTCTTGTTGCCCAGGCTGGAGTGCAATGGTGTGATTCGGCTCACCACAACCTCTGACTCCTGGGTTCAAGCAATTTTCTTGCCTCAGCCTCCAAGTAGCTGGGATTACAGGCATGAGCCACTATGCCAGGCTAATTTTGTATATTTAGTACAGATGGGGTTTCTCCATGTTGGTCAGGCTGGTCTCGAACTCCCAACCGCAGGTGATCCGCCCACCTTGGCCTCCCAATGTGCTGGGATTACAGGCGTGAGCCGACGCCCTGGCCGGCTTGGTTCTTTTAAGAAAAAAAAATGACAACAATTAATATTCTAGCTCCTCTAAATTAAATAAATACGTTTCCAAAATAGTACAGAGAAACAAAGAACTAGGACAGAATATGAACCTTTAAGCACTATAAAAATTAGTGAAAAGGTCAGTGACACAAGGATTTTCCCAAAGTTTGTCAAAAAAAAGTTGTAAAAGAGCACATAAACGAGTTTAAGAGGCATAAAATTTGAAGTGACCAAAGGAAAAATTCACTCCAAAAACTGAAACACAGCATCACATTTCTTCACAAATGAGGTGACTCAAGAGAAGTTTTATCTACTGTGGGTTTTTAAAAGTGATTCATTCATTTACTCAATAAATATTTATTGATCACTTATTATGTGCTTTCTCCACCACCCCTAGCAGAATCACTCTGTAATGATACATTGAATATTCTATATAAGTTAACAGTAGAAGACACTACGAGTTGCCTGCCCATTATCTATTCTCCTCTTCTTTCTTACAAACAGAATGAATTTTGTTCAGGAAGGCACTTGCCTCCTCAAATACCTTAAAGCTGTGAGTCATGTGATCCAGTTATGACCAATGACATGCATGAGGAAGTCGTGGGTGAGAAAGGAGTCAGCTGACTGGTGCCTTTTGCCCTTTTCCCTTCTTTGGGTCCAGATTCTATACACAATACCTGGAGAAGGAGCTGTGATCCCAGCTACGTGGGAGGATTGCTTGAGTCCAGGAAGTCAAGGCTGTAGTGAGCTATGATTGCACTACTGCACTCCTGCTGGGGCGACAAAGCAAGACCCTGTCTCAAAAAACAAAAAACAAAAAAACAAAAAAACCCACCACACAAATAAAATGTTGGATATACAAGTGTTTTATACTATTTTTTATTTGAACTATTTCACTACAAATTAAGACTCCTGGCCAGGTGCGGTGGCTCACACCTGCAATCCCAGCACTTTGGGAGGCCAAGGTGGGTCGCACAAAGGTCAAGAGATTGAGATTATCCTGGCCAACATGACGAAACCCCGTCTCCATTAAAAATACAAAAATTAGCAGGGTGGGGTGGTGTGGGCCTGTAGTCCCAGCTACTTGGGAGGCTGAGGCAGGAGAATAGCTTAAACCTGGGAGGCGGAAGTTGCAGTGAGCTGAGATTGCCCCACTGCACTCCAGTCTGGCGACAGAGCAAGACTCTGTCTCAAAAAAAAAAAAGAAAAAGAAAAAGAAAAAAGAAAGAAAGAAAAATAAGACTCTCAAAGAGTCAGAAAAACCTTAACGCTTTTGTGTCACCTCCACCTTGGCCAGCTGTGGGACCTTTAGAAAATTACTTGAAACTTTCTAAGTCTCTTTAGACTCTAAACTCTTTAAAAAACTGAAACATAAATATCTATACCTCAAGGAGTAACTGTAAGGATTTTTTTTTCTTTTTATCTAAGGGGAATTTTTGAAAGTGGAGCATGCAAAGTACTTTTACATAGTACTTGGGAGCTATTATTAATTACTTGGCCCGTCTTTTTACCACAAACTTCAGCCACATAGGAAAATTCAGTTTCCCAAAGCTGCCATCACTTTTTTGTTTTACTCTGTTAACTCTGCCTAGTAAGCAATTGCTATTTTGTACCTTTTAAGATTCCTTACTTTCCTAATTTTTTTTTAACTTTTACTTTAGGTTCAAGGGTACGTGCACAGGTTTGTTACACAGGTAAACTGCGTGTCACCAGGGTTTGACATACAGATTATTTTGTCATCTAGGCAATAATAAACATAGTATCTGATAGGTAGTGTTTTGATCCTGACCCTCCTCCCACCCACTTTCCTAATTTGTAAAACAACTAAAATAACAGGCACAATCTGGGTTGCCAATGATTGCATACAATACTACACATAAGGCCTTCAGAAGAGTAATACCAGGCAAGCACTCAATGTTTGCCAATATTATTATATTATAGGCAAGATCTTACCTCCTTCAAGCCCAGTTAAAATATCACTCCATTTTATAATTTTATCTGATCCTTTCCCTATAAAGAAGTAACTGCTCCTTTTCTTGTGTTTGCACATTGCTTTATACAGACTTATATAATAGCACTTACTGCCCAGAATTATAATTCTTTATTTACAAATCTATGTGTCCTACCAGTCTTACGAACTACTCTGGGGCAGAATCATGGATTATTCACCTGCAGTAAGACACTCAAACATGTGCTGACTAAATTGAATAAACTCAAATGGCAACAAATTCTAGTCCAAATGCTGGCAAATAACATCAATACTTTTCATGAGGTAGCTTTTACTAACAGGAAGTCTTATGTAGACTGTAAAGCAATATTTAATTAAAAATTCTATGAAGGATATTTCACCAACTTACAAAGTGAGATTTGGGCAAGGACATGATACATTTAACAGATGCTAAGGTATACTGTATTGAAGGATTAATAAATGCATTTACTTAAAAGATCATTTAAAATATAAGCTAAAACTAAAGATCCCAAAACAAAATTAGCCATGGATGTCAACCAACAATACAATGGCTGAAATGTTCAAACTCCACTAGTAATCAAAGAAATTAAAATTCAAAAAGCAGCGAGATTTTTAATTTAACCAACCAGCAAAGTTTTTATTTAGTCATAATGTTCAAAGCTTCTAGATATGGCAAAAGGAATTATGCTCATACATTGGTAGTATTAGCATAAATTAGGTAAAACCATTCAATAACTATTCAATACATATTTACTGAGTGCTTGCTTTACACTTGGAAACCTCATTAAAGAAATTTTCAAAGACAGGGAAACTATCATGGTAGCATGTTAAATGCAAAAAGTAGAAAATAAAACTGCATTTTTCATGTAATCCTAATTCAAATAAATAAACCAATAAATCTGTAACCATGCCGAGAATAATGACTAGAAAGAAACAGAACACAATGTCAACAGTATTGTTGCATCTTGATAATAGGATAACAACCAATTTTTATTTTTTGCTTTACACTTTCCCAAGTTTTCTATAGTGAACATGTAATATCTTTTTAATTAGATAAATAAGAAACCCAGTGTGTTTAATGCAGGGAGTGGAGTGACAGGATCAGATCTGCACTTCAGAAAAGGTACCTTCGGCCAGGCATGTTGGCTCACGCCTATAATCCCAGCACTTTGGTAGGCCAAGGTGGGCAGATTGTTTGAGCCCAGGAGTTTGAGACCAGCCTGGGCGACATAACAAAACCCGTCTCGACCAAAAATAATTAGCCAGGCATGGTGAAAAATTAGCCAGGCATGGTGGCGCACACCTGTAGTTCCATGTAGTTCCAGTTATACTAGAGGCTGAGGTGGGAGGATCACCCGAGCCCAGGGAGGCTGAGCCTGCAGTGAGCCATGACCACGCCAGTGCACTCCACTCTGGACAACAAAGTGAAACTCTGTCCTGAAAAAATCCCCAAAATAAAAAAAAGCCAGTGATACCTATTTTAAGTTAAGGCCAATCCTTCCATTAATGTTTTGCATTTCATATCCTCTAGCCTACTTAGAAAGAGTTTTAATCAAAGTTTCATCATCTCACTTGTTTTAATGAGCTCTCACTAGCTGTAGTATTGAAAACAGATTAAAGTGAATGATGACAGAAACAAGAATAGTTAAAGGATTATTGCAAGATAACTAATTATAAAAGCTCTTCACGGCCATTCATATTGAAAACCAAAATTCTCAATAAACCACAAGGCCCGGTACAACTGGCATGTCCCTCTTCCCACTCTTCCAGAGCCTTACCTGCCCAACCTCTTTTTTCCCCTATTACAAATAGTCCCCACTCATTCTGCTTCAGCTATATTGATAACCTTGCTTTTCTATGAAACATATCAGCAAACTTTCCATAAAGGGTCAGAGTAAATATTATTAGCTTCCCAAGCCATGGAGTCTGTCACAACTACTTAAGACTACCATTGTAGTGAAAAAGGAGTCACTGACAATCATATATTAAATGAATAAATAAAATTTAATTAATAAAACAGGTGGCAGGTCAGATTGGGAAGATAAACCCTGGTCAGTCAATCTTTGCTCTAACATAGTAAGTAAGTAGGCTTGCTCCACCTCGGGGTCCTGCCTGTTTTTGTCAGCATAAAAGTCCTTTTTCTCTGGTATTTGCATGGCTTGCTCTCTCAGATCCTTTAGGACTCTACTTAAGTACCAACTCTTCGATGAGTCATTTTCTAGCAACTCAGTCTAAAATTATGTCCCACTTTCTTCCCCAAATTATTTTCCCTCTATACCTCCTTATCACCATCTATATTGTATATTTTATTTACTAATCTTGTTTATTGTTTGATAATTATGACATGTAATCTCCATGATGGGAAAAATTTGACTGATTTTTTTCACGGCTACATTCGCAATACTGAAGATAGTGCATGACAAATTGCACATACTCAATAAATATTTGTTGACTGAAATGAGTGAAATATGACAGGTTTACCTGTGTCTAAGAGTATATTTCTGTAACTGAAGTTTTGTTTGCCAAAGAAACTTTCACCACTTTGAAAATGTCAACAGACTTAACAGTTTCCAAAATGTGCTCAAATACTGAAATTATCATTTGATACTATCAAGATGCACATAATGGAAAATTTTATGCAAGCTGCCTGCACCATTTCGCTGTATGATAAAGGGATCTGAATTTGTGCCAATTCTTTTTTTAAATTTTTTTTATTTTTAGAGACAATGTCTTGCTCTGTCACCCAGGCTGGAGTGCACTGGTATGATCATACCTCACTATAACCTCAAACTTCTGAGCTCAACCGACCCTCTTGAACCTTTTGTAATCCCAAAGTGCTGGGATTACAGGCATGAGCCACTGCACCTGACCAGTGACAATTCTTTTATAACTTTAAAATTTCATGGTACTAGGCCGGGCGCGGTGGCTCAAGCCTGTAATCCCAGCACTTTGGGAGGCCGAGACGGGCGGATCACAAGGTCAGGAGATCGAGACCATCCTGGCTAACACAGTGAAACCCCGTCTCTACTAAAGAATACAAAAAACTAGCCGGGCGACGAGGCGGGCGCCTGTAGTCCCAGCTACTTGGGAGGCGGAGGCAGGAGAATGGCCTGAACCTGGGAGGCGGAGCTTGCAGTGAGCTGAGATCCGGCCACCGCACTCCAGCCTGGGCGACAGAGCCAGACTCCGTCTCAAAAAAAAAAAAAAAAAAAAAAAAAAAAAAAATTTCATGGTACTTACTTGACAAAGGTATCAAGAATTTTTTAATGATTAAGTATAGCAAAGAAAATCACACAAAACAAATGCATAGCTTAATACAGCGAAGGCAAAAATGAATAAGAAATTTAGCAGCTACCCCAAGGGAGCTATACATGCCTTTTCCAATAATAATTCTCTTCTTTGGAAAACAGTATGGCGATTCCTCAAGGACCTAGAACTAGAAGTACCATATGACCCAGCCATCCCATTACTGGGTATATACCCAAAGGATTATAAATCATGCTGCTATAAAGACACATGCACACGTATGTTTACTGCGGCACTATTCACAATAGCAAAGACTTGGAATCAACCCAAATGTCCATCATGTGACAGACTGGATTAAGAAAATGTGGCACATATACACCATGGAATATTATGCAGCCATAAAAAAGGATGAGTTTGTGTCCTTTGTAGGGACATGGATGCAGCTGGAAACCATTATTCTCAGCAAACTATCGCAAGAACAGAAAACCAAACACCGCATGTTCTCACTCATAGGTGGGAACTGAACAATGAGATCACTTGGACTCGGGAAGGGGAACATCACACACCGGGGCCTATCATGGGGAGGGGGGAGGGGGGAGGGATTGCATTGGGAGTTATACCTAATGTAAATGACGAGTTGATGGGTGCTGACGAGTTGATGGGTGCAGCACACCAACATGGCACAAGTATACATATGTAACAAACCTGCACGTTATGCACATGTACCCTAGAACTTAAAGTATAATAATAATAAAAAAGAAATTACATAAACCCCACAATCCATAATATAATGACACATTTCACTTTCAAGCCAAATTAGAAAAATCTAAAAATAGGCTAATGGACAATAACATTAAGGAACCAACTGTTCAAAGTACAAAACTCTAAAATAGAATCTTGGAAGAAAATACTCTGTTATAAAAATATTGTTTCTAAAATCAATGTTATTTTATGACTATAAAATTCTGTTAAAAAAACATTAAAATTGTGTTTTAAGGTTAAAAAAATTCTCTTCTTTACCAAAAATAACTATTATTCTGACTTTTTTAAATTAAAATTTATTGACAAGTAAAAATTGTATATATGGCAGACAAAATTTGTTGACAAGTAAAAATTGTAAATATGGCAGATGTTTTGAAATATAAATACAGTGTAGAATGGCTAGATCAAGCTAGTTAACATACATATTACCTCACAATGTAATTTTTTTTTGTAGTGAAAACACTTAAAATCTATTTGGCAATTTTAGGCATACAGTGTTACTAACTAGTCATCACATAGTACATATCTCTTAAACTTATTCCTTATTTTGTTGATAGTTTAGTTTTACAAGTTTATTTTCTTTTTAAGGATACGTTAATGTTATCCCCTCTATCCCTTGTTTTTCTTGCAATTTATTTGTTCAAGACACTAAATCCACTGTCCTACAGTTTCTAGACACTGCAGACTACATTCCCATGTTCCTCTGTTCTTTGTTTATCCTGTGAATCATCACTTCAACAGATTCAGGTTCAATTTCTGTGACAAAACTACTTATCTGGTGTTGGGAAGTTCTTTATTAACAGGCATATGATATCTGGTTATTTCTCTTTTTATCAGCAGATGTTGATGCTCAATATAAAATCTTTTAACTTATTAGCGATTTCAAAATGATGACATTCCCGTTCAATCATTCATTCATCTGTGACTAGCTGGAATACTTTTATAAAAACAAGAGTGCTTTACTCATTTACTATCTTGTTACACAGTGGTAAAGTTCATATACAAAAGGAAGGATAAGTGTTTGACTCTTTATCTTGAGTCATTTTAACATGACTTTGATAACCTCCTTATTACCTGGAGTGACAAGATGATTCTGAGCTTATCATGCTGCAGAACTGAAATAAACCATTTTTCCATTTTTCCGATTTTTAAATTGGTTTAGTTTACTGGGAAGTTGTATTTCAAGACCACAATCTGGGCATTAAGGATGCTCACAGGTACTGGGTTGACCAATGTTTCTAAGCCTTTTTAGTAAACAGGGTTAGGACACACACACACACACACACACACACACACACACACACACACACACACACACACATTTTAACTAAAAAAAAAAAAGGCAAAACAAAACTCATGAGTTCATTCTGATAGTTCGTGTTTTCTTAACGTTTTCTAGCTTACATATTATTTGCTTTTCCCCCACACTGAAAATCTTGGTTTTCAAGGACACAGATGATACAGTAGGTGGCTGGGTGCAGTGACTCACATCTGTAATCCCAGCACTTTGGGAGGCCGGGGCGAGCAGATCACAAGGTCAGGAGTTTGAGACCAGCCTGGCCAACAAGGTGAAACCCTGTCTATACTAAAAGTACAAAAAAATTAGCCGGGTATGGTTGCAGGTGCCTGTAATCCCAGCTACCCAGGAGGCTGAGGCAGGAGAATTGCTTGTACCCTGGAGGTGGAGGTTGCAGTGATCCCAGATCAAGCCATTGCACTCCAGCCCAGGCAAGAAGAGCAAAAGTCCTTCTTAAACAAAACAAAACAAAACAAAAAAAGAAACAGAAAAAAAACTTCAAGTGCACTCTCACCCTACTTTTCCTAATGTTAAGAACTTACATAACTAAAGTATAATTACCAAAACAGAAAATTAACATTGGTAAAATACTATTAAACATATTTTACTCAAATTTCACCAGTTTTCCTTCAATGTCCTTTTTTATTCCAGGATCCACGTCTCAGTGTATTCTTTTTCCTTGGTCTCCTCCAACCCTTAGTCTCCTCCATTCCTCATTCTTTTTTTGTCTCTTCTGACTCCGACACAGTTATTCTGTAGAATACCTCTTAATTTGGGCTTGTTTGCTGTTTTCTCTAGATTAGATTGAGGTTATACAATCTAATGTGGAATTTTTTGACAATAATTCCACAACAGTTACGTTGTGCTTTGTATAAAGAGTTACATGATGTCAATATACCTGATATGATTTGGCTGTGTCCCCACCCAAATCTCACCTTGAATTGTAATAATCCCCATGTGCCTAGTCATGGAGATAACTGAATCATGGGGGTGGTTCCCCTATACTGTTCTCGTGTAGTGAGTAAGTCTCAAGAGATGTGATGGTTTTATAAACGGGAGTTCCCCTGCACAAGCTCTCTTGCCTTCTGCCAAGACATGCCTTTGCTTCTCCTTTGCCTTCCACCCTGATTATGAGGTCTCCCCAGCCATGCAGAACTGTGAGTCCATTAAACTTCTTTCCTTTATAAATTACTCAGTCTCAGGTGTATCTTTATTAGTAGCAGGAGAACAGACTAATACAACATCTTACTGGTGAGGTTAACTATTTGGTTAAGGTGATGTCAACCGGGGTTATTTCACTGTAAAATTACCATTTTCACCTTTGTAACAGTTAAATATCTTGGGGGAGATATTTTGAAATTATGCTAATATCCTGCTTCTAAACAAACTTTCACCCACTAATTTTAGTATCTATCAGGGATCTTGCTTGCAACAATTATTACTGTAGCATTTTCTTTCTTTTTTTTTTTTTTTTTTCTGAGACGGAGTCTCGCTCTGTCGCCCAGGCTGGAGTGCAGTGGCTGGATCTCAGCTCACTGCAAGCTCCGCCTCCCGGGTTCACGCCATTTTCCTGCCTCAGCCTCCCGAGTAGCTGGGACTACAGGCGCCCGCCACCTCGCCCGGCTAGTTTTTTGTATTTTTTTTTAGTAGAGACGGGGTTTCACTGTGTTAGCCAGGATGGTCTCGATCTCCTGACCTCGTGATCCGCACTTCCCTCATTACATCTACATGTTTTAACAGATGTTCACTTGCAGAGAAAAGATGACCCTTCACTTTTATTTATTTATTCAAATTGTACTCACATAAGTCTGAACTCATAGATACTATTCTATGGATTAAAATCTATCTATCTTTATATATTTTGTTACTAAAACTCTTACTGCTTTCAATACCGGGAAACTCCTTCCACTTGGCACCTATGTCCTAATGATATGCCCAAATCCCTTTTTGAGCACATCCTTATTTTCCAGCATTACCAGACATTCCAGGCTCATCTTGTGTTTTCCCTGCTTGTTCTTGGGATCAATCTCTTCTCTAAGGAGCTCTGGTTCCTCTTACAGGAGAATGACATTTTGAAATCAAAATCTGGAGGCTGTGTTCATTGTTACTGGGGTGTCACTGCTCTTAGATTCCTCTCATAAACACAAATATGCAGGTATACTAACTCATACATGTGATTAAACTTTTATTTATTTCTTTATCACCTACTACTGATGTTTTGTTAGTCATTTTGGCTACCTAAAGCTTATTCATGACAAGATTCCTATACACAACACTCATGGGAAAAGAGATTATAGATTTTGGTAACAGCTTATCTGCAGTCTATCTGAAAGTCACATTGGCTGGACATGAAGTCCCTGGTTGACATTTTCTCCCTGCTGAGAGTCTCTCAAATACATTATGGCATTTTCTTCTGGCATAAAACACTGATGTCATAAGGCAGTCTGATTTTCCTTCCCTTGTAAAAGTCATTTGGTCTTTTTGTCTGGATACCCGAAGTATTTCTTTCTTCAAAGCCCTGTAACTTTACTAGAAAATGTCTTGATATTGATTGGTCTGCACTGAGTTTCCATCTACTTCAGGAAAGTGTTTTCCAACATAGTCTTTAGTTATTTATCTGTTCCCCGCTTTTTCTATTTTGTGGACACATATCTCTTGGATCTTCTTTGGCTATTTTCAGTATAGCATTTTCTCTCAAATCCTTATATCCTATGTTTCTTTTTGTTTTTTACAAATACCCTGGTTTCTATTTTTCTATTTTGTAAAGGCATTAATTCTTATGTTTGTTGACTCAGATGTTTATCTTAGTCTTTTTAAAATTTAACTCTTCCGAGTCCTACCACTTATTATAGTTTTCATGTTTGATGGGCATGTCTTTCTGAGAAGCTTTCATTGTCTGTAGGGATGTTATTCTGCTTCTTGTTCTCTTTTGTTCTTATAATCCCAGGAGATTTGAACTTGCTCCCTTTTAGTTGTCTGGTTTTACGTACAAGTAGATTCCCTAAACTTTTAGAAAAAAGTCATTTTTATGATAGTTTTTCCAATTTCATAACTTTAGAGTTTCCCTGTTATTTCTGTGAAATACTCAAAATTAAAGCAATGTACTTTATGAGATCACCTAACTCTATTCCTCTCCCATAATTTTACTTGAACCTTCTTTTTGTTTGTCCTGTTGTCCCTGTCCTACTTAATTTGGAGCCTATGCCCAGCAGTTTCACGTCAGCGTGGAGCTTAATCCTGGAAAGGCTTTGGGTGGTGAGAATTGAGAATTCATGAGGCCCATAGTACCTGAGAATCTTTAAGACCTTTGCTGTAGATTTTGTCTATATGATTTGTTGTTACCACCAATATGTTCCTTTTATGGGGGAATTTGTAGAGACTTAAAATCCACACCACTATTACTTTCCAAAATTCATGAATGATAAATTTTCCCCTTCTAATTCAAACCATAACAAACTCAATCAGAGCAAACCAACTTCAACAGTTCCTCCAATCATGAAATATTTCCTTCCTTCCTCCCTTCTTCCCTCCCTCCTTCCCCAATAAGGAAAAATCTTTCACATAAGAAGCACTATAGGCCAGGCGTGGTGACTCACACCTGTAATCCCAACACTTTGGGAGGCTGAAACAGGCAGACCGCTTGAGCACAAGAGTTTGAGACCAGCCTGGGCAACATGGTAAAACCTTGACTCTACAGAAAATACAAAAATTAGCTGGGCATAGTGGCACATGCCTGTAGTCCCAGCTACTCAAGAAGCTGGGGCAGGAGGACTGCTTGAGCCCAAGAGGCGAAAGCTGCAGTGAGCCATGTTTGAGCCACTCAACTCTAGCCTGGAGACAGAGCATAAACCTTGTCTTAAAAAAAAAAAAAAGACTTACTCCTGTAATCACACTGCTTTAGAAGGTTGAGGTGGGAGGATTCCTTGAGGCCAGGAGTCTAAGACTGGGCAACATAGCAAGACCTCATCTTTACAAAAACAATTTTTTTTTTTTTTAATTAGCTGGACATGGTAGTACACGCCTGTAGTCCCAGTTACTCGGAAAGCTCAGGTAGGAGGATTGCTTGAGCCCAGGAGTTCAAGGTTACAGTGATTTATAATCATGACACTGTATTCTATCCTGGGCAATTGAGCAAGACCTTATCTCTTTAAAAAAGTTCTTAAATTATTGGGAATGATAGAGGAGTTAAAAACATTATTTAAGTTCTTAAAAAAAAAAAAAAAGCAGCAGCACTATGGTCTGTGTCCTATTGTTCATGGCAAAAAAATAAGAGAAAGAAATGCAAACGTCAGTGTATTTCCTGTCATTTTTTCTACTTAACTCAAACATGATGTAAAAGACAGATGGTGATAATACAGAGTATCTTTTCTTTTATTCCTATAAAAGGAAACTCTTTTAGATATCATAATGTTGTAACAATAACATCTGTATTTATTCGTCTCCCTATAGTTGTTTAAAGTAAAACAATGTTTTATTTTATTAATTTTTTTGAGAGGGAGTTGTACTCTGTCACCCAGGCTGGAGTGCAGTGGCGCAATCTCGGCTCACTGCAACCTCCGCCTCCTGGGTTCAAGCGATTCCCCTGCCGTGGCTTCCTGAGTAGCTGGGATTACAGGCACATGCCACCACACCCAGCTAATTTTTGTAATTTTAGTAGAGATGAGGTTTCACAATGTTGGCCAAGCTGGTCTTGAACTCCTGACTTCAAGTGATCCTCTTACCTCGGCCACCCAAAGTGCTGGGATTACAGGCGTGAACCACCACACCCTGCCAAAACAATGTTTTATATGACAATAAAAATAGTACTTTTTTTTTTCCTTTTTTGAGACAGGGTTTCACTCTGTCGCACAGGCTGGAGTATGCCGGTGTGAGCACAGCTCACTGCAGCCTCAATGTGCTGGGCTCAAGCCTGCATCAGCCTCCCCAGTAGCTGGGACCAAAGGCGTGCAACACCATGCTTGGTTAGTGCATTATTATACATTCAGTACAGAAACTTTTGGATCCCTCTCCGTAAGTTTCTAGAAATTGCCCACAAGTATCAAACAATGTTCAATCTTACTACTCATCAGGAAAATGTAAACCGAAACCACAAAGAGATATCACCTAACGCCTGTTAGGGTGGTTATTATCAAAGACAACACAACAGGTGTAGGCAAAAATGAGGAAAGAAAAAAAAAAAGACAATCCCCGTACACTGTTGTTGAGAATGTAAATTAGTATAGCCATATAGAAAACAGTATGCAGGTTCCTCAAAAAACTAAAAATATAAGTACTATAGGATTCAGTAATCCCACTGCGGGGTATATATCCACAGAAAATGAAACCAGTTTGTTAATGAGATATCTGCACTCCCATGTTCCCTCCAGCATTAATCACAATAGCCAAGATATGGAATCAACCTAAGTGTCCATCAACAGATGAAAGGATAAGGAAAATATGATCTATATACACGATGGAATATTATTCAACATTAACAAAGAAAGAAATCCTGTCATTTGTGACAACATAGATAAACCTGGAAGAGATTATGCTAAGTGAAATAAGTCAGGTATAGAAAGAAATACCCCATGATCTCACTTACATGTGGAATCTCAGAGTTGAACTCACAGAAGCATAGTAGAATAGTGGTTATGAGGGACTGAAGGTGTGGGGAGATGCTGGTCAAAGATAAAAACTTTCAGTTAGGATGAATAAGTTCAAGAGATCTACTGTACAACATGGTGACTACAGTTATAACAATGTACTGTACACTTGAAAATTGCTAGGACAGGAGACTTTAAGTGCTCTCACCACAAAAAAAGACAAGTCTGTGAGTCAATGCATATGGTAATTAGTTTTAGACAGTTCACAAAACAGAATTAGTTTTAGATATTCCATCATAAATATATACAACTTTTCTTTGTCAATTAAAAAATTTAAACCCAGCTAGGCACGGTGGCTCATGCCTGTAATCCTGGCACTTTGTGAGGCCAAGGCGGGTGGATCACTTGAGCTCAGGAGTTCGAAACCAGCCTGGACAACATAGTGAAACCCTATCTCTACAGAAAAGGCAACAATGAGCTAGGCATGGTTACTTGTGCCTGTAGGCCCAGCTACTTGGGGGTCTGAGGTTAGAGGATCACTTGAGCCCAGGAGGTGGGGGTTGCAGTGAGCCAAGATCGCACCACCGTACTCCAGCATGGACCTCCCCCCCCAAAAAAATTAAACCTTGCAATCTAGAATAAAAAATATATATAAATACAGGACAAAGGTGTCACCCTTGGGACCTCCTGAATGCAGTGAGAATCCTGGGACTTTGGTCCATAAAGTTGATATAAGAGATATCAGCTTCCATGGAACATGAGGCTTTTGAGATAGAGTGGTTCCTGGACCCGCTCAATGTAAATCCCAGCTACTTGTTTCTCCAGTTGTTACCTGGGAGAAAACAGCTTCTGGATGGCCGTAAGAATTGTTGCAAAGACTATTCCTAAGGCTAGATATTGCTCCTGCTGGCAAGCTATGATCCCTGTCCTACATCAATCTCAGTATACTGATGCCAAGTGTTGTCTATAGTAGTTTTGCGAATCTGAATACTTAAACCTAAGAAGGATCCCAACGGGCACTAAAGATACAAAACTGCAATGTATGGAAAAATACTGTGTTGTGTAGCTCATTTATTAATCAACACATTGCCTCATGTATGGGAGCTTATCCAATTCACAAGTTTACCATGACAATGCCATGTTCCACTTTTAACTTTTTAATACAAAAAAGTCCCTAGATAACGATACAGGGAAGTGAGTTCTTTTATCTCCAATCATATTAAACTTCTCATCAAAGTTACAAAGAAATCATTATGAGTAACATCATAAATATCTGTGCTTTCATCAGGTACAATAGAAAATATAAAAAATGATTTACTATCTTGTCTCACTTATTACTAGTAATCTATTCACTATGAACAAGAGTATTGCCAATTGTACTTACATATGCAAATGCTCATTGCAGTTTGATACAAATGCTTTTTTGCTGCACTCAAACTCAAAATTAAAATAAAGTTTTGGCTGGGCATGGTGGCTCACACCTGTAATTCCAGCATTTTAGGAGGCTAAGGCAGGCAGATCACCTGAGGTCGGGAGTTCAAGACCAGTCTGACCAACATAGAGAAACCCCGTCTCCACTAAAAATACAAAATTAGCTGAGCCTGGTGGTGCATGCCTGTAATCCCAGCTACTCAGGAGGCTGAGGCAGGAGAAACACTTGAACCCAAGAGGTGGAGGTTGCGGTGAGCCAAGATTGCGCCACTGTGCTCCAGGCCTGGGCAACAAGAGTAAAACTCGGTCTCAAAAAAAAAAAAAAAAAAAAGAAAAAAAAAAAGTTTTGATACACATAATGTTTTTATCTTAAGAATATATAGCTGCACATCATAGCATTCAAAAATAAATCTCCTTAAATATATCAGTCCTCCCCCTCCCAATTTCTTCCTCAGGTATCTTATGTTAACCATCATAGTTTTTACAATGGATAGTTTCATAATATTACATGCCACAGACTGAATTGTGTCCCCCACAAATTCATATATTGAAGCCCTAATCCCCAATGTGACTGTATTTAGAAACAGAGCCTTTGGTGAGGTAATTATGGTTAAATGAATTCTCGTAAGTTGGGGGGGAGGAACTTTAACATTACAGGAATGGTGCTTTTTTTTTTTTTTCTTTTTGAGACGGAGACTCGCTTTGTCGCCCAGGCTGCAGTGCAGCGGTGCCATCTTGGCTCACTGCAAGCTCCGCTTCCCAGGTTCATGCCATTCTCCTGCCTCAGCCTCCTGAGTAGCTGGGACTACAGGCGCCCGCCACCACGCCCGGCTAATTTTTTGTATTTTTAGTAGAGACGGGGTTTCACCATGTTAGCCAGGATGGTCTCGATCTCTTGACCTCATGATCCGCTCACCTCGGCCTCCCAAAGTGCTGGGATTACAGGCGTGAGCCACCGCGCCCGGCCAGGAATGGTGCTCTTATAAGATCAGAGGAACACACAACAGATAGCTTTTTCTCCACACACACAGAGAAAAGAGTCATTTGCAAGCCAGGAAAAAGCCCTCATCAGAAATCAAATTTGCTACTTTTAACTCCAGAACCGAGAAAATAAATTTCTATTGTTTTAAGCCATTCAGTCTGTTTATTTTGTTATGGATAGCCTGAACAGACTAATAGACTGCATTAAGTTATATTATTTTGCCACATAGAATTTAAGCTTTATATCTGACATCACATTAATAATGATCAAAGGAAAATCATCAGTAACTATATAACTATATAACTATACTGGGCTGTGTGCAGTGACTCACGCCTATAATCTTAACATGCTGGGAGATCAGGGGGGAGGATTGCTGAGGCCAGGAGTCTGAGACCAGACAGGGCAATATAGTGAGACCCTGTCTCTACAAAAAATTTAAAACGTAGCCAGGCATGGTAGCATGTGCCTGTAGTCAGTCCCAGATAGTCAGGAATCTGAGGCAGGAGGATCCCTTGAGCCCAGGAAATGGAGGTTACAGTGAGTTGTGATTGTGGCACTAGATTCCAATAAGAGCAAGACCTTGACTCTAAAAATAAATAAATACAAAAAAACAAATATACTGACATACTTTACTTCAACAATTAGCAACTCTCCTTTTTCTGAAATAATTCTTGGTCTTTGTTTTTCTAAAATTGATAAAGACATGAACACAATAAATATCTTATTTTCATGTTAACTACACTGTAAGAAAAAAATATATAAGTCTAAGCACGTGAGACTAAGCCCGATTTTAGAGGGCACAAGAAAGGAGTATGGCAAAATGGAATATAAATCTCACGTAAATAGAAACAACCATTACTCAGCTACAGAGTATTTTTGACATACAAAAATGATGATCCAAAGTTGACAACTTTTCTAATTTTCAATTTTAGATGTTGACAGCAACTTCATTTAAAAAATCAGTCATATGAAAACATATGTTCCTTCAAAAATTTGTACATTAACATTCACCACTGCATTATTTATACCAAAAAGTGGAAAAATCCAAATGTCCATCAAGTGAACAGATAAATAATATGTGGTATATCCATACTAATAAATATTATTCATAAAAAGGAATGAAGTATTGATATATGCTACAACATGTATGTTGTAATATTTAGTATATGTTTTTAACATTATGGTAGTGTAATGTTAAAAACATTACGCTAAATGGAAATGTCAGACACACACGGCCACATGCTGCATGATTCTATTTTTATGAAATGCTACAAAGAGGCAAATCCATAAAGACAAAGTAGATTAATGGTTTACAGGGGATGAGGGTAGGTAGAAATGGCAAGTAACTTCTAAGTGGGTAGAGTTTCTTCGTGGGGTGCTAGAAATGTTCTAGAATTAGTGGTTATGGTTGCACAATGCTGTGAATATACTAAAATCACTAAAATGGTGAATTTTATCTTAGCTTTTTAAAAACAAAGCAGCACTGCAGAAACCAAAATAAACATGTTTTTGGGCCAAACTAGGTCTGTGAGCTGCCAATCTGTAAATTCTATTCTTTATAAGAAATTCTCAAATGGTATCTTATCTGATCACCTGTAGGCAGAAGTGCATGACTACAAAAATTAACAAAAGGACAATCTTCTTTCAATTAGTAGAATTAAAAACTAAATGTTAGTTGAGCTTCCCTCAACTTTGTTATTCCCCAGTAAAGTTTCTTTTTAACTTTTTGGTCCCTTCTAAATTAGAATACAGTGTCCAATGTAGACAGCAAGTATATCTTAAATTCCATGGTGTTTTATATGCACAATACCTTCCAGGTAGTTTATCACCTAAATTAAGACACTGGATCTTAAACTCCCATAAAAGGGTGTAAATGACACCAAACACTTACTTGGAAATCTACCATAGTCTGAGAATAACAACTCAAAAAGTATCTGAGAGCTTCAAGTCGGATGCCATGACTAGCCCTAATATAAGTGGGACACAAATAGTATAAATAAAGTTTCAGATGGTCCTTGAAGTATAACCAGACTTTCATGGGAGTTGGGGAGACAACATCTGAGGGAGAGAAACAGCACGCAGACACAGAAGGGAATGCCCAAGACATATGGAGAAAACAAAAGCATCTAAATGATCTGGAACCAGTACTCATATAAGAAAAAGCAGGAGCTATTGCTAGAAAGAGAGAGAGACCAGACTGAGATTCTGAATGTTAGTTTAGCAAATTTAGACTTTCAGAAGGCAATTCTAATTACCTTTGAAACAAACTCAACTTAATTATTTAGTTGGTGCCACCATTTTCCAGGCCACTTGCTGTCATTTTTCATTTTTTTGCCCACGTTTACAGTTAATACGTTTCTCCTCAGCACCCATACAAAAATAAAAAACTTATCTTACTGAGTTAAGACACAAGGCATGGCAATTTAACTAATGACTAAAGAAAAATCTACTTTAGCTACCAGAATAAGAGTGGCTGTTTATTCCCTCTCCAGTGCCTATTTATTTTTATTTCTTGCTGCCCAATTTGCAAATATCCAACCATGCTTAATTTTTAACTTTTGTCACATTTTGCTTCAACACTCTATGTTAGACATTCCCCAGGACTGTTTCTGGCTTTTGACCTACTCCTTCCCACTTGGCCCTGATCCCCCAACACAGTCCAAGGGTAATGTTTGCTTACATCCGAAAGGAATAAAAATGACAGAACAGAATCATATTTCTTTGGTCTTGCCATGGAATAGACTACAAGAACTACATCTGAGAGGACAAGGGTGAGAGGCAGGGTTTTGGGGGCTGAAATTGTATGTAAGTGCAGCATTAAAAGGGCACAGGGACTCTGGAGGCAGACTGCCTAGTTTTGAATATCAGGTCTGCCATTAACAAGCTATTACTGAAATAACTCTTTATCTAATTTCCCTCATCTGAAAAAAGGGAAGTAATAATATTATACTACTAAACAGGGTTTGTTGTGAAAATGATCTGACAATACAGGCAAAACATTTAGAACAGTATTGGCACATAGTAAATGGTTTATGTGTTACTATTTTATCCACTATAGTGTAAGCTTTATAAAAGCAAGGATTTTAGTCTTTCTTTATTAAACTATATGCCTAAAATCATGCTTAACACAGAGAAGGTGCACAGTAAGTATTCACTGAATGAATGAATGAATGAATGAATGCATTAATAAAAAACATTTTGTTGTTAGAGAAAGAGAAGCAGAAAAGCCTTATTTAAAAGAGAAGGTAGGCTCTGTGCAGTTGCTCACATCTGTAATCCCGAAATTTGGAAGGCTGAGGCAAGAGGATTGCTTGAAGTCAGGAGTTCGAGACCAGCCTGGGCAACAAAGTGAGACCCTGTATTTACAAAATTAAAAATTAAAAAACATTAGCCAGGCATGGTGGCACACACCCGTAGTCCCGGCCACGCAGGAGGCTGAGGCAGGAGGATCACTTGAGCCCAGGAGTTCCAGATTGCAGTGTACTATTGATTGCACTACTGCACTCCAGCCCAGGTGACAGAGTGAGACTGTCTCTAAAATAAAAATAGAAGACAGAAAAACAAAGAGAATGAAATGTCCTGCTCCTCCTCTTCTACTTTTTCAAGAGATGCCATCCCTCACAGACCATTTTCTCTTAGTTGTGTTGAGAGGTATAACATCAGTATTCATTGAGAAATGTTTTCAGAAACAGGTGTATAACAGCCTTTGGTGTATTTGTTTCAGAAGTTAGGAGATGACCTTATTACTCAAAATGTGGTCCTCTAACCAGCAGTATCAGCATTACATAGGTCCTTGTTAAAACAGCCAATCAGCAGACAGCCAAGACCTACTTCACCAGATTCTGTATTTTAAAAAACTCCTGAGGTGAACACCACGCATATTAAAGTTTGAGAAGTACTACTCTAGACCACTAAGAGCACAGACTATAGAAGGATCAGGCTTCAAATGTAGACTCTGATACTTTATTATGTATATGACCTGAGGCAACATTATAAATGTTCTAATTTCCTCATCTGTAAAATTAAAATAATAATAGTAGTTACCTCAAAGAGTTGCTATGAGGATTAAATGAAAATCCATATGCAGCATTTGGTAGACTGCAAAGAAAACAGGATGTGCCCAATAAATGTTAGCTGTTGTTGTTGTTGAAATCCCCCATTATCTACTATAAGGCCCCACAAATAAACTTTAGCATTAACTATTAGGAAGAGCTTAACTAGAAAAACAGTATGTTCTGCTTTTCTTTCTACTTTAAACTACACAGTTAGTCTCCCTTCAAAATCAGTGTCAATTTTGAGGTCTTGTATTAGAAATAATTGCCTCTTAAAATTTCTATTATTCTGACCGTGGTTTCCAATTCACATTTTCTCTGGCTTTGATTTTAATTGTGTATGGGAATAAGAAAATATGTGAATGAATGACTGACATGAACAAATAATATTAAGTTTAAACCTAGAACTAATCCTTGGAAAATACTACTAAAAAAGAATAGAAATCCAATAGGAGTTTTAGACTACTTTAAAATTATTATGCATGGCTGGGCACAATGACTCATTCCCGTAATCCCAGCACTTTGGGAAGCCAAGGCAGGAGGGTCGCTTGAAGCCAAGTCAAGACCAGGCTGGGCAACAGAGCAAGACCCCATCTCTACAAAAAATAAAAAATGAAAACTAGCCGGGCCTGATGGCACACGCCTGTAGTCTTAGCTACTCAGGAGAGGCTGAGGGGCTGGGATCACTTGAGCCCAAGAGTTCTAAGCTGTAGTGAGCAATGACTGCACCACTGTACTTCAGCCTGGGCGACAGAGAGAGATCCTGTCTCAAAGGAAAGAAATAAATAAATAAAAAAGCTTTCCTAAAGTAGTCTGTAAGTTTAACTTTAGCATATGAAAAAGAATTCTTCAAAGCAGAAATTGGGCTTAGAAATAAAACCACCAGACATTTGAAATAAAACCACATAAGCAATGAAGGACGATAATCAACATTTCAGCTAAAAAATGCTTAATATATAGGAACATTATTATATACTACACAGAAAGGCATAATTCCTTGTTTACAAGCAATGCTTGCAGATAGAGAATGCTTTCTATAAATGGTTTCCTAAGAGCAGCAAATAGAGGAATAACACATTATTTTTTAGGTTCTAACAGTAGAGGCAAACTAAAAGCAAAGAAAACATGGTAAGGAAAGCAAATTCCTTTCCTTGTCATTAAAAGGTTTATCAATAACAAACATTAACTAAAAAGATGTTGGTCAAAATTTCAGTTGGCTTCTTTCCTTTTGGAGAGCTCAGGACTTGGCTCTGTTTTCCTAGAATGGTTAGAATTTGATCTGCCTAGTTAAGCAAATTAGAAAACTCAATCGAAATCAGGTTTAACAATTACAATTATCATAGACTTAAAGAGTTTTCAAAGCATAAAAAAATTAACAACCCAAAAAAAAATGGACAAAGAACTTGAATAAGCATTTTTCCAAATAAGATATACAAATGGTCAATACTTGAAAAGACAGATGCTTAACATCACTTGTCAATAGGAACTAATAATTACAATGAGATGCTGCTATTAAAAAAAAAAAAAAAACAGAAACAAGTGTTGGTGAGGATGGGAAGCAACTAGAGTCCCTGGATATTACTAGAAGGAATATAAAATGATGCAACTGCTGTGGAAAACAGTATGTGCTTCCTCAAAAAATTAAACACAGAATTACCACATATGATCCAGCAATTCCACTTCTAGATTAAAAGAAGGGAAAGCAGGGACTCAAAAGATATGTGTACACCCAGTTCATGGCAGCATTATTCACAATGTCCAAAAAGTGGAAGCAATTCAAGTGCCCACTGATGGATGAATTGATAAACAAAATGTGGTATACACATACAATGGACAATTATTCAATAATTTATTATTATTAAAAGGAAGAAAATTCTGACATACACTACAACAGTGGTTCCCAACCTTTTGGCACCAGGGACCGGTTTCATGGAAGACAATTTTTCTACAGGAGGTGGGCTGGGGGGATGGTTTTGGGATGAAACTGTTCCACCTCAGATCATCAGGCATTAGATTCTCATGAGGAGTATACAACCTAGATCACTCACATAAGTGGTTCACAATAGGGTTTGTGCTCCCATGAGAATTTAATACTGCCATTGATCTGACAGGAGGTGGAGCTTGGGCAGTAATGCTCACTCAGGTGGTAATGCTCACTCGTCCCTGCTCACCTCCTGCTGTGCAGCCCAGTTCCTAACAGGTTACAGACCAGTAACAGTCCTTGGCCCGGGGGTTGGGGACCCCTGTAACATGGATGAACTTTGAAGATACTATGCTATATGAAATAAGCCTGTCACAAAAGTGCAAGCATTATATGATTCCTCGGATATGAATGATCAAATTCATAAGAGACAGATAGCAGAATGAGAGATGCCAGGGGCTAAGGGGAAGGAAAAATGCAGTTTAGTGTTTAAAACATACCGAGTTTTAACTGAGAAAGATCAAAAAAGTTCTGGAGATGGATGGTGGTGATGAGTGCGTCACAACAATATGAATGTACTTAATGCCACAGAACTGTATGGTTAAAAATGGTTAAAATGGTAAATTTTATGTTATATTTTGCCACAATAAAAAAGTTCATTAAATGTCTTCACATTCCTTAGTAAAAAATACTATGTTTTGATGATTTGACCATTTTTTAGTAAGATATCTTTAAATGTTCTATATAAAAGAGCAACATATTTGATGTTTTTGGCCTCATTTTCTTTAAATTAAGGAAAAATCAACCTCTTTTTATAAGAAGGTTCCCAATTCAAATTGAGATAGAAATTCAGAATTATATAGTTGGGAAGAGGAGTGGAAGAATATAGAAGAGATTACAAAACAAAGCAAAACAAAACACACAAAAAAAAACCTTGTTTAGGTGTTTCTTCCTCTTTTTTAGTCTCCTCATCCTCTAAGCTGGGACTTTCCCGAGAAGAGTTGTCTTGTTGGCTAGAGTTTTTCAATAGTACAGGATCAATTTGTGCTTTCAGGAGTGCAAGAGTCTCAGCCAACTCGTTTCGATTTCTAAACAAGGAAAAAAATAAGACAGCATAAAAATCTTTTTCCTGCTCTAGAGAACTTTCTGAATAATACTGATAGAAATTAAAAGAAAAAATAAAAATACATTAAGAACATCAAAAACACAGGTACAGCTAGCCCTAATTAATCCTGAATTTTAAAAGCACTAAGAAAAACACATTAAAATATACTGTTCTTCAGAGAGGAATATTAGATTTTCCCCTCTACTGTTTGGAATGACAATGAATATCTCTTTGGTTGAAAAGAAAAGTAGGAACAAAATTAAACAAAAATCAATGTTTAATAACTTTAAAAGTAGTATGTAATCTCTAAGGAGATGAAATCAATGTAAAACTTGATTGCAAAAGTATTTTTTGTTTTGTTCTTGATTCATTTGGAAATAATTCTTTTCTACCTTCAGAGATAACAGCATTTGATATTGCTACAAAATTAAGATCCAGAACTTTCTGAATAATTACAGCAAAACATCAGTTCCAATAACACAATTTAAAAACATAAAAAATTTTGGTAGCTGATTTTATTTTGTTAATAATGGTTTATAACTGATTCAACAATACCAGAACATTCCAAATAAATAAGAGTCTAACGTATAAATTCTACTTAAAAAAAAAAAAAAAAAAAAAAAGGCCGGGCGCGGTGGCTCAAGCCTGTAATCCCAGCACTTTGGGAGGCCGAGACGGGCGGATCACGAGGTCAGGAGATCGAGACCATCCTGGCTAACACGGTGAAACCCCGTCTCTACTAAAAAATACAAAAAACTAGCCGGGCGACGAGGCGGGCGCCTGTAGTCCCAACTACTCGGGAGGCTGAGACAGGAGAATGGCGTGAACCCGGGAGGCGGAGCTTGCAGTGAGCTGAGAGCCGGCCACTGCACTCCAGCCTTGGTGGCAGAGCAAGACTCCGTCTCAAAAAAAAAAAAAAAAAAAAAAAAAAAAAACAAGGCTGGAGTTCAGTGACCTGATCTTGGATCAAGGTAACCTCAAATTCCTGGGCTTAAGACCCTCCACCTCAGCCTCCCAAGTAGCTAGGACTACAGTTGTACATCCCTATACCTGGCAAATAAAATCCCATATTTTTACTAGCAAAAACAAAGGTGTGGTATGGTTAATTTAAATGCCACTTACAACTGAGAAAACTTACTTGGATATTTTTCTTGCTCAGACAAGCAGTGCGTAACGCTGAAGATAAAGAGCGACTCTGGACTAAGAGTTGGGAAACTTAGTTCTAGATGTGCCACTAGGTTATTAATTAGCAAAAAGATCCTCCAAATTGTGTTCTCAATGTGTGATGTAAATACCTCTAACGCAAAGTGAAAACTGTTAAGATGAAATGACTCTTTTTCTTATCTGTCATGTCACATATATGCCTCCTACCCTCCTCTCCCTTTCCAATTCCATGCCAGCTAGATTCTGCTGCTTTAGAGTAGGAACTCTGCGTTCCAAAGAGCCCCTGGACAAGTCATATATCTCATTAGGCCTCAGCTTTCTTATTTATAAAAGAATGGATTCTCTTGAGTATTACTAAATTGGTCTTCTGAAGAAAGCAGTAAAATTGCCACAGATAAAAATCAGAAATTAAAATGACAACAATTTACTATGCATGAGAATGAAACATACCTGTTCATACATATCATATGAGCATATACAATACACAGTCTAGAATTTTAATTATCTAATATCAAAAGGTAAGACTAGATGTTTTGTCTTGTCTGGTCTTGCCTCCGCTTTACAGAAAGGAAAATTAAGACTCAGAGACTTTATTTACTTTTGGCAAAGATCCAGTCCCCTAATTTCATTACAACCTTCTTCTAACTTAAGGATCTATGCTTTATTACTTCTCATACTCCATTCAGAATTCCATGTTGAAAAAAAAGAAAAAGAGGATTCCATATACAACAAATGGCTCAATCTATTTGTTATTTCTCAAAGTCATGGTGGGAACTGAAGAGTATACTGAAGTTACACAACATACCAATTTTAAAAAGCTTCAAAACGTAAGGGAGCTAATATTTCAATTACTTCCAGTACTTTTTCTTTTTTTTTGAGATGGAGTTTCACTCTTGTCACCCAGGCTGCAGTGCAATGGCAGGATCTTGGCTCACTGCAACCTCCTCCTCCTGGGTTCAAGCGATTTTCCTGCCTCAGCCTCCCGAGTAGCTGGGATTACAGGCACCCATCACCACGCCTGGCTAATTTATTTTGTATGTTTAGTAGAGATGGGGTTTCACCATGCTGGTCAGGCTAGTCTCCAACTCCTAACCTCAGGTGATCTGACTGCCTCAGCCTCCCAAATTGTTGGGATTACAGGCGTGAGTCACTGCACCCGGCCTACTTCCACTACTTTAAGCAAAAAGGGAATTTAGCAGTAAAATTTATTAAAGAACAGCTCCCTAAAAGGCTTTTAATCTGTTTAATGTGTTTAAACACAAGCCTAAGGTAGTGGTTATTATATGAAAACAGAAAACTACCCATCTTTGGGTTTTTCCTATTTTGAATAACGAAAAAAATCCTAAATCTGAGTTAGAGGAAATTTTTATGAATTCCTTCAAATCACATCCAAATTTCTTTTTTTCCTTTTTTTTTTTTTTTTTTTTTTTTGAGACGGAGTCTCGTTTTGTCGCCCAGGCTGGAGTGCAGTGGCGCAATCTCGGCTCACTGAAAGCTCCGCCTCCCAGGTTCAGGCCATTCTCCTGCCTCAGCCTCTCGAGTAGCTGGGACTACAGGCGTCCGCCACCATGCCCAGCTAATTTTTTTGTATTTTTTTTAGTAGAGACGGGGTTTCAGTGTGTTAGCCAGGATGGTCTCCATCTCCTGATCTCGTGATCCATCCGCCTGGGCCTCCCAAAGTGCTGGGATTACAGGCGTGAGCCACTGCACCCGGCCAATCACACCCAAATTTCGTAACACTATCTACAGAATCTTTTAGACTAAGGACCCTAACAACAATCCAGTTGTTTTGCTACCCCTCACTCACTTGTTCTCTGTTCTCCCTACCATTTCTTCTCTCGGGCATGTTAAATCAGATATATCCCTCCAAAATACCAGGCTTTCTTAGGATATCAGGTGACTGATTACACTTCTGCTCTCTTCGCCTCGAATGTGTTCCCCATGGCTAATTCTAATTACTCTCTCCAAGACAACAATAGAATGAATAAACAAAACCTAGTATATCTACATATGGAAATACTATTCAGCCATAAAAAGGAATAAAGTTCTGATTTATATTACATGGATAAACCTTGTAAAGATTATTCTACTTGAAAGTGGTCACATATGGCTGGTGGTGGTTCCCAGCACTTTGGGAGGGCAAGGCAGGCGGATCACCTGAGGTCAGGAGTTCAAGACCAACCTGACCAACATGGAGAAACCCCATCTCTACTGAAAATACAAAATTTTCCGGGTGTGGTGGCACATGCCTGTAATCCTAGCTACTTGGGAGGCTGAGGCAGAATTCCTTGAACCTGGGAGACAGAGGTTGTGGTGAGCTGAGATCATGCCATTGTGCTCCAGCTTGGGCAACAAGAACGAAACTCCGTCTCATAAAAAAGAAAAAAAAAGAGAGAGAAAGTGGCTGCACACAAAAAGTCACATATTATATAATTCTATGTTTATAAAATGTTGAGAATAGTCAAATTATAGACACAGAAAGACTGGTGGTTGCTAAGGGCTAGGAAAAGGGAGAACGAAGAATAACTGCTAATGGGTACTGGGGTTTTCTTTTTAGGGTGAGAAAAATATCCTGGTGTTAGATAGTGGTACCAGTTGCATAACTTGTTAAAAAAAAAAAACAAAAACCTAAAAACTACTCAATTATACGTATTTTACGAAAAAGCGATGGTGGCTTGGACAAGAATGTAGCTATGAAGGAGAACTGATCAAATTCTACATACAATTATGCATGAAGAGCTGACTGGATTTGCTGTTAGGGTAGATGTGGAGTGAGAGAAAAAGCCAAGTTACAGATGTGCTCCAAGGTTCTGGGCCTTGGGGTTTACACTTGGTATAAAAGCACTCTCTGTAGTCCCACTCTGTTCCTGAAGAAGCACCTGATGGAATCTGGTACAAGGTCTCCATTTGCTAAAATTCTCTCATCATTAATAACCAAACACTATACCACTTGGTTATATTTACATCTTTGCTTATCTTTTTCATTCCTAAAGAAATTCTATCGACATATTCCATAGGGTTGAGCCAGTAAAAGAATGTAGCTGCTATTAACTGAGATGAGATGCTCATATTAGGGTAGAAAGGTTCAAAGTTTAGTTTTGGGCACACTGGTTACTGACTTTGACTTAACCAGATTCTAAACTGTTTCCTATATGTACCTTAAGTTAATTAGACTTCAATGAAATGGAACACATCATCCTAACCATTATTATTGTGAAATATGATTTCTCCCAGCCTAGGAGTTGTTCAGAGTTTGAATTAGTGGTAGGTGCTAAACATTTCAGAAGCAATGAAGAAAAATAAATAAATAAATATTTATTATTAAAGAAACAGAACCCCCTGACCACCCACCTCCCGCTGGCAAAAAAAAAAAAAAGTCAAGCATAGGTATTATCTTCTACCAAGTATGAGCCAAGTATCTGGTTCTTCCACAGCACCTTTGATAATCTCCATCACAGACTTTGTGACTGTATTATTTAAAATTTCCCTGTACCTTTCTTCCATAACAAGAACTCCTTAAGAAATCGGACCAGGTCTTCACATCTACAGAGCATAGCACAGCATAAATATAACAAGTCTTTTGTAAATATTTTAAATATATGATTCCAGAATTGAGCAACAACATTGCAACTTTTTGGTATAAATTCCAAATTATTCAGTAGGAAAAAAAAAAAAATTATGGAGGCCAAGAAAACTGAAGAGAAGCATTAATTAGTAATATCAATAGCAGTACTATTAATCTAAGATGTTAACATTAGTGAATGAGTACTGTGTTCCAAGCATTATTTCCAAGAGTTTTATATTAATTAGTTCATATAATTCCAATATAACCCAATTAAATAGGCATTAAATTATTCTCATTTTATGACTGAGGAAACTGAGGACACATAGAGAGGAATGGTAATTTGCCTAAGGTAAGTTAGTACAATTTAGCAAGACTGAATTTTGAATAGTCTGACTTTAGAGCCCATCTTAATCACTGTGCTATATTAGCAGGTTATATATATATATGGTTTAGAAATGCACTCATACAGTTTGTAATTATGGGTACATGAAAACTGTATACACTATTTCAAATTCAGCTTTTTGAAAATGACTATCAAACCATTATCAATTTTGAAAATATTTTTAATGAGGTATAATTCACATACTGTAAAATAAACATATTTTAAGCACTAAGTTCATCAGTTCTGACAAATGAATACATTGTGTAATCTAGACCACAATCAAGGAATATCACTATTCCCACAAAAATTCCCTCCTGTCCTTTCCTACTGAATTCCTTTTCCCCACCAAAGCAAGAAGAAATCAATCTTGATTATGATAACCATAGATGATATGGTTTGGCTGCATCCCTACCCAAATCTCATCTTGAATTGTAACTCCCACAATTCCCACGTGTTGTGGGAGGAACCCAGTGGGAGGTAACTGAATTATGGGGTGTGTCTTTCCTGTTCTGTTCTTGTGATAGTGAATGAGTCTCATGAGATCTGATGGGTTTAAAAATGGGAGTTTCCTGCACAAGCTCTTTCTTTGCCTGCCATCACTGATGTAAGACATGACTTGCTTCTCCTTGCCTTCTGCCATGATTTTGATGCCTCCCCAGCTACGTGGAACTATGAGTCTAATTAAACCTCTTTCTTTTGTAAACTGCCCAGTCTTGTCTTTATCAGTGGCATGAAAAAGGACTAATACAGTAAACTGGTACCGGAAGTGGGGCGTTGCTGAAAAGGTACCCAAAAATGTGGAAGCAGCTTAAAAAGTGGGTAAAAGGCAGAGGTTGGAATAGTTGGAGGGCTTAGAAGAAGATACGAAAAAGTGGGAAAGTTTGGAACTTCCTAGAGACTTGTTGAATGGCTTTGACAAAAATGCTGACAGCAATATGAACAATAAGGTGCAGGCTGAGGTAGTCTCAGATGGAGATGAGGAACTTGTTCCCAAACTGGTGTAAGGGTGACTTTTGTTATGTTTTAGCAGAGACTGGTGGCATTTTCCCCTGCCCTAGAGATTTGTGGAACTTTGAACATGAAGAAGATGATTTAGGGTATCTGGAGGAAGAAATTTCTAAGCAGCAAAGCATTCAAGAGGTGACCTGGGTGCGTTAAAGGCATTGTTTTATAAGGGAAGCAGAGCATAAAAGTTTGGAAAATTTGCAGCATGGCAAGGTGATAGAAAAGAAATCCCATTTTCTGAGGAGAAATTCAAGCTGGCTGCAGAAATTTGCATAAGAAACAAGGAGCCAAATGTTATCCCCAAGACAATGGAGAAAATGTCTCCAGGCATGTCAGAGGTCTTCACGGCAGCCCCTCCTATCACAGGCCTGGAGGCCTAGGAGGAAAGCATGGTTTCGTGGGTCAGGCCCAGGGTCCACATGCTGCGTGCAGCCTAGGAACTTGGTGCCCTGCATCTCAGCCACTCCAGTCATGGCTGAAAGGGTCCAATGTAGAGCTCAGGCCATGGCTTCAGAGGGTGCACGTCCCAAGCCTTGGCAGCTTCCATGTGGTGTTGAACTTGTGAATGCACAGAAGAATTGGAGTTTGGGAACCTCTGCCTAGATTTCGGAAGATGTATGGAAATGCCTAGATGCCCAGGCAGAAGTTTCCTGCAGGGGTGGGGCCTTCATGGAGAACCTCTGCTAGGGCAGTGTGAAAGGGAAATGTGGGGTCAGAGCCCCCACACAGAGTCGCTACTGGGGCACCACCTAGTGGAGCTGTGAGAAGAGGACCACTGCCCTCTAGACCCCAGAAGGGCAGATCCACTGACAGCTTGCACAGTGTGCCTGGAAAAGCCACAGATACTCAATGCCAGCCCATGAAAACAGCCAGGAGGGAGGCTGTAGAGGGGCGCAGCTGCCCAAGACCATGGAAACCCACCAGTTGCATCAGCATGACCTGGATGTAAGACAGTCAAAAGAGATCATTTTGGAGTTTTAAGATTTGATTGCCCTGCTGGATTGCGGAATTGCATGGGGCCTGTAGCCCCTTTGTTTTGGCCAATTTCTTCCATCTGGAATGGCTGTGTTTACCCAATGCCTGTACTCCCACTGTATGTATCTAGGAAGCAACTAACTTGCTTTTGATTTTACAGTCTCACAGGAAGAAGCGACTTGCCTTGTCTCAGATGAGATGCTGGATGTGGACTTCTGAGTTAATGCTGAAATGAGTCAATACTTTGGGGAACTGTTGGGAAGGCATGATTGGTTTTGAACTATGAGAACATGAGATTTAGGAGGGGCCAGGGGCAGAAAAATATGGTTTGGCTGTGTCCCCACCCAAATCTCATCTTAAATTGTAACTGCCACAATTCCCACGTGTTGTGGGAGGAATCTGATGGAAGGTGATTGAATTAAGGGGGCAGGTTGATTTCCTGTGAGTGAATGAGTCTCACGAGATCTGATGGTTTTAAAAACAGGAGCTCCCTGCATAAGCTCTTTCTTTGCCTGCTGCTATCAATGAAAGGCATGACTTGCTCCTTCTTGCCTTCTGCCATAATTCTGAGGCCTGCCCAGTCACATGGAACTGTAAGTCCAGTTAAACCTCTTTCTTTTGCAAATTGCCCAGTCTTGCGTATGTCTTTATCAGCAGCACGAAAATGGACTAATACAACAGATTATTAGCTTTATTAATTCTAGAACTTATCACAAATGCAATCAAACAGTATGTGCTTTTTTCACATACAAGGAATTTTGAGACAAATCCATACAGTTTCATAGATCACCCCTTTTTATTGCTTAGTAATAATTCATTGTATGAGTAATGTTAAGAATAAAGATGCTATGAACGTTCTTATACAAGGCTTTTTGTAAACATGCTTTCATTTCTCTAATATAAATACCCAGAAATGAAATTTATAGGTTATGGGATAACAGTTTGTTAACATTTGAAGAAACTGCAAAACTGTTTCCCAAAGTGGTTGTATCATTTTACATATACAACAAAGTGTTAAGAGTTTCAGTTGGTGCATATCCTTGCTAACATTTGGTGCTGTAAGCCATTTTCGTTTTACTAATTCTAATGGAAGTAAGATAATACCTCATTGTGGTTTTAATTGGAAATTCTACAATGAATAATGATGCTAAGCACTTTTTCATATGAATACTGGCCATATGTATATATTCTTTATGAAGTAACTGCTCAACAGTCTGCATATAACTTTGTATTCCTTAGTATACTCGATATAGAAGTACTTTCTGTAGTCCCACTAAGATCCTGAAGAAGCTTGTGATCGAATCTGGTCTAAGGTCTTTATTTGCTAAAATTCTCTAATCATTAATAACCAAACACTACTACCTTGTTATGTTTACATCTTTGCTTATCTTTTTTTTTTTTTTTTTTTTTGAGACACAGGGTCTCACTCTGTTGCCCAGGCTAGAGTGCAGTGGTACAATCACAGCTCACTGCAGCCTCAAGCTCCTGGGCTCAAGCAACCCTCCCACCTCAGCCTCCCAAGTCACTGAGACTATAGGCAAGTGCCACCACACCTGGCTGATTTTTGTATTTTTTGTAGAGACAGGGTTTTGTCTTGTTGCCTCAGCAGGTCTCAAACTGCTGGGTTCAAGCAAACTGCTCACCTCAGCCTCCCAAAGTGCTGAGGTTACAGGTGTGAGCCATCGTGCTGAGCCCATCTTTTTCATTCCTAAACAAATTCTATTAACATACTTTATGGGGTGAATAAAATCACTTATTACATCATATTTGATTAGACGTAAAATTGGTTTTTCTGTACTTTTATCTTCTTTCATTGAGGCCTAAACTAGACATGAAATAATACTTTTGTGGCAATTCTGTTTTAAACATTAACCGGAATAAGTAGGACACTGGCTGAAGCTTAAATATTTTGGTATTGAAACCTGTTATAATACTAGGTTGAGCCATATGAAATCACCATTTTTACAGGTCAAAATGTTCAAATGTTAACAATTTCATATGGTTTCATGAAACTTAACTACTTTTATTGTTTTGTAAATCACATACTAAATCTTGTTTCAACTTAAAGTATAATTCTTTATATATGAGTTAATTGCGTCCTATCTATTCATCTAATATATATTTATATTATTAATTTTGCAACTAGCAGAAATGGAAGTTGCTACATAACAGTACAAATTTTAAGACTGTGGTGATGTTATGGTATGAAATTTTCAGTAGAAGATCAACTATGTAAAATTATCCCTTTTTGGTGGATTCTCATTTTTTAAAAAATTCCATTTGATTTTTAATTTACAAAGTTCAGTTATATTTCTAAATTTATCAATCATTAAGAAGGCTGACTTACTGGCTTTAGAAAACAGAACCCTAAAGACCAGATAATTTTTGTTATATAATGCTCTTTTAAGAATCAGGTAGAAATATGTTTCCAACATCAGCTGATCACCAAGAAAATAATACTGTTACTTTAAAGAAATTGTTTTAAGAAAAAACAAGAGGCTTTTAATTTACTAGTAAAAAATAATATTTACTAGCTAAGAAGAGCACCTAAATGCAACCTATTAAATGAAAAAGTCAAAGTCAAAATCTTATTTGCTTTACTTGTTCTTTCAACTTGATTTTCTCTTTTCTTTTTTTTTGAGATGGAGTCCACTCTGTTTCGCCAGGCAGGAGTGCAGTGGCGTGATGTCCGCTCACTGCAACCTCTGCCTCCTGGGTTCAAGTGATTCCCCTGTCTCAGTCTTCCGAGTAGCTGGGACTACAGACACGCACCACAACGCCCAGCTAATTTTTGTATTTTTAGTAGAGATGGGGTTTCACCATGTTGGCCAGGATGGTCTCGATATCTTGACCTCGTGATCTGCCCGCCTCAGCCTCCCAAAGTGCTGGGATTACAGGCGTGAGCCACCACGCCCGGCCATCACTTGATTTTCTAAAAGAATCTCTTGCTGAAAAGATTAGTGCCTCTTACAAAACTCCACTTCACATAAACTTGCATGTTCAATTGAAAAATGCTTTGACAACATCTATCAGCCTTAAGATAATCATTCCCCTGCAATGTAAAACAAAAAACAAACATTCTTGCTCCTGTCAAACTCAGTTCTGCTTCCCCATAATTTGAATCCAGTGATCCTGGCTCAGCCTTTGAGATATTCTTCCACAAATCTATCTTCTAAATGTCCGAAGACATTTATGTCTGAGTAAATTTCTGCTAGATAAAGCATTTTCAGTTCATTCAATCGTCTTCTTTGTGGTTGTTCCCATAATGGACTTCACTATATTAATGTTTCTTTTTTTTTTTTTTTTTTTTTTTTGAGACGGAGTCTCGCTCTGTCGCCCAGGCTGGAGTGCAGTGGCCGGTTCTCAGCTCACTGCAAGCTCCGCCTCCAGGGTTTACGCCATTCTCCTGCCTCAGCCTCCCGAGTAGCTGGGACTACATTAGCTGGGACTACAGGCGCCCGCCACCTCGCCCGGCTAGTTTTTTTTTTGTATTTAGTAGAGACGGGGTTTCACCGTGTTAGCCAGGATGGTCTTGATCTCCTGACCTTGTGATCCGCCCGTCTCGGCCTCCCAAAGTGCTGGGATTACAGGCTTGAGCCACCGCGCCCGGCCTAATGTTTCTTTTAGAGTTTGCCATTCAAACAGAAATACCATGCTCCAGGGATGATCTCATCCAAGTCAAATGAGATGATGCCTCACATTATTTTAGGCACTAAATATATATTAGTGACAACTAAGATCCTTATCTCTATGAGGAGGCAAAAATCATTACAATGTTTTCTACATTCAATCTTTGCAACGAGAGACCTATGTGAACAAGACAGTTTACTATGTTTGTCAATAACAGTTCCACTGTGTTGGGTTAAAGCTAATTGGAATGTCATGTCATAGTACATCTCATTTATAATAAGCATAAACACATGCAACTGAAAATTTGAGATAAATTACCGTCCTTCCCCAGAAAATATGCATTTAATATTCACCTAAAATCTATTCCTTACAAGTTGAGGCCTTTCACAGGTGCCTGCAGCCCCTCTTACAGATCTTAGAGCCATACTATTCACTATTACATCACCAATTGTTTAGCATAGTACCTATTACACAGGCACCGATGTAACAGAATTTATAAATTTAATGAAATAAAGGAATGTTAGTATGACAATCAGGTGTTGAAAAATTGAATTTCATTATACAAAACCAGAGAGTCAATAAACCAAATGATTTCTGAATGGTCCCAAATATTTCTACATTATTTGGGCAATGTTCCCTGGCTCACTGTAAATAGAAATATATGTATTAATAGATGCCATCAAAATGGCTAAAAATAACCTGGCACCACTTTCTAAAGAAATTTGTGGTTGTGAAAATGAGAAAAGTATAGGACGGGCCTGGAGGCTCACATCTGTAATCCCAGCACTTTGTGAGGCCACAGCAAGTGAATAGCTTGTGCTCGGGAGCTCGAGACCAGCATGGTCAATGTGGCGAAACCCCGTCTCTACTAAAAGTACAAAAATTAGCCAGACATGGTGGTTCACACCTGTAATCCCAGCTACTTGGGAGGCTGAGGCAGAAGAACTGCTTGAACCTGGGAGGCAGAGGTTGCAGGGAGCTGAGATTGTACCACTGCACTCCACACTCCAGCCTGGGTGACAAAACGAGATCTTGTCTCCAAAACAAAAAAAGGGAAAACTGTGTGTAGGCATTATTCTACACAAGCATCTCCTTCTAAACAATTGCCACATACACCATTTTGTTTATCAAAAACAAATTTTAACAAATGGAAAGAAGTTTTGTGTGTGTTGGGGTGTGTGTGTGTGTTTAAAAAGGGCAGAAGCCCAAGGAATAAAACATGGAGAAATGGTCAAGCATGAGAAGAGGTGAAAGCAACACCACGGAAATTTTCCGACTGCTAATAGGTATTTCTTTAGTGAATAAACTAAATTTCAGTCTTTGGAATTAGAAAGGTTTTGTAAGAAAAGCGAATAGTTGGCCGGGCACGGTGGCTCACACCTGTAATCCCAGCACTTTGGAAGGCCAAGGCAGGCAGATCATAAGGTCAGGAGATCGAGACCATCCTGGCTAATACAGTGAAACCTCGTCTCTACTAAAACTAAAAAAAAATTAGCCAGGCATGGTGGCGGGCGCCTGTAGTCCCAGCTACTCAGGAGGCTGAGGCAGGAGAATGGCATGAACCCGGGAGGCGGAGCTTGCAGTGAGCCAAGATCGTGCCACTGTACTCCTGCCTGGGCGACAGTGAGACTCTGTCTCAAAAAACAAAAAACAAAAGAAAAGGGAATAGTTAAAAAGTTAAAAAGGTGGAAATAAAAAGAGAAAAGGTTTATTGAGCATGTATTACAGTGCCAGCACCATTTCTCATACATTCCTTATCACTTTCATTTTAAAGTATAGGAATGTAACTCTCAGAAAAATTAAGTACAGTTAGCCCTCCATATCCACAGATCAAAATATTTAGAAAAAAATAAACTAAAGCTAATACAATAAAAATACAAACTAAAACTACAGTATAACAATTTTATACCTAGCATTTACATTGCATTAAGTATTATAAGTATATGGGAGGATGTGCACAAGTTATACACAAATATTATGTAAAGGGCTTAACCATTTGCAGATTTTGTTATCCATGAGGGTCCTGGAACCAGTGCCCCATGAATACCAAGGGACAAATGTGTCTACAGATGGTAAGTGGATGAACCCAGATTCAAAAATAACTATTAACTCTAAAATTTCACATCATGCATTAAGGTATAATCTACTTACAACAGTATACATTAGACCTTTTTTGTTTTTTGAGATGGAGTCTTGCTCTGTTGCCCAGGTTGGAGTGCAGTGGCGTGATCTTGGCTCACTGCAAGCTCTGCCTGCTGGGTTCAAGCGATTCTCCTGCCTCAGCCTCCCAAGTAGCTGGGATTACAGGCGTGTGCCACCACATCCAGCTAATTTTTTTGTATTTTAGTAGAGATGGGGTTTCGCCATGTTGGCCAGGATGGTCTCGATCTCCTGACCTCGTAATCCGCCCACCTCAGCCTCCCAAAGTGCTGGGATTACAGGCGTGAGCCACCGTGCCCAGCCTTTCAGTTCTTTTTATTTTGAACTCCTCTCATAAATTACACCTCTGCCTCACAGGTTCAAGCAATTCTCCTGCTTCAGTCTCCCGAGTAGCTGGGAGTACAGGTGTGTGCCACCATGCCTGGCTAGTTTTTTGTATTTTTAGTAGAGATGGGGTTTCACCATGCTAGCCAGGCTAGTCGCGAACTCCTGACCTCATGATCCTCCCGCCTCGGCCTCCCAAAGTACTGAGATTACAGATGTGAACCACCGCACCCAGCCCATGAGACATCATTTTAAACAACTGTGACTGATCAATAGTAATCGTTATTTCACTGTCATATTTTCTTCATCTACAAAGAAGAAAAGAATGTTTTAAACAACTACACAAGGTTAATATGGGAAATAATAGAAACAGTGGTATAATGTCATGAATAGATCATATTTGGTCTTTGTATTCAAAGGAGAAATGGTAAATAAATTTTAGTTTAGGACTACTTTGTTTACTTGTGTTTAGCAAATTAATTACAAGGAAAATAATGTAATGATACATGCTTATAAAACAATCTCCCATGAGATTAATCAATATACATTTATTCTTAGGAAATGAAAATTGAGCTTTTCTATGGCTTATTTCTTCAAAGCGTTAATAAATAATCACTAAAAGAAATTGCTGAATTTCAAAATGGGACAAAAAACAGATATGAGTTAATGTCAAGAAAGTTTTTCATAAGCTAGCGGTTAGATAGCTATGAGTTTTCCCTACTTTATAGGACCCCTGATATCTTCCAAATTAATATATACTGTATTTGTGGAATATTTCTAAATAATAAAGTTACAGTGACAGAAAACTAAAGACACAAAGATTCTGTAATAATGGTTCTAGTATTACAGGGTTTTTTTTAAAGTTATATTTCATTGTTATATATTAAATGTTTCTGTTCAAATATATTTGTCAACACAAATTAAAAAATCAAGATTTTTAAAAAGAGAACTATGACAAAAAAGTGCAACGTTCCCAAGATTTCCTCAGAACTCCAATAAAGAAATGTATGCACAGCAAATAGAATATATACTGTGTCAAGATGAAATGAATAAATTAAAATAATTAGAACTAGTTAACGCTGAATAGAAAACTACAGCTAAAGGCTGGGCGCGGTGACTCACGCCTGTAATCCCAGCACTTAGGGAAGCCGAGGCAGGTAGATCACTTGAGGTTGGGAGTTCGAGACCAGCCTGACCAACATGGAGAAACCCCGCCTCTACTAAAAATAACAAAATTAGCTAGGCGTGGTGGCACATGCCTGTAATCCCAGCTACTCGGGAGGCTGAGGCAGGAGAATCGCTTGAACCCAGGAGGCGGAGGTTGCAATGAGCCAAGATTGCATCATTGCACTCCAGCCTGGGCAACAAGAGCGAAATTCTGTTTAAAAAAAAAAAAAAAGAAAACTACAGCTAAATAAGAACCAAACAATGCTTTTCTTGTGCTTTTGTCTAACAATGTATTTTTCTGTCCATATAACTATTCAGATTCTGGCTTCCTGATGTATAAGGTATGTGTATATAATATGGACTGAACTGCTGAATATTTTCATTTACTTGACAAATAAAAAACTAAGTGCGCACTATGGATACTATGCTGGATACTAGGTGAGGCCTTGAAAACTCCCAAAACCCACAAACAAAAAAATCACTTCTGTCTCACAGATAACATCCTAGTTTTTAAACGAGATCAATGTATAAAACACATAAATAAGTGTAAAAAGGTTTAGATACCTGACAATGCATTTCCATGAAGAGCCATCTTGATCATCTTGTTCTTCTATGTACATTCTGACATTGTGATCTTGATCCAATTGGTACCAGTACATGAGGCCATCTTTGTCTCGCCCAATTGGCTGGAGACGCATAGTATCGGCATCCTCCTCATTAATAATATTCTTGAATTTGAGATTGTCATCAAACTGACACTCGCAGAGGTACTGAAAAATAGTCATAACACGGCTTAAAATACTTCAAAAATATTTCTCCATCACAATAAATATGATACAACCGTAGAACTGATTCAGGGAAAGCAGTGGACAGAACACACATGCTGCATTCCTTCTTTCACTATCCTCTCCCCACTTTCATACATACTGTTTAGAATAGCCAACATTTTAAGGAACATTTTATATTAACACCATACCAATTTATAGGTTTAACACAATCACTGACACACAAATCAAGTTTTATTTCAAAAGGAATGAGCCAGTTTGCACTAAAAACTCCCAAATCATCTCATGGTGTAAGATTTTCTGTTTTAGGCCAGGCACAGTGGCTGACACTTGTAATCCCAGCCCTTAGGGAGGCCAAGGCAGGAGGATCGCTTGAGTCCAGGAGTTAAAGACTAGCCTGGGCAACATGGTGAAACCCTGTCTCTACAAAAAATACAAACATTGGCCAGGTATGGTGGTGCACGCCTACAGTCCCAGCTACTCTGGGAGGTTGAGGATGAGGTGAGCTATGATCTCACCACTGCACTCTGGCTCGGGCAACAGAGCAAGACCCTGTCTCAAAAAAAAATTTTCTATTAAAAAAGTTTCGGCCGGGCGTGGTGGCTCAAGCCTGTAATCCCAGCACTTTGGGAGGCCGAGACGGGCGGATCACAAGGTCTGGAGATCGAGACCATCCTGGCTAACACAGTGAAACCCCGTCTCTACTAAAAAATACAAAAAACTAGCCGGTCGTGGTGGCAGGCGCCTGTAGTCCCAGCTACTCAGGAGGCTGAGGCAGGAGAATGGCGTAAACCCGGGAGGTGGAGCTTGCAGTGAGCTGAGATCCGGCCACTGCACTCCAGCCTGGGTGACAGACCGAGACTCCGTCTCAAAAAAAAAAAAAAAAAAAAAAAAAAAAAAAAAAAAAAAAAAAAGTTTCATGTAGTTTTTTCCCATTTTCCTTATTTAAAATGACAAATAAAAATTGCATATATTTATGGTATACACCATGGTATTCTGATATATGTGTCTAGTGTGGAATGGCTAAATCAAGCTAAGAAACACATCTACTACTTAATGTATTTAGAATTTTTAGTGGTGAAAACATTTAAAATCTAGCCCCTTAGCAATTTTCAAATATACTTTATATTGTTATCACCTACACTCACCATGTTGTACAACTGATCTCCTGAACTAATTCCTCCTGTCTGACTTTTTGTAGCTTGGGCCAATATCTCCCCAGTCTACCCCTCACCTCCCTAATCCCTGGTAATCACCACTCTACTCTGATTCTATGAGTCTGACTCTTAGATTCCACATTAAGTAATATCTTGGGGTATTTCTTTCAGTGCCTGGCTTATTTCACTTAACATAATGTCCTCCAGGTTCAACCTTATTGTGATTAATGCTGCAGTGAACACGGGAGTGCAGACACCACTTCAAGAAACAAATTCTACTTCCTTTGGATATATATCCAGTATTACGATGCTGAATTATATGGTAGTTCTATTTCAAATTTTTTGAGGAACCCCCATGCTATTTTCCATAATGGCCAAACTAATTTACATTCTCACAATCAGCACACAAGGGCTCCCTTTTCTTTCTTGAGACAGAGTCTCATTCTATCATCAGGCTGGAGTGCAGGGGCGTGATCTCGGCTCACTGCAACCTCTGCCTCCTAGGTTCAAGCGATACTGCTGCCTCAGCCTCCCGAGTAGCTGGGACTACAGGGGTGCGCCACCATGCCCAGCTAATTTTTGTATTTTT
This sequence comes from Rhinopithecus roxellana, assembly GCF_007565055.1. Classification (NCBI taxonomy): domain Eukaryota; kingdom Metazoa; phylum Chordata; class Mammalia; order Primates; family Cercopithecidae; genus Rhinopithecus; species Rhinopithecus roxellana. The sequence goes on along the minus strand of NC_044563.1, from coordinate 54,411,894 downwards.
AGTAGGGACAGAGTTTCATCATGTTGGCCAGGATGGTCTTGATCTCTTAACCTCGTGATCTGCCCGCCCCAGCCTCCCAAAGTGCTGGGATTACAAGCATGAGCCACCGTGCCTGGCCTCAAAGGTTCCCTTTTCTGTACATCTTTACCAAACTTGTTATCTCTTGTCTTTTTGATAATAGCCATCTAAACAAGCACGAAGTGATATTCCATTGTGGTTCTAAAATGCATTTGCCTGATAATTAGTGATACTGAGCATTTATTCATATATCTGTTGGCCATTTCCTACGTCTTTTTCTGAGAAATGTCTATTGAAGTCCTTTGCCCATTTTAAAATCAGATTGTTTTCTTGCTGTTGTTTGAGTTCTTTATATGGTTTGAATATTGAACTCTTCTAGTAGTTTTATACTTTCGGGTCTTATATTTAAGTCTTTAATCCGCTAAGATAATTTCTGTGTATGGTGTAAGATAATGGTCTAATTTCATTCTCCTGCATGTGGATGACCAGTTTTCCCAGCACCATTTATTGAATAGACTGTCCTTTGCCCAGCGTGTAATCTTGACACCACTGTCAAAAAGCGACTGACCATCAACACGGGAGTTTGTTTCTGGGCTTTCTGTCCTGTTCCAAAGGTCGGTGTATCTGCTTTTTACCAGTACCATGTTGTTTGATTACTACAACTTAGTAGATTCTGAGATCAGGTAGCATGATACCTCCAGTTTTGTTCTTTTGGCTCAAGACTGCTTTGGTTATTCAGGTTCCTGTGGTTCCATATGAATTTTAGGGTTGTGTTTTATTTCTGTGAACAATGCCACTGGAATTTGATAGGGATTGCAATGAATCTGTAGGTCATTTTGGGCAGTATGGACATCTTAACAAGATTAATTCTTCTAATCCATGAACGCAGGACATCTTTTCATTTGTCTTTTTTTTGAGACAGAGTCTCGCTCTGTTGCCCAGGTTAGGGTGCAGTGGCGCGATCTCAGCTCACTGCAAGCTCCACCTCCTGGGTTCATGCCATTCTCCTGCCTCAGCCTCCCAAGTAGCTGGGACTACAGGCGCCTGCCACCACACCCGGCTAATTTTTTTGCATTTTTAGTAGAGACGAGGTTTCACGGTGTTAGCCAGGATGGTCTTGATCTCCTGACCTCGTGATCCGCCCGCCTCGGCCTCCCCAAGTGCTGGGATTACAGGCATGAGCCACTGTGCCCAGCCTCATTTGTATTTTCTTTCATTAATGTTTTGTAGTTTTCAGTACAGAGGTCTTTTACCTCTTTGGTCAAATTTACTCCTAAATATTTTATTTTTTGATACTATTGTAATGAACTGGTTTTTATAATTTCTTTTTTGGATAGTCTGTGATTTGTAAGTAGAAACACTTCTGATTTTTGCATATTGATTTTATATCTTGAAATTTTACTGAATTCATTTATTAGTTCTAATAGTCTGTTGGTTGAGCCTTCAGGCTTTTTTACACATAAAATCATGTCATCTGCAAACAGTGACAATTTAACTTCTTCCTTTCCAATTCCGATGACTTATTTCTTTTTGTACCTAATTGTTCTGGCTAGGACTTCCAGTACTATGTTGAATATAAGTGGCAAGTGGGTGTCCTTGCCTAGCTCCTGATGTTAAAGGAAAAGCTTTCAGTTTTTCACAGTTGGGTACCATGTAAGCTGTGAGGTTGTCTTATATGGCCTTTATTGCACTGATACATATTCTTTTCATACCTAATTTGTTGTGAGTTTTTATCATGAAAGCAAAGTTGAATTTTCTCAAATGTTTTTTCTGCATATATTCATATGATCATATAATATTTGTCCTTCATTCTCTTAATGTGGAGCATCACAACTTTATTTAGTTAATTAATTAATTAATTTTTTTGAGACAGAGTCTTCTCTGTCACTCAGGCTAGAGTGCAGTGGTGCGATCTCAGCTCACTGCAACCTCTGCCTCTCGAGCTCAAGCGATTCTCCTGCCTCAGCCTTCCTAATAGTTGGAATTACAGGTATGCACCACCATGCCCAGCTGATTTTTGTACTTTTAGTAGAGATGGGGTTTCACTATGTTGTCCAGGCTGGTCCTGAACTCCTGACCTCTAGTGATCCATCTGCCTCAGCCTCCCAAAGTACTGGGATTACAGGCGTGAGCCACCCCCACCTGGCTTATTTATTTTTTAAAGACAGTCTCACTCTGTTACCCAGGCTGAAGTGCAGTGGCACGATCACAGCTTCAGCAATCCTCTGCCTCAACCTCCCCAGTAGCTAGGACTACAGGTACACACCACCACACCCAGCTAGCCAGCTTTTTAAAATATTTTGCAGAGAAGTGGTGTCGCTGTGTTGTCCAGGTTGGTGTTGAACTCCTGGGCTCAAGTGATTCTCCTGCCTCAGCTTTCCAAAGTGCTGGGATTACAGGTGTGAGCCACTGTACCTGGCCATGTATCACATTTATTGATTTGCATATGATGAACAATCCTTGCATTCCGGGATAAATCCCACTTGATCATGGTGAATGATCCCATTTACGTGCTGTTAAATTTGGTTGCTAGTATTTTGTTAAGGATTTTTGCATCTATGTTCATCGGGAATAGTTCTTTTCTTATGGTGTTTGTGTCCAGCTTTGGGATCAGTATAATGCTGGCCTTGTAAAATTAGTCTGGAAGTATTTTCTCCTCTTCAGTTTTTTAGAAGACATTGAGAAGGACTAGCATTAGTTATTCTTTAAATGTCTGGTAGAATTCAGCTGTGAAGCCTTCATACCCTGGGCTTTTCTCTGATGGGACATTTTTGACTGCTGGTTCAATTTTCTTACTTGTTATTGGTCTGTTCAGATTTTCTATTTCTTTGTAATTCAGTCTTGGTAAGATGCATGCTTCTAGTATTTATCCATTTCTTTCTATATAATCCAAACAATTGTTCATAGTTGTTTCTTTGATCCTTTGTATTTCTGTGGTATTAGTTATAACGTCTGTACTTTAATTTCTTTTTTTTTTTTTTTTTTTTGTATTTTTTAGTAGAGACGGGGTTTCGCCGTGTTCGCCAGGATGGTCTCGATCTCCTGACCTCGTGATCCGCCCGTCTCGGCCTCCCAAAGTGCTGGGATTACAGGCTTGAGCCACCGCGCCCGGCCTTTCTACTTTAATTTCTGATTTAAGTCTTCTCTCTTTCTTAGCCTAGCTAAGCGTTGTCAGTTTTGTTTATCTTCTCAAAAACCAACTCTTAAGTTTTGTTTATCTTTTCTACCATTTTTTTTAGTCTCTATTTCATTTAATTTTACTCATATCTTGGTTATTTTCTTCCTTCTACTAAGTTTGGGTTTAGTTTGTTCTTCCAGTTTCTTGCAGTGTAAAATCAGGTTGTTACTTGAGATTTCTTCTTTTTTAATGTGGCCATTGATTGCTATAAATTTCCCTCTTAGATTTGCTTTTGCTGCATTTTGTAAGTTCTGGCATGTTGAGTTTCCATTTTCATTTCTCTCAAGAGTTTTAAAATTTCCTTTGGATTTTTTTTTTTTTAACATGCTGGCTATTTTCAGGATACATGGTATAAAACTTTCTATAATCTTTCTTCCAGTTTTTAGGTGAACATTATTCTTCAAAGGACTATCTGTTTTTGAAAGCCTGAGACATATGCAGTTTTCAAGGAAGGTAGATTTTCACTGATAGCTGGCTCTGGAGAATTCTCTTAAAAAAAAGATATTCACATACTAGACTGGAAGAACTAACTAATTTTTGGTTATATATTTCGTATATGATTAGGGTATAAGTCAGATTTCTTCCTGGGTATCGCTGCCTAGGCAGACAACACATTAAGTTACTTCCTATTACAGCCCTTATGCCTTTGCCTATGTCAGCTATCCCAATGGTCTCTAAACATTTTTGATCAAGCATCCTTACTACTAAAAAAATTTGTAACACATCCTGAAAAGTTATATGTGTGTATTATATCCACTTTCTTATGTATTTACATAATACACTAACATATATATATGCACTAATATATAATATATGTAATACTAAAGTATTACATACATTTCAGCAGCATCCCCCTAACCTAGAGGTCAGTATGGATACTAAAGTATTACAAACATTATAGGAATGCACAAAAAGGTATTTCAAAAATTGGGATTAATAAAAGTTATGAGTATAATTTCTATAACTTTGACTAGCAAGGAATCACCCTAATTACCCCCTTGGGACCACAAGCTGGTCTAGAGACAGATGAACCTGCATGATTATACACTCTGAAATCTGAGTTTACTATGATGTTTGGTTTTCTAAGGTATCTTTTTGATCTTGAAGACTTCTGTGTAGGCACCAACAGCAATCAACATCTAACAGCAAAATAACACCTACTCTATAGCCTTATCTATCTCCAAAATAATAATATGTATACTGACATTATATTTTAAGGTTCATCATAAAATCTTGAGGTCTTTTGAACAAAGAAGCCCACTTACAAAATACTATAAATTTTAGAAGTAGCAAAAACTTCATTCATGTTTTCACAAAGAATATTTTTCCCCTCTATTATGCTGGCCACTTTGCTACTAATTAGGGCCAACGATAGGAAGTGGGCAGGAAAAGAAAGGAAAATTCAAATTTGTAAAAAAGCCTACTTTGAGATGACCCATTGAAATCAAGTTGGTTTGGTTATGTGAGGGTTGTATTAAGTACAAAATGACATGCTCCCAGTCATCCAGAAAATAGCATCAAATTGCTAATTTAGTAAAACAGTAGAAAATTATCCACAGTTTATAGTATATAGTAATGATTGTGAAGGTTGAAAACAATGAATAAAACTAATTTGGACCAACTGCTTGCCCATGTTATTACTGTCCTTACAAGAAGAGATAATTAAACCCAGATATATGTATGCATTAAAAAAAAAAAACAGCACTTTAAAGAATAGATTGTTTGTCACCAAAAAATAGACTCCTCTTCTGCTAATAATAAAAATGTCTACTTTTAATTTATTTTCCAATTTAACCAGAAGTCAAAAATTAAATTTTAAATTAAAATGACTGTAACAAATAATAAATTTATTACCTTTAAGAGTGCTAGTTTGCATTCAACACTCATTTCAAGATAGCCCTTCTTCTCCATCTCCCATGCCCAGGTACTGTTAAACTCTTGGCATATCTGTCAGATAAAGTTAACATCTTAATACATGAAGGCAATTTTTGTTTTATTTATATTGGTAGGCTTGTACAATTATGCTATCTGTTCTTGTTAATACATGTTTATAAAGAAAAGAGGTTTACACCAAACAGTCCAATCCAACTGCACCCTAAAATGCATACTACTTAAAATGATAAAAAGTATTTACTATTGTTTGAAAACCAAATTTAGGGTAAGAAGGGATCTCTGTAGCTCTCTTCTCTGCTATCAAGAACTTTATACATACTTTCTAGACACATTTCCCACATGAGAGTAATTATTTGATTCCATCTCTCCAAATGGCTGGAAGTTCCTTTAGGGCGATTATAAAAATTTATTCATCTTTATGCCTAGGACAGAATTAGTTCAAAAAACATGCCAAATTGTATACATACTTTTAACCATGCCTCTCTCGAACTCATTATTCTACTATATAGGAGTAAAGCTAAAATTCCATTCTTGGCATATGAAAACTTATGTAACTTGGCTTTAAGATAAATGTCTAGGCTTCTCTTTCTACACAAGCATTTCAGGCAAACCAGAGCCACTGTAACAGACCAAAGAAGATCTGAATAACCACTGCACTTCAAAGCCAGTGCAAGAAACTTTTTCTCATTTTAGCAGCATCCCCCTAACCTAGAGGTCGGAGGAAGCCAGTAAGGGAAGTTAACACACAGTGAAATGCAAATGGGTTCTATGAAATGCAAACAGGTTCTATGACCTCTGTGAGTTAGTTTTTTCAGCAATAAAACCAGAACAGTAATAATATTATCTTAAAGGCCATTAAATAGGCATAAAATGATAAAAAATGCCAGCAATTTCACATATTTCTTGCAATTCAAGGAGCAAAGAGCATAATGAGGGCCAAAGGAGAAGAACCAACACAAGGCAAGAGATTAACCTGGAGTACAGGGAATGAGGTAGACAGGAGAAAAACAAGCTGGCTCTCTCAGGTGGGTTATCCTTTTCCTAGCCTGCACTAGTGTCATCTCTTTTCATCGATTTGTGTAATAAAATAATAGATTAGTATTAATATAGAAAAAGAATACAAAACAAGCAGTATGGCCAGGAACAATATAATAGAGGATCTTTTTTTTTTGAGATAGGTCTCACTCTGTCACCCAGGGTAGACTACAGTGGCACAATCACATATCACTGCAACCCTGACCTCTCTAGGCTCAGGTGATCCTCCTACCTCAGCCTTCCAAGGAGCTGGGGTTACAGTCATGTGCCACCACTCCTGGGTGATTTTTGTATTTTTTGTAGAGACAGGGTTTCTCCATGTTGCCCAGATGGACAATGGACAGTCTTAAAAGACTCACAGGAAGCATAAGTTTCCCATTCTCTAGAATATATTACTTCCTCTGGCTGACAGTGTTATGTTTATAGAGCGAAAAAAAAAAGATATACAGAAAAAGGGAAAAATAGAAATATTACACGAGGAAGACCCTAAAGTGATTACATCAAAAGCTAAAATGTCAGAATCTGAATAGACACTTTACCACAATGAGAAAGATAATAATAAATGTTGGTGAGGATATGGAAAATTTGAATGCTCACAGGTTGTTAGTGAGAATGTAAAATGGTACAGTTGCCTGGGAAAACAGCTTGGCAGTTTCTAAAATGTTAATATTTAGCTACCATATGACTTAGCCATTATACTCCTATTTACACAAGACAGAGGAAAACATACATCCACACAAAAACTCGTATACAAATGTTCCTAGCAGTATTATTCACAACTGCCAAAAGGTGGAAGCAACCCAAATGTCCACTAACAGGTGAACGGATAAACTGTGGTACATCACACAATGGAATTTTATATAGCCATAAAAAGAAATGAGGTAATGATATACTATAGCATGGATGAGGCTTGAAAACATCTTAAGTGAAAGAAACCAGACACAAAAGGCCACATATTGCATGATTCCATGTATATGAAATGTCTAAAATAGTCAAATCCATATAGGTAAAAGTAGATTAGCAGTTCCCAGTAGATAGGGGAAGGAAGGAATGGGAAGTGACTGCTGATGGGTAGGCAGTTTCTTTTCAGAGTAATAAAAGTGTTCTCAAATTAAGATAATTATGATGGTTGTACATTCCCTGTAAATACACTAATAAACACTAAATTTTTTATTTTTAAAGGGTAAATTTTCTGGTATGTGAATATCTCAAATTTAAAAAAAAGAAAGACAATCAACAATGCAGAGTCCGGCTATGACCTGAATGAAGCATTTATTGAGTGCTTGGTTGACTACCAGGCCCCTAGAAGAAGATAACATCGGCTGAGTATCCCAGAGGCTAATGCCAAGTATGGGAAGCTCATCCTTAGTATCTGAGAGGTGAAAAATGACATAGCTCCAAAGTTTGGCCAACAAACCAGATACGGAAGCACAGCCAATGGCTCACGGTGTCACAAATTCCAAAAACAACAACTACTGATTAGCATCTATGTGTAAAAGGGGAGGATAAAAAAAGAGAAATGGATATAAAGATGATAAAAATCCTTTGCCCCCACACTGCTTAACTTAAATTTACTGACCTTTATTTATAGCATTTAGGGTACAATACATTTGTTTTGCAGATTTCAAAGATAAATTTACTACTCATTTTGTATTTCTGAGACGGAGTCTCACTGTCGCCCAGACTGGAGTGCAGTGGTGCGATCTCGGCTCATTGCAACCTCCGCCTCCCAGGTTCAAGCGATTCTCCTGCCTCATCCTCCCGAGCAGCTGGGACTACAGGCGCCCGCCACCATGCCTGGCTAATTTTTGTATTTTTTATAGAGACGGGGTTTCACCATATTGGCCAGGATGGTCTCGAACTCCTGACCTTGTGATCCACCTGGCTTGGCCTCCCAAAGTGCTGGGATTACAGGCGTGAGCCACACGCCCAGCCCATTTTGTATTTCTTTAAGGGCAATTCAGACATACTGCTGTGCCATTTGATGTTAAAAAAAAAAAAAAAAAAAAAAATCCACTAATTAGCTATGCACAAAACAGCCATAACCTACTGTTACCACAAAATGAACACTGCAAATAAAACTTGCAAATAAAAAGATTATTCAAAAAGACATCTAAATAATTCTTAGGCAAAACTATTTAATCTACACCCGGGATAAACAAACTTTTTCTCAGGGCCAAAACAAGAAATAATTTAGGCACTGTGGGCCATAGGGTCTCTCTTGAATCTATTCAAATCTACTATCATGGTGCAAAATCAGCCACAGAATATACATAAATGAATAGGATGGCTGTATTCCCGTAACACTTTGTTTATGGATAATGAAATTTGAATTTAATTTTTACATGTCACCAAATATTATTCTTCGAGTTTCTCTCCCAATTATCTAAATATGTAAAAACCATGCTTAGCTTTTTGAGACAGGTACCAGGCAGGATGTGGCTCATGAGCTATAATCTGCCTAGGCAGCCAGAAATTAGCTGTGTCTATCAGAGACTGTCTATAACGGTGAATTTTTGGGTCCTGGAAGCAACCAGATCCTAATTACATTGGTAATTCATATTAATTCCCCATGCTCCAACTTGATTCTGACCAAGAAGCCTTATAATTATAATTTGGTTTTACATGCAATTTCTCTTGAGGGAGGGAATGTTCTAATATCTAAAACATGAACAATTTGACATAAAATTCATACCTATTATCACCATAAATCATTATTCTATAATACTTGTTCTGTTTGATTCTCTATAAATCTAGCTGACAGGTCAGGTCCTATTGCATTCTCCTGCATGGTGCTTGAGGAACAACCGTTCTCCTGATATAACACCAGAATCAATGTTTGGTGCCTTCAAGGGTGAGAGTCAAATATGTGGCCAGGGAGGCATCCTGGCCACCAGTCTACTGCCATTCCAATACCCCCTGCATCTTTTCCTCCTAACCTCTACATACAGGTAAACAAAGCGGAGGATGAGGATGGAAAATGTTGGGTGGGAGCTTTTTTAAAGGTTCCATATCAGCTCAATATATATAGGAAAGGTGACTTCACATGCCTACAGAGCAAATATATAGACTTTATCTCAGTGGGATCATTAACTGATTTATCTTGGATTTATATAAACAATCAAAGTACCAATAATTCTTTCGGATAACTCATAAGAAATTTAAAAAGAGATTCTAAGAGCCTAAGGTCTCATCCCTGGGGGGAGCTAGCCCTCGTTAAGTTCCAGTCTGGAAAACCCAAGGCTCTCAAAGGAATTTACTTCTGATTCCAGCCAACATCTGACTGAAGACAGGTCCCAGACCTTCCCTTCCCATGTATTAAACAAACAAATTTAAAATTGTAAATCCTTCTTCTGTCCCCTTGAGATGCATATGTATCTCCTAAGACTCAGAATATCTTTCTGAAGGACCTGAAGGCCCTTCCTTTGAAATGTAACCAACAGACAGGGCCTTAGTCTACCAGTCTCTGTGAGAGGGTAGACGCCTAATTTCCATTAATGCTAGTTAGAAGACAAAAATGACATAATCATAGAAAGTCAACAATGCTCTTAGCTGCTTTTTAAATTTTTCACTTCCATAACTTGACTAAAGCTCCCCCATTCCTCCCACTCCTCTCCCTATTCCTTCTTTCTCCCTTATAAACACCCAGTCACCTCTGCACAAATTCGAACACAACACAGCTCCTTCCTGTACTGCGATAGTTACTAAGTAAAATCTGTCTTTATCAGCTTTAACTAGTGTCAAGCTTTATCTTTGACAAGGGGAATCCTTGGAGATCATTTAGATCCAAATCCTTATTTTACAATTGAGAAACATAAAGTTGATAGAGATTCACTTAACCAGTAATTCCACAAATATTACTATGTGCAGACTAAATGGCAGTAACTAGTCTAGGAGCTCAGATACCGTGGTGAAAAAGACAACCCATTGAAACTGATACAGGAGATAGAAATTATTTAGGCAGATAGTGAGGGCAAAAGAGTCCTCAGCAGAACTTCCCTTCTAACAAATAGCAGCCCAAGAAGTTATTTATTTTTCTAACAAAAAACAGCCTGAAAAAATCGAGCTGCAAACATAAATATGGAAGCTGAAAGCTTGCACGGGGGAATGCTGGCAGCTGTGCCAATAGAAAAGGGCTACCCGGGGGCCAGGCATGTCCACCATGGAAACTCCATCTTCCCTTTTTCATTAGCACGTGCACAGTAAGAAAGAAATGGGGAACATGGCACAGCTCAGGCTGAAAACTCGCCTGCATAATAAAAGACTAAGGTGGGGGATGCCAGAGATTCGCTCCTATGCGAATGGCACACCTGTTCTTAACTGTTTTTTCATGCCCTATGTAGATCAGACACCACCTCCCCACCATTTCATCTATAAAACCTCCTGCATGTCACGGTAGATTGGCAACCCATTTTTCTGGGACCCCTCTCTGTGGCTGAGAGCTATTCTCTCTTTTGCCTATTAAACTTCCACTCTTAACCTCACTCTCTGTGTATCTGAGTCCTTGATGTCCCTGGCTGTGAAACAATAAACCTTGGATGTTACCCCAGATGAGGTCGCAAACTGTCAGAGGCATCTGAACCAGAGCAGCTTCATGTTGAATAGGAGCTGAGTAAAATAAGACTGAGACCTACTGGGCTGCATTCCCAGGAGGTTAAAGCATTCTAAGTCACAGGATGAGACAGGAGGTCGGCACACGATAAAGGTCATAAAGACTTTGCTGATAAAACAGTAAAGAAGCTGCCCCAAACCCCCCAAAATCACAAGATGGCCACGAGAATGACCTATTTGTCCTTACTGCTACACTCCCCCTGGACCAAAACAGTCTACAAAAGAGATGGCAACACCAGAAAGTTACCCTATATGGTCTAAAAATGGGAGGCATGAATAATCCATCCCTTGTTTAGCATATAATCAAGAAATAACCATAAAAACGGGCAAGCAACAGCCCTCAGGGTTGCTCTGCCTATGGAGCAGGCATTCTTTTATTCCTTTACTTTCTTAATAAACTTGCTTTCATTTTACCTTATGGATTTGCCTCGAATTCTTTCTTGTGTGAACTCCAAGAACACTCTCTCTTGGGGTCTGGATTGGGACCTCTTTCTGGTAACAAAATCACCTTTGCAAAAATTATACTAGTGAGAACATTATGGCAATGGGGGAGATCTGATCTAGCCAACTCCCATCTTACCTTTAATCTGCCCTTAATTATTCCTGGGCTTAAATTTTGGGAGACATTTAGTTTACAATTTAAATGACAAAGGCCCTTCCCCAAAACTCAACTGCCTTTGTAAAGCTAATGAGACACCACTAGGCTAGGAGGACAGAGGAGCCTGAACTAACTAAGGTGTGCAAACTTGTCCAACGCGTGGCCCACACCAGGATGGTTTTAAATGCGGCCCAATACAAATTTGTAAACTTTTTTAAAACATGAGAGTTTTTGTGTTTTTTTAAAGCATATCAGCTATCATTCATGTTAGTGTATTTTACGTGTGCCCCAAGGTAACTCCTCCTTCTTCCAATGTGGTCCAGAGAAGCCAAAAGACTGGACTCTCCCGGTACAGGTAAAGGACTGCCAGCCATTATTCAGAAGGTAAAAAAAGACATGTAACTTCTCCAATTATTCCTGCAGATAACATCACTATTGTACAACCTAAGATTGGCCTTTTGAGAGGTCTTTCCAGGTTTGTTGCATGTCTAATGACCAGTGGCTCCACCTGGACCTGCCAACCTGTGGCCCCACCCAGCAACGACCAAGTATGCAGGAAGACCATTTCTCTTGCACCTCCAACCAATAAGCAGTAAGCACCCATTGCCTAGCCACCCCGCCCCTTCCCCTAAACTGTGTTTGAAAAACCCTAGCCCCCAAATGCTAGAGGAGACTAATTTGAATAATAATTATGACTCTGGTCTTCCCTTTAGCTGGTTCTATCTTGGTAAAACTCTTCCACTACTGCAATTCCCCTGCTCTGCGTGGACAACGGGCATTCGGTGGTTCTACTATCATGATGGAGGTTATATCCTATGAGGCAGTCAAACAGGAAAACTAGTAAGAAAATATCAAGCACTAAAAATGATATGCTGAAAATAAAAAAAAAAAGTAATGTGATAACAGAAAGTCTGAGTACTACTTTGGGCACTTACTGAAGACCTCATTAAAAAGGTGACATTTGGCCGGGCGCGGTGGCTCAAGCCTGTAATCCCAGCACTTTGGGAGGCCGAGACGGGCGGATCACGAGGTCAGGAGATTGAGACCATCCTGGCTAACACGGTGAAACCCCGTCTCTACTAAAAAAATACAAAAAACTAGCCGGGCGAGGTGGTGGGCGCCTGTAGTCCCAGCTACTCGGGAGGCTGAGGCAGGAGAATGGCATAAACCCGGGAGGCGGAGCTTGCAGTGAGCTGAGATCCGGCCACTGCGCTCCAGCCTGGGCGACAGAGCGAGACTCCGTCTCAAAAAAAAAACAAAAAAAAAGTTGACATTTGAGACTGGAGTAGGTGACTCATGCCTGTAATCCCGGCACTTTGGGAGGCCGAGGTAGGAGCATCACTTGAACCCAGGAGTTTGAGACCAGCCTGGGTAATGTAGGGAGACTCTGTGTCTACTAAAACTTTTAAAAATTAGGGCTTGGTGTGTGGTGATTCAGTCCTGTAATCCCAGCACACTGAGAGACCAAGGCAGGAGGATCGCTTGAGTCCAGGAGTTTGAGACCAGCCTGGGCAACATGGCAAAACCCTGTCTCTACAAAAAATGAAAAAGAATTAGCCAGGCATGGTGATGCATGCCTGTAGTCCCAGTTAAGTTTGTGGGGTTGGGGTGACGGGGCGGGGCTGAGGCAGAAGCCAGGGAGATGGTGGTTGCAATGAGCTGAGATCACACCACAGCATTCCAGTCTAGGCGACAGTGAGACTCTGTGCCAACAAAAAAAAAAAAAAAAAAAAACAACCCATAAAAACAAAAACTAAAACTAACAAAATCAGCAGGCATGGTGGCTCATATGTGTGGTCCCAGCCTGGTATGGCAGTACACACCTATAATCCTAGCTACTAGGGAGGCTGAGGTGGGAGGACTGCTTAAGCCCAGGAAGTCAAGGTTGCAGTGACCCGAGATCTTGCCACTGCACTCCAGCCTGGGTGAGACAGTGAGACCCTGTCTCAAAAAAGAAGAAAGACCAGTGTAAATTAACTAGACTAAGGAGGCAAGTGGCAAAAGACAGGGCAAAATAGATAACCAAAGGCCAAATTATGTAGGTCAGGGTAAGGAATTAAGATTCTATTTCAAATATCATGGGATACCACTAAAGGATTTTAAATAAGGGGAAAATAGTATGATCTGAATTACGCTTCATTTGAAATCATGGCTGCTGTGTAGAAAATGGATTGCAGAGGGGCAAGAAGGGGAAACTAAGAAACCAACCTGAAGGCCAATGGTGGCATGCATTATGAGGGTAGTGGCGATCAGAGAGAAGTAAGCTGTGATTTGGAGGTAGAATTATCAGGACAGCTGATGGAACAGATGTGGAGGATAAGTGGAAAGAAAAATCAAGGGTAACCCCTGGATTTATCAAGGTTCCCTGGCTTGAACAAACAGGAAAAATGCTTTTAACTAAGGTATTAAAACTGGGAGAAGGAAGTTAATGCGAGATTTGTTTGTACGTAAAGATAATGGTATGTATCAGACATCTAAAAAGTGTGTTGCTGAAAGTCATTCAGAGATCTTCTGACTGGGTCACACTGTCTTTACTCAAATCTTTCAAATCTGAATCAAGATTTTTTTTTTTGAGATGGAGTCTTGCTCTGTTGCCCAGGCTGGAGTGCCATGGTGTGATCTCAGCTCACTGCAACCTCTGCCCCCCGGGTTCAAGCAATTCTTCTGCCTCAGCTTCCCGAGTAGCTGGGACTACAGGTACGCGCCACCACACCCGGCTAATTTTTGTATTTTTAGTAGAGACAGGGTTTCACCATACTGGCCAGGCTGGTCTCAAACTCCTGACCTCGTGATCTGCCTGCCTTGGCCTCCCAAAGTGCTGGGATTACAGGTGTGAAGAAGAATTTAATAGCTGAGCTCTGGAAAGTGAAGAGCTGCATCTTACTCATATTCATATCCCTTGACAAAGTTTGAGACAAAGAGCAAGTACAAAACAAACATGATGAGTATTCGGAAGACACACAAAGGTACTGTTTTTATCTTAATTTAAAAAAATTATCTTAACTAGCAATAATTTCTTTAGGTAACACAACACATCCTAAAGAAACTTTTCAGGCCAAGCGTGATGGCTCACACCTGTAATCCCAGCACTCTGGGAGTGCGAAGTGGGCAGATCACCTGAGGTTGGGGGTTTGAGACGAGCCTGACCAACACAGAGAAACCCTGTCTCTGCTAAAAATACAAAATTAGCCGGGCGTGGTGGCACATGCCTGTAATCCCCAGCTACTAGGGAGGCTGAGGCAGGAGAGTCGCTTGAATCCAGGAGGCAGAGGTTGCAGTGAGCTGAGATCACACCACTGCACTCCAGCTTGGACAATAAGAACAAAACTCTGTCTCAAAACAAAACAAAAAGAAACTTTTCAATTTTTACTAGAATAATAACATTTTTTGCATATTTACTATGTGCCAAATACTATTCTAAATACTTTAAAATATTAACTCAGTAAATTCTCATAACGACCTTTTCAGTAATTCCACAAACATTTACTATGTGTAGACTATATGGCCGGAACTAGTCAAACGCTTGGATACCATGGTGAAGAAGACAATTTGTCATCATGGAGGCACTAAAATGGGTAAACTAGTAAGAAAATATCAAGCAGTGAAAATGCTACACTGAAAAGAAAATAGTAACATGATAAAATTCTCTAACAACACTTAGATTGAAAGTAATGTTAACCTCAGGAGGAAAGTAGGGCAAAGTGGATATGTACTTTACTCAAAGAATGAGAGAAACAGGAATTGCAATAATCATTCTGGAGGACTCAAGCATTTATGGAACAGTGCTACGAGACATACCCCGTTTTAAATACTGGAAGGGCAAAGATGGATTAAAAGTCTCTGCTCCAAGAATTTCAGAATCCAGAGAGGAAGAGACAACTCGTAAACAAACAATTATCCGGGGAGAAGTAGTCAGTGAGTTATCTACAAAGTGAGTAACTGACATAGGTATAAAGTACTGTGAAAACAGAGAGGAAACACTAACTCAAGCCAAGGGATGAAGGGAGACCAAGGAAACTTTTCTTCAGGTGGTAACATCTGTGCTAGGACCAGAAGGATGATTGAGGTTTAAATGGATAAGGAGGTACAGCTCATTTCAGAAAGAAAAAAAACTGTTTTTTTTAAGGGGAGATGTGAATGATTATGGCATGTTCTGTCAAGGTAGAGTTGAATACAGTTCCTTATGCTAGAGCCCTAGCATAAAGGCTAGCATAGAGCCCTGGCATAAACGTTTTTGGGATTGGCAATGGACAGAGACAAGACCATGAAGGAAGACAGTGAGCAGGTCTATGAACGTGGGTCATGCCTAGTAAATATGGAGACCCAACGAGGCTCTGGAGGTACTAATAGGAAACAGTCCCGGGGCCAAGTGCGGTGGCTCACACCTGTAATCCCAGCACTTTGGGAGGCCAAGGCAGGTGGATCACGAGGTTAGGATATCGAGACCATCCTGGCCAACATGGTGAAACCCCATCTCTACTAAAAATACAAAAATTGGCTGGGCGAGGTGGTGCATGCCTGTAATCCCAGCTACTTGGGAGGCTGAGGCAGGAGAATCACTTGAACCCGGGAAGTGAAGAGTTGCAGTGAGCCAAGACTGTGCCACTGCACTCCAACCTGGTAACAGAGCGAAAGTCCGTCTCAGAAAAAAAAAAAGAAAATAGTCCTGTTGGCACTGTAGGACAGATAGGAACACAGATTCTGATGTCAAGAGAACAACTAAAGCCTGTTGTAATAATTCAAAGGAAAGGTAACAAAGCTTGAGCTACACTGTGGCAGAGGATATTCAAGAGAAGTCAGATTCAGGCTGAGCGTGGTGACTCATGCTTGTAATCCTAGCACTCTGGGAGGCTAGGAGATCACTTGAGTTCAGGAGTTCAAGATCAGCCTGGGCAACATAGTGAGACACTGTCTCTAAAATAAATAAATTTTAAAAATTAGCCAGGTGTGGTAGCGTGAGTCTGTAGTTCCAGCTACTGGGGAGGCTGAAGTAAGTGGAACGATCACTGAGCCCAGGGGATCAAGGCTGCAGTGAGCTGTGACTGCGCCACTGCACTCTAGACTGGGCAACAGAGGGAGATCCAGTATTTAAAAAAAAAAAAAAAAAAAGAAGGTAGATTCAGATTGTGCAAATATTTTAAAAGCAGTAACAAGTTTACATCGTTTTACCACTCACAAAAGAAGTTTCACAGATTCCATTTTTAAGTGGATGTCCAGCAAAACCACAAGATTTCTGAAAAAAGTCCAATTCATCTTTCTTTTATATTATACATAAGATTTCTTTTCAATGCAACATCCATCCATCTGTTGAGGAACACAGGTTGTTTCTACCTTCTAGCTACAGTGAATAATGCTGCAATAAACATTGGCATACAAAGATCTGTTTGAGTCCCTGCTTTGGAGTAATTATATATGTAGGAGTGGAACTGCTAGGTCATATGGCAATTCTGATGAGCTTTATGAGGAACTGCCAAACTCCTTTCCATAGCAGCTGTACCATATTATATTCTCACAAGGAATTTAGGAGAGTTCTAATTTCTCCACAAAATCACCACACTTACTTTAAAAAAAAAAAAAATAGCCATCCTCTTAGGTGTAAAGTGGTATCTTACAGTTTTGAATCACATTTCCCCAAGGACAAATGATGAACTTCTTCTCATGTGCTTTTTGATCTTTGTGTATCTTCTTTGAAGAAATGTCTATTCTAAATTTTGCCAATTGGGTTGTCTTTATGTTGTTGAGTTTTAGGAGCTCCTTATATGTATTTCAAACATTAAATGCTTATCAGTTATATGATTTGCAATATGTGCAATTTGCAATATAATTTCTTCCATTCTGCAGGCTGTCTTTTTACTTTCTTCGTAATGTCCTTTGATGTACAAATGTTTTAAAATTTGACAAAGTCTAACTAATCTATTTTTTATGTTGTTGCTCAGTCTTCTGGTTTTCTATATAAGAATCCATTGCCAGATCCAAGGTCATGAAGATTTCCCTTTATTTTTTTCTAAGAGTTTCATAGATTTAGCCCTTATATTTAGGTTGTTGATCCACTTTCAGTTAATTTTTCTATAAGATATGAAATAGTGTATCCATTGTATTTTGCAAGTTGTCATAGTTCAACAAAAAAGTAGTTTATACTATAGGCAACAGTCAAAAGATATTTTAAAAATACCACCAACCAGGTGCAGTGGATCACATCTGTAATCCCAACACTTTGGGAGGCCAAGGCAGGAGGATCACTTGAGCCCAGGAGTTTGAGACCAGACTGGGCAAACGTGGCGAGATGCCATCTCTATGAAAAATAAAAAATATTAGCTTGGCATTGTGGCACTTGCCTGTGGTCCTAGCTACTCAAGTGCCTGGGGCAGGAGAATCACTTGAGCCCAGCAATTAGAGATTATAGTGAGCTATGATTATACCACTGCACTCCACTTTGGGTGACAAGAGTGAAACCCTATCTCTAAAATAAATACATAAACAAAATACAAATAAAAATACCACAATAAAAACTCAATAAATCTTCTATATTGCATTCTTCCATCATATTCAGCTCAGTCGAAAATCAAGAAAAGTATGTCATTAATATAGCAATACTTTACAATGCATTCCTAAAACTTTTTATAGTCATGAAATTTTAAGAAAAGATTTTTTTTCACTTCCACATTTATCTGCTTAGTGAAAGCAATGATAAACAACTTTAAAATGCTATTTTTATGTAACTTCTTTCAAAACACACTGACATTATACTTACAGGCATTCTTTACCAAGCAAGTTCTGTCACTATGAAGGAACAGTACCTTCTCTATTTTTTTGAGATGGAGTCTCACTTTGTCACCCAGGCTGGAGTGCAGTGGTGCGATCTCAGCTCACTGCAACCTCTGCCTCCCGGGTTCAAGCGATTCTCCTGCCTCACCCTCTTGAGTAGCTAGGATTACAGGCACCCGCCACCACGCCCAGCTAATTTCTGTATTTTTAGTAGAGACAGGGTTTCACCATGTTGGCCAGGCTGGTCTTGAACTCCCGATCTCTGGTGATCTGCCTGGCTTGGCCTCCCAAAGTGCTGGGATTACAGGCATGAGCCACCACACTCAGCTGGAACAGTATATAATTGATATTTTATAACTAATACAAATCTTGCACACTTGAAAAAAAATTCAAGAGCACTCTTGCCACAGGAGGTTTCTCAGATATTAAGGTATTTAGTGAATGCGTCTCTACGGGAAAAATATTTAGGCATTTTAGTATTACAAAACATTCATTGGACCATCTGAAGTCACATAGCAGTTCAGTAGAAAACTAGAGAAAATGCAACCTAACATTTCTACATCCACAAGTATAAATAATTTGACCCAAGTTCACACCAATTTCCAAAGGAATGCCAGCCATAGAGGAGAAAAAAACTTCTCTAAAATTACTCTCCTGTTGCTTTGGTAATTTATTATTAATATTTAAAGAATATTTGCTGGGTTCCAACTATTTGAAAGACACTATGCAGAGACTATACCTTCATGAAAAAACTTACACACCTAGTAATTAGCATTGTTCAGGTAAATGCTTTCCCCAATACAAATCCAATGTCCTTTCTGCAATACCACCTGCAATTCAGTTATGAGAATAAATCCTGGTTGCTCATACATTAGCATAGAGTAAATGGTATTCTCTAAGGAACATTTTACAAAGTTAAATGCTTCATATAACTTTGTAAAAGTTATATGAAGATGCTAAGGCAGGGTGCAGTGGCTCACGCCTGACCATCCTAGCCAACATGGTGAAATCCCGTCTGTCTACTAAAAATACAAAAATTAGCTGGGCGTGGTGGCATGTGCCTGTAATCCCAACTACTCAGGAGGCTGAGGCAGGAGAATCACTTAAATCCGGGAGGCAGAGGTTGTAGCGAGCCGAGATTGAGCCACTGCACTCCAGCCTGGTGAAAAAGCAAGACTCCGTCTCAAAAAGAAAAAAAAGAAAAAGAAAATCCTTTGCAATATATAAAGCATTATGCATTCATGCCCTGCTATCAGACAAACCCGTGTCCAATCCTTGCTTTACCATCTGGTGTCTATGTGACCTTGGGAGTAATTTACCATTCTATGGTCCAGATTGTGGTGAGAATTAAATGGTGATGCATGTAAAAAAAAAAACAAAACAAAACAAGCATAGCACTGAGTTTATAATAAGCTGTCAAATATTATCTATTATCATTATTATTAAAAAGTTACAAAGAAACTGGAAACCTCATAAATTGCTATGAGTACAACATAAATTGCTATGGTACAGCCGCTATGGAAAACAGTTTGGCAGTTCCTTAAAAAGTTAAACACAGAATTACCATATGACCCAACAATTCTACTCCTAGTTATACACAGGAGAGAAATGAAAATACATGTTCACAGAAAAACTTGTACACAAATGTCCATGGCAGCATTATTCCTAATAGACAACAAAGTAGGAAACAAGCATATGTCCCTCAACTGATGATGGATACATAAAAGATGCTATTATCCATATAATGGATTAGTATTTGGCAATAAAAAGGAATAATATGATACATGATACAATGTACATAAACCTGGAAATCATTATACTAAGTGAAAGAAAATAGGAAAGACCACATATTTTATGATTCCATTCATAAGAAATGTCCACAGTAGGCAAATCCATACAGATGGATACAGGGGAAAAGGTGGGGGTGTGATTGATACTGATTGATAATAAATACAAGGCTTCTTACTGAGATGTTAGAGAAGTTCTGGCCGGGCGCGGTGGCTCAAGTCTGTAATCCCAGCACTTTGGGAGGCCGAGACGGGCGGATCACGAGGTCAGGAGATCGAGACCATCCTGGCTAACATGGTGAAACCCCGTCTCTACTAAAAAATACAAAAAACTAGCCGGGCAAGATGGCGGGTGCCTGTAGTCCCAGTTACTCGGGAGGCTGAGGCAGGAGAATGGCATAAACCTGGGAGGCAGAGCTTGCAGTGAGCTGAGATCCGGCCACTGCACTCCAGCCTGGGCGGCAGAGCGAGACTCCGTCTCAAAAAAAAAAAAAAAAGGGAGAAGTTTTGGAATTAGTGGCTATGTTTGCACAACATAGTGAATACACTAAAAACCAATGAAGTGTACATTTTAAAATGGTGAATTTTATGTTACATGAATTACATCTCAAAAAATAAAAACACAAAATACTAACAATGTAAATAATAATTAAGAGTATTAATCTTAATTTACTTTTGAGAAATACAACAGTAAAGTAACATCCAGTTCTTGTCAAAATATAACCAAATAAACAAATGACAAAAAGCGGCCTTCATGATGACAATGGGTCTTTCTGAAATTGCTGTTTAGATCAAGGGCATCTATTGCCAAATGTATTCATTTTCAAGGGATTTCTAAACCTAATACTAGGTACTTTACTTTCAAGGTACAAATGAATATGGTCATTTCCTGTTGAGGGGTAGAAAAACACCCCAGAAAAGACACATTAGGTTATTTTCTTTCTTTCTTTTTTCTTTTCTTTTTTTTTTTGAAACGGAGTCTCACTCTATCACCGGAGTGGAGTGCAGTGCTATGATCTTGGCTCACTGCAACCTCCATCTCCTCAGTTCAAGCGATTCTCCTGCCTCAGCCTCCTGAGTAGCTGGGATTACAGGTGTGCGCCACCATGCCCAGCTAATTTTTTCTATTTTTAGTAGAGATGGAGTTTCATCATGTTGGCCAGGATGGTCTCAATCTCCTGACCTTGTGATCCACCTGCCTTGGCCTCCCAAAGTGCTGGGATTACAGGCGTGAGCTACCGTGCCCGGCCACATTAGGTTATTTTCTACTTAATGACATAATCTTTCAAGTATTGAGCCCCCCAAAATACTTTCTGTGTATTCTAAGACTCATATTTGCTTTCATTTTTTAACATTTCTTTGAAACACTTACTATATTTGATGTTACAGTATTTTTTTAAAAAACAACTCCTATTTACTTAGAAATTATTCTGAGGCTAAAAGAAATCAAGTGCGATTTCTTTTAAGGGATAACTTATGAAAAATTGGTTATCCCACTAGTTTTAAAGGTCTTCACATGGTTGTCTTCAGGAAAGAGGCAGGGCAGATGGAAGTAGAGGTGTGGGTACTAAATTTGTGAAGGCATGTGAAGGCAAATTGTTATTTAGTATAGTGGTATTCATTATCCATGGTCAAGGTGTCTGAAATTGCTCATCAATCAATCATTAACAACCACAGAAAACAGGGGAATTTCATGGAAGCGTAAGGGAAGCATAAGGGCTCACTGGCAGAGAAATTTCTTTATGACTTGCCAAGTAAAAGGAATGTGAAGAATAAGGCCAAGGCCCATCCAACTAAGCAAGAGTTAACAGGTCCTAGCAGAATCTGCTAGTTTAAATTTCCATTCAATGATTTTTTTTTTTTTTTTTTTGAGACAGGGCCTCACTCTGTCGCCCAGGTTGGAGTGCAGTGGCACAATCTTGGCTCACTGCAGCCTCGACCTCCCGGGCTAGCTGAGGCAATCCTTTCACCTCAGCCTCTCGCATAGCTGGGACTACAGACTTGCACCACCATATCCAGCTATTTTTTGTATTATTTTCTTTCTTTTTTTTTTTTTGTAGAGACGGGGTTTTGCCATGTTGCCCAGGCTGGTCTTGAATTCCTGAGCTTAAGCAATCTACCTGCCTCAGCCTCCCAAAGTGCTAGGATTACACATGTGAGTCACTGTGCCTGGCTGGGTTTCTTTATTTTTAGAAGGGTAATTGCATTCTTTATTTTTAGAAGGTAAAAGTAAAAAATCATCTGCCTAGATTTTTGAGTTCCTGTCTACTATGGATGAATGTATGTTAGCAAACGCAAGATACAGCACAATAACAAATGAATGCCCTTGGTTAAGCTCAGTTCCTAGACACCTCTCTCTCTCTCTCTATCAATTATCAAAAGTTGTTGATTTTACCTTCCAAATAGCTCTTACATCCACCCCCTCCTTTCCATCCCTAGTGCCAAAACCCTAATTCAGGTCTCCTTATTGCTCAGTTGGATTATCACAGTAACCTCCTGAACACATGATTGTTAGGCCTCCACTCACTGTCATTTTCTCTAGGTACTTTCTATTACAGTAGGGCTAAGCTACTGGTTATTTCCTAACAAAATTTCTGCTCATTCTATAGGTCTTAGTTCAGCTGTCTTCGGGAATTACTAACAGGAGTTGACAAATACATGCCAATGCTGACTGATTTATGTAATAATGTAGTCTGCTAAGTCTAGGGTTAGCAGGAAAGGCTTACGTTGGTAACGTCTGCTATGAGCGAAGCAACAAGGCCTAGCAGATGTCAGATATTTGCTCTGGATTTAAACATATTTTTATATTAATTATATTCCATTTACTTCAAAAGGAAAAGAAACAGCTTTCAGTAACACATATGTACAATGATGCCACAAGGAGAAAGATGAGAGAGCCGTAAGACCCATGTAACAGGGAAGGTAAAAATTCCATCAGAAAACTAGCTAATGATTATAACTAAGAAATAAATATAACAAAGTTAAGCTTACTGGCAGTCAAGGGAAAGAAAACTAAAACTGTCTCAGTGATTAATTGATCCATCTAATACTGATGCATAAAAGATTAAAAGAGGCCGGGGGTGGTGGCTCACGTCTGTAATCCCAGCACTTCGGGAGGCCGAAGCAGGCGGATCACCTGAGGTCGGGAGTTCAAGACCAGCCTGACCAACATGGAGAAACCCCGTCTCTACTAAATATACAAAATTAGCCAGGCATGGTGGCGCATGCCTGTAATCCCAGCTACTTGGGAGGCTGAGGCAGCGGAATCGCTTGAACCTGGGAGGCGGGGGTTGCGGTGAGCTGAGATCGCACCATTGCACTCCAGCCTGGGCAAAAGCAGCGAAACTCCATCTCAAAAAAAAAAAAAAAAAAAAAAAGATCAAAAGAAGCCGCCGGGCATGGTGGCTCACACTTGTAATCCCAGCACTTTGGGAGGCCAAGGTGGGCGGATCACGAGGTCAGGGGCTCGAGACCAGCCTGGCCAATATGGTGAAACCCTGTCTCTACTAATAATACAAAAAAAATTAGACGGGCGTGGTGGCGCGCGCCTGTAGTCCCGGCTACTCAGGAGGGTGAGGCAGGAGAATTGCTTGAACCTGAGAGGCGGAGGTTGCAGTGAGCCGAGACAGTGTCACTGCACTCTAGCCTGGGTGACAGAGTGAGACGATGTCTTTAAAAAAAAAAAAGATTAAAAGAAGCCTTCAAGAAACTTACAATACACAAGAAAGACAAATGTGAGGAACATTTCATCAGTGATATTTTAAAGCACTGGATTCACCAAATCCTGGATTTGAATGCTGACTTTGTCATTTTTAGCAATGTGAGACCGGTCAAGTTACTGTATTTAGTTTCTCAAAATCAATTTCCTTGTGAGTAAAATGAGGATAATCAGTATTTTAAAGCTGAGATAATGCAAAGAAAGCCCTAAACATCGCCTGGTACATAATGAACCATCAATATAAAACCATACGACAGTTTGTAAAACAGGGTTAAACAAATCCATGAAGGAACATCTTCCTGAGAGAAGGACTCAAGGAGACAGTACTACTTGAGCTGAGACCTAAAGGACAAATAAGTTGGCTAGGAAAACAAACTGATGGGAAGGTATTCCAAGCAGAAGATACCATATATGCAAAAATGCTGAGGAACAAAAAAGATGGCATGTTTCTGCATCAGCGGTCCTCAACCTTTTTGGCACCAGGGACCAGTTTTGCAGAAGATAATTTTTCCACAGACTGGGGGTGGTGTGTGGGAGGGAGATGTTTTGGGATGATTCAAATGCATTACATTTGAATCAACTAGATGGTCCCCATCTGGAAGTGATGGGAGATAGTGACAGATCATCAGGCAGTAGATTCTCATAAGGAATGTACAACCTAGATCCTTCGCATGCGTAGTTCACAATAGGGTTCGCACTCCTACGAGAATCTATGCTGCAGCTGATTTCACAGGAAGCAGAGCTCAGATGGTAAGGAGAGAAATGGGGAGGACCGCTATTGGTCTGTGGCCCAGAGGTTGGGGACCCCTGTTCTATATAATAGAGTCTAGGGGAATCACTAAATAAGTCTATGCATACTATGTGAACTAAAGCAAAAATGACAACATCCCTAAGCCTTATCAGTTTCTTATTTGACGTGATCAGGGTGATTGTAAGAATTAAACAAGAAAAGACATGAAAAGTCCTGAGCACAGTGTTAGGCACAAAAGAAATACATTATTACTAAGTAGCAGGAAAAGAAGAGAATCATATACTTGTAGTCATGTGGATTTCGGAGCCATAGTCTTACTTTTAGTAAACTAATTAAAAATTATGTGTATTATAAAACATATCAATTTATGCTACAGTAATATTTCAGTAATAGAGCAGGAAATGTATGAATACTAGTTACCTTGATCAAATATTTTTCCCATCTGTCTGCAGTAACAGATTTGCCAATCTTCCTCATCAGCTTCAAATGGAGCTCCACCAATTCTTTTGGTACTTAAAAGAAAGAAAAAAAAATATTGTTAGCCAACAAAATAAAACATCGGTAAACATTTAAGATTATAAAAAAAAAAAACCTTTCCCAACCCTGGATACCTTCTCAAAACAGACAGTGTTGATACTAGCTAACTTTTAGACCTCTGAATCAAAAAAGCCTAAACTACAGCAAGAAATGACCAAAAACCATTTTCTTAAAGATAAGCAGGAATACTCACATTTTCTTTCAAAACACCATCAAATAAGAGTAAAACCTAATATAAACTATGAACTATAGTGATAATTATATGTCAATGTAGATTCATCAGTTACAAGAAATGTACCACTATTGTGGAAGTCAACAGTAGAGAAGTTGTATGTGTGTGGGGACAGGGATATATGGGAACTCTCCATACTTGCTGCTTAATTTTTCTGTGAACCTAAAATTGCTCTTAAAAAAACAGTTTGTTAAAAAAAAATACCATCAAGTAAAAGCACTTAACTATACAACTAAAGTTTGTATTCTGTTTATCTGCAATAACAAATATTTGGTTCCTTTGCTGAGATTTCAAAGACATACATTCATAGAATTAGAAAGCAACCAAGAAATATGAATTCCAAGTTGATAGATATGTCAGAAATTAAACTAACGGTTTCCAAGCTGCTTTGGAAAACTCTTCCAATCTATCCCTTGTCTGATGTGTTAACCTTCTCTGTAGCCTTTCTATGAATCTTTGCTTGACAAGCTTCATGGACAAAAAAATGACTTACCTTGCATAGCACTAAGTTCTGTTTTCTGGATAGTTCTAATTACTAGAAAGCTACCCTTACTCTCAAAATCTGCCCTCTGACAACTTCCTCTCCTAATTCTGGCTCTTAGTCTCTAGTTTCAAAGACAGTACTTTTAATCCCTCTTCTGTTGGAACCTTCAAATATTTGAGGACTGTCGTTATCTTCCCTCAGATTCTCTGCTTTGACTGTAAACAATCAGACGTCCTCTAAATATTATTTAGGCATGGTCTGATTGTATTTAATTACATTAATTAGACCAGAGGGACACATACGGCTGTCAAAAGAAGCATTTCTCTTTTTTATTTTGAAACGGTATCTCACTCTTTTTGCCCAGGCTGGAGTACAGTGGCACAATCTCGGCTCACTGCAATCTCCGCCTCCTGGGTTCAAGCGATTCTCCTGCCTCAACCTCCCAAGTAGCTGGAATTACAGGTGCCCACCACTACTCCCGGCTAGTTTTTGTATTTTTAGTAGAGAGGGGGTTTCACCATGTTGGCTAGGCTTGTCTGGAACTCTTGATCTCAGGTGATCTGCCCGCCTTGGCCTCCCAAAATGCTGGGATTACAGGCATGAGCCACTGCACCAGGTCTGAAATGACCATTTCTCAAATCCCAAATACCACTAGTAACCTAAGAGCAATATACTACCTAAGAAGATCCCATACTCAAATATATTGGCAAAATGCTGGATCAAAAAACAAAAAAGTTTTTTTTTTTTTTAAACCACAGGACTGTTGTCTTTATCATACGCCCTTTGTGCATTGTGAATATCCAAAATAGGTATACAATCTGCAGCATTCTCTAATATATTTGATCCACCATCTTGTAGGATACAAACACTCTGAGCGACAGGCTGGGAAATGATGACCTAACATTTTTCAGTCATTCTTTCCTTCCCTACTAAAGCTCCTTCTAAATTTGAAACACTTTGAAATATAAAAACATTCACCCATTCAACTAATTTCAATGGGTCAACTATTAGTAAGAAAGAACAAGTCCCTCTGTCCTTAATGAATCTACTTGAGTGAATCTTCATAGCAGGTAGAGTGGTGGGTTGGGGGTGGGAGTGGGAAGGAGCGTTCACAACAAGTAAACAGACAAATCTACTAAGATGTGAAGTATGGGGTTAAGGGTGGAATGGAGAAAAGGAGGGAAAGGGCATTGCTTGTACAAAAATAACAGATGCAAATAGCTAAAAACCCAAAAAGAACATGGAACTGGAAGAATGGACATAGATAATTACAGACTAATGAGGCCGGGCTCAGAAGTTTAGATTTTATGTAAAAGTTTAAGCAGGAAAGTCTGCTGCATTTTAGAAGACCTTAATGACTGAATTGGAGGAAGACAGATTTTTAAATATTAATAAAAGAAGTTTTTATTTGCTTTTTTGTTTTAGGAGGTGGGGTACAGGGCCGAAGCTAGATATAAATTCAGGAAAACCTCAATCCAGAAGATAGGAGTAGCCTAAACTAAGGTAGAGGTGGTACAGAGAGAAGTGGACAGATCTGAGAAATGTTTAGGAAACAAAATTATTAAAACTTAGTGATTGACTTGTTGTGCAGTGATAAAAGATCTGGGCTGGATTCTCAGCTGCCCCACTTATAGAAGGAGACAACGGTTCTGGTTGAGTCCTTTAAACAATGAAGCTCAATTTCTCCATTAAAAAAGGCTATCTCACAGAATTTTGAAACTGTATAGCATTGTATAAATATAAAACACGTTTATTTCTGTTGTGTTTTAAAACCAAGGTTACTTTCTTCAATTTCTCCTTTTCCCCAAACACAGAAGTCTTGAGGGTTCTCCCTTCCTATGCATCTTAAACCTGCCTCCTATTTCCTTTCCCTAGGACATTACTATACCTTCTCACATCAGAAAAACAGCTATGGACAGTCTCCTGCAATCAAACCAATTTTCCAAAAAGACTGCTTTCACATTACTTCCCAGTTGGTAAGTAATTTTTATGGCTCCTAAATACCTACATAAACCCAGCCAGATTTCTTACCCTAGCCTCAGAGTCCCAATATTCAGTCTCATCCTAACTGCAATCCTTCTCTTTTACTTCCTGCACTGATATCCTCGATTTGAATCATTTTGCCAGTTAATGGTCCACTAAACATACTCAGCCCATTACCTATGTGGGCTTTATTAAAGAGTTATTTATTGTTTTCTGCCCACTTGAATCATATTTATCTTTCAATGTCTAGGCAATACAAGTCCCAAAAGTCTCTGTGAGAGATTTCTAGTACCAGCAACCTCTTTGTCCCTGGAATGCCCACTGTATTCATACTGTCTGTGTCACTCATTTAGCAGTTGGCTAAAACCTTTGCACCAGTGTTTTACGCACGTCCCCCACCAGTGTTCTATGCTACACAGAATCATGAAAGATTTTGATACTATTGGTATTATTTTTTAAAAGCCACTACAAGACAAAAATAAAAGTGAATAAATATGTTTTCATCCCACTTTACAAATCTACTCATTGTTGATTTAGGCATGTACAAATAGATTATATATTACTTGATTTATTAGAGTACTGGCTCTTCTACAGTCAGCACTATGCAACAGAAATATAAGATGAGTCATATAATTTCAAATTTTCTAGTAAAATATTATAAAAAGTAAAAAGAGATTAAAATTAATTTTAATAATATATTTTATTTAATGCCCTATATCCAAAATTATGTCAACACATAATCAACTTTTTTTTTTTGAGACGGAGTCTTGCTCTGTCACCCAGGCTGGAGTGCAGTGGTGTGATCTTGGCTCACTGCAACCTCCGCCTCCCGAGTTCAAGCGATTCTTCTGCCTCAACCTCCTGAATGGCTGGGATTACAGGCATGTGCCACCACGCCTGGCTAATTTTTGTATTTTTAGTAGAGACGGGGTTTCATCATGTTGGTCAGGTTGTTCTCGAACTCCTGACCTCATGATCTGCTTCCTCGGCCTTCCCAAGTGCTGGGATTACAGGTGTGAGCCACCGCGCCCGGCCAATCACTATTTTTAAAGTATTACTTTCTTTTGTACTAAGCAGAAGATTTTACTTTTTGGACTATTTAAAATACATTGTGCATTTCACACTGACAGCACATCTCAATTCAAACTAGCTATATTTCAAGTCCTCAAGGGCCACATGTGGCTAGAGGCTACTGTACTGGATAGTACTGCATAGTGTAGACCTAGTATGCTTAAAATTAAAATTTATAACCCACTAAACATACCAACTGAATGAATATTTTGTTACAAATAGAACTGATATGCTGATAATCTTTAAGCGCACTAGTATAATCTGTCAGTTGATAAGAAACAAGCTACAGGAAAATCAATCAACATTATAGTTTATTAAACATTAAAACCAACATACTTTTTATTCTTTAAAACGGCACTGTCTATTCAATAGATTGCTCCAGGATGATTGAAATGTTCTGTATCTGCACTTTTTAGTGCAGTAGCCATTAGCCACATGTGTCTACTGAGAAGTTGAAATGTGGCTAATAAAACTAAAGAATTCAATTATTAATTTTATTTATTTTTAATTATCTTAAATTTTAATAAACAGGTAGTAAGTTGCTATGGCTTTGGACAGCTGTAAAGTATCAATCATATATATACATTTTTTGAGATGGAGTCTCACTCTGCTGCCCAGGCTGGAGTGCAGTGGTACGATCTCAGCTCACTACAACCTCCACCTCCTGGGTTCAAATGATTCTCCTACCTCAGCCTCCCAAGTAGCTGGGACTACAGGCACATGCCACCACACCTTGGCCTCCCAAAATGCTGGGATTACAGGTGTGAGCCACTGCGCCCAGCCATCAATCATATTTTTTAAATACATGATCATTTTCTGAAACACCGACAAGCTCTAAATTCATTTATCGCCTGTAAGATTTCTAAAATAGTTTCATTTCCAGAAGATAATTATTAACTTCCTTCCAAAGATTTACTTATTAACCACTTTCCATCAATCCAAAAAACAGTAGTATTTGTCCCAATTAAACTGAAATTCCTCTACCTTTTCACATGATAAATTTCATAAAATAACTTTTAACAAACCCTCTTCTTTCACAGGGCCTCAGGAGGTGAAAGATTCTGAAGGAGAAAGAAACAGGGGCTATGTGAATTCACAAAGCGCTGCCAATATGATGTAGGTATGAAGTAGCAGAAAAGTGGTAGAATCCCAGATTACATTACTGATCCAATTACTCAAAGATGTTTTATATTTTGACATTTTTCTAAGCATCTTTCTAGCACCATGTCTTAAAACTGTCACTGCTCCTGAAAATCTATTGTGTTACTTATAATTTTACTTTTTTGAATGGTAGAAATGTACATCACCTCATAATGGCTAAAGACATAATTCTTATCATTCTTCAATAAAGTCTTCTACTTCAATTTAGTTTAAGCTTATAAGCAGAGATACAGTTATGAAAACAGTTGACTTTATCTAGGCCATTGATAAAAGAACACTGATTTCAGATACAGTGATTCAAAGACAAGCTTACAATAAGCTTTTACTTACTGCCTAGTTTTTAGAAACTCTGTTGGGGGAGCACAGTTTTAGAATAATGAGACTGATCCCACAGGCCACTTGATCCTCGAAATCACTGTCATGTATTCATACACCTTATCTTCGAAGAGTTCACTTAATCAATCATCCTAGTTTTCTGAAAAGCAAAGAAACAGCTCAAGACTATGAACTGTAACTCAGACGATCATCTAAAAAGGTATAGTACAGAAAGGCTGGGTTGCAGTGGCTCACACCTGTAATCCCAGCACTTTGGGAGGCCAAGGTGGGCAGATCACAAGGTCAGCAGATTGAGACCATCCTGGCTAACACGGTGAAACCCCATCTCTACTAAAAATACAAAAAATTAGCCGGGTGTGGTGGCGTGCACCTGTGTAGTGCCAGCTACTCGGGAGGCTGAGAATTGCTTGAACCTGGGAGGTAGAGGTTGCAGTAAGCCCAGATTGTGCCACTGCACTCCAGCCTGGGTGACAGAGTGAGACTCCATCTCAAAAAACAAAACAAAACAAAACAGAAGTATAGTACAGAGATTCCAGCTAAATATAAGCTCACCTCATTACCACTGCAGGAAAAAATAAATCTGAGAATAACTGTTATACAGGCAGATAAACCAAGGGGTATCTGCTGCTCCAGTTTAGGTTTCTGAGTTCTACTGAGAATCATACTGTTGTTCCCACATACATAAACACACCAAACATGGCTCAGATTATTTCAGAACCAAAAACTAGAAAATGTTATCTGCCACAAAGAAAGTCATCGTATCAGCATGGCTTGAGGTGGTGATCAGACCAGCAATTCAGAAAGAAGAACCGTATTAAGAGAAATGAAACCCTGTAAAACTGCAGCACCCTGTGAAACCACCTTTCCTGAAGAAGAATTCCTTAAAGAGAGGCAAGGCCTCTATAAAATGAAGTGGATAACCCACACAGCAGTCAGTCTTTAAAGGGATACTCTTTGCTTATACTTATAACCACCATCCTGGTAGAGGGAATTTGTGGTAATTGAGGCAATGGCTTCCAGTACCAGATGTCTCCAGCTCCAATCAGATGACCCCATTTCCCTCTTTCTATTCTTTCTAACTCAATTTAATGATCATAGAGAGGAGTTGGGGGGAAGAAGGAAAGGGACAGAAAGAGTCAAAACAAATTTAACAAGAGTGATGTGACAGTACTTAAGGGGGAAGGAGAGATTTTTTCCCCCAAACTAATTTCTTTCCCCAGTAATTTCAATCTAGTGAAAAGTTCAAAGACTAGTACACTCTTCACCTAGATGCACACCACTTGTTAACATTTTTGCCATTGAAAGGGAAACATGTGACACACAGTTAAAACCATCAGGAAATGCCTCTTTAATAAAGATGACACCATAAAGATAAGAAACAGCCAACCAAGCCAAGGAAGAAGGGAGCATGGCAGGAAAAAGGAAATGCAGGTGTAAAAGTCCTGAGGAGGCCAACAGCTTCTTCCAATGTGGCTAGAAAAAGAAAAGGATACAAGATGCTGCTAGAGAAGGGAACAAAGGCCAAGTCTTTGAGCTATATAAAAAGTTTAGATTTTATTCTAAGGGTAATGAGAACCCACAGGAAGAATGCAGGAAAGTTTCATGATTAAAGTTCTTAAAAGATCACTCTTTTAAATCCAGGGTCTGTTTGACAGGGGGCAGGAAGCAGGGGTAGATAGAGTTACTGAAGAAACAAAATTGTACTAATGCTGAGTGACGGGCACATGAAAGTCCATTATATAACTTACTACTTTTATATATTTCATATTTTCCATAATTTAAAAATGTCCATAGGATAGAAAGATTACTTGGCTGCACTGTGAGGAACAAATTGGAGAGGGTATAAATATGACTAATTAGGAAGACATCGCAATACTTCAGACCGGATAATGATGGCTTGGACTAAGGCTGTGGCGCAGAGATGTAGGAAAAGTACCCTGAAGGAAAATTGCAAAAATTTACAACTTTTCTAAGATTTTAAAACATTTTCTAAGAAGCACCTCTGCCAATCTTAATCCAAAGAAGTGACTGCTTTATGTGTCCTGTACGATGATCCCTATTAGTTTATTCGTTCTGAAAAGCAGAAATCATGACTTTTAGTTTAATCACACTCATATTTCAGAAAGGCAGTATGTACACACAGACATTTAATCAAGTCAAATAAATGTATTTGTACCACATTTTGTTTCTGACACTTTTTTTTTTTTTTTGAGACAGGGTCTCACTCTGTCACTCAGGCTGGATTGCAGTGGCACAATCGTGGCTCACTGCAGCCTCGATCTCCTGGACTCAACTGATCCTTCTACCTTAGCCTCCTGAGTAGTTGAGATTGTAAGCAGGCACCACCATACACAGCTAGTTTTTGTATTTTTTTTTGTACAGACAGGGTCCCACTATGTTGGCCAGGCTGGTCTCAAACTACTGGGCTCAAGTGATCTGCCCGTCTCGGTCTCCCAAAGTGCTGGGATTACACCTGTAAGCTACCATGCCTGGCCTGTTTCTCATACTCTTCATCATTTCAAAGGTCACATATCACTTAAAAACCTGCACTTAATATAACAACTATGACATTACTAAAAACTACGTTATATGTATATTACAAAAGCACTAGAAAGTCAGGAGAAAGGGGTGCAAACATTGAATCTGTCATTCATAATTGAAGGAATTACACAAGATGATATAAAGTCCTCCAGCTCTAATATTCAATGTCTATAACTAGGTATTGAGGTATTTATTTACTTGCCTTATAACAAGGCAACAGTTGATAATACCATCTTAGAATTTTGGAACTGGAAGCAATGATCTAATTCACACTCTTTGACAGACTGGAAAACTTAGACCTGAGATGTGACAAGACTCGCCCAAGATGGAAAAAAAAAAAAAAGGGCCAGGAAGAACCCAGACTTTTAGCCTTCTATTCCAGGGCTCTTTCCGATGTTTCTCCAAGTATCAAATGGATGAAGAAATAGTTCACAAGACCTAACTTATGAATCAAACCATTCTTTCTGCACAGCTTCGTATCTGGTTTTTGATATTCGGTTGTTCCTGTCTATGCACCTTGAGGCATCATCCATTTCTAAAACATAACCCTGTCAAATAGTTACTGTGGAAACAGAAAAATTATTAATACTCCTTCTAATCCATTCTCCCTTTCTTAAAAAACACTATTGAGATGGAATGCACACACCATACAACTCATCCACTTAAAGTGTACCATCCAATGGCTTTTAGTATATTACATTATTTATTTAACAGTGGTAAAATATATTTACTATGAAATTTGCTATTTTAATCATTTTTTTAGTGTGCAATCAGTGGCACCAATTACATGCCCAGCATTGCACAACCATCACACTATTTCCCAGTCTATTCTTACAGTTTGAAGCAGCCATTCTACTTCCAAACTGATTTTGGAAAATTTTAAATACAAAAAGCAGAGTCTGCTATAGTATATATGCTCAACGGGGGCAAACACTCGTTCTTGGAGGAAAAAAATCTAAATCTGGTCCTCTAAATCTTACTTAACCTTACCTGTCAAAATCTTATTCCTTTATATTTAATGTCTCTTGCTAGAGAAAAATTAATTTAAAATTAAATTACACTTTTCTCTTCAGTGGTGTAATACTTTTTAAAAATTCAAAAGCAGGTGTTGTTACTTAAAATGTAATATGCTATCATAGACAATGCCCAACCTACAAAGCGGCTCTATCCCACTGAAACCCACACAAAACTAGTTTTTTTTGACCGCCCAGTTACCCCTCAAAAACTAATTTTATCAATAATGTTCACTACAATAGATAAAATTATCTTGTAATTTTAATATTTAAAGCAGAAAAGGCAGGTACACTAGCTAAAAACTGTCTTAAATTTATCCCAAATGCTGATAATTAAGAGAAAACAAATACTTAGATTTCTGGCTAAGATCAAGTGTAATATCGGTTCTTATCAGTGTAATATCAACAACAACAACAAAAAATACAGAACACACCAACTAAGTAAAACCAGGAAAGGAAAAGAGAAAGAAAAGAAAGGTAAGCTCTTTAACTTCATATAGTCATAATTATCTTTAAGTCTCAAGTCCTAATGATCTATCTTCTATCTCCTCTTCCTTTTCTCTCATCCTTAGATGTAGGCTCCATGAGCACATCCACCTGCCTTTTTCATCACTGTATTCCCAGCACCAAGCACAGTTCCTACTTAATGGCAGACACTCAACTATTTGATGAACTGGAACAGGGACAAGAAAATAAAAAGATAAGGAAAGCAACAGGGAGAGGGGAGTAAGCAAAGTAAAATATTTCTGCAGACAGCTAGAAAAGAGAGTTCCAGGCTGGGCGCGGTGGCTCACGCCTGTAATCCCAGCACTTTGGGAGGCTGCAGCGGGCAGATCATGAGGTCAGGATTTCGAGACTAGCCTGGCTAATATGGTGAAACCCGGTCTCTACTTAAAAAATACAAAAATTAGCCGGGCATGGTGGTGTGCACCTGTAATCCCAGCTACTCCAGAGGCTGAGGCAGGAGAATCGCTTGAACCCAGGAGGTGGAGGTTGCAGTGAGCTGAGATCGCACCACTGCACTCCAGCCTGGCCATAGAGTGAGACTCTGTCTCAAAAAAAAAAAAATAATAATAATAATAAATAACAAAATAAAATACAGAAAGAAAGAAAAGAGAGTTCCCAGGCCAGGTGCTGCAATGGTTCATGCCTGTAATCCCAGTACTTTGGAAGACAGATGCAGGCAGATCAGCTTTCTCATGTAACTGGGACCATAAGCATGTCCCACCATGCCTGGCTAATTCTTAAATTTTTCTGTAGAGTTCAGGTTTCCTTACTATAGCCCAGGCTGGTCTTGATCTCCTGGGCTCAAGTGATCCTCTGGGCTCAGCCTCCCGAAGTGCTGGGATTAACAGGTGTGAGTCACTGTGCACAGCTCCCCTACACCTCTCAAAAAAGACGCCGGGCATGCTAACATGTGCTTGTAGTCCTTAGTTACTTGGGATGCTGAGGGAGGAGAACTGCTTGAGCCTAGGACTTCAAGGCTATAGTGAGCTATGATTGCACCAACTGCGCTTCAGCCTAGGTGCCAAAGTGAGACACTGTACCATTAAAAACAAACAAACAAAAACAGGGAAAATACCTTCAACAGCATATTAAAAGATTCCTTTATGATTCAAAACCATAATTTTAGGTGTTACAAAATCAGTTAGATGTTTCTTTTATAGACAATTCTACAGAACTATAAACTTATACTATAAGAACTCCATTTCTTGGTGAAATTTATATTCTGTCTTTACTCCTTGCTAATTAGTGATCAGCTCATACCTTTTCTTCAGTTAACATTCATTTGACAAGCAGAGGTACCTAGATAAGTGCATACTATGTCATCTTATAGTTTCCTGAGATTTTATCATAAAGCAGAATGAAATGAGCTCATTATAGTTTCTAGTTATTTCAATAAATTAGAAAATGTATATGAATGCACTTTATATATCATAAAGCAATACCCAAGCCAAAGTTATCATTATTCACCAGCAGATGGTGATCATGTCTTACTTAAAGAAAAATTCTGACACCTTATTCGGGGACTAGCCAGCCAACTGCTAAAAATGATCAATAAGCAAATTAGAGTATCTGAATAAAATGTTGGTGATTTTTAAGTACAATCAAATGGAACATCAGCAAACACAAGCAATAAAAAACAGGTTTAGGAGTCTGAAGACTTCTAAAGGAACCGTTTTCTCTATGTGAACATTTGCAAACTGGTAATTAAAGAAAAAGATAACAATGAATGTGTTTCTGGCAATCCTATATAGATTATTAAACCACTCATTCCACACTGAACTTCGTGAACTACAGACAGAAAAACTTCTACCCAGCAAAATGGTGACACTAAACCATTTAGAAAAAAACACAAGGACAGACTAGTACAATAAAACCCCATGACCTCATCACCTCACTTAAACAATTATAAATAAATGAACAAGAGACGTTTTTTCTTCTCCAATGGAAGAAAAGCAAATTCTAGATATCATTATTTCATTCATAAATACTTCAGTGTGCATCTCTAAAAGATAAAATTGCCATAATACCATTATTATCTCTTTGAAAATAATCATAATACCATTATGATATTAACCATAATTATTTTATTTTATTTTATTTTTGAGATGGAGTCTCGCTCTGTCGCCCAGGCTGGAGTGCAGTGGCCGGATCTCAGCTCACTGCAAGCTCTGCCTCCCGGGTTTATGCCATTCTCCTGCCTCAGCCTCCCGAGTAGCTGGGACTACAGGCACCTGCCACCTCGCCCGGCTAGGTTTTTTTTTTGTATTTTTTAGTAGAGACAAGGTTTCACAGTGTTAGCCAGGATGGTCTCAAACTCCTGACCTCGTGATCCGCCCGTCTCGGCCTCCCAAAGTGCTGGGATTACAGGCTTGAGCCACCGCGCTCGGCCTAACCATAATTATTTTAAAATAACAATATCATTATTACCACATTTTCAAAATTAGTAATCCCCGCCAGACGTGGTGGCTCACGCCTATAATCCCAGCACTTTGGGAGGCTGCAGCAGGTGGATCACTTGAGGTCAGGAGTTCGAGACCAGCCTGGTCAACATGGTGAAACCCTGTCTCTACTAAAAATACAAGAAGTTAGCCAGGCATGGTGGTAGGTGCCTGTAGTCCCAGCTACTTGGGAGGCTGAGGAAGGAGAATCGCTTGAACCTGGGAGGTGGAGGTTGTGGTGAGCTGGTATCACATCACTGCACTCCAGCCTGGGCAACAAAAGCGAAACTCCATCTCTAAATAAATAAATAAAGTAATATTTCCTTCTAAAGGTTCAGGAAAGCTGAGATCTTAATGACATTTTTAAAAGAGTTCCACCAAAAGTACTGAGTTGTGCTGGGTGAGGTGGCACACACCTGTAATCCGAGCTACTTGAGAGACTGAGGCAGGAGGATTGCATAAACCCAGGAGTTCAAGACCAGTCTGGGCAACATACCAAGACCCTGTCTCAAAAACAAACAAACAAATGAACAAAAAAGCAAACAAAATTATTCAATTGTATTGAAAAATTAACATCCTTACTACTCTTCATTGTTGGCAAAGAAGCATCATTATCTCAATACCTAGTTCTTATGTGCATAAAATCTAACCTAACAGAAAATAAGACAAATAGTATCTTAAACTTCACGCATGGTGGCTCACGTCTGTAATCCCAGCAGGCTGAGGCATAAGGATCGCTTGAGACCAGGAGTTTGAGAGTAGCCTAGGCAACACAGGGAGATCCTGTCTCAGGAAGGGGAGGGGGAGGGGAGGGGAAGGGGAGGGGGGAGGGGAGGGGAAGGGGAAGGGGGAGGGTGAAAAATACCTTCAGGCTTTAGAGAAAAACAATGTTCCTAGCAGTGTTTTACTAAGGCTGGGTCCCTTGAAAAATCATAAAACATAAAATTAAGTATTTTCATTTATATGTGACATTGAACAAATCTTTTACACTGCTGTTGGTCTCAAACAACAATAATATAAGGTTATCAAACATGTGGAAACTGTTTTTTTTAAATCAACTATTACCATGTTAAGAGTATGATAAAGTCCCCTCTAACATATGCTCCCTCTTCTCTCTTTCTGAAAATAGTTCTTTGCAAACTCTTGCACTCAAGTGATCCTCCTACCTCAGCCTACCAAGTAGCTTGGACTACAGGCACACCCCCATGCCCAGCTAATTTTTAGCAGAGATGAGTCTCACTACGTTGCCCAGGACTAAATGGACTCTTCAGTCTTTGTCTTAATTTGGGAACATATGACACTGTTGATCATATCTTCCTTCTTGAAACCTGGGCATTCTGTGACATCACTTTTCTGATTTATCTTATCTCTCTGTCCTTTTTTGGATTCCTTTGCAAGCCCTCTGTTTCTGGTCTATCCTTGAAAGCTAGTTATTTCCATTTTAGAATTTCATTTCTTTAGTCCCTAAGTTATCTGATCCACCGTTTTGTTCCAATTTATCTTTTCATTCATTCATTCATTCACTCACTCATTCATTCATTCATTCATTCATTTTTTGGAGACAGAGTCTCACTCTGTCGCCCAGGCTGGAGTGCAGTCGCACTATCTCAGCTCACTGCAGCCTCTACCTCCCAGGTTCAAGTGATTCTCATGCCTCAGTCTCCCAAGTAGCTGGGATTACAGACGTGCACCACCATGCCCCGCTAATTTTTGTATTTTTCGTAGAGACACGGTTTCACCATGTTGGCCAGGCTGGTCTCAAACTCCTGACCTCAGGTGATCCACCCACTTCGGCCTCCCAAAGTGCTGGGATTATAGACATGAGCCACTGCGCTGGGCTATTTATTTATTTTTAGAGACAGAGTCTCACTCTGTTACTTGGGCTGAAGTGAAATGGTGTGATCATAGCTCACTGTAGCCTTCAACTCCTGGGCTCGAGTGATCCTACTGCCTCAGCCTCCCTAGTAGCTAGGACTACAGGCACACCACTATGCCTTGCTATTTCTTAATTTTTTTTTTTTTTTTTTTTTTGAGATGGAGTTTTGCTCTTGTTGCTCAGGCCGAAGTGCAATGGCGCAATCTTGGCTCACTGCAACCTCTGCCTCCTGGGTTCAAGCCATTCTCCTGCCTCAGCCTCCCAAGTAGCTGGGATTACAGGCATGCACCACCACACCTGGCTAATTTTGTAGTTTTAGTAGAGATGGAGTTTCTCCATGTTGGTTAGGCTGGTCTCAAACTGCTGACTTCAGGTGATCCGCCCACCTCGGCCTCCCGAAGTGCTGGGATTACAGGTGTGAGCCACCGCGCCCAGCCTCTTAAAAAATTCTTTCTAGACACGGGCTGCTTAAATTTAAATATACTATTGTCTTGCTGTGCTAGTTAAAGATACGTTCAGGTAACAGAAAACCTTACTAGAGTGACTTTACAAATAAAAGGTTAGTTTTTCTCATGTAACAAGAAGTCCAGAGTAATGAGTTGCCAGTTTCTGTTTACAGACTCAACAAATCTATCATACTGAACTTCTTGGAGTTCCCAAATTTACCATGCTATTTCTACCCTCCAGGGCTCCTCACTCCATCTCCTCCCATCATGGGGTTCAATTTAGACGTTGCTTCCTTTGGAAATCATTCTTTTATCCCACCATATCCAGACTAAGAGCCAATGCTGGGTGTCCTCAAATGATCCTAATTTGTACTTATGCAACACATTGTATCATAAATGCCCGTTTAATTAGCTCTATTCCACATTAAACAGGCCTGTATCTTCAGCACCTAGGACAGTGGCTAGCACATACCATGCATTCCATAAAGACTTGTTCAATTGCATGGGTTTGGTCTTTTAAAAAACCAAATAACTGTTTTTGATAAACATGAACTTCTAACCCAAGTAACTAACTGATTAGCAAACAATAATACATGTTTCTTGCTCAGACTTAAAGAATCAAATAGAAAAAAATAACAAATTTCTAAAACCACTAAGGAAACATGTAAAATAAAATATCTGTCTTCAGGATGTGCAATCGACCATTCCATGCCATCAACTTACAGGTGGCCAACCATAAACTGGCTTTTATGGAAACTGAAGTTTTAGGAAGTTTAGTGAGTTTGCTAATTAATACATGACAAAAGGTAGGCTACCTAAGATAATAAAAAACAAAACAGAGAGAGACTATGGGCCAGGTGCTGTGGCTCACACCTATAATCCCAGCACTTTGGGAAGCCGAGGTGGGCAGATCACTTGAGGTCAGGAGTTCGAGACAAGCCTGGCCAACATGGTGAAACCTGTCACTACTAAAATTACAAAAATTAGCTGGGCATGGTGGCATATGCCGGTAGTCCCAGCTACTTGGGAGGCTGAGGCAGGAGAATGGCTTGAACCCGGGAGGCAGAGGTTGCAGTGAGCCGAGACTGTGCCACTGCACTCCAGCGTGGGCAACAGAGTGAGACTCCGTCTCAAAAAAAAAAAAAAAAAAAAAAGACTATTACTAAACGAATAGTTCTCCCATGCTCCACTTTGCAGTCAGTCACCCTACTTCTGAACTCAAAAAACCATTGATCTGTTTTCCATACTACAGATTTGTCTTTTCTAGAGTTTCATATAACATGAACTCTTTTTGTCTGGCTTTTTGCCTCACATAATGTTTTTGAGATTCACACTTTGTAACATCAGTGTCCCTTTGTATGAATTTATCAAAATTTGGTCATCCAATCATTGGCTGATGAATGAACTGTCTTTTTTTTTTTTTTTTTTTTTTTTTTTTGAGACAGAATCTCACTGTCACCCAGGCTGGAGTGCAGTGGCTCAATTTCAGCTAATTGCAACCTCCACCTCCTGGGTTCATGCAATTCTCCTGCCTCAGCCCGCTGAGTACCCAGGATTCCAGGCACGTGCCATCATGCCCGGCTAATTTTTGTATTTTCAGTAGAGATGGGGTGTCACCATGTTGGCCAGGCTGGTCTCGAACTTCGGACCTCAAGTGATCCGCCCACCTCAGCCTCTCAAAATGTTGCAATTATAGATGTGAGCCACTGTGCTTGGCCTCTGTGTTTTGACTATTATAAAGTTGCTATGAATATTTCTGTGCATGTCTTTGTATGGACATACATTTTTATTTCTCTTGAGTAGATAGCAGTGGAGCTCATGGGTTGTGCGGTAGACACAGGTTTAACTTAATAAGAAACTCCCAAACATTTTGCCAATGTAAGCGGTACCATTTATTATTGTCTAAGAATTCCAACTGTTTCACATCCTCAAAAACACTTGAGGTGTCAGTCATTTTAAAAGAACGTTTTCTTCTTTCTTGGATAGTGTTTTAGAAATGTCAATAATATCTGTTGATAATATTGTTCATGTTTTCTATATTCTGAATGATTTTGTCTAGTTGCACTATTGATTACTGAGAGGGAAGTGTTGAAATTTCCAATTTTAACTGTGCATTATATATATTTTTTAAGTTGTTTTTGCTTCATGTGTTTTAAAGCTCTGCTATTAGTGAAAATACTGTCAGAATTGTATCTTCCTAATGAATAGCACTATGAAACACCCCTATTTATTTCTAATATTCCATTTCATTTTCTGATACTAATATAGTCATTAGTCTTCTCATTTTAGTTGGCTATAGTAATATAGCCATCTCATTTTCCAATATTAATATAGTAATTCCAGCTTTCTTACAATGAGTTTTGCATATCATTTTACATCCTTTTACTTCTAACCTATATCTTTATGTTTGAAGTGAATTTCTATAGACAGCATATACCTGGCTGGGTCTTTCTTTTCTATCCACTCTGCCAATCTCATTTAATTTTAATTAAAATACCACATGTGGTTTAGTGGTGACATATTGGAGAGAGCAGGTTTAGAACAAGGATTAGGCCAGAAGCGGTGGCTCATGCCTGTAATCTCAGCACTTTGGGAGGCTGGGGCAGGCAGATCACTTTCGGTCAGGAG
This sequence comes from Rhinopithecus roxellana, assembly GCF_007565055.1. Lineage (NCBI taxonomy): Eukaryota > Metazoa > Chordata > Mammalia > Primates > Cercopithecidae > Rhinopithecus > Rhinopithecus roxellana. Next base: position 54,370,287 of record NC_044563.1, on the reverse strand, counting down.
CTGGAGACCAGCCTGGCCAACATGGTGAAACCTCGTCTCTACTAAATATACAAAACTTAGCCGGGTGTGGTGGCGTGCACCTGTAGTCCCAGCTACTCGGGAGGCTAAGACAGGAGAATCGCATAAATCCAGGAGGTGGAGGCCACAGTGAGCAGAGATCATGCCACTGAACTTCAGCCTGGGCCACAGGGCGAGAATCCATCTCAAAACAAAAAGCAAAAACAAACAAACAAAACAAACAAGGATTAGCAAACTACTGCCCACAGGGCAAATGCGGCATGTTACCTGCTTTAGCGATGCCTGCAACTAACCATGTTTCTACATTTTAAAAAAGGGTGGAGGAGAAAAAAAAAAAAATCAAAGAAAGCATAATATTTTGACACACAACAACACGAAACTCAAATCTTAGTCTAACGTTTTATTGGAACACAAAAAATGTAATTTCTATGGCTACTTTTGTGCCTCAAGAGCAGAATTAAACACTTTTAACAGACACTGTATTGATGATCACAAAGCCTAAAATATTCTTTAATGTCTGAGAAAAACTTGGCTAACCCCAAACTAAAATTATTTCTGTTTAATGCAATAACTGATTTAATTGAGTTAAAATCTATAATCCTACCATTTATTTTGTTCATATACATTTATTTGTTCCTTTCTTACTCCTTTTAATGTCTTCTTTTGAATTAACCTGATTAAAATTAACTTCATTTAATATCTACTCTTAGCTAATTAATTATACTTCTTTAAGTTTTTATGGTTGCTTCAGGTTTTACAAAACAAAGCATCTTTAACTCAATATGGTGTACTATTAAATAATATTCTATCACTTCACATACAACGTGAACACTTTTTACCCTCAGGACATCATACTTGCATTTCCTTGTTCTCATCCTTAGTACTAGAGCTTTCATGTTTCACTTCCTCATATATTGTGAAATTTGCAATACCTGGTGATTTTTGCTTCAAATAGTTAATTATTTTTTTAAAGACTTTTTAAAAATTGGGTAAAATTTAATTTTAACATATTTATCCTTTCTTACACTTGTCATCGCTTTGTCTAGGTCCAAGTTTTCATCTGAAGATGTTTCTTGTAGTGTAAGTGGCTAGCTCATAACATGTTCTTTCGCTTTACCTGCCTGAAAAAGTTTTTATTTCACCCTCATTTTTGAAGGGTATTTTGTTGGATATAGAAGTTTTCATCTAATACTTTTCATTTAGTACTTTTGCAACATCCATTATCAGCCGGGTGCAGTGGCTCACTCTTGTAATCCCAGCACTTTGGGAGGCTGAGGTGGGCAGACTGCTTGAGCCCAAGAGTTTGAGACCAGCCTGGGCAACACAGCAAGACCTACTCTCTACAAAAAATTTAAAAATTAGCCAGGCATGGTGCTGTGCGTCAGGAGTCCCAGCTACTCAGGAGGCTGAACTGGGAGGCTCGCCTGAGCCTAGGAAGTTGAGGTTGCAGTGAGCCATGTTTATTCCACTGCACTCCGCCTGGGTGACAGAACAAGACCTGATCTCAGAAAAAAAAAAAAAAAAAAAAAAAAAGTTAATTATCGCCTAGTTTGTATAGTTTCCAACAAAACGTCTTCTTTGTTCCTCTGTATATAATATGTCTTTTTCTTAGGTTGCCTTCAAGATTCTGTCACTGCTTTCTGACAACTGACAAACATACAAATGTCCGTGAATGTTTGTTTGTGTTTGTCCTGCTTTAGGTTTGTTGAGATTATTGGGCTTGTGGGTTTATAATTTTCATCAAATTTGAAATTTTGCAGCCATTATTCTTCCAATATTCTTGGCTCCATCCTCCTTCTAGGATCTCAAATACACTTTATGGAGCTTGCTTGATACTATTCCACAGACCAGTGAAGCACTTGATTATTTTCAGTTCTCTTTCTCACTGCTTCATTTTAGGATAACGTCCACTGACATGTCTTTAAGTTCACTGGTTTGTTCTGCGCATCCAATCTTCTGTGAAATGCCTTTCAGCAATTTATTTAAGATACTAGTATTTTTTTAAATCTCTAGAAGTTCTATGTATTTTTCACATCTTTTATTTCTCTCAGTATGTTCATATTTTTCTTTAAATACTTTTACTAATACTTATTTTACTATCCTTGTCTGCCACTAGTATCTCCATCATTTCCGAATCTGCTTCTTTGGGTTCATTTTTTTCCTGGTTATGAGTTAGACCAGTTTCTCAGCGTTATCTAGTAATTTGAGCCATATTGAGTAAAGTAAGGTCGGATGTTGGAAAATATCAATGTTACAATGCTGCTAAGATGTGCTGTTAAGATTTTGCAATGTGCTGTAAAAATGAGTTGGGCTTTGTTTTGGCAGGTACTTATTTGTAGATTCATCTGATCTTTTTAAGGCCTTTCCTGTCAGGTTTACTACAATGAATCAATTGGGTTCTCCATTAATGTCCTGAATGCTACAAAAAATACTTCACTCTGGTCAGAGTTCAGACATCTCCAGTTTAAGTTCTGGGAAATGTTCTGCTAATAATAACCTGGATGTTCAATGCCTAGCCTTGTGGATTTTCACTGTTTGCACATATGACCTAGTCTTCAGGAAAGACTCAAGGTAGCCCAATACAGATTTCTCGAATTTTTTCTTCTGCATAGCCCTCTTCTTTTCAGAAGCTGGCCCTGCAACTTCTAGCTGCCTAAGCCTCTTGAAATCCAATCTTTGCCTCCTCAATTGAGCAAAGCTGCCAGACTCTCGTTAGATTCTATCTCTAACAGCTAAAGCTGCTTCCAGGCAGGAAACCCTGGTTGTGGTATAGGGCTCACTTCTTTTATTTCAGCCATCACCCAGGGATAACAGTCCTGATTTGCCTTAGTACAATATCTAAAAAGAGATGGTTCAAGTATCTTGATCCAGTTTACTAGCTGTTTATGACAAGCAGGTAAAAGCCCCTTATTATTTCATCACGTCCAGAGAGAATTCTCAATTTTTAAAGCAACATTGGCCGGGCACAGTGGCTCATGCCTGTAATCCCTACACTTTGGGAGGCCGAGGTGGGTGGATCACCTGAGATCAGGAGTTTGAAACCAGCCTTGCCAACATGGTGAAACTGCGTCCCTACTAAAAATACAAAACTTAGCCAGGCATGGTGGCGTGCACCTGTAATCCCAGCTCCTCAGGAGGCTGAGGCAGGAGAATTGCTTGAACCTGGGAGGCAGAGGTTGCAGTGAGCCGAGGTCATGCCATTGCACTCCAGCCTGGGTAACAAGAGTGAAACTCCGTCTCAAAAAACGAAAAAAAAAAGCAACATTAAAGAAATAAAGATGTGTACTTGAGCAGATGACACGAATTTTTAAAAGAGTGAATTGGCTAGGTGCGGTGGCTCACGCCTGTAATTCCAGCACTTTGGGAGGTCGAGGCGGGCAGACCACAAGGTCAGGAGATCGAAACCATCCTGGCTAACATGGTGAAACCCTGTTTTATATATATATAAAAGTGAATTATACGTACATCTATTTGTTAAACATGAACTATGAACTCTAAAAGAAACCATCCACGTATCGTATAGTGGTTTTTAACGTTTCCATAAGGAAAAAGATCCTTAAAACTTTATAGGACGATATTACTGTCTCCATTATGAAGAAACTCTGAAGTTAATAAACTGCCAGGTCACACGAATACCAAATGGCAAGGCTAAGATTCCAACCCAGCTAATACTAAAAATCATGACATTTACGACGTACCATCATGCTTCCCATTAATTTATCACCACAAATACTATTCATATTAAGAGATTTAGTCAACCAAACTGAATTTATTAAAGTATCCTATGTTGTGCTTAGCAAGATTATTATGAACTATCATTCAGAATATCTGATCAGCATGGGGAATAAAAAATTACCACATTTTGGTGAATAAATGTATTATTTATTTAAATTTAAAATTGGCATTTAAAAGTATTTAAAATGGAGTCTTGGACACTTTTTCACTCAAACCAGGAGTACCCCAAAGAACACATATATTTCCTGTTTCATAGAGTTGAACATTATATTTATGATCTGTTGTTGAGACCACTAGAATATATGTTTCTTTAAAGTTTTAGTCACAGGGTCTACAGAAGGGGTTAGCATACACTAGACACTCAATATACATTGGGGAATAAAAGATCCCCATAATTTTAATTCTCCTAAAACCATAATGGTGGAGGCATATTACATCAAGATGACCCTCCTGCCCAAATCCCTTAAAATACAGTAAAAAAAAAAAAAAAAAAAAAAAAAAGGTCTGTTCTTGTGTTTCCAGTAAATATGGAGTAATAAGGACAAAGTTTACCTTATTGAAACAACTAAACAACAACAAAAATATATAAAACTAGACACTCAAGACATTACACAAGTAACAAAAGACTATGAATAGTGATACATGAGAGATGCGAAACAGAGATAAAACCTGTAACTACCCCAATTTACAAACTGGGTAAAGAGGCAAAGAGGGAGGATCAATCAAAAACCTGGCAACTTCCCCTAGAGAGATGAGGTGAAGAGTAGAGAAGGCGGCTGGGCGCGGTGACTCAAGCCTGTAATCCCAGCACTTTGGGAGGCCGAGACGGGCGGATCACGAGGTCAGGAGATCGAGACCATTCTGGCTAACACGGTGAAACCCCATCTCTACTAAAAAAAAAAAAATACAAAAAACTAGCCGGGCGTGGTGATGGGCGCCTGTAGTCCCAGCTACTCGGGAGGCTGAGCCAGGAGAATAGCGGTAACCCGGGAGGCGGAGCTTGCAGTGGGCTGAGATCCTGGCCACTGCACTCCAGCCTGGGCGACAGAGCGAGACTCTGTCTCAAAAAAAAAAAAAGAGTAGAGAAGGCAAAGGTAGAATTCACAGAGAAAAGAGTCAGGGAAGAGATCTGCAGAAAGTACTGTGGAAATTTGCAGAGTCCCTGTGAGTCTTCAGCAAAGGACTGAGCAATGCATGTACACGAGGAAATTACCCAAGGTCAGGAATAGAACTGCTCCAAAGGAATAAAGGGAATAGCATCCAACACCCACACAGGCCTATGAACAAGGCCTGCTCCCCAGCAGCAAGAATGGAAAAGCTCATCTTTTGACTAACACTGGTTAGAGCAGCACGGGGTCAGTAAATTATATCCTACAGATCAAACGTGGTTCAGCACCTATTTTTGTATAGCCCAAGAACTAAGAATGACTTTTACATTATTAAATGGCTGAAAAAGGTCAGAAAAAAAAGAACATTTCACAACAATTTAAAACTACATAAAATTTAAATTGGCCAGGCGCAGTGGCTCCCGCCTGTAATCCCAGCACTTTGGGAGGCCGAGGTGGGCGGATCACGAGGTCAGGAGATCGAGACCATCCTGGCTAACACGGTGAAACCCCGGTTCTACTGAAAAATACATAAAATTAGCCGGGCGTGGTGGTGGGCACCTGTAGTCCCAGCTACTCGGGAGGCTGAGGCTGGAGAAAGGCGTGAATCTGGGAGGCGGAGCTTGCAGTGAGCCAAGATGGCGCCACTGCACTCCAGCCTGGGAACAGAGCGACACTTGGTCTCCAAAAAAAAAAAATTAAAATTATAGTATCTAAAAATAAAGTTCACAACTATGTTTATTCTTTTAAATACCATCTATGGTTGCTTTTATACTCAGTAGAAGAGATAGCTGACACACAAACTGTAGAGCCCACAAAGCCTAAAATACGTACTATCTGGGTCTTTACAGAAAAATAGGTCTTGCCTCAATATGAAAAAAATAAAAACTAGACTAAATGCATATCCAGTCCCACTTAACAAAGCTTAAAAATCAAGATGCTAAATAATCAATCTATTTCCAATCACCTTAATCATAATGCAGAACAAACATCAAGAATATCATAGGAATATAAAAATATCCAGCATCGAGCACAGTAAAGTTCAGAGTTTAGTATCTACTAAAATCTTACCAGGCATTGCTGATGTACCTTCAGAACAGTTAAAAAAAAAAAAAAAAAGTTTGAGTGCTGTGACTCACACCTGTAATCCCAGCACTATGGGAGGCCCAGACAAGCGACTGCTTGAGTCTAGCAATTTGAGACCAATTTGGGCCACACAGTGAAACTCCATCTCTACCAAAAATACAAAAAAATTTGTCAGGTATGGAGGTGCATGCCTGTAATACTAACTACTCGGGAGGCTGAGGTAGGAGAATCACTTGAGTCAGGAAGGTCAAGACTGCAGTGAGCCAAGATCACATCACTGTAATCCAGCCTGGGCAATCAGAGTGAGACACTGCCTCAAAAAAAAAAAAAAAAAAAAAAAAAAGTAGGGGGAAAAAAAGTAAAATATTACCAGGCATGCAAAGGAAGCAGAAAAATTCAACCCAAAGTGAGAAAAACAAACAAAAAAAAAACAATCAAACCTGACCCAGAAATTACTGATCATAGAATCAGTAGAAAAAGACATGAAAAGTTCTTACATGACTATGACTATAATCCATATGTTCAAGAACCTAGAGGAAAAACTGAAAACATGTTGAGATAAGGGTAATATAAAAAAAGACCCAAACGAAAATTCTAGACAGGGAAACTCTAAGGTCTAATACTGAATGGGGTAAAAGGTAGATCAGACAGGTTAAAAAAAAAAAAAAAGTAGCGAATTTAAAAATGTCAATGAAAACTAAACAAAATGATACAGAGAAAAAAAAACCTGTCTTAGTCTAGTGAAAAAGGTATCCAATATAATGAAAATAACAGTTGTGGCATGCATCTAAAGCAGTATTTGTAGAAAAATTTATATGCTACAAATCCCAGTGGATACAGTTAAAGAAAAAGGAAAATTACAAAACTAAAAATCCATTAGAACAAAGAAAAATCTCAAATCTATGACCAAAGCTTTCACCTTAAAAGGCAACAAGGGAGAGATTTAAGATTGCTAATTAGAGGCCTCCTCTACTAAGAACAACCAAAATAGTGAGTAGATAATGACACTTTGAATAGATCACCCAAGACATAGATGCCAGGAGAAGAAAGGCACGTGGCTATAGTTCCAGCTACTTGTGATGGTGAGATGGGAGGAACACTTGAGGCCAATAGTTGGAGACCAGCCTGGGTCAAAAAGCAAGATCTCATCTCAAAAAACTAATTTTAAAAAACAGAACACTGGAATTCAACAGAAAAAGGACAGGAAACATCTACGGCAAGGAAGGAGAGAGAAATAAGACAGCCTGCTCAACCAACATCAAATGGGAGCCAGGAGAACTCCCCAATGTGGAAAAAGAGAAAGTGAGAGAACTGAGCGGTCCACGTTCCCCCCATGGATTTCTGCAATTCTAGCCATGGGAGAGGGCCTCAACTCTCACAGGCCCTGAAACTAACAAAGGAAGCCGTCGGGAGATTGTATGAAGATGCAGCTCCAGGGAGGGAGCTTGTCCTGGGTTCCACAGATTCCCTGAGACCTAGGCAGCTGTAGCAAGGTGTCATTTTAGAGTCCTGTCCCCAACAGACTGCCCATTGTCCTGGGGCCCAATGCCACCAGGGCTGAGGCACAAGCGATGCATGGATTACTGCCGCTGGGGCTGAGGCACAAGCAAGGCACAGGCTACCGCTGCCAGGGTTGAAGCATGAGCAAGTTGCAGGCCACTGTGGCCAGAGCTGAGGAGCGAGTACCCCACAGGCTGATCAGGAGCTGAGATGTGAGCAGAGCTTGTGCTCCCTACCCACCAGTCTAAGCTACTACCATAGAAGGCAGTTCCACCCTTCACAGTGGCAGGGCCTCAACACATCCCTGATGGTCCCCAAGTCAATTATTCTGCCCAGGGCCTGGGGAATGCCCCACACCTGCCCACCACCTGCACAAACCAACAGGGAGCCTGAGGATAAGTCCTTCTGGCCCAGCTTCACCCCCATTCACGCCATCCCAGACACACATTCTGGAAACAGGGGACTACCACTGTTGGTATGTGAGCACACCTCCCGGGGGTCTGAGGTTGGGCCTGTTCACCTGCAGCTACCACCACAGCTGTAACTTCCTGCAGATGCCACCTGCAGGCCTTGGGAGTGGCTGGCCCAGTCTATGGGTGGGATGGGAACTGCCAACACCAGTACACACTGCTCAGGACTGAGAGGGTAGTCCTGCCACTGCCATCAACCACACCACGCTGGCTGCCTAAGAGCCTGTATTAGTCCATTTTCATGTTGATTTACTGTATTAATTCCATTTTCACACTGCTGTTAAAGACATACCTGAGACTGGACAATTTACAAAAGAAAGAGGTTTATTGGACTTACAGTTCCACATGGCTCGGGAGGCTTTACAATCTTGGCAGAAGGCAAGAAGGAGCAAGTCATATCTTACATGGATGGTGGCAGGCAAAGAGAGCTTGTGCAGGAAAACTCCCCCTTAAAATAACTATCAGCTCTCATGAGACTTAGTTACTATCACGAGGACAGCATGAGAAAGACCTGCCCTGATGTTTCAATTACCCCCACAGGGTCCCTCCACAACACATGGGAACTCAAGATGAGATTTGTGTGGGGACACAGCCAAGACATATCATTCAGCCCCTGGCCCCTCCCAAATCTCATGTCCTCACATTTCAAAACCAAACATGCCTTCCCAACAGTCCCCCAAAGTCTTAACTCATTTCAGTATTAACTCAGAAGTCCACAGTCCAAAGTCTCATCTGAGACAAGGCAAGTCCCTTCTGCCTATGAGTCTGTAAAATCAAAAGCAAGTTAATTACTTCCTAGATACAATAGGGGTACAGGCAGTTGATAAATACAGCCATTCCAAATGGGAGACACTGACCAAAACAAAGGGGCTACAGGCCTCATGAAAGTCTAAAATCCAGTAGGACAGTCAAATCTTAAAGCTCCAAAATGATCTCCAGTGACTCCACGTCTCACAGCCAGGTCACGCTGATGCAAGAGGTGGGTTCCCATGGTCTTGGGCAGCTCCGCCCCTGTGGCTTTGCAGGGTATAGCCTCCCTCCTGGCTGCTTTCATGGGCTAGTGTTGAGTGTCTGCAGCTTTTCCAGGCATAAGGTGCAAGCTGTCAGTGGATCCACCATTCTGGGATCTGAAGGATGGTGGCCCTCTTCTCACAACTCCACCAGGCAGTGCCCCAGGTAGGGTCTCTGTGTGGGCGTTCCAACTCCACATCTCCCTTCTGCACTGCCCTAGCAGAGGTTCTCCACCCATTCCATGAGGGCCCTGCCCCTGCAGCAAACTTCTCCCTGGGTATCTAGGCGTTTCCATACATCTTCTGAAATCTAGGTGGAGGTTCCCAAACCTCAATTCTTGACTTCTGTGCACCCACAGGCTCAACATCACATGGAAGTTGCCAACGCTTGAGGCTTCCACCCTCTGAAGCAACAGCCTGAGCTGTACCTTGGCCCCTTTTAGTCATGGCTGGAGTGACTGGGATGCAGAGCACCAAGTCCCTAGACTGCACCCAGCATGGGGACTCTGGGCCAGTGCTGGGAGGGGCTTCCGTGAAGACCCTCTGACATGCCCTGGAGACATTTTCCCCATTGTCTTGGTGATTAACATTTGGACCCTCATTACTTATGCAAATTTCTGCAGCAGACTTCAATTTCTCCTCAGAAAATGGGTTTTTCTTTTCTATTGTCAGGCTGCAAATTTTCCAAACTTTTTTACTATGCTTCCCTTATAAAACTGAATGCCTTTAACAGCACCCAAGTCATCTCTTGAATGCTTTCCAGCTTAGAAATTTCTTCCGCCAGAAACCCTAAATCATTTCTCTCAAGTTGAAAGTTCCACAAATCTCTAGGGCAGGGGAAAATGTTGCCAGTCTCTTTGTTAAAACAGAACAAGAGTCGTCTTTGTTCCAGTTCCCAGCAAGTTCCTCATCTCCATCTGAGACCACCTCAGCCTGGACCTTATTGTCCATATCGCTATCAGGCTTTTGATCAAAGCCATTCAACAAGTCTCTAGGAAGTTCTAAACTTTCCTACATTTTCGTATCTTCTTCTGAGCCCTCCAAACTGTTTCAACCTCTGCCTGTTAGCCAGTTCCAAAGTCGTTTCTACATTTTCAGGTATCTTTTCAGCAACACCCCACTCTACTGGTACCAAGTTAATGTATTACTCTTTTCATGCTGCTGATAAAGACATACCTGAGACTAGGCAATTTACAAAAGAAAGAGGTTTATTGCACTTGTAGTTCCACATGGTTGGGGAGGCTTCACAATCATGGCAGAAGGCAAGGTGGAGCAGGTCGCACACTCTGTGGATGGCGGCAGGCAGAGAGAGCTAGTGCAGGGAAACTCCCCCTTATAGTAACCATTGGATCTCATGAGACTTACTCACTATCACGAGGACAGCACAAGAAAGACCTGCCCCCATGATTTAATTACCTCCCACCAGGTCCCTCCCACAACACATGGGATTTCAATATGAGATTTGGATGGGGACACAGCCAAACCATATCCAAGCCCAAGAACCGCCCCCACTCTCCCAGCCCATGCGGCCACTACTGGCATCTGAGTAGGCTAGCTAGAGGCCCAAGAATCGGCCTGTCTGTACCTGGCTAACACTGGTGCTGGTATACATCACCCTGGGACCAAAGACAGGTATGCTCAGCCCATAAATCCCACCACTGGGGACAGAAGACTAGCCCAGCTATCAACCCAATCCCCAGCAAAACTTCCTCACAGCCTCTACTAATAACCAGACCCTAAGCTGTCAAGGACAAAACAGGTACCCCTGACATTGTTTAGAGCCAAAGAAATCATACAGAGATTACATTACCATATATAGCCAGAATCAAAAAGTGACCTACCCAACCAACAATATATATACCTTTTCAGGAAAAAGTCCTCCAAGCAAATTCAAAAAATTGGAAGAAGCAACAATGATATCAGATGTTCAGGTATCATTTGATACCTACAAAGGAATACAGTAACCCTTTAGCCAGAGATCTCAATCAAAAACAAATTTACAAAATCTCCCCCCAAAACTCAAAATTTTGCTCTTAAAGAGGCTCAGTGAAATATAAGAGAATACTAAAAAATAATACAAAGAAATCATAAAAATAATTCAGGTTGTGAATGAGAAATTTACCAAAGAGAAACAACCAAACAAATTCTGCAATTGAAGAACTCACTGAATGAAATACAGAACACATTTGAAAGACTCAACAATAGATTAGATCCAGCAAAAGAAAGAATCTCAGATCTTGAAGATAGGTCTTTTGAAATAACCCAGTCAGACAAAGAAAAAAAATTAAAAAGAATGAGAAAACCCTTCGTGACATATGAGACAATATAAAACAACCAAGTATTTGGTATCCCAGAAGGCAAGGAGAGAATGAAAGAGTTAAAAAACCTATCTAGTGAAGTAACAGATGAAGACTTCCTGTATGAGGCCGTTCTTGCACTGTTATAAAGAAATACCTAGCCGGGCGCGGTGGCTCAAGCCTGTAATCCCAGCACTTTGGGAGGCCGAGACGGGCGGATCACGAGGTCAGGAGATCGAGACCATCCTGGCTAACACGGTGAAACCCCATCTCTACTAAAAATACAAAAAACTAGCCGGGCGAGGTGGCGGGCGCCTGTAGTCCCAGCTACTCCGGAGGCTGAGGCAGGAGAATGGCGTAAACCCAGGAGGCGGAGCTTGCAGTGAGCTGAGATCTGGCCACTGCACTCCAGCCTGGGAGACAGAGCCAGACTCCGTCTCAAAAAAAAAAAAAAAAAAAAAAAGAAATACCTGAGCCTGGGTATTTATAAAGAAAAGAGGTTTAATTGGCTCATGTTTCTGTAGGCTTTACAGGAAGCATGGTGTAAGCATCTGCTGGACTTCTAGGGAGGCCTCAGGAAGTTTATAATCCTGGCAGAAGCTGAAGGGGGAGCAGAAATGTCACATGACAAAAGCAGGAGCAAGTGAGACAGACAGAATGGGGGAGGAGGTGCCACACACTTTTATTTTTATTTTTATTTTTTTTGAGACGGAGTCTGGCTCTGTCGCCCAGGCTGGAGTGCAGTGGCCGGATCTCAGCTCACTGCAAGCTCTGCTTCCCGGGCTCACGCCATTCTCCTGCCTCAGCCTCCCGAGTAGCTGGGACTACAGGCGCCTGCCACCTCGCCCGGCTAGTTTTTTGTAGTTTTTAGTAGAGACAGGGTTTCACCGTGTTACCCAGGATGGTCTTGATCTCCTGACCTTGTGATCCGCCCGTCTCGGCCTCCCAAAGTGCTGGGATTACAGGCTTGAGCCACCGCACCTGGCCCACACACTTTTAAATGACCAGATCTTGTGTGGACTCAGGGCAAGAGTTCACTTACCACTTAGGGGATGGCCCAAGCCATTCATAAGGGATCTGCCTCCATGATCCAAACACCTCCTACCAGGGCCCACCTCCAACACTGGGGATTACATTTCAACACGAGATCTGGGCAAGGACAAATATCCAAACTATATCACTTCCAAAGTCTAGCAAGAGAGTTAAACAACCAGATAAAGATGGCCCAGAGATCTCCAAATAGATACAATGCAAAAAAAAGGTCTTCAGAGAGCACATTATAGTCAAACCGTCTATAGTCAAAGACAAAGAGAGAACGTTCAAACCACCAAGTAAGTGAAAAGCGTGTAGTCATCTATTAAGAAACTTCCATCGGATAACAGCGGATTTCTCAGCAGAAACTTTACCGGCCAGGAGAGAATGTCATGACATATTCAAAGGGCTGAAAAAAAAATAAAAATAAAAACTGCCAATCAAGATACTATACCTACCAAAATTACCCTTTGTGAGAAAAATCCTTCCCTGACAAGCAAAAGTTAAGAGAATTCATCACCATTAAAGGGAATTCATTACCCTTAGACCAGGCCTACAAGAAATGCTCAAAGGAGTACTAAATCTGGAAGTGAAAGGATGAAATTTACCATTATGAAAACACACAAAAGTATAAAATTCACGGGTAAACATACAAATGAGGAAGAGAAAGGACTCAAAAGGTACCACTACATAAAACCTGTAAATCACAAAGATAAAAAAAGAAAAAGAACAAATAATATATAAAACAACCAGAAAACAATATGACAGGAACAAAATATCGCATATCAATAATAACCTTGAATGTAAATGAATTTGTCTCCACTTGAAAGATACAAACTGGCTGAATGGATAAAGAAACATGATCTGGCCAGGTGCAGTGGCTCACGCCTGTAATCCCAGGACTTTAAGAGGCCGAGGTGAGAGGATCAGTTGAGGTCAGGAGTTTGAAATCAGCCTTGTCTACATAGCAAGTCCTCATCTCTACACAAGAAAAAAATTTAAAATTAGCCAGGCATGGTGGCCTGCACCTGTAGTACCAGCTACTCAGGAGGCTAAGGCAGAAGATTGCTTAAGTCCAGGAATTTAAAGCTGCAGTAAGCCATGATCATGCCACTGCACTCCAGCCTGGGTGACAGGAGAGATCTTGCCTCAAAGAAAAAAAAAGGAAAAAAAAAAAAAGAAAGAAATATGATCCAACTATATGATGCCTAGAAAAAACATACTTTACCAGTAAAGACACATATAGACTAAAAGAAAAGGGGTTGAAAGATATTCCACACTGATGAAAACCAAAAGTGAGTATGAGTAGCTAAACGTATATCAGATATGGATGTGAGGGTGATCTGGCTGTGACATCTGTCACCCCACTGATCACCAGGATTGATTCAGTTGATCTGGCTGGCTAGGCAGGTATCCCCTACCTCCTTCACTGGCTCTAAGTGCGTCCCTCCGGAAGCTCAGCACTTGGTCGAAGAGGACGACCATCCCCAATAGAGGAGGACCGGTCTTCCCTCAAGGGTATACAAGTAGCTGCGCTCTCCCACTAGAACCTCCAAACAAGCTCCCAGGGGTAGCTATACATAAAACCAACTTTGAGTCAAAAAAGGTAATAAAAAAAAGATGATGAAGGTCATTTTTTAATGACAAAGGGATGAATCCAGCAAAAGGATATAACAATTCTAAACATATATGCACTAAACACTGGAGCACACAAGTTCATAAACAAAATATTACTAGATCTAAACAGAGAGACAGACTCCAATATAGTAACAGTGAAGGACTTCAACATTCCACTGTTGAAGGGAACAAGACAGACACTCTAGGCAGAAAATCAACAAACATGGATTTAAAAGGGACTTTGCACCAAATGGACCTAACAGATAGATACTTACTGAACGTTCTAACTAACTGTGCAATACCTTCTTCTCATCAGCACATGGAACATCTTCCAGGATAGACCAAGTGTCAGTCCACAAAACAAGTCTCAATTAATTTTAAGAAATCGAAATCACGTGAGTATCTTCTCAGTCCACAATGGAATAAAAGGAGAAATAAATGCCAAGAGCAACTTTAGAAACCATACAAATACATGGGGCCAGGCTCTGGTGGCTCATGCCTGTAATCCCTGCACTTTGCAAGGACAAGGTGGGAGGATCACTTGAGCCCAGGAGTTCAAGACAAGCCCAGGCAAAATAGTGAGACCCTGCCTCTAAATAAAAAATAAATAAAATATTTTTAAAAAACATACAAACACATGGAAATCAAATAACATGTTCCTGAACAACCATTGGGTCAGTGAAGTAAGATGGAGGTCAAAAACTTCCTTGAAGCAAATGATCAATCTCTTCATGATAAAAACTTTCAACAAACTAGGCATAGAAGGAATATACCTCAAAATAATAAAGCCCATAGATAACAAACCCACAGCTAACAACATACTGAACAAGTTGAAACATACTGAACAAGTTGAAAAACTTTCCTGTAAGAACTGGAACAAGAAAGACAAGGATGAATACTTTCAGCACTCCTAAATCAACGTAGTACTGGAAGTCCTAGCTAAAGCAATAAGGCAAGAGACAGAAAGGAAAGGTATCCAAATTGGAAAGAAGGAAGTCAAACCATCCCTCTCTGCAGATGATATGACCCTGTCCTTAGAAAAACCTAAAGACTTTACCAAATACCTCTTAGAACATTCAGTAATGTTGCAAGATACAAAAATCAACATACAAAAATCAGTAGCATTTGTATACACCAATAATGCAAGAGGAAAAAAGGAATCAAGAAGGGAATCCCGTTTGCAGTAACTGTAAGAAAAATGAAATACCTATAAATAAATAAGAAGATAAAAGATCTCTACAAGGAAAACTATAAAACACTGACTGAAAGAAACTGAAGAGGACAAAAACAAATGGAAACACATCCCATGTTCATGGATTAAAAGAATATCAATAAAATGACCATACTGCTCAAAGCAATCTACAGATTCAATGCAATTCCTATGAAAATACTAAGATCAATTTTCACAGAACTAGAAAAAACAATGCTGAAATCACATGAAACAATCAAAAAAACCCTGCCAGAATAGCCAAAGCAATCCTGAGCAAAACGATCCAAGCAGAGAGACAGTTGTCAACAAAGCTGGGGGCATCACACTACCCAACTTAAAAATGTATTACAAGCTACAGTAACCAAAACATTTCAGTATTGGTATGAAATTAGACACACAGACCAATGAAACAGAATAGAAAAGCCAGAAATAAATCAACATATTTACAGCCAACTGATCTTAGACAAAGCCATCAAGAACTTACACTGGGGAAAGGACACTCTCTCAAATAAGTGGTGCTGAAAAAACTGGAAAAGCATATGCAGAAGAATAAAACTGGACCTCTATTTCTCATCAGACACAAAAATCAAACCAAGATGAATTAACAACTTAAACATTATTTATAGAAAACATAGGGAAAACTCTTCAGAACACTGACCTAGGCAAAGATATTAAAGCTAAGAAGAGCTCTGGTAGAATTCGGCTGTGAATCCATCTGGTCCTGGACTTTTTTTGGTTAGCAGGCTATTAATCTCTGCTTCAATTTCAGAACTTGTTATTGGTTTATTCAGCGATTCGACTTCTTCCTGGTTTAGACTTGGAAGTGTGTATGTGTCCAGGAATTTATCCATTTCTTCTAGTATTTCTAGTTTATTTGCGTAGAAGTGTTTATAGTATTCTCTGATGGTAGTTTGTATTTCTGTGGGATGGGTGGTGATATCCCCTGTATCATTTTTTATTGTGTCTATTTGATTCTTCTCTCTTTTCTTATTAGTATTCCAAACAATAGGAAAAGAAGGAAACCTTCCTAATTCATTTTATGAGGCCAGCACCATCCTGATACCAAAACCTGACAGACACAACAAAAAAAGAAAATTTCAGGCCAATATCCCTGATGAACATCAGTGTGAAAATCCTCAGTAAAATACTGGCAAACTGAATCCAGCAGCACATCAAAAAGCTCATCCACCACGATCAAGTCAAATTCATCCCTGGGATGCAAGGCTGGTTCAACATATGCAAATCAATAAATGTAACCCATCACATAAACAGAACCAATGACAAAAACTACATGATTATCTCAATAGATGCAGAAAAGGCCTTTGACAAAATTCAACAGCCTTTCATGCTAAAAACTCTCAATAAACTAGGTATCGATGGAACATATCTCAAAATAATAAGAGCTATTTATGACAAACCCACAGCCAGTATCATACTGAATACGCAAAAACTGGAAGCATTCTCTTTGAAAACCGGCACAAGACAAGGATGCCCTCTCTCACCACTCCTATTTAACATAGTATTGGAAGTTCTGGCCAGAGCAATCAGGCAACAGAAAAAAAGCATATTCAAATAGGAAGAGAGGAAGTCAAATTGTCTCTGTTTGCAAATAACATGATTGTATATTTAGAAAATCCCATTGTCTCAGTCCAAAATCTCCTTAAGCTAATAAGCAACTTCAACAAAGTCTCAGGATATAAAATCAATGTACAAAAATCACAAGCATTCCTATACATCAATAACAGAGAAACAGAGGGCCAAATCATGAGTGAACTCCCAATCAAAACTGCTACAAATAGAATACAATACTTAGGAATCCAACTTATAAGGGATGTGAAGGATGTCTTCAAGGAGAACTACAAACCACCGCTCAAGGAAATAAGAGAGGACACAAACAAATGGAAAAACATTCCATGCTCATGGATAGGAAGAATCAATATCGTGAAAATGGCCATACTGCCAAAAGTAATTTACAGATTCAATGCTATCCCCATCAAGCTATCACTGACTTTCTTCACAGAATTGGAAAAAAAACTACTTTAAACTTCATATGGAACCAAAAAAGAGCCTGCATAGCCAAGAGAATCCTGGGCAAGAAGAACAAAGCTGGAGGCATCAGGCTACCTGACTTCAAACTATACTACAAGGCTACAGTAACCAAAACAGCATTGCTACTGGTACCAAAACAGATACACAGACAAATGGAACAAAACAGAGGCCTCAGAAATAACACCACACATCTACAACCATATGATCTTTGACACACCTGACACAAATAAGCAATGGGGAAAAGATCCCCTATTTAATAAATGGTGTTGGGAAAACTGGCTAGCCATATGCAGAAAACTGAAACTGGACCCCTTCCTTAAACCTTATACAAAAATCAACTCAAGATGGATCAAAGACTTAAATGTAAGACCTAGGACCAAAAAAATCCTAGAAGAAAATCTGGCCAATACCATCCAGGACATAAGGATGGGCAAAGACTTCACGTCTAAAACACCAAAAGCAATGGCAACAAATGCCCAAATTGACAAACGGGATCTAATTAAACTAAAGAGCTTCTGCACAGCAAAAGAAACTATCATCAGAGTGAACAAGCAACCTACAGAATGAGAAAAAAATTTTGCAATCTATCCATCTGACAAAGGGCTAATATCCAGAATCTACAAAGAACTTAAACAAATTTACAAGAAAAAACCAAACAACCCCATAAAAAAGTGGGCAAGGGATATGAACAGACACTTCTCAAAAGAAGACATTTATGCAGCCACAGACATATGAAAAAATGCTTATCATCACTGGTCATTAGGCAAATGCAAATCAAAACCACAATGAGATACCATCTCATGCCAGTTAGAATGCAATCATTAAAAAGTCAGGAAACAATAGATGCTGGAGAGGAGGTGGAGAAACAGGAATGCTTTTACACTGTTGGTGGGAGTGTAAATTAGTTCAAACATTGTGGAAGACAGTGTGGCAATTCCTCAAGGATCTAGAACTAGAAATACCATTTGACCCAGCAATCCCATTACTGGGTACATACCTAAAGGATTATAAATCATTCTACTATAGACACATGAACACATATGTTTATTGCAGCACAAATCATAAGAGCAAAGACTTGGAACCAACCCAAATGTCCATCGATGATAGAGTGGATAAAGAAAATGTGGCACATAGGCCAGGCGCAGTGGTTCATGCCTGTAATCCTAGCACTTTGGGAGGCCAAGGTGGGTGGCTCACCTCAGGTCAGGAGTTCGAGACCGGCATGGCCAACATGGTGAAACCCCGTCTCTACTAAAAATACAAAAATTAGCCAGGCACGCTGGCGCGCGCATGCACACCTTTAATCTCAGCTACTTGGAAGGCTGAGGAAGGAGAATCGCTTGAACCTGGGAGGTGGAGGTTGCAGTGAGCTGAGATCGTGCCACTGCATTCTAGCCTGCACAACAGGAATGAGACTCTACCTTAAAAAAAAAAAAAAAAAAAAAAAAAAAAAAAGGCACATATACACCATGGAATACTACGCAGCCATAAAAAAGGATGAGTTCACATCTTTTGCAGTGACATGGATGAAGCTGGAAACCATCATTCTCAGCAAACTATCACAAGAACAGAAAACGAAATACTGCATGTTCTCATTCGTAACAGGGAGTTGAACAGTGAGAACACATGGACACAGGGAGGGGAACATCACACACCGGGGCTTGTTGCAGGGTGAGGGGTTAGGGGAGGGATAACGTTAGGAGAAATATCTAATGTAGGTGATGGGTTGATGGGTGCAGCAAACCACCATGGCATGTGTATACCTATGTGACGAAACTGCACGTTCTGTACATGTACCCCAGAACTTAAAGTATAATTTAAAAAAAAAAAGAGCTCAAAAGCCTAGAACAAAAACAAACAAATGGGACTATATTAAATTAAAGAGCTACATACAGAAAAATAAGCAATCGACAGTGTGAAGACACAACCTCTTGAATGGGGGAAAATATTTACAAACCGCTCATATGACAGAGGAATAAAATCTAGAATATACAAGAAACTCAAACTAAATAGAAAAAATAATAATAATAAAGACTAAAAATAAATTTCATTAGAAAATGGGTAAGCAGGCTGCAGTGGCTCATGCTTGTAATCCCAGCACTTTGGGAGTATGAGGCAGCAGGATCACTGGAGCCCAGGAATCTGAGACCAGCTTGCAACATGGCAAAACTTCATCTCTATAAAAAATACAAAAATTAGCCAGGGGTGGTGGCATGTGCCTATAGTCCCAGCTACTCAGGAAGTGAAAGGATTGCTTGAGATCAGGAGAGGCTGAGGCCGCAGTGAGCCATAATCTCATCTATGCACTTCAGCCTGGGTGACAGAGTGAGACCCCGTCTCAAAAAAAAAAAAAAAAAAAAAGGCAAAGGATATGAATAGACACTATTGTGTAACCATCACCACTACATAATTACAAAATATTTCCATTAACCCAGAAGGAAATCTTGTCCTTTCAAATTTCACCACCCCAATCTCGGGCAGCCATTAATTTATTTCCTGTCTCTATGAATTTGCCTATTCTGAATTTGTCATGTAAATGGAATCACACTCAAAGAAAACAAAAGCTGGTTGTTTGAAAAGATAAATAAAATTGATAAACCTTTAACTAAACTGATAAAGAAAAATAGAAGACTCAAGTTTCCCAAGTCAGAAGAAATGCAAGCAGGGATAGTACTAACAACCTTACAGAAATAAAAAGATTATAAGAGAATACTATGAAAATTGCATGCCAACAAATTAGATGAAATTATCAACTTCACTGAAACAAACTACCAAAATGTACTCAAGAGGAAACAGAAAACTTGAATATCCCTGTACAGAGTAAAGAGATGGAGTCACGAATCAGCTTTCCCACAAAGCATTGCAGCTATGTGGGAGGCTAATGTGAGAGGACCACTTTAGATGAGGAATTTAAGGCCAAAGTGCCCTATGATTGCTCCTGTGAATAGCCACTGCACTCCAGCCTGGGTAACGTGGCAAGACCCCATTCTCTTAAAAAAAAAAAAAATTTTTTTTAAGGAAAAATTTGGCCGTGGCAGGGCGCAGTGGCTCACACCTGTAATCCCAGCACTTTGGGAGGCTGGCCGAAGTGGGTGGATCACTTGAGGTCAGGAGTTGGAGACCAGCCTGACCAACATGGTGAAACTCCACCTCTACTAAAAATACAAAACTTAGCCAGGTATGTTGGTACACACCTGTAATCCCAGCTTTGCGGGAGGCTGAGGCAGGAGAATCACTTGAACCCAGGAGGCAGAGGTTGCAGTGAGCTGAGATCACACCACTGCACTCCAGCCTGGGCAACAAAACAAGAACCTGTCTCAAAAAAAAAAAAAAAAAAAAAAAAAAAGAAGGAAAAGAAACCCAGAAAAGAAAAAAAGTATTTCCCACAAAGAAAGTCCAGTACCAGATGGCTTCACTGGTAAATTCTACCAAACATTTATAAAAAGAATTAACACCAGGTATGTGGTGGCGCATACCTGTCATCTCAGCACTTTGGAAGGGGGAGGGCGGATCACTTGAGGTCAGGACTATGAGACCAGCCTAGGCAACACAGCAGGACTCCATCTCTAAACACTCAAAATTAGCTAGGCGTGGTGGCAAACACCTGTCCTCCTAGCTACACGACAAGCTGAGATGGGAAGACAGCTTGAGTCCAAGACTTCAAGGCTGAAGTGAGGTATGATTGCACCACTGCACTCCAGCTCGGGCTACAGTGAGACTCTGTCTCTTTATTTAGCTGAGTGTGAATGGTACACCTTAAGTTCTCAGGAAGCTGAGGCAAGAGGACTGTTTGAGCCCACTAGGTCAAGGTGGCAGTGAGCCACAATCACACTATCGCACTCCAACCTGGGTAACAGAGCAAGACCTTCTCTCTCTCAAAAAAAGAATTAATTCCAAATCTTCTCAAACTCCTCCAAAACACAGAAGAGGATAGAACACTTCCCACATTTTCCAATTCATTTTATGAGGCCAGGATTACCTTGTATGATATAAGAATACATGGTTGGGGCTGGGCTCAGTGGCTTACGCCAGTTAATTCCAGCACTTTGGGACACCAAGGTGGCTGAATCACCTGAGGTCAGGAGTTTGAGACCAGCCTGGCCAACATGGTGAAATCCCATCTCTACTAAAGATACAAAATTAGCCAGGTGTGGTGGCACATGCCTGTAGTCCCAGCTACTTGTGAGGCTGAGACAGGAGAATCACTTGAACACAGGAGGCGGAGGCTGCAATGAGCTGAGATCTTGCCACTGCACTCTAGGCTGGGCAAAACAGAGCAAGACTCCATCTCAAAAAAAGAATACATATTTGATCTCTGCTCCATAGTTCCTGACACAGAGCTCCTAAAATCCTTGTAACTTCCTGAGTGATAGGGTGCTAGCAGCATCTTTTGTTCTAATATGTGCTCTTTGGACCTGGTTCCTGACACAGAGCTCCTAAATTCCTTGCAATTTCCTGAGCAATGGGGTAACAGGCGTGTCTACACAGAGCTCTTAAATCCCGTGGAATTTCCTGTGTGACAGAAGCATCTTTTGTTTTAATAAGGCAACTCTTGGTGGGCTCCTGGAATCTTCAGAATGAGAACTGGTCACCAGAAAGACCAAGCCATGATTACACGCCTAGAGCCTGGAACTTTCAGCCCCATCCACATCCTCCAGAGAACGAAGAGAGTCTGGAGATTTGAGTTAACATCAATTGTACCTACATGATGACACCTCCATTAAAAAAAAATCCCTAAACTGATTGGGCATGGTAGCTCATGCCTGTAATCCCAGCACTTTGGGAAGCTGAGGCAGGAGGATCGCTTGAGCCCAGGAATGCAAGAACAGACTGGGCAACACAGAGAGACCCCATCTCTACAAAATAATAATAATAATAATAATAATAATCCCTAAACTAGGGTTTAGACAGCTTCTGAGTTGGTGAATGCATTAATTTGCTGGGGGACCGAAGCGCCTGCACTTGGGACTCTTCCAGACCTTGTTTACCCTGTGTACCTCTTCATCTGGCTGTTCATTTGTATCCTCCATAATAAACCTGAAACAGAAGTGAAGTGTTTCCCTGAGTTTTGTGAGCCAATACAGCAGGTTATTGAACCTAAGAAGGAAGTTGTGAGAACCCCCAATTTGTAGTCAAGTCAGACAGAAGTGTGGGGACCCTTGGCACCCAACACTTGCAACTGATGTCTAAAGTGGGAAGGCAGTCTTGTGGGTCTGAGTCTTTAATTTGCAGGACTGTGGTAATTCTAGGTAGTGTCAGAATCAAACTAAATTGTAATACACCCAGTTGGTGTGTGCAAAGAAATGGAAAATTGCTTGATGTCGAAAACCACAAATTTGGTGTCAGAGTATTCTGTGGATAGAAGAAACAATTTTTCATTTACTTTAATACCAAAACCATTTAATTAATTAATTTTTTTTTTTTTTTTGAGACAGTTTCACTCTTACTGCTTAGACTGGAATGCAATGGCGCGATCTCAGCTAACTGCAGTCTCCACCTCCTGGGTTCAAGCGATTCTCCTGCCTCAGCCTCCCAAGTAGCCAGGATTGCAGGCACGCACTAGCACGCCTGGCTAATTTTGTATTTTTAGTAGAGACAAAGTCTCGCCATATTGGCATGTTGGCCAGGCTGGTCTCAAACTCCTGACCTCTGGAGATCCACCCGCCTTGGCCTCCCAAAGTCCTAGGATTACAGGAGTGAACCACCAAAACCATTTAAAAGATATCACAAGAAAAAAACTTTTAACAATATACTAGCAAACTACGATATATAGTGCTTCTCCAGTGCCTCTCACACCAGTCTGGGTGACAGAGTGAGGCCTTATCTCTAAAAAACAAACAAAAAACTAGCAAGCTGAATTCAGCAACATATGAAAGACATTGTATACTATGAACAAATGGGACGGGATGGGGCTAGCCATGCCAGGAGGACCTATTGTGAGATTAGATGGTAGGGGCTTTAAGCCACACAGTATCAGCCCAACCTCCAGGGAGAGGATAGGAGCTAGAGAGTGAGTTCTTTTGTTTGTCTGTGCACTGGCACAATCATGGCTCACTGGAGCCCCTACCTCCCAGGCTCAAGCAATCCTCCTGCCTCAGTCTCCCAAGTAACCAGGACTTACAGTCGTATGTCACCACACCTGGTTAATTTTTGTATTTTTTGTAGAGACAGGGTTCACCATGTTGCCCAGGGTAGTCTTGAACTCCTGGGCTCAAGCAATCCACCCACCTAGGCCTCCCAAAGTGCTGGGATTATAGGCATGAGCCACTGTGCCCAGTCAAGACGGAGTTCTATTGCAAAACAAAAACCCTAATAAAAACTGTTATGCTGGCTGGGTGTAGTGGCTCACGCCTGTAATCCAGCGCTTTGGGAGGCCAAGATGGGCAGATCACTTGAGGTCAGGAGTTCCAGACCAGCGCTGCCAACATAGTGAAACTCTGTCTCTACTAAAATTACAAAAATTAGCCGGGCATGGTGGTGTGCACCTGTAATCACAGGTACACAGGAGGCTGAGGCAGGAGAATCGCTTAAACCCGGGAGATGGAGGTTGCAGTGGGCCGAGATCATGTCGCTGCACTCCAGTATGGGCAACAGAGTGAGAATTCATCTCAAAAAAAAATAAATAAAAAGGCTGTTATGCATGGCCAAGTATGGTGGCTCACACCTATAATCCTAGCACTTTGGAAGGCTAAGGCAGGAGGATCATTTGAGGCCAGAAATTCAAGATCAGCCTGAGCAATATCGTGAGATCTCATCTCTAGAAAAATATAACTAAATTAACTGGGTGTGGTAACATGTGCCTGTAGTCCCCCCTACTCGACAGGAGGATCGCTTGAGCCCAGGAGCTCAGGGTGGGCCATGTTGCACCACTGCACTGCAGCCTGGGCAAGAGAGCAAGACCCTGCCTGAAAAGAGAAACAAAAAGCTGTCACACTGAGCAGTTCCCTGACTGGTGAACACAATGATATGCTGGGAAGGTGACATGCCCTGATTCTACAGGGAGAGGGGCACAGAAGCTCTACATCCAAGACCCTTCCAGACCTTGCCCTATGTGTCTCTGCATCTGGCTGGTCTTATGTTGTATCCTTTACAATAAAGCCATAACTGTACATAAAGCACTTTCTTGAGTTCTGTGAGTCATTCCGGTGAATTATAGAACTTGAGGTGGGTTATGGGAACTCCTCAGATTTGTAGCCAGTCGGGTAGAAGTGCAGGTAGCATGGGGACCCCACGTGTGGCTGGCATGTGAAATGGGGACAGTCTTGTTGGTGACATTCTACCTTGTAAAATGATAGAACCATCCTTCACTAATTAAATGGCATGAGACCAGACTTTACTTATAGCTCAAATAATATTACAGGTCTACATTAGCACATGGTGTCTAATAGCACATTTAATAGTTGGAGAACCAGGCACGGTGGCTCACGTCTGTAATCCCAGTCTTTGGGAGGCCAGAGTGGGTGGATCACTTGAGCCCAGAAGTTTAAGACCAACCTGGGCAACACAGTGAGACCCCATCTCTAGAAAAAAAAAAAAATAGCTGAGTATGGTGGCACGTTCCTGTGGTCCCAGCTACTCAGGAGGCTGAAGTGGAAGGATAGCTTGAGCTCAGGTCAAGGCTGCAGTGAGCCATGATTGCACCACTATACTCCAGCCTGGGTAACAGAGCAAGACCTTGTCTCAAAAAAGGCTGGAGAGAGAGTTGTTCCCCAGATGGAATTCAAGTCAAATTGTATTTCTGCTAGACAGTTTTTCAAGATCAATCAAGAATCTCTTTATCAACTTTCAACCCCCACAAACACACATATCACTTATGTGTACTTCTCATTTACAATGAACTAAATCCACACTATATATTAAACATATGTGTTTATTTATCTAGAGTGGTATTTCAAATCACTTGAAGTTCCCGTTTGTTTCTTTGTGGGGAGAAAGGAACAGAAAGGATGTCTAACGAGTATCAAATCTCTGTACCAAGCAGAAAAAAGTAATCTCTAAACTTCCAACAAACTTTTTTTGCAAATAAAAATGACATATCTCGGCAGGGCACGGGCTTGTGCCTGTAGTCCCCACACTTTGGGAGGCTGAGGTGGGCAGATCACTTGAGGTCAGGAGTTCAAGACCAGCCTGGCCAACATGGTGAAACCCCGTCTCTACTAAAAATACAAAACTCAGCCAGGTGGGGTGGCATGCTGAGGCAGGAGAATTGCTTGAAACCAGGAGGTGGAGGTTGCAGTGAGCCGAGATCACACCACTATACTCCAGCCTGGGAGACAGAACGAGACTCCATTTCAAAAAAAAGAAAAAAAAAAAAAAAAAGAAAACAAAAGACAGATTATTTCATTAAAGAAAACTTTACCTATAACAGAAAACAATTGGGCACAAATGCCAAGATAGTACCTGCAAATTCTCTTTCTCAGATCTAGGCTTTTCTCTCACTCCCTACGGACATTTGCCCAATTCACATCTTACAATATGAATGTAATATTATAACAATCTCCAGCTGGTTTCCCTATCACCACCCCAAACTGCCCACTGCCTTTCCAACACCGCAAAAGAATTGTTTCAGAAATGAGAATTTCAGATCACCCCTGGTGAAGATCATATAAATCAATTCAGAGAAACTGGGGTGAGGCTCTTAAAAAAAAAATAAAAGGTAAATAACAGAAACGGAATAATGACTTTTCCCTCATGGTGTCTTGGGAAAGATAAATGAAAAATTGGATTTTTAACTATACTCAGAGGATTCAAATAAAAAGTAATAAGCTTAGAAGAGGTTAATAACAAATGCTTTTCATGCAGTTAAGACATGGTATAACCAAATAACCCAAGAAATGAGTTGAGGGATTACCCAAAGATTTTCCATCTCAGGCATCTCAGGCACTATTATAAAACCCAGCATGGGCTACGTAGCAACACCCATCTCTATAAAAAAAAATATATTTTTTTTAATTAGCCAGATGTAAGGGCACAAGTAGTGCTAGGGCCAGAGGATCACTTGAGTCCAGGAGTTCTATGTTGCAGTGAGCTATGACTGTGCCACTGCACTGCAGTCTGGGCAATAGAGCAAGACCCTCTCTCTAAATAAAGAGAAAGAAAGAAAGAAAGGAAGAAAAGAAAGAAAGACCAAAGATGGGGAAACACCTGAGAAAGACCAGAAGGAAACACTTGAGTCATTAAAAAAAAAAAAAAAAAAAATTAAATAAGTGAAAAAACAAGTGGGGGCGGGGGAGGGGGAATTCAGTAATGTGTATCTTTACAGCAATACCCAAAAGAAAAAAGAGTTATACCATGAAAAATGTGTAGCAAACAAGGGATGAAGAGAAAATCTAAAAATATTTTGAAATATGTGACACATTCATTCAACTAACACTTGAGCATCCACTATATGCTAAATACTAGGCTAGAAATAGAGTGAATAAGAGAAAATGAATTCCTTATGGAACTTATTGTCAGTCACTGGCACATTGCTTTTATTTAATGTGCTACATTTTTACTTTAAAGAAGGGAAAAATACATGCAAAGCATTTATAATTCCCAATCTAATTTTCTCATATTTTCTCATATTTTCTCTCTTAAGTTCCTCAACCACAAACCTTATCAGAAACCTAATGTATACAGTTAGGTTACAATTTCCCACACATGCCATATTATCAGAAACTTCTATGCCTTTTCCCATGCTGTTCCCTGCCTCAAATGCTTTTCCAACTTTTATTCAACCATTAAAATTTCCATAATGCTTACAGTGATGTTATGATTTCCCCGGCCAAAATTAAGTACTTGCTCATTTATATTCCCAAAGCACCTTAGAATTACTCTAAACAGCAGTTATACTTTGTATTATAACTGCCTGCATAATTATATTCATGCAAACAAGATCATGCAAACATGATACAAATATATGCTGTCTACAAGAAACAAAGTTTAGAATCAAAGACACAAGGAGGTTAAAAGGATGGAAAGGAACACACTATGCAAAGTAAACAAAAGACAGCTGAAGTGGCTATGCTAATACCAGACAAAACAGACTTTAATCTCAGCACAGAGTTTAAGACAAAGTTTGAAGTATTAGGACAAATAGGTAAGAACAGACATTCCTGATTATACATTAAAATCACTGATGCCAGGGCCTCAATCCTCAAGAGATTCTGATTTCAACGGAGCATTGTTAAGGCCTAAGCATTAGTATTTTTCAGAGCGATTCAAGGGATTCTAATGCATAGCCAGAGTTAGTTAATGACACATGATTATTATAAAGTTGGAAATACACTGAACTACAAGGAAAAATAAGACAATTGCTTTAATTCGGGTAAATGGAGTCAAGGCAGCATGGGAACACACCCTGGAGGCATCTGATAACACAATGCACAAAACTTTTATAGTTACAGGAGATGGAGTCTAACTGCCAAAATATTCAAGAAGAAAATTATTTCGTTGAGCCAATCCCATTAAAAAAATTTTTAAAAATAAAAAAATTAGGCGGGGTGTGGTGGCTCACACCTGTAATCCCAGCACTTTGGGAGGCCAAGGCAGGTGAATCACTTAAGGTCAGGAGCTCAAGACCAGCCTGCACAACATACTGAAACCCCGTCTCTATTAAAAATACAAAAATTAGCTGGGCATGATGGTGCGTGCCTGGACTCCCAGTTATTCAGGAGGCTGAGGCAGGAGAATTGCTTGAACCCGAGGTGGAGGCTGCAGTGAGCCGAGATCATGCCACTGCACTCTAACCTGGGCAACAGAGAAAGACTCCGTCTCAAAAAAAAAAAAAAAAAAAAAAAAAAAAACCAAGAAGAAGAAAATTGTTTCAAAGTGTGAGGAAAACTAGGATTTTCCCAAACAATGATGAAAAGCTGGATGAAAAGATTCATGTTCAAATATCAAGGCATGACCTGTACCTATGACTTGTAGTTTTTTGGTTTCAACATATTTTAGTATCCCATTCAAATATTATACCTTTTAAAAATAACGTTCATGCTAATAAAATTTAAACTTTTAAAGTAAAAAGAGGTGAGTGGGGAAATATGCTACGTTATCTGACTCAGAAGCCTAAGTGTTCAGATCATTGCTTAGTGTTCAGACCACAACCATAGTACTGTGGATCACACTACAATCATTATAAGAGCGTACCTGTGGGGACAAAACACTGGTTAAGAGTTGGACTCCGAAGCCAGACTTACCCAGTTTTAAATTCCCACAGCATTACAAACATATTTTTATCAAAATTTTCTCCAACCCTTTAACACTGTGTGACTTCAGGCAAGTTACTTTACCTCTCTAAATAGTTTCCTTATCTATAAAATGAAAATAATGATACTATAAATAGAGTGGCTCTAAGGATTAAATAAGGTAATCTTGGTAGATGGCTTTATCATGGAGTCTGGCTCAATAGTAAGCTCTGATAATTACAACAGTATTACTCCAGGCATTTAACCTATAAAATTACGGTAAAGCATGCGTACTACAAAGCCCCTTATTTTTGCATTTTTGTAATTTATTTTTCTATGAAAGACAAGAATGGAGAAGATAATTAAGGTTTAAAGGGGAGGTCCAAAATATGGGAAAATACGACACTAAAGGAGTGAGATATAGTTATCATGGTGAATAAAACTAGGTAATAATAGAAGACAGGGTATAAAATGAAAAGGCCATGAGGCAAAAAGATAGCAAGGAAAAACCAGTTGACCACAGTCAAAATTCATAGGACAAAAAAATCTCAAAAATGAGGAATATTATGGAATGTCTGAATTCAGATGCCAGACCAAGTTAGTGCTGCTGTAGATGGCTTACTTATGGTTCTGATAAACTGGAGGTTGGCAAGACTTTAATGGGAATATAAAGTAAGCTCCATTATACTTCTGATTAATCAAAGTTTTCCAACATTACAATATTGCTATATCCCCAAATTCCAAATACCAAAAGCAAGTTAGAATGTATCATTTGGAATAACTCATTCTATCTAATTTTCTTTTCCTAAAACACTTTTAACATCTAAACACTGAAGAAGTGACAATTATATTTATTTGCAGAGCCAACTGTGAGGATGCTAAGGACAAAAGGAAAAGAGTAAGTATCAAATTCCCTGAGATATCTAGCATAACACATGCCTAAGCTTCATAACCAGTACTGCCCTTTTGCTGCAAAATACACTGATGACCAAGGCATTTAATCCCACTTACTAGGAAGCTATTATCTAGTAGATTATTTCCCAGTTCTGTGTCCTTTAAGTAACCTAAGTAAATCTTTTAAGTTCTATCTTTAATAACTACATCCTTTCCCATCTGAGTACACAGCATCATCATTCATCCAACCTTACCCTTACCTAATCAGTTCACTTGGATAAGACTTTGAGGCTGGTATAGCAGCAATGTTACAACAACTCTTACCTTTACTACCAATTACTATGTCACATGGCTCCCATCCTAGCATTGCCTTATGACAATTAGACAGAGGTAGCCGTGGCTATTCTTGAATGAAAGAAATTTAGTTCAATGTAATGTCATCACCTTGTTAACAAAAAAGCTTTTAGACTCACCTAACCCGAGAGAGGAGTAATTAATACCAAAATAGTTGGATGTAAAATTAGATCAATATTGAGACTACTGTTCCACTAATTGTTTCATTCACAGGACATTCTAGGCATTTAATTTGTATTATATTTGTTATTTTTTATTTTTATTTTTTTGCCGGGGGTGGGAGGGGTGGAGTCTCGCTCTGTCACCCAGACTGGAGTGCAATGGTGTAATCACG
The DNA here is from genome assembly GCF_007565055.1 of Rhinopithecus roxellana. Lineage (NCBI taxonomy): Eukaryota > Metazoa > Chordata > Mammalia > Primates > Cercopithecidae > Rhinopithecus > Rhinopithecus roxellana. The sequence goes on along the minus strand of NC_044563.1, from coordinate 54,340,407 downwards.
GCTCACTGCAACCTCTGCCTCCCGGATTCAAGCAATTGTCATGTGACAGCCTCCTAGGTAGCTGGGATTACAGGTGTATCCCACCACATCCAACTAATTTGTATTTTTAATAGAGACCAGGTTTCACCACGTTGGTCAGGCTGGAAATTTGTATTATACTGGCTCTAAATGTATTTTCAAACACAGCAATCATCATCTGATAAGACTTCCATCTTCATACACTGGAATACAGATCAGCAAATTTTTTCCTGTAAAGGACTAGACAGATAATAAGTTCTTCAGGTTTTGGGTTTTGTTTTGTTTCTGAGACAGGGTCTTGCTGTGTCACCCAGGCTGCAATGCATTGGCATGATCAGCCTCAACCTCTGGGGCTCAGATAATCCTCCGAAAGTGCTTGGATTGCAGGAGTGAGCCACCATACCCAGCCCAATACTTTAGGTTTTGAAGTTACATGTTCTCTGTGACAACCACTCAACTCTGCCATAGTTGTGTGAAAGCAGCTACAGACAACAGTATGTAAACAAATGAACGTGGCTGTATACCAATAAAACCTTATTTACAAAAATAGAGGACAGACTGTAGATTGCCCACCCCTGTACTAAGCTATCACAGACTAGGCTTTAACTTCAAAGTTTTAGAGCAGAACATGGTCCTATAAGTTGAGGAAAACTATTAATTTCACAAACATTTACTACATATATTTGCTATTACTCACCAATTGCTAGCAATAAAATAAAATAAGAATCCCTGTCCTCAAAGAGTTTACCATCTCGTAGGCTAGGCAGTAAGTGCAAAAAGTTTTATGAGTACTGTGACATAAAATCTACAAAGTGTACATGCAGAGTAAGGAGACAGAAGTGGTTAACTTGAGAGACAGAAAGCAGGAAATTTTTCACAGAGCACTTGATGCTTAAAGAGCAGACTAATGACGGGTATAGTGAACAGGCAAGGGAAGGAAGATGGAGATGGGATATTCGACTCAGTGGGAGGAGGATGAGGAAAAAGCACAAATGTAAAACAACCTTTCACATTTTCAGAGATGTGAAAGTAGTTCAGTGTGATTAAAACTAGCAATGAGAACAGAAAAGCAAGGTTGAATATAAAAGGGGATAAAAAGACTCAATATGACTTGGTATCAAAGTAGAAAGTGTCTAGGGCTAAGGTCTAGGATGCCTCCTTTGTTTCTGATCTGAGTGACTTGGGTAGATGACAGTAACATTCACTGTAAGAGGTAATTCAGGATTAAGAATAAATAAATAGGCTGAGCTTCGTGGCTCACGCCTGTAATCCCAGCACTTTGGGAGGCTGAGTCAGGTGGACTGCTTGAGCCCAGCCTAGGCAACATAATGAAACTCTGTCTCTACTAAAAATACAAAAAAAATTTAGCTGGGTGTGGTGGCACATGCCTGTGGTACTTGAGAGGCTGAAATGGGAGGATCGCCTGAGTCTGGGAGGTAGAGGTTGCAGTCAGCAGAGAACAAGCCACTGCACTCCAGCCCAGCTGACAGAGTAAGACTCTGTCTTTAAAAAAAAAAAAAGAGTAAATAAATACAAGCAGAAATTCAATTTTCCTTTTATAAAACCTCTTTAGAAATCTAGTTTTAAATAATTTTTGTGGTGATTATCAAAGAAATGCGCAATTAACATAGAAAATAAAATGTGAAAAAATGTAAGAAAAAACAAAGGAAAAAACCTATATAACCCTACTATCCAGAAAATGATTAAGATAAACATGTACAAATACTGGGGAAAAAAGCTTAGAGTCTAAAATAAATACAGACTAAACCTTCACTATGAAAGCTTTCTGGAGGAACTCTTGCTTACACGAGCCATATACACATTATATACTTTATGTTGCTCCTCAAGCAATCCTTGTTCAACTACAGGAGGCTGAAGCCTGGTCTGTCTACTGGTGGGGCACCTGTCAAGTTCTCCCCTTACGCTCTTCTTTCTTAAAATCAGTTTGGGCTGGACGTGGTGGTTCACGCCTGTAATCCCAGCACTTTGGGAGGCCAGGGCGAGCAGATCACTTGAGGTCAGGAGTTTGAGACCACCCTGGCCAACATGGTGAAACCCCATCTCTACTAAAAATGCAAAAAAATTAGCTGGGCATGGTGGCAGGCACCTGTAATCCCAGCTACTCAGGAGGCTAAAGCAGGAGAATTGCTTGAACCCAGGAGGCAGAGGTTGCAGTGAGCCGAGATCACCGCACTCCAGCCTGGGCGACAGAGTGAGACTCCATCTCAAAACAAACAAACAAACAAACAAACAAACAAAAACAGTCTGGTGTAGTTTCTGCTTGGTGTGCCCTCACAGCTCATGTTCTTACATTGAACAGATCACCTTGATTTTGGACAAACATTCTAAGCGTAAATTTTAGTTCTTACTCGTCCAGTATCTGGACTGGTAAGATTAAATAAACACTGCAAATTCCCCATCACCTCATCCCTGCTTCTTCAGAAATTTTACCTTTTATTAACAGAAAGGCACAAATTATGAAATAATTTGCTATCAGAATATCTTACACAACTTACTTTGAGAGAAACCAAATTTATTTAAGTATTTTTAAATGAGTATTAAAACTTAATTCTGAGCAAAACATGAGAGCAAAAAGTAGTCTAATGATGAATGGGATCAAGCTTGCCATTTATTATTTTTTTAACAACTGGTAATCAATTTATTAAAATAGTTGACTTAAGCATCTGTAATGGTGACTTTCACCTCAACTCCTGGCTCAAACTGATGGAAGCAATCTGCTTAACAATCTCAGAAGGACTGTGCAAGTCAATGAGTCGTTTGTGGATTCTCATCTGGAAAGGATCCCATGTCTCAGAACCTTCACCACAAGGAGTTTTTCTTGTAGTCATTCTCAAAGTCTTGGTAGGCATTCGAACTGATCCTTTCACTTGGAGATTCTTTTCCTTTGCTCTTCTGACGAAGTCAGCACACACCTTTTCCAGGGATTGTATGGTGACGCCCGTTAGAGTGATTCGATTTCGGTGAATTGCCACCTCTGGCTCCACGGGTGTTTTTCCGGTATCCTTAAAAGCCATGGCTGCTGCGCAGCTTCCTGACTGACTTGTTCCTCGGCGAGAGTGAACAGTGGTGAGTCAAGGAGCAGGAGCCTGCGGATCACCGATCCACAGCACCTACACCACGTCTTCCTCAAAGAGCGGCCATTTATAATTTGTAAAAGGAAATACACACACACACACACACACACACACACACACACACACACACACACACACACAGATAATGGAGAATTAATACAATTTAACACATCCCTAAACTCAGGATAAAAATAAGAAGTGGCTGGGCACAGTGGCTCATGCCTGTAATCCCAGCACTTTGAGAGGTCGAGGTGGCTGGATATCCTGAGGCCAAGAGTTCAAGACCAGCCTGGCCAACATGGCAAAACCTGTCCCTACCTAAACACACAAAAATGAGCCAGGCATGGTGGTGCATGCCTGTAATCCTAGTCACTTGGGAGGGTGAGGCAGAAGGATCACTTGAACCTGGGAGGCACAGGTTGCGGTGAACCAAGATCGCACCACTGCACTCCAGCCTGGGTGACAAAGCAAGACTGTCTCAAAAAAAAAGAAAAGAAAAAAGAAAAAGAAAAAAAAAGGAGTTTTAGCCACAAGTGCTGACTCATGCCTGTAACCCTAGCACTTTGGGAGGCCAAGGTGGGAGTATCACCTGAGGTCAGGAGTTCAAGACCAGCCTGGACAATATAGCAAGATCTCATTCTCTACCAAATAAAGCTTTAAAAATTAGCTGGGCATGGTGGCATGCGCCTGTAGTTCCAACTACTCAGGAGGCTGGGGCAGGAGCATTTCTTGAGCCCAGGAATTCAAGGTCCTAACTCTGGGGAAAAAAAAAAACAAATAAACAACCTTTTCTTTTGAGACAGAGTCTTACTCTGTCGCCCAGGCTGGAGTGCAGTGGCACCATCTTGGCTCACTGCAACCTCTGCCTCCTGGGTTCAAGCGATTCTTCTGCCTCAGTCTCCCGAGTAGCTGGGATTACAGGTGCCTGCCATCAGGTCTGGCTAATTTTTGTATTTTTAGTAGAGACAGGGTTTCACCACGTTCACCAGGTTGGTCTCGAACTCCTGACCTCAGGTGATCTGCCACCTGGGCCTCCCAAAGTGCTGATTACAGGCATAAGCCACCGCGCCCAACCAAAAAAATACATTTTTATAAAGTAGGCATTCACCTCAGAAATCCTTTGATAATGTTTGAAGCAATACCAGTTTAATACTAAGTCAGTTTCCTCTATTATTGTGGTTCAATTGTTTAGTGACTTGGAAACTCCAAAAATATGGGTTTTTTTGAATTTCAGTGCCTCCCTTCTTCCTAACACACTGGTACAAATCTCATACAGAGCACACTTGAGCTAGCAGGTGAAGCGTTTATGGCATAGAAGTGAAAGAAAGCATAATATGGAAGAAGCAGCCCCTTCAAACGGCTAAAGGTGGTGCAACTTCAGACATAAGGATCAGGAAATGGAAGAAAAGGGGAAGTGGAAGAGTAAGGAGAGAATGCCTGCTGTTCTCTCTAGTTAGGACATCAATTTGCCTGGAGGCACTGCTTGTGCCCAACTGTGCAAGAGTGAGCAAAAATGTTTAAAAGTTAGCTAATATAAACCTAACTTACAGATATGACCATATAAAGCTAAACAAATTATAAATCAAACCCTGCTAGAATATATGTAATTACAAAATGCACATTATACTTGCCCATATAATTAAATGTTTTAAAAGAAAATAGAAAATACCCTAATACCTTTTGTGGGATCTACTCTACAATAAAAACAGAAAACAACCAGAAAAAAACAAGCATAATATATTAAGACTATACTCATCAGGTAGAGTAAAATTTTATTAAATCCAACAACACACATAACTGTCTTCCTTGAATATATGATTCAGTTTAACATGTACTTTAGGCCTGAATTATTCTTACTTTTTCATATTGCATGTGGTCATACATCGTACCATAAAATTGTTAGATAATTTTAGTCTACAACTGTAAACTAGAATGCACAGACTATTGCTCCACTTGATAAAATCTCAGAGAAAAAAAAATGTCTTTGAATGATGTCATTAGTTTCAAGCTCAGTTTAGCTACTTCTTACTAGATAAGAAATTTCTTTTAAAAGGCTTATGTTTAATGTTTTGTTTTTTTTTTTAAAAAAGTCTCCACGGCCGGGCGCGGTGGCTCAAGCCTGTAATCCCAGCACTTTGGGAGGCCGAGACGGGCGGATCACGAGGTCAGGAGATCGAGACCATCCTGGCTAACACGGTGAAACCTCGTCTCTACTAAAAATACAAAAACTAGCCGGGCGAGGTGGCGGGCGCCTGTAGTCCCAGCTACTCGGGAGGCTGAGGCAGGAGAATGCCGTAAATCCGGGAGGCGGAGCTTGCAGTGAGCTGAGATCTGGCCACTGCACTCCAGCCTGGGCGACAGAGCGAGACTCCGCCTCAAAAAAAAAAAAAAAGTCTCCACAATATTTACTGTAGCTACATCTGTACACAGCAAATGCTCAATATTACATATTAAGTGAATGAACTCACAATAAATGCTTACTTACCTTCTTACCGGTGTGGTCTGTTTGAGAATTTAACAAAACATCTAAATTTAAGGCAAACTTTTTAATCATTAAAAGACAAAAAAGTCAGCCAGTTTGCATTATTAGGCTCATGGTAGCCAGACAAGTCCCTCTGTCTCCATTACCTCCTAGTTCCTAGGACAATGCCAACAACCTCCCTCCAAACCTCCATAACTTTAGGACATATCAAAAACGGTGGAGATGAAATTTATTTCTCTCTTTCCCTCTATTAAGTGCCCCAAAGAATATTTACTTTTTCAAAGGCAGAAGAGCCACAACTAAAAAGTTTCAACCTAACCAGGCTCTGGCTCCAGCAATACTACTATGAATGTATGTATGCCCTATCAGTGTCTACCACGGTAGACTCGTGCAACCTCTAGTACATGCACCTGGTAAAATCTTTTGTTTAAATCAACACATGGTGGCCCCAGTTACAGTAGTCACCTTCCACTTTATCAAATGCACCTAAAAATATATTGTCACACACAGATCAGTTACAGTACCAGTAAGAGAGATCATAATTACAAAATTCCAGTTTAAAAAGCATACTTTTTTTTAACCTTGATATTTTGACTTCAAGAGTTAAAATTCAAATCATTAAAATTAAATGCAAAAGCCTGGCGCGGTGGCTCAAGCCTGTAATCCCAGCACTCTGGGAGGCCGAGACAGGTGGATCACGAGGTCAGGAGATCGAGACCATCCTGGCTAACACGGTGAAACCCCGTCTCTACTAAAAATACAAAAACTAGCCGGGCGAAGTGGCGGGCGCCTGTAGTCCCAGCTACTCGGGAGGCTGAGGCAGGAGAATGGCGTAAACCCGGGAGGCGGAGCTTGCAGTGAGCTGAGATCCGGCTACTGCACTCCAGCCCTGGCTACAGAGTGAGACTCTGCCTCAAAAAAAAAAAAAAAAAAAATTAAATGCAAAAATGAAACAAAAAACTAACGGCTCAACTTACTTAATATACAACTAATTCAGCCAACCATAGTACAAACTATGAGAATCCTAACACGTTATCTGTATTTACCTTGATAAGCTTATTAGATATATGTAACATCTCAACCAATATCCAGACTGTTTTTAAAGAATAAAGTGGTATAGTTTTCTCTTGAAAAGAAATATTCTCTGCAGGCGAGGAAAGATACTTAGGAGCCTTGGGTGTCAGGAATCTCACAAAGTCAATGTTGACTTTATCCCTAACCACCATCATCTACCTCCGGTTAGGAGAAACCTGGGGAAGCCCACACAAAGCACAGAATCGGAAGGACTAAAGTAGACTGCAGAGAGAGGAGGATAAAACACCACCTTCATTTGGCACATCCTTTTATACTGAGTATCAACTATAAATCTAAATTTTTTGACAATTTCAGCATATACGTGGGCTTTTCAAATAAGAATTTGACTAACACCAACAGTTAGCTGTATACACTTGAAATCTCTCTCTGTAGCTTGATTTTCCTCCCTGAAAAATAAAGGCAATGACATAATAGTCCCTTCTTTCTGGCCCCAAAACTCAATGATAGTTTCCAGAACAAAGGTTCCCAAACGTTCTAGGTTCACAGCACCCTCAGTATCTCAGCAATTTTCTCTCAGCAGCCCTAGGCCAGAAATAATAACACTTCCACTTATTAAGCAGTCAGTAGCCATGTGAAAAAATAACCTAGCTACATTTCAACAAATAATGTTTTTACTTCATTCTTAACCATAATTACTGGTGAAATGTGTATTACTGTTGGGCACTGCACAACTTGTGAAACTTTGGAATCAGAGTGGGCCCTGCTATCCTCTTTCCTGCTGCATACAGATTTTTTTGTGCATTTTACCACAGCAACCACTAAAAAACCAGCTTCACAAAGATATATCATCTACAGAAATGTAGCACAATCTTGAAACCATGAACTATGTCAAGGCAGTAGTTCGCCTGGCAACCAGCAAATTTCAACTACCACTGTATCCTACTTGAAAATTTAAACTATCAGATGGAGTTGGCAACAATGCTCTAGGGTGCCTTGGTGCAGTTTGGAAACCATGATCCTATGGCAAGGTATATAATTTTGTGGCTTTGGACTCAGACTTGGGTTGGAAATAATATTTCACCCTTAACTATATAATCTTGGGCACCTTAATCTATTGAGCCTTACTTTGTTTCTATGCCTGCCAAATAGGAATAATACTATCAACTTCAGAGAACAGTAGCAAAAACTAAATCCATGTCTTTTAACTCTTGTACACCACAACTCTTTCCCAAAAAGACTCAGTTCAAATCTTGTTGGCTGAGCCACTATCGTCTTATCAGCTATTTGAAACAGGCAGAAAGTCTGTAATAGCTGATAAAACGATAGTGGTTCACCCAACAAGCCAACTTTGATGATGATATCGTGGTTCATCATCAAAGTTCTGAAAATCTTTTCCCTGCACAGTAACAGCATTTCACCTGCAGAGACTTCTCATTTGCCAAGTGTTCTGAACTGTGTAATATTAATTAATAATTATTCTAAGATCACCTTATGACAGGATCTATTATCAATCCCCTTAGCAACTCTATACCAACGGTAATGCAGTGGTTGAAATAAATGATCCTCCTTAGCCCAGGTTACCTGTCATTTTTACTTACTTAGTGGTCCACTATTCAATTAAACTGACTCTAATATTTTATTCCTCTGATATTAATATAAACTAAATGCAGTGGTCAAAATACCTAAAAGAAATGGAGATGCAAGCAATCTCATATACTACCCAAAATACCACACCACCCCAGAAAACCTGCATTTCATCTTGGTCCAAGGCAATCAACAAAACAATTTGCTAGCCATCCTTTCCCCAAACGCCCACAGTTCGTTCTCTGAGAGATACATTACTAGCATTTCCCAAGGCATCCTAAAAGCAACTTACTAAGGCATTCTACTTCACAATGACTACGTTCTTAAAAATTAAAAAAGGGTCCAGGCGTGGTGGCTCACGCCTGTAAAGCACTTTAGGAGGCCAAGGTGTGTGGATCACGAGGTCAGGATTTCAAGATCAGCCTGGCAAACATGGTGAAACCCCGTCTCTACTAAAAATACAAAAATTAGCCGGGGGTGGTGGTGCACGCCTGTAATCCCAGCTACTCTGGAGGCTGGGGCAGGAGAATCGCTTGAACCTGGGAGGAGGAGTTGGCAGTGAGCCAAGATCCTGCCACTGCACTCCAGCCTGGACAACAGAGTGAGACTCTGTCTCAAAAAATAAATAAATAAAAATAAGAAAAGGAAGATAGATACAATTTGATAATGAAATTACTACAATGGGGCTTAATTTTTAAAGAAATTCTGCGGGAAGCCTTTATATAATGTCACCCTCCTATTTTGTACTATTTTTTAAAAATAAGCTTTTTGTAAGTCAGTTTGTTACGGGTAGAGGGGATGTGGACAGGTAAGAAGAGATTAATAGGCCTGTATTATAACTGCTGTATTAATCTGAATCTTCGGTAGCCATAACATCATACAGATTCTTTATAGGTAATATTCTGAAGAACTTCATACTTGGCACTTCCTAGCAATGCAAATAAATTCAGTTAACAGAAACTTCTTCATTTACATAGAGAATAGAAGAGCGACCCTGCTTTCTTGGAAAGGAAACAGCTATCCGTCTTGTACAATACCCAGTCCACTTTGGCCCGCTAATATGGACAAAAAAGAGATCTATTTGGAAAACGTTTCTTCTCCAGCCAAGGGCTGTTTCCAGATAAAGGCAATGCTCAGAGTATAACAAAAAAGCCTTCTCTGAGGAAAGAAAAGTGCCAGAAAAGGAGAGGCAGGGATCGGGAATAAATGGGGATGAGTATAAGCACTCAGTGTGAAGGCTGGAGGTAGCAGGCGCAGCGCTGAGATGCTCCAGCAAAAGAACCAGCAGCAGCAGCAGGAAGTTTCAATGGGGCCGGGCAGAGCATGCGCCCTGCACCCGCGCGGTGGCCTTATGTGGAAGGAGCACCGCTTGCGAACACCAATAATAGACCAGCGGCACCAGAGAGAGAAACATGAGCAACAAGCACCTTCTTCAACTGTTTCCCCCTCCGTCAGAGCCCCTCCTCCAGCCTACATACTAACCACCCCACCCTACCGTGCAAATGGGAGGGAGACGACTTCTTCGCCTAAGCCCGGCTGCCAAGATGAAGGGGGAAGGGATTGGAAAAGTGGGGAGATGCTCGTCTATTATTTTGGGGGAGGTGGGGAGAGGAAGGAGAAGAACTATGGAGGAGGAATTAACCCTCTCCTCTCCAAAGTGGAGCTGAACCTACTTCGCCCCCCTACCGAGAATGGAGAAGAACCCCCTCCCGTGGGGGAGGAGCAGACCTCCCCACTCCAAGGAAGGAGTTTTAGGGGCCCTCGAGGGAAAGGGAAAAGGGACAAATCTCTCGGGGGAGTTCCCAACAGAAAGAGGGAGAGTTGAGTGTCCGCTGGCCCCCGCCCACCCAGGTGAAGGGAGATAAGGAGGTGTCCGGAGCAGCCGATCCCAGCCTTCCCCGAGATGGTCGGGAAGACTGGTGGGAGGAGGGGAGGGAGTAAGGGTGGGGAGGAGGAGAAAAGCGCAAAGCTGGCCGGAACCTGCGCTCCCCTTCCCCCGCCGCCAAGGGGGAGACGGGGTGGGGGGCCGCCCTCCGCCGCGAAGCAGCAGTCCCTGGGGTTGCAGACCGACACAATGACCCCTCCCTGCCTCCAGCCCACACCTAGCCCGCAACGCCCCCACCTCAGCTCCCCGCCCGGCCGAGTGGCCCTAGGGGGCCTCCGCCCCGCCTCCCCACTGCCCAAGACCCCGGAGGCTGGGCGGAGAAGACCAGCCCGGCGGAGTTGCTTCCCAGGGGGAGGACAGAGCCGCGGAGGCCCAAGCCGCGAAGAACTGGAGCGTCTGTGAAGAGCAGAGAACAGGAGCGCGCCAGGGCCGCTTCCCGCCGGGCGTTCGGGCCCCTCGCTTACCTTCTCCGTTGCCGACGTCCGGCGGCGGCGCCTGCAGCACCCGCTCCAGCTCAGGGAACGGCAACTCAGGCAGGTCTAGCAGCGGCCCGTAGCGCTCCAAGAAGGAGCAGACTACGGCGAAGTTGGGGCACGAACCCGGGCAGCCCGGAGGAGCCATCACCGCCGCCGCTGCCGCCGCCGTCGCCATTTTGAACTGGAGGATGGAGGAGGAGGTGATGGGGGGGCGGGGGAAGTTGGGGTGCCGAGGGATGGCAGGGCAGCCTTACGGACGACAGGAGGCGCTCTCAAGTGGGTTCCTCTGCGGATCCCAGCGTCTCAGGGACGGCTCTGCGATCCCACAATACATCGGCGGCCCGGAGCAGTCGAGAACCGAGTCAGACGGGAGACAGAGAGGCCCTCTGCGCCTTTCACTTTCCGCCCTCTTTCCGCCCCCTTCTCTCCTCCCCTTCGGGCCTGCCACTGCCTCGTGTGACAGGGGGAATGAAAACAAGGGAAGCGGGACGGGGAGGCGGGCTGGAAGCGGGAGGGGCGGGACTTCTCGAGAACAATGGCCAATGGAGGCAGAGGGGGTGGGGCTTCGGGCGCTGATCAACTGCAGGGCGTATTACCGGAGAGCAGTTGGGGAGCGCAGATCCCCGAGCAGCGCTGGGAGCGTAAGTGCGGGGAGAGCACTGCGCCGTTTGGGAACTTTGAGGAGACAGTGCGGTGGGTGAGTTTTCGGGGGAATCCTGAAACTGGGCCACGAGACGGTGATGAGGTTGAGGAGAATTAATAAACAGAAAAAGAGAATAGGGCCGGGAAAAGCCCAGTTGTGGGAGAAGGTGGGAAGGGGAAAGGTAGAGAGGTGCTCTTAATTAGGGGCTGGGCTGAGACTTCTGTAAGACATCTCTGTGAAAGTTTGCCGAGGGGGTATTGCTCTCTGCTGAGGTACAGGAATCGCAGCTTTGCTGGAAAAGCAGGATCTGAGGGAACGGAACTCTGGGGGAATCGTCGGAGTGAGGAGTTGGGGCCCTGCTGGGAGAAGAGGGTCTGAGGAGACCAGGCTCTGCTAGGGGACCATGGTGTGAGGGGAAGGGGCTCTGTTAAGGGACCAGAGTCGGAGTGTGGGCTGGGACTCCACTGAGAGGCCGAACATGACAGGAGACGGTGGAACAGCAAAAAGTTTGTTAGAAGACAGGGTTCCACTTCGGGGCGGGGCGGGGTGGGGGGACAGTGAACATTCCCACAAAGAACCCCAGAGAGAAACTACCAATAATGTAAAATAGAATGTGCAGCTTGAGAAGCAGTACACATTGTGCTTAGAAGCCTGAGCTTTGGATTCAGCCAGGCTTGAGTCCTAGCGGGACCACTTCATGACATTGTGGAAGTTTCTTCATTTCTTTAAACTCCTTAAAGTGGGGTGATAATAGTACCTACATCATACGGTATTACTAGATAAATCACAGAAAAGTGATTAGCACAGTGCCTTAGCACATAGTACTTTAAAAATATTAGTTATCAAAAAAGGAGTTCCTATAATTTAGACTGAATTCCGCTATATTTATTTAATGTACAATTTATTACTTTGAGAATTTTCTGAGTGCATTTAAAACTTACGTAGTACCTAATTCCTAAAAAGAATTTGGCCGGGCGCGGTGTCTCATGCCTGTAATCCTAGCACTTTGGGAGGCCGAGGTGGGTGCATCACCTGAGCTCAGCAGTTCCAGACCAGCCCGGGCCACATGGTGAAACCCCGTCTCTAGTAAAAATACAAAAATTAGCCAGGAATGCTTGGGAGGTTGATGCAGGAGAATCCCTTGAAACCGGGAGGCGAAGGTTACAGTGAGCAGAGGTCACTCCACTGCACTCCAACCTGGGCGACAGAGTAAGACTCCCATCTCAAAAAAAAAAAAAAAAAAAAAAGAATTTGGGCCTGGCGCGGTGGCTCAAGCCTGTAATCCTAGCACTTTGGGAGGCCGAGACGGGCGGATCACAAGGTCAGGAGATCGAGACCATCCTGGCTAACATGGTGAAACCCCGTCTCTACTAAAAATACAAAAAACTAGCCGGGCGAGGTGGCGGGCGCCTGTAGTCCCAGCTGCTCGGGAGGCTGAGGCAGGAGAATGGCGTGAAACCGCGAGGCGGAGATTGCAGTGAGCTGAGATCCGGCCACTGCACTCCAGCCTGGGCGACAGAGCGAGGCTGCGTCTCAAAAAAAAAAAAAAAAAAGAATTTGAAGCAAGATACAACACAAACCCTGTAAAAAAGAAATCTATAACTAAAGAAAGATAAGAAATAGATGGGCAAATAATTATATGAGTAACAGGAAAAATGGTTACACAAACACTGAACTTTGTTCTTCATTTCCAGGTTTTAAAAAGGGGAAAAACCATAAGGGTGTATATTATTCCCATCATCTAAAGAAAGAATGCTCAATTTATCAAGAGAAAAATTCTATATTGTAAGAAGAATTTATTACCTTGAATAGTGATTCGTAGTCTTGAGTAGTATACAAACCCTTTTTAAAGGAAAAAAGTTATTTTGAAACTTGACAAATACTTTTGAAAATTTCACTGTAAAAAATACTGATGTAAGAAATGAAAGTCTAAAGAGCACTGTAAATGTACTTAATGCCACTGAAGTATACACTTAAAAGTGGTTAAAATGGCGTATTTTATGTTACATGTATTTTACCACAATAAAAAAGTTTTTAAGCGGCCGGGCGCGGTGGCTCAAGCCTGTAATCCCAGCACTTTGGGAGGCCGAGACGGGCGGATCACGAGGTCAGGAGATCGAGACCATCCTGGCTAATACGGTGAAACCCCGTCTCTACTAAAGAATACAAAAAACTAGCCGGGCGACGAGGCGGGCGCCTGTAATCCCAGCTACTTGGGAGGCGGAGGCAGGAGAATGGCATAAACCCGGGAGGCGGAGCTTGCAGTGAGCTGAGATCCGGCCACCGCACTCCAGCCTGGGCGACAGAGCCAGACTCCGTCTCAAAAAAAAAAAAAGTTTTTAAGAAATTAAAATCCTACTTCAGAAAATATCTTTATGGTTATGAATGATCACTGCCAAAGAAGTTTTAGTTTAATGAGAGGGAAAATATTGTTTTTAAGCAATTACTGAAATGAAACACAAAACTAAACTAAAAAATTTTTATAGAACTCCCAAACTGTCAAGTATATATCTCTTGACCCTGGGGACCTGAAGACTCCAATTTAAGAATAATCTGGGCGAGGTGGGGTGGCTCACGCCTGTAATCCAAGCACTCTGGGAGGCCTAGCAGGCGGATCCATTGAGCCAAGAAGTTGGAGACCAGCCTGGGCAAGGTAGTGAAACCTCATCTGTAATCCAATGTAGAGGCAGTAGTTGCCACTGCACTCCATGTAGTTGCTACTGCACTCCAGCCTGGGCGACAGAACTAGACCCTATCTCAGGAAAAAAAAAAAAAAAAAAAAAAAAAAGGAGTAATCCGACCCAGAATACAGTTTTTACAGTTTGTGGAAACATACAAAGACTTTCATATACTGGTTACTTAACTGACCTTAAATAAAAGCCAGGTACAGGTTATTTTAAAATAAAATTATATCTTTGTGAAGGAATATCTATGGAAAGAACCTTCAAACCTAAAAGGAAGATTTATTATGTGAACCTTGCCTGTACTTTCTATCTTTGCTTCCAGCTTTTGCAGTACTCCACTTCCCACATTCCAGTGAGGTTGTGAAATAACATTCTAAAAAAGAAATAAAGCTTTATTACTATAGTTTTCTTTTCTCATTGTTCACACTGTTAGTCAAACAGAGACTGATAAATAAGGTTAGAGTTTCTACCTTTTCGAATCTAGATGGGCACAGAAACAGGGTCCTTTGGCATCAGAAAGTTACATCCACCCAAAGATATGAAGTGTTTTACTACAAAGCAAAGTTTAAGTCATGCCTTCCTTCACTGAAGTCTGTTCTTGAAAATAAATGACACCCATAATGCTGTCATCACTTCTTGCCTTCCTGGGCTAAGAGAAATTGTGGAATACAGAGCTTAACCACAATTTATGTAATTATGTAAATGAGTTATATTTATCGGACTGGAATGTAACGGTGCAAAAAAGAGTAGCTATTTTTAAAACCTGTGTTTGATTTATTGCTACTGCCATGAAGAGGTCTTTAAATAAGCATTAAGTTACACTTGGTTCAACTTTGTTTATGAATAAGAAATTTCTTAAGGTATTTCAAATTTCATGTCCTATTGGGGGAATATTTTGCTCAATAAGAATGAATGGCTAGTTTATTAAAAATACCAAAAAGTCAAAAACAACCCAAATATTCATCAACAAAAATATAAATTGTGATAGACTACTCAAGAGTGAGAAAAGAAAACTATAGAAATAAACACACTGTTGATACACAGTACAGCCTGGGTGAATCTTAAAAACATATTGAGTAAAAGAAGGCAGACACAAAAGAGTTAGGTACAGTACAATTCCATCAATATGAAGGTCAAAACTAATCTGTGGCAATAGAAATCAAAGTAGTTGTTTCCTTTGAGCTTAGTAGGGTATTGACTAGAAAGGGACACAAGGGGACTTTGTAGATAGTTTCTATATCTTTATTGGCAAGTTTATTTCTCAAAATTCATTGAACTCTATAAACATTGCATTCAACTAAATGCAATGCAATTATGCTTCAATTTTAAAAGTTAATGGTTTATTCCTATATAATCCCAATTAGCCTTTTATCAAAATTTACACACATTTTTGTCTCCTTCATATGTTATCTTTGCATTTGTTACACAGTTTTTTGTGTTGCTTTTTTTTTTTTGAGACAGAGTCTCGCTCTATCGCCCCCAGGCTAGAGTGTAGTGGCGCAATCTCGGCTCACTGCAAGCTCCGATTCCCAGGTTCAGGGCATTCTACTGCCTCAGCCTCAGCCTCCCGAGTAGCTGGGACTACCGGCGTCTGCCACCATGCCCAGCTAGTTTTTTTTTTGTATTTTTAGTAGAGACAGGGTTTCACCATGTTAGCCAGAATGGTCTCGATCTCCTGACTTCATGATCCACCCTCCTCAGCCTCCCAAAGTGCTGGGATTACAGACAGGCGTGAGCCACTACGCCGGCTGCTTTTTTTTTTTTTTTTTTTAAGTGGATATTATAAGCTCAGTAAATGTATATTGAGGCAAACTGAATTCCATTTTAGGGCCAATATGGGGAATTCCTAATCAAGGATGAGCAAATTAGGTATATTTAAAACTCACTTTAAAAAAGCTAAAATAAGCTGGGCACGGTGGCTCACACCTGTAATCCCAACACTTTGGGAGGCCGAGGCAGGTGGATCATGAGCTCAGGAGATTGAGACCATCCTGGCCAACATGGTGAAACCCTGTCTCTACTAAAATACAAAAAATTAGCCAGGTGTGGTGGTGGGTGCCTGTAGTCCCAGCTACTTGGGAGGCTGAGGCAGGGGAATCGCTTGAACCTGGGAGGCAGAGGTTGCAGAGAGCTGAGATCGCGCCAGTGCACTCCAGCCTGGCGTCGGAGACTCCGTCTCAAAAAAAAAAAAAAAAGCTAAAGGTTTTTAGCTTCGTGTAGCTTCAGATCAAAAAAGCTGAGGTATATGGACATTATATTACATGTAGTGAAAAAGCTATTAAGTGTCAACAGAAATAGGAATCTCTACTCTTCGAGACAGTTTAATAAGAAAATTATGAAAATAAAAGGAAGGCCTAATATAAACAAGATGTAAACCAACCATTTTCTGGATATTTGTCTTGATAACTGAATTCTGTGTTATAACAGAATTCTACTCATTGAAGAAGGCACCTTTAGAAGTGTCTTACCACCTTTTTATTTTTTTTTAATTTTTATTTATGTATTTATTTATTTTGAGTCAGAGACTCACTGTCGCCCTGGCTAGAGTGTAGTGGCACAATCTAGGCTCACCGCAACCTCTGCCTCCTGAGTTCTAGTGATTCTCCTGCCTCAGCCTCCCAAGTAGCTGGGATTACAGGCAAGCGCCACCACACCCGGCTAATTTTTGTATTTTTTGTAGAGATGGGGTTTCACTATGTTGGCCAGGCTGGTCTCAAACTCCTGACCTCAGGTGATCTCACCTCGGCCTCCCAAAGTGCTGGGATTACAAGCGTGAGCCACCGTCTTCCTACCCATCTTTTTTTGAGACTTAACGCATCAGTCTATTCTCTGACAAGCCTGGCTAAGATTGGTTTCTCTGATGGAATAAAGATTTTTACTGAAAAGAAAAATGAGTGGGGGGCCAAGTGCAGTGGCTCATGCCTGTAATCCTAGCACTCTGAGAGGCCGAGGTGGAAGTTCAAGACCAGCCTGGTCAACATGGTGAAACCTCATCTCTACTAAAAATGCAAAAATTAGGTGGGCATGGTGGTGCATGCCTGTAGTCCCAGCTACTTGGGAGGCTGAAGCAGGAGAGTCACTTGAACCCAGGAGGCAGAGGTTGCAGTGAGCCAAGATCACGCCATTGCACTCCGGTCTGGGTGACAGACATCATCTCAAAAAAAAAAAAAAAAAGATGGGGGACAGCCTGTATTATTATGTTTTATGTCTTATAGCTATGTGTCTACATTCAAAATTTTTATTATTAAATATTTCAGAACAGGGATAATCATTGGCAGTTTGACATCATGTACAGCAAGGCCTGATATTCACTTGTATGGACCAGAAAGGTTGTACTGACTGTTAAACTGTTAAGATGCTATATTTATATGCCAGTTGCAGCATAGTCGCTACCGTGAGCCTTCTGAGTACACCCCTGCTACACTGGCTACCCAGTCTTTCTCCAACAACACCCAGCAACTGAACCTTTGAAACAGATACACCAGACCCTATAACTGTGCCTGCAAATTAGATAATCTCAATGAAATGAACACATTTCTAGAATAACACAAACTATGGAAACTCACTCAAGAATAACGAAAATCTGAATGAACCCATAATAAGTAAAAATATTGAATTGGAGCCGGGTGCAGTGGCTCATGCGTGTAATCCCAGAAATTTGAGAGGCCGAGGTGGGCAGATCACCTGAGGTCAGGAGTTCAAGACCAGCCTGGCCAACATAGTGAAACACCATCTCTACTAAAAATATAAAAATTAGCCAGGTGTGGTGGCGCATGCCTGTAGTCCCAGCACTTTGGGAGACTGAGGCAGGAGAATCACTTGAACCCAGGAGGCAGAGGTTGCAGTGAGCTGAGATGGGGCCACTGCACTCCAGTCTGGGTGACAGAGTGAAACTCATCTCAAAAAAAAAAAAAAAAAACCATCAAATTGGGAATTTGAAATTTGCCCCTGCCCCCACCCCACTCAAAAAAGAATAAAAGCTCAGATTCAGATGACTTCGTGGTCAGGTCTACCAAAAGTTGAAATAAGAATTAATACCAGTGCTTCACAAATTCATGCCAAAAACTAGAAGAGAGGGAACACTTCCCAACTCATTCTGTGAGGACAGATTTTCCCTAGTAGCAAGATAGGGAAAAATATCACAAGAAAAGCCCAGTACCTCATGTGAATTTAGCAAACACAGCAATCCTCAATGAAATACTAGCAAACCAGTTCCAGCCACATATAAAAAGGATTATACACCATAAACAAGTAGGGATTCATCCCAAGTATGCAATATGGGCTTAAAATCTAAAAATCAATATATTATAATATATTAACACAATAAAAGATAGAAACAGTCATCTCAATAGATGCAGAAAACTCATTTGACAAAATGCAATATTCTTTCATGTTAAAAATAATAGACTAGGAAGAGAAGGGAGCTTTTTCAGCCTGATTTTAAGAGCATTATGAAAAACCCATATCTAATATATGGGATGCGGAAAACTGATTCCTTCCTCCTAAGGTCAGGAACAAGACAAAGATGTTTGCTATATCCACTTATATTTAATATTATACTGGAGGTTGTAGCCAGTGTAATATGTCAAGAAAAAAATAAAAGGCATCCAGATTGGCATGGAAGAAGTAAAACAAGCTCTATCATAAATTACTGATTTTGTATATAGGAAATCCTAAAGAATCCACAAATAAAGCTATTAGAACAAATAGACAAGCACGTTTGCAGGATACAAGATAAATACTCAAAAATCACGTGTTATTCTATACATTAGCAATGAATAATCCAAAAATGAAATCAGACCAGGCATGGTGGCTCCTGCCTATAATCCCAGCACTTTGGGAGGCGAGGTAGGTGGATCACTTGAGGCCAGGAGTTCAAGACCAGCCTGGTCAACATGGTGAAACTCCATCTCTACTAAAAAATACAAAAAATTAGCTGGGCATGGTGATGCGCGCCTGTATTCCCAGCTACTAGGGAGGCTGAGGCAGGAGAATCACTTGAACTTGGGAGGAAGAGCTTGCAGCGAGCCAAAATTGCACGACTGCACTCCAGCCTGGGTGACAGAGCACGACTCTATCTCAAAAAAACAAAACAAAATACACAAACAGCAAAAAAAGATATCAATAACTCCATTTACAATGGAATCAAAAAATATTTAGAGATTTCTTAAAAAGAAATACAAGACTGAAAATTATAAAACATTGTTCAAGGAAATTTAAAAAGACGTACATGGGAAGAAAACACATATTCATGGATTGGAAGACTTAATATCGATAAGATGCCAATACTCTTTAAGTTGAAGTACAGATTCAACAGATTCACTCTCCATCAAAATTCCAGCTGGCTTCTTTGCAAAAACTGACAAGTTGATCTTAATAATAATATGGAAATTCGGAGAACCCAGAATATCCAAAACAGTTTTTCAGATGATGAACAAAGTTGAAGAGCTCACACTTCCTGGCTTCCAAAGTTACTACACAGGTACAGTCATCAGGATTGTGTGTAGTAATGGCATATGACAGGCTGTGTCTCCCCCAGATTCATATGTTGAAGCCCTAACCCCTAATGTGACTCTATTTAGAGATAATGCCTATAGGAAGGCGTTAACTAAAGTTAATGTCATCAGGGTGGGGCCCTAATGTGATAGAACTAGTATTTTATAAGAACAGAAATAGAGAGCTCTTTCTCTTCACATGCATATGCCAAGGAGAGGCCATGCGAAGACACAGAGAGATGGCAGACATCTCCAACCCAAGGAGAAAGCCCTCACCAGACAACAGTCAGGCCAGCACCTTATCTTGGATATGCCAGCTCCAGAACTGTCAAAAATAAATTTTTGTTGTTTAAGTTACCAATCTATGATTTTTTTATAGTAGTCAGGCTGAATAACAAATAGCCATTTGGGTCAGTGGAATAGAATGGAGACTCAGATATAAACCTGTATATCTAGAGTAAATTAATTTAAAATAAAGATACCAAGACCATCTAATGGGGAAAGAATAGTCTTTGCAACAAATGATGCTGGGAAAACTGGAGCTCCACATAGAAAAGAATGAAGGTGAACCCCTAATTAATTCCATATAAATAATTCAGAATGTTTCAGATGACTACATTTGTAAGACCTGAAACTATGCAACTCTTAGAAGAAAACAAGGGTAAATCTTTAAGACTTGGATATGGCAATGGATTCTTAGAAATAACACCAAATCCACAAGCAACAAAAGGAAAAATAAATTAATAGACCTCATCAATATTAAAAACCTGTGTGCTTTACAAAAACATGTATCAAAAGTCAAGACCATCAGTCCAAATGTGGGGCTTAAGAAAGAAAATCAAGTCTGGGCACAGTTGTTCATGCTTGTAATCCCAGCACTTTTGGAGACCGAGACCAGAGGGTCACTTGAGGCTAGGAATTTGAGACCATCCTGGGAAACATAGTGAGACCCCATCTCTACAAAATTTTTTTTGTAAACTTAGCCAGACATGGTGCTGCATACCTGTAGTCCTAGCTGCTCAGGAGCCTGAGGTGGGAAAATCACTTGAGCCCAGGATTTTGAGGCTGTGGTAAGCTATGACTGTGCCATTGCACTCCAGCCTAGGCAACAGAGCAAGACCCTGAACATAAAAGAAGAAAAGAAAGTCAAAAGACAACCTACAAAATACGAAAAAATATATCCAGTAAGAGATTCATCTAGAATATGTTAAAAACATGTTGGGAGCTGAAAAGGCCAAAGGGATCGTGACCAACTCAGCATTCCGCTGGAGGCTATATGATCAAACAGCAAACTGTTTATCATGAATGCAGGATGTTGGCAAACTGATACTGCCCTGCCACCAAAAGTTTTGCTGAGGACCTCACTCCCTGGCCCTGGGATAGTTATCTGTTGAGAAATCTAGCGCCTATTGTTCAAAGAGTGCAGTCTTACAAGCCCGCCAACACCCACCCCCTACCCACCTCCATTTCTTGCTATCACTTTTGCCTGATAAATACGGAGGGCTGTGTAAAGCTCAGGGCCCTTGTCCACTAGAGGCAAGGTGCCCCCGACCCCTTCTTCCAAATACACTCTTTTGTCTCTTGACTTTTATTCCCGCATTCGCCCCCCTTTATTCAGTCCCATAGGTCCGTGTGGGTTACATAGTGGCACCCCAAACAGCAACAGGATCGGGTGCTCTACAAAAATACGTCAATAACAAAAAAAAATTGGCATTTCATCAAAGAAAATATACAAATAGCCAACAAGCAAATGAAAAGATACTCAACATCTTGATCATCAAGAAATAAATAATGAAAACTACAATGAAATAGCACTTTATGGTTGGGCACAGTGGCTCATGCCTGTAATCCCATCACTTTGGGAGACTGAGGTGGGAGAATTGATTGAGTCCAGGAGTTTGAGACCAGTCTGGGCAACATGGCGAGACCCTGTCTCTACAAAATACACACACAAAAAAAAACAAAAAAAAGGCCAGGTGTGGTGGCATGTACCTGTAGTCCCAGCTACTTGGGAAGCTGAGATGGGAGAATTGGTCGAGGCTTCAGTGAGCTGTAATCATGTCACTGCACTCCAGCCTGGGCAACAAAGCAAGACCCTGTCTCGGAAAAAAGAAAGAAAGAAAAAAATATCACTTCACACCCACAATGACGGCTTGAAATTGGCGTTGACAAGGATATGGAGAAAGCAGAACCCTCATCACTGCTGGTGGAATTGCAAAGTTGTGGATCTGCTATGTAACAGTCTGATAGCTCCTCAAAATGATAAACATAAAGTTATTTGAACCAGCAGTTCCTTTCCTAGCTATACTCAAGAGAAAGGAGCTATGTCCATGCAAAAATTTTTACATAAATGTTCATAACAAGCATTGTTTCTAATACCAAAAATTGGAGACAACCCAATGGCCATCAGCTGATTAATATAGATTCTTTGGCTACTCCTTGAAATTCTTACTTAGTAGATCTCTGTTGGAGCCTTGGTATCTGCAATCACATGATGTGATTATCATTCTGGTGTTCTGGGAACCAATCTTAATATACCCTGCTCTACCCTTACCTTCTTGATTTTACTCTCCCAAGCCATGCCTACTATGGATTATAATTTCTTCCACACAACATGAAAGAAGCAGCCGCCTTTCGCACTACTTAGGTATCTTTTTTTTTTTTTTTTCTGAGACAGGGTCTCACTCTGTCACCCAGGCTGGAGTGCAGTGGTATGATCTCGGCTCACTGCAACCTCCATCTCCCAGTTTCAAGTGATTCTCCTCCCTCAGTCTCCCCTAGTAGTTGGGATTACAGACATGTGCCACCATGCCTGGCAAATTTTTTTTTTTTTTAATAGAGATGAGGTTTCACCATGTTGGCCAGTCTGGTCTTGAACTCCTGACTTCAAGTGATCCACCCACTTTGGCCTCCCAAAAGTGCTGGGATTACAGGCATGAGCCACCTTGCGTGGCCAGGTATCTTTTTAAATCTTGTATGAAATTATGTCACTGTTCTGTTGACAAACATCTTGTGACTGCATTTTCTCTAAAGTCCAAATCTCTTGACATACCTATGATATCCACCATAACCTGAACTCAATTTACCTCTCCAGCTACATCACTCACTGTACTCTAATCACACTGACAATAGACAACTCTACTTACAAAATTATAGGTTTGGAAGTCGCAATACACAAATAACCATCAACATCATGTATTTCTGGCAAGGTTGATTTTCATATATAAATTTATTCTTTGAGTTTATAAGTTTATAAAATGAAACTTCACAAATAGAGGAACTTTTTTTTTTTTTTTTGAGATGGCGTTTCACTCTTGTTGCCCAGGCTGGAGTGCAATGGCGTGATCTCAGCTCACTGCAACCTCCGCCTCCTGGTTCTAGTGATTCTCCTGCCAGCCTCCCCAGTAGCTGGGATTACAGGCATGCGCCACCACACCAGGCTAATTTTGTATTTTTAGCAGAGGCAGGGTTTCTCTATGTTGATCAGGCTGGTCTGAAACTCCCGACCTCAGGTGGTCCGCCCGCCTTGGCCTCCCAAAATGCTGGGATTACAGGCATGAGCCACCACGCCCGGCCGTAGAGGAACTTTCATGTTTATTCTTCAAATGTTTTTCCAGTATTTTCTCATGTAGTACCCTCTGTTTTAAGAAAAAAAAAAGTCCCCCTACCCTTCAGTTCTCCCTGTATTTCCCTGTTGAAATTTTTTTTATACCCAGGCTTACAGTGATGTTGTCAAAGAAGAATTCAGTCCATTTGTGCTCTGTAACAGCAGTCCCTAACCTTTTTGACACAAGGGACCAGTATCGTGGAAGACAGTTTTTCCACAGATCGGGGCAGGGATGGTTTCAGGATGATACAAGCTCCTTATATTTATTGTGCACTTTATGTTATATATATATATGTGTGTGTGTGTGTGTGTGTGTACATATGTGTGTGTGTGTGTGTGTGTGTATATATATATATATATTTTTTTTTTTTTTTTTTGAGACAGAGTCTCACTCTGTTGCCCAGGCTGGAGTGCAGTGACGGATCTCAGATCACTGCTCTATAAGTCTTCTCAGAGTTAATCACTATTCCTGCTAATATCCCCTTGTACTTTGTTTGTACCTATTAGAATGTTTATCAATACGTAACATTAAAATTCTCTACTCACCCTGGACTTAGCACAATCTGATTTGTATTACAGTTAATTGTATATTAATATTTATCTACCATTCCGTCTAGATTTTGACCTTTCTTCTTGAAGTCATGAA
This sequence comes from Rhinopithecus roxellana, assembly GCF_007565055.1. NCBI lineage: Eukaryota > Metazoa > Chordata > Mammalia > Primates > Cercopithecidae > Rhinopithecus > Rhinopithecus roxellana. The sequence continues at coordinate 54,316,757 of NC_044563.1, read as the reverse complement.
ATGATTCCATTTATTTTTGAGTAATTCTACCTTCCTAATTATTTATTCTGCCAGCTCTTAGCACAAAGAGTTATACATGTTAGAAGCTCAAAAATGTCTCTTGAGTAGAAATAAACTGAAAAGGCAACTGAAAGCAGATACAAACTGTAGATGAAGAAAACTACTTTTGAAACTAGTTACCACCATGTATTAAGTAAAGTCAACAGCAGAAAAAGTGTCCCATTATATGTCTTTTTTTTATGGTGCTTTAAAAGCTTATAATCCTAGACATAGTCATGCAGATTTATATATACTCCATACAGAAACCAAGATTATAAATACTAATCAATGAATAAAATGCAAATTACATATCAACAAATACAAACTCACTTAATGGTTAAGGAAGCAATGGTTTCATTCCCAACAAAGAACTAAACACTTTAGGTAGTTTTGAAGAAATGAGAAGATGCAAAGTTTCTACAGAAGTAAAAACATAATGAAGATCAGAGAATCTCTTAATTACGATTTTATTATCAAAGTGAGAAGGGCATGAGGAAACCATTACATCTTTTGTGATGAATTTCATGGAGAAAAAATTTTTTTTTTTTTTTTTTTGAGATAGAGTCATGCAATCTCGGCTCACTGCAACCTCCTCCTCCCAGGTTCAAGTGATTCTCCTGCCTCAGTCTCCTGAGTAGCTGCGATTACAAGCACATACCACCTTGTTCAGCTAATTTTTGTATTTTTGGTAGATATGGGTTTTCACCATGTTGGTTAGGCTGGTCTCGAACTCCTGACCTTTGGTGATCCACCCACCATGGCCTCCCAAAGTTCTGGGATTACAGACGTGAGCCACTGAGCCTGGCTGAGAAAATGGATTTTAAGGGTAATTCAAACGCCTAGTAAAAGACTGATTAAGTACTTGCAGAAGAATGTTTCTAGTATCAAGATAAGGAGGTATAATGGAAAGGACATAACTTTTGACATCTGGTGACTTTAGTTCCAAATCTCACCTTTACCACTCAGAAACTGTAACATTATTGATAATTAATACTACGAGTGGGATATAGAAGTTAAAAAAATGAATGTTATCTCATGAGCTACATCAGAGTAGTCCAAAGGTTATCCATATTTTTATAAAAAGAAAGAACAAAAACCTGATTTATAAGGATAAATAATTATTTCGGAGACTAGTACCTCCTTAATACATATTCTCCCCTTGAAATCTCTACTTTTAAGCTGGGCATATTGCCTGTTAGAACAGATAGATCTAGCATTCTTTGCAATTGAGTGTGACCACATGACTATATTCTGGCAAATAACATGCAAACAGAAGTATTCTCTGAAACCTTTCAGGAAATTTCTTAAAGGACACAAGACATATACCCTTTGCCCCTTCCCACTTTATCTCTGTATTCTGTTGCTTGGAACATAGATGTGATCACCAGAGCTCCATATTAAACTATGAGAGTGAAGGCCTCATCATCAAGACTGTGAGGCTGAAACCTGCAAGCCGCCGAATTCCTAGACTTTGAGATAACCACTATACCTGCCCTATGTTGACTACCTCTGGACTTTAAACTTTGTCTTATTTAAGCCACTGTGCTTTGGGGTATGTTTAACTCATGTAATGATTATGGTTTATTTTCTAAATCAGACTCATCTTCCTTGTTGATACTCCCAAAAAAGCAACAGTGACATTTTATCTACCAAAAAGTTGTTTTCCTAATACTAAATTCTATAATTTTCCTATACATTTCCTTATTTAATAATTGTTGAATCTTAAGTTGGGGTCAGGTGTGATGGCTCACACCTGTAATCCCAGTACTTTGGGAGACTGAGGTGGGCGGATCGCTTGAGGTTAGGAATTTGAGACCAGCCTGGCAAACATGGCGAAACCCTGTCTCTACCAAAAATTACAAAAATTAGCCAGGCATGGTGGCATGTACCTGTAATCCCAGCTACCAGGGAGACTGAGGCATAAGAATCATTTGGAGGTTGCAGTGAGCTGAGATCATGCCACTGCACCAGCCTGGGTGACAGAGTGAGACTCTGTCTCAAAAAAGAAAATAATAATAATAATAATAATAATAGTAAAGTTGGAGGAGAATGGCAAAGTGAATTGAAGAATACAGGCTGTAGAGTCAGACAGACTTGGATTCAAATTCTCATTTTCTCACTTATTAGCTACATAATTTGGAACAAAGTTCTTAACCACTCTCGAATCTTGATGTTGTTGAGATAATAGATCTAAAATATCTGGTACATAGTAGGTTCCCAATAAATATTCCTTTTTTTCTCAATTGAATTTTAAGATCCAGTTCAAATACTATTCCCTCAAACATATTTCTTTAATTTCCTACCTAGAAATTGCTGTAGACTGAATGTGCCCTCCAACCAACTTCATATATTGAAGCCCTAACCCTAAAAATGACTGTAGTTAGAGATAGGGTCTTCAAGGAAGTAGTTGAAATTAAATGAGGTCGTAAGAGTCAGGCCCTAATCTAATAGGATGGGTGAATTTATAAGAAGAGAAAGAGATACTAGGTGTGCCCATGCAAGCAGAAAAAGCCATGTGAGAAAACAGAAAAAGGCATCCATTTCCAAGCCAAAAAGAAAGGCCTCACCATAAACCAACCAATCCTATTGGCACCTTGATCTTGGACTTCTAGCCTCCAGAACTGTGAGAAAATAAATTTTATTGTTTAAGACACCCAATCTGTGGTACTTTGTAATGGAAGCCCTATCAGACAAAGAAATCCTCAAAACATACTCGTTATGTCTCTCCTTATATCACTTTTTTAAAGTTACTTTGGTTTTTCTTAAGAAGTTACCTTGTGGCTGGTTGTGGTGGCTCATGCCTATAATCCCAGTACTTTGGGAGGCCGAGGCGGGTGGATCACCTGAGATCGGGAGTTCGGGACCATCCTGAACAACATGGAGAAACCCCGTTTCTAAAATACAAAATTAGCCGGGCATGGTGGCGGGCGCTTGTAATCCCAGCTACTGGGGAGGCTGAGGCAGGAGAATCACTTGAACCAGGAGGCGGAGGTTGCAGTGAGCTGAGATCGCGCCATTGCACTCCAGCCTGGGCAACAAGAGCGAAACTCCATCTCAAAAAAACAAAAAAGTTACCTTGTAATTATATGTGTATGTCTTCTCTACTGTAGTATTAGATCCTCAAAAACAGGAATCATGTTTTATGAATTGTATCTTTCTTCCATAGCACCCAAAATAATATATTGAACTTCTGTGTTATTTGTTTTTGTTTCTTTGGGTTTTTTGTTTGTTTGTTTGCTTGGTTGTTTTTTGAGACATAGTCTCGCTCTGTCGCCCAGGCTGAAGTGCAGTGGCACGATCTCAGCTCACTGCAACCTTCGCCTCCCAGGTTCAAACGATTCTCCTGCCTCAGTCTACCGAGTAGCTGGGATTATAGGCGCCCGCCACCACACCCAGCTAATTTTTGTTATTTTTAGTAGAGACAGGGTTTCACCATGTTAGCCAGGCTGGTCTCTAACCCCTGACCTCGTGATCCATCCGCCTTGGCCTCCCAAAGTGCTGGGATCACAGGCGTGAGCCACTGCGCCCATTCCTTTGGGTTTTTTTGTTTTGTTTTGTTTTTTTGAGACGGAGTCGCGCTCTGTCACCCAGGCTGGAGTGCAGTGGTGCGATCTTGGCTCATTGCTACCTCTGCCTCCTGCCTCAGCATCCCGGGTAGATGGGACTACAGGTGTGCATCACTACGCCTGGCTAATTTTTGTATTTTTAGTAGAGACAGGTTTTCACCCTGTTGGCCAGGCTGATCTTGAACTCTTGACCTCAAGTGATCCACCTGCTTTGGCCATCCAAAGTGCTGGGATTACAGGCACAAGCCACCACGCCCAGCCCTCTGGTACTTACTTTTTTAGATGGACATTCAGAAATCGAGGCTGGGCACAGTGGCTCATCCCTGTAATCCGAGCCCTTTGGGAGGCTGAGGAAAGAAGATAGATTGCTTGAGCCCAGGATTTGGAGACCAACATGGGCAACATAGTGAGAACCTGGCTCTTAAAAAAAATAAAAATAAAAATTACAAAATTAGCTGGACGTGGTGGCACACACCTCTAGTTCCAGCTAGGAACTAGCCAGGGGTGGGAAGATCACTGGAGCCCAGGGGCTTGAGGTTGCAGTGAGCTAAGACTCATGCTACTGCCTCTTTGATATTAATAATAAGTTGAACTTGCAAAAATGGGTTCTTAGTTGTTAATGTTAATCAGAAGTAAGACTTTCTAATCGTCTTTATATGGAGATTAAATATGGTTAAGGAGATACATATAGGTGCCAAATTGACAAGAGGTAGACTGTGACTGTTAGTTTTATGTGTCAACGTGGTAAAGTTATAGTATGCAGTTATTTAACCAAATACTAATCTAAGTGTTGCTGTGAACATACCTTGTAGATATGGTTAACATCTACAGTCAGTAGACTAGTGTATATATGAGATTATCCTTGATACACTGAGTTGGCCTCTTCCAATCAGTTTAAAGTCCAAACAAAACTGATGTTTCCGTAAAGAAGAAGAAATACTGCCTCAGTACCATAAGAACTCTTGCCCAACAGTGAGCAGCTTATCAGTATTATCTACACATTTTACACTTGCCAGCTTCCAAAATTTTGTGAGCCACTTTTTTTAAACAAGTCTGTCAATATTTATAGTCATCTGCTTCTGTTTCTCTTGATAACCCTGACTGATACAAGTACCTTTTACTTACTGTGCTTACCAGTTCTAGAATTTCCATTTTATTCCTTTTTGAAATGTTTCCTTGAGATTCTGTATTTGCTGAGTCATTGTTACCATATTTTTGTTTATTTCTCTGTGCTTTATTTCCCTTACAATACTTTCTTTGAAGTCTTTGCTAAATGTCAGACTTCTGGGAATACTCAATTACTCAGATACAGTTTATTTTTTAATTAAGTAATTAATTTTTGGAGACAGGGTCTTGCTCAGTCACCCAGGCTGGAGTATAATGGCAAGATCATTGCACACTGCAACCTCAAACTCAAGGGCTCAAGTGATCCTCCTGCCTCAGCCTCCTGAGTAGCTAGCACTATAGGTGCAAGCCACCACACCTGGCCTTTTTTTTTTTTTTTTTTTAAGAAACCAGGTCTCCACCATTCTGGCTAACATGGTGAAACCCCGTCTCTACTAAAAATACAAAAAATTAGCCGGGCATGATGGCAGGTGCCTGTAGTCTCTGCTACTCAGGAGGCAGGAGAATGGCATGAACCCGGGAGGTGGACCTTGCAGTGAGCTGAGATCGCGCCACTGTACTCCAGCCTGGGCGACAAAGCAAGACTCTGTCTCAAAAAAAAAAAAAAAAAAAGAAACTGGGTCTCCCAATAGGAATGCTTTTACACTATTGGTGGGAATGTAAATTAGTTCAACCTTTTTGGAAAACAGTGGGGCGATTCCTCAAAGACCTAGAACTAGAAATCCCATTTGACCCAGCAATCCCATTACTGGGTATATGCCCAGAGGAATATAAATCATTCTGTTATGAAGATAAATGCACGCTTATATTCATTGCAGCACTGTTTACAATAGCAAAGACATGGAATGAATCCATATGCCCATCAGTGATAGACTGGATAAAGAAAATGTGGTACATATACACCATGGTATAGTATGCAACCATAAAAGGGAACAAGATCATGTCCTTTGCAGGGACACGGATGGAGCTGGAAGCTGTTATCCTCAGCAGACTAACACAGGAACAGAAAACTGAACACCACATGTTCTCACTTGTAAGTGGGAGCTGAACAAAGAGCACATGGACACAGGGAGGGGAAAAACACACTGGGGCTTGCTGGTGGGGGTCATAGGGAGGGAGAGCATCGGGATAAATAGCTAATCCATGTGGGGCTTAACAGCTAGGTGATGGGTTGATAGGTGCAGCAAACTACCATGGCACACGTGTACCTATGTAACGAACCTGCATGTCTTACACATGTATCCTGGAACTTAAAAAAGATGTTACATACATATAACAATTTCCAAGGTATCGGAAAGCAAAAAAGCAAAATAAAGACCAGGGTTGATAGCATGTTATCATTTGTGTAATATTAGAGTATGGAGAGGGGGACTGTACACACACAAACACAGCACCCAGAGATTTGAATGATTAATGCACAATATACCTTTGAAAAGAAACATGAAAACTAGGTATCTGGGGTTCATGGGAGCAAGGAAACTTTCACTCTGTACTGTTTAGTACCTTTTGAATTTAAAAGTGTCTTTAGGCCAGGCGCAGGGGCTCACGTCTGTATTCCTAGCACTTTGGGAGGCCAAGGCAGGTGGATCACCTGAGGTCAGGAGACCGAGACCAGCCTGGCCGACATAGTGAAACCCTGTCTCCACCAAAAATAGAAAAATTAGCCAGGCATGGTAGTGCACGCCTGTAATACCAGCTACTTGGGAGGCTGAGACAGGATAATCACTTGAACCCCAGAGGTAGAAGTTGCAGTGAGCCAAGATTGCACCACTGCACTCCAGCCTGGGCAAACAGAGCCAGACTCCATCTCAAAAAAAAAAAAAAAAAAGTGTTTAATGTATTTCTATTAGAAAAATAAAATTCTAGTAAAAACATAAAAGAAACTGGGTATCTCTGTGTTGCTGAGGCTGGTCTTGAAATTCTGGCCTCAAGTGAAACTCCCACCTCCCACCTTGGCCCCCCAATGTGCTGGGATTACAGGCATGAGCCACCACACCCAGCCCCAGATAACAGTTTCAGTTTACTGAGTGTGGGTCATAGTTTTTGTTTATTTGCATGCCTTGTAATTTGTTGTTGAAAAGTGATATTTTAGATAATATATTGTAGGAAAGTCTGGATGGCATCCAGCCTGGGGAAACAACTTTTCCCCTTGAAAGTTGTTCTTTGTTTGTGTGTGTGGGTTTAGCTGTTTGCCTATACTAAGTGTCTTAATCCATTTTGTGCTCCTATAACCGAATACCTGAAACTGGGTAATTTATAATTTATAATGAAAATAAATTTTTGTCTCTCAATTCTGGAGGCTGGGAAGTCCAAGATCAATTGGCTCTCATCTGGTGAGAGTCTTCTTGCTGCATCATCCTATGGTGGAAGTCATCACATGGTGGAAGCTCAAAGAGAGGGCCATACTCATCCTTTTATAATGAACCTACCACTCCTGCAATAACAGCATAATCCATTCATGAGGGCGGAACCCTCATGGCCTAATCAGCTCTTAAAGATCCCACCTCTTAATGTTGTTATAATGGCAGTTACTTTTAAACATGAGTTTGGAAGGGTGCAGACATGCAAACCATAGCACTAAACTAAATCTATGAATTCTCCCATGCAATATGTGTCTACTGAAGTCTCTGTTCTGTTAGGGTTTTTTCTTTGATTTTATTCTTAAACCCAGTTTCCCAAGGTTCTCTTTGGTGTATATATAGCTTAGTGTTCAGCCAAACATTAATTAAACATTTGGCTCCAACACTAAGAGCCAGTAAGACTTTCTCTCTCTACTAATGGATCACTGTGTGTACTGGGGAGTGCGTGCAAAGTCCAGCTGTTGTATGTCTTCACTGGCTTTTACATTCTGCAAGGCCCTCTTGAACCTTCTTGCTTATCCACTGTGTGTGTGCTCAGGATCCATCAGCCCAGAATGTTTGGGTGTCTTGGGTATATCTTCCAAGTCTTTGATGCAAATCCTTGCAGCCTCTGGTCCACTTGGGATATGTAGAGAGCTTATAAAACCCCCTATGGCTGTGTCATCCCTGGGAAATTCCTGTTAAATCCCACCTAGTTTGCCAATCCATTGCTTGCCCTAAACAAAAGGCAACATAAGGCTAGCAGAGCTACCTTCTATCCATGTTTGCTTGCCACTGAGATCACCTGTTTAAACTGATAATGGCTCTAAGTGAAGTAAGCCTATTTTGGCCATGGCGGCAAGGCTGTTCATTTTCATGTCCTGCCCCAACCTACTTGAACTTCACTTACAACAGAACTGGAGTGGTGGAATGGGAGTCGTTCCAGGCAAGAACAACAAAAAAATCGGCCGGGCGCGGTGGCTCAAGCCTGTAATCCCAGCACTTTGGGAGGCCGAGATGGGCGGATCACGAGGTCAGGAGATCGAGACCATCCTGGCTAACGCGGTGAAACCCCGTCTCTACTAAAAAATACAAAAAAAAAAAAACTAGCTGGGCGAGGTGGCAGGCACCTGTAGTCCCAGCTACTCGGGAGGCTGAGGCAGGAGAATAGCGTGAACCCGGGAGGCGGAGCTTGCAGTGAGCTGAGATCCGGCCACTGCACTCCAGCCTGGGCGACAGAGCGAGACTCCGTCTCAAAAAAAAAAAAAAAAAAAAAAAAAAAACAAAAAAATTGTTGTTCTTACCTGAAATTCAGTGATCTTCATGAATAAGCATTTCTCTGATTGTGGTATATGCCTTTAATTTTATTTCTAGAGTGACAAATTTTTGGTTTTGACAGTTTTTTTTTACCTTTATAGTTTCTTCTTGGGAAGAGAATGTGTCAACCTCACTCCATCATGCTGAAGTAAATCTTCATCTCTTAATTTTATCTCTCAAAAATATCCTGAGGATTCCCTCTGGAGTCTGATAAGTAATTGTAGTATCTGGTTTCTATGGTTGGATGATTCAGGATTCCAAGAATAATAGTTACTTTTTAGATCTCTAAAGAAGAAGTGACAACCACATGAATGAAAAGATGCTTCTTAAATCATGGAGAATTGGGGCTTACTATCACTGTATTTTGAAACTGTTTCAGCCTTACTTTATAACTGATTTAGTATATTTTTCTTTTAATTTCAGATTTCAGTGAAGTTCCTTATGACTTCCCCTGAAATTGCTTCCTTATCATGGGGGCAAATGAAAATAAAAGGCTCTAATACAACCTATAAGGACTGCAAAGTATGGCCAGGGGGCAGTCGGACTTGGGATTGGAGAGAAACAGGAACTGAGGTAAGATATTAGTCTTTGGTTGACACTACATGAGGCTGGCCAAGTGATTTCCAACCTCTTAAGCTGCAATGACTAAGTAAAAAACTATTTCTCTTGTGTATTTTTGAGCTGTAGTTAATATACCATTAAATTCACCCTTTTAAAGTATGCAATTCAATGGACTTCTTAGATTCAATGCCCCTGTAGTGACATTATAGTGACTTATATTCATAAACTTGTACAACAGTTACCACTGTTAGTTCCAGAATATATTTATCACCTCAGAAAGGAACCACATAACCACTACCAGTCAGTGCCCATTCACTACCACCCCAAGCCCCTAGCAATGATTAATCTACTTTCTGTTGTTATAGATATGCCTATTCTGGATATTTTCTATAAATGACATCATTCAAATATCTTAGGTGTGTTCCTAGGAGTGAATTTCTGGGTTATATAGTGTTTAACCTTTTGAGGTACTGCCAGGCTATCTTCCAAGGCACCTGCACCATTTTACATCTCCACTAGGAATATAGGAAGGTTCTAGTTTTTCCACATTCCTCCTCAACACATTGTTCTTTTCATTGTTTTGTTTTTATTAGAACTGTCCTATTAGGTGTGAAGTATTGTTCTCATTGTGGTTTTGATTTGCCTTTCCCTACATTTCCTCAAGGATTCCCAGTGTGCCATGCCCAAGGTAGAGCCTCATTTCCATGAGTATAAGTTGGGCAAAACAAGGGAGCCTCTACCTTTTGACCCCACTCACCTGGGATGTAGCCTCAACAACAGAAAGATGGGGGCAGGATGAGAGGCACTAAAGTCCTGCTCCTTCTGGGAAGGAAGCCTTCCAGCTAGATGCTGAGGGGAGAAAGGGTCTTCTGTTCTTGGCTACAGCAGTCTGGAGAGTAGTCTGTGCCTCACAATGGGGATGGGGCAGGGAGGCATTTATCTTGATGCCTCCACTGTACATGTGCACAGATTCTTACCTGTCTTACCAAATATCTCAATGAGTTCTGGCTTCTGTAAAAAAATTGTCACAGACTGAGTGCCTTAAACAATAAACATTTATTTCTCACAGTTCTGGAGACTGAAAGTGTGAGATTAGGATGCCAGCATGGTCAGGTTCTGGTCCTTGTATTAGTTTGTTTTCACACTGCTGATAAAGACATAACCGAGACTGGGGAGAAAAAGAGGTTTAATGGACTTACAGTTCCACATGACTGGGGAGGACTCACAATCATGGCAGAAGGCAAGGAGGAGCAAGTCACACCTTACATGGATGGTGGCAGGCAAAGAGAGCTTGTGCAGAGAAACTCTTCGTTTTTAAAATCATTAGATCTCATGAGACTCATTCACTATCACGAGAGCAGCACAGGAAAGACCCACTCCCATAATTCAATCACCTCCCACTGAGTTCCTCCCACAACATGCAGGAATTGTGGGAGTTACAATTCAAGATGAGATTTGGGTGGGGAAACAGCCAAACCATATCAGCCCTCTTCCAGTTTGTAGACAGCCAACTTCTCTTGGTATCCTTACGTGGTGGAAAAAGAGGTAGCTAGCTTTTGAGCTTCTCATAAGGGCACTCATCTCATTCATGAGGGCTCCACCCTTAGGACCCAGTTACCTCCTGTAGGTCCCACCTCTAAATGATATCACATTGGGATTAGAGTTTCAATGTATACATTTTTTTTTTTTTTTTTTTTTTGAGAAGGAGTCTCACTCTGTCACCCAGGCTGGAGTGCAGTGGCCAGATCTCAGCTCACTGCAAACTCCGCCTCCCGGGTTTACGCCATTCTCCTGCCTCAGCCTCCCGAGTAGCTGGGACTACAGGCGCCCGCCACCTCGCCCGGCTAGTTTTTTGTATTTTTTAGTAGAGACGGGGTTTCACCGTGTTAGCCAGGATGGTCTCGATCTCCTGACCTCGTGATCCGCCCGCCTCGGCCTCCCAAAGTGCTGGGATTACAGGCTTGAGCCACCGCGCCTGGCCTCAATGTATACATTTTTAAGGGGCAATCATATTAAGTCCATTGCAGCAATTTTTTTTTTTTACAGTTTTTTTCTTTCTTTCTTTCTTTCTTTTTCTTTTTTTTTTTTTTTGGAGACAGTCTCCCTCTGTCGTCCAGGCTAGAGTACAGTGGTGAGATCATGGCTCACTGCAGTTTACACCACCTGGACGAAAGGGATCTTCCTCCCTCAGCCACCTGAGTAGCAAGGACCACAGGCATGCAATCACACCTGGCTTATTATTTTAGTTTTTATAGAGATGAGGTCTTACTACATTGCCCAGGCTGATCTTGAACTCCTGACCCCAAGAAATCCTCTCACCTTGGCCTCCCAAAATGCTGAGATTACAGGCATGAGCCGTCATGCCCAGCCAAATTTTCTTGAATACACGTTTATTCATTGGGTATTTGCTCTTAGGACCATTTCCAGAGGCTTTAGGGGTTTTGTTGTTGTTGTTTTGGTGAGTTCTTGGCTTGAGTTTTTCTTTGTTGTTATTATTAATAATTTTCACATAGGAGTGAGTCAGTGGAGCTCCTCATGATGTAATGATGGAAGTAGATCCTTCGTTTTTGAAGAATAGTTTGTTGGATATAGATTTCTTGATCAATAGTCTTTTTCTTTTCAATATGCCATCCCACCACCTTTTGGCTTCATTGGTTTCTAATGATAAATCAACCATTAGCATTATTAGAGCTCCCTTGGACTTGTTGAGTTGCTTCTTTCTAACTGCTTTCAAAACACATCATAGTAATTTAACTATGATATGTCTAGGTATGGATTATCTTTGAGTTTGTCCTACTTGGAATTTATTGAGCTTCATGAAGATGTAGATTATCGTTTTTTTAAATCAAATTTGGGGGAGTTTAGAGCCATTATTTCTTCAAGTATTCTTTCTACTCCTCTCTCCCTTTTCTTGTGACTCCCATTATGAATATATTGGTAGGCATTAGGGTGTCCTACAGGTCTCTGAGTCTGTATTCTTTGTCTTCATTTTTTTTTCTTTTCTTTGTCTTAGACTGGATAATTTCAATTGACCTATTTTCAATTTTGTTGATTCTTATCTGCTATTGAGCCTCTGTAGTGACATTTTTATTTCCATCATTATACTTTCTAACTCCAGAATTTCTTTTACTTTTTTTTTTTTTGGCGGGGGATAGACTATTGCTCTGTCGCCACAGCTGGAGTGCCATGGCACAATTTCGTCTCACTGCAACCTCCGCCCTGCCTCAGTCTCCTGTGTAGCTGGGATTACAGGTGCGCTCCACCATGCCCAGCTCTTTCTGTATATTTAGTAGAGACAGAGTTTTACCATGTTGGCCAGGCTGGTCTCAAATTCCTGACCTCAAATGATCCACCCACTTCGGCCTCCCAAAGTGCTGGGTTTATAGGCGTGAGCCACCACACCTGGCCCAGAATTTCTGTTTGGTTGTTTTTAACAATTTATATTTCTTTATTGATATTTTTTATTTGGTAAGATATTGTTATACTTTCCTTTAGTTCTTTTGAACAGTGTTTCCTTTAGCTCCTATTACATATTTAAAATCACTGATTTAGAGTCTTTCTCTTTAAGTCCAATGTCGGGGCTTCCTCTGGGATAGTTTCTACTGTCTGCTTCCCCCAATCCCCATATGGACCTGCCTTTCTGTTTCTTTCTGTATGTCTTTCTTTGTTGTTTTGTTTATATTTCTCAATTTTTTTGTTGAGAACTGGACATTTACATAATATAATGTGGCAACACTGGAAATCAACTCCCCCTTCTGATTCTGAGGGTTTGTTGTTGCTATTTTTTGCAGTTATTTGTTCCTATGTGGTTCTGTAAAGTCTATAAAGTCTGTATTCTTTGTTTGTGGCTCATTTACCTTACTGATGAGCTAATGATTTGACTGAGACTTCTTTACATTGCTGGAATCAGGTGTTTAGATTTACCCATGTGTCTACCAGTTGCCTTTCTTATTATTCCTTTTTGTAATTTAGATCTTTTGAGGTCAATTTCTTCTTTTAGAAAAATCAGTATCCAGCTGGGCGTGGTAGTTCACGCCTATGATCACAGTACTTTGGGAGGCCAAGGCGGGTAGCTCAGGATTGATACCATCCTGGCCAACATGGTGAAACCCCGTTGTCTCCTCAACTTTGGGAGGCCGAGGCGGGCGCATCACCTGAGGTCGGGAGTTTGAGACCAGCCTGACCAACACGGAGAAACCCCGTCTCTACTAACAGTGCAAAATTAGCCAGGTGTGGTGGCGCATGCCTGTAATCGCAGCTACTTGGGAGGCTGAGGCAGGAGAATCGCTTGAACCCAGGAGGTGCAGGTTGCAGCGAGCCAAGATCGCGCCATTGCACTCCATCCTGGGCAACAAGAATGAAACTCTGTCTCAAAAAAAGAAATTAGTATCCTTTAGAAGTTCTTTCAATAAGGATTTCTTGGTGATCTCTCCCAGTTTTTATTTGTCTGAAAAAGTCCTCGTTTTTTAATTCTAATTTGTCTTGTATTCTAAGTTGACAATTTTTTTTTAGAACTTTATTTGTAGGAATCCTGAATAATCAGACTATGCCATTTGAGATCTGTCCCATAAAGGAAGATTCATATTTGCTTCTTTTCTGTATCCTGTGTTACTCTCAAACTGGGATCACTTTTTTTTTTTTTTTTTTTTGGAGACGGAATCTCGCTCTGTCACCCAGGCTGGAGTACAGTGGCACGATCTCGGCTCACTGCAAGCTCCACCTCCCGGGTTCACGCCATTCTCGTGCCTCAGCCTCCCCAGTAGCTGGGGCTACAGGCTCCTGCCACAACGCCCGGCTAATTTTTTTGTATTTTTAGTAGAGACGGGGTTCCACCATGTTCACTAGGATGGTCTCGATCTTCTGACCTTGTGATCCGCCCGCCTCCGCCTCCCAAAGTGCTGGGATTACAGGCGTGAGCCACCGCGCCCGGCCCTTCAATCTGGGATCACTTTTAATTTTTTTTTTTTTTTTTGAGACAGAGTCTCGCTCTGTGGCCCAGGCTGGAATGCAGTGATGCGATCTCTGGTCACTGCAAGCTCCACCTTCCAGGTTCACGCCATTCTCCTGCCTCAGTCTCCAGAGTAGCTGGGACTACAGGCGCCCACCACCATATCCAGCTAATTTTTTTGTATTTTTAGTAGAGACAGGGTTTCACCGTGTTAGCCAGGATAGTCTCGATTTCCTGACCTTGTGATCCGCCCACCTCAGCCTCCCAAAGTGCTGGGATTACAGGCATGAGCCACCACGCCAGGACCACTTTTAATGTTTTTTGACTGACGGCTTCCAAAACTAGGCTGATAGTGTAAATTTGAGCCCCAAACTGACGTGTGAGCAGGTTTGTGGTTATAAATTATCAGGGAAGACATTTTTCCCCTCTAGCGCCATGACTGAGCAGAAAGCTTTCCTCATCTTTTTCATTTGCCAAGGGGTGAAATTTTTGGGTCTCAGAATGTGTGTAAAATGGAAGACTCTGAGAATGGCAGTGCCTCAGGGTAACTTTAATATCAGTTCACCATTTTGATTTCCAACTCCCCCTTCACTTTGGCCTCTGGGAATTTCCCTTTCCTTTCTGCAAGCTCAGTTACGTATTTCAGAGGATGTTTATTTTTATCTGGTATTTTGTTTAAGGAAACTTTGTAGGTTGTGTAGTCTATCACATTGTTCTTCATTGTAAACAGTTATGCCTACAAAATTAGGCCCCACATAGAAAGAGAGCCCTAACACATACTCTTTGTGTATGCCTTGGTTTTGAACTGCATGCACTCATTGATGATCGTGACACCCAGTTTGGTTTGTTAGTTACTAACCTAGATCATAATGGGTGGAATATACCTAGATTGGTAAAAAGAATAGAAGGGCATGGAGATATAGAAGGGACAGAATGAAAGAAAACCGAGGAATAAGAAGCCTTAAGTCAGGCCGGGCGCGGTGGCTCAAGCCTGTAATCCCAGCACTTTGGGAGGCCGAGACAGGCAGATCACGAGGTCAGGAGATCGAGACCATCCTGGCTAACATGGTGAAACCCCGTCTCTACTAAAAAATACAAAAAGCTAGCCGGGCGAGGTGGCGGGCGCCTGTAGTCCCAGCTACTCGGGAGGCTGAGGCAGGAGAATGGCGTAAACCCAGGAGGCGGAGATTGCAGTGAGCTGAGATCCGGCCACTGCACTCCAGCCTGGGTGACAGAGCGAGACTCCGTCTCAAAAAAAAAAAAAAAAAAAAAAGAAGCCTTAAGTCATGTAACCTACTTGAACCAAATGGCTCCATTGGAGTGAAGTTGGAGAATGGGAAGAATAGGTGGTGGTGTGGTTAATAGAGCATCTATATATGCAGAACTGAGTTTATATTGTATTCAGTGAATAAGTCAGAACCACTGTAGCTAGTGTATTAGTCAGGGCTCTCCAGAAAAACAGAACTAGGAGGAGATACATATATGTAAAATAAGGTTTACTATGAGAAATTGACTTGTCCATGATCTGCTGTCTGCAAGTCTGAAGTCCTAAAAACCCCGGGAGCTGAAGGTTTAAATCCCAGTCCAAGAGCAGAAGAAATTGAGATGAGATGTCCCAGTTAAAGTGGTGAGGCAGAAAAAAAGAGGCAAATTCTCCTTCCTCTGCCTTATGTTCTTTTCAGGCCCTCAATGGATTGGATGATGCCTACCAACACTGGGGAGGGTAGTCTACCGAGTCCACCAATTCAAATACTAATCTCCTCCATAGACATTCTCACAGACACACCCAGAAATAATATTTAATTTGGGCAGTCTGTTGTCCAGTTGAGCTGGTACATAAAATTAACCATCAAAGGTACTTATGTGGGACAGTTGATGTGTCTGACAAAGGTTATCCAGACTGTGGTTTAAGTTATACTTACACCACAAACTTACACAGAGCACAAACGTACATGGGTTCCACACTTGAGAGATTCGTTTCCCTTCAGAAATGGCTTTAGCACTGTATATTTCTATTTTTCCCACATGAGACCATATGAGTTAATCCTCATTCTTTTTTTTTTTTTTCTTGAGACGGAGTCTCGCTCTGTCACCCAGGCTGGAGTGCAGGGCGCGATATCGGCTCACTGCAACCTCTGCCTCCCAGGTTCAAGCGATTCTCCTATCTCAGCCTCCCAAGTAGCTGGGATTACAGGCACCCACCATCAGGCCTGGCTAATTTTTTTTGTATTTTCAGTAGAGATGGGGTTTCACCATGCTGGCCAGGCTGGTCTCAAACACCTGACCTCAGATGATCCGCTTGCCTCGACATCCCA
Source organism: Rhinopithecus roxellana (assembly GCF_007565055.1). Classification (NCBI taxonomy): domain Eukaryota; kingdom Metazoa; phylum Chordata; class Mammalia; order Primates; family Cercopithecidae; genus Rhinopithecus; species Rhinopithecus roxellana. The sequence goes on along the minus strand of NC_044563.1, from coordinate 54,300,547 downwards.
AAGTGCTGGGGTTACAAGCGTGAGCCACCGCGTCTGGCCAACGTCATTCTTTATAGAAACTTAAGCACAGAGAAGTTATATAACTTGTGTAGGCACAGAGCTAGAAACGTGTGAAAGCAAACAGTAAGCTCAGGTCAGACTGTAACTTTCTTTCCTGTTTCTTTCTACTACATATTGTTTCCTCTTATATCCACAACACTGGAAGTGCTGGAGTGCAGAGTTGTAATCATAGCTCACTGCAACCTCGACCTCTTAGATTCAAGCGATCCTCCAGCCTGCTCTTATCATCCCAACGAGCTAGAAGTAGAAGCATGTCCCACAGTGCCTGGCTAATTTATTTTTATTTTTTGTAGAGACAGAGTCTGTCTATTTTGCTCAGGCTGGTCTCAAACTCCTGGCCTGAAGTGGTCTTCCTTTTTTTTTTTTTTTTAAAGATGAGATCTCACTCGGTCCCCCAGGCTAGAGTGCAATGGCACCATTATTGTTCACTGTAGCCTTGATCTCCCAGGCTCAAGCGCTCCTCCCATCTCAACCTCCCAAGTAGCTGGGACCACAGGCAATTGCCTCCATACCTGGCTAATTTTTTATTTTTTATTTTTATTTTTACAATTTTTTTTTGAGACAGAGTCTTGCTCTGTTGCCCAGGCTGGAATGCAGTGGTGTGACCTTGGCTCACTGCAACTTCTGTCTCCTGAGTTCAAGCGATTCTCTTGCCTCAGCCTCCTGAGTAACTGGGATTACTGGCGTGCGTCACCACTCCCGGCTAATTTCTTTTGTATTTTTAGTAGAGATGGCGTTCACCATGTTGGCCAGGCTTGTCTCAAACTCCTGACCTCAGATGATCTGCCCATCTCAAGCCTCTCAAAGTGCTGGGATTACTGGTGTGAGCCACTGCACCCAGCCTAATTTTTAAATCTTTTGCAGAGACAGGGTCTCACTCTGTTGCCCAGGTTGGTTCAAACTCCTGGGCTCAAATGATCCTTTTGCCTTGGCCTCCCAAAGTGCTGGATCTGGTTTTTTTGTTTGTTTTTTGTTTTTAAATGATGCAGTTCCCAGTTATCCTTTCACCCTCCTATATTTCAAAACACATATTTGAAGACCTAGCTATTCCATATCAAATGCTTTTTCTCTTCCAAACCTGTCATGATCTTTCTTTCCTCTGCACCTTTGCTAAAACCATTTCCTCTGTATCTGATGAAATCTTATACATTCCTCTATTCTTGGCTTTTGCATTATCTCCTCTATGAAGCATTTTCTTAATCCTGAGAATGAGCTGCTTACTCCCTTCCATTATTTAATACTCTGTGCCTCTATTATAGTACTTAGCACAGTTCACTTGTATTATAATGAGGATCTGTTTCCCCCACTAAGTGGTAAACTCCCTAAGGTTAGCAAGAACTATGCATTTAACACAGTGCCAGTAAAGCAAGAACTCAATAAATGTTTGCTAAATTGAAATTTCCATTATAAATGTCATTAAACAAACTGTTTTTATCCTTTTTAACATTCCCTCTGAGCTAGGTTAATGTTATAATTCCTTTTTTATTAGTTTAAAAAAGGAGAGAGCAGATTTTGTAGTGATTACTGAATGGAAAAAAGAAAATTTAAGGTCTTCAAGCAGTATCCTGAAATAATAATTAGTATAAACTCCAAAATCTCTACCAGTCATTAAAACAACTAATATGTACCTTATACCTTTATGTACCTTTAAATAGGTACTAATGTGTACCTTTATGTACCTTATGTACATACATATTAGTACATAAAGGTACTAATTTTTTTTTAAAGGTACATAAAGGTACACATTATACATGTACTAATATACACATGTACTAATATACATATGTACTAATATGTATGTACTAATATGTACTAATGTGTACCTTTAAATATAACTTTTTCAGGGTCACATAACTAATACTTTTTGGAACCAAAATTTGAGCAGAAGTTGTTCTTTTCTTTTTTTTTTTTTTCTTCCTCCCCCCATTCTTTCTCTAAAGACCATATACTTTCCTTCTGTTTTATACTATTCTTGCTCATTTCTATCCTACGGCAATACCTATCTTATTATAGAAGAGTTTTCTATATGGAAACATGCATAGATCATTCATTCATGTGTCCTTTTCGTTAGACTGAAAGCGGTCAAGAATGAAGGTATAAATATATAAGTATAAAATTAAAAGAAGAAACTAATTAGTAGCCACCCAAAGAAAATTAAAGGAAGTATGGAAATGTTTACCCCAACTTTTTATTTTTAAAAATGTTAAACCTACAGAATAGTTATGTGAATAATATAATACATTTCCATATATCCTTTACCTAAATCCTCAAGTTGTTAACATTTTACCATGTTTGTTTCTTTTCTCGCTCTAAACACACACACACACACACACACACACACACACACACACACACACACACACTTTGTCCCCCTATCATTTGACAATAAATCACAGATATGATATTTCAGTATTTCTCTCCTAAGAACATGAATATTCTCCTCTATAACTACAGTTCTATTATCAAAAACAAGGATATTATCATTGATACAATAATATCTTTTTTTTTTTTTTTTTTTGAGATGGAGTCTCGCTCTGTGGCCCAGGCTGGAGTGCAGTGGCGCGATCTCGGCTCACTGCAACCTCCGTCTCCCGGGGTCAAGCAATTCTGTGCCTCAGCCTCCTGAGTAGCAGGGATTACAGGCATGTGCCATCATGCCCAGCTAATTTTTGTATTTTTAGTAGCGACAGGGTTTCACCATCTTGGCCAGGCTGGTCTTAAACTCCTGACCTTGTGATCCACCTGCCTCAGCCTCCCAAAGTGCTGGGATTAAAGGCGTGAGCCACTGCACCCAGCTGATACAATAATATCTAATATACAGTCTGTCTTCAGATTTCCCCAGTGTCCCAAGAATGTTCTCTATAACTTTTGTCAATTCTCAGAGAATTGTACAATTGACCAGGCTAGAGTTTCTTCTGCTCAGGACAGTTCTTCTTAAGGAAAGACCGATGAGCTGTTCCTAGCTGTTCCTTGTGTTTTTGTTTGCTTTTGCTTTTGTTTTCCTATTCACCTTCTAAAGCTGGTTGTTGTAGAAGGCTGATATAGTTGGATATTTGTCCCCACCCAAATCTCAGGTTGAAATGTAATCCCCAATGTTGGAGGTGGGGCTTGGTGGGAGGTAATTGGGTCATGTGGGCAGTTCCCTCGTGATTGACTTAGTGCTGTCTTGGTGATAGTGAGTCAGTTGTCAGGAGATCTGGTTTTTTTTTTTTTTTTTGAGACGGAGTCTCTTCTGTCGCCCAGGCTGGAGTGCAGTGGCCGGATCTCAGCTCACTGCAAGCTCCGCCTCCCGGGTTCATGCCATTCTCCTGCCTCAGCCTCCCGAGTAGCTGGGACTACAGGCGCCCGCCACCTCGCCCGGCTAGTTTTTTGTATTTTTTAGTAGAGACGGGGTTTCACCGTGTTAGCCAGGATGGTCTCGATCTCCTGACCTCGTGATCCACCCGTCTCGGCCTCCCAAAGTGCTGGGATTACAGGCTTGAGCCACCGCGCCCGGCCGAGATCTGGTTATTTAAAAGTGTGTGGTACCTCCCCCAACCTTGCTCCTGCTCTCGTCATGTGACATGCCTACTCCCACTTCACCTTCTGCCATGGGTAAAAGCTCCCTGAGGCCTCCTCAGAAGTCAGGCAGATGCTGACATCATGCTTGTACAGCCTGCAGAACTGTGAGCCAATTAAACCTCTTTTGTTTATAAATTACCATCTCAGGTATTTCTTTATAGCAATGTAAGAAAGGCCTCTGTTGAACTTCTTGAATTTTGAAAATTTTCAAACTGATGTAACAAATTATAGAAGAAATAGAATAAACAGTTGTATACCATCAATTGAGATTCACTAGTTGTTAACATTCTGCCACATTTGCTTTATCTAGCCCTCTGTGGCCCTCTTCTCTCCTTCTCATAATTATTTTTACTAAATAATTTGAAAGTAAGTTGTGGGCAGTCACAGTGGCTCACATCTCTAATCCTAGCACTTTGGGAAGACAAGATGGGAGGATCACTTGAGTCCAGGAGGTCAAGGCTGCAGTGAGCCATGATTGCATCAATGAGCTTCACTCCAGCCTGGCCAATAGAATGAGACCCTGTCTCAAAAAAAAAAAAAAAAAAGAAAAGAAAAGAAAAAAAGAAGAAAGAAAGAAAGAAAAAAGTCACTGAAATTAATTATTTTTAATGTTGTCAATTTGACATACAGAATTTGGTTTATTTGTTTCTGTTGGCATACAATTTTAGATGCCTCCTATTTCCTGTCTTTGTTGATTTAACTCTTTGAATATGTAAAATATTTACATGATTCGGAATTCAAACTTGAAACTATGACAGTCACTTGCTGTTCACTATCACCAGAACAGCAAGGGAGATATCTACATCAATGATCCAGTCACCTCCCATTAGGTCCCTCCTCCAACATTGGGGATTACAATTCAATGTGAGATTTATGCAGGAACACAAATCCAAATCATATCATAGATGCACTTAGAAAGTCTTACTTACCTCCCTATCTCTTCCATCACATTCCCACCTCGCTCCATGTAGGTAATTATTTTGTATTAGTTTCTGGTTTATCCTTTTTTGTATTTTTCTGGAAAAAATAAGCAAATGCAAATATACATATATAATACTTTTTTTCTTTTTTCTCCGTTTTCCATACACAAAGGGTAGCAAGCCTTACTTCTTTATATTTTGTTCACTTAATATATACAGAAAATCAGGATATCAGTTCATAGAGATATGTCTTTTTCTTTTTTACCACTGTATATTAACCAACTTTGTGAATGTAATATCGTTTATTCAATTTAGTCCTAAGGAGTGGGCACTCTATTGCATTCAATATTTTAGTACTATAAACAATACTACATTGAATAACCATGTACATCTTTTTTTGTATTGTTGAAAGAGTATGGCCGGGCGCGGTGGCTCAAGCCTGTAATCCCAGCACTTTGGGAGGCCGAGACGGGCGGATCACGAGGTCAGGAGATCGAGACCATCCTGGCTAACACGGTGAAACCCCGTCTCTACTAAAAATACAAAAAACTAGCCGGGCAAGGTGGCGGGCGCCTGTAGTCCCAGCTACTCGGGAGGCTGAGGCAGGAGAATGGCGTGAACCCGGGAGGCGGAGCTTGCAGTGAGCTGAGATCCAGCCACTGCACTCCAGCCCCGGCGAAAGAGCGAGACTCCGTCTCCAAAAAAAAAAAAAAAAAAAAAAAGAAAGAGTATATCCAGGGTAAATTTTTAGAATTGAGATTGTAGTTAAAGAGTAAATGTAAATTTAGATTTGTTAGATATTGCCAAATTCTCCTTTATAGGTGTTGTACCATATTTTAGTATTACTAACAATTTATGAGAAGGCCAATTTTAAAATGTAGAAATGTTTACATTTGTTAGTAAAAATTAACAGTATTTGTATTAGTCCATTCTTTCATTGCTATAAAGAACCACCTGAGACTGGTTATTTTTAAAGAAAAGAGGTTTAATTGGCTCAGGTTTACATAGGCTATACAGGAAACATTTCTAGGGAAGCCTCAGGAAACTTACAATCATGGCAGAAGGCAAAGAGGAAGCTGGCATGTCTTACATGGCCAGAGCAGGAGGCAGAAGGAGAGTGGGAGGTGCTACTTTTAATCAACCAGAACTCAAGAGAATTCACTCACTATCACGAGAACTGCAAGGGGGATATTGGCCCCATGATCCAGTGGCCTCACACCAGCCCCCTTCTCCAACATTGGGGATTATAATTTGACATGAGATTTAGTCAGGGACACAAATCCAAACCATATCATTCTGCATCTGGCCCCTCTCAAATCTCATGTCCTTCTCACATTTCAAATTACACCCATGCCAGGCTGGGTGCAGTGACTCACCCCTGTAATCCTAGCATTTTGGGAGGCCAGAGAGGGCAGATCACTTGAATTCAGGAGTTCAAGACCAGCCTGGCCAACATAATGGAACCCTGTCTCTACTAAAAATACAAAAATTAGCCGGGCATGGTGGCACAGCCTTGTAATCCCAGCTACTTCGTAGGCTAAGGCAGGAGAATCGCTTGAACCCAGGAGGTGGAGGTGGCAGTGAGCCAAGACTGTACCACTGCACTCTAGCCTGAGTGACAGAGTGAGACTCCATCTCAAAAAAAAAAAAAAAAAAAAAAATACAACCATGCCTTCCCAACAGTCCCCCAAATTCTTAACACATTCCAGCATTAACTGAAAAGTCCAAAGTCTCATCTAAGACAAGGCAAGTCTCTTCTGCCTATGAGCCTATAAGATCAAAAACAGTTAGTTACTTCCAAGATACAATGGGGTTATAGGCATTGGCTAAATACTTCCCTTCCAAAAGGGAGAAATCAGCCAAAACAAAGAAGCTACAGGCCCATGCAAGTCTGAAACTCAGCAGGGCAGTAGTTAAATCTTAAAACTCCAAAATAATATCCTTTGTCTCCATGTCTCACATCCAGGTAACATTGATGCAAGGAATGGGTTCCTAAGGCTTTGGGCAGCTCTGCCCCTGTAGCTCTGCAGGGTGCAACCCCTGTGGCTGCTTTCATGGGCTGGCATTGAGTGCCTGCAGTTTTGCCAGGTGCATGGTGCAAGCCATTGGTGGATCTACCATTCTCATGTCTGGAGGATGGTGGCCATCTTCTCACACCTCCATTAACCAGTGTCCCAGTGGGGACTCTGCGTAGGGGCTCCAACCCCACATTTGCCCTCCATACTGCCATTGTAGAGGTTTTCCATGAGGGCTACGTACCCCCAGCAGACTTCTGCCTGGACATCAGGCATTTCCATACATCCTCTGAAAACTAGGTAGAGGCTCCCAAGCCTCAACTGTCACACTCTGTGCACCCACCGGCTTAACACCTCATGGAAGCCACCAAGGCCTATGGCTTGCACCCTCTGAAGCATCAGCCTGATCTGTACCTTGGCCCCTTTTAACCATGGCTAGAGCTGGAGTGGCCATGATGCAGGGTGCCGTGACCCGAGGCTGCACAGAGCACTGAGGCCTTCTACCTGTCCCACAAAACCATTATTTCCTCCTAGGTCTCCAGGCCTGTGATGGGAGGAGCTACTGTGAAGGTCTCTGAAATTCCTTCCAGGAATTTTCACCATTATCTTGGTTATGAATATTTGGCTCCTCTTTACATATGCAAATTTCTGCAGCTGGCTTAAATTCCTCCCCTGAAAATGTTTTGTTTTCTTCTTCTTCTTTTTTTTTTTGAGACAGAGTCTTGCTGTATTGCCCAGGCTGGAGTGCAGTGGCGCAATCTCAGCTCACTGCAAGCTCCACCTCCCGGGTTCACGCCATTTTCCTGCCTCAGCCTCCTGAGTAGCTGGGACTACAGGTGGCTGCCACCACACCTGGCTAATTTTTTTTTTTTTTTTTTTTTGGTAGAGACGGGGTGTCACCGTGTTAGCCAGGATGGTCTCAATCTCCTGACCTTGTGATCCACCCATCTCAGCCTCCCAAAGTGCTGGGATTACAAGTGTGAGCTACCGCGTCCGGCCTTTTTTTAGTTTTATGCCACATGACCAGACTGCAAATTTTTCAAACATTATACTCTGCTTCCCTTTTAAATGTAAGTGCCAGTTTTATGTCAATTTTTTTTTTCTCAAGAATATGAGCATAGGCTGCTAGAAGCAGCCAGACCTTATCTTGAGTGTTTTGCTGCTTAGAAATGTCTTCCACCAGCCAAGTGCAGTGGCTCATCCATGTAATCCCAGCACTTTGGGAGGCCGAGGTTATGAGGTGGGCCAAGGTGAGCAGATTGCTTAAGCTCAGGAGTTCAAGACTAGCCTGGGCAACATGGCAAAATGCTGGCTCTACCAAAAACACAGAGAATTAGCTGTGTGTGGTGGTGTGCACCTATAATCCCAGCTACTTGTGAGGCTGAGGTAGGGGGATTCCTTGAGCCCAGGAGGCAGAGTTGCAGTGAGATGAGATTGCCCCATTGCACTCCAGCCTGGATGACAGAGTGACACCCTGTCTCAAAAAAAAAAGAAAAGAAAAGAAACATCTTCCACCAGATACCCTAAATCATCACTCTCAAGTTCAAAGTTCTACAGATCTCTAGGGCAGGGGCACGATGCCTCCAGTCTGTTTGCTAAAGCATAGCACAAGTAACCTTTACGCTAGTTCCCAATAAGTTCCTCATCTCCAATAGCTTCTCAGCCTGGACTTCACTGTCCATATCACAATCAGCATTTTGGTCACAACCATTCAACATGTCTCTAGGAATTTCCAAATTTGCCCTCATCTTCCTTTCTTCTTCTGAACCCTTCAAACTATTCCACCCTCTGCTCATTACCTAGTTCCATAGCTGCTTCCACATTTTCAGGTATCTTTATAGCAGTACCCTCTTCCCGGTACCAATTTTCTGTTACTAGTCTCTTCTTGCATTGCTATAAAGAGCTACCTGAGACTGGTTAGTTTCTAGAGAAAAGAGTTTTAATTGGCTCACAGTTCCACAGGCTGTACAGGACACATAGCTGGGGAGGCCTCAGGAAACTTACTATCATGGTAGAAGGTGAAGAGGAAGCTGGCACATCTTACATGGCTGAAGCAAGAGGAAGAGAGCAAGCGGAGAGGTGCTATACACTTTAAACAACCAGATCTCACTCAATATCATGAGAACAGCAAGGGGGATACTGGCTCCATGATCCATTCACCTCCTACCAGTCCCCTTCTCCAACATTGGGGATTACAATTAGACATGAGATTTGGTCAGGGACACAAATCCAAACCATGTCAGTATTCCATATTTCTTTCTTTCTTTTTTTTTTTTTTTTTTTTTTTTGAGACGGAGTCTCGCTCTGTTGCCCGGGCTGGAGTGCAGTGGCCGGATCTCCGCTCACTGCAAGCTCCGCCTCCCGGGTTTACGCCATTCTCCTGCCTCAGCCTCCTGAGTAGCTGGGACTACAGACGCCCGCCACCTCGCCCGGCTAGCTTTTTGTATTTTTTAGTAGAGATGGGGTTTCACCGTGTTAGCCAGGATGGTCTCGATCTCCTGACCTCGTGATCCGCCCGTCTCGGCCTCCCAAAGTGCTGGGATTACAGGCTTGAGCCACCGTGCCCGGCCCATATTTCTTTCTTTTTTTCTTTTTTTTTTTTTTTTTTTGAGATGGAGTCTCACTCTGTCGCCCAGGCTGGAGTGCAGTGGCCGGATCTCAGCTCACTGCAAGCTCCGCCTCCCGGGTTTAGGCCATTCTCCTGCCTCAGCCTCCCGAGTAGCTGGGACTACAGATGCCCACCACCTCGCCCGGCTAGCTTTTTGTATTTTTTAGTAGAGACGGGGTTTCACCGTGTTAGCCAGGATGGTCTCGATCTCCTGACCTCGTGATCCGCCCGTCTCGGCCTCCCAAAGTGCTGGGATTACAGGCTTGAGCCACCGCGCCCGGCTGGCCCGTATTTCTTTCTTTACTGAAGTCAACGTTGAAAACAGAATACAAGGTGGAAGCTCCCAAGAATGAAAGGACAGACTGGTGATTTCTCAGAGCATGTGAGAATCCTTCATTTAAGCTCAAACATTCTAGCATCCAAAAATGAATTTGGATGTGAAGCATCATTAATTCACTATGAAGTAATAGTCTATATATCGTCACCCAACATTAAAAGATATGTAGGGTTTGCTTACTGGCATTGTCTTTAAGATAAATCACCTGTTTCTGTCTTCAAGAAGCTCTACAGAGGAATTAAGCAAAAAGCTAATTGTAATAAGTGCCACAGTAGATGAATCAAGAGAGGTATAATGGTAATGAGAGGAAGGAATACCTAAGACTGCCTAGATGACTTAGAGGGATTCCTCACAGAAAGTGGGATCTTCTTTTTTTTTTTTTTTTTTTTTTGAGAGGGAGTCTTGCTCTGTCACCCAGGCTGGAGGGCAGTGGCGCAGTCTCGGCTCACTGCAAGCTCCACCTCCCAGGTTCATGCCATTCTCCTGCCTCAGCCTCCTGAGTAGCTAGGACTACAGGCGCCTGCCACCACACCTGGCTAATTTTTTGTATTTTTAGTGGAGACAGGGTTTCACTGTGTTAGCCAGGATGGTCTCTATCTCCTGACTTCGTGATCCACCTGCCTCCGCCTCCCAAAGTGCTGGGATTACAGGCGTGAGCCATCAAGCCCAGCCGAAAGTGGAATCTTTGACCTGACTCTTGAAGGAGAAGTTTCCCAGGTAAACAATGGTAACTAGCTTACTGGCAGGAAAAACATATGTCTAAATGTAGAAGTGTAGGAAAAAAAGGAGTAGAATCATGGGAAGAGCTCTTCAATTGGTCATCAATATCTATAAATATTTATTTATTTATTTATTTATTTATTTTTTTGAGACAGAGTCTCGCTCTATCACACAGGCTGGAGTGCAGTGGCCGGATCTCAGCTCACTGCAAGCTCCGCCTCCCGGGTTTACACCATTCTCCTGCCTCAGCCTCCTGAGTATCTGGGACTACAGGCGCCCGCCACCTCGCCCGGCTAGTTTTTTTGTATTTTTTAGTAGAGACGGGTTTTCACAGTGTTAGCCAGGATGGTCTCGATCTCCCGAGCTCGTGATCCACCCATCTCGGCCTCCCAAAGTGCTGGGATTACAGGCTTGAGCCACCGCGCCCGGCCTTATAAATATTTATTTTTATAGACAGCTCTAAAGTCATATAATTGGTTGAGGCTAGATTGATATTTAAGGTCCATCCAAGCCTTGGATCCTATGACTCTGATTATTTTGTTTTATTTATTTATTTATTTTATTTTACTTTAAGTTTTGCATGTGCTGAACATGCAGGTTTGTTACATAGGTATACATGTGCCATGACGGTGCACCTATCAACCCATCAACTAGGTTTTGTTGTTATCATTGTTGTTGTTTGTTTGTTTTTTCTGAGACGGATTCTCGCTCTGTCACCCAGGCTGGAGGGCACTGGCGCAATCTTGGCTCACTGCAGCCTTCACCTCCCAGGTTCAAGTGATTCTCCTGCCTCAGCCTCCCAAGCAGCTGGGACTGCAGGTGGGCGCCACCATGCCCAGCTAATTTTTGTATTTTTAGTAGAGACAGGGTTTCACTGGACAGTATTGGCCAGGCTGGTCTTGAACTCCCAACCTTGTGATCCGCCCACCTTGGCCCCACAAAGTGCTGGGATTACAGGCGTGAGTCATTGTGCCCAGCCATCATCTAGGTGTTAAGCCCCACTTGCATTAGGTATTTGTCCTAATACTGTCCCTCACAGGGTGACCCAGGCTGGCGTACAGTGGTATGATCATATTTCACTATAACCTCAAACTCTTGGACTCAAGCAATCCTGTCATGTCAGCCTTCTGAGTAGCTGAGACTACAATTGTGTGCCACCATGCCTGGCATGTGTGTATATATATACACACACATATATACACATACATATATGTACACACACACATATATACATATATATACACACACATATACATATGTATGTACATATATATACACACATATATATACATACATATATACACACCTACACATATACATATATGTGTGTATATATATGTGTGTGTGTACGTGTGTGTGTATATATATGGTTTTTGTTTTGTTTTGTTTTTTGAGACAGGCTCTTGCTCCGTCACCCAGGCTGGAGTGCAGTTGTGCAACCTTGGCTCACTGAAACCTCCGCCTCCTGCGTTTAAGCAATTCTTTTTTTTTTTTTTTTTTTTTTTTACAGTTTTAAGATTTAATAGAGTGAAAACAGAGCTCCCATACAAAAGGAGGGGACCCAAAGAGGGTTGCCATTGCCGGCTCAAATGCCTGGGTTTATATCCTGATCATTGTCCCTGCCGCTGTGCTCTTAGGCGATAGATGATTGGCTATTTCTTTACCTCCTGTTTTTGCCTAATTAGCATTTTAGTGAGCTCTGTTTACTACCTGATGGTTGGGTGTGAGCTAAATTGCAAGCCCTGTGTTTAAAGGTGGATGCAGTCACCTTCCCAGTTAGGCTTAGGGATTCTTAGTCGGCCTAGGAAATCCAGCTAGTCCTGTCTCTCAGTACCCCCTCTCAACAGGAAAACCCAAGTGCTGTTGGGGAGGTTGGCCGACAACCGCTCTAACTGCTTCCTGCTGAACTGGGGTGTCGTAGGGGTTGTGCAGTTGAGATTTCCTTGGGAGGGGTGCCTTCAATGTCATTAACATCTGAGCATGGGCTAGCAGGCCAATCCAGGGGTCCATGGTAGGTCTTAGTCATAGACTGCATCTGGGGCTCCATTTGAAGAACCAATTGTAATTTTACAGCTTTGATTCTGGAAAAGACAAACTTAACAAGGAGGTTAAAGATACAGGGATTGAAATGTATGGCCTGTAGTGTAGGGGATTATTACTTTGGCACACTTTACAGGCCCTGACTATCTGCTTGATAGTTTTGAAAAGGCCTGCTCCAGTAAACAATGATTTGGCCATCTGATGGGTGTTATCAATGCCTAAATGAAAGGTTTGGTGAAGGGTTTTAAGTAATTTCCATTGGTTAGCTGCAAGCAAATGTATTTTTCCTTCTTCGCTGGCTAGCCATCCTGAGAGGAAAAACTATGTTCTCGTAAGGTTCCCCATTCTATTTCTTCTTTTGAGTACTGGGGCTTAGTTTCCCAGAGGGGATTACCCCATACTAGGGGTCTTTCTATAAGCATTTCTGATAGAGGGTCCTGCCTTGCAGCTCTTTTTGCTTCAGTATCCACTTGGTGGTTCCCTTCTATTTCCCTTTCCTTTCTTTTCTGATGACCCTGGCAGTGTAAGACTGCCACCTCTTTAGGTTTCTGTACAGCCAATAATAATATCCTAATGGCTTCCTGATGTTTGATTGGTATTCCCTCGGAAGTTAGGAATTCCCTTTCCCTCCATATTGCTGCATGGGCATGGAGGACTAGGTAAGCATACTTAAGAGTCTGTATATATATTTACCCTTTTTCCTTCTCCTAATTCTAGTGCCCAAATGAGGGCTATTAGTTCTGCCAGCTGAGCACTAGTTCCTGGAGTGAGGGGTTACTTTCAAGTATTCCATTATCACTGACCACTGCATACCCACTTTTCGAAGTCCTTTTTCTACAAAGGAACTTCCATCAGTATACAAGTTGATGTCGGGATCAATCAAGGGAACCCCTAAAAGGTCCCCTTGAGTGGCATAGGTTTGAGCAATTACTTGATGACAGTTATGTTCTATCTTTTCTTTGTCTGGAAGAAATGTGGCTGGGTTAAGAGTTGCACCAAGTGCGCAGTCACAGCACTGGCCCTTCAAGTAATAGAGCCTGATATTTAAGTAAACGGTTGTCTGACAGCCACAAGTCTCCTTTAGCAGTGAGTACGCCATTCACATCATGAGATGTCCACACAGTAAGATCTCTTTCCTGTACTATTTTAACTGCTTTAGATACTAAGACTGCTACTGCTGCCACTACCCGTAAACAATGAGGCCAACCCTTTGCCACTACATCAGTTTTCCTACTCAGGTATGCCATGGGTTGCAAGCTCATCCCTCGGACCTGTGTAAGGACTCCTAGAGCTATTCCTGTTTTTTCCTTGACATATACGAAGTCTTGCCCTGTTGGCAAGCTTAACACAGGGGCTTGGGTTAGGGCCTTCTTTAGGGCCTGGAAAGCCGCTTCTGCTTCAGGTGTCCTTCTTACTAAATGGGTATTGGCTTTCTGAGTTTCTTTAATTAGTGTATATAATGGTCTGGCTATTTCGCCATACCTGGGAATCCATATTTGGCAGAAGCCTATTATCCAAGGAACGCTCTTAGTTGCTTTAGGGTTTTGGGATGAGGATAAGCCAGTATGGGCTGGATAGGTTCCGCACTGAGGACCCTGGTGCCTTTGGATAATTTTAGCCCTAAGTAGGCTGCTGTGAGCAGAGCTGAGCCTTTGGTTTGGAAACCTTGTAGCCACAGGTAGCGAGGAAATTTAAGAGCGCTTGGGTGGCTTGATGGCACAAGGTTTCTGAACTGGTGGCTAAAAGTAAATCATCCACATACTGAAGGATAAGAGTGTCCAGGCTCAAATCTTGGGCTAATGCCTGGACAAATAGATGGGGGCTATCACTGAACCCTTGGGGAAAACAGTCCAGGTGAGTTGAGACGTTGAGTTCAAAGGATCTTCAAAGGCAAACAAGAATTGAGAGTCAGGATGTACAGGGATGCAGAAAAAGACATCCTTAAGGTCCAGGACTGTAAACCACTCTGCTTCCTCTGGTATTTGGGAAAGCAGAGTATAAGGGTTAAGTACAGCTGGGTATAGAGGGACAATGACCTCGCTGATAATCCTGAGATCTTGCACTAACCTCCACTGTCTGTTGGGTTTCTGTACTCCTAAAATTGGAATATTGCAGGGGCTATTGCATGGTTTTACTTGGGCTTTAAGTCCTTAACAATTTTTTTGAGTCCTTGTTGGGCCTCGGGTCTAAGGGGGTACTGCCTTTGGTAGGGAAAGGAGGCAGAATCCTTTAGTTTAATTTGAACACGACGGGCATTTTTTGCTCGTCCATAGTGTCCTTCTGTTGCCCAGACTTCAGGATTAATTCCTTCCTCAAGCAGGGGACAACAAACGGGTGTTCCTTCTCCTATGTTTAGGTGTATAATGGCCCCTGCTTTTGCTAGAATGTCTCTCCCTAACAAGGGAGTGGGGCTTTCAGGCATAATTAGAAAAGCATGTGAAAAGAGTAAAGTTCCCCAGTCACAACTTAGTGGCTGGGAGAAGTATCTAGTGACTGGCTGTCCTAGGACCCCTCGGATAGTGACAGATCTGGAGGACAGTTGTCCGGGACAGGAGAGTAAGACTGAGAAGGCCGCACCAGTGTCCAGGAGACAGTTAACCTCCTGGCCCTCAATGGTTAAGCATACCTGGGGCTCTGTGAGGGTGATGGCATGGGCTGGCACTTGCCCTGGGCACCCTCAGTCCTGCTGGATCATCTGGTTAGTGGCTTCTGACTCAGAGGACCTTCGTCCCCTGGGGCAGTGGGCCTTCCAGTGATTCCCTTGACATAAGGGGCATGGATGAGGGGGCAGCTTATTTCTATGTGGACAATCTTTTATAAAGTGTCCTTGTAGACTGCACTGGAAGCAAGCCCTATTAGGCATTCAATTTCCCTAGGCTTTCTGTGTTCCAGAGCCTCCAAAGTCTGCTTGCCTGAGGGCCATGACTAAAGCGGTGGCCTTTTTTTCATCCTGTTTATCCAGTTCTGCCTGCTCCTCCTGATCTCTATTATAAGAAACTAAGGTTGCCAAGTTCAATAGGGTTTCTAAGTTTTTTGAAGTTTTTTCTAATGTCTGCAGCTGACTGAGTGATAAACCTGTCCTTTAAGATTAGTTGGCCTTCAATAGTCAGGTGACAGAGAGGTATGCTTTCTCAATGCCTCCCTTAGTCTCTCCAGAAAGGCGGTGGGATTTTCTTCCCTTCCCTGTGTTATAGTGGACATCACTGAATAATTCACAGGATTCTTCCTAGTTTTCCTTAGTCCTTCTAGCATGAAAGTTAGCGAATGTCTGCGGCACCAATCTCCATGTTCTGATTCTGTGTCCTAGTGTGGGTCTACACTGGGAACTGCCTGCTGGCCTGTGGGGAATCATTCTCTTTCCTCTGTTGTCATCCTCTCATTGACCTGACTGAGATACCAGAGATCGCCAGACTCTCAGGCTACAGTTATGGCAGCACTTCTCTCATTTGGGGTTAGTGTCTGATTTAGCAGTAACATTATATCTCTCCATGTCAGATCAAAGGATTGTCCTAACCCTTGTAAAACATCAATATGGCCATCACGGTTATCTGAGAATTTACCTAGGTCTGTTTTAATTTGCTTCAAATCTGAGAGAGAAAAAGGTATGTGCACTCTGGCTGGGCCGAATTCTCCTCCTCCCACTGCTTGGAGGGGGCATAATTGGGGAATATTGGCACTCTTTGGTTCATTGTTTATCCCTTTGTCTATCTCCTTTTGGACCGTTTGGGTTGAAGGGGATTCCTTATTAGTTGGGGAAGGAGTTGGGGGGACGCCGGGTAGGGAGGTAGACTCTAAGGGCTTCCTATAGGGCATAAATCACACTTTTTACATAATTGTGAGTTGTCTCTTAATGAAAAGAAAGTTTGTACATATGGCACTTCACTCCATTTGCCTCCTTTTCTACAAAAGAGGTCTAGGTGTAAGATAGTGTTATAATTTATACTTCCTTCAGGGAGCCAGGTTTCTCCCCCTTGAAGAGGATATCGTGGCCAGGCGGTACTGCAGAAAATTATAAGTCATTTCTTTCTTAGTGTCTGAGAGTCAAATTGGTCCCAATTCTCCAGAATATATCTTAGGGGCGTTTTTGCCTTACGGGGAACATTTCCCATCACTTTGGAGGTCCCTTCATGGTCGCCAAATGTTACCGGGGGGTCCTTGCTCCCAGAGCTCCCAAGATGGCGGTGGGCTGCTTCCAAGATGGTGGCAAGCCTTATGTTCTCTGACCTGGGGTTCTTGGCCTCACAGATTCCAAGGAATGGAATCTTGGGCCATGCTGTGAGTGTTATAGCTCTATTAGAAGCCATGGGTCACGGAAGAGAACCATGGAACCCAGTGACTAGTGTTCAGCTCAGTTAGGACGAACCTGGGCACTTAGTCGTGCAGGAACAATGGCAAGCCTTTAGCTCAATCGGGAGCGGCCATGGGCACCTTGCTGGATCAGGAGCACAGCGGACACCCTGCTGGATCCAGAGGGATGGAGTCAGCGGCAGGTCTGTGACAGCGGCAAACAGCAGTGGTGGACATGGAAGAGTGCAGCTGCAAGATTTAATAGAGTGAAAACAGAGCTCCCATACAAAGGGAGGGGACCCAAAGAGGGTAGTCCGTGTTTAACCAATTCTTGTGCCTCAGCCTCCTGAGTAGCTGGGATTACAGGCATGTGCCACTATGCCTGGCTAATTTTTGTAATTTTAGTAGAGACAGGGTTTCGCTATGTTGGCCAGGATGGTCTTGAACTCCTGGCCTCAAGAGATCCACCCACTCTTGGCCTCCCAAAGTGCTGGGATTGTAGGCATGAGCCACCACACCTGGCCGATTTTTTTATAGAGACAAAGTCTCACTATGTTGCTCAGGCTGGTCTCAAACTCCTGGCCTCAAGTGACCCTCCTGCCTCAGCCCCTCAAAGCACTGAGATTACAGGTGTGAGCCCCTCTGCCTACCCCTATAACTCTTATTATTGCAGCTAATATGGTGGACTTGAATCTTACTAAGGGATTATATTTTAAAGTCGGCAATTATGGTAAAATTTGCAAATAGTTCAAATCCTTTAAGATGATCCCCCCCCCTTTTTTTTTTTTTTGCAATAGTTTCACTCTTGTCGCCTAGGCTGGAGGTCAGTGGCGCAATCTTGGCTCACTGCAACCTCTGCCTCCCACGTTCAAGCGATTCTCCTGCCTCAGCCTCCCGAGTAACTGGGATTACAGGTGCCTGCTACCACGCCCAGCTAATTTTGGTATTTTTAGTAGATGTGGAGTTTCACCATGTTTGCCAGGCTGGTCTCGAACTCCTGACTTCAGGTGATATGCCCGCCTTGACCTCCCAAAGTGTTGGGATTACAGGCGTGAGCCACCGCTCCTGGCCAAGATGATCCCTTTAATGTTAGAACATAATGATTATTCTTGGGCCCGTCTCTATTGAAAATATAAAAATTAGTCAGGTGTGGTGGCACACACCTGTAATCCCAGCTACTCAGGAGGCTGAGGCAGGGAGAATCACTTGAACCCGGGAGGCGGAGGTTGCAGTGAGTCGAGATCAAGCCACTGCACTCCAGCCTGGGCAACAGAGCGAGACTCCATCTAAACGAATAAAAAATAAAAAAAAACCATAGTGGTTATTCTTTGATTGAGAACCAGATCAATTAGTTGCCTTGCATTTAGGGTGTATATTATATGAAAAAATGCATACTGTAGTTCTAAACACTAGAAATACACTCAGTGAGTCAAAGGTTCATATTGGAAGCAGCAACTATGAAACTGACATAGAAGGAATAGTAGATACTTGTCTGCTATCTCATGTACAATCCAGGGCATATGTTCCTTGAATAGAATGACTGAATTGCCAGGCACAGTGGTTCACACCTGTAATCTCAACATGTTGGGAGGCCAAGATAGGAGGATTGCTTGAGCCTAGGAGTTCAAGACAAGCCTGGGCAATAGAGAAAGACCGCGTTGCTACAGAAAGTTAAACAATTAGCCAGGCACGGGGGCATGCATCTGTATTCCCAGCTACTTGGGAGGCTGAGGTGGGAGGATCACATGAGCCTGGGAGGTTGAGGCTGCAGTGAGCCCTGATGGCACCACTGCCCTCCAGCCTCAGTGACAGAGAGCGAGACCCTGTCTCAAAAACAAAAAAGAATGAATGAATTACTCTATTTCCATAGTTCTTACTCTCTCCTTCTCTGGACCATATAGCTGAATCCCCAAAAGGTAAAGGCCCCTATAATATGGCTCCCTTATATATATTTTGCAAATTGGACATAGTGTCTAGTGTGGTTGAGTCCCCAATATTTATTCTACAGCTCATGATTTGCCTAAGTTGTCATGGTTTAGTTTAGTAATGGATTACTTAGCGTGATTACTTAGTGTGAAGGCCAAGTTGTTGTAATAGAAGTCTCAAAATTCAGTAGCATAAAGAAGATAGAAGTGTCTTTCTCTGATAAATTATTGTGGCCAGTCCAAACTTGTGGGGGGTGGGAGAGATGTGAATAGCACAGGCTCATTTAGGGACCTAGGTTTTTTCCTTTTTATTGCTCTACCATCTCCTAGAACATTTGAATTGTAGGAACCAGTTGTAGGCATGGCAGGGCTCTAACTTGCAAGGAAGAGGAAAGAGAAGAAAAGCTCATGCCAAACCTAGATATGAAATCGTTTCTTCTGCTCACATTCCATTGAATTTTATATTAGTGACAGCACAGTCACATGACCACACTTAACTGCAAGAAGGACAGAAAATGGAGTGTCTAGCTTATCAGCTATGTACCCTAGAAAATAGGCAGAATAGATTTTGAAAGAAAAACTAGTCATCTGCCATTATGAGATGGGAGGGTAAGTTACCTAGCAGACTTTTGGAAAAGATTTCCATTGTCCTAAACTAATAAAGAAACACATATAATACTAGACCAAAAGTTTGTTGTTAATATTTTGATAATTCCACTTGTAAGAAATGTTTCCTCTATAATCTTACATATCTTCTTTTGTGTATTCTAAAACATTATTCTGAGAAGGGGACCATCGGCCTCAATAGACTGCCAGAGGGGCCTGTAGCACAAAAACAGGCCTCTGCCCTGGCAGAGGCAGCAAGATTATTTAAGAGCCTGTTAATTCAGACAAGCAATAATGAGAATGTGACTCAGGCAGCGTCCACAGGGGATAGATTCCAGAGATCCTTTAACCTTCACTCACAGAATCTGCTTTTATCAGCAATACAGCAAGATGATAGCATTGCTACTACCCATTTGTGCTCACTTAATTTTGGCAGAAGGAAATACTTCTTTGGAAGTGTAGTTTAGGAATGTTTTCTTTTTTTTTTTTTTTTTTTTTTTTTTTGAGACGGAGTCTCGCTCTGTCGCCCAGGCTGGAGTGCAGTGGCCGGATCTCAGCTCACTGCAAGCTCCGCCTCCCGGGTTCACGCCATTCTCCTGCCTCAGCCTCCCGAGTAGCTGGGACTACAGGCGCCCGCCAGGTCGCCCGGCTAGTTTTTTGTATTTTTAGTAGAGACGGGGTTTCACCATGTTAGCCAGGATGGTCTTGATCTCCTGACCTCGTGATCCGCCCGTCTCGGCCTCCCAAAGTGCTGGGATTACAGGCTTGAGCCACCGCGCCCGGCCGGAATGTTTTCTTTTTAAAGTTAACATGAAATAGGGAGAAACGTTCAAGACAGATAGGATGCCATCTTGTTGCTTAGCCAGCATAATGGATATTAGCTGGACATTTTCCCACAATTAATAGCTTCCCCCACAGAAAAAATAGTAAGCTTTTACCACCTTAGGTCGTGTGACAGAAAGCCTCTTAAAGTAGAGGAACAGAATCAGACACTCAATAGGAACAAGAGCCTTAGTCATTTGCCCTGAGGGATTGGAAGCAGCACAGGAATTGCTAGTGGCAGGTTGAGGATGCCTCAATAACAGTCTCATGCTCCAATCCCAGGCCTCTGCACAAAATTGTGAGTAATCACTGCCAATGCGTGGATCCACAGGCCTTTGCAGAGTTATCTTTCATTGCTTTGTACATGACACTGTGAGCCTTCAGTAAAGCAGCAGCAGCCCAATTCATCACTTGAGTTCCATTGATCCAGCCACTCCAATGGGCTATGGCTGTCTCTAGTCTAATCTCCAGAGGATTATGGGTTTGCAGTCTCCTATGACCTTACACTTGGATTTCCAGCAGTCAGTGGCCTTGTTTCATTTTACTAGAATGTGAGCTCTGGGTGAGAGAGCGAGACTCCATCTAAAAAAAAAAATTAAATAAATAAAACTGCACATGTAAATATGTAAGACATTATTATTACAGGATTTAATGAAAACTCATATTCATCCTCCCCATACGTTTCTTTTTTTTTTTTTTTTTTTTTTTTTTGAGACAGAGTTTTGCTCTCGTCACCCAGCTGGAATGCAGTGGCACAATCTCAGCTCACTGCAACCTCCACCTTCCGGGTTCAAGCAATTCTCCTGCCTCAGCCTCCTGAGTAGCTGGAATTACAGGCACACACCACCACATCTGGCTAATTTTGTATTTTTAGTAGAGACAGGGTTTCACCATGTTGGCCAGGCTGGTCTTGAACTGACCTCAGGTAATCCGCCCTCCTTGGCCTCCCAAAGTGCTGGGATTACAGGCGTAAAAGCCACTGTGCCTGGTCCCCATACCTTTCATAAATATATAAATTTTAGTCCTATCTCCATGACGCATCATCTTCCTGAACTGGAAAACCCTTCTTTGGCCCATTTGTTATCTCTTTGAGAATTTCAACAGCTCTTTTCCTATACCATCACTACCATTAGAATATACCCCTTCTACAACCACTGCTTCAAGGCCTATTCATGTTCATACTTCGAGACCCAGTTAAAACAGCATGTCTTCAATGACAGTTTCCCATTTGGCTTTATTCACTCTGTCTTCTGAGATCCTCAACTCCATTTCTTCTCATCCTACTATAAATATTTGCACATTTTCACTAACCTTACCTGAATGAAACTCCATGGAACGTTTGGTTCATCTCAGTATTTCTACTGCTTAGAAATACTGAGACACGGCACAGAGTTAAGTTCTCAGTAAATGCTGGATGAATGAAAGGACAGAGGTATATGGGTCAGGAAAGGAATGCTTTGTCTCTGAGAGCTTCAGTGCTAAAAGCATTGTCCTTGTGCAGATACCTAATAGGCAGAGACCGGTAGGTTGGGCTGGTAGTTCCCAAACTCTAACTCCCATATCCCCTCTGCTGACGTAGAGGTAGTTCAAGAAGTCACCATCCTTTAATGCTCAATTCATCTTTGTTAAACACTTCACCTTAAATGTGCCTGGAAGACTGGGAAGACTTTTCAGAGTGATAGGTAGATTTTAAAGCGTAAAAAGAAGTTTCCTGGAGTTAGCTGGGAAGGTTAGGAAGTTCAGAAAAAAGTAACAATATAGAGATTCTTAGGAAATTTTTCTAAAGTCAAAATTTTAGCATGCTATGCAAGTGCTTTCTTTTCCCACCTCAACTGTCACTCTACATACAAGTTGTACTGAATTAACTGTTCTTCTAGTCTTTTTCTTTCCTCTGAGTCTTTTATTTTATTTTATTTTTGAGACAGAGTCTCACTCTGTTGCCCAGGCTGGAGTGCAGTGGCAAGATCTCAGCTCACTGCAAGCTCCGCCTCCTGGATTCACACCATTTTCCTGTCTCAGCCTCCCAAGTAGCTGGGACTACAGGTGCCCGCTACCATGCCTGGCTAATTTTTTGTATTTTTAGTAGAGACAGGGTTTCACCGTGTTCGCCAGGATGGTCTCGATCTCCTGACCTCGTGATCCGCCCACCTCGGCCTCCCAAAGTGCTGGGATTACAGGCGTGAGCCACTGTGCCTGGCTTTCTTTCTTTTTTTTTTTTTTTTTTTTTGAGATGAAGTCTCGGTCTTGTTGCCTAGGCTGGAGTGCAATGGTGCGATCTCAGCTCACTGCAACCTCTGCCTCCCAGGTTCAAGTGATTCTCCTGCCTCAGCCTCCCGAATAGCTGGGACTGCAGGCACGTGCCACCACGCCCAGCTAATTTTTGTATTTTTAGTTGAGACAGGGTTTCGCCATATTGACCAGGCTGGTCTCAAACTACAGACCTCAAGTGGTCTGCCCACCTTAGCCTCCCAAAGTGTTAGGATTACAGGAGTGAGCCACCATACCTGGCCACCTTTTTTTTTTTTTTTTTTTAATGTACAGTCCAGAGGTTTTTTTTTTTTTTTTACACAAATTATGGCATGAATTCACAGGGAATAGGCTCCAGCAACTCAGGCTTCTTCCCATTGGTTCTTACACAGTGTGCTTCTCTGGGCGGGGCAGGCTGGTGTTTCATTTGAACCCAGGTACCTTTCTCTCTGGTTTCCTTCTTTTACTGAACATTTTCCTTCATGCATTTCAGGAAACTATATTGGCTCTTAGAGTGCTTAATGTGCTCAATAGGCACATTAATTCTCTTGAAGGCAAGAAAATGGCCCGTAACTTACTTGTTTACAGCAATGCCAACAGCATGTTGGGTAATAGTGTAGATTCTTCCAGTTTTGCCATGGTAACATTTGTGGGACATTCCTTTTTGAACAGTATACCCATTCCCTTGATGTCTACAATATCACCTGTCCTATAGATTCACACGTACCATGTGGCCAAAGGAACAACTCCATATTTTCTAAAAGGCCTAGAGGATATATATTGGGGGCATCTCCTCTTTCCCTTTGTATTTGTCATTTTGGCAAATTACTGGAAGATGGTTGTTCCAGCCAAAAGGTCCTGAGCCTTTTTAAATGCTTTTTCCTATACTTGGAATGCCTTGTTTCCCTGATTTCCTTGATTTATCTCTTTTTTCTTTCTTTTTTTTTTTTTTTTTTTGAGACAGGATCTCACTCTGTTGCCCAGGATGGAGTGCAGTGGTGCAGTCATGGCTCACTGCAGCCTTGACCTCCCAGGTTCAAGCAATCCTCCCAACTCAGCTCTCCTGAGTAGCTGGGACTACAGGCCTAAGTCACCATACCCAGCTAATTTTTTATTTTTTGTAGAGACAGGGTCTCCCTATGTTGTCCAGGCTGGTCTTGAACTCCTAGATTCAAGGGATCCTGCCTCGTCAGCCTCCGTAAGTGCCTTAAAGAGCCTATGAGTGATGCTTGGCACAAAGTGAACCTCAGTAGACATTTCTTGAATGAATGAATCCCACAAGAATGTCTATTGCAATGAAAGATTGAGAGCAGGTAACTGTCTACTTTCTCTTTCCACATCCAGCATTCTCCTGGTGTGCAGCCTGCAGATGTGAAGGAAGTTGTTGAGAAGGGTGTACAGACTCTTGTGATTGGCCGAGGGATGAGTGAGGCCTTGAAGGTAGGTGTTGGTATGCACAGCATTCCTGAGGACAGGTGGGGATCTCTTGGACCTTTGTCCTACAGATTTGTCCTTCTTGGGAGGTCATCTTTATATATCATGTACCCTCGTTTTGCTGACCCAGGGTAGCAATGGCTGCATACATTCCTCTGCCTCATCAGTGTTGGGCTCTCCAGTCTACCTAACCCTGAGACAGTGTCATTTCAACTATTTCTCAGAATCTCTCAAGTTCTACAAGGATCACTATTTGGTTCTTTACATTTTAATAATACTTTCTATCCTCATAGTATATTTTATAGTACTTCTAATTTTCTTTTCTTGGACACATTTATGTTTTTCCCCTCTTCAGAAAAAAATGTAATTTTATTTTTCTTTTTTAAAAAATATAGATGGGGTCTCACTATTGTTGCCCAGGCTGGTCTTGAGCTCCTGAACTCAAATGATCTCCTGCCTTGGCCTCCCAAAGTGCTAGGATTACAAATGTGAGCTACCACGCCTGGCCTATTTTTTAATTTTCTTTTTTTTTTCTTTTTTTTTTTTTTTGAGATAGAGTCTTGCTCTGTCACCCAGGCTGAGTACAGTGGTGCCATCTTGGCTCACTGTAAGCTCTGCTTCCCAGGTTCACCCCATTCTCCTGCCTCAGCCTCCCGAGTAGCTGGGACTACAGGCACCTGCCACCGTGCCCAGTTAATTTTTTTTAGTTTTAGTAGAGACGGGGTTTCACTGTGTTAGCCAGGATGGTCTTGATCTCCTGACCTTGTGATCCACCCGTCTCAGCCTCCCAAAGTGCTGGGATTACAGGTGTAAGCCACCGCACCTGGCTTATTTTTTAATTTTCTTATAGAAATAATACATGCTCATTGCAAAATATTTAAAAATTCAATGCAGAAATGTAGAAGTAAAAAGGTGAGATATTCCCTTCCCCATCTTCACATTTGGTGTATATTTCTCCAGTCTTCTCTGAATGCATCTGCAAATATATACACACTTACACATATAGATATACGTTTATATACTTATAACCATTTTACATAAATATGTATTCTGTAACTTTTCCCCCCACTTATATTACTATATTTTGTATAGTCTTCCACATAGAGGCCTACCTTATTCTTTCCTTTATAGATGTCCTACAGTCCTGTTCCCTACTGATGAAGGTGCCCCTTATATCTATGGCTTGATGTATATAGGGCACTTTCATCAGTAGGGTTCAAGCAGTCCTCCTACCTCAGCCTCCTGAAGTGCTGGAATTAAAGGCTTGAGCCACCATGCCCGGCCTATTTATATTTTTAAAATTTAAACTAGTTTTTTTTTTTTTCACCAATACAATAATTCCTATCTGATAGGTTACTTTTATAAATCTCAAATATATAGAAAATATAGGGCATATTAAAAAATATTTCACGAGTTCTTTCTGAGGCAGAGTCTAATTCAAATCTATTTTTAAAAAATATTCAGGACAAGCCAGAGTTGAGAAAATATTATCTAATAATAGGTGTCACTATTAAGAACATCTTTTATATAAATTCATTTACAAATATTTATTAAGCATTTTCTATGGGTAAAACACTATTCTAGGCACTGGGGATGGTGCAATAAACAAGACAAACAAGGTTCATGCCCCTCATGGATAATAAAAAACTAGACAACTTCAGATAATAATAAACAGTGAAGAAAATGGTGACTTATGCGGGGCTACTATGGGGTGACCAAGAAAGGCCTTTCTGAGAAAACTTTTGAGCTGCAGTGTACATACATGAGTCAATTTCATCCTCACACCAACCCTGTGATGTAAGCACTATTATACCTATTTTACAAGTGAAGAAATTGGGGCTGGGATACTTTAAACAGCTAGCCTAACATTTCTTAGTATGCGGCAAAGAAGACATTTAGACTCAGTTTAGACTAACTCAAACATTTAACATTTATGGAGCTTGCACACCAAGGTAGATGTTTCACATACCCTTAGCTCAGCTAGTTGTCATACCAACCCTGGGAGCTAGGTGTTAATATCCCTAATTTACAGACATGAAAACAAAGACTCAGAGAATTTAATTTACTTACCCAAGGTTACAGTGCTAGTAAGGATGTAAATCCAAGGCTAACTGCAAATTCCATGTTCTTTCATTTCCATTCACTTGAGCTTTATGCTTGGGTATTATGATACCTCTGTCAAAGAGGGCTTTTTGACTCATTGGGGCTCCCTGCCCAATTTTGAACTGGTGATACACTGAGTGATCATGAAGTGGCGATTGTCAACATCTAATTCTGTAGAGTACACCTGCCTCATGGCAGTAAAGGAAACCCTGGGGGGCCTTTCCCCTACTTAACTCATCTCTTTTCCACCTTCCCAGGTGCCTTCATCAACTGTGGAGTACCTCAAGAAACATGGCATTGATGTGCGGGTCCTCCAGACAGAGCAGGCAGTGAAGGAGTATAATGCCTTGGTTGCCCAAGGGGTCAGGGTGGGAGGTGTCTTCCATTCCACCTGCTGATGGAGCCTTGAGAGGAGAATAAATCACTAAGTACCTATGCCTGTGACTGTCACTCACCATTCTCCAAAGCAGCCTCCCCTAAGCATTTTTGGACACCTGCTCATGCCAGGTCCTGTGCTAGGCTCTTGGGATGCAAGGGATGACCAAGACAAGGTCCCTGTCCTTGAGGGTGTTAAAAGAAAAAAAAGAGGAGACAGAAGTTTAATAATGTAGTGAATGAACTGAGGGAACATTTGAGTAACAGGAACAGTAGGAGTATGCCCTGGGAGTTGGGTTCTAGACAGGCTGTTCTACTAACCAACCCTGAGACTGGAGCCAGATCGTTCTCTCTGGACTTCGAATTTCAACTATAGGCCAGGTGCCATGGCTCACACCTGTAATCCAAACACTTTGGGAGGCTGAGGTGGGTGGATCACTTGAGGTCAGGAGTTCAACCCCAGCCTAGCCAACGTGGTGAAACCCATCTCTATTAAAACTACAAAAATTGGCCAGGCGCAGTGGCTCACGCCTGTAACCCCAGCACTTTGGGAGGCCGAGGTGGGCGGTTCACGAGGTCAGGAGATTGAGACCATCCTGGCTAACATGGTGAAACCCCGTCTCTACTAAAAATACAAAAAAAAAAAAAAAAAAAAAAATTAGCTGGGCGTGGTGGCGGGCGCCTGTAGTCCCAGCTACACGGGAGGCTGAGGCAGGAGAACGGCGTGAACCCGGAGGGCGGAGCTTGCAGTGAGCTGAGATCGCGCCGCTGCACTCCAGCCTGGGTGACAGAGCGAGACTCCGTCTCAAAAAAAAAAAGAACTACAAAAATTAGCTGGGCGTGGTGTCACAAGCCTGTAGTCCCAGCTACTTGGGAGGCTAAGGCAGCAGGAGGATCACTTGAACCCGGGAGCAATAGGTTGCGGGTGAGCCGAGATGGCACCACTGCACTCCAGCCTGGGTGACAGTGAGAGACTCTGTTTAAAAAAAAAAAAAATTCAACTATAAAATGTTGGGGCTGGACTAGATGCCCTTTAAAGGTTCCTACTGGCTCAGATAGTCTTTGTTCTACTAAATACCCAGATGGCCTTTGTGAAGCCTTAGAATAGACTGAGAGAATTACAAGTTATCAGCATCACCTTATTTTTAATTTTTCTTTCTTTTTAAAGAACTATGGGCTTTGGTGTCAAATAGCCTTGACTTTGAACTGCAACTCACTGCCACTCACTGATTGGGCATTTGTCTAATTGCTTAGTTTCACTGTTCTCATATGTAAGATCAGGATAACATTATCAGTACCTGGAGTCACTGTAGGTATTAAATGAGGCAATTCATAGAAAGTATTAACTCACTGCGTGGCATTTAGTAAGGACTCAATACATTAAACCACTGTTGTCCTTATCTTTCTACTAATGGGGATACTGTGTAAAGCCAAGTAGTTTCATTTTATGTCTTAATATAGCAGCTTATTATTTCAAAGAGTCATAGAATGTTGGAGCCCAAAGGAACTATCTCACTCATTTATTCAGTAATCCTCTTTCATATCCATTTGCGGACAGCCTATTACTAATTTTCTTATGACCAGTTATTGTTGGGCCCTGGGGAATAAGGATGAATGTTATAATTCCTGCCCTTAGGAATTATGTTGTATGAGAGAAAGACAAACAAGTAAACAATAATGATACAATGCTAATATTATAATAGTTACTACGTCCAGTAGTAGCACAAAGAAAAGACTAATTTATCCTACTAGGATGGAAGGAAAATTAGGGAAGACATCACTAAGGAGATGACATTTAAGTTGAGTCTTACAAAATGGAAGGTTCATTAATTCACTGAAAAAACATTTACTTGGCAGCTCTTTTAACTAGACATTTACTAGGTATGGTATTTATCACAGCCATAACTAAATAAAATCGCTTCACCCCAGCCATCATTGGAGCAGCAGCAGTGGAAAGATGATTTTTGCTTCACATGATCCTGCCACCTGACTACATAGTTAGGCTTCTTACCTACAGGGACCAATCCATAGACTGGACAGCAACTTAAGATGTGGCTTGGCAAGAAAAGCTGAAACAGTATGGAAAGTGAAGAGATTTATTTTTTTCCAAGTTCACCAAGTAAGTGGCAGACATAGGATTAGAACCCAGCACTGTGTCTTGATCATTTTATGGCATACACCTCCTTGCTCCCTAGAAGCAGACGGGAGTGAGTGCTTCACAGACCCGACACCCAGCGTTGAAATCTTGGAAGGATCTGCTTGGTGCCCCTTCCACAGCCCTTTCAAAATTGTCAGATGGCAGATCCTTCTAGATCTGTTCCCTCGGCTCATAAAGCCAGCCCTCTGTATAGCTAAGAGGGATGTTTGATAAAATTCAGACTGTTTCTCTAGTGATGCAGTCTTTTTTTTTTTTTTTTTTGTCAAATGTAAAGTGAGACAGCTCCAATGGGTGTTGAATTCAGTGTGGGTATAATCATTGTTTCTAACTGAGCTGTCTCCAGTTAAAGAGAACTTAGTGTAAACTTCTTAGAGACAGAAGTATCTGTCAGTGACATTATTAAACTTTTAAGAAAACCTGCTAATACATAGCCTCTACCTTTGAACCTGGTGCACATGGTCAATGATGGAAATATGTAGAGCTTGAAGGGAAGCTGTTTCTTCACATAACTATACTTAGTACTATCTTAATCATTAAAGCATCTCAGTTAGTTTGTAGTTAGCACAGCCCTCAAGCTGCCCATAGGTAATTTCTTCTAACCTGAGTGGTTAAGACAAGAAGTTGGCCGGGTGCAGTGGCTCACGCCTGTAATCCCAGCACTTTGGGAGGCCAAGGTGGGTGGATCACCTGAGGTCAGCAATTTGAGACCAGCCTGGCCAACATGGTGAAATCCCATCTCTACTAAAAATACAAAAATTAGCTGGGCATGATGGCACGTGCCTGTAATCCCAGCTAGTCTACTCGGGAGGCTGAGGTAGGAGAATCGCCGGAACCAGGGAGGCAGAGCCTGCTGTGAGCTGAGATCGCGCCACTGCACTCCAGCCTGGGCAACAGAGCAAGACTCCGTCTCAAAAAAAAAAAAAAAAAAAAAAAAAAAAAGACAAGAAGTTGGCCACGGCTAGGTGTGTACCTTTCTTCTCCATAATTGTGTTTGCTGAGTTCAATCATCTCAAAGCAAATATAAAATCCTTTCAGAAACTTGAATCTTTTTTTGCAGCATGCCATGGTACCGCTACCTTTGCTCTGGATTCATAGAATCATTCTTTCCTTGCCAGATATGTGCCAGGAGTTGTGCTGGGGATACAGCACAGACATTCTTACGGTCCAGGTACAGATCAGTTGGAAGAAATAAAACATGTAAACATACAGTGAGGATGCAGAAGTTGCAAATTGGCAAAAATCTACCTGGAGACATGTTTTGTTTGTCTCAGTAATTTTAACATTTACTGTAGTTACCAAGGTTTTTTAACTTTCATGAAAATGAAGATTTCTGGCTGTTTTGGAAGAATGGGAAGAACTGACACCACTAGGCCCACATTTATAAATGAAAACAACTTGAGTGGAATGGAATAGAGAATGTACTTCTCTGATTGCCTTCTCCAACAGAGAATGTGCTCTCTGATTCTTCAATTGCTGTTATATTCTAGGCCACTTTATTCCTTTACTTTTCCTGCCTACCTTTCTTAAGGGGTTTGCATTTGTGAACCTGCAATGCAGTATTAATAAATACTATACTATGTGTGAAGAATATCGTATAGGAGGCTGTGGGAACATAGAGGAAATGTTCCAAGCCTGTAAGAGACACAGATATGTCCTAGAACAAGGCCCAGTCCTGAAGAATGGAAGGAAAGGAGCTATAGGAGACAGTCTGAGGAGCACATTCCCAGGCTCAGCAGGTCCAAAGGCCTAGAGGTGAGAGAAGAACACTACAGGTAATTCTGTTCAGCTGGAGTAGTACAGAGACAGTTTGGGACAGGGAGTATGAGGCTGGAGATGAAGCAGAGGCATGAAGAGCCTTCAAGATAGGAGTTTTGACTTTTTCCTGGGATGAGTAGTGATCCACTGAAAGGGCCTGATCTGTTCAGATGAGCTCATCACTTTAGGAGGGCTGATGGTGGCTCCATCAATATAGAAACAGTGTAAGAAGAGGACTAAGAAACACGAAGGAAGAGGAATCTAAAGGACTTGATGGCTACTTCTGTATGAGGGATGAGGAAGGAATCCAATGTGACAAACAGGTTTCTGGCTCTGACTGCTGGGTTCATGCTAGACCACTCACTAAGAACAGACCCCTGTGATGCAAGTCACCTGGGGAAGAAACAGGAGGCCTGGGTTCTAGCCTTAGCTTCACCACTAACTCAGTCTCTCTGGGCCTGCGTATTCATTTGCAAATGAAGGTGCCACACTGAAATGCTCTTTATGCCCCCTTCCAAGCCTTTATAAAAAGGTCTTTTTATTTTTTCACTTCAGTGGAAAAGTACAGAACCAGAGAAAACCTAAAATTCTCATATTCCCCAGAAAGTAAAAATTCAGGGTAAAAACAATTTAAAAAGTTGAGTCCAACCCCAATATGATACTTGAATTCCTTAGCAACAAATTTTTCAGGAGCTTGTTCAACCTTTGCTCAAACTCATCTAGCCTGGAGAATTCCATATCCCCTAGTGCAGCCCATTCAATTCTTATACAGCTTTTAAAAATGTATTCTGATACTAAGCCAAAACCTATCCCTTAGTGCTTGTCTACCTTTGATGGAAAAAGTACTACATTTTACATTTTTAAGACAGGATCAAGTCCTGGCTTTGTCTCTTAGACAGATACTATCTCAAAGCCTCTGTTTCCTTACATGGAAAATGAGGGCTAACTTGGAGGATTTTTTTATAAAAGGGGTACTTATCTGAAAAATATCCAGCATATTCTTCCCTTAGAAGGCTTTCTATAATTACAGCACGATGGGCTCAGGCAGCAGCCATGGTTCTTCATGTTTTTGTCTAGGCTCCAACCCAGCAAATGCCATCAGATGTTCATGTCGGGGCTGTGGTAGAATTCCACCTGGCTACAGCTTCATGGCACATCCTTGAGAGATGCAAAACAGGTAAGCACACTAGAAAAGTCAGCTCCCTGGAGTTAGTCATTCTTCCCCTTGTCCCTCTTTAGCATTCATGACCTCGTGGAAACAGACGGCCTAGAAACAGACTGCCGGATCTGTCATTGATTAATTGTATGACCTAGGACAGTTTACTTACTTCTGTCGACTTCAGCTGCCTTGTTTATAAAATGAAGACAACAGTACCTAGAGAGTTAATTAATTAATGTAAAGAGCTTACAAAACTGCCAGGTACACCAAAGTACTTATAAACCAAAAGTTAAAACATGCTTGAATTTAAATTCCAGCTCCACCTCTGAGTAATTGTATTATCTTGCTATTATTTTTATAAGCTTGCCAAGTGGCAAATACAATCAAGACTGGCTGCAGGTTCAGATTCTACCAATCGTTATTTAATCCATCCTATTCAACCACCATTGAGGTCCAATTATCTCTGTTTCACAGATGAGGAAACAGACAGAAAGAGCTTTTTCCCATATACTTCCCCTGAGGTGATACAGCATAGACCTTTGGGATCTTCTCGGATTTGAATGAATACAGGCTTTATTACTTACTGTATAGTTGTCCCACCAGTGACTTAAGTCTCTGAGCCTCATTTGGCTATTGTGAAGATTAAATGACAGGTGAAGTACATAGCACAGGCGGTACCAAAGGGTAACCTCTCTGGAGCACTGACTGTTATTGTATCACACCTGCAATGTTTTTTTTAAAAAAAAAACAGAGATGGGGTCTTGCTATGTTGCCCAGGCTGGCCTTGAACTCCCTGGGCTCAAATAATCCTCCTGCCTCCCATAATCCCAAAGTGCTGGGATTATAGGCATGAGCCACAGCCCCCAGCCTCACACCTAAAACTTTAACTCACATGCAGCATCAACTCGTGAGAGATGCTGCAGTAAATGACTTTATTTCTTGCACTGGTTCCCTATTTCCCATAATCCTGATTTCTTTTCTAAAATATAGCTCTTCTATATTATTTATTTAAAGCCATAGAGGTCCTAAGAATAATGGCAGGCAAGATCAAGAATTTTCCTCACAGCCAGGCACAGTGGCTCACGCCTGTAATCCCAGCACTTTGGGAGACCGAGGTGGGCAGATCACTAGGTCAGGAGATCGAGACCATCCTGGCTAACATGGTGAAACCCCATCTCTACTAAAAATACAAAAAACTAGCTGGGCGTGATGGCGGGCGCCTGTGGTCCCGGCTACTCAGGAGGCTGAGGCAGGAGAATGGCATGAACCTGGGAGGCAGAGGTTGCCGTGAGCCAAGATCATGCCACTGCACTCCAGCCTGAGGGACACAGCAAGACTCCATCTCAAAAAAAAAAAAAAAAGAATTTTCCTCAAAGATGAAAATGATTCATTCTCCAGCTATTGAGTCCTTGGCCCAGCTACTGCCTGCGTTAGGGAAGAGGCTTCCTAGCAAGATAACGCAAGTTTAAGGTCCTTCAGCAACTGTCAATGGTAAAAAAGTACAGTTGTTAAAGCGGCCTTGGAGTTGCCCTGACAAACACACCGTCACTTTAAGAAATAAGACTATAGCTCAAATAACCAGTTGTCAGGAGGTAGCTGGACCTTTGTGTTTCACACCTGAGGAAGAGCATGTAAGCATGTAGTATAAAAGCTGAAGCTACAGCCACACATTTCTTTACAGACCAGGAACTAGAACAGCTTGGTGTTTTCTCAACTTTATTATGGAGACGGGGAGGGGAAGTAGACTTGAAGGTTTTTTATTTTTTAATGAAGAAACAATTTATCCTGTGTTTGATACCAGATGAGACTGTAAGGGTCACATACTCCTTAAGCCTACATATCAATTCCAGGTGAAGTGCTTCAGGCTTGGCTCATTCTGACACCTAAGAAGGGCCCTCTAGGCCATGGTTGGAAAGAGTGTTTTTGCCTCAGCGCCGTGCAGGTTTGGGCATTATATAAACTTTTACAGGCTTGCTGAAGGGAATGGTGCCCTCGATGTTGGTTTCCACCTGTGGTGACACCTCACCACCCTCCATCCAGGGGCATTTTGGAATGCGAGCGCTGGAGTTGTAGGCCAGCAGCAGCCTCACTTCTACCTGGCATGCCTCTGAAAAAAAGATAAAAGAAATCGTCTATAACTAGGCACCTGCTAGGAATGAGGATGAAATGTGAAGTTAAAGCAATATCAAAACGGAAGCAGTAGGAAGAAATTTCTTCATCCGTCCGCATCCCTCCCCTTACCCTCACCAAACAAAACACTTCCCAGGCGAAATCCTGGTAGGCTGACAATGAGCCTGCAGATGTGATGCTACTCCATCACCTTCCCCTCGGGCTCACTGTGGCACAGAGCCAAAACTGCTGAGACAACTGGAGAGCAAGCTAAAAACCCTTTCAGAAAGATTAATTGCTTCATGATCTGCTTTATGAACTGGGCTAAAATTCTTACGCAGGTGTGGATTTGGGCACTTTCTGAGAACTTCTCAGCGTTTCAAGACTTCCAGCCTCAGAACAGAGGGTCAGAAGGTGCATGTGGCTTATTCTCATACCCAGTTGGGCTCTTCCTGCGCAGTTCCATCTCAAGCCTCAGGGCTGCATGTACCACAGACTACTTTATTAGTGGAGAGGAAGCCTTTGAATAGGAAATGGTTGGCCAAAAATTTCTGGCCAATGAACAGGAACATGTTTCAGGGACCTAAAATGTCTGAAAACATTTCATTCTCTCATTACATTATCTTACAATATAATCATCTAGTGTCTCTATGTGGCACGTCCTAACAAGAATAAATAAGAACTCCCCTCAAGTCGCTGGCTGTTTGGTTGAGGAAACAGATAGTTGCAATGGAGTACAATACACGCTCTAACCAAGCCTGCAAGAAGTACTGAGGAAGGGAGTGCAGGAAGGCTTTGGAATAGAATATCCATTCTGTGCCAAGCACATAACCCCAAGAGTTCTTATCCTGCTACATTATGAAAGAAAGACTGTCAAAATCTTGGCAAAAGTTCCAAGAATCAGATAGGTTCTCAGAGACTCCCCAAATGCACACCTGGGTAAGAATTCGAGCCCAGTTCATAAACTGAAGCAGTTATTCATTCTATTAACCACAAGCTTCTATAAAGAAGAGGGAGAGAATTTCAGAAAAATGAAAGGACAAGTGCAAAGGCCAGAAACAGAGTGAACTTGGAATGTCTCCTTAATTTGGTGCAACCAGAGTAAAAAGTGCAAGTGTTGAAGATGATCCCAAGGCTAAGAAGTTCAGAGGGTAGGAATGAAGGCTAGATGGATCTAAATTAACAAGGGCAGACACTCCAGGACTTTTCAATGCCTCCCCAGACCTCTTCCTGGTTACATCCAAACTTCTCTCTATGATCAGAGGAGAGACTGGATTGCTGTCCTCCAGGAAGAGAAAGGTTTGCAGTCAGCCCAAGGCCAGAGCAATCCAGTGCACCTCAGATTTCAGCATGAGATCTAAGTGCAGTCTCAGCATCAGCAAGTACCAGCCATGTGGTAAGCATACACTCACATGACAACATGAGGGTCATGCAGCAGCCATGAGTGTAACTGTCATGAAATTAACACTATTCTCTGATACCAGACTCCAGATGAATCTCCCACTCAGGATGGAATCAAGATAGGTACCTGTATCTGCTTTCCTGCCACACCCTCCCATTCCATCCCAGGTGGCAGACCACAACCAAAGCCCCAGTTGGCAGAGCACTTTCAAGAAGCCAAATCCTGGTAAAAGCTGGATAAGGCTCAAGCCTATAATCCCAGCACTTTGGGAGGCCAAGGCAGGAGAATCAGTTAATCCCAGGAGTTTGAGACTAGCCTGGGCAACATAGTGAGACCCCATCTCTACAAAAAAATAAAAATAAGTTAGCCGGGCGTATAGTCTCAGTTACTAGGGGGACTGAGGTGGGAGGATCACTTGAGCCTGAGATGATCACACCACTGCACTCCACCCTGGGCAACAGAGGGAGACCCTGTCTCAAAAACAAACAACAACAACAACAACAAAAAACAAATCCTGCTAAGATCAGAGGGTGTTGATGTAGGACTCAGCCCTACAGGGTCATTTTGCATTCCCTTACCAACATTTGATAAGAATGGCAATTCAAGGCAATGCCATAGGAGTAAAGCGGAGAAGAGAGAAAACAAGAGGATGGGGAACTAGGGAGAAAGAGACAAGATCATCTAGGACAACTCAGGCAACTTATGCATCATGCCTGGAAGAATATATCTCCTAGGAAGTTTATATTCTTATTCTCATCTTAATGAGACAGGGAGGTAAAATAACTTTCTCAGGATCACACAGCAAAGGAGGCAGAATTTGAAACACGGTCTGTGACTCAGCTTCCTACGTGGCAGCATCCTGCCTCCCAGAGGAGAGGCCCCACCCTGGTGGGGAGCTACTGAGGGATTGAAGGAGCTCCCTAAAAACTCCAGGCCCCATCACCTAGATTAGGAGAAAGTGCAAGCTCATTTACAATGAGACATATTTCAATTCAGTGCCCCAAACCGGAAGGGACATAGCACAGTGAGGGCTGGGAAGGGTGACTGCCAGCTTTAGCACTATCACTGATCAGCTATGTGGGCCTCCATTTATGTATCTGTAAAATGAACCAGAGAATACCAATTCCCACTGCAGAGTTGGTCTAAAGATTAAATGAATTTTAATTGCACATTTAAAACCTTGTATTCAATTTTCATTATTTGTTGAGTGCCTACTATGTCAGGCACTAGAGACATAGGCTACTAAAACACTGGAGATACAGAGGCAAAGACAGGCAAGTTCCCTGCTCTACAGGAGCCTACATCTTAATGGGAAAGTCAGTAAATAATTAAATGTGAAAACACATCTGACACCAGTACACACTATAATATATAAAGAATTAAAACAGGGATTTGTAATAGTGACTGGGTAGCAACCACTTAGAGGAGGTGATCTTGTTTTCTTGTTTCTGATGGGTTTTTTTTTTTTTTTTTTTAGTCAGGGTCTTGCTGTTAGCCAGGCTAGAGTGTAGTGGCACGATCAGGGCTCCCTGCAGCCTTGACGCCCCAGACTCAAGCAATCCTCCTACCTCAGCCTCCTGAGTAGCTAGGACTACAGGCACATGCCACCATGCCCAGTTAACTTTTTTATATATATTGTACAGATAGGGTTGCCTTATATTGCCCATGCTGGTCTCAAACTCTTGGGCTCAAGCAATCCTCCCACCACAGCCTCCTGAAGATTATAGGTACAAGCCACCGTGCCTGGCTGTGATCTTATATAAGTTAAAATTATTCAGGCTCAGGATCACCTGGCATTAACAAACAAGGAAGTCTGCAATGAACTAGGATACCTTAAGAGCAAATGGGGCCTAGGAGAAAGAACCTTGAGCTTGGGGGCAGATCAGCTAACTCTGGCCTTGGCAATGACTTGCTGTGTGACCAGAGACAAGTAACTACCCTCTCAAGACCTTCCACGATCTTTTGAGCTATAGCATACTGTAATATGCTTTCCTGAGCCTTGTCCCTCCCAAAATGCTCCCACAGCATTTCCTTCCCCATATCCAGGATCCCTTCATCAGAAGGTATTAGAATAAGGAATCTACTTTCCTGTGGGGCCAGTGGTTTGGCAAATAGTGCAAAAACATTCCAGGCAGCCAGATTATGGAATGAGGAATGTTCAGGGAAGCACATCCTGGGCAGCAGAACCACTGGATGCTCCTTCAACTACACCAGGCCTACCGCCACTAGAACCTCAAAGGGGCTGCCCTAACATCCAACAGCTTTATAAAGTCATCACTACCCATCTAATACCCTGACAGAGGGAAACCATTACTAAAGGCCCGGCGCAGTGGCTCACGCCTGTAATCCCACTACTTTGGGAGGCCAAGGCGGGTGGATCACCTGAGGTCAGGAGTTTGAGACTAGCTTGGCCAACATGACGAAACCTTGTCTCTACTAAAATACAAAAAAATTAGCCAGGTGTAGTGATGCGCACCTGTAATCCCAGCTACTCGGGAGGCTGAGACAGGAGAATCGCCTGAACCCAGGAGGCAGAAGTTACAGTGAGCTGAGATCACACCACTGTACTCCAGCCTGGGCAAGAGCAAGACTCCATCTCAAAATAATAATAATAATAGCCTTATAATTATGGGTTTAAAAACACAGAGTGAAAGAAAATTCCAAAGGCATTCCCTATCTCTAAAATAAACCACATTTGGTGGCATTAAACACCTCCAGTGATAGTGCTCCTGAATCATCTCCAATTATTGGGAAACGCCACTGAGGTCAATTCTGCCCCCTATTCTAGGTTCTGCAGACTGAGGTCTTCTTAAGTTTTTTAAAGCAGCCTTACTGGCTTGAAATGTAATCTCCTTTGTACTTGTATTCTCCCATTTTATTCTTATGGATTAAAAATCCTCAAAATTCAGACATAGAAGTTGGAGAACGAAAAAAATTTTTAAAAATCCTCAAAACTAATTTGTAGATTGAGAATTATTATTGTCATTTGGAAGATGAGGAAAAAGACTCAGAAAGGGAGAGCCTTGTCCAAGGTGACCAAGCAAGTTGGTGGCAGAGTTAGGATAAGAATATAGTCTCCTGGTGTCCAGACCAGGGCCCTTTCCATGAAACTCCATTCTATCATAATCGCCTGTATATCTTCTAACAGAATCTTATCTCTCATGCAATCAAAGCACTGTAGCAAATTAGCCCAGATATACCCAGTTGGGCTTATAAACTCATTAAGGAATCAAGTTCAATTCTTAGAAGGCCTGATTCATCCACATTTTTTTTTCAAACTTTAAAAACCAAACGCTTAAGGGTAGGTGTGATCTCCAGCAGTATATTTTCCTGCACACCCTGGCCCTGACTCCTTACCTGTCCAAGCAGTGTGGGAGAGGTAAACCTGAGTGATGAGCCGGTGCCGCCCTGGGCCAGGATTCCGGAAGTCTGCAGGCTTGGGGTGAATCATCTGAGCCTGGCCATCTGGATATAAGACCTAAAGGATGACAGAAATGAGAAAAAGAGGCAGAAGCGAGAGGAGCATTTAACAACGATGACATCTGTTGTGAACCTCAAAGCACAAGAAGAAAGATGACACCAACTTTCCTAAGACAGCCTTGAGGGGAGGTCAACACTGTAGACATCTCTATTCCCCTGATCCAGCATGAAGCAGTGTCCAGTAAACATTTCCTGAATTCATGGTGAATGAGTAATATGAACAGAGTGTCGCTATTAAGCGCAAGGACAGGTAAGAACATTAATTCTGATTACGAAAAGTGTTCTCAGGCACCTTCACCAGAAGAGCACTCCCTCCCTGGCTCTGAATCACACCATGGCCCAGCATCCATCACCAACCACCAGTATTTGGAGTTATTTTATAACTGCATTCTCTCCACTAAATTTCAAGCAGCTAGGAAGTCCTTTATCTCTCTTTCTACGAAGAGACGGCTCAATGAAGGGTCCACTCAAATCACTGGCCAATTCTTTAAGTCTCACGAACTGCGACAGAGTTCTTTCCTCAGCATTCTGGGGGACCTCCCAGCTCCCTGTGTAGACAGCCTACTTAATACTGCAGCGTACAAAGGAACTACAGGAACAAATGAAGCTTATCCTAGGACCAGGACTTGCTCTATGTAAATATGCTAATGAAGGCAGAGTAGGGAACCACACAGGTCTTCCATTGTTGAAACTGTGGAAGGCATGTCTCACCCACTTGCCATATAATCCTTCATGTCTCCTCAGGTCATGGGGCCTCCCCCTGATTCTACACTTTTCTTTTTCTTTTTTTTTTTTTTAAAGACAGGGTCTTACTCTGTCACCCAGGCTGGAGTGCAATGGCATGATCATAACTCATGGAAGCCTCAAACTCCTGGGTGCAAGTGATCTTCCTGCCTCAGCCTCCTGAGGAGTGGGCCTCCTGAGGAGTGGGGATTGCAGGCACGTGCCACCACACCAGGTAATTTTCTTTTTAAACTTTTTTGTAGAGACAAGATCTTGCTATGTTGCCCAGGCTGGTCTCCAACTCCTGACCTCAAGTGATCCTCCCGCCTCAGACTCCCAAAGTGTTGGAATTACTGGCGTGAGCAACTGTGCCGGGCCTACCCTTATTTCTTTTTCTTTTTTCTTTTCTTGAGACAGTCTCACTCTGTCACCCAAGTTGAAGTGCAGTGGCACGATCTCAGCTCACTGCAACCTCTGCCTCCGGGTTCAAGTGATTCTCCTGCCTCAGCCTCTCAAGTAGCGGGGATTACAGGCACCTACCATCATGCCCGGCTAATTTTGTATCTTTAGTAGAGATGGGGTTTCACCATGTTAGCCAGGTTGGTCTACGAACTCCTGACCTCAGGTGATCCTCCTACTTCAGCCTCCCAAAGTGTTGGGATTACAAGTGTGAGCCACCATGCCTGGCCACCCTTATTTCTTAAAGCTGCTACTCCCCACTCTAGTTCTAGGCTCCAAGCTCCCAAACCTACTATAGAAGAAAGATCCAGGTGTGTCAGTTTCCTGATCCTTATTATCTTTAAAGACAAGTGCTTGGGCTTCTTTTTTTTTTTTTTTTTAAGAAAATGAAGGGGAGGGCCGGGCACAGTGGCTCACGCCTGTAATCCCAGCACTTTGGGAGGCTGAGCCAGGTGGATTACTTGAGGCCAGGAGTTTAAGACCAGTCTGGTCAACATGATGAAACCCCTTCTCTAATAAAAATACAAAAATTAGCTGGGTGTGGTAGCACGTGCCTGTAGTCCCAGCTACTTGGGACGCTGAAGCAGGGGAATCGCTTGGACCTGGGAGGCGGGGGTTGCAGTGAGCTGAGATCACTGCCACTGCACTCCAGCCTGGGTGTCAGAGTGAGATTCTGTCTCAAAAAAAAAAAAAAAAAAAAGAGAAAAAGAAAGAAAAAGGGCAGAGGAAGGCTGAAATAGCAATGATATTGGGAAAAACAAATGAACAGGGGCCACAATTTTTGTGTTCAGTGGGCATGGTGGCTCATGCCTATAATCCCAGCACTTTGGGGGGCTGAGGCGGAAGGATTGCTTGAAGACAGGAGTTTAAGACCAGACTGGGCAAAAAAGTAAGACCCCCCCAATCTCCACACACAAAAAATTAAAATTAGCCAGGTGTGGTGGTGTGTATCTCTAGTTCCAGCTACTGAGGAGGCTGAGGCAGGAGGATCCCTCAGACACAGGAGTTTGAGGTGACCATGCCACTGCACTCCAGCCCAGGCAACAGACAGAGACCTTGTCTCAAAAAAAAAAAAAAAAATCCCCAGCATTCTCAGCAAAACTGTCCTTGGTGAAAGGCCTTGACTGCTCTGTGAAATGGTTGCTGGAAGTCTTCTTTCATTTGTCTACTCCAAAAGTGGAGCTTAGAAACCTATGGCCCAAATAGGTCAGAGGAAGGAAATGGCCAGTATGAATGATCATCGGGTAGAATACAGTAACCTAGATTAGGCTTACAAAAGTGTTAATGAATGGAGTTCTGCAGGGTCTGCTTTAAAGAACAGATCTACAGTATTTTAATGGGGAATGTAATCTCACTGTCATCTCTGAGGCATGTTTACTGCTATATCTTTATCAAGCACCTGAAGTAGTGCCCAGAACAGAGGGATGATTCAGGGTGTGGTGACTGGACTGGATGGTACTTTCGAACCACTGGAACTGTCCCACGATGGGGCAATGAGTTTCCTGTCCCTCTACCTGTAAGGTATCTAAAAGGTTTAGCCTTGCATGTGGTAGATGTGCTTTGAAGGGGGTTTTTTAGGAGACAGTCTAGGAGATGACCCTTAAATAACCTGCCTACAATCTCCTTCATGCTCAGTTGATCAGTGAAGTTTTTTTCAGGGACAATGTGAAAAAGTAGTTCTGCTGGTATCACGGACTACATATTAGAATCATCCATGAACTCTTAAACACTAGTGTCCATGGGCCCTATTCTCAGGATTTTGATTTAATTAATGTAGGCTGACACCTATTCATCTGTTCTTAATGCTTTCTGAGTAGTCCTACAGTGCAGTGAAGGTGGAAAACCACTAATGTGGGGAAAACACACACACACACACACACACACACACACACACAAATGCTGCAATATGCAATACAACTTCACAGCTAGCTCAGAACTAGTTCTCTGCAGGTCTCATAATTTATAATAATTCCTGCTTGGAAGCCAGAAGGCCCATTCCTCTACTGTCACCATAGCCAAAAAAAGCATCATCTTTAAGGTCTGATTCATCCTTACCTCCTCCAGGAAGCCTTCTCTGCCTGTTCCAGCCTATTTTTCTGTCCCCTTATTGTACTTCCTGCCAGTGCTTGCATCCCTGCTTTGACTCATATCCCTTCAGCCCTTCTCCCATATCCATTGTGCCCTTCTCCTTTCCTTTCCTGAGCCTCCACCACACTCCAAATTGAGTACTCTAAAAGGTTTAGCCCTGCATGTGGATAGAGGTGCTTTGAAAGGGGTTTTTTAGGAGGCAGTCTAGGAGATGACCCATCCTGTGCATGTCTACTCACCAAACCTTGTTTTCTAATTGCCTGCCCATTTGTATGTCTCTCACTGAAACTGTGCACACCCCGAAAGCAAGAACTGTGACATATTTACCTTGGCAACCACAGCACTTAGCACTTGCAATAGAGTAAACACGATTGCACAGATGGATGGAAGGATGAATGAGTGGACAGATGGATGAATGAAGTACTACCACTTCATTGTGAGGCT
The DNA here is from genome assembly GCF_007565055.1 of Rhinopithecus roxellana. Lineage (NCBI taxonomy): Eukaryota > Metazoa > Chordata > Mammalia > Primates > Cercopithecidae > Rhinopithecus > Rhinopithecus roxellana. The sequence goes on along the minus strand of NC_044563.1, from coordinate 54,258,710 downwards.
TAACTGCACTGTCTAAATTGATTAGTGTCTCTACTACATTTCTCACATGTATCTATTACATCTATGTAACTTGGGAAAGAATATTTCCTAGTCATCACCTTTTCCCATCCATAAATTTTATCTGCCAGCTCACTGACTTACAGACTGAAGGGAACTTGTTTATTACAGTTTTCTGTAACAAAAGACCAAATCTTAACGTCACATTACAAGATTAGAAAAGGTCTTATCATTTAGTGAACCCTTACTGGGTCCTGGGGGCTTTAAATACATTATCTCTTTATGTCAACTCCTCCTGTTTGTTAGTTGTAGAATCTGAGACTCAGAGTTTAAAGTAACTTGCTCCAAACCACACTCAGCAGTGGTTGAGATTCAAGCCTAGGTTCTTTCCCATGGAGGCTCATTTCTTCTCCTGTTCCAGTTTCTGTCCCTCAGATAGAGACTACAGGGGTACTAACATTAAATACTTCAACACAAGGTCAGTCTAGAAGCTCCATGAGGACCCACACTCGACAGACCTGGACCTTAACAGTGTTCTGAGGATCCTGCACATGCTCCAGGGTTGCATCAACATCCAGGGCCACCACCAACCCGGAGGTAAACCGCAAAGGGTTGTCTGACTCGCCCGCTGGCTCGATGATGGTGGCTGAGGCTTTGTGGATCTGTAAGCAAGAAGAAAATACTATGATTCTAAAGCCAAGTCATTCCTGGATAAGAAAACACAATCTTTTTTCTGTCTCCTTATCTAATGAGTGGGCATGTGGGAGCCACTCAGAGGAAGAGCCTAGCCCAGTTGTTCCATTGGTCAAAGAAGATCACCAAGGTAAAGATTTTTGTCCGTCTGGACAGATTTGGCCTGTAAGGGCCAAATAGACCCTGACCTGCTCTGGAAGCGGGAGATGCAGGAAGGCACTCTGTCGCAGCATGGTCTGTAGAATTTTGACCACTTCTGCAGGTTTAGATGTCATGAGTCGGGGCATAAGGTCAAGGAGTTTGTCCACAAAGCTGTCCTGCAAGTGGGGCAAATCAGCGATGAAATACCTAGAGGAACAAACAGAAGCAACTGACTCATTCAACTGTGTACTCGTTCACCACAGGTTGGGCCCCAGACACCTACCAAACCCTGAAGCAGGAAGAATGATGAAGTGAGAGGACCTTGCAGTTTATGACCAAGATAGACTGGTACCTATACAAACATGCCTCACTCATGATCATCAGAAAGGCCTCTGTTTACTGATAACCATTATGTGCCAGGAATACTCTTAAGTGTTTTACATGATCTTATTTAAGTCCCAGCAATCCTATGCATCATTAGAATTTTTATTTTCATATTATAGATTCATTAATTATTTTAACAAATACATTTTTAAGACCTACGAAGCACCAAGCACTATTTCAGGTTCTGGAAACACAGTGAACAAAAGAGAACAAAATGATTGCTTCAATGGAGCTTGCATTCAAGTGCAATGGAGCTTGCATTCAAGAAACACTGAGACTCAGAGGGGATGATGCCACATTGAGGCTCAGAAAAGTTAAGTACGTTACTTTTGGCTCGGACTGATCCAATTTTGTGCCTTGTGCCAAGGGACAGTCAAAAAATATCTCACTGAGGAGGTGATATCTTATGCAGGAACTCAAAGGATGAATTAAGAACAACAGATGAAGAACTTTGGGGATTCAGAGCTATCATCTTCCCAAAAATCTTTTCAACCCAACGGTGCAAAAACAGACTCTCTACTTTAAAGAATCTAAAGCCAAAAGTAAGGCATGAACTTATTTCAGATTCAAAACTAGAATTTTTTTTTTTTTCTTTTTGAGACGGAGTCTCGCACTGTTGCCCGGGCTGGTGTGCAATGGCATGATCTCGGCTCACTGGAACCTCCACCTCCCGGGTTCAAGCAATTCTTCTGCCTCAGCCTCCCGAGTACCTGGGATTACAGGTGCCCACCACCACGCCCTGCTAATTTTTTGTATTTTTTAGTAGAGACGGGGTTTCACTATATTGGCCAGGCTGGTCTCGAACTCCTGACCTCGTGATCCACCCACCTTGGCCTCACAAAGTGCTGGGATTACAGGTGTGAGCCACCACACTCAGCCTCCAAACTAGGATCTTAAAAAGCCAAGCTAGATGGTACAATTTGCTAGAGAGCATTACCTGCTGGTGAATGTAGTGTTGCAACTCAGCCCTATAAGAAGCTGTCATCATCCAAATGACAAGTACAGAGTCATTAAAACCTCAGGTTTGGTGAACTTCATGAGGGCAGAGACGATGAGTGGAAGAAATGAAACAGACTTCATCTCAGTGCTTTAAGATCCTATGTCTTCTCTCAGTATTATTCTGCCAGCATACCAAAAGTCTGGTCATTCCCTCGACTCCTATTTCTTTTTTTTTTCCTTTTTGTGGAGAACGGGGTCTCGCTGTATTACCCAGGCAGGTCTCGAACTCCTGGGCTAAAGCTATCCTCCCGCCTCTGCCTCCCTGAGAGCTGGGATTACAGGCGTGAGCCACCACGCCCGGCCGACTCCTATTTCTTCATCAAGCTTTCCATTCAACTACTGCATGTGCTTCAATGGATTCATTCCATATAAAATTCTGAAAAAATACATGTATTCTACAAAATAAAATTTACCTACAGAATTACAAAACAATTGTTTGTAGATTATAGAGAAATATGCAAGTGTAAGAACAGTGTGGGCCTGGTGCAATGGTTTACACCTGTAATCCCAATACTTCGGGAGGCAGAGGCAGGAGGATCTCTTGAAGCCAGGAGTTTGAGACCAGCCTGAGCAACACAGCAAGACCCCATCTCTAAAAAACATATTAAAAATTATCTGGGCATGGTGGCACATGCCTGTAGCCCTAGCTACTCAGGAGTCTGAGGTGGGATGATAGCTTTAGCCCAGGAGTTCAAGGGTGCAGTGAGCTGTGCCAGCCTGGGTGACAGAGTGAGACCCTGTCTCAAAAAATAATAATGAGGTCAGATGCGGTGGTGGCTCACACCTATAATCCCAGCACTTTGGGAGGCCAAGGCAGGCAGATCACTTGAGGTCAGGAGTTAGAGACCAGCCTGGCCAACATGATGAAACCCCATCTCTACTAAAATTATAAAAATTAGCTGGGTGTGGTGGCGGGTGCCTGTAGTCCCAATTACTTGGGAGGCTGAGGCAGAAGAATCACTTGAACCCAGGAGGCGTAGGCTGCAGTGAGCCAAGATTGCGTCACTGCACTCCAGCCTGGGCGACAGAGCAAGACTCTGTCTTAAATAAATAAATAAATAAGAATGGTGTGAACGAACAGTGGTGAAAAAAACAGATGACTAATGATTTTTTTCAACAAACGTATTTACACGTTTTCTTCATATTATTTGTCTTTTTATGGCCTAGCTGAGTGCTAAATGCAAGTGATTCCTGGTAGGTTTAGTTCTGAAGCTCTAACTTCAAAGAAGTTTCTACAACATTAAGGAAAAAAAACCAAATTAGGGTTTTTTTCCTAATTTAAGGTTAACGACATGGCCACAGATGATAGCTTGGCTGCACTAGCTATACCAAGGAATGTGATTTGTGATTGTTCCTATTGCCTGCAAGTGCTATCCTCCGTGTAACCAACATTTAATAAGCCAGAAGAGTTATAAAATACTTACCTCTGAAAAAAATCCACTTCTTGTAAAAATTTTTCGCACATCCCAAATAAGGGATCAAGTCTGTAGAAAAGAAATGTAAAAGGATTTGCTTGTGAAATCTGCAAACTGAGGAGGACCAAAAGTCCCAGAAACCTGAGCCTAAATTAAAGGAAAATTAGCATATTACGCTATAAAAATGATTTCTAAAAGTAATAGAAGACTCCTAATGGACCTGGTGGAAACACCTGTCGGGATCCCAAGACCTGATTAAACCACTGCAGTGCCCATTAAGCTCAAAGAATATTAAAAATCAAAGACTATCACACGCTACACTTGGCACTAGACTCACTACGAATACAGGAGAGAAGCATAGCATGTGGGCAGTACAGTGTCAAGTTCCCCTTCTGCGGGAGTCCTGGCGTCATTAGCATCTCAGCTAGTATGGTCTCTATACCTACCTGATTTAGAGCTCATCTTGCACATGAGCTGTCAACATTGGGATGAAAGCTCCCAGATAGCTGTGTGGACTGCTGCAAGATCTATCCACTTTCAAGAATCATTGCACTCAATGAAGCCTATAGCCATTGTATCTGCATCTTGAAACTAGTTTATTTATATTTCCTTCTGGTCTACATGCAGTTTACTCAGAGATCATTTTTTCCATAGCGGTATAGCCTACTAATGTAGTTGACACTGTAAAGGCTCCAAGAAACATACCTAAAAAGTTGAGTAAATTCTTACGCAAGAGGGGAAAAGGTTTTGTTACTACTTTGCCCACGGACACAGATGGTGTTCCTTCCTCTCTATCTTGATTTATTTGGCCTCACAGTACTTGAGAACATTTCATTTCAGGAAAAAGTTAATGCATACCTAAATAATCCAGGCAACATGCTAGGTCCATATGACTTACTAAGTTTTGACCTTTGTATGTTTTCTTCCTATTTCTTGTATGTAATTTCTGCATGAAACTTCCACTTGTTTTCTTTAATATTTTATTCATTGGAGGAATAAAGTTCTCACTGAGATAAAACAAGTACTCTTTCCTTATATAACAATATGTAAGAGAATCATGTTTAGTCTTTTTATTAAAATATAGTCTCCTTGGCCGGACGCAGTGGCTCAAGCTTGTAATCCCAGCACTTTGGGAGGCCGAGATGGGCGGATCACGAGGTCAGGAGATCGAGACCATCCTGGCTAACACGGTGAAACCCCGTCTCTACCAAAAAATAAAAACTAGCCGGGTGAGGTGGCGGGCGCCTGTAGTCTCAGCTACTCAGGAGGCTGAGGCAAGAGAATGGTGTAAACCCGGGAGGTGGAGCTTGCAGTGAGCTGAGATCCGGCCACTGCACTCCAGCCTGGGCCACAGAGCAAGACTCTGTCTCAAAAAATAAAAATAAAAAAATAAAATAAAATATAGTCTCCATGAGTAGACTTTGTATCCTTCATCATACATTTCCTAGCACAGGCAGCATTCAATAAGTATTTGCTGAATGAACAAAAAATGGGGCCGAGGGTAGATGGCAAATGGAAACCTACTCTGGAAGCAACATTCATTCTAATTATTTTCCTGAAAAAAAAAAAAAAAAAAAAGTAGCACTTGAAAGTTTTTAAAGTAATCTTCTACCAGAAATGGAAGTGAAATTTCATAGTGAGGTCACCCACCAAAGACCACAAGGAGTAAGAGGGCTAGAAGGGAGAATTCCAGCCAAGCAGGGGCACAAAAGAAAGCAATTTGGCCAAGCAGTGACATTTCCTTATTTATTTCCCTGATTATATAGAGAATCATCTTGGAGAGACTCCAGGCAGTAAAATACAAAAAGATTTGGGAACTCTCCCCAAACGTCAAAAAACACCAGGCATCCTCTTCAACATGCCATATATATGAAGTAGGCCTCTAATACTAAGAACTCCTACTTTTCCTTCGGTGTGAGGGAAGGAAAGCTATGAAAGTGAGGCTCACTCGGGGCTAACAATCATTAAAGAAGAATACAAATTACCAATTTAAACTAGTCTAGACTTTCATTGTAAGTATGCAAAGACAATGGAAAATGACTAGGTGTTGTAAACGACAATCAGGAGCTGTAAATAAGACCAAGCAGTTCTCAAAAACAGTTAAGGCAAGAAAGCACAGAAAACTTTTTTTAAAATTCTAATCAACAACCTTGGTGAGAGTTAACAGGGATTTAAAAGGATATTACACTGACAAAGCAAGAGAAACTGCTACAGAAACAGCAGATGAAAAGATGAGAAGCTTTACAGCAGGAAAAAAAAAAAAGAAAAAAATAGTAGAGAAGCACACTTGGAAATAAAACACATAATAATGAAATCAAAGTCAACAGTTCAGAACAGTGGAATCGACAACAATGTAAACTGAAATGATAAACTAAAAAGAGCATATTAAAGAATTTACTGGCTGGGCGTGGTGGCTCAAGCCTGTAATTCCAACACTTTGGGAGGCTGAGGTGGGCGGATCACCCGAGGTCAGAAGTTCAAGACCAGACTGACCAAACATGGAGAAACCCCGTCTCTACTAAAAATACAAAATTAGCCGGGTGTGGTGGCGCATGCCTGTAATCCCAGCTACTTGGGAGGCTGAGGCAGGAGAATCGCTTGAACCTGGGAGGTGGAGGTTGCAGGGAGCTGAGACTGTGCCATTACACTCCAGGCGGGGCATCAAGAGCAAAACTCTGTCACAAAAAAAAAAAAAAAAAAAAAAAGAATTTACTCAGAATATAGAATAGAAAACAAAGAAACTGAAATTACAAAAGAAAAGGTATAGGAAAAACAGATCCAGAAAATCCAATGTTCAGTGTGACAGACTAAAGTGTATAGAAGAAGTAAAGAAATAATGGAGGAAAAAGAAAATCCCCGAGCTGAAAACAGCTGATACTTCAAACTCCCACTGAAGATCAGCAAGAATATTGAAAGAAAACACATACCTAGACATATCCTGATGAAATTAAAGAAAGAAAATTTTAAAGGTGTCAGCATGAAAAATAAGCTGTAGGGAAGAGAACCAGACTGACATAAGACATCCAACTGTAACATTAAATACTAAAAGGGAACGAACATAGCAGAGGCAGAGAGTCTCTATGAACCTATTCTGGTTTGGCAGGGGTTGCCCAATAAAATAAATAAATAAAGGCACCATAGCAATATGGAAATATTGGAAAAGAATTCCATTTATGTATGAGAGCAAAGGAATTTAAAAGGTGACGGAGAACAGTGGTGGCAAAGCTGGAGCTAAACTTATAAAGATTATAAGTGGTGGCTCACGTCTGTAATCCTAGCACTTTGGGAGGCCGAGGTGGGAGGATCCTTTGAGTTCAGGAGTTCAAGACTGGCCTGGGCAACACAGTGAAACTATGTTTCTATTATTTTTAAAAATAAAAAATACTTTATAAAAAAATTAAAAATAAAAATAAACAAAGATATAGAAGGATTATGTACTTAACAACTTTAAAAGATTATATTTATAAACATAAAAATTAATACAAGCTACATTATAAAAACATAATCAGCTGAAACAAACTTCCAAGTTTTTTTTTATTATTTTATTATTATTATTATTTTGAGACGGAGTCTCACTCTGTTGCCCAGGCTGGAGTGCAGTGGCGTGATCTCGGCTCACTGCAAGCTCCACCTCCTGGTTTCAAGCCATTCTCCTGCCTCAGCCTCCCGAGTAGCTGGGATTACAGGTGCCTGCCACCATGCCCAGCTAATTTTTTTTGTATTTTTAGTAGAGATAGGGTTTCACCATGTTAGCCAGGATGGTCTCGATCTCCTGACCTTGTGATCCGCCTCGGCCTCCAAAAGTGCTGGGATTACAGGCGTGAGGCCCCGCACCCGGCCATATTATTGTTATTATTATTATTATTATTATTATTATTTTTTTTTTTTTGAGACAGAGTCTCGCTCTGTCACCCAGGCTGGAGTGCAGTGGCCGGATCTCAGCTCACTGCAAGCTCCGCCTCCCGGGTTCACGCCATTCTCCTGCCTCAGCCTCCCGAGTAGCTGGAACTACAGGCGCCCGCCACCTCGCCTGGCTAGTTTTTTGTATTTTTTAGTAGAGACGGGGTTTCACAGTGTTAGCCAGGATGGTCTCGATCTCCTGACCTCGTGATCCGCCCATCTCGGCCTCCCAAAGTGCTGGGATTACAGGCTTGAGCCACCGCGCCCGGCCCTTTTTTTTTTTTTTTTTTTTTTTGAGACGGAGTCTTGCTCTGTCACCCAGGCTGGAGTGCAGTGGTGCGATCTCGGCTCACTGCAAGCTCCGCCTCCCGGGTTTACGCCATTCTCCTGCCTCAGCCTCCCGAGTAGCTGGGACTACAGGCGCCTGCCATCTCGCCCGGCTAGTTTTTTGTATTTTTTAGTAGAGACGGGGTTTCACCGTGTAGACCAGGATGGTCTCGATCTCATGACCTTGTGATCCACCCGTCTCGGCCTCCCAAAGTGCTGGGATTACAGGCTTGAGCCACCGCGCCCGGCCTATTGTTATTATTTTTAAGAGATAGGGTCTTGTTCTGTTGCCCAAGTTGGAGTGCAATGGCATGATCATGGCTCATTGCAGCCTGGAACTCCTGGGCTAAAGGGATCCTCCCAACTCAGCCTCTCAAGTAAATAGGACCACAGGATGCACACCACCCATGTCCAGCTAATTTTTCATTTTCATTTTTTAGAGACAGGGTCTCACTATGTTGCTTAGGCTGGGGTCAAACTCCTGGCTGGGCTCAAGCCATCCTCCTGCTTTGGCCTCCTAAAGTCTGGGATTATAGGCATGAGCCAGTGCATCTAGCCCAAATTGTTATTATTATTTAGACCTTAACTGGCCTAAATTATTATTATTATTTTTTGAGATGGCGTCTCTATCGCCCAGGCTGGAGTGCAGTGCCACGATCTCGGCCCACTGCAACCTCCGCCTCCTGGGTTCAAGCAATTTTCTGCCTCAGCCTCCAGAGTAGCTGGGATTACAGGCACCCACCACCACGCCTGGCTAATTTTGTGTACTTTTAGTAGAGATGGGGTTTCACCATCGTGGCCAGGCTGGTCTTGAACTCCTGACCTCGTGATCCACCTGCCTCTGCCTCCCAAAGTGCTGGGATTACAGGCGTGAGCCACCATGCCCAGCTAACTGGCCCAAATTATTTAAGCAGTAAGAGACAAACAAAAGCATACTAAAATCTTCATCTTGATCTTAGATCATCTTGATCTCTTAGATCTCTTAGATCATCTTTTTTTTTTTTGAGACAGAGTCTCGCTCTCTCGCCCGGGCTGGAGTACAGTGGCCAGATCTCAGCTCACTGCAAGCTCCGCCTCCCAGGTTTACACCATTCTCCTGCCTCAGCCTCCCGAGTAGCTGGGACTACAGGCACCCGCCACCTCGCCCGGCCAGTTTTTTTGTATTTTTTAGTAGAGATGGGGTTTCACCGTGTTAGCCAGGATGGTCTCGATCTCCTGACCTCGTGATCCGCTCATCTCGGCCTCCCAAAGTGCTGGGATTACAGGCTTCAGACACCGCGCCCGGCCTAGATCATCTTGATCTTAGAGAGGTGACCATAAATTGTTTAACTTTTTATGCTGATAAATGTTAAGTTCAGTATGTTCATTAAAAATATAAGTAATAACAGTATTACTAAAACTAATATTAGTTAACATGTATCAAGTATTTATAATGGACGTGACAGACACCATTTTAAAGACTTTGCCTGTAATAATCCAACCAGGGGCGGTGGCTCACACCTGTAATCCCAGCACTTTGTGAGACCAAGGCAGGTGGCTCACTTGAGGCTAGGAGTTTGAGACCAGCACGGCCAACATGGTGAAACCCCATCTCTCCCAAAAATACAAAAAATTAGCTGGGCGTGGTGATGCGTGCCTGTAGTCCCAGCTACTTGGGAGGCTGAGGCATGAGAGTTGCTTGGACCCGGGAGGCAGAGGTTGCAGTGAGTTGAGGTCACGCCACTGCACTCCAGCCTGGGTAACAGAGCAAGACTCTGTCTCATAAACAAATAAAATAAATAAATAAATACATGGTTTTGCATATAATAATTTCATAACCCTTACAATAACCCTGTGAGGAAGGGGTAAGTACTACTATAATCTCAATTTAACTTATGAGAACAAACTGAGGCCAAGAAGTGTTAAGTAACTTGTCCAAGGGTTACTTAGCTTGCAAATGGTAAAGTCAAGGTCTGAAGCCAAGCAGTGTGGTACCACAGCCCTCTTAACCAGTATGTTCTACTGCCTCTCACTTGAAGAGTTTAGAATAAGGGTGCATAATTTTCAAACCCCTGGAGGAAAAAAGAAAACAATCCAGCAAAACTCAGAAAGAAAAAAAAACAGCAGGAATGCATACAAATGAAAAATATAGGCTGGGTGCGGTGGCTCACGCCTGTAATCCTAGCACTTTGGGAGGCCAAGGCAGGTGGATCACCTGAGCTCAGGAGTTCGAGACTAGTCTGGCTAACATGGTGAAACCCTGTCTCTACTAAAAATACAAAAATTAGCTGGGCATGGTGTTGCACGCCTGTAATCCCAGCTACTTGGGAGGCTGAGGCAGGAGAATCGCTTGAACCCAGAAGGAGGAGCTGAGATCGGACTACTGCACTCCAGCCTGGGTGACAGAGCGAGACTTTATCTAAAAGAAGAAAAAAAGAAAAATATAAAATATTATAGCCTGAGTAAAGTCCTAAAAACATTAGTATCTTTATATAATGACATGACAAGATAAGTATATTATAATGTTGGGTGAAAGGAATAGGAGGCAGAACAGCAAAGAATGGTATGATCCCCTTTATGTTATTGTACACACCTTTATAATCTATGTTTGTATGGTTTGGGAAAATCTGGAAGTATACACATGAAATACTGGCAGTTGTTTTAGAAGTGGCAGATTACCAGGGAACTTTCACTTACCCTGTAATATTTTAATTTTTGTAACAATTATACATAAACTAAAAAAAACTTTTTTTTAAAAAAAGTATAGATGCCATCACACAAGCACCTTTGTTTTTTCAGCTGTAACTGGCACATAGTAGGGATTAAACGTTTGTTAAATGAATATATGATACCTTTTTTTTTTTTTTTTTTATGACGGAGTCTCACTCTGTCGCCCAGGCTGGAGTGTAGTGGTGTGATTTCAGTTCACTGCAACCTCCGCCTCCCGGGTTTAGAGATTCTCCTGCCTCAGCCTCCCGAGTAGCTGAGACTACTGGTGCGTGCCACCACGCCTGGCTAATTTTATGTATTTTTAGTAGAGACAGGGTATCACCATGTTAGCCAAGATGCTCTCTATGTCCTGACCTCGTGATCTGCCCACCTTGGCCTCCCAAAGTGCTGGGATTACAGGTGTGAGCCACCGCACCCGGCCATATATGAATATCTTTATGATTAAATGATTCTCTGACTTTATGAGGTCACTATCAAGATAAGTGAAAAAATAAAATATTTTATTTTTCAGGATGTCATTTCTGACCTAGTATATTTCTGTGTTTAAACATTCATATTTATATCTCTATGCCACTTTTCTTGTTGACACAGTGGCTTGACTGAGCGTCAAACATGTCTGTGAGCTGGCAATGAGTCACCTAAGTATTTTTTTGTATCAAATCTATGATGCCATTATTCTTAAGATGCACCTTTATTTTATGAAATAGTAAAAAACAAAAAACACTATGGGGACACCATCAAAATACCTGATTTCAGAGAAGTTACAATAATAAAAACTGTGTATCTTGGAATTAATGAAATGTGGCAATTCCAGTTATCTGAAAGTCTTACAGCTATAATTACACTGAGCTCTTATTACGTATCAAATGCCATGCTAAGTATTTTTACATGTATTATCTCATTTATTCTTCATAGAAATGCCATGAGATAGATGCTATCTTCATTTTCATTTTGTACAGGGAAACAAGGTACAGAAAGGCTCATAACCAAACAACTAGTAAGTAGATAAAGCAAGATTTGAACGAAGTAGTCTGACTTCCCAGTACATCCTCTTAATTTATCCTTTCTGCTTGACAAAAAGCTTATTAGTCCCTTCAGAACAGAAAAATGGTCCTTGGCAATAAATTCTTTTTTTTTTTTTTTTTTTTTTTTTTTTTTTTTTTTGAGGCAGAGTCTCGCTCTGTTGCCCGGACTGGAGTGCAGTGGCCAGATCTCAGCTCACTGCAAGCTCCGCCTCCCGGGTTTACGCCATTCTCCTGCCTCAGCCTCCCGAGTAGCTGGGACTACAGGCGCCCGCCACCTCGCCCGGCTAGTTTTTTTATATTTTTAGTAGAGACGGGGTTTCACCGTGTTAGCCAGGATGGTCTCGATCTCCTGACCTCGTGATCCGCCCGTCTCGGCCTCCCAAAGTGCTGGGATTACAGGCTTGAGCCACCGCGCCCGGCCATAAATTCTTAAGGAAATCTATCAAGTAGGAGGATACAGAATGTCCTTATTGCCAGATAAAGTCCTGTGTTGTGCTATATGTAATGGAGAGTCACCAGAGGGTTTTTAGCAAGGGAGACACACAACTGGATTTCCAAGGGTCTAATGTGACCCAACAACAGAATCTGTAATACCTGAAAAAAAATGAATAGATCACACATTCCTTAGGTCGTCTTACCTAAATCTCATTTTACTTATCATTAACTTTCGTGTAATGTCTGAATGCATTTGAAGTATCTTTGAAAGGAACATGCCACATATTTTGGCCAACCCCACATCTTACCCTCGTGTAGTTCGTGCTGTTACTATAAGCTGCAAAGCTTTGGCCTGCAGTCTCATGTGATGTATAATCACCACCTGCTTATTCTCCACACCACTGTACATAAACTCCATTTTGTAGGTCTCTTCCATAATCTATAAAGAAAAGATAATTAACAATCGATAAAAATATCATAGTCTTACTTGAGAGCAGCATAGAATTCTACTGTTAAATGACCTTAGGTAAAACTCTGAACTGAGATTTTACATCCCTATGCTTTTAAGTGTTGAAAGAAATTAGTATAGTATGCCTTGTGAAAAGAGAATAAATTATTTTGCCTATTTAAAAAGAAGACTGACCTGGTAATAAAATCATCTTAGTTGATGATGTGAAGATAAGAAAGCTTAATCACTAAGCAAACTGCAAAGCACTGAAAGCACCGCTTGTTACCCTAAACGAAGCCCACTCTGCTGTGGGAACAAATTAATATATATTATGTATGGAAACCCAATCCCCAGAAAGTCCTCAAGAATTAAGCATCAGGAACTATTAACCAGATGTTAGTTATCCTGACAGACTGTTCTATGGGCCTGGTCTGAGGGAGTTTGGGACAGAAATAAGTGCAAGAAAACATTGTCTATGACCCCAGATCAAGTCCACGATCTTGCTCGGTTCTATCCAAATAAGCTACTTTCATCAAAATGATGCTTCTCTTTCCTTTCTGTGCTTGCCTCCCAGTGAACACTATGGGGTCACAGAAATGACTCCAGATTCTCTTACAATTGGCAGTAAGACAAGTTAAATTACATGAGTGTCTCAATCCCTTTCTGTAAACAGGGAAGAAACAGTACCAATATCATGAAGTTTCAAATATCAAACAGAGCATGCAACGTGTTTATCACAGTATCTGGTAAACAGCAATGGTAATTCCTTTTCTCTTTTCCTTCCAAATTATTGCTCCCTGGTCCCATCCTTCCAATATGGCCCAATTATTGGGTTCTAGTCATTAAATTCTACTGCTCTACAACAGGCCACATACCAGGTCTGAGAGAGAGAGTCTGGATCAGACAAGAGTTCAGCACTGTAGCAGAAAATAGGTTCTGGGTATCAAAGGATCTGGTCTCAATTCCTGACTGTATTAGCTATAGCTCTATGAATTTAATCTTGCTGAGCCTTAACTGCCTCATCTCTAAAATAGACTTAATACTTATTCCTATCTAATGGGATTATTAGGAGGGTTAATTAGTTAATTAAGCTAATAGACTTGAAATCATTTGGTGAACTGTAATGTAACAATAACAGTCACCATCATTAGCTTCCTGCTGGGTCATTTACAGACTTCCTATCTGGAAGACTTGACCTGCAAGAGATCACCAAGTCTCAATACTTAGGTACAAAGGGGAACTGCTCAAAGCTAAAAAGAAATAAACTAGAGGCAAATAAAATTAAAGCCTACTTAATGAACTACCCAGATATGTAAGGACCTTTTAACGTTGAAGAGATGGTACAGGCTAAAGATATAAACAACCTTAATTGAGTTGGGCTACATTTTCAGATGAAAGATTCATGATAGTAAAGACAGGGTTTCACCATGTTGGCCAGGCTAGTCTCAAACTCCTAACCTTAAGTGATGCGCCCGTCTCAGCCTCCCAAAGTGCTGGGATTACAGGCGTGAGCCACCGCGCCTGGCCCAACTGCCACATTTTATAGAAGAGAAAAAATCCAGGGAATTTAAGTAACTTGCTCAATATCACTCAGCAAATCAGAGGAAGACCTGGGACTAGGACCCAGGTCCCCTGAGTCCAAAGTGAGTGCTGTGTCCCCTAGTTACGCTCCTTCTCATATCACTAACTTCTGTCCTAGCCTAAAATTAGGGAGGCCACACCAGAGGTAGAGAACTATAGGAAGGCCTCTGGCTCTGCCTTGGACTGGACAATTCCTGGCGAGAGACCTATTTGAAGGGAAGGTCTGAATAAGCTTACCTGTTTCGCTGCTGCTGAGGCCAAATCACTCTGCTTCAAATACAAAGGGGCAGCTACATTCCACAACTTTTCCTGCAAGGCCTACACAGACAAATCAGGAGGGAACAGAATACAGAGGTCACAAAGACTGGCATATCATTTGGGATTTACATTTTTGTTTTCCTTTGAAAGTCTACCATGAACAGGACTTCTCAATCTTATTCTTTTAATCCAATAAGCTGTATTTATTATGGAGAAAGATGAGACCAATGGTTTGGGCTAAATCATTTGATCCAATTCCTGGCCCGAAAGCTCTGTGTCCCAGATCAGTGCTTCTGGAAGCAGAGGACAGGAACCATGAAAGCTTCACCAGAATGCGCAGGCCAGCCAGCTTCCGGGCTCTAGGCACTCCTTGTTCCCAGAGCCACTGGACTAACCTAAGTCACCTAGATACTTCTTCCTTGACTGTGGTTCTTTTTTCTTTTCCCCTATGCTCATTATGTGATGAATGACACCTGCCCCCAACCACTTTACCAACATACTCAACTAGAAATCTAGCAGCTTTCCTAGATTTCTCTCTCTTTCAATCTTTCTACATTCAAAACCATCACTAAGAGCCACAATTTTACCTTCCATCTCTCTCCTCACCTATCCATCCACATGACCTCATCTGCTGCACAAACTTCTGTGACAGCCTCTTATTTTCTCAGTCCTTCTGAATTACAGATGTAATCAAATGATATTACAGAAAACCTAGACTGACACTGTCCAATAGAAATATAACGAGCTATATATATGTAATTTTAAATATTCTTGTAGCCACAGTTTTTAAATTACAAAGATGTAAGTTAATTTTGAAGATACAAAGACTAAGTTAATTTTTTAAAAAAGTTTATTTAACCCAGTATATCCAAGATATTAACATTTCACCACGCAGTATTTTTTAAATTATTAATTAGACAGTTTACATTTTCTTTTCATACTAAGTCTAAGAAATCCAGTGTGTATTTTGCACTTAATAACACATCTCAGTTTGGACTAACAACTTTTCAACTGCTCAAGAGTCCCATGGATCTGGTGGCTATCAGATTAAATAGCGGTAGGTCTCAACTATAGATAAACTATAGGAATTTCTGGAATATTTACTTCTAATCATTTCTTGTATGCATGTTTTTTGATAGTTGTAGTCAGAAAGCAGAATTAAGTTTGGGAATTAGATCATAATCCCAAAACATGCAATCCCAAATGTTGAAATCCTGACATCCAAATTCTGGGGAAGTGATTAGTGTGTTTTGGGTTGTATGCAGGATAGCTGCATCATGTTAGCTGTATCATGTTAGGCACAACTATTACCTTGTTACTGTCTTTATTTGGAAATTAAGTATGGCTTAAGGAGATGCGTATGAGTGCCAAGCTGACAAGGGGTGGACTTGTGGACCTAATTTTAGGTATCAACTTGACTAGATTAAGGAATATCAGAAACCTGGTAAAACATTGTTTTGTTTTACACATTGAGGGTGTGTCTATGAGAGTGTTTCCAGAAGAGATTAGTGTATAAATCTGAGTGTATTAGGCGGAGACTACCTGCCCTCAATGTTGGCAGGCACCATCCAATCAGCCAGTGGCCAGGAGAGAACAAATACTAAAGACAAAATGGGCTGGGAGCGGTGGCTCATGCCTGTAATCTCAGTACTTTGGAAGGTGGAGGCAGGTGGATGACCTGAGGTCAGGAGTTAAGAGACCAGCCTGACCAACATGGCAAAACCCTGTCTCTACTAAAAATAC
Organism: Rhinopithecus roxellana; assembly: GCF_007565055.1. Lineage (NCBI taxonomy): Eukaryota > Metazoa > Chordata > Mammalia > Primates > Cercopithecidae > Rhinopithecus > Rhinopithecus roxellana. The sequence continues at coordinate 54,242,655 of NC_044563.1, read as the reverse complement.
AAAAATTAGCCAGGCGTGGTGGTGCACACCTGTAATCCCAGCTACTTGGGAGGCTGAGACAGGAGAATTGCTTGAACCCAGGAGGCAGAGGTTGCAGCAGTGAGCCGAGATCACACCACTGTATTCAGCCTGGGTGACAGGGTGAGACTCTGTCTCAAAAAAAAAAAAAAAAGACAAAAGGGCAACATGGACTCCCTGGGTTCTGCTGCTTGGATATCAGAAATCTGACTCCATGAAACTGCATTATCACAATACTGACTTTGTGTATAAGCATTGAGTGTGTACATAAAATGTTGAAACTTCCTCGATAAATGAAGAGATACCCTTTTCGTACATCTGCATTTGTGAAAGATAAAATTTCTTGAGATCTCAGCTCTTTGGGTGACTGCATATGCAGTGGTGACCCAACACAGTTTCTATCAATCTCGTCAAAAGACCTGAGGTTGCTGGGTACAGTATTTCATATGACCATAGTTAAAAACTGGGTATACGTGGCCGGGCGCGGTGGCTCAAGCCTGTAATCCCAGCACTCTGGGAGGCTGAGACGGGCGGATCACAAGGTCAGGAGATTGAGACCATCCTGGCTAATACGGTGAAACCCCGCCTCTACTAAATACAAAAAACTAGCTGGGTGAGGTGGCGGGCGCCTGTAGTCCCAGCCACTCGGGAGGCTGAGGCAGGAGAATGGCGTAAACCCGGGGGGCGGAGCTTGCAGTGAGCTGAGATCTGGCCACTACACTCCAGCCTGGGCGACAGAGCGAGACTCCATCTCAAAAAAAAAAAAAAAAAAAAAAAAACTGGGTATACGCAATTAACAACCAAGTGATACGCATTTATACCTTTCCCTTTATGACCATATTCTTTATAAATATGGCTCATCTGCTCATAACTGTTATACCCACCCAACTGTCATTAGTAACCTGAGTGTTTATGCTTGCAAATTTGTTGTTATTGTCTATTTTATTATATTAAGTAGTATATAAAGTATTCTGTTGTGTTTTTATGTTTCTCAAATAAATTTCCCTTTAAAAAATAAATATGTTTAAATTTTTAAAATTATTTCTTCCATAATTGTATTCTGGGGATTTTGATCTTTTCCGGGCTATGTTTTTTGGGATTTTAGTCTTTTGGAATTTAAACAGTTTAGGACTATGATGTTGTGGACTGTCTTTTGGGATTATGATTGGCTCCCCTTCTTTTGGGTACATAACATTACACCCTAAGTATAGATCATAAAGATCATTACTGACTACAGAATATACTGCTAGGTAGCTGTACCACAATTTATTTAGCTTTTTTCCTGTTATTAAATACACTTGCCTTGGGTTCTGGCTCGGCCCCTTACCTACAATGTCACCCCTTGTCATTGAATAACCAACAATTATGTGTTCTTTTTAGGAGCAATCGCTTCCCTTTCCTCACCCATCTTTTGCTACTATAGAAAAGTAGATTCTTCTCCATGGCCTCCTTGAATTCCTGGGGTTTCACAGAGGCTTGGAAAAGCCGTTTAAACAACTTTGCAAAGGGGCATGAAGGAACTTCTTGGAGTGATGAAAATGTTCTATGACTTGCCTGTGGTGGTGATTACACAGATATATACATTAGAAAGAACATATCTAACCTAACAAGGACCATTTAAGTACCAAGTATACATACCCACCCTTACATGTATACGCACACCTGCACAACTGTATATATAACATTTAGCACAAGATCACACAGTAGAAAATAACTTTTGACTCCCTGATTTACTCTGACTTTAGTCAAATATCATTAATCACTTTGAAAACAAAGAACATTTTGAACTAGGGCCAAGATAAAAGTTTGTCAAGTGAGAAGGGCTCTCCTAAATTCTGTGCCAAAATTTATAGTAAAATTCTGCTACAGAAGCTGAAAGATACTGAACTCATTTAATTGTTTTTTAACTCAGCAAAACTAAATAGATTCTTGGGTACCAATTCTGTGTATAGCTGACTACTGAGTAAGAAATGCCAGCAAGTTGGTCCTTTTGAGAGCAATGAAATTAACCTTTTAACTTTGATGAAGTGCAATGAGTTTTTTTGTTTGTTTGTTTGTTTGTTTTCTTTAAAGACAGGATCTTGGTCTGTCCTCCAGGATGGAGTGCAATCTCACTGCAGCCTTGACCTCCTAGGCTCAAGCAGTCCTCCCAACTCCAACCGAGTAGCTGGATATACAGGAATGCACCACCACACCCACCTATTTCTAAATTTTCTTGTAGAGATGAGGTGTCACTATGTTGCCCAGGCTGGTCTCTTGAGCTCAAGCGATCCTCCTGCCTTGGCCTCCCAACGTGTTAAGATTACAGGTGTGAGTCACCACACCTCACCTTCAAATGAGCATTTTAAGAAAATAGTCTAAAACTTTATACAATTCCTTTGCTAATCAAATTATACAAAACATTTACAACCTTGGGATTCCAACTAAAATGATTATCCAATCTGCTCTAATTACATTATGATAAAGGAATTCTCCCAAAATTTACAAATTCCTATATGAGTTAATATTTTGCTAATTAGAGACAAATGTAATCACACTGCAGAGTACACAATTTCTCCATTGTCAAGTGGTTGCATTAAGACCATAAGTTTTGCAACTTATGGCCTCACACACTGCTGGATCCACAAAGATGCATTTTTAGCATCACAATCATTTTTTTTTTTTTTTTTATTATACTTTAAGTTCTAGGGTACATGTGCATAACGTGGAGGTTTGTTACATATGTATACTTATGCCATGTTGGTGTGCTGCACCCATCAACTCGTCAGCACCCATCAATTCATCATTTATATCATTCAACCATTATGGAAAACAGTATGGCAATTCCTCAAGGATCTAGAACTAGATGTACCATATGACCCAGCCATCCCACTACTGGGTATATACCCAAAGGATTATAAATTATTCTACTACAAAGACACATGTACACGTATGTTTATTGCAGGCACTATTCACAATAGCAAAGACTTGGAATCAACCCAAATGTCCATCAGTGACAGACTGGATTAAGAAAATGTGGCACATATACACCATGGAATACTATGCAGCCATAAAAAAGGATGAGTTTGCGTCCTTTGTAGGGACATGGATGCAGCTGGAAACCATCATTCTTAGCAAACTATCACAAGAACAGAAAACCAAACACCGCATGTTCTCACTCATAGATGGGAACTGAACAATGAGATCACTTGGACTCGGGAAGGGGAACATCACGCACTGGGGCCTATCATGGGGAGGGGGGAGGGGGGAGGGGGGAGGAGGGAGGGATTGCATTGGGGAGTTGTACATAGCATCACAATCATAAACGGAATGGATGCAAACCAACCTTGATGAGAAGTAGTTGACAGCGAAGATAGGTGGCAGAGAAATCAGCTACTCCTGCCAATTCAGACTGAAGTTCTCCAAGTCTTTGCAGATCCCTATAGTGAATAAAACAAGGCAAACACAGGATAATGCCACCAACATAAAGATCATGTCAAAAGCATTTTACCATTTTATACTTAGTAAACTGGTCATACATTTTTAAATGACAACACTGAATGCTGGAGTGGTTATAATAAAATTGGTTCACTCACACTATGATAGTAGTTTAAGCTGATGTAACCCTTTTGGAAAGCAAAACCATACTGTTATAAACGCACATATATGGTAAAATATTTTGATTCACAGCTTTACACTGAAAAGTAATACTAAGAGAAATATTCAACAGAAATGAAACGCTTTATGGGCCATAATATTCATTGTTATGTGGACTATTAGAGTAAAAACTCAGTAACTACTTATTCAACAGTGAAAGAAACATTGAATAAATTACGATGCATCCAATCAAGTAAATTTTTTATTATTATTATACTTTAAGTCCTGGGGTACATACGCAGAACATGCAGGTTTGTTACATAGGTATATACGTGCCATGATGGTTTGCTGCACCCATGTTTTTTTTTTGGGGGGGTGGGGGGTGGAGTCTCGCTTTGTTGCCCAGGCTGGAGTAGAGTGGCGTGATCTCGGCTCACTGCAACCTGCACCTCCTGGGTTCAAGCAATTCTCCTGCCTCAGCCTCCTGAGTAGCTGGGATTACAGGCGCACACCACCATGCCCAGCCAATTTTTGTATTTTTAGTAGAGACATTGCTTCACCATGTTAGCCAGGCTGGTCTCCAACTCCTGACCTTGTGATCTGCCTACCTCAGCCTCTCAAAGTGTTGGGATTACAGGTGTGAGCCACCGCCCCCAGCCCAAATAAATATTTTATAGCCATTAAAATACGAAATGGCTAATAAGGTGTATGATCTCAACGATGTACAAACTATACAGAGGAGAAAAATACATTGAGTTGGTTTTCTGGATAGTGGTAATAGGGTACTCTTTAGTACCTTCTCCCAACTATGCTTTATTTTCCAAGTTTTTAAGACAATGAACAAGTACTTTTTTGTATCAGAAAAAAACATTATTTTTTAAAAAGGTATTATGGTAGATACTGTTGGTTGCCTGTCTAGTTAACCATTCTCCACTTCTTTATTACTAACTGAACTCTGATTTTGTTCAAGGGAACATTTCCCCAAGCCCAATTCCAAGTAGTATCTGATTGAACTAGGCCAATTAGTGCATATTATCCGTCTGGATATGTGACCTGTGTTGACCTTATCAGTTCAGATGAAAGTACTTATATTCCATGGTGTCTGTCTCTTGCTGGACTGGGCAAGGATGCTTATAGCCCTGATTGCCATTGGCAGCAAACTGTAACTCTAAGTGGGGAAAACCTTAAGATAAAGCCAATGCTGAAGACAAGAAAAGTCCAAAGAGAAATAGAGAAACTGGGGCCTCAATGATATAAACAAGCCACTTAATCATACCATATCTCCAATTTCTGGACATCTGGAAAAACATCTTAGTTATTCAACTGCTATAACAAAATATCATAGACTGGGTGGGTTATAAACAACCAAAATTTATTTCTCACAGTTGTATAGGCTGGGAAGTCTAATATCAAGGCACCTACAGATTTGGTTTCTAGTGAGGGCTCATTTCCTCATAGGTTGCACCTTCTACATGTATCTTCATATGGTGGAAGTCACAAATGAGCTCCCTTAGGCCTCTTTTAAAGGTTATTAATCTCATTCATGAAGGTTCTACTCTCATGACCTAATCACCTCGCAAAGACCTTACTTCCTCATAACATCACCTTGTGGGTTAAGATTTCAGTATATGAATTTGGGGGAGACATAAACTTTCAGATCACAGCAGGAAATAAATAGCCATTATAAGCTAGCTTGTGAAAAGCATCCTAACTGAATATAAGTATAAACACAATGATTGTAACCATATGAAAACATATCTGCCTACAGTAAGAAATTAGAAAGTGTCATACACAAATAAAATAGTTGTGCTAGAATTATTGGTGATTTAAAACATTTAATTTTTTGAATAGGTAACACATACTTAAGGTGTAGAATTCAAAGGATATACAATTAAATTAAATTATATTAGTCCCCCTTCCTATGCCTGTACCCTGTAGCCCTGCCACCTTATACACCTTCCCAGAGGCAACTACTATTACCAGTTTCTTTTGAATTTTGAGATATGCCATGCATTTACAAAAAGTATTGGTTTTCTTTGCTTCCTTCTTTTTTAGAGGAGGAATGTGTGTATGTGTTTGTGTATTACCTAACCATCTCAGCATTCATAGAAAGCCGCCTCATTACTTTTTAATAGCAACATTAAATTCTGAATAGAAATGGAAACTGTGGGAAACCTTAAGGTTTCAGTCACTTGGGAAGCTGTCTGTTTCAGAGCTGGCATAGCGCATCAGGTTTCACAGTAGCCTGGAAAAAACTGTCCACTGGACTATGCCACTTCCTCTCATCCCATGCTCGGCAGGTAACGTTATGATAGTTAAAGATGCCTCCTAGGGACTTTGACATCAAGAAGGAGATGCCTACAAAGGGGCACAGAGTAAATTACTCTCAAAGTGATTGAAGAATTAATGTATGATATATATCACTTCTTATTTGTTTGGGTTGCTTGAACTGGTCCTGGAAGGCCTACCCAAAGCATGGGAACCCAGCACAACGAAAGCCAAGACCACAGACTAGCACAACTGTGAACTGTGAACTGTGAGTTTGGTGGCCAGATGGTCTCTTCCTTTCACTTCTCTGATATTTCTCTTGCAAGAGACAGCCCTGAAGTATTCTACTTCAGAAGCATTTGTGTTTCCTCTCCAGGAAGATTCTGCCTTCTATGACAATTATACAGAATACAGACCAACTGACTGTACATTAACTAACTGATTCCAAGTGTTACTTTATTCCCCTGCCCCGGAATTGTAGCAGTTGTTCTGAAGTGCACAGAACAAGATGTAACCCAAACCAACACAATTAGCCATAAGAAATCTGAACTTCTATAGAAACAAAAATGGAAACTTGTTAGCTCTGGGAAAAATCCTCTGTGTCCCAGTGTTTCCTCTCTTTATCTCTTTATGCTTATGAGGCTTCTCGGGAAGCTTCAGTCTAGACATCCATCACGAGACTATAGGCTCTAATGAGAAAGGTACACTGAGCACATTCTATGTGCACTGTACTGTGCTAGCTGTTTCCTTACTTGAGCTCACTTAATCCTCACAATATGAATTGCAATTAATCCTATTTCACTGAACAGGAAACTAAAGATCAGAATTTAGGTGGCTTGCCTAAGGTCACAGAATAAACAACAAAACAGGACATGAACTAGACAGAGTTAGCTCTGACTGCCAAAAGTATTTTTTTAACCATATCATATTGCATCTCATTTATTTATTTGCTATTAAATTCTTTTCATTTATTTATTAACTACATCAAACACAGATGAGACCAAAATTAATTTAAAACTAGATACGGCTGGGCGCAGTGGCTCACGCCTGTAATCCTAGCACTTCAGGAGGCCAAGGCGGGCGGATTGCCTGAGCTCAGGAGTTCGAGACCAGCCTGGGCAACATGGTGAAACCCCATCTCTACTAAAATACAAAAAATTAGCCAGGCATGGCAGAGTGTGCCTGTAGTCCCAGCTATTCGGGAGGCTGGGGCAGGAAAATTGTTTGAACCTGGGAGGCAGAGGTTGTAGTGAACTGAGATCGCACCACTGCACTCTAGCCTGAACGACAGAGGAAGACTCCGTCTCCACACACACACACAAAAAAACTGGATACACTGGGCCACTTTTCTATAGACGCTATCAGGCAGAGCAAAACAGTTCCTCCCGGGAACACACACATTAGCAATCTACATGATGGCACTATGCCACTATGTGTAAACACATTTACATATCGTGTGACTCTTTTTAAGCTTACAAAATAGGCTGAATTATTTAAATCACTATTAAAGATAGAAAGATTCTGGATGTGCAAATCAAAGGTAGTTTATTTTTTTCAATCTCTTAGAATCTCTAAAAATCAAATTTATAATTAATGTCTCTTAGTAGCTTAGTAGAGCAAAAAGGAATGTTAGGAAATACAAAATAAACACAAAGTCTTGGTGACTTCGAAAACGCCATCTTTATTCCTGTGCCTAGATAATTACAAATTACAAACGTGTATTTCTACTCTTTAATTACTAGACCAGTTCCCATACTACAAAATAGGCGCTCTCTCTTAAAGACAATAAAAGTTTTAAAGCAAAAAGAGGATTGTAAAGAATTCAACTAAAAAATCCCATGTTCTTCAATGGTTAGTATGTAAAAGAATTCCCATAAGAAAAGTAGTACGTTTCTTCCTATTTCTCATAAATGAAGTCCCTTCTGTTTCAGATTATAATGAGCTATTTTACTCCAAAAGAACAATTCTCTATTATAGAACACTTCTAAGGTGATATGGTTCCTGAAACAACAGTGTGTATAGCAACAGCATTTTCATGGACTTACACAAAAATGTAAACTTTGAAAGACAGGAGGTCACTATTCATACTGAGAAATAGCAGACAAATGACTGCAGCATTCCTTAAAAAACAATCCCCTTCAACCCTGCTTAGTGAATTTAAACATGATGACATTTATAAAATTTGATTTACTTACAAAATGTCAAGAGCATGTCCAGTATGTCAAATAAGCCATAGTTTAAATTTTAAAGCAAACATCCATAAATGTCCAACTATTATCTATGTAACTGATATTCTCAAAATGCTTTTACCACATATTATTACAATAATCTTCACAACAGTTCTACAGGCGCAAGCCACAGCATCTGGCTCATAGGTGAGAACTTCATTGGGTTAAATGGCTGTTTGGATTACAAAACAGGGCATTGTGTATGACAGTGAAATTTGTTTTACACTCATACTAACAATACATGGCTCCAGTCCTCATCAGAGAACCTTCTGTATGAAAGGCTAACATTTCACTCCATAACAACTCAGAAAGTGTAAGTTGTGGAGAACCCCAGGGGTCAACTGATCTAATCTCATGTGATTAGATCTCAGGAATCCCGTTTATCACTGCACATCACAGAATATGGATTTTAGAGTTCACAAAGCTGAACTCAAATCCTGGTTCTGCCTCTTCTTAGCAAATTACTTCATGTCTGCAATGATGGTTGTAAAGCATCGCAGGTGCCCTCAGTGCTATGGTCCATCTGCTTCCCTTTCCAGATTTTTCACCATCCTGCCTATGCTCCTGAATACACACTCAAGCTAGAAACACAGAGTCCCGAACTTAGAACAGTGATCTGGCCAGCCACTGCCCAGCAAGACTATCACTTCAGGAAACCCAGACCATGAAGGCGAGTATCTTCTAAGAGCCAGTGCTGCAGCTGATCATTAAATTGGCTAGCTTTTGTGCCTTTTGCACTTGCTTTAGTGCCAACAGGATAAAATTGTCAAGGACAAAATCTAAATGTTTATTTAGGTGGGGATGACTCAGGAAGTAGACTTTATTTTACGGGGCTCAGGGCCAACAACCTCGTTCAGTGGCCTCCAAAACTAAGCACTTTGTTGAGGGAGAAGAGAAATCACTTCACAAGAGGTATAGAAAGGACTGGAATCTCTGCTTACAGAGCTGTGGACTGTCCAGAGCTTACAGCAGGGTCAGCAAATTTTTTCTATAAAAGGTCACATAGTAAATATATTAGGTTTTACAGGCCATATGGTCTCTGTGGCAACTACTCAACTCTATGATTGTAGCATGAAAGCAGCTACAGACAATACCTAAACAAATGAGCGTGGCTGTGCTTCAATCAGATCTTACATACAAAAGCAGGCAACAGGCCAGCTTTGGTCCACAGGCTGTAGTTTGATGACCCCTAGTTTAGAGTACTGTTACTGGCACATCACAGACACACAATAAATATCAAGTATATGATTCAATGTACAGTGGCAAGAGAACAAACTGTTGTGCTAAAATCTTTTCAACCTTAAAAAAAATTCAGTTTTCCCTTTTATTGTTACTGATTACAGTGATGGTATTCAGGCGAACACTCTGCCATTCAGAGTATCATTTGGGCTTAGCCTGTGCAGCTAATGCAGCTTCTTCACACCACACAGCCGTCTTTGCAGTGTTTCAACTTGTGAATGATTCATATTCTGCGGCCCTTTTGGCTGATGCTATCACTGCAAAGCAGTCATATGTGTGAGTCCATTCATTACGGTAACAAGCTTTCACTCAAGCTTTGTTTCTTGCAGTGTCTATCATTTCTAGTGTGATCTCCTCCGATGATTTTTGAAAATCAAGTCAACAGTAGGATTTTTTTGTTGAACTGTGAAGGCCTGTGCTTGGTAGGGACTTTGTGAATCATCCCTGCGTGGGTCCCAGAGCTACTGGGGTCCCATCACTGGAGTAGCTGGTGAGACCCTCCAGGGCATGAGAGGTGCTATGGGCCTCTGTGTTGGCTTCTAGAGGCTTCCCAGGGGCACAAAGACTATGTGACCCAGGTGGAAGCTCAGGAGGCTCACACTGGACACATGCTGCACACTCTGGCTTTCCTGTGGCTACAGCTGCACCCACCTACCCAGCATTCTCCCCACAGCCTGTCCAGCCCAAGCCTATGGCACTCCCAGGGGAGCCCAGGACACCCTCAACTTTTTATTGGATTACTAGAGTATCAAACCACCCATTTATCTCTCTCAGTTCCTCACTCCCACCCCTGTACCCAGCAAGTCATCAGGTCCCCCAGGTGAGTAAACTGGAGTTAACAGCAGTTGGTACTTATGGCATACACTGGATTTGGCTCACTCACACGTGGTATTCCTATCTTCATCTACTGTATCTTCCAAAACTACATAAGCTGCAAAGTTAAAAACTGCATTTCTCAGATTCCCTTGAGCTAGGTTCCAGACATGATTTATTATCAGTCAATCAAACACATTCGCATGGATTTTGCATGGGGAACAATGTTAAGTGGGGAGAAAGGCAGAATGCAAGACATGGTTCTGGAGCCAGTAGCTTTATTGGCAGCATCCTGACTCAATAGACAGCTTCCTGATCATAGCAGGAACGTCAGCCTCCTCGGTGGTCCACTCATTGTGTGGCTCTGGAAATCATTCCCAGATATTCCACTAGTCTGTTTCTTTAGCCTTTCCAACAACTCTGTGAGCCATGTAACATTCTGTAATAAATTTCTTTCTGCTTAGTTAAAAGCCTATTTTGTTTTCTGCACATGAACCCTGAGCAATAAGCTTACGACTAAGATCAAACAACTACAAGTCATGTGTTGCTTAACGATGGAGATATATTCTGAGATATACACTGTTATGTGATTTTGTCACACAAACATCATAGAGTATATTATACAAATCTAAATGGTATAACCTACTACACACCTAGGCTATATGGTATAGTCTGTTGCTCCTAGGCTTCAAATCTCTACAGCACATTACTGTACTAAATACTGTAGGCAACTGTAACACTGGTTACAATGGTAAACACTGGTAAATATGGTAAATATTTGTATATTTAAACATAAAAAAGGTACAGTAAAAATATAATCATGGGACCACCACAACATTGTTATTCAGTGCATGACTGTATTAGCTCAGACGTTAACCAAAATGAGTCTGCCTTCAAAGCTCCATTCACTCAATCACTACACTAAACCACTGCAGTTCTAGGGGGCTGTTCTCCCTCAGGTCTCCCAGATCTTCTAATGTCCACTGAAGTTGGAATTCTCTTCTGCACATGGACTACAAAACTGACATGCTCAGTTATCATTTCATACTAGCTAAAGGATCTTCTCCTTTGTAAAGCATCCTTCACCACCACTACTGTGATGGGTCGGGGACTTTCATCTGTTTTTCCACAGCATCTATGCTTCTCTTCACTGTATCATTTATCAAATTGATGATTTCTGGGTCCTGTAATAAACAGTGAGTACCTTAAGAACAAATGTCATTTCTTATTTCTCTCTACCCTCAGCAACTGGCTTATTAGAATAAACAAATAGTTAATGCTACTAAGTCAATGAATGACCTAACACAATGGGAAAACATAACTTGGAGGATGGTTCAGTTGGCCTGCTTTATAACATATTAAGATGCAATAATGGACAGGAATGTATGAATAAAGTACAAAGTGCTGTTATCCACCATCATAAGTCTTTGTCTATATTCATCTTGTCTACATGGGCTCTCTAAGGGCAGAATCCTATCTAGCTGATCTGTATCTAGCACAGAGTTTGTTTCTTAGTGTATGGAATGAAATCATCCACTAAAAATTATTAACTGAATGTGGCTGATACCAAATACTCTTTGGGGCAGATCAAGAGAGATCTCAACCAAGATACAAATGATATAATATTTTTCTTTTTTTTTTTTTCTTTTGAGATGGAGTCTCACTCTGTTGCCCAGGCTGGAGTGCAGTGGTGTGACCTTGGCTCACTGCAACCTCCGCCTCCCGAGTTCAAGCGATTCTTGTGCCTCAATCTCCCAAGTAGCTGGGATTACAGGCGCGTGCCACCACACCTGACTAATTTTTGTATTTTTAGTAGAGATGGGGTTTCATTCAACGGGGCTGGTCTTGAACTCCTGGCCTCAAGTGATCCTCCCGCCTCGGTCTCCCAAAGTGCTGGGATTACAGGCATGAGCCACTGCACCTGGCCGATATAATATTTTTCTATCTTTTAAGAGCAAACAATAAAGAATTTAAACTCATTTGCCTTTAGCAAAAGCAGTATTGTTTGCTCTTAAAAGATATAATTTTTTTTTTTTTTTTATCTTTTAAGAGCAAACAATACTGCTTTTGCTAAAAGCAAATGAGTTTAACTTCTTTTCATAACATTCAGGCCATTTTGAGAAGGTCTGGCAGAGCCTCTTGGTTGTTCCCCAGTATCTTTCTTCCATTCTTCCTATTAGAGTCATCGCATGTAAACCAGGCATTAGTCACCCAGAATAAAGATGGTATGTCCTCGTTTCTTGAAGTGAGAGATGGCCATGTGACTTAAGTTCTAGTCAATGGAATGCAAGTAAAATTAGAGTGTACAACTTTTGGGAAATGTCTTTAAAAAAACCTGCAGGGTGGAGATGATACCTTTCTCTTCCCGTTTCCTTTTCCCCACAGGATGGAATACAGGGGGGACAGTTAGATTCTGGATTGTTAAGCAGAGGCTGCTTGATGCACAAGATGGAGACACAAGAAACAATGAGCCTAGGCCAGACACAGTGATTCATGCCTGTAATTAAAGCACTTTGGGAGGTCGAGGCGGGAGGATCGCTTGAGCTAAGGAGTTTGAGACCTGCCTGGCCACCATGGTGAAACCTCAACTCTACAAAATAAAAAATGCCAAAAAAAATTAGCCAGGCATAGTGGCATATGCCTGTGGTCCCAGTTACTTGGGAGGCTGAAGTGGGACAATCACTTGAGCCCAGGAGGCTGCAGTTGCAGTGACCTGATATTATGCCACTGCACTCCACCCTGGGTGACAGGGCAAGACCCTGTCTGGAAAAAAAAAAAAAAAAAAAGCATGAGCAAGCCTAGATCCCTGATGGTCATCTCAGCCCTGTCCTGCCTATGAGAAAGAATTAAACTTTGCTCCTGTTTTAGCCACTGTTACTTTGCATTTCAGTCACTCATCCTAATATATAAAATTAAAAAACTAAAAATAGGTTCTTTGTAACTATTTCTGTTGTGTACTAATCATCAATCGAGTCATGAACTATAAAGAGCTCTTTTAAAAAATGTTCACACCACAATCTAATCCAAATATAAACAGACCATAAAACTGTGTGTGAATGTAGACCAATAGAGTCAGAATATCAAGCCTAGTAACCAACACTAGAATTCAGAACAGTCAAGCTGAGTGTAACAGCACTAACTCTGTCAGATGAAGGGATGATTACCCTTACCTGATGGTGAATTCCAGTAGCTCCTGGGCTCCCTGAGGGTCCAGGTGCTGAAGACTATACACTCTTTCAAGGCTCTGCTGCAGAAACTGCTGGGAAGGATCCTCTTGAGATATGATGCTGGGAGAAACAGCTGATGACACTAGTTTTCTACCTGGTAACTAAGCAAACCCAGTGGGATTATACAGCCATTAAGTTTGGTGGCTCAACTTTTGGTAACACACACACACAAACACATAAAAGCACATTAAAAATGTGAGCTAAACAAAACAAAGGGGAAAAAAGGCTAGGAGAGTCTATAAATAACCTTTCTCCCCTTCCTCAGCAACATCGGGAGTTAAAGAGAAAGAGACAAAATGCAAACATGGTCCACCCAATACAGCCACAGCTGCCAGGAGAAGAACAGAAAAGTATAGTATTTTCTATTGCTAACTGAAATGAATGGGCCAACCATAGGAAGGAGACTAAAAATTAAACTGTTGTTACATTTTTTTTTTTTTTTAGACAGAGTTTCGCTCTTGTTGCCCAGAGTGCAATGGTAGGATCTTGGCTCACTGTAACCTCCACCTCCCAGGTTCAAGTGATTCTCCTGCCTCAGCCTCCTGAGTAGCTGGGATTAGAGGTGCCCGCCACCACATCCAGCTAATTTTGTATTTTTAGTAGAGACAGGGTTTCTCCATGTTGGTCAGGCTGGTCTCAAACTCCCGACCTCAGGTGATCCACCTGCCTCAGCCTCCCAAAGTGCTGGGATTACAGGCGTGAGCTACTGCGCCCAGCCACATTTATCTTTAAAACACTATCTTCTCTTTCACTTGACAGAAGAGTAATGATTTATTCCCAAATAAGTTACATAGCATATAATTTTTTCATGAGAAAAAAAATTTTTTTTTTGGCCCTTCAGATATACTTATTCTTACTGTTAAAAGAGGTTTCCTTTTAAGATGGATGGGAAGGAGACAGCAAAGAGTATTTCACTTTTCATTTTGTATCTACTTGTTTTTTGTTTTTTGGCTTTTTTTTTGAGATGGAGTCTTATTCTGTCACCCAGGCTGGAGTGCAGTGGTGCGATCTTGGTTCACTGCAACCTCTGCCTCCTGGGTTCAAGCAATTCTCCTGCCACAGCCTCACGAGCAGCTAGGACTATAGGTGCCCACCACAATGCCCAGCTAATTTTTGTATTTTTAGTAGAGATGAGGTTTCACCATGTTGGCCAGGCTGGTCATGAACCCCTGACCTCAGATGATCCACCCTCCTCGGCCTCCCAAAGTGCTTGGATTACAGGCATGAGCCACTGCGCTTGGCCTCATTTTGTATCTTCTATCAAGTTTGTTTTCTAACCATATATATATATATATATATATATATATATATATATATGTTCCTATAAATAAACACATATTACTTCATTGTCTTTCTCTCTTGGGCTCTTTGCCATTGTTTTATACTTTTGCTTTTGTATCCTTTACCTTTTAAGATGATTCATTTTTTTTTTGGTGTCCCTGCGTTATTGATACTAGGCAAGAAGAAAGGAATCTGGAGCAATAGATTATATTTTAGATCAAGAATTTAAATTGTTATATTTTAACAATTACATAAAGCCATGATTCTCCACAAGTGCTTATTTCTTAAAAATAAAACCGTTACTATTTTTAAAACCTAGAGATATATAGAAGAAAATTTAGAAATGGATCATAATAATAGCAGCAAACCCTTAGTGAATGCTGTGGCCCAGGTACTCGTCTAATCTTTCTATTTGCATCAACTCATACCTGCAAAAGTATAAAACAACGGCAAAGAGCCCAAGAGAGAAAGACAATGAACGAGCAAGTTTTCGGAGAATATATGGACTGCTCTCTACTATTTAATAACTACAAAGCACGAAAAATAAAAAGCCAAAAACAAGCTGCACACTGTGGTGCGCACCTGTAATCCCAGTGACTTGGGAGGCTGAGCCAAGAGGATGGCTTAAGCCCAGGAGTTTGAGACCAGCCTGGGCAACATAACAAGACCCTCATCTCAAAGGAAAACATGAACAAAAAAACCCCTACCCCATGCAAAATAAAAACAAGGACAACAGATGTTTTCAACATACCCTTAAGGCAGGAACAAGATGAGAAAGACTGTCTCGGAGGTAGGCATAGTGCCTGAAGGTGTGATCTGAGAACAATGCTGGCATTGTTGGACAGGTTTTAGCAGCATTGAAAATAAGGACCAAAACTGCAATATCTGATAGATCAGTGGGTTAAGTAAACTTGCAAGTATAAAAGGTTGGCCAGAATCTGGCACTCTCACTTTCCACCTCCAAAATCTCCATCAAGAGACTATGATTTTCTAATAATCAAAGAAATGCAAATACAAACAAGAAAATACATTCCCCTACTCCACCCACACCCCCAATTACCAAAGGTTTTTTAAAATGCCAGATGCTGCCAAGAATACAAAAAAAGGGAAATGATTTTGCCTGTAAAGTAGGTAACTATATTGCCTATCAAATTACATACTGGACAGATGTGGTGGCTCACGCTTGTAATCCCAACACTTTGGGAGGCTGAGGCGGGTGGATCACTTGAGGTCAGGAGTTTGAGACCAGCCTGGGCAACATGGTGAAATCCTGTCTCTACTAAAAATACAAAAATTTGCCGGGCGTAGTGGCAGGCGCCTGTAATCCCAGCTACTTGGGAGGCTGAGGCAGAAGAATCATTTGAACCCAGGAGGTGGAGGTTGCAGTGAGCTGGGGTGGTGCCACTGCACTCCAGCCCAAGCAACAGCTTAGGAATTTGAGACCAGCCTTGCCAACATGGTGATACCCCGTCTCTACTAAAAATACAAAAGTGAGCCGGGTGTGGTCGTGGGCGCCTACAATCCCAGCTACTCAGGAGGCTGAGGCAGGAGAATTGCTTGAACCCGAGAGGCAGAGGTTTCAGTGAGCCGAGATCAGGCCACTGCACTCCAGTCTGGGTGACAGAATGAGACTCTGTCTCCAAAAAATAAATAAAAGGAAAGAAAACTCAGATCACCCTAGCTACACTGCTGAAGGAGATGCCAAAGCTGTCTGCCAACACATGAGGGCCCATCCTAAGCACGGAGGATACAAGCTGGATCATCCATGTCTGGTTCAGCCGTGTCAAAAAATGGGTGGGTGCTCAGAAGCTCTGGCACCAAGGGAAGCACCAGGGTTGGATGCCGACTTCCCAGAAACTTCAAGCACCTGAAACAAACAAATAAGAATGCACATCAACAAATTAGTCAAGTTAGCCCTTTGAAAAGTACTAGGAACTGGAATCAGAAAACCTGAACTGGATTGGAAATTCTCGATCATATACTTTTGCTAACTCTATGACTTCAGATATGTCACCCAATTATTCTGGAACTCGGTTATTTCATCTAAAAAAATTGGTTATTATAAAGATAAAAGAAATGGTTATTTAACCAGTAGCCATTTCCCCCATCTTTCTTCCTGAGAGGTGCCGGATTTTACTCAGGTATCAGGCAGGCAGCAATGTGCTTGGAAAAGGCAGGTCCAGCCCAAGAGCTGAACCACTATTGGTCTAGACCCATCTCGGCAATCCCATTCCCATTTTCCAGTGACTGGTTTGCTGGCAGGCAAGTAAACCAGTTCTAGTCAATGGAGCACGAGAGTATGCTGGCTGGGTTGGCTGGGGAGCTTCTCAGGGATGTTTCTGCAAATCAAAAGAGCAATGAATGAAAGGGAATGACCGTTCCTTTCTGTCTTGACATACTATCTTATGAGGCAGCCATCTTACAACTATGAGAAGAAAGTCGGCGGGCGTGGTGGCTCACGCTTGTAATCCCAGCACTTTGGGAGGCCAAGGTGGGTGGATCATGAGGTCAAGAGATCAAGAAAAAAAATTAGGATAGGTGACTTCAAAATATTTTGGAGCACTATGTGGTTGAGGAGTTCTTTGTCCACAATCACCCAATAAAGACAGCCTTATGTAAATATTCTAAGTGGACCAAATAACCACAAATCTTATTTTAATGCTAGAAGAATGTTCTAGCATTCCTTCTGTATTCATTCTAGGTCTCCACAGAACTCCAGTTACTTATATAGGTGTTTATCCCCACTGCAATCCCACACCCTAAATGACTGAGAGTTCCTTGAAGACACTCAATAAATATATGTCAAATTGAGCTGAATGGGACTATACAAAGGAATGGCAAAACAGAAAACCAGATACCAAAAATGTTACCAAGAGTAAGATTCCCCTGGTATTTTCAGTTTTAATATACTTTCTTTCTTTCTTTTTTTTTGAGGTGCCCAGGCTAGGATGCAATGGCACTATCTTGGCTCACTGTAACCTCCATCTCCTGGATTCAAGCGATTCTCCGGCCTCTGAGACAACAGGTGCCTGTCACCACACCCAGCTAATTTTTGTATTTTTAGTAGAGACAGGGTTTCACCATGTTCATCAGTTTTAATGTATTTCCTAAGTAGCTGATTCACCCCACGGTTTTTCTACTTTTAGTAACAAAATTTTTAAAGATAAACTAAACACAGTTGAACTGGTCTTATCATATAAACTTATTTAAACATGTGGAACACACATTTTATATTAATTACATGTATGGAAGTCATTCTTCAAACAAAGGTTCATAAACAGTGTTAATAACTTGATGGTAGTCAGTAAAACTAGAGATAATCAAGGGACAAAATGATTGTGATTTCCCATCTGTAGGTCAAGTGCCAGCCCTGCCTCCTGCCCTGCCTCTAATCTCTATGATGATGGATCTGATTCTTTACAAAAATGCAAAGTAGACATAGGAGTGATTAACACTATACAGGAAAGGCTGGGTGTGGTAACTCACACCTGTAATCCCAGCACTTTGGGAGGCCAAGGTGGGCGGATCATTTGAGGTCAGGAGTTCAAGAACAGCCTAACCAACATGGTAAAACCCCATCTCTACTAAAAAAAAAATACAAAAATTAGCTGGGTGTGGTGGTGGGCACCTATAATCCCAGTTACTCGAGAGGTTGAGGCAGGAGAATGGCTTGAACCCAGGAGGCAGAAGTTGCAGTGGCTGCAATCATGCCACTGCACTCTAGTCAGGGCGACAGAGCGAGACTCTGTCTCAAAAAAACGTAACAAAACAAAACACTATATAGGAGAAAGAGGAAATCTAATTCATTTCTGTACTTCTAACAGCTACCACAATGGTTGGTGTGTAGTCAGCACACAGCAGGCACATAATATTTGCTAGGTGGATAGATGGACAAATTAGTAAGTAATCTAAAATGTGATACTCAGCTTAGGAATCAGATTCCTGAGAGTTTGGTTAAGTTGAATCAGGTTTCTAAAGTAAAGGCAAAACTCAAGGCCATACTATCCTCAATCTATAAGGATGGAACAATGTCAGCATTGTACATTTACCACATTATGAGACTCAGTGAGTAAATGGGCAAAAAAGTCATTACTTCCATATGGAGTCCCTATCAGTAGGGTACTTGGTTAAATTTTTCAGCAGCTCCACCAATGCAAGATGAATCCCTTCTTTGGTTGAAACATTAGTACAGCATAAGAGTTCATGAAGAGCCTCTCGAATATCTCTGGATGAATCCTTAAAAAAAAAAAGTAATAATAATAGTAGTTACTGTTGGTTAGCAGACTCAGCCTCTATCTACCATGCCCTTCTCCCTAGCCACCTTCCCATCTAGGGTGGCCATGTAACAAAGTATGTGGAAGTTTTTTGGCTGAAATTCCTGAAACAGCTTCATTTTATTGATAAATAAAGGACCAGAGGCAGTAGCTTTGTCCCCTTTGTTCTTTAACCTTCCTTTCCATCCTGTCTGGAACTCAGTCATGATGCTGAAGGTACAAGAGCCTTTTTGCAACTAGGAAAAAGGACAGGCTAAGAAGAAAGGCTAAGAGAGAGGCTGGGAATGGCCAGTTAGCAGAACACTCAGAACACACACACTTATTAAGTTTGCCATCTCATACAGGCACAGTTTGTGGCATCCCAAAACAATTACAACAGTAACATCAAAGATCACTGATCACAGATCACCGTAACAGATGTAATAATGAAAAAGTTTGAAACATTGCAAGAATTACCAAAATGTGACACAGACATAAAGTGAGCACACGCTATTGGAAAAATGGCACCAACAGACTTACTCAATGCATGGTTGCTGCAATCTCTCAATTTATTAAAAAAACACAATATCTGCAAAGCCCAATAAAGAGAGGTATACCTGTATGTGTTAAATGGAGGAGTGAGGGAAAGAGTCAATCTATCTGATGTGAATTTCAAGAAGACTTCGAGAATGAGAAATATTAAAAGAGAGGCAAATTGAAACGTCACTCCTATTCATAAAATTCTGCAACAGTTTTCCATAATGTTAGAATAAAATCCAGACATCTTAAAATGGCCTACAAGGCTTTCTACTTGTCCTTAATCCCTTCTCAGACTTCATCTCATGCCACATTTCTACTTTCTCACTGCGGCTCACTCCTACTGGCTTTCTCTCTATTCTGCAAACACAACAAAGATCACTTGTGTTTTAGAGCCTTCCCACTAGCTGTTGCCTCTACCTGAAGTTATTCTCCCAGTCTTCACGTAGCTAGCTTCTGTTTATCATTCAAGACTCAACTTGAAAATCATCTTGGAAAGTCTTTACTAACCACTCAAATTACAGTGAAATTCCCCATTCCTCCATCATACTGTTTATCTTCTGCATAACATTTATCACCATCTGAAATCATTTTGTTTGTTTACTCCACCTCTCTTTAGAATATAAGTTTTATGACAGCAAGAAGCCTATCTGTTTTGATACCCCTATATTTCTAATACACAGACAGTGCTTGTTGAACAAAGAAGTGAATTTTTCTAGGCAGGGTAGGATCTTGGCATAGCAGGAAACAAAAAAGAAAGTGAATTCCAGCTGAAAGGGTCAGCAAGGTAAGGCTCAAAGCAATGAAGCACAGTGACACAGAAAATATAAGGGAGCAGGGCATAGCAGGGTGGAAGAATAGTCTACTGTAAGTTTATATGGGTCTGAACTCCTGAAAAGAATTAAAAGGCAAGGATTCTTTATGAGTTATATACATAAGTACTTATAAATAAGCATACCTGTGAACAATTCTGTACATCAAAACATAGCTTGGAACATAGCTCAGCTATTCAGCAAACATTTACCGAGCACCTAATTGTGCCAGACACTGCTGCAAGACATTGGTAATAAAAAAATGAAGAGTCGGCCGGGCACGGTGGCTCATACCGTAACCCCAGCACTTTGGGAGGCCAAGGTGGGTGGATCACTTGAGGTCAGGAGTCCAAGACCAGCCCGGCCAATATGGTGAAATGCCATCTCTACTAAAAAAAATACAAAAATTAGTGTTGTGGTGCATGCCTGTAATCCCAGCTACTCGGAAGACTGAAGAATTGCTTGAACCCAGGAGGTGAAGGTTGCAGTAAGCCAAGATCGCACCACTGCACTCCAGCCTGGGCGACAGAGCGAGACTCGGCCTCAAAAAAAAGAAAAGAAAAGAAAAATCAAGACACCTTGAGAAGCTCACAGTCTTATGAAATACAGAATTACTGAAAAATGCTAGAGCAGTATACACAGGGTACTATGGGAATAAAGAGGTGGCATTTAGCCCATCCAGGGCTGGGAGTAACAGTTAGGGAAGGCTTCCTGGATATGTTACCTAATATAGGCTGTGGGAATAAGTGGACATCTCCTAGGTTGAAGTGGCAGTTTTGCAAACAGAGGGGGAAAATTACATTGAAGGTAAAATTGTGAGGAAAAGCAATATGTGTAGGAAAGTGACTTCAGCATAAAGTTCAAGGTGAGGAATGGTGGAAAAGAAAGCTAAAAAGGAAAGGAGTGGCTAGACTATGTATGAGGCCACCCATGAAGAACCACACATAGAATGTAAACTTATTTTTAGGAAAAGATACATGAAAAAATTATAAAGATTTATAATTCAGGAAAAATCTTAGTAGAAGTGCTAAGCAGTTGAGAGAATGGTAGGAACCTTCAAAACCAAAGCACCAGCTATTTTTTCAAGTAAGGAGTAGAAATCTGTTACAAGTGTTCTAAAAACTAAGCACCTAATTACTATCCCTTTCATATCTGAACCCCATCTTCCCCAAAAAAGGAAACCAGAAGCCAAACCCCATTTATGAATACTCTGAAGAACTTCAGTAGTTGCAATTAAAATCCAGACATTTTAGAAAAATAATCCAAGAACCACCTAGAGCTGTATGGCCTGGGGAGCAACTCTGTGTTTACATTCTGGTTCAGCCACTAACTCAGACAATTTATTTTCTCCACAAAATTCCCAGGGTAGAATTAATCAATCCCTAAGAGCACTTGCTGCTATAACAGCCTATGATTCACTACAAGAATAAAATCAACTTAAAGGTTGAAAAGAACTCTTCATTATTTAGCCCCTCCCTTATCTATAGCCACTTCTTCCACTCTCCCATCTCTTCAACTCTACGCTATCATTATATAATAAACTTTTTAGTTCCTTGAATATATCGTATTCTAGCTTATCTCTGTATCTTTAGACATTGCTCCCTCTGAGCCGGGCACAGTGGCTCACGCCTGTAATCCCAGTACTTTGCGAGGCTGAGGCAGGCGGATCATGAGGTCGGGAGACTGAGACCATCCTGGTTAACACAGTGAGACCCTGTCTCTACGAAAAATACAAAAAATTAGCCGGGCGAGGTGGCGGGTGCCTGTAGTCCCAGCTACTCGGGAGGCTGAGGCAGGAGAATGGCGTGAACCCGGGAGACGGAGCTTACAGTGAGCCGAGATCGCGCCACTGCACTCCAGCCTGGGTGACAGAGTGAGACTCCATCTCACAAAAAAAAAAAGACATTGCTCCCTCTGTCTGGTACCCTTTCATCCTACCACCAGTGTCACTTCTCCTTTAAAAAAGATGCACTTCAGCTTGAGTGACAGAGTGAGATCCTGTCTCAAAAGAAGAAGGAAAAGAAAAAGCCCAGTTAAGTCCTACTCCTCCTTCAAATGTCCACTACAGTACTTCCTCCTTCTTCCCAACCTCACCTCAGCCAATTCAGGTTAGACACTGTATTCTCTAGGCATCCTATCCTTTCTTGATCACAGAAAGACCAAGCTTATTCAAATTTCCTGTTTCATAGTCAATTCCTTCCATTTTTGGGGGGTGGGGTATGGTGAGAAAACAGAACTGTGCTGCCTGATATACTGTTCTGTCACCAATGCCTAGCACAATACCTGATTTTAACAGTGGGGCTGAGGGATGAATTAATGAGTAACAAACTAGAAACACTCACCTCTAGCACAGCCAGGACAGTGTCAAGCTGATCTTCTCGGAGAGTGATGTTGTTAGAGATTTTTCTCATGGTATGTATGGACTGCAGACGTACTTCCTCAATTTCATCGTTGAACATGTCAACTAGGAAATCAAGGCACTTCTCAGCAAAAGAGGGTGAAGACTGGGCCAACATGCAGAGGGCCTCCACAGCAGCAATACGAACCTCTAGAAAAAAGAGAAAAAACAAAATTGCACATCAGGCTGGGGACAGTGGCTCACGCCTGTAATCCCAACACTTTGGGAGGCCGAGGTAGGCAGATCACTTGAGCCCACCTAGGAAACACGGTAAAACTCTGTTTCTACCAAAAACAATTTAAAAATTAGCTGCGTGTGGTAGTATGTACCTGTTGTCTTAGCTACTTGGGAGGCTGAGGTGGGAGGATCACTAGAGCCTGGGAGGCAGAAATTACAGTAAGCCAAGGTTGTGCCACTGCACTCCAGCCTAGGTGACAGAACGAGACCCTATCTCAAAACAAAACACAAAAAAACAAATTAGCCAAGTGTGGTGGCACACGCCTATAGTCCCATCTACTTGGGAGGCTGAAGCAGGAAGATCACTTGTGCCCAGGAGTTTGAGGCTGTAGTGAACCATGATCATGCCACTACACTCCATCCTGGGTGACAGAGTGGGCCCCTGTCTCAACAACAACAACAACAAAAAAAAACAAAAAACAAAAAAAAACACCCAAAAAACAAAAAACAAAAACTGCACATCAGCCAGGTGCAGTGCCATACACCAAAGTCCCAGCTACTCAGGAGGCTGAGGTGGGAGGATCATTTGAGCCCAGGAGTTCAAGGCTGGCCTGAGCAACACACTGAAGGCCTATATTTTATATACATATAAAGTAACTCATATCAAATTAAGAGCCACGGGAAAAGTCCAAGATGGATTCCTTCTCCTTCAGGCTGTCTTCTATTCTCTACTCTTCTCATTCTATAAACTCTCCCTGGGAGATCTCTGTGCCCACAGTTTCACATACCACCCACCTTAACATTGATCTAAGAACATGGAATTTAGTATCACAAGGACTATGGCTTAAATCTGACTCCACATATGTGTGAAGTCGCATGTCTGTCTATATTAACTTCTTGAAAATTAAACTGTCTTACTTATCTCAGTATTCCAACCACAGTACTTTTTAAAAAGTTGGTTAGCAAATCATGTTATCATTATTATTAAGATTAAAGTAGACTAAATATCATTGTTCCAATTTTAGAGGTAAGATTCAGCAACGTGGATTAACTTGCCTCAAAGCAAATGAGGGTAGAAATAGGACTAATACCCAGGTCTGTTGACTGCAGGTTAAAATCATATAGTGGTTAAGGATACATGCTTGGAATGATAGAGGTCTCAGAGCAAACTGTAGTAAATGATCCCTCCACTAAGTTGGAGGGTGATCTTAAATAAGTAACTTCCTGGCACCTCAAATTTCTCACCTGGTAAATGGAGATAATACTCATTTCCTTACAGAGTTGTTAGGACTAAATGAGATAATACAGGTAAAGCACATAGGGGCTCTGCCTGGCATATTTTAAGAGCTCAATAAGTATCACTTACGGTGTAGATTTGGGTTCTGTAAGCACCCTTAAAACAGGGACATGTTTTCGACCCCTTGGTATGCTCAGAACATGTAAGCAATAAAGCCACTGATCCGAGGAAACCCTTTCTTCATTCACTAATAAGTGGGCCTGCACACGTACTATATGCTAGGTGAGGTACTAAGGGCTAGGATACAAAGATGAGAAATGAGTAAGACACAGAAAATGCTCGCAAGACTTCTATACATGGTTGTTTTTTCCTAGTGATTCCCATATGCTTCTGTAACAAAATGGACTATTTCAAAACAAAACAAAAAGTACCTAAACTTGTGGTTAAAACTCACAAACACAATTTCCTCTTTGTGTAAAGAAAGGTTTTATAGACATGTTAAGAGTAGAGTTACTACATTAAAGACAGATGATTCAGGTTTTTCTTGGTAGTTATGAATTCCTCCTTTTCATCAAAAGAGAACAATTTTCTTCACTTCACAATAATATAATTTAAACATGAAATTGCTAATTATAAGGCAAGCTAGAGATAAACCCAAGTATATTAAGTGGATCTTCCTCCTAGAATTTTATCCATTACACCACACTGACTCATATGTAACCTTTGCAAGTCCACCAAGGCAATCAGGAAGGAACTTCTGACCAGAAAGAGATAATCAGTGTGACCTCAGCTGATACAATTCCAAGCAGAAGCAAAGAAATGTGGTATTTTACTTTGCCTGAACAGCCAGACTATAAGCAGGTAAACTGACATTTTCCACTGAACTTTTTGGAATGTTGAAAATATGTTGACCAGGCATGTCACACCTGTAATCCCAGAACTTTGAGAGGCCAAGGCGGGAGGATCACTTAAGCCCAGGAGTTTGACACCAGCCTGGGCAACATAGTGAGACCCCATCTCTATAAAAAACAGTTAATTAAAAATAAATAAATAATATGTCACAGACTCCCTATGGGTACAGAGCAGAGAAAAGGAATCTACTATACTACATTTTAAAAAAGATTGATCCTCAGCATCTGCACATGTACAATTGGGTCCAGATTTAGCTACTTATTAGCTTTGTACTTAGTACTAAAGATACAAAGATGAACAAAAGCAAGACTATCCCCCAGGCTTACAAACAAGAACAGTCAATTGCATTACAGAGTGATGACTGTTGCTATGGAAAAGCACAGGGAATGTAAGAAAATGCATATGAAGAAATACAGCCCAATCAATGGGATCAGAGGTGGCTTTCTGTAATACGTGATCCCTAAAAACAATACCTAAAAGAGCTGCTAAGCCAATAGAAAGAAAAAGACCTTTCTAGAAGAAAAGCTGCATGCACAAAGTCCCAAAAAGGAGGGAGAAGATGGATAAATTAGAATACTAGAAGCATGTGAGGCACTACACTAGAGTGAACAGCCAGTGAAATAAGGCTCCATTTCATTCCCAGCAATGCACCCCTAAAACCCAAATTTACTCAGAATTGTATAAATGTGATAAAATTAGAAAGCTGTCATACCTGATACCTGGTTATGGTATACTCAGTTTTTTAACTTAAGTTAATTTGATTACATATTAATAACATTTATAACACAAAGGGTAAGTGCTTGAGGAGATGGGATACCTATTCTATATGATGTGATTATTTCATATTTCATGCCTGTATCAAAATATCTCATGTATCCCTTAAATACATATACTAGTATGGAACCAAAAAACAGCCTGCATAGCCAAGACAATTCTAAGCAAAAAAAACAAAGCTGGAGGCATCACGCTACCTGACTTCAAACTATACTACAAGGCTACAGTAACCAAAACAGCATAGTACTGGTACCAACACACATATACAGACCAATGGAACAGAATAGAGGCCTCGGAAATAACACCACACATCTACAACCATCTGATCTTTGACAAACCTGACAAAAACAACCAACGGGGAGAGGATTCCCTATTTAATAAACAGTGTTGGGAAAACTGGCTAGCCATATGCAGAAAGCTGAAACTAGATCCCTTCCTTACACCTTATACAAAAACTAACTCAAGATGGATTAAAGACTTAAACATAAGACCTAAAACCATAAAAGCCCTAGAAGAAAACCTAGGCAATACCATTCAGGACATAGGCATGAGCAAAGACTTCACGACTAAAACACCAAAAGCAATGGCAACAAAGCCAAAATTGACAAATGGGATCTACTTAAACTAAAGAGCTTCTGCACAGCAAAAGAAACCATCTTCAGAGTGAACAGGCAACCTACAGAACGGGAGAAAATTTCTGTAATCTATCCATCTAACAAAGAGCTAATATCCAGAATCTACAAGGAACTTAAACAAATTTACAAAAAAAAAAAAAAAAAACTAACCCCATCAAAAAGTGGGTGAAGGATATGAACAGACACTTCTCAAAACAAGACATTTATGTGACCAACAAACATATGAAAAAAAGCTCATCATCACTGGTCATTAGAGAAATGCAAATCAAAACCACAATGAGATACCATCTCACACCAGTTAGAATGGCGATCGTTAAAAAGTCAGGAAACAACAGACGCTGGAGAAGATGTGGAGAAACAGGAATGCTTTTACACTGTTGGTGGGAGTGTAAATTAGTTCAGCCATTGTGGAAGACAGTGTGGCGATTCCTCAAGGATCTAGAACCAGAAATACCATTTGACCCAGCAATCCCATTACTGGGTATATACCCAAAGGATTATAAAATCATTCTACTACAAAAACACATGCACACGTATTTTTATTACAGCACTATTCACAATAGCACAGACTTGGAACCAACTCAAAGGCCCATCAATGATAGACTGGATAAAGAAAATGCGGCACACATACACCATGGAATATTATGTAGTTATAAAAAAGGATGAGTTCATGTCCTTTACAGGGACATGGATGAAGCTGGAAACCATTATTCTCAGCAAACTAACACAAGAACAGAAAACCAAACACCAGATGTTCTCACTCATAAGTGGGAGTTGAACAATGAGAACACACGGACACGGGAGGTGGGGGGGCATCACACACCAGTGCCTGTTGCGGGGTGGGGGGCTGGGGGAGGGATAGCATTAGGAGAAATACCTAGTGTAGACAATGGGCTGACGGGTGCAGCAAACCACCATGGCACGTGTATACCTATGTAACAAATCTGCACATTCCACACATGTACCCCAGAACTTAAAAGTATTAAAAAAAAAAATTATTAAAAAATCTTAATGGCAAACTGGAAATTGTGTAAGTAAATCATATAAATGTTAAAAGTGACAAAATTCAGTTGTAGAAACTAAACAAAGCAAAAACGCTAATAGAAACAAAATAGGTTTCAGTTACTCATTTTAGAGTAAAATAGGTTTTAATAACTGGACTTCCTCATTATCCAACATTATTTAAATTGTAATTCATATTTTAAGTTCATAGAGAATCAAAAAGCAGAGGTAGCTTTATTTACTTTCTATACATATGGAACATTTTAGAACAAATGATAGGATAACCCAATTGTTATATCTACTGATGAAAAACTGTCTTTCAAAAATAATATTCTTGCCCTTCTAAGAAGTAGTTCTATCCTGAGGTATGATTTTATAGGCATTTTTAAGACCTGGCACAGGTCTCTGGCACAAATTTACTGTAAAATGTGGACATTCAACATTACCTTACCAGGTCTGTTACCCTTGCTGATAATGAAGAGGCTGGAGTCAATCATCTCAAATCACTGAAATTCTGAGATCTACGTGAGACAGAGAACACATAATCACAGGGCTTTATAGGAAGTCTATTACAAGATGGAGGACTAGCTTTATCCTCTAAGGATGAGACAGAGACAAAATATATGAAACAACAGCATTCCAGACACTGGGCATCTGGCAATAAAGGACTGCAGTCCCTGAGAGATGGGAAATAAATGAGGTGATCTCAATGATTACAGCAATTAAGTTTAGAGAGACTCCAAGCACTAGGTCTTCTCTCCCTGAGTTGAGAAGATTGAGCTGGGAGTTTGGGAAGTCCAATGTGGCGAGAGTTCATAGAGCAAATTACTGGAAAGGAGAGAACTACACGGAGAGACAGAAAGCTTGGGAGATCTGCAGACGGTTGCCCCAAGTCTTCAGCTGAATTCTGATCTGTGAGAGAGAGACCATCTGAGGCCTGGAAAAGAAGCACTCAAAACAATGAGAGGAAACAATCTCTAGAGCTCACACAGGGCCTATAAAACCACAGTTAATGTAGAAGAATTTTGCAGCCAGGTGTGGTGGCTTACACCTGTAATCCTAAAACTTTGGGAAGCCGAGGCGGCCAGATTGCTTGAGGCCAGGGCTTCAAGCCTGGCCTGGGCAACATGACAAAACCCTGTCTCTACAAAAAATACAAAAATTAGCCAGGTGTGGTGGTGCCCACCTGTGGACCTAGTTACTCGGGAGGCTGAAGTGGGACGGTCATCTGAGCCCAGGAGGTCAAGGCTGCAGTGATCCGTGACTGCACCTTGGCACTCCAGACTGAGCGATACAGCAAGATCCTGTCGAGAGAAAAGAAAGAAAAGAAAGAAAGAAGAAAAAAAGAGGTTTTCTCTAATCCTGCCTAACAAAGTATAAGACCTGAAAAAATGGATCCCAGAACAAAGCTCAAAAATATTTATAGGAACAAAATAATGTTCAGTATCCAATAAAGTGAAATCTATACGTCTGGCATCCAACTAAAAATTATCAGACATGAAAAGACACAAGATGGAATATATACAAGATAGAATAATATATAATACAGGAGGAAAAAAAATCAATCAAAACCAACCTAGGAATCACAGAAATAATAGACCTAGTAAACAAGGATAGTAAGACAGTTATTATAAACATATTATCTGTTTACAAAGCTAGAGGAAAGATTAAGTATGTTAAGAAAGACATGGTAGATACTAAAAAGACCCAAATTCTTTCTTCTTTTTTTTTTTGAGACAGGGTCTTGCTCTGTCACCCAGGCTGGAGCACACTTGTGCAATCACGGCTCCCTGCAACCTCTAACTCCTGGGCTCAAGCAATCCTCCTGCCTCAGCCTCCCAAGTAGCTGGGACTAAAGGCATGTACAACCATGTCTTGCTAATTTTAAATTTTTTGTAGAGATAGGGTCTCCTTATGTGGTCCAGGATGGAAAAAACCCAAATTCTAATCAAACTTCTAGAGACAAAAACTACACGTCTGAGATGAAAAATATACTGGGTGGGATTAACATCAGATTATATCTTGCAACACTCAAAGACAAAGCAATAGATACTATCCAAAATCAAACAAAGAGAAAATAAAAACTAGAAAAAAAAAAAAGAAAGAGAAAAGAATAGAGCATCAGTGAGCTGTAAAAACAATGTCAGTATCCTAACGCATGTGTAATTAAAGTCGCCAAAGGGCCCGTAGAGTCAGAGAAATTTAAAAAAATAATAGTGGCTGGGTACAGTGGCTCACACCTGTAATCCCAGCACTTTGGGTGGCTGAAGCGAGCAGGTAAGTTGAGCTCAGGAGTTTGAGACCAGCCTCAGCAACATGACGAAACTCCATCTCTACTAGAAACATAAAAATTAGCTGAGAGTGGTGGCGGGCACTTGTAGTCCCAGTTACTCGGGAGGCTGAAGCATGAGAATTACCTGAACCTAGGAGGCAGAGGTTGCAGTGAGCTGAGATCACACCAACGCACTTCAGCCTGGGCGAAACTCTGTCCCCACCCCACCCCCACCCCCCAAAAAAGAGAAAGAAATAAACAATAGCAAAAAAAAAAAAAAAAAAAAAAAATGTCCAACTGTGATGAAAACTATTTGATTCAAGAAGCTCAACAAACTCCAAGCAAAAGAAACATGACATGAACTATACTATACCCAGGCACAGCATAATCAGATTGCTTAAAACCAGTGATAAAGATAAATCTTAAAAGCAGCTGGAGATAAAAAGACACATTATATACAGAGGAAGATAAAAATGACAGCAAATTTCTCAACAGAAAACTAGGGAGCAATATCACTAAAAGACTGGTAGAGGCCATGCACAGTGGCTCACGCCCACAATCTCAACACTTTAAGAGGCCAAGGCAAAAGGATGACTTAAGCCCAGGAGTTCAAGACTGGCTTGGACAATATAGGGAGGCCCCGTCTCTACAAAAATATTACAAAATTAGCCGGGCATGGTGGCACGTGCTTATGGTCCCAGCTACTCAAAAGGCTGAGGTAGGAGGATTGCTTGGGTCCAGGAAGTCAAGGCTTCAGTGAGCTGTGATCACACCACTACACTCTAGCCTGGGTGACAGAGTGAGAACCTGCCTCAAAAAATAAAAAAGACACTTGGAAAAAAAAGTGTATTAATCTAGAATTGTATTTCCACAAAAATATCTTTCTGTATGTATGTATGTATTTATTTTTTGAGACAGAGTTTTGTTCTGTTGCGTGCCCAGGCTAGAGTGCAGGGGCACAATATCAGCTCACTGCAACCTCTGCCTCCTGAGTTCAAGTGATTCTTGTGTCTTGAGCCTCTCTAGTAGCTGAGATTACAGGTGCATGCCATCATACCGGCTATTTTTTGTATTTTTAGTAGATACAGGGTTTCACCATGTTAACCAGGTTGGTCTTGAACTGCTAGCCTCAAGTGATCCTCCAGCCTCAGCCTCCCAAAGTGCTGGGATTACAGGTGTGAGCCACCATGCCTGGCCCAAAAATATCTTTCAAAAATGAAGGTGAAATAAAATATTCATCAGTCATATAAAGGCTTTGTATTCAGACATACCTAGGTTTAAATCTTGCTCTGTCTCTTACTAGCTGGGTAAGCAATATCAAGTTACTATTTTTATTAATATCAATTTTAATTGCCAATTATTCAGTGTTTATTATAAATAGGCACATGTATTATGCCAACTGCTTTATGTGTATAGAACCTCATTTAATTCTCAGAACTCAGAAAGATAGTTATCATCATCCCTGTTTTATAAAAATGCTGGAATTTAAATACAGACTGACTGAACCCAAATCTCTTGCTCTTCACCATTGTCTCATACTACCGGGGTCTCTTCTGTGTGTAAAATAAAAAGCATAGTAAGTACTTCCCAGAGTTTCTGTGAGGACTAAATGAAATGATACATGTGTGTCACCCAGTACAATGCCAGACACATAACAGTCACTCAATTAAAGAGTGTTATTGCTATCATACAGTCATACTTACCATACATCTCATCTTCCAACCCATGAACAAAAGCTCCACAAGCTCCCGATTCAATCAGGTTCACAGCCCCGGTATCTACTTCTTCCTTGGGAGCATCATCTCCCCACTTCCTGCCACTGGAAAACTCCCCTGAACTGTAAAGTTCCTTGGCACGCTCATGTGCAGTACGTTTCCTCTGCAGAAGACAACAATAATTACCAATTGTAGGAGGTTCATGAAGCAACGCTAAGATGAACCCTGAGAACATGGGAAGGCAGAAAATAAAACTGCTCTTTGAGAGTTACGTTTGTAAAAATTATCAGTAGTTCATACAAGAGAAATGCAAATTCAACTTAAAATGAAACCAAAGCCTTGCTGGTCTATAATAGCTGAAAATACCTAATTAAAAAGGATAAAGATAGCTGAAGAATGTGTTAAGAAAGTTGGTTACGTTTGCTGTGGCAGCAACATAGGAAAGAGAGAGCCAGAGAGGCAAATAATGGCAGTGCCCCTCCAAACACCATCTTGGGTAGACAACACATTTACTCTAAGAAAACAATTATCAGGCAGGGTGCAGGTGGCTCACGCCTGTAATCCCAGCACTTTGGGAGGCCAAGGCAGGCTGATCACAAGGTCAGGAGATTGAGACCATCCTGGCCAACACGGTGAAACTCCATCTCTACTAAAAGTACAAAAATTAGCTGGGCGTGGTGGCGCGTGCCTGTAGTCTCAGCTACTCGGGAGGCGGAGATTACAGTGAGCTGAGATTGTGCCACTGCACTCCAGCCTGACGACAGAGCGAGACTCCACCTCAAAAAAAAAAAAAAGAAAAGAAAAGAAAAAAAGGAAAAGAAAACAATTATCTTAAGTCCTAGTAAAAGTATTTTTCTACTTGGCAACATTGCGTTCTATTTCAGTTACAGTACAGTCACTAATCTAGTAAACTCACTTTACACAGAGATTGCCTAAGGTGGAATATACTGGTTGGTGAAAAGTAAGTATCCAGTCCACTTGACAGTTATGGTTCTCATCACAAACGAATGACCTGGCACTCCGCTTTATACATCAGGCTGTCATGGAAACCCCATCTCTAAAAAACTACAAAAAAATTAGCCAGGTGTGGTTGTACACACCTGTAGTCCCAGCTACTCAGGAGGCCGAGGTGAGAGGATCACTTGAACCCAGGAGGCAGAGGTTGCAGTGAACCAAGATCACGCCACTGCACTCCAGCCTGGGTGACAGAGCGAGACCCTGTCTCAATTAAAAAAAACCAAACAAACAAAAAAAAAACATGCACAAGAAAAAGAGCTGAGAGACATACAGCAAAATGACCAAAGTCATCACATTAGGGTAGCAGGTATATGGGTAAATTGCTTTCCTTTCCCTCATCAAAAATTCCACAACCTTCATATCACTTTTATAATCACTTTTATAATTTTAAAATTGAGGTACTAACAATGAATGTACATATTATTTTCTCAGACTCAAATCTGGTTCTGCAAACCATGTTAGTGAACCATCACAATCAAAGCTTAAGGGCATTTCATAAGAGGCAGTTGGGGCCGGGCACAGTGGCTCACATCTGTAATCCCAGCACTTTGGGAGGTAGAGGCAAGAGGATTGCTTGGGCTCAGAAGTTCAAGACCAGCATGGGGAACATAGCAAGACCTCATCTCTACTAAAGATAAAAAAAATTAGCTGGGCATGGTGGAGCATGCCTGTAATCCCAGCTACTCAGGAGGGTGGGGTAGGAGGAATGCTTGAGCCCAGGAGATCAAAGCTGCAGTGAGCTATGATTGTGCCACTGCATTCCAGCCTGGGCAAGAGCATGAGACCCTGTTTCCAAAAAAAGAGGAAAAAATGGTGCGGGGTGGGGGGTATTTTGTTACTGTTTGGAGAAAGGCTTTACTCACTCTTCCACGATAACTGCTGCTGAAAGGAGTCCTAAAATGTCATACCATCTCACAAAATGAGAACAGGCCTTTGTAGTTCCTAACAAACAGAAAATTAGTCTTTTGGGGTTTTTTGGGGTTTTTTTGGTTGTTGTTTTTTGGGGTTTTTTGGAGACAGAGTCCCACTCTGTTGCACAGGCTGGAGAGCAGTGGTGTGATCTCGGCTCACTGCAACCTCTGGTCTCCAGAGTTCAAGCGATTCTCTGCCTCAGCCACCCAAGTAGCCGGGACTACAGGCACATGCCACCACACCCAGCTAATTTTTGTTTTTTAGTTGAGACGGGGTTCACCATGTTGGCCAGACTGGTCTCAAACTCCTGGCTGCAAGTGATCCACCTGCCTCAGCCTCCCGAAGTGCTGGGATTACAGATGTGAGCCACTGCACCTGGCTTAGAAAATTAATCTTGCCTCTTTTTTGTAAAGCATAACCTGTGCAAATTATTTCATTACAATAATACAAAATTTAATGAAGTCACTTGTTATTTGCTTCAATTTACTAAGATTTTTAATTAAAATGTAATATAGTTATCATACATTAATTTAACAAATGCTGCTAAGTTAAATCAACACAACTCAGCATACTGCCCCCCTATATTGGTTACAGAAACCCAGTTTAAACAACAAAGAATAAAAGGTACCCTCAGATCTGACATCAGCTTCTTGTCAAGGGTCTGCTCCAAGAAATGAGAACTGACTTGCTCCATAGAGCCCTATAAAAAGAAAGAATCCAGAGCATATAAAGCAACTTTTATGATTTGAATATTATCTTAAAATTCAAAGTCTGTAGCTAATTTAAGTGCATAAAGATAACATTATTCATGACAGTAAAGATGCTATGGGTTCTGAATCATCAGGAAAATAAAAATATTAGCAGCAGCTAACACCTAAATAGAGCTTACTATGTGTCATGTACTATGCTTTTTTTTCCCCCTGAGATGGAGGTTTGCTCTTGTCACCCAGGCTGGAGTGCAGTGCCATGATCTTGGCCCACTGCAACCTCCGCCTCCCAGGTTCAAGTGATTCTCCGGCCTCAGCCTCCCGAGTAGCTGGGATTACAGGTGCCGGCCAACATGCCTGGCTAATTTTTTGTTTTTTTAATAGAGATGGCGTTTCACCAAGTTGGGCAGGCTAGTCTCAAACTCCTGACCTCAGGTGATCTGCCCACCTCGGCCTTCCAAAGTGCTGGGATTACAGGCATGAGCCACCGCACCCGGCCACTATGTGTCATGTACTATTCTAAGGGCTTTAGACATATATTAACTCGTTTAAATCTTCTGTAACTATAACCCTGCAAAGTAAATACTATATTAGTCCCATCTTATATATGGAGAAAAAACATAAAAAGATTAAGTAACACATTGACGGCCACAAAGAGAATAAATTCCAGAGCCAGTCGATACATCCAGGCTTCAAAATCCTTTCCCTTAACGACTACTCTCCACTCCTTTTCATTCTTCTTTCCATTCCTCTGTTCATTCATTCATGCATTCAGTTAAACAAATATTTAGCAACCATTCAATTATATGTCTACAGTTACCAGGAACAAGAATACAAAAATAAAAAGACAACAGCTCTACACTCAACAATATCACAGACTAGTAAGGGAAACTGACAAGAAAAGAGATTACTGCAATACGATATGAAATGTTGTAATACACATCTATGAATGATGCCATGGGAACGGAGACAACAAGCAGGTGCAGGCAGGGAGAGGTATACTTGGAGAAATGAAAATCACAGTGCAAATGCCAAGTGGGAAATATTAAGTGGTTTTATGAATGGAACATAAGATAGGGCTCCTGAAAATGAGGCAGTACAGATAGGATAATAAAGAGCCTCATTTGCCATAGTAAGGGGTTTGCCTTATAAATAATTATTACATAATCCCTGTTAAACATCTAATGAGCTCAACAATGTAAAAAATATTTTACTTACATTTTTCAAGTTTATTCTTCCCAATAATCCCACATACCTCTCATTTCCATTTTCTAGATGAGAACTGAGGCTGAGATTAGGCAACTTATTCATTTCAAGTAAGAGAGGACATAGATATATATTTCATAAAGCCCATCTTGCAACAGTATGACTAATGGACCTTAAGAAATCAAAATGAAAGCAAAAACACCAGTTTCAGAGGCTGTTGGAGCAGGTCCTAAACATTAAGAAATTTAACTGAGATCTTCTCTAATTCCTAATAAATGCGGAAATGCTTACACAGGCTCAGATCTTTTCTCTAATCACATTTTCCATAGAAAATTACGTGTTCTTGAGGAATGTCCTTACTCAAGTTAACACCTTTCCTATGATTCCACAAAAACAACTGCTGTACTATTTTGACTAAAGTAGTTTCAAAACCACTTTTTCTTTTGGTACATAGATCTAAGCCAATGTCATAGCTAATATCCATTTTTTAAATCCAAACAACAATTTTATAAATAAGAACTATAAATGCTTAAGACCTCCTAAATCTCTCTCCAGTTTTACCACCAGCATTAGCTGTTGGCTTTTTCCTACTAAAATAAAATTTTCATGACTTCACAGTAAGTTGCTTCATCCATAATTCCCAGTGCCCTCCTCCAATGCCCTCAGCTGAGCGCTCATCCAACACAGCAACACAGAGGGAGTACTATGTAAATCTGTGCCCTGCCAAATTAAATATCATTACTTGAAATAAATTTTCAATGTCACCTAAGAATAGGTGAAGCTTTCCATTTTAAGTCTACAAACACAAAGAGCCCTATAGCATAGTAGTCCACT
Source organism: Rhinopithecus roxellana (assembly GCF_007565055.1). Lineage (NCBI taxonomy): Eukaryota > Metazoa > Chordata > Mammalia > Primates > Cercopithecidae > Rhinopithecus > Rhinopithecus roxellana. Next base: position 54,206,605 of record NC_044563.1, on the reverse strand, counting down.
TGAAAAATGGTGAGATGTCTATTACTGCAGGACCAGTGGAAATGGAGAAGGGATGGATTTAGGGATGTCAAGAAGGCAGAACTGATATGAGTTGGTAACTCAATGGATGTGAGACACAGAAAAACTATTCCCACATTTCTCTAGTTCATGACTTAGCAGATGATAGCATCATTTATGAAAACATAGAGAAACAGATTTGTACCAAAAAGATAATGAGTTCATTATAAAGTACACCTTACAGGCCGGGCACGGTGGCTCACACCTGTAATCCCAACACTTTGGGAGGCCAAGGTGGGCAGATCACAAGGTCAGGAGATCAAGACCATCCTGGATAACACAGTGAAACCCCGTCTCTACTAAAAATACAAAAAATTAGCCGGGCATGGTGGCGGGCGCCTGTAGTCCCAGCCACTCAGGAGGCTGAGTCAGGAGAATGGTGTGAACCTGGGAAGTGGAGTTTGCAGTGAGCCAAGATCGTGCCACTGCACTCCAGCCTGGGTGATAGAGCAAAACTCCATATCAGAAAAAAAAAAAAAAGTGCACCTGACCAATCAGAACAACAGCTACATTCTGGTATACTTTAACCAAGACAAATATGTTTAGATTAAGATGAAATCTCTCCAACTGTACTACTAGCACTACTTAACAACCTAAATTTAGGTAGTTAATGCTACGAAAACCTTACTTAACACTGAGAAAACCATTTCACCAGAGAGCCTTATTAAATGTATGTGAAATTTAGATACAGGATATTTAGCAATTATCACACCTGCTTTAAGAGCAAAAACTGCTCAGTTAGTATAAATAACATAAGTCTATGCAACTAGGTGATAAGTACATCAGACATAAAACTGCCACTAACTAGGAATATCTGCATTTACCCTGGGAAAGACCAGTCATGGGAGACTTACAGGCACAAAAGCCTATAATCTAAGAGTCTGAAAATGTTGTAATTTTTAAGGTCAATGACTTCTTAAGGCTTATAAAAGTAGTGACTGTATTCTAAATAGTCCCATGAATGCGCTTACTGGGACATCAAGTTTCTTTGCCCCACAAATAGGGCAGTTACAAATAAGTAAAAGCTAACCTCTTTTACATGGTTTTGAATTTTCTGATATAATTTTTCATCCCGCTATAAGCCAAAGGGATTGGAAACTATTCACTTTTTAAGCAAGATGGACTCGAGTTTACAAAGCTAAGTTGTTGCAGAACCTGGCTTCTGTTTTCCTCTCCAACTTACCTCGTTACAGATCCCCTATATTGAACACTACCCCCAACTAGGAAGCACTAAACTGCTTGTAGTTTAGTATGACATTGCAGCTCAGTATATTGCTATGCATGATAATGTACTGCTTTTATATCCCTGCTCATATTTTCTCTTTCCCTGCATCGCTACCTAGTTACTCATCCTTCAAAACTCAGTTCAGAGATCAGCTCCTCCAAGAAGCCTCCTGTGGTTGTGGTTGGTGCTCTTTCCTACCAGTACCAGGTATTCTTATTCACTGATTAGCTGTCCCTGGCCACCTGACAATCAACTTTGTTGAAGACAGAAACTGTCCTCAGTGTTTGTCGATTTGCTGAACAGGTGATCTAAAGATTATACAGGTTGAACATCCCAGTTCCAAAAATCTGAAATCCAAAATGCTCAAAAATCCAAAACTTTTTGAATACCAACATGATGGTAGGAAATGTTCATTGGAGCATTTCAGATTTTGGATTTTGGAGCATATTTCAGATTTGGGATGCCCAACAAGTAAGTATAATGCAAATAAAATATTCCAAAATCCAAAAACAAAACAAAATCCAAAACACTTCTGGTCTCAAGCATTTTGGATAAGGGATACTCAATCTGTATGCAGATTTGTTTTTTAAAAAATGGCTTACTAGAGTTACCTGGCACACATCACCCACGACAAAAAGGAACAAAAATAACAAATAACTATATTTCAACTAAAATGACTGTAGATACATGCTGCTGAGCACCAGAGAAAGGGCAAAATCCCTGTGGAGCATGAAGGCTTCAGGATAGCACCACAGGGAAGGGAGTAAGGCTTCCTACCTACCACACTCTCTCCCTTGCCAAAATCAGCTTAAAATCAGAGGAACTTCTTACAGGGAAAAAAAGTAAGCTGGAGATACTTATCAGTGGTCTCCACTGCTGCCACAGGCACCAGCAATTCTTGATAAAGGAGAGTCCCAAGTCCTCAGTGGCCACAAATCCAGTCTGGAGAGTAGCCAAGAGATCATTCAGCTGTATTGCCTCAGAGTGGGAGCCCACCTTGTCCTAAGCTACTGTAGCATGGCGCCAAGTTGAAGCTAGACTTACTACTAGTATGCATCCTGCCCTGGGGACTAGTAGCAACTGACTCTCTTCATCCCTGAGAACCCGCCATCATTCTACCATGATCACACGATGGCCTGCAGCACCATAACCCCATCCACATAGAGTCTAGGTCAAACAGAGTGACCATGACCACAGCATCAGACCCCACACAGCACTACCAACCACTCAGAAAACAGGCAGACCTGCACAGCAAGGAAGCCATCAAATAGACAGCTGGCAGTGCTTTACCCAGCACCCCTGTACCATATAAACATCTGGGCTGCCAAGCATGCACATGCCAGTACTCAGCCAAAAAGCCAATCCTGCAGCAGCCCTACTGCCTCTCACAACCCGTCACAGAACCACCTGCCCACGCCCTGCCCGATAGCTGGTAACTCAGTGGTCCTGTCTACTAAACCAGGCCACGATAGAGTCCTACAGCACACAATCCAATCCACAGGTCCTGTGGTAGCCCTGGCCCCCCACCAGACTGCTGCCAAACTGCCCAGCCCCACTGAGCAAAAGCACTTGAGCCCAGCTCAAAGTAATAGCCAACCAGGCAATAGCCCCATCTCCCTAGATAGCCACACAGCTGCCCAGCAGGCTGCCCCAGCAAAAGCCTGAGCCCAGCACAACAGCTACCACGGCAGTAACTACTGCCTCCCTGGAAAACCAGATAGACAGCCTGGCAGCCATTTTAGCCTGCACACGTCGTGCCCAAAATCAGCTTAGCAACCTCACTTGCCCAAAAATCAGCTCAGCACCCTCATCTATAGCATCACCATCGCAAACTCCCATAGTCTAGGCAACTGAAGCAATTGCAAACATCACTGACTAGGTGTATAGCTGAAGATTATAGCTGAAGCTGACAAGGAGTGTTACACCACCCACTGAGTCCACCCAGAACCAAAGGCAACACACCATACCCAGCTAATACCCTAAAAACCATCTGCAGGAAAGAGACTGCTACTATATATTAGCTACTCAATAAAATTGAAAAGAGCAACTATTCTACTAAATGCACAGATATCAACATCCAGTATCTTGGACACGATAAACGAAAATCAAGGAAACACGACACCCTCAAAGGAATACAGTAAGTCTCTTGACTGGGCGCAGTGGCTCACATCTGTAATCCCAGCACTTTGGAAGGCCAAGAGAGCCAGATAGCAGGAGCTCCGGAGTTCAAGACCATTCTGGGCAACATGGCAAAATCCGTCTTTACAAAATATACAAAAATCAGTCAGGTGTGGTGGCATGCGCCTGTAGTCCCAGCTACTCAGCAGGCTGAGGTGGAAGGATCACTTAAGCCCAGGAGGAGAAGGTTGCAGTGAGCGAGATCTTGCCACTGCACTTCAGCCTGGGTGACAGAGCAAGACCCTGTCTCAAAAAAAGAAAGGAAAAAAGTCTCCAATGACAGACCCCAAAGAAAAGGACACTTACAAAATGCCTGAAAAGGAATTCAAAATAGTGATCTAAAGGAAACTCAGTAAGATACGAGAGAATACAGACAAACAATTAAATGAAATCAGGAAAACAATTCATGATCTGAATGAGAAATTCAACAGAAATCAATATCATAAAAAAGAACCAAACAGAAATCTTGGAGCTAAAGAGTTCAATGAAAAAAATAAAAATAGTATAAAACTGAGAGCTTCAACAATAGACTAGGATCAAGCAGAAGAAAGAATTTCTGAACTTGAAGACAGATCTTTTGAAATAACCCATTAAGAGGGGAAAAAAAAATAAGAATAAAAAAGAAAGCCTTGGAACATATAGGACATCAATAGGCAAACAAATATTTGCACTGTAAGATTGCTTGATGGAGAAGAAATAGAGAAAGGCACAGAAAACCTATTTGACACAATGATAGCTGAAAACTTGCCAAGTAGTGGGAGAAATACGGACATCCAAATTCAGGAAGTTCAAAGGTTCACAATTAGATTCAACCCAAAAAGATCCTCTCCAAGGTACATTATAATCAAACTATCGAAAGTCAAAGACTAAGAATTTTTAAAGCTGCCAGAGAAAATTGTCAGGAGAATCTCCATTACCATCAACAGATTTCTCAGCAGAAACCTTGTAGACCAGGAGAGAATGGGATAGTATTAATATATTCAAAGTATTGAATGCTACAATTAGAAACAAAAGGACAATAATCACTATCATGGCACACACAAAAGTATAAAACTCACCAGTAAAGGTAAACTCATAAATCAAACAGATCAAACCACAGTGATACAATATGTCACGTAAAATTTTCAGTCTGCTAGTATGAAGATTAAATTCAAAATGGTCAAAAACTACAACAGCTACAAATAGTAGCTAAGGAACACATAACAGATGAAGAAGAAAATTAAGGCAACAAAAATATAAATTGAAAAGGGGAGAGAAAAAGTCTAGGGTCCTTTTATGTAACCAAAGTTGAGTTGCTATCAGCTGAAAACATTCTATTATAACTGCAAGACTTTTTTTTCCCCCTTGAGACACTCTTACTCTGATGCCCATGCTAGAGCACAGTGGCCTGATCATCGTTCACTGTAGCCTCAATCTTCCAGGCTCAAGCAATCCTCCCACCTCAGCCTCCCAGGTAGCTGAGACTACAGGTGTGTGCCACCATGCCCGGCTGATTTCTTTTTTCTTTATTTATTAGAGACGAGGTCTCACTATGTTGCCCAGGCTGGTCTCAAACTCTTGAGCTCAAGTGATCTGCCTCCCAAAGTGCTGGGATAATAGGCAAGAGCCACCACACGGGCCTAAATGAAGACTCTGTAGTAACTATGTAGAAAAAAATCGCAGCAGATACACAAACAAGAAAGAGAATGAAAATAAAGCTTAGCTCCACAAAAACCCACTAAATCACAGAGATAAACAACAAGAAAGGAAGACAAGAACAAAGGATCTCCAAAAGAACCAAAAAGTAATTAACAAAATGGCAGGAATAAGACCTTATCTATCAATAACAATCTTGAATATAGCTGGGTGTGGTGGTTCATGCCTGTAATTCCGGCACTTTGGGAGGCCAAGGCAGGCAAATCACTTGAGGCCAGGAGTTCGAGACCAGCATGGCCAACATGGCAAAACCCGTCTCTAATAAAAATGCAAAAAAAAATTAGTTGGGCGTGGTGACACATGCCTGTAATCCCAGTACTGGGGAGGTTGGGGCACGAGAATCACTTGAACCCGGGAGGTGAAGGTTGCAGTGAATTGAGATCACACCAGTGTACTCCAGCCTAGGTGACAGAGTGAGACCCTGTCTCAAAGAAACAAAAAAAAAAAAAGAAGAAGAAGAAAAAAATCTTGAATATAAATGGATTAAATTCCTCAATTAAAAGGTACACTAGGCCGGGCGCGGTGGCTCAAGCCTGTAATCCCAGCACTTTGGGAGGCCGAGACGGGCGGATCACGAGGTCAGGAGATCGAGACCATCCTGGCAAACACGGTGAAACCCCGTCTCTACTAAAAAATACAAAAACTAGCCGGGCGAGGTGGCGGGCGCCTGTAGTCCCAGCTACTTGGGAGGCTGAGGCAGGAGAATGGCGTAAACCCGGGAGGCGGAGCTTGCAGTGAGCTGAGATCCGGCCACTGCACTCCAGCCTGGGCGACAGAGCGAGACTCCGCCTCAAAAAAAAAAAAAAAAAAAAAAAAGGTACACTACAGCCTGGGCAACAGAGCAAGAAAGAAAAAAAAAAAAGGTATACATTGGCTGAATAGATTAAAACACAAAATCTAAGTACACATTGCCTAGAAGAAACATACTTTACAAGCAAGAATTAAAACATATACCAAAATCGACAGTATGCAACAAAAGCAGTTTAAGAGAGAAGTGCACAGCAATAAATAGCTACATCAAAAAAGAACAACCTAGTTTTTAACTTTTTTTAGAGGCAGTTTCACTGTTGTCCAGGCTGGAGTCCCCAGGAGTTTGAGGTTGCTGTGAGTTATGATTGTGCCATCGTGGAACTGCACTCCAGCCTAGGCAACAGAGCAAGACCCTGACTTAAAGAAGAAAAAGTAAATAAATAAAATCTTGTAATTTGCAACATCGATAAACCTGGAGGACATCATGTAAAGTGAAATAAGCCAGACACACAAAGACAAATACTGCACGATCTAAGACTTAAACATAAGACCTAAAACCGTAAAAACCCTAGAAAAAAACCTAGGCAATACCATTCAGGACACAGGCATGAGCAAAGACTTCATGACTAAACCACCAAAAGCAATGGCAACAAAGCCAAAATTGACAAATGGGATCTACTTAAACTAAAGAGCTTCTGCACAGCAAAAAAAAAAAAAAAAACTATCATGAGAGTGAACAGGCAACCTACAGAATGGGAGAAAATTTCTGCAATCTATCCATCTGACAAAGAGCTAATATCCAGAATCTACAAGGAACTTAAACAAATTTACAAAAAAAAAAAAAAAACCCCATCAAAAAGTGGCCGAAGGATATGAACAGACACTTCTCAAAAGAAGACATTTATGCGACCAACAAACATATGAAAAAAAGCTCATCATCACTGGTCATTAGAGAAATGCAAATCAAAACCACAATGAGATACCATCTCACACCAGTTAGAATGGCGATCGTTAAAAAGTCAGGAAACAACAGACGCTGGAGAGGATGTGGAGAAATAGGAACGCTTTTACACTGTTGGTGGGAGTGTAAATTAGTTCAGCCATTGTGGAAGACAGTGTGGCCATTCCTCAAGGATCTAGAACCAGAAATACCATTTGACCCAGCAATCCCATGACTGGGTATATACCTAAAGGATTATAAATCGTTCTACTATAAAAACACATGCACACGTATGTTTATCGCAGCACTGTTCACAATAGCAAAGACTTGGAACCAACCCAAATGCCCATCAATGATAGACTGGATAAAGAAAATGTGACACATAACACACCATGGAATACTATGCAGCCATAAAAAAGGATGAATTCATGTTCTTTGCAGGGACATGGATGAAGCTGGAAACCATCATTCTCAGCAAACTAACACAAGAACAGAAAACCAAATACTGCATGTTCTTACTCATAAGTGAGAGCTGAACAATGTGAACATATGGACACAAGGAGGGAAACATCATACACCAAGGACTGTCAGAGGGTGAGGGGCCGGGGGAGGGATAGCATTAGGAGAAATACCTAATGTAGATGACAGGTTATGGGTGCAGCAAACCACCATGGCACATGTATACCTAGGTAACAAACCTGAACTTTCTGCACATGTATCCCAGAACTTAAAGTTTTTTTTTTTTTAAATTGATATCGTAGAGGCAGAGAGTATAACAGTGGTTACCAGACACTGGGGAGGGGAGGGAGTAGGAGAGAATGGGAAGGGACTGGACAATGGACACAAAGTCACAATTAGGAGGAATAAATTCTGGTGTTCAACTGCACGTAAGGGTGACTATGATAAAGAGTAAAACATTGTATATTACAAAATAGCTGTAAGAGAGGTTGTTGAAAGTTCTCATGACAAAGAAATGATAAATATATGAGGTGATAACTATACTAACTATCCTGATTGGATTAATATTCAACATAGATGTATATCAAAACATCAACTTGTGCCCCATAAATATACACAATTACAATGCGTCAATCTTTTAAAATTACTTAATTTTTAATTAAAGATTATACACAAATCACTTGATCACAAATTTATCTACTGGAGAGCTGGAGTAGGGCAGCTTTACCTCTTACCTTGCACAGAGATACTAATAAACCAGCAGGGCCTTAACTGGCCAATCCCAATGTGTAACTGGATGCTCACCAGGAAAGGATTATACATGGACTTTAGATTATGAGGTTTGAAGTCCTCATCTGTCATTTACTATCTGTGTGGTCTTAGACAAATTATACCACATTCCTAAATTTTAATTTTGTTATTTATGAGTAATATATTTACCTCAGAAAGTTTAAAAAGATTAAAAATTACTTGCAAAAGTAAGCAAATGAGTTAGGAATGTGTGCTTGTATATAAAGAAGTGGGTTAATGTTTATGTGTGAATGTGTGTGTATTCACGTGTGTATGTATGACTAAAAATGCCTCAGTAGGCCAGAAACTCTATACATAGTAGTCATTATTATTATTATCAGCAAGATTAGAATGATTATTATTTCTGATACAAACATAATTACTTATATAATTTGAAGCTGTTCAGATTTAACAGGAAATTATAACACAAGGCATGTCACTCAATTTAGAGTCATTCAAGTAGAAATCCTTTCAATATACACGTTATACACACAACTTTATGCAAATAAATTTCAGATCCTATAGAGTACAAAACTGAAAATTTTGAATGATTCTTACTTTAAGGATTACTTTTTAAAACTGCCTACTCAGGTAAAACTATATCATTAATTCATTCCTCTAAAACATCTTTCTCCTCCCCACTCCCACCTAGAGTTCATTGTAGATCCTCTGTAAATGTTGAATGAAAGGATTTGATGAATGATTAGATTGTTCTGAATTTAGAAAGTTTTAAAATATGAATTCAGAAATAAAATCAGTAACAGCTAGCTTGTTTAACTCTACTATGCACAAGATTGGAAATACTCCAATCATCCATTACTACTATATTTCATGAAAACGCTTCACACAGGTTTCAGCAAATACTCCCATAAATACTGGTCACAGGACTAAAACTATCACCAGATCAGTGTCCAGTACAGTCAAATACAAAGCATTCAACCAACAATCTCACCAAGAGTGGCAGGGCTGGGGGCACTCAAAGGGGAAGTGTCCAAAAAGAATCACAGATTTTCCTGCTGTGACATGTATACAATTTTTTATAGATACTTACACATACATATATTTATACACTGTGCCCCCACCCATCCTACATAGTATAATACTTTTTAGTTTATAAACATTTTCATAGACTATATCTCATTTGAGCATCATGACAACACTATCAGGTAAATATGAGAGATATTAGAACCCCACTTAACAGATGAGAAAACTGAGACTAATATCAAGTGACATATACAAGGTAACACAGATATAAAATAAGGTTATTAGGTCAACACTCTATTACAAGACAATTTTATCCCTTAAAAGTTAAATAACTTTTTTTTTTTTGAGACAGGGTCTCGCTCTGTCGCATAGGCTGGAGTGCAATGGCACAATCTCGGCTCACTGCAACCCCCGCCTCCCAGGTTCAAGTGATCCTCCCACCTCAGCCTCCAGAATAGCTGGGACTACAGGTGTGTGTCACCACACCAGGCTAGTTTTTGTATTTTTAGTAAAGACGCGGTTTCACCATGTTGGCCAGGCTGGTCTCGAACTCCTGACCTCAAGTGATTTGCCTGCTTCAGCCTCCCAAAGTGCTAGGATGACAGGTGTGAGCCACTGCATCTCAGCCCAAAAGTTAATTTTTTTTTTTTTTTTTAGATGGAGTCTCACTCTGTCGCTAGGCTGGAGTGCAGTGGCACGATCTAGGCTCACTACAACCTCTGCCTCCCGGGTTCAAGCAATTCTCCTGCCTCAGCTTCCCGAGTAGCTAGGACTACAGGCGTGCGCCACCATGCCCAGCTAATTTTTGAATTTTTAGTCGAGACGGGGTTTCACCATGTTGGCCAGGATGGTCTCAATCTCTTGACCTCGTGATCCGCCCACCTCGGCCTCCCAAAGTGCTGGGATTACAGGCGTGAGCCACAAAAGTTAAAAATTTTTAATAAACGTGCTGAGTCCTCAAAAAGAAAACACTAGAAAAGTACCAGGCTAAAAGTCACAAGATCAGGATCTGATCTTCTACAATTTTCTGTCTGTATAAGCTGGATAATTTACTTAACTCCTCAGAGCCTCAGTTTTCTCATCTAGAAAATGGTAACAGCATTTAAAAAACATTTTTTTAATTTTTTAAAAAATAGAGATGGGGTCTTGCTGTGTTGCCCAGGCTGGTCTTGAACTCCTGGGCTCCAGTGACCCACCCACCTCGGCCTCCTAAAGTGCCAGGATTATGGGCATGAGCCACCATGCCTCAGCTGGATAATGGCACCTATCTTGCAGGATTACTGTAATGAGAAAATGTATGTAAAGGGCCTCCTTCAAATTATCTAAGATAGCAGTCCCCTACCTTTTTGGCACCAGGGTTCAGTTTCATGGAAGAAATCAGAGAGAGTGGTGGAGCGGGGTGGTTTTGGGATGAAACTGTTCCAGCTCAGATCATCAGGCATTAGATTCTCACAAGGAGCATGAAACCTAGATCCCGCACATGCTCAGTTCACAATAGGGTTCACACTCCTATGATAATCTAATGCAGCTGCTGATCTGACAGTAGGCAGAGCTCAGGCAGTAATGCTTGCTCTCCCACCACTCACCTCCTGCTGTGTGGCCTGGTTCCTAACAAGCCATGGACCAGAACTGGTCCACAGCCCAGGGGTATGAGCCTCCTGAACTAGGACATAACAAGTGCTTAATAAATGGGAAAAACTTTTTTTTAAATTATTTTCCTTTTTCTCTAGGCTCTGGCTATCTCAGTTCCTAATAGGGTTAATAGAATGGTTAACAGAATTATGTTTTAAGATTCTTTCTAGTTCTAAAAGGCTATTTCTCTACAGGAGAGTGAACTATTTCTTTCTATATTAAGAAATTCTGGGACTGGGAATAGTGGCTTAAACCTGTAATCCCAACAATTTGGGAGGCCAAGGCAGAAGGATCACTTGAGCCTAGGAATTCAAGACCAGCCTGGGCACAAAGCAAGACCCCATCTCTACAAAAAATACAAATTAGCCAGGCAGGGTGGCACATGCCTGTAGTCCCAGCTACTCAGGAGGCTCAGGTGGAGGGATCGCTTGAGCCTGGCAGGTCAAAGCTGCAGTGAGCTGTGATTGCACCACTGCACTCCTGCCTGAGCAACAGAGTAAGACCCTGTCTCAAGAAAAGAAAAAGAAAAAGAAATTCTGGGGTTTTAAATTCAGGTCACACTGCCCCATCTTGTAGTTTCTCAAAATGTTTGTAAAAACTTAATGAGCAATGTGTTCATTTAAAAAAAGAATTATTGGCTGGGTATAATGGCTCACATCTATAATCTCCGTCTTTTTTTTTTTTTTTTTTTTTTTTGAGACGAGAGTCTCCCCCTTGACGCCAGGCTGGAGTGCAGTGGCGTGATCTCGGCTCACTGCAACGTCTGCCTCCCGGGTTCAAGCGATTCCCCTGCCTCAGCCTCCCGAGTAGCTGGGATTACAGGAGTGCACCACCATGCCCAGCTAATTTTTGTATTTTTAGTGGGGACGGGATTTCACCATGTTGGTCAGGATGATCTCAATCTCCTGACCTCGTGATCTGCCCGCCTTGGCCTCCCAAAGTGCTGGAATTACAGGTGTGAGCCACCACACCTGGCCTATAATCCCAGTCTTTTGGGAGGCTGAGGCAGGAGGATTGCTTGAGGCCAAGAGTTTGAGACCAACCTGGGCCACAAAGGCCCTATTTCTACATAAAAGAAAATAAATAAATACATACACGCATACATACATACATAAAAAGTATAACTTACCAACAGTTTTGCTGCCTGAACACGAACCACCCAAGAGCCATCACTGACCATGTGACAAATTTTTCCAAACGCATCATCAACTAAGCGTATTTCTTCATTAGAGGAAGGAATTGGGACAATGCTAAATTAAAAGAAAATAAATGAAATCACTTAGAACAAAACATGATCCTAAGTCTGCAGGCTCAGGCCAGGCACAGTGGCTCACATCTATAATCCAGCACTTTGGGAGGCCCAGGCAGGTAGACTGCTTGAGCCCAAGAGTTTAAGACCAGCCTGAGCAACATGGCAAAACCTCATCTCTACAAAAAAAATACAAAAATTAGCTAGGCATGGTGGCATGTGCCAATAGTCCCAGCTATTTGGGAGGCTGAAGTGGGAAGATAACTAGCTCTGGAGGTGAAGGTAGAAGTGAGCTGAGATCACACCACGGCACTCCAGTCTGGGTGACAGAGCAAGACCCTATCTCAAAAAATAAATACAGTCTGGGCACAGTGGCTCATGCCTGTAATCCCAGCACTTTTGGAGTCTGAGGCAGGTGGATAACTTGAGGTCATGAGTTCGAGACCAGCCTGGCCAACATGGTGAAACCCCCCTCTCTCCTAAAAATATAAAAATTAGCCGGGTGTGGTGACACATGCCTGTAATCCCAGCTACTCAGGAGGCTGAGGCAGGAGAATCACTTGAACCTGGAAGGTGGAGGTTACAGTGATCCGAGATAGTGCCACTGCACTCCAGACTGGACAACAGAGCGAGACTCTATCTCAAAAAATAATAATAATAAACAAATAAATACATAAGTAGGTAAGGCTGCAGGCTCAATAAACTGAGAACAGTCAATGAAGACTGACACACACGAAAATGATAACTGAATAGTTCAAATCCTAGAATGATTAAATACAGTTCAGAATAAACAAATCACTCTGGGAGTAAAAACCAACTCTTTCAGTTGCATTGCAAATTATGCTTTTTTTTTTTTTTTTTTTTTTTTTTTTTTGAGACAGGGTCTCACTTCTGTCACCCAGGCTGGAGTGCAGTGGCATGATCACTGCTCACCGCAGTGTCAACTTCCTGGGCTCAGGTGGTCCTCCCAGTTTACTCTCCTGAGTAGCTGGGACTACAAAAGCATGCCACCACACCCAGCTACTTTTGTATATTTTTAGTAGAAATGGTTCACCATGTTGCCCAGGCTGACCTCAAACTCCTGAGATCAAGCAATCCACCCGCCTTAGCCTCCCAGAGTGCTGGGATTACAGGGGTGAGCCACTGCACCCAGGTGCAAATTTTCAATGTATTGAATAAAAGTGTGTAACCCACCAAAGCGTCAGCCAGGTGTGGTGGTTCATACCTGTAATCCCAGCACATTGAGATACTGAGGCAGGCAGATTACCTGAAGCCAGGAGCTTGAGACAAGCCTAGCCAACATGACAAAACCACATCTCTACTAAAAATACATAAAATGAGCCAGGTGTGGTGGTGTGCACCTGTAATTTCAGCTACTTGGGAGGCTCAGGCACGAGAACTGCTTCAACCCAGGAGATGGAGGTTGCAGTAAGTTGAGATCACATCACTGCACTCCAGCCTGGGCCACAGGGCAAGACTCTGCCTTTAAAAAAAAAAAAAAAGCATGTAACCCACCAAAGGTTCAAAGATTTATGAAGTTATCAAAAACTAGCTTCCACCAAATATTTCATATCCTTAAGCTTATTATCTCCTATAACTGAACTTCTTTTTTTTTTTGAGAGAGAGTGTCTTGCTCTGTCACCCAGGTTGGAGTACAGTGGTATGATCTCAGCTCAGTGCAATCTCCACCTCCCGGGTCCAAGCAATTCTCCTGCCTCAGCCTCCCTAGTAGCTGGGATTACAGGTGTATGCCACCATGCCTGGCTAATATTTTTATTTTTAGTAGAGACGAGGTTTCACCATGTTGGCCAGGCTGCTCTCGAACTCCTGACCTCAGGTGATCCACCACCTTGGCCTCCCAAAGTGCTGGGATTACAGGCATCACCGTGCCCAGACTGAACTTCTACAAATACAGTAAATCTCAGAATAAATCAAGATAAAACTTACTCGTCAATCTAGTCCTAAAAAAAAGAGACAATTTCCAGTTAGCACTTTTCTTTGTATGTGTCTAAGTCCTAAAACACTACAAATGGAGCCTACTCCTACAGGTTTATTAATTCATTCTGGTTTTCAAATTTTGGCAGTTTAATGAAGAGGAAAAAACACCTCTTTTTCCTATACGAGGAAAAATAAAATATTCTATAAATATTTATAAATAAAATATAAATAAATATAAAGAAAATATTCTATTTTATAAAATATAATAATATTGCCTACCTCCTCAAAGAATCGCTGTGAAAATAATAATTTAATTGCTGTGAAAATGTTTTTAACCAGGAAAACAGTACATAAGAGATCACTATTCTCAAACTCATCTGGTATCTTTATCTGGCATTTGGCATAAACCAAACTAAAATGGTCCCAAACAATTTTAAAGATTTTTTTGTAAAGTACTGAAAACCATTTAAGAAAGATATTCCAATTTCTTCACTTATGGATGAGAACGTTAGGACCAAAGAAGTGAAGTATCTTTCCGAGGGTGTACAGAAAGTTCCTATCAAGATGAAAAATGAGGACCAGGCAATCTGATTTTCAGCCCCTTACTACCCATTGCGTTCCAAAAATCTAACCAACATTTCTTTTCTAGAAGTGGGCTTTCTGCACAGTGAGAGGAGAGGAAAATGGCTTCACAATCAACAAGAGTCAGCTTACACCCACACTGACCTTTCAGGATAGAGCTGACTGACAACCCAGATAAGCTGGACTGCAGCACTGCGCACTTGTTCATAGTCATCAGAGAGCAATTTACAGGCCTGCAAAGAAGAATTCCAAAAGTCTATTAGCTCTGTGTCCTCTCAGGCAGTGTTTAAACTATTTTCAAAGTGAAGATAGGGTGGTTGGATAAGGATGCCCAGTAAAATACTTGTGTGTGGTTTTAACTTCTTGAATCTTTGCCGAACAATGAATCTTGACCTCTGTCAGCTGCTCTGGCTGTATTCTGACTATGCACCCTCCTACCCCATGTCTGAAAGGAGAATCACAGACTGACGGCATAAAAACATCTAGAATAGCATCAAACCCAGCAAAGCATGCTGGGAGCCCACAGTACTATTTTCACAGGCTCAAATACCAAATATGGGTTTTTCCCTCCACCTGTAAAAATCAAAGCACACACTTCTGTTTACTTTGGTCTGAAATAATTGGCCTCCATTTCAATCCACTCACTCTTTCTGGGTAGCCCCATACTCCCTAAATACTGATGGCTCCGAATAACCTACCCTTAGCTCTGATTTCTCCTGATCTCCAGACCTTTATAACTACTTATGGAATTCTCTTCATGTATGTCCCATCCAACTTTTATACTCAACACACCCAAACATGAACTCACTAAGGAACCAAATTCTACCTTATGTCTTAAATCCTACACTATCAATCCACCTCACTCCCTTGAGGCTCTCATTACTGCTTGTTTAGACTACTCTTATGCCACCAAACATCTGAATCAGCCAACTAACATTCCTTCCTTCCTCTGAGTCCTTACTATCCAAGTTTCCTTTAATTATCTGGCTTCCCGCATAGTTTTCCTATAGAAAAAGAGGGCGATGGTCACCCCACCACAAGCATTCTGGACCCATTCTACTTCATTCAATAGAGGAATAAATTTGGTTTACACATCCGTGATAGGGGTTTGGCTAATTATCTTCTTCCCATGAGAGATAAAACCACTCTTGGCAGACTAACAAAACCTAATTTCTGAACATGAATTTAGATTGCCTGTTACCAGATTCAGTCAATTATTCTCCAAGAGAAATATAGCCTTGTAAGGCCTTTTGGTTAGGCCCTCAATCAGCTTTTCCACAACTTCATTATGTCTTTCTTTACCGCTAATACTACATTCATGTGACTTTTCTTTATATGATCCTATGGTTTTGGTCGCCCTTCTCCAGATACACTCTAGTTTGTGAAGTGTGGTGCCCAGAAATGACTTCATGTATGGCCCAACCAAACAGTGATCAGCAAGACCAACACATTCCTTATTCTAAATGCTACACTTTTCTTCAGGTACTCTCACACTCATACTGAGTTGTAAATCCTCCTAAAAGTCCTTTTCATAGGTACTACTGCTATTTAATTACATAACCTCCATTCTCTTCCTGAAAAGTATGTTTTGAATATGACTTCACATCCATCCCAATCAACACTGCCACTATTAACCAACGAAGTCCTTAAGTTTTCAAATTCTGAGAACCAGTGTGCCACCCTCCCAGCTTCACGATACCTCCTCCCCTTCCAGACAGTAATCATTTAAGGTACCTGATTATAAATTGTTTGGTGTAATTTCAGTCCTCTTTCATGGAGCTGCAACTAGATAATAAATATATAGCTTAAGTGCTTGGGAGGAAAAGAGCAATATTTCCAATGTCTCCCCACAATCTCACATATTTTCCCCTACTGTATCAGGCTAACGTGGTTCCATTTAGCCAAAATCAGTGCTATATAAATAAGAAACCTTGTCGCCTTTCAAGAGAAGCATTCGAGCATTTCATAAATCTAACCCATGGACTGTCCCAAGAAGGCATTAGAAAAATATGAAATAATAATATGAAGGCTAAAGAAAAAATGATCAACACCACCTCCCCCTATTATAATATTATACCAAGTCATATCCCTCCAAGTCGAAGGAATTATAACAGGTTCCTACCGTGCTTTTCATGTTTCATAAATACACATGAAAGCTACCAGAGAAAGCCAAAAAAAAAAAAAAAGCACAGTTGTATACAGGGATGTGTGTCACTGAGTTCTGTGAGGCCACCACCAATACCTTCCTGAAAGTATATGCTGAAGGATTCACAATGTATCCAAGGCAGCACTAGCTATAAACTTAAAAAACAAAAATGAACACTAGCCCCAACTAGTTTCCATAATCACGTTTACCATGGCTTTTATAGCTGCTGTTCTGACACGTGGGTCTTGGTCACTGAAGTAATCCCCTATAATCTTCTGGACATCTCTGGCAGCTAGGCCTTCTGCATCTTTTCTGACACTTTTCTCCAAAGAGCCAAGATTGCCAAGTAACTGCAGGCACTTATTTCTTACACCATGAGACGTATCTGTCAGATGCTATCAAAAAAAAAAAAGAAAAAGAAAAAAAGGACACGATTAAGATATCTTAACAAACACAGACAAAACCAGAAACAAAAGCACTGCATCAACCTTAGGGGTGATCTCAATATTCTCAGGACAGTCTGTCTAGCATCATGTTACTTGAGTATGTGTCTTCTCAAAAAAAACATGAGTCCTTAGAAAATAAAAGTCCTAGTTTTTCATCTTTGTATTCCCAATAGCTAGTACTTTGCCTTGTATAGAGTAAGTACTTTAAAATTCGTCCCTGAATTGCCTTTTACTTGTTTTCAAATTTTAAAACAAGACAAAAATGTATAAATTTTTAAAACTTTTAATATCCACAGAAATATGCAAAAATCTTAAGTGTACAGCTCAATAAATTTTCACAAATACACATATATAGCAAGCACCCAGATTAAATAGTATATAACCAACACACCAGAAATATCCCTCATTCCTCCTCCAAGCAACTAACTCACCACACCACCACCAAAAATAGCTACTATCCTGACTTCTAACACATAAGTTCATTTGTTTATTTTTGTACTTTATGAAATCAAATAGTATCTGGCTTCTGTGGCTTAATATTATGTTTGTGAGATTTATGCAAGGTATGGCAGATAGCAATGGCTCATTTATTCTTGTTACTTATACAGTATTCATTTGTAAACACATGAAAATCTATTTAGCCTTTCTGTTGATGAATATTTAAGTTATTTCCAGTCTTTGGCTATTTTGAATAATGCTACTGTGATTATTCTTGTATGTGGCTTTTGGTGTACATGTTCACATTTTTGTTGGATATATATGTAGAAGTAGAATTGATAGGTAACAAGACATGCTTCAGCTTAAGAAGATACTGCCAGTTGCGTACAGCAGCTCATGCCTATAATGCCAGCACTCTGGGAGGCCAAGGCAGGAGGATCACTTGAGCCCAGGAGTTCAAGACCGCCCTGGGCAAATGGTGAAATCCCATCTCTACCAAAAAATAAAAAAATCAGCTGGGTGTGCTGGCACATGCCTATAGTCCCAGCTACCCAGGAGGCTGAGATAGGAGGATCCTTTGAGCCTTGGAAGTGGAGGTTGCAGTGAGCCGTGATCATGCCACTGCACTCCAACCTGGGTGACAGAGTGAGACACTGCCTCCAAAAAAGAAGATACTGCCAAATAGTTTTCCATAATGGCTGTACTAATTTACACTTCCACCAGTGCTGCATAAGTGTTCTAGATGTGCCACATCCTTGTCAACATTTAGTACTATCAATATTTTTTATGCTAGCACTTCTCACCAGGAATTTTAATAATCAGTTTTCCTCCTGCATTACCCTAGTCCAATGCTACTAAAACAAGCTATGTGAATAATATAGTAACATAAATTAAAAATACTTTGAAGAAATGAGATTGTACATGAGGTAATAAAAAAGGTACAAAACTCTGGATTTTAAACTTCTTTTGACTAACATCCAAAGTAAGAAACATACATAATATTGCAACACAGTACATAAAAACACACATACACCAAGTTTAACAAAACAATATTTACCTTATAGCTTGTGATTTACTCTGATATTTATATTTCATTTTCTTTTTATAAAAAAAAAATCGTGTCTGAAGAAACTGGTCGCATTACCCACTAAAGGATCATGATTCTCAAAGTGAGTCACTAGTTTGGAGAAAAGTGAATGGGACTTGGCCAGCTTGAACAACACAGCGAGGCCCCATTTCTTTAAAAAAAAAATTTATAGCCGAGTATGGTGGCACACACCTGTAATTCCAGCTACTCAGGAGGCTGAGGCCAGAGAATTGCTTGAACCCAGGAGGCGGAGGTTTCAGTGAGCCGAGATCATGCCACTGCACTCCAGCCTGAGCAACAGAGCAAGACTCTGTCTCAAACTGCGCCCCCTAAAAAACAAAAACAAAACAAATGAACTATTTATATTTAGCATAAAAACATCATTTCTCATGACTAACCTGTTGATTGCACCTCTGTTACAAATACTTTGATTTTCAAGCATCAAACTAAATCCTTCCAGCTTCTGTTAACCAGGCAACAATAATGCACAATCAATGTATTACTGCACACTGAATCTTAGCCCAAAAGAGAGTCTCATGCTGTCAGGGAAACAATTGCAGTTTTATGATGTCCTTCCCCTACAGGTCACTTCTTGCATCAAGGTTATCATCAAGAACTGCTTTTCTTTATACTGTTGGATAAAAACTTATTAATTAAAAAAAACTGCTAAGTATCTGCAGATGCTGCTTTGGTGTTAGACACTTTGTCAGGCCATCGAAGTGCCATCATTTTTATATTAATGGAGCAAGTAAGCAAACCACATCCCCAATAATAGACCAATTTATGCCAAAAATAAAAATAAACTAGTTTACAATTTTGCTATATATTTAAAAAAATGGTTCTGCATATCAACAAAATCTGAGAATGAAGTTGAATAAGACAAAAATAACATACTGACCCATTCAGCATCGATACGGATTTTTTTTTCTTATGAGATAAGGGTCTCGCTCTGTCACCCAGGTTGGAGTGCAGTGTGGCGATCAGTATTCACTGCAACCTTGGCCTAACAAGCTTAAGAGATATTCCCACCTCAGTCTCCTGAGTAGCTGGGACCACACGTGTGTGCCATCACACCTGGCTAATTTTTAAAATTTTTGTAGAAATGGAATGTTGCCATATTGCCTAGACTGGTCTCAAACTCTTGGACTCAGGTGATCCTTGATATGGATGGTTTTTAAGGACAGATGACAACTTGGTGTATTCTGTATGCAGATTCTAATGGATACCCTCTTTTAACAAGACCTTTGTTCTCCCAGAAAAATCTTTACAAATAGGAAAGAAAGCAGAAGACCCTCAATTTCAGTTGTGCAAATACTACACAAGAAAACTGCATTAATTTCCTGTCAAGTCTTTGAACTATGTCTATTCGTCTCTCAAATGAGGATTAGCTATCCAATAAGTAAAATGATTAAGGAGAGGATAAATGAGAAGAACTTTGAAAAGTATCCAAAAGCATGACTTTCTTCCTACTGTGATACAAAGAATACAACAAAGTAACATCCTGTATTTAAAAATTATTATAAAGAGACCATTTAAACTTCAAAAAATAATGATTATAGTATAACATAGTAAATAAAACAGGAGATGAATGGAAGGAAGGAGGAAGGAATGAGGAAGGGAGACTGGAGGGAGGGAGGGAGGGAAGGAAAGTAGGAAGAAGAGAAGAGAGGGAGGGAGGGGAGGCAAGCTCTTTTTATGGTAATAACAAAGTCAGGCAAGATTTAATAACAGTTGCTAAAATAGTGGGTAAAGTTTGATGAGGAAAAGCGTATTTACATAATCTCAAAGTATCTCTCCACAAATTATTTTTGATTTTAATATTTTATTATTATAGTCATAATTATATATATTTATGGGATAAAATGTGATACTTTGATACATGTATGCAATGTGGAATTATCAAATCAAGCTAATTAACATATATCCATCACCTATCATTTTTTGTGGTGAGACATTTGAAATATTCACTTAGGTTGTTTTTTAAGAGACAAGGTCTTCCTCTGTCACCTAGGCTGGAGTGTAGTGGCACGATTATAGCTCACATAGCCTGGAACTCCTGGGTTCAAGCAATCCTCCTGACTCAGCCTGAGACTACAGGTGCACGCCACCATGCCCAGCTACTTTTTTTACTTTTGTAGAGACAGAGTCTTGCCACGTTGCCCAGGCTGGTCTTGAATTCCTGGGCTCAAGCAACCCTCCCACCTTGACCTCACAAAGTGTTGGGATTACAGGTGTGAGTCACTGCACCTCCCTCCTCTTAGTTATTTTTAAATATACATTATTGTGGACTATAGTCACCTGCTATGTAATAGATCTCAAAACCTATTCCTCCTATTCCTCCTGTTGAGTTGAAACTTTGTAACCTTTGACCAGCAACTCCCCACTCCCTCACTTTACTACCGCTCCCAGCCTCTGGTGATCGTCACTCTACTCTCTTTGAGTTCAACTTTTTAACTTTTTAAAATTATACATATAAATGAGATCATGTGGCATGTGTTTTTCTGTGCTTGGCTTATGTCACTTAGTATAATGTCTTCAAGGTTCATACATGTTGACATGAATGACAGGATCCCCTTCATTTACAAGGCTGAATAGTATTCCATTGCATGTTATATACCACATCTTCTTTATCCATTCATCTGCTGATAAACAGGTTGATTCCATACACTGGCTATTGTGAATACTGATGCAATGAACACTGGAGTGCAAGCATCCCTTCAACATACTGATTTCAATTCCTTTAGATATATACCCAGAAGTAGGATGGCTAGATCACATGCTAGTTCTATTTTTAGTTTTTTGAGACCTTCATCTTGTTTTCCATAAATGGCTATACTAATTTACATCTTTGCCAACAGTGTACGAGGGTTTCCTTGTCTCCCCATGCCAACACTTGTTATTGTTCATCTTTTTTATAAAAACCATTCTAATAGATGTGAGGTGATATCTCATTTAATCTGCAATCTGCATTTTCCCAATGACTAGTGATGTTGCACACTTTTTCATGAACCTGTTGGTCATCTGTATGAAGCGTCTGTTCTGGTCCTTTACCCATTTTTATAGCCAGGTTTTGTTGTTGTTGTTGCTACTTAGTTGAATTCCTTATATATTTTGGATATTAGCCCTTGTCAGATATATGGTTTACACTTTTTTTTTTTTTTTTTTACCTCTATGTCTCTTCACTTAGTTTCTTGGCCGGGCGCGGTGGCTCAAGCCTGTAATCCCAGCACTTTGGGAGGCCGAGACGGGCGGATCACAAGGTCAGGAAATCGAGACCATCCTGGCTAATACGGTGAAACCCCGTCTCTACTAAAGAATACAAAAAACTAGCCGGGCGACGAGGCGGGCGCCTGTAGTCCCAGCTACTTGGGAGGCGGAGGCAGGAGAATGGCGTGAACCTGGGAGGCGGAGCTTGCAGTGAGCTGAGATCCGGCCACCGCACTCCAGCCTGGGCGACAGAGCCAGACTCCGTCTCAAAAAAAAAAAAAAAAGAAAAAGAAAAGAAACTATTTAGTTTGAGACAGTCCCATTTGTCTATTTTTTGTTGCTGTTGGTTGCCTGTTCTTTTAAAGTCACACAAAAAAATCATTGCCCAGATCAATGCCACAGAGCTTTCCCTGTGTTTTCTTCTAGCAGTTTTGCAGTTTCAGGTCTTTTGTTTACGTCTTTAATCCACTCAGTTCAAGTATATATATGACATAAGGGTCTAATTTCATTCTCCTGCATATGAAAGACCACTTCTTCCAGTATCATCTATTGAACAGATTGTCCTTTACCCAGTGTGTGTTCCTGGCACCACTGTCAAAAATCAGCTGACCATAAATGCATGGGTTTGTTTCTGGGCTTTCTATCCTGTTCCTTTGGTACTGTTTTTATGCCAGTACCATGTTGTTTTGACTACAACTGCTTTATAATATATTTTGAAAACAGGGAATGTAATGCCTCTGGCTTTGTTCTTTTTGTTCAAAATTGTTTTGGCTATTCAGTCTTTTGTGGTTTCATACAAATTTTAAAGATTTTTTTTCTATTTCTGTGAAAAATGATATTGGAATTTTGATAGGGATTACACTGAATCTGTAGATCATTTTGGGTAGTATGGACATTTTAACATATTAATTCTTCCAACCCATGAATTTTAGGGAACTGCCATCCTGTTTTTCACAATGGCTGCACCATTTTGCACTACTACTATCAATGCACAAGGGTTCCAATCCTTGCTAATACTTTTTTCTTTTTGGCAATAACTATCCTAATGGGTATGAAGTGATATCACACTGTGGTTTTGACTTTCTTTTCCTAATGATTAATGATTAGTGATATTAAGCATCTTTTCTTATTGGCTTATTGGCCATCTATATGTCTTCTTTGGAAAAGTAAGTTTCCTTAAGGAACTCATGACCCAATAGTCATAGTTACAAAAGAAATGCAATACATTATAACTGCATTTGGAGATGGGGCCTTTCAGGAGGTAATTAAGGTTAAATGAGGTCATAAGGATGGGACTCTAATCCAATAGGACTGGTGTCCTTATGAGAGTTCTCTCTCCTCATGTACAGGGGAGAGGCCACAAGAGAACACAGCGAGTAGGCAGTTGTCTTTAAGCCAGGTAGAGAGCCCTCACTAGGAACTGAATTTGCCAGCACCTTGATCTTAGATTCTAGACTTCAGAAACGTGAGCAATTTCTGTTGTTTAAGCCATCCAGTCTGTGGCATTTTGTTATGGCAGCCCTTAGAGAGGTATACCCCAGAAGTGAATTGCTGGATCATATGGCAATTCTATTTTTGAGTTTGGGAATCAAATAACTCTATAATCAAAACCTGGCAGACACCACCTTAGCCAAGTATCAAAGGCAACATCATCAACGAGTCAAACGTCATCTGTGCCTCATGATATGATACATTGTGAGGGACACAAAATTATTTGTTATATTCTTGTCAGAATGCATTGGCTGAATCCAAACTGAAAATAACAGATGAAACCAGATTGCAAGACATTTTACAAAATAAATGCCCTACACTTCTCAAAAATGTCAAGGTAACAAAAGACAAAGAAAGGTTGAGTGATCTTTTCAGATTAAGGAAAACAAAAGAGACATGAAAACTAAATATAGTCATGCATCAACTACCAAAAAGGATACATTCTGATAAATGCATCATTAGGTGATTTCATCACTGTGCCAACATCAGAGTGTTCTTACCCAAACCCAGATTGTAAAGCCTACTACATCTAGCCTACATGATATAGCCTAATGCTCCTAAGCTTTAAACCTGTACAACATGTTACTGTACTGAATACTGTAGGCAACTGTAATATAATGGTAAGTATTTGTGTATCTAAACATAATCTACACATAGAAAAAGTACAGTAAAAATATAATATTATAACCTTATGTTATATGACTGTTAAACTGTATATACTAATATACATTACACTGTCATATATGCAGTCCATCCTTGACTGAAATGTCATTATTAAGTGATGCATGCTGTAATTGATACCCTTTTAAGGGTATTTTTTAAATACATATGAAGCATTTACTTCGGTGGAAAAAGGGCATGATTTCTCCAATTTACTTAAATGGTACATTATTCAGCTGTAAAAAGGAAGAAAATCCTGACACATGTTACAAGGTGGATGAACTTTGAGGACATTATGCTAAGTAAAATAAGCTAGGCACAAAAGGACAAATATTGCATGATTCCACTTACATGAAATCCCTACAGCAGAAAAATTTATAAAAACAGTATATAGAATGGTGGTTGTTAGGGACTAGGGGATGGGGAGTTACTGTTTAATGGGTATAGAGTTTCACTTGTGCAAAACAAAAAGAGCTCTGTCAGTGAAAGGTGGTGATGATCACACAACTCTGTGAATATACTTAATGTCACTAAACAGTATGTTTTAAAATGGCTGACATAGTAAATTTTATGTTATCTCTATTTTATGACAATTTTATTAAAAACTTAAACACTTAATTACCATATGACGCCAAAATTCTGCTCCTTACTATTCATCCAAGAGAATTGAAAACATGTATTAAGCAAAAATCTGTAAGTGAATATTCTTAGTATACATCCAAGAGAACTGAAAACACATATTAAGCAAAAAACTTGAAAGTGAATATTCATAGCAGCATTATTCAAATCAGCCAAAACGTGGAAAACAATGTAAATGTTGATAAATTCACCAAAATTCAGTGAAGTATAATTTTTTTCCTTATATTGATTTATTTTGAGACAGAGTTTCACTCTGTCACCCAGGCTGGGGTGCAGCAGCGTGATCTCAGCTCACTGCAGCCTCTGCCTCCCTGGTTCAAGTGATTTTCATGCCTCAGCCATCAGGGTAGCTGGGATTACCACCACACCCAGCTAATTTTTATATTTTCAGTAGAGACAGGGTTATCACCATGTTGGCCAGGCTCGTGTCAAACTCCTGGCCTCAAGTGATGTGCCTGCTTTGGCCTCCCAAAGTGCTGGGATTACAAGTGTGAGCCACCACGCCAGGCCTGAAGTATAAATTTTTAATAGTTGTGATAAGATATAATACACTGAAGCAGGAGAACCACTTGAACCTGGGAGGCAGAGGTTGCAGCGAGCTGAGGTCAAGCCACCACGGCACTCCAGCCTGGATGACAAAGTAAGACTCTGACTCAAAAAAAAAAAAAAAATACAATTACCTCATTATATATATGATTTACAAGTATTTTTTCCCATTCTGTGGGTTGTCTTTTCTCTGAAAAACAAGTTTTCAGTTTTGGTGAAACCCAATTTATTTACTTTTTTCTTTTATTACATGTGCTTCTGTTACATCTAATAATCCACTGCCAAATCCAAGGACATGAAAATTTACCACTATATTTTCTTCTTAGGGGTTTATAATTTTAGCTCACATATATTCAGGTCTTTGATTCATTTTGAGCTAATTTTTGCATGGTGTGCGGGAAGTTTCCAGCTTCCTTCTTTTACTTGTCGCAACACCATGCATTGAAAGGACATTTTTTTTCTACATTGAATGGTACTGGCATCCACATAGAAAATCAGTTGACCAAAGACACACGAGTTAATTTCTTCTCCTTCTTCTTCTGTTTTCGTTAGAGACAGGGTCTTGCTGTGTCACTCAGGCTGGACTACAGTAGCACCGTCTCGGCTCACTGGCAGCCTCAACCTCCCAGGCTCAAGCAGTCCTCCCACGTCAGCCTCCCAAGTAGCTGAGACTACAGGCGCGCACCACCATTCCTGGCTAGTTTTTATATTTTTTATAGAGATGGGGTTTTGCCATGTTGCCCAGGCTGGTCTCAAACTCCTGGGCTCAAGTGATCTGCTCACCTCAGCCTCCCAAAGTAGTGGGATTACAGGTGTGAGCCACCACACCTGGCCAATTTCTTGACTCTCAATTCTTTTTTTTTTTTTTTACTTTTTTTTTATTTTGAGACAGAGTCTCACTCTGTCGCCCAGGTTGGAATGTACTGGTGCAATCACAGATCACTGCAACCTCCGTCTCCCGGGTTCAAGCGATTTTCCTGCCTCAGACTCCCCAGTAGCTGGGATTACAGGTGTGTGCCATCACACCTGGCTAATTTTGAATTTTTAGTAGAGACAGGGTTTCACCATGTTGGCAAGACTGGTCTCAAACCCTGACCTCAAGTGATCTGCCTACCACAGCCTTCCAAAGTGCTAGGATTACAGGCGTGAGCCACCATGCCTGGCCTTGACTCTCAATTTTATTCCATTTATCTTTACATCTACCTTCATATAGTACCACAGTATCTAGATATTACTGGTGCTTCTTTTGCTAGATTTATTCATAAGTGTTTTTTTGTTTTGTTTTGTTTTTGTTTGTTTTGTTTTTTTAATAGAGATAGGGTCCCGTTCTGCTGCCCAGGCTTAGTGGAGTGGCATAATCAAGGCTTATAAGGCTCACTGCAGCCTCTTCCTCCTGTGTTCAAACAACTCTCTCTTCGGCTTCCCAAATAGCTGAGACTACAGGCATGTGCCACCATACCCGACTAATTTTTTCAATTTTTAGTAGAGATGAGACCTCACTGAGTTGCCCAGGCTGGTCTCCAGTTCCTGAGCTCAAAAGATTCTATTGTCTCAACCTCCCAAAGTGCTGGGATTACAGGCAAGAGGCACTACCACACCTAGCCATAAGTATTATTTTTGATGCTACTGTAATTGAATTGTTTTCCTAATTTCATTTTCATATTATTCACTGCAAGTGTATATAAATAAAATTTATATTTTGTAGGCTGATTTTGTATCCTGCAATCTTGCTAAACTCATTTATTACTTCAAACAGTTTTTTAGTGGATTCCCTAGGATTTTCTACATACAAGGTTATGTCACCTGTGAATATGAGGAGATAATTTTACTTTTTCCTTTCCAACATAGAGGCCTTTTATATCTTTTCTATGCCTAATAGCCCTGACAAGAACCTTTAGTACAATGTTAAACAGAAGTGAAGAGAAATATAATGACCTATTTATTTTGTCTCTCATTTTAGGGGAAACGCATTTAATCTGTCCAAATTAAGTATGATGTTTCCTGTCAGTATTTTTTTTGAGATTCTATTTATGAGGGTCAGGAAGTTCCAGTCTATTCCTGACCTATACTATCCTAAAAGCCTAAAAATATTACAAGATATTTTATGCGTTCTTACAATACAAGGGTGTTAAGAGTTTGTTAAGTACTTTTTCTTCATTTATTGTTATGATCATGTTTTTTATCCTCGATAGTGTATTATATTCATTTATTTTCAGATACTAAACCAACCTTGCATTCCTGGAATAAATCCCACTTGATTATGGTATATACTCCTACTTGTATGCTGCTAGAGTTGATTTGCTAGTATTTTGTTAAAGATATTTGGATCCACATTCCTAAGAGTCACTGGTCTGTAGCTTTCATTTCTTGTGATGTCTTTTGTCTGTTTCCAGTAACTCATAGAATGAGTTTGGAAGTGTTCTCTCCGGCTCTATTTCTTGGGAGAGTTTGTAAAGAATTTTCATTAATTCTTATTTCAATATTTGGTAAAATTCACCAGTGAAGCCATCGAGGCCTGAGCTTTTCTTTGTAGAGATTTGTTTACTTGTTTTTCTTAATCACTAGTTTAATTACTTTACTTGTCATAGATCTATTCAGATTGTCTATTTCTTTAGTCATTTTCAGTAGTTTTTGTCTTTCTAATAATTTGTCCACTTCAACTAAGTTATCCAATTTATTGGTATACAATTTTTCTTTTTTTTTTTTTGAGATGGAGTCTCGCTCTGTCGCCCAGGCTGGAGAGCAATGGCACAATCTCAGCTCACTGCAACCTCTGCCTCCCAGGTTCAAGTTATTCTCCTGCCTCAGCCTCCTGAGTAGCTGGGATTACAAGCATGCACCACTATACCTGGCTAATTTTTGTATTTTTAGTAGAGACGGGGTTTCACCATGTTGGTCAGGCTGGTCTCAAACTCCTGACCTCCTGATCTGCCCACCTCACCTTCCCAAAGTGCTGGGATTACAGGCGTGGGCCACTGCACCCAGCCTACGATTTTTCATAATATTAACTTATAATCCTCTTTAGTTCTGTCAGGTCTGTAATAATATCTTTTTTTTTTTTTTTTTTTTTTTGAGCCAAGGTCTTGCTCTACCACCCAGGCTGGAGTGCAGTGGCACAATCACAGCTCACTGCAGCCTCAACCTCCCAGGCACAGCAATCCTCCCATCTCAGCCTCCCAAGTAGCTGGGACTATAGGTACAAGCCACCACACCCTGCTAATTTTTTTGATTTTTGTAGATATGGGTCTCCCTATGTGACCCAGGCTGTTCAACTCCTGGGCTCAAGTGACCCTCCCACCTTGACCTCTCAAACTGCGGGATTACAGACATAAGCCACCACCCTAGACAGTATCCTCGCTTTTCCTTTTTTTTTTTTTTTTCTAATATGTCCATCTTCTGGTCCTCTCATTTCTGAGTCTAGTAATTTGAGTCTTCTCTCTCTTTCTTGGTCAATATAACTAAAGGTTTGTCAACTTTGTTGATCTTTTCAGAAAAGTAAATTTGGTTTTGTTGATTATCTGTTGTTTTTCTATTCTCTGTTTCATTAATTTCTACTCTAATCTTTAGTATCCCCTTCCTTCACATGCTTTAAGTTTAATGGGCGCTTCTTTTTCCAGGGTCTTAAGCTGGAAGGTTAGGTTACTGATTTTAGATCCTTATTTTTTTTTTTTTATGATGGGCACTTACAACTGTAAACTTCTATAAGCACTGCTTTAGCTGCATCATTTTCTATTTTATTCATCTCAAAGTATTTTCTAATTTCCCTTTTGATTTCTTCGTTGACTCATTAGTTACACAGAAAAGTATGTTGTTTAATTTCCACGTTTGTGGGTTTACTAAATTTCTTCCCATTAATTTATAATTTCATCCCACTGTGGTCAGGAAACATATTTTGTTTCTTTTCTATCAAGAGTAAATATGTGTACATAAATTATACCTCAATTACAAAACAAAAAACTTCTAGGCACATTGTATGATAAAGTCATAAACCAAAATGTCATTTGGCAATAGAAACAGTGGTTGTAGTTATGAATCATAGATAGCCTTCATTACTATAGTCTGAAAAAGCTTGTGACAGATTTGCCATTGACAAACAGTTCTAATTTTTACCCTATTAAGAACCTCTACAGGCTGGGTGCAGTGGCTCACACCTGTAATCCCAGCACTTCGGAAGGCCGAAGTGGGCAGATCACGAGGTCAGGTGACCAAGACCATCCTGGCTAACACGGTGAAATCTCGTCTCTACTAAAAATACAAAAATTAGCTGGGCACTGGTGGCACGTGCCTGTAGTCCCAGTTACTCAGGAGGCTGAGGCAGGAGAATTGCCTGAACCCAGGAGGCGGAGGTCACAGTAAGCCGAGATCACGTCACTGCACTCCAGCCTGGGCAACAGAGAGAGACTCTGTCTCAAGAAAAAACAGGAACCTCTATAAATGATTTTAAAAAACACACACACAAACTCTATATGCTTAACTGGCAAAGGACATAAAAAGTTAATTCCCATGAGAGGAAATACAAATAAAGGAAAAACATGAAAAAGAAACCTCATTAGCAGTCTCTTCAAAAAAGAGATTTTTTAAAAATGAAGTATCATTTTCCACATACCAAATTAACAGGTTTATCTTTGATTTTAAACATTAATATCTAATGCTAGAATAAAGCAGTGAAACTAGGCACTCTCATATACTGCTTGTGGGCATACAAATTGGAACACTTTGGAAAGCAATTTGACAAAAAGTATTAAGAGCCTTAGCTGGGCACAGTAGTTCACGCATGTAATCTCGGGCAACATAGCAAGACCCTTGTCTTTTTGAAAAAAAATAAAGAACACAGCCTTAAAAAAATTCTAGGCCAGGCACTGTGGCTCATGCTTGTGACCCCAGCACTTCAGGAGGTCAAAGTTGGGGGATCACTTGTGCCCAGGAGTTCGAGAGCAGCCTAGGCAACACAATGAGACCCAGACTCTATTCTTCTAAAAATAAAAAAAAAAAAAAGTAAAATAAATTGTAAATGTTTTCTTTTTTTTTTTTTTGAGACGGAGTCTCGCTCGGTTGCCCAGGCTGGAGTGCAGTGGCCGGATCTCAGCTCACTGCAAGCTCCGCCTCCCGGGTTCCCGCCATTCTCCTACCTCAGCCTCCCGAGTAGCTGGGACTACAGGCGCCCGCCACCTCGCCCGGCTAGTTTTATTGTATTTTTAGTAGAGACGGGGTTTCACCATGTTAGCCAGGATGGTCTCGATCTCCTGACCTCGTGATCCGCCCGTCTCGGCCTCCCAAAGTGCTGGGATTACAGGCTTGAGCCACCGCGCCCGGCCTGTAAATGTTTTCAATTAGTAATTCAGTAATTCTACTTTTGATAGTCTGTGTTTCAGATATAATTTTAAATACAGAAAATAATTTAGACTAGCAATATTCCCTGCAGTATTACTTCCAATTAAATAAATGGCTGCAATGTAAATTCAGTAATAGGTGAATAGTTAAGTAAAAAGTATGGTTTAATTATTGGATACAATATTACACAGCCATTACAAATTATGTTTATAAAACACATACAAGAAAAATACTTATGTTAGCAAAAAAGGAGCAAAATTACATGATTACAGCAATGTGTTTAAAGAAAAAACAACAGCAAATGATTTGCATACAGAAAAAAAATCAGAAAGCCATATATCAAAAGACAAATAATGATTACCTTTGGGTAGTGAATTATGAATGCATTTTTCTTTCCAATTTTTTTTTTTTTTTTTTTTTTGAGACGGAGTCTCACTCTGTCACCCAGGCTGGAGTGCAGTGGCCAGATCTCAGCTCACTGCAAGCTCCGCCTCCTGAGTTCACGCCATTCTCCTGCCTCAGCCTCCGGAGTAGCTGGGACTACAGGCACCCGCCACCTCGCCCGGCTAGTTTTTTGTATTTTTTAGTAGAGACGGGGTTTCACCAGGTTAGCCAGGATGGTCTCGACTTCCTGACCTCGTGATCCACCCGTCTCGGCCTCCCAAAGTGCTGGGATTACAGGCTTGAGCCACCGCACCCGGCCCCCCAAATTTTCTATGACTACAAATTCTTAAAAAATATATTTATGTATATAATAATATAAAATCTTATAGTTAAAAATATATTTACAGCAGATTTAAGAAAGAGTTACTGCAGATATCACAACCCACTCATTATGACAGCTCTCAGAAGCAAACTTCACAGATACATATTTTCTCTCACAGGGGAGATGTACTCACTCTCCCACACACATAATCCCTAGTTTTTCCTTTTTTTTTGAAAGACAGAGTCTCACTCTACCACTCAGACTGGAGTGCAGTGGCGCAATCTCCACTCACATAACCTCCGCCTCCCAGGTTCAAGCGATTCTCCTGCCTCAGCCTCCCTAGTAGCTGGTATTACAGGCATGCATCACCGTGCCCAGCTAATTTTTTTTGTATTTTTAGTACAGATTGGGTTTTACCATGTTGGTCAGGCTGGTTTCAAACTCCTGATCTCAAAGGATCCGCCCACCTCAGCCTCCCAAAGTGCTGGGATTACAGGTGTGAGCCAGCACACCTGGCCCTATTTAAACTTTTAGTATTGTACTTGTCAACGTGTTTTTGTTTTTATGTATATTTGTTTTTTTACGATAAATCAAGTAGTCTTTCCTGGGACTCTGAAATAGCTTTCTAATTTCAAGAATATAATACTCTAACACAATTCAAATGCATTTGACTTTTTTATATTCTCAAAGTTATCAAAAAGATACAAAGTAAAATCAATTATACAAGGTTCTAGTGGTTGCTGTGTATACACAAAAAGAGGCTAATTAACCTCCAAATTAAATCAAATTAATACATGTATTTATTTTAAAATCAGAAAAAAAGAATGTACAAAACTTTTCCCATACATTTACTTGTGTATAGTTTGCCTGTTTATTGAAGCAACAAGGCATAATAAAAACAAAACAAGTTTGGGGTCAGAAAAAACAGAGTTTATACCCTGGTACTGCAACCTCCTAGCTGTGCAAACCTAGACAAATCAGACTCTATAAATCTTAATTTTCACCTTTGTAAAACAGAAATAACAGTACTTACCTGAAGGATTGTGAGGACGAAATGAAAAACTGAATACAAAGCACCATAACAAGCAGAGTGCATTATTAGGCACAATATACACAGTAACTATGTACTGTAATTATTTTCACTTGTTTTGAAAGGATGAGGAAATTAATTTTGTAACAAGTGTACTTAACTTTATTCCTAATCCAACACCAAGAGACAAAAAAATGAGGTAGCTCTTAAAACCATTAAAGGTCCTTAGCAGTCCTCAGTTACCGGTTTAGGATAGATCTGAGTAGATTTTA
This sequence comes from Rhinopithecus roxellana, assembly GCF_007565055.1. Classification (NCBI taxonomy): domain Eukaryota; kingdom Metazoa; phylum Chordata; class Mammalia; order Primates; family Cercopithecidae; genus Rhinopithecus; species Rhinopithecus roxellana. The sequence goes on along the minus strand of NC_044563.1, from coordinate 54,174,128 downwards.
TAGCTCTTACCACCTTTCCAGTAATGCAAAGCAGTTCAAGAAAGAAGAGCATTATACTCTTACCTTGCAGGCCACATCCACTAATCGCATCTGGATAGCTTGATTCTCTGGTAGCTTAGTGCCAATTGCAAGCAAAGTATCCAACAGTTGAGCTAGGACTTGATGAGACTCTAGAGAGAGAGATGGAAAGTTGGCTTGGAGAATTTCAAAAGGGGATAACTATATAAACTAATTTACTTGGGTAAAGAATGTAGATTGGCTAGGTGCAGTGACTCACAACTGTAATCCCAGCACTTTGAGAAGTTAAGGCAGGAGAATTCCTTGAGCCCAGGAGTTCAAGCCCAGCCTGGGCAACAGAGGGAGACTCTGTTTCTACAAAAATAAATCTGAAAAAAATGAGTCAGCCAGGTGGTGTGCACCCAGAGTCCCAGCTACTCAGGAGGCCGAGGTAGGAGGACCGCTTGAGCCTGGGAGATCAAGGCAGCAGTGAGCCGTAATTGCGCCACAGCACTCCAGCCGGGGAAACAGAGCAAACTCAGTCTTTAAAAAAACAGAAGAAAAAAAAAGTAGACTTTTGTCAACTGGGTTCTACTGTGTGATCCTTCATGCCCTCAACTAAAAGCTAATTTCCTAAAGGGATCATGATGTTTAAATGTCTGAGTTCTCCACAGGATAGAGTACAGTTCTATATACATAGTGCGCTCCAAAAATGTTTAGTGCTGTATTGATTCAAGAGTTTTTTCACACTAAGAAACAGAAAAAAAAAAAGGCCAGGCACGGTGGTTTATGCCTGTAATCCCAGGACTTTGGGAGGCCGAGGCGGGCGGATCACGAGGTCAGGAATTCAAGACCAGCCTGACCAACATGGTGAAATACCATCTCTACTAAAAATACAAAAAATAGCCAGGCATAGTGGCGGGCGCCTGTAATCCCAGCTACTCAGGAGGCTGAGGCAGGAGAACGGCTTGAACCCCGGAGGCAGAGGTTGCAGTGAGCCGAGATCGCTCCACTGCACTCCAGACTGGGCGACAGAGCGAGACTGTCTCAAATAAAAAAAAATAAAAAAAAAGGAAGAAAAAAACGTTTTCCATTGCCTTCAAGATAAAGTCCAAATATCCTAGAAGGCATATAACACATACACACTAGGCCTTCCATGATGTTTACCCTTGCCTATCTTTCTAGCTTCATCTCTTTCAGGTCTCCTTTAACACTCTTTTTTCCAACTACTTAAAATTCCATGTCCCTCTATCTTTGCTCAGGCTAACTTCTCTACGTAGAATGCCTTCCCCCACACCTGACTCCATTCTTGACCCCACTCCCCACTGAACACCTAGTTATCCCTTTTTTTTTTTTTTTTCTTGAGACGGAGTCTCGCTCTGTCACCCAGGCTGGAGTGCAGTAGCACGATCTCTGCTAACTGCAAGCTCCATCTCCCGGGTTCACGCCATTCTCCTGCCTCAGCCTCCCAAGCAGCTGGGTCTACAGGTGCCCGCCACCATGCCCAACCAATTTTTTGTCTTTTTAGTAGAGACGGTGTTTCACCACGTTAGCCAGGATGGTCTCGATCTCCTGACCTCGTGATCCACCTGCCTCGGCCTCCCAAAGTGTTGGGATTACAGGCGTGAGCCACTGCGCCCAGTCTAGTTATCCTTAAAATGTAACTTCTCACATAGCTACCATAAGAATTTTCTATGGGAAAAAATGATACTTCTGTACTGAAGCAATGTTATTCTTTTGGTGCTTGTATTTATTTTATTTTATTTTAATTTATTTTTTGAGACAGGGTCTCATTCTGTTACCCAGGCTGAAATACAGTGGCATGATCATGGCTTACTGCAGCCTCAATCTCCTAGGTCGAAGCGGTCCTCCCACTTTAGCCTCCCAAGCAGCTGGGATAAAGGTGTGAGCAACCAGGTTTGGCTGATTTTTTAATATTTTGTAGAGACAAGATTTAATTATGTTGCCCAGACTGGTCTCAAATTCCTGGGCTCAAGGGATCCTTCCACTTCGACCTCCCAACGTTTTGGGATTACAGGCCTAGCCTAACCTGTGCCTAGCCTGTTTTAGTGCTTTTAAAAATATGTCTTGGCCGGGTGCGGTGGCTCATGCCTGTAATCCCAGCACTTTGGCAGGCCGAAGCTGGCGGATCACAAGGTCAGGAGATTGAGACCATCCTGGCTAACATAGTGAAATCCTGTCTCTACTAAAAATACAAAAAATCAGCCGGGTGTGGTGGCGGGCACCTGTAGTCCCAGCTACTCCGGAGGCTGAGGCAGGAGAATGGTGTGAACCCAGGAGGCGGAGCTTGCAGTGAGCCAAGATCGTGCCACTGCACTCCAGCCTGGGAGACAGAGCGAGACTCCGTCAAAAAAAATGTTTCTTGATGAAACGAGTACTACATGTTCAGTTACAGGTTTCACTGTAAGCTGAAATAATCCTTTTAGAAAGCAATAGGGTAATACATAGCAAGGGTCATTAACATGTTTGGACTTCCGGACTCCGGCCTGGAGTCAGGCTGCTCAATATATCAAGGCCCTGCCGCAAAATAAAAAACAAACAAGCAAAAAAAAAAGGACAATAATATCTATATCATATGTAAACTACCTCAAATATATGGTACTTGGCCAATAAATGACAGTTATTAAGAGATAAACTGTACTTCTACTCCAATGTAAATATATATACATGGTTTCATTAAATTATCCTCAAATCCCTTTTCAATAACAATCAACACAACAAAATTTTGTCCTAACTTCTAAAAGAAAGAACTAAAGATTTCTGCTCTGACTATAGAGCTTTTAAATTACAACTTACTTTCATTCTGCAGGATGTTAATGGCATCATCCATAATGCAGTCTGGTGAAAATCCTGCTGTCTTTGATAGTAAACCCAACAATGATGCAATTTTCAGTCTCACAGATGGATCATTCTCCTGGAAAAAAAGAAGCAATTGTCACTTTGATGCTTTACACTTAGCTAACCAACAAACAGGAATATGGAAAACTAACATCCCAAAAGAGATTCAATGATCCAAGTATTCTATGGCATCATTCCTGAAAAATTAATTTTATATACTTCTGGAGAGATAGCTACTTATTTATTTATTCATTTATTTATTGAGATGGAGTTTTACTCTGTTGCCCAGGCTGGAGTGCAGTGCTGATCTTGGCTCACTGCAACCTCTGCGGGGGAGACGGCTTTCTCAGTTGATACATTACATCCAAATGTTGCAAAGTGAATGAGAACTTTTCTATGCCATTCTGATGTCACTAACTTCTAATAAAAAATGTGCTGTTGGCATAAAAAGTACCTGACCTCCACTGAGTAGTCATGTTAGACACAAGTCACAGCAACTTGCACCAACAACACTGGGTATACAACATTGCTGCCAGCACCACTGCTCTTGGAGTCCCTGGAAGGTGAGTGTGGCAGCTACTACTGCTATCACCAGAAAGAATTTTTCATTCTACCTTTTTTTTTTTTTTTTTTTTTTTGAGACAGGGTCTCACTGTCTCCCAGGTCACAGTGCAGTGGCGCAATCACGGCTATCTAGAGCCTTAACCTCCTGGGCTCAAGTGAACCTCCAACCTCTGCCTCCCAAGTAGCTGGAACTACAGGTACATGCTACCACACCTGGCCACTTTTTTAAAATTTTTAGTAGAGAGGAGCTTTTGCTTTGTTACCCAGGTTGGTCTCAAACTCCTGAGCTCAAGCAATCCTCCTGCCTCGGCTTCCCAAAGCGCTGGAATTACAGGTGTGAGCCACGGCGCTCAGTCCTACCTGCTTTTTTGAATCACCAGATCCTGATTAAAAGTCTGGAGGAGGCAAGTGTGATTGTCTGAGTATAAGTCTTGTGCCTGGGCCCGAGCTGCAGGGGAGACTGACAAAGAAATAGTCTGGCTGTTTTAGCTTAGAGAGTGACAGGTGGTCTCTAATGGGCACCAAAATTCCTGTGGTAAGAAATTTATTCCAAAGACAAAAAGGAATGCTCTCTTGTTCACTGCCATATCTCAATATAGCACAACAGCTGACACTAAAAAGATCAATAAATATATGTGAAATGAGAGGGGAAAAAAAGTACCTTGCCAGTGCTGAGAATAGATCATCTTTCTATACTAAAGACAAAATTAATTAAGTGTATGCTCAAAGGATGAGGTACTTTTCAAATAAGACCAACTCCCCACCTCCTATATTCAGTTTCTAAGGAGGTCACCAGGCACAATGAGGAGGCCTAAAGCAGGGGAAGGGGCAATAGATGGCATAGATACAGCGTTGGCATGCTATGCCACTTATTATGCATATAACAGAGACAAAATGTAAAATGAGACCGGGCACAGTGGCTCATAATTCCAACACTTTGGGAGGCTGAGGCGGGCAGATCACCTACATCAGGAAGTTCGAGACCAGACTGGCCAACATGGCAAAACCCTGTCTCTACTAAAAATACAAAACTTAGCCGGGCATGGTGGCGCACACCTCTAGTCCCAGCTACTCGGAAGGCTGAGGCAGGAGAATCACTTGAACTCAGGAGGCAGAAGTTGTAGTGAGCCAAGATCACGCCACTGCACTCCAGCCTGGGCGACAGATTGAGACTCTGTCTTAAAAAAAAAAAAAAAAAAAGGTAGAATGGTAGTGGTTGCCAGGGGCTGGAGGGGGTGCAATGGAGGATTACTGTTTAATGGGAAAGAGTTTCAGTTTCAGTTTTACAAGATGAAAAGAGTTCTGGAGATGGATGGTGGTGATGGCTGCATAACAATATGAATGTACTTAATACACATGAACTGCACACTTAAAATGGTTAAGAAAATAAATTTTAATTGTTACCACAACTAAGAAATGATTAGCCAGGCATGGTGGCACATGCCTATAGTTCCAGCTACTTGGGAGGCTGAGGTGAGAGGATTGCATAAGCCTGGGAGGTGGAGGTTTCAGTGAGCCGTGATCGCACCACTGCACTCCAGTCCAGAGTGAGACCTTGTGAGGAAAAAAAGAGGGGAGGGGGGAGAAAATAAATGAAAAAAAAAAAAAAAAAAAAGAGATAAGACAGCATCTAACCTAGTGACATTCCTTATCCATCTGGGTACTTTACTCAAGTTCTTTTACTTTCTGAAATAATCCCTTAGCACTCCTTCTACTATGACACATAAATGATCTCCTTCACACCTGAGCTAAAAACAGAATTACCTCCAGGGAAGCCTTATCTAATAATTGTTTCTTCTGACCATTAAAACTGTCCTCGTTCAGGCTTGCATCACCTTTCTCCAAACTTAGAGTCTTCTAATTGGTCACTCCAACTCCAGTCATCCAATTCCTTTATCCTCCATACTTTCCCTCAGAGTGACATTTCTAAAACAAAAACTGACAAGGTAGAATACAAGGCCTTTTAGAATAGGATCCCTTCCAAATCTTCTGGTCTTATCTCTTGATGAGCTCCCAACCTAAAATTTGCACCAGCCAAACTAGTTGCATTTCTTCTAATGTGATAGTGTGTCTCACATCTCCATGCCCATGTTACGGTTGCTCACAACTAAAATGTCTTTCCCCCTGTTTTCCAACTGGCCAAAATCTATTTTTAGGACTTTTCTCAAGCATCGCTACCACTCTATAATGCATTTCTGGAACACTGCTTCCAAAAATTAATTACCCCCTTCTCTGAGGCCATATCATAACCTACCCCTTTCAGAAGACCTGAAACAGTATATTATTAATTCATTTCTTATTTACTCAAGACTCAGATCAGGGATTACATCAGATACATCTCTATTACCAACATAAAGCACAAAGTTTGGCACAGAGTAAGTATTCAGACATGCTGAGCAAATGAAAAAATGAGCAAATGGAAAACTTTAGCACTTACTATCTACATACTACATATATGGTCTGCTGACTACACTGCTAGCCCCTAAAGGACAAGGAACATGTCTCATAGCTCTGCATCCTCCATAGCTACTAGCACAGTAGCATAAGTGAAGAATCAATTGTGTGAAATAAGTTCAGATACTACTGCCTGATCACAAAAAAAAAAAAAACAAAATAGGAAAAAGCAGAAGCCAGAGTAGTTTTATCCACTAAAATATTAATATAAGATACCACATTTCTGGACAGAACAGAAGAAAGGGTAAAAAACCCTATGGTCACCAATCTAGAACTAGGGTCCATCTGGCATCCCTCTTCATTTCTTTTGGAGCTAGGGTCCACTTGATTAATGCACGCAGCATGGACTGATTAAAGTGCTTGAGAGCTGACTTCAGAACACCTGAGTTAAATTTTGCTTTTAGACATGACAAAAGATTGTTTTTTAAGAGTCTTCACCATATTTATGCAGCCAACAGACACATGAAAAAATGCTCATCATCACTGGTCATCAGAGAAATGCAAATCAAAACCACAATGAGATACCATCTCATACCAGTTAGAATGGTGATCACTAAAAAGTCAGGAAACAACAGATGCTGGAAAGGATGTGGAGAAATAGGAAAGCTTTTACATTGTTGGTGGGAGCATAAATTAGTTCAACCATTGTGGAAGACAGTGTGGCGATTCCTCAAGGATCTAGAACTAGAAATACCATTTGACTCAGCAATCCCATTACTGGGTATACACCCAAAGGATTATAAATCATGCTACTATAAAGACACATGCATACATATGTTTATTGTAGCACTATTCACGATAGCAAAGACTTGGAACTAACCCAAATGTCCACCAACGATAGACTGGATTAAGAAAATGTGGCATATATATACCATGGAATACTATGCAGCCATAAAAAAGGATGAGTTTATGTCCTTTGCAGGGAAATGGATGAAGCTGGAAACCACCATTCTCAGCAAACTATTACAAGGACAGAAAACCAAACACCGCATGTTCTCACTCATAGGTGGGAACTGAACAGTGAGAATACTTGGACACATGGTGGGGAACATCACACACCAGGGCCTGTCGGGGAGTGGGAGGCTGGGGGAGGGATAGCATTAGGAGAAACACCTAATGTAAATGATGAGTTGATGGGTGCAGCAAACCAACATGGCACATGTATACCTACGTAACAAACCTGCACGTTGTGCACATGTACCCTAGAACTTAAAGTATAATAATAAAAAAAAGTCTTCACCATTTAAAGATATAAATCAAAATTCATGATTAAAATAATACAATGCCAGGAATTTATTTTCATAAGAATCTGGTGGAGAAGGTGAGGGTAAAGAAGTAGAAGTGGATTGGAGGGAAGAGGGAAAATGAAACAAGTTTGGCCACAAAATGGTAAATTTTGAAGCCGGGTAATGGGTACATGGGAATTAATTAAACTATTCTCTCTACTTACATAGTATATATTTGAAATGTTCCATAACAAAAGGTTTAAAAAAAAAAAAAAAAAAAACGAAGTTCAAATCCATACCTTCCATTTACTAGCTGGGTGACCTTGAATACTAAACAGCTCTAAGCTTAGTTCCATTATCTGGAATTTAGAGATAACAATGCTGCTATCATCAGGATTAAATAAAATATTACACATGGAAAGTGCTTTACAAACTCTAACAAGCAAACTAAATGTTAACTGCTCTTAGAAGTATTATATAGATTGTCATTGGTAACAGAACTTTAATATAATAATAATGGTAGATATTGCTAAGAAAAAGACTAACGGAAAATAGATCACTGTGAGATTGAAAACTTCTTGAGAACAGAAATCCTGATTTTGGCCAGATGTGGTGGCTCACACCTGTAATCCCAATCCTTTGGGAGGGCCAAGCAGGAGGGTTGCTTGAGCTCAGGAATTCGAGACCAGCCTGGGCAACACAGAGAGACTCTATCTCTACAAAAAAAATTAAAAAGAAAAAATTAGCTGGGAGTGGTGGCATGCGCCTGTGGTCCCAGCTCCTCAGGAGGCTGAGGTGGGAGGATGGCTTGAGCCTGGGAGTCCAGACTGCAGTGAGCAGTGATCGCGCCATTGCACTCTAGACTGAGAAACAGCAACACTCAAATAGATGCCAGGCACAGTGGTTCATGCCTGTAATCCCAGCACTTTGGGAGGCTGAGGCAGATGAATCGCTTGAGCCCAGGAGTTTGAGACCAGCCTTGGCAACATGGTGAAACCCCATCTCTATCAAAAATACAAAACTTTAGCCAGTCTCATAACCCAGTCTCTAGATAGATAGATACGATTTTTTAAAAATTTTTTTAAAGAAAAGAAAGAACAACAAAAAAAGAAAGCCTGATTTTATTCATGTAAAACATAAGTGAAACATTTATAATGTCCCTTCAATGTTCCAAGGAACCTGCCAGGCACTGGGATAGAGATTAATGGATCTGCAGCCTCTAAATTTAAGGAGATCAAAGTCTGAAGGAGATAGACACATATGACAAACAATTGCAAAGCATAAAACTTAATAATTGTGCTAATAGGACACTGTCCAGTGCCCAGAACGTCTGATACCTATTTGCTGAGTAAAAAGTGTCAATTCATTTATTAATTCAACAAATATTTATTTTACCCGGCACTGTTCTTGATTCTCCAGAAACAACAATTAAAAAAATAAAAATCCCTGCTCAAGGCAAGCTTATGTTTCTGTATGGGGAAATGGACAAGGAACATAATTAACAAGAAATTATACAGAATATTAGAAGATGGTAAGTCCCATGGAGAAAACAAAATCAAGGAAGGGGACTAGGAAGTGCTGGGTGGGGATAGGCAGTTTCGATACGAAACAGAAGGGTAAAGGAAGACCTCAGTGTAACGGTGACATTTGCATGCTGATGGCTGCAATATGAAGTACAAGTCATCATTTATAACATAGTCTTAAAATTGTCAAAGATATACTTAACCTAAATATAACAAAGCCTACAGGTCTAACTTTCAGTTCATAATAAATACAGAGAACAGAGGAACAAGTTAATCCTCAAAAAAGTAAATGAATTCGGAAAACAAGACATTTTACAAAAGAACTGTCTCAGTTTCTTAATCAAATCAATGTCACCAAAATAGTAACTGTTGTAGATTTTTTAAAAAGACTAAATGCCATGTGGGGACCTGGTTTGCATTTTGATTTGAACATATCAACTATAAAAAGATATTGGGGGAACAACTAAAAAAATCTAAATATCAACTAATTCTTAGATGACATTAAAGAATTACTTAACTTTATTCATTATGGTTAGGTAGCTACGTTAAAAAATAAAAAGTCCCTCTACTTTCTCACAGCAGTGAGGAAAAAAAGAAAAAAACAAAAAGATATCCCTTTTTAATAGATACGTAATGAAATAATTAGAAAAAAATGACATATCTTTTAAAAATTCATCAAAACAAGGCTGGGCGTGGTGGCTCACGCCTGTAATCCCAGCACTTTGGGAGGCCAAGGCAGGTGGATCACCTGAGGTCTGGAATTCGAGACCAGCCTGGCTAACATGGTGAAACCCTGTCTCTACTAAAAATACAAAATTAGTTGGGCATGATGGCGCGTGCCTGTAGTCCCAGCTACTCGGGAGGCTGAGGCAGGAGAATTGCTTGAACCCAAGAGGCGGAAGTTGCAGTGAGCCCAGACAGTGCTATTGCACTCCAGCCTGGGCAACCGAGTGAGACTCATCTCAAAAAAAATAATAATAAAATAAAATAAAATTCAGCAAAACAAATAGAGCAAATTTGACAAAATTACTAATAACTGTTAAATTCTAGGAATGGGTATTTGGTAGGTCACTACAGTATTTTATCTACTTTTCCATAAGCTTAATAATTTGGGGGCTGGGTGTCGTGGTTCACACCTGTAATCCCAGGAATTTGGGAGCCCAAGGTGGGTGGATTGCTAGAGCCCAGGAGTTCGAGATCAGCCTGTGCAACATAGAAAGCCCTGTCTCTACAAAAAAAAAAAAAAATACAAAAATTAGCTGGGCATGCTGTACATGCCTGTAGTCCCAGCTACTCAGAAGGCTGAGACAGGAGGATCAATTGAGCCTTGGAGGTCGAGGGTACAGTGAGCTGTGATAGCACCACTGCACTCCCACCTGGGAGAGAAAGCAAGAGCCTGTCTCAAAAATAATAATAGTAATAATAATAATGATGTTTGGGCTGGGCATGGTAGCTCACACTTGTAATCTCAGCACTTTGGGAGGCCAGGGTGCATGGATCACTTGAGATCAGGAGTATGAGACCAGCCTGGCCAACACAGCAAAACCCCATCTCTACTAAAAATACAAAAAAAATTAGCTGGGTGTGGTGTCGCACACCTGTGGTCCTAGCCACTCTGGAGGCTGAGGCAGGAGAATCACTTAAACCGAGGAGGCGGAGGTTGCACTGAGCCAAGATTGCGCCACTACACTCCAGCCTGGGAGACAGACCAAGACTTGGTCTCAAAAAAAAGCAAAACTTGGCCTGGAGTTGTGGCACTTGTCTGTAGTCCCACCTACTTGGAAGACTGAGCCAGGAGAATCACTTAAGCCAGGAGTTCCACGCTACAGTGAGCTATGACGGTGCCACTGAATTCTAGGATGGGTGGCAGTGAGCCTCTGTCTCAAAGAAAATTTTTTTGGCCAGGCGCAGTGGCTCACACCTGTAATCCTAACACTTTGGGAGGCCGAGGCAGGCAGATCACTTGAGGTCAGGAGTTCGAGACCAGCCTGGCCAACATGGCAAAACCCCATCTCTACTAAAAATACAAAAATTAGGGCATGGTGGCACATGCCTGTAATCCCAGCTACTAAGGAGGCTGAGGCAAGACAATTGCTTGAACCCAGGAGGCAGAGGTTGCAGTGAGCCAAGATTGCACCACTGCACTACAGCCTGGGCAAGAGTGAGACTCTGTCTCAAAAAAAAAAAATTATTTTTCATTAAAAAAGAGGGCTACTGCAATTAGATATGAGGGCCATGAATTAGGACAGGAACAGCAGGATGTTAAGGGGACCACATTCCAGAGATGAATGGGTCATGACTGATGTTAACTCCTCTTTTGTGCTTCCACTGCACTCTGCACATATTGCACTCACAGTAACTTCAGCAGTATGATGCACTTTATCATTGACACGTTTTATTTCCATCTACTATACTGTAACTTTCTGAGGACAAGATCTGCATCTTTTTTATCTCTGTATCCACAGTACCTAGCACATGGAAGATACTCAGTAAAAGCCTGCTAATGAATACCTTATTTATTTGTAATATCAACCATTCTGCAGACATGACATAACTCCCATGATGTACTCCCATCAGATCCTCAAGATTTTCTTACCTTGTAATAATGTTCCAAGAGAATCCTGACTACTCCCTCTACGCTTTCTGCCTCGACAGGCTTCCTGGCAAACTGGAGCAGGTATTGCAAAGCATCTGCTGGGGAGGTAGCTTTACACAGATCTATGTGGAGTGCTGCAGATTTACTTGGTTTTGTTAGTCGGAGTTTCTTAGTAGCAATTTCCTCCTGTTGTTGCTGCAAGGGGTAGAGAAAACTGAAAACACAGAATCTGCAAATATAACTTTGCCTCATTTGGTGGAAATAATTTTCCATTATACCAAATAATATATTTAGCTGACAGACTTAGGAAAATACAGTGTTATAAACTTGAAAGAGTACCGGGTTGGTGACAAGGTCATGAGTCTCAATTTTGCCTTTACTAGCTCCTATGACTTTAGGCAAGTCATTTAATTTCTCCAAGTCTCAGTTTATTTCTCTGTAAAATAGGTATACTTTATTTTTTCTTAGAGATGGAGTCTCTCTACGTTGCCCAGGCTGGTCTCTAACTCCTGGGCTCAAGCAACCCTCGCACCTCAGCCTCCCAAAGTGCTGAGATTACAAGCATGAGCCACCATGCCCAGCCTTACACCAACATTTTGCTCTACTTATCTCTGAGGATTGTGGTAGCCTTTGGGTTTAGAGATAACACGAAGGATCTACTCCATTTTTTTGAGACAGAGCAAGACATTGTCGCCCAGGCGGGAGTGCAATGGTGCAATCTTGGCTTGCTACAATCTCCACCTCCTAGGTTCAAATAATTCTCTGACTGACACCCAACACGCTGGGATTGTAGGTGTGTGCCACCTCCACCTACTAGGTTCAAGCGATTCACCTCCCTGACTCCCAGCTAGCTGTGATTACAGATGCGTGTCACCACACCCAGCTAATTTTTGTATTTTTAGTAGAGACAGGTTTTTCCATGTTACCCAGGCTGGTTTCAAACTCCTGGCCTCAAGTGATCCCTCTGCTTCAGTCTCCCAAAGTCCATTCTTTATTAGAAAACAAATATCAGACAGGGCGTGGTGGCTCACGCCTGTAATCCCAGCACTCTGAGAGGCTGAGGCAGGCGGATCACTTGAGGCCAGGAGTTCAAGACCAGCCTGGCCAACACGGCAAAACCCTGTCTCTACTAAAAATACAAAAATTAGCCGGGGGTGGTGGTGTATGCCTGCAGTCCCAGCTATGCAGGAGGCTGAGGAACGTGTGAACCCAGGAGGCAGAAGTTACAGTGAGCCAGGATTGTGCAATTGCACACCAGTTTGCGCAAAAAGAGCAAAACTCCATCTCAAAACAAAAGAAAAGGAAACAAATATTGGATGGGCTTAGCCGCTTACAGCTGTAATCCTAGCACTTTGGGAGGCTAAGGCAGGAGGATCCCTTGAGCCCAGGAGTTCGAGACCAGCCTGGGCAACATGGTGAAACCCTGTCTCTATTTAAAAAATAATAATAATAACAATAAAATAAAATAAATTTCCTTAACAGTGCATTTTTATGTACTGAGCAATCACCTCCTTACAAATTCACATTTCCATAGAAAAGAAACTAGAATTATTCTAGACAAGAACACAGTATGACATGATAAAAAGAATAAGGGCTTTGGAGTCAGAGGAATTTGTATTCAATAACAACTTAATAGCTAGGGAAGGCCTTCTATATGAGGGCATACCAATACTTTATTATCACAGAGCTATTCGATAAATCTAAGTTATTAAACATAACTTTATTATACATATACATAAGTGCTAGGCACATATCAGTTCTCCTTCCTCATCTTTTCAGCGGAGAAAAAAGAACAGAAGCACTAAGATCTCATTTAATCACTTCATGTTAACAACTGATGAAAAATTAAGTGAAGAAATTAGCTCTTCCCTTAAAATTCTTAGCCATTTCTATCCTATTCCTCTCAAACTCAGTTTTCAGTCTTATCAAAGCTGTAGTTAGGTCAAAAGCTAGGAATTTTTTCCCTAAGTATTATGTAAGGGAGAAGACAACCAATATCAACTGTCATTCAACCACTAATAATACTTTAGTGAGCCAGGCCCTACTGTCCATCTCCAGGACATGGAGACGAACCAGGCATTACCTCTGCCATCAAGGACCTCAGACTGGTGGGAAGATAGGTACACTGGTAATTACAGTAGCACTGAATGAAAAGTACAAAAAGATTAGTACCACAGAATGCTACAGAAACAGGTGAAGAAGAGACTAAGCTCTTTACAAGGTTTCAGTTGGGTCTTGCAGCACCAATGTTAAGTCCACTGTGTGGAGAACAAAAAGAAAGGGAAGAATGGCATGTATTCTGTATAAAAGAGACAACCAGTGCAAGAGTTTGGAGATATGCAGACACATGAACACATGGCATATCTGGTTATGTGAGGATGGGTGGAAGAGGGGTGAGCACTCCTGGGAAATGGGAACAACAGGAAGGTTGGGAAGAAAGGAAATTACATTGCACAACAGTACTACAGTACTAATGTTCTTAATGCCACTGAACTTTACACTTAAAATTGTTAAAATTCTAAATTTTATATTATGTATTAACATATTTTATATTATGTATTAACATATTTTACTGCTGGATGAATGAATCAATGTTATGTTTAAGGATCAGTATCCTGCCGGATGCTCTGTCTTGCCACTCTACAAGTCTAAGGATCTAAGAATGCAACCGATGCATTGGCATGAATTTGGGGGCATGTCAGGAATGCAGAATCTTGCCTCACCTCCTCTACTTGACTTATCAAATAGAATCGACATTTGAACAACGTCCCCAGGTGATTTGTATACACATTAAAATCTGAGAAATAAGACATTAGGATGATTTGGGATCAACCCTAGCAACATCTACATGGAGACACACGGAACATCACTGACCGCTCTGACATGGGCTCTGTCCACCTGTCACAAATTCATGGTGAGAAAGGTACTGTCCTCCTTCCTAGGTGAGCCGTTCCACCAGTGGAGAGTTCTTGCCTATGAAGTCTGTGACTCCCGCCTGCTTAGACTGCGCCTGAAGGAATTCTATAGACCCTTCTTTCAGCCCCTTAGAACCTTGTGTATATTCCAACTGGTCCCTGAGAGGTTTTTTTTGGAACGTGGGGGTGGGGAGGCTAGAAGGGTCTCTGCTGCTAACTGGTGAATCCTCGTACCCCTCCGGAAGGCTCAATGTCCACATCTGGAAAACGAGGATGCTAATATAACGCGATGTAGCAAAGTTATATGAGAGAATAAAATGAGATAACGGATAAGATAGTTTCGCAAATTAAAAAACACTGTTTCTCCTAATAATTTTTTTAAAATTCTGTCAGACTTCACATATTAATGACAACAGCGGTTGCAAACTAACACGCCCACTAACGTGCAATATTAGAGATTATCAACAAGTCTGCACTTAACACGGGCGTATGGAGCCTGTTCTGTTCTGGCAAAGTGCATGGGTTTTGGATAATCTACCCTGGTCCGGATCGGTTCTGGATCTTTCCCGCCAGAGCTTACCTGAACCACTTTCGTGAATTCCTCATAAACTCGCTTCTTAAGGTGCGCCGCCATGCCTGCCTGCGAGCCCTCTCAGCTTCCGTACACTGGGTTGGGGCGGGGGGAGTGGACGGATCCGGAAAATTTGTCTAGGCGCGGGGGTTGGTGGATGACTTGCCGAGATCCCACAAGGCAGTGGGGTTTGGGGAAAGAGCGGCCGCTTCCTGTTGCTCGACTGCCCCGCCACTGTACGGCCTGATTTGGCGGCCTAAGCCTTCTGCGCCGGAAGAACGGAAACAAGAGAGCCACTTGTGGGAGGCGGGGCCTCTGGTGGGAGGCGGGGCCTCTGGTGGGAGGCGGGGCCTCTGGTGGGAGGCGGGGCCTCTGGTGGGAGGAGCCGAGATTGAAAGGGTGGGCAACCCAATGGGAGCTTTGGGAGGCTGGCTGGTGGCCTTGGAGTGGCTAAGAGACTTGCGCGGTGCAGCGCGAAGGGAGGGAGGAAGTACAAGTTAAAGGGCAGAGGCGGGGCGATCCAGAACTAGAGGCAAAACCCGGAGCCCTGTAAGGGGTTTGACTAGTGGCTCAGCTGACATTCCCATCATCCTTTTCTGTACACGATGCGGCTTATAGGTTTCCTAAGCACTGCCTTTGTTTAAGCTGTGCGCCACCCCTCTCCTGTTTGGGGGTGCCTTTCCGTACTCCCTTATTCCAGTTTTACAAAAGCTGCCATCCTTTAAGGCATCAATCCCTGCTCTGATAGCTATAGTACAGTAGAAAGACATCTGAGACCAAGGATAAAGCAACGAAGCTACAGGCGACAGTTCTGGTTCTTAAGCAAATGGCTCGACTACAAATGCATTTATAATAACCTGACAAAGATGTGACAATGGAGTGAAATAATGCAGGAACATTAGTGTCAGTAAATCCAAGGTCAAGTTTTACAACCTACATGAAACTAGCTGTTCATTGTTTTGGTCTTTCAAAAGAATTAATGTGGGCCAGGCACGGTGGCTCAAGCCTGTAATGCCAACACTTTGGGAGGCCGAAGCGGGTGGATCGCTTGAGGTCAGAAGTTCGAGACCTGCCTGGCCAACATGGTGAAGCCCCGTCTCTACTAAAAATATAAAAATTAGCCAGGGCGTGGTGGCACACGCCTGTAATCCCAGCTTCTTGAGAGGTTGAGGCAGGAGAATCACTTGAACCTGGGAGGTGGAGGTTGCAGTGAGCCGAGATCACGCCACTGCACTCCAGCCTGGGCAACAGAGCGAGACTCCGTATCAAGAAAGAAAGAGAGAGAGAGAGAGAGAAGAAAGAAAGAGAGCGAGAGAGAAAGAAAAAGGAAGGAAGGAAGGGAGGGAGGGAGGGAGGGAAGGAAAGAAGGAAAGGCATGGTGGCACACGCCTGTAATCCCACCACTTCGAGAGGCCAACGCGGGCGGATCACCTAGCTCAGAAGTTTTGAGACCAGCCCGGGCAACATGGCAAAATCTACTAAAAAATACAAAATTTAGCTGGGCATGATGGTGGCCCACGCCCGAAGTCCCAGCTACTCCAGAGGCTGAGGTGGGAAAATCGCTTGGGCCTGGGATGTGGAGGTTGCAGTGTGCCAACATCAAGCCACTGCACTCCAGCCTGGGCAACGAAGTGAGACCCCGTCTCCAAAGGGAAAAAAAAAAAAAAAAAAAAAAGCCTGGGCGCGGTGGCTCACCCCTGTAATTCCAGCACTTTGGGAGGCCGAGGCGGGCGGATTACCTGAGGTCGGGAGTTCGAGACCAGCCCGGCCAACATGGTGAAACCCCGTGTCTCCTAAAAATACAAAAACTAGCCGGGCGTCGGGGTGGGTGCCCGTAATCCTAGCTACTCGGGAGGCTGAGGCAGGAGAATCGCTTGAACCTAGGAGGCAGCGGCTGCAGTGCGCCGAGTTCGGGCCACTGTACTCCAGCTTGGGCAACAGAACGAGACTGTCTCAAAAAAAAGAAGAAAAAAAAAAGGAAACTATTTCTAATGCGGCTTTAAAAGAATGAGTTTTTCCAGAAACAAAGGCATCCCAGACACCGAGATAAGATATACAAATTATGTCAAGGGAAATGAAAAACATTTAGCAAACAATACCTTTAATAAAGCTTAGCTGCTATTATTACCATTATCATATTCTATCAAATCTAAGCTGCCAGCAATTATAAAATCAATATTTTATTTATTATGTTAAGAAAAGAAATGCTGAAATTAAAAACAATGGTTTCTAATTGCTTAGATTTGTTATGTATGCTTACAGAAACAGCTCTTTTAAACTTATTTAGACATAGATTTGTATCTTACATCACACTGCTGTTTCCATATCTTTCTGTGCACGTAAAAACTTTTTAATGACAAGTTATAGGGTAATCTATTTGGAGATATATTAAATAGTAATTTAAAATAACACATGTAGTACCAACATTGCAGAGCTCAGTTGAAGCGATGACACCATGAACTTCTACGACTCAGTCTACATATGAGCAACTGGCCAACATCTCCTGATTTCAGAGGCATTAAATGTGCATCATAGCATCAATGATATGAGTATTATCGTCATTATTAAATACATGGCGGCTAGGTGTGGTGGCTCACACCTGTAATCCCAGCACTTTGGAAGACCAAGGTAAAGGGATAGCTTGAGCTCAGGAGTTGGAGACAGCCTGGGCAACATGGTGAAAACCCATCTCTACCAAAAATACAAAAAATTAGCTGGGCATGGTGGCATATGCCTGTAGTGCCAGCTACTTGGGAGGCTGAGGTAGGAAGATTGCTTGAGCCCGCTGGGCAGAGGTTGCAGTAGCTGAGATCGCACCACTGCACTCCCGCCTGGGTGACAGAATGAGACCCTGTCTCAAAATAATAAATAAATAAATAAATAAATAAATAAATAAATAAATAAATAAATAAATGTGTGGCTTTAGGAAGGAGTTTGGTGCATTCCGAAAACCAAAGGAACTTCAGTTCATGTTAAAAGTAAAGTGCGTGCAAGGAACAGGAAGAAGCAATAAAAATAAAGTTGAGGCCAGGCACCGTGCCTCACGCCTATAATCCCGGTCCTTTGGGAGGTGGTAGGTGGGAGGATCACTTGAACTCAGGAGTTCCAGACCAGCCAGTGCAACAGAAAGAGACCCTGTCTCTATATTAAAAGAAAACAAAATTATATGGAGTTTAGCTCTGTCGCCCAAGCTGCAGTGCAGGGGCACGATCATGGCTCACTGCAGCCTCGACCTCCCAGGTTCAAGCGATTCTCCTGCCTCAGCCTCATGAGTAGCTGAGATTACAGGCATGCACCACCACACTCAGCTAATCTTTTTGCATTTTTAGTAGAGATAGGGTCTCACCATGTTGCCGAGGCTGGTCTCAAACTCCTGACTTCAAGTGATCTGCCTACCTCGGCCTCCCAAAGTGCTGGGATTACAGGCGTGAGGCACCATACCTGGCTATATAATTTTTTTTTAATTATAAATAAATAAATTTGAGAAGTTGGTATAGCCAACTTCTCAATGAACCAGATTGGCATAGAAACAAGAACACACATTCTTTAATGTTGACTTGAAAAACTGTCTTTATTTTATTGATGCCATTTTCCTTTGAATTTTATTATTACTTATGAGAATACATTAAGGTTCCCCTGTGAATGAATCTATGAGGCTTCAGTCTTCTCTGTCTCTTGCATAGCAGCAGCCCAATTTAGTAACTTCTTCGCTGCCTGTTGGTTCAGCAACAATAGCCCCAGTGGTCTGGGGACAGTCTCATTACATGTCTAATGTCATGAACAATGACTATGTTCTCTAGGGCAACTGTTTCTCCCTTGGGGACTAAGTATTCCAAACCTACTGAGCCCAAGAATTCATAAATGAATTATTAGGTGTAAAAGAGAAAGGAACTGCTCCTACCTCCACCCTTTGATACCCAGACCCATGTTCTAACTGTGGGATAAGCAGTACTATATTTTAGCTGTTGGTATAAGGCATATACCATAAACAGCAGCCCAAACTCACAATGTGTTGGCTCTTGATTAGCACTATAACTGAATCTCCAAAAGATTATTATGCTGCTTTATTATAGCACCTACATCTGAGTGATAGGGTTCCTGGCAAGACCAAGGAGTTTCTTCACTACAATTTTCTCAGCATAAAATAAGCTCCTTAATCAGAAGCAATGTGTGGAATACTATGATAATGAATGAGGCATCCGTAGATTATGGAGCTGGCAGAAATATTGCAGGCAGGGAAGTCAAATCTGAATTTGGAATATGAATTTATTCCTGTGAGGACAAATCACTGCTCCTTCCATGATGGAAAGGATCCAGTATGTAGTGGAATGATTGCAAAAACAGCCCCAAATCTCCCCCTCTCAGTATGTATACACCTTGAAATGTGACTTTGAAGGTGCTTTTATTACGAGATGAAATCTATATTATCACCTTTTGAATTTGTGCTGGCCTTGTGACAGGCCAATACAATGTGCTAGAAGTGACAGTGTGCTAATTTTGAGTCTAAGCCTCAAGGCCCACCCACATGCAATTTCCCAGACCTTTTGTTTGATTTTGGAGCCCCACCATTGCCATGACAGCAAATCCAACCTGGCCTGCTGAAGAGTGAGTGACCACATGGAACACAGGCAAACTGACCCACCTGAAGCCATCTGAGACCAGCTCCACCCCAGCTAATCCACCAGCTGACTACAGATGTATGCGTTATTCCAGCTGAGACCAGAACTGCCCAACCTGTAGGCCTGTGAGAAATAATTAATGGCTGTAGTCTTAAGTCATTACATTTGGTGGTAGGAAATTGTCACACAGTCAGGCACTCCCTAAGCACTAAGTTAACTTGCCACACTTCATGGCTTCATCTGGTAAGGAGACAACAAGCCCAGATGATTTAGGCAGTTGATTATTCACAGCATAGCAGGTGGCATGAACTCCAAATTTGTTTCAGTTCTCCTTGCCAAACAAACATCATGGCAGTGATACAGGTGAATGCCCATGCACACAATAGATCTGTAACAGCTGAGAACACTGAGCTTAGGAACCTCCCATTCTTAAAAGAAGACTGCTGAGAAACTTGCCCTCTGGAGAGAGACTTTATTATTTTGGTCAGGAAAGAAATCTGCCTTCCAACACATGGGGGGCATTTTTTTATCACTCTGAAATGTTTCCAGGATTTGAGGACCATATTAGCTTTATTACCCTGGAATATAAGTAAATCTGTTCCCTGCTCCTAAGCAGCTTTGCAAACATCCTCAAACAAAGCTTTTGATGCCATTTGCTCAGAAACACCAGAATTTTCCCCAACAGTTTCTTAATTGATTTGCAGTGCAATAAACCTCCCACCAAGAAGTGCCTGGTACCCTCTGAGAATAATACCATATCGGGGCTCAGTGTTGGTCTCTCTCTACTACTGGCAGGTTGGACATACATCAGTGGCTAGGTTAGCTTTGGGGGGAGGAAGTCTATACTGTACGGCACATGAATAGCCTCTATCCCTGCCATTATGGCCACTTTGTTCATGTCTCCATCAAGCAAGCACTGAGGAGCTGGCGAAAGAGACTGGCTGACATCCATAAGTTGGATCATTGTGCCCTTGATTTTTGAGACCCTCTTCTAGAATGGGTGCCCTCTGGTGGGCATTCACAAGGGCATTCACATTTTCACCTATACCAGTTTCCCCAGCTTTCTTCCCATCTTTCTTAGGCCCATCTTCTTCCCAGGTTTTTACCCATCTTCCACTCTGGAACTTGCCAAGTCTCTGGCCCAACCAGGAATGGGCCCTGGGCATGCAGTACCTAAGGACCTAACAATCAGCCTCCCAGGACACTAAGCATAGCAGAAAAGAGCAGATAATGAGTGGTGGTTGGGGGAATGCAGGGGAAGATGAGGGAAATAAGTAGAGAATTAAAAACAAACAACACAACACACACACACACACAAAAGGTACCCTAAGAGAAAAAATGTAGAACTGAAAACCTGATGCAGTGCTATGAACTAGGGTATCTTCATGAGGGTAATCTACAAAGGTTGTCATCTTTCTTTGTGTTTTTCCTTTGGATTATGATGACAGTTACGTTTAGCATACGGTTTTAAGATTTTCTCTTGTGACTCTGTAATTTTCTTTGGTTAGTACCAACAGATCTAAGAAGTCTTAGATATTCATACAAATGAAACAGAGATTGCCTTTTGAACATGATTACTATCATTTTTATTTTGGGTTTTTGTTGTTGTTGTCATTGTTTGAAACAGATTCTTGCCCTTGTCACCCAGGCTGGAGTGCAATGGTGCAATCTCGGCTCACTGCAACCGCCTCCCGAGTTCAAGCGATTCTCCTGCCTCAGCCTCCTGAGTAGCTGGGATTACAGGTGCCTGCCACCACACCTGGCTAATGTTTGTATTTTTAGTAGAGACAAGATTTCACCATGTTGGCCAGGTTGGTCTCGAACTCCTGACTTCAGGTGATCCACCTGCCTCGGCCTCCCAAAATGCTGGGATTACAGTCATGAGCCATCACGCCTAGACTGCTATTTTGTCCTTTCTGTTAGGAAGGAGGAAGGGAGGAGATGGTATTAATGAGTAGGTAACCAACAATGTTCTTATAATTTATGTACTTGTAATTTTTGTGTATATGAGACAGCATCTTGCTCTGTCGCCCAGGCTGGAGTGCAGTGACACAATCATGGCTTGCTGCAGTCTTAACCTTCCAGGCTCAAGTGATCCTCCCACCTCAGCATCCTGAAAAGCTAGGACAGCAGGTTTGTGCCACCACACCTGGTTAATTGTTTTATTTATTTATTTATTTGTTTGTTGATTTGTTTTTTGTAGAGGCAGGGTCTCACCAAAAGGTTGGTTTTGAACTCCTGTCCTCAAGTGATCCTCCCGCCTCAGCCTCCCAAAGTGCTAGGATTACAGGTGTGAGCCACGTGCCTAATATATATATATATAGTTTTCTTTTCTTTTTTTTTTTTTTTGATATGGAGTCTTGCTCAGTTGCCCAGGCTGGAGTGCAGTGGCACGATCTCGGCTCACTGCAAGCTCCGCCTCCTGGGTTCACGCCCTTCTCCTGCCTCAGCCTCCCAAGTAGCTGGGACTACAGGCGCCCGCCACCACGCCCGGCTAATTTTTTGCATTTTTAGTAGAGACGGGGCTTCACTGTGTTAGCCAGGATGGTCTCGATATCCTGACCTCGTGATCTGCCCGCCTCAGCCTCCCAAAGAGCTGGGATTACAGGCGTGAGCCACCGCGCCCGGCCTTTTTTTTTTTTTTTTTGAGTTGGAGCTTCACTCTCTCAGGCTGGCGGGCAATGGTGTGATCTCTGCTCACTGCAACCTCCACCTCCCGGGTTCAAGTTATTCTGCCTTAGCCTCCCAAGTAGCTGGGATTACAGGCACCTGCCACCATGCCCGGCTAATTTTGTATTTTTAGTAGAGATGGGGTTTCACCATGTTGGCCAGGCTGGTCACAAACTCCTGACCTCAGGTGATCCACCTGCCTTGACCTCCCAAAGTGCTGGGATTATAGGCATTAGCCACCGTGTCTGGCTGTGTATTTATAATTTATATCTTTTTGGATATTTCTTTTTTGTACAGTCTTGTAAGTCCCTCTACCTTAAATCCTTTTTGGAGCAAATATTTAATTAAATTACATTGAATTAAATGAGCATTCTCCTCACCTTAATTTTAAGCTATCCATAAATGTAATTTTAATAGCAGTATAACATTACATTATTCAGACCTAATGTAATTACTTAAAACTATTTGTTGCTTCTCAGAATAGGGTATTAAAAGAAAAAATACTACTTATTTCCAAAAGTTTTGCTATCGTGAGATAAAAATATGTTTTGTTTTTTGTTTTGTTTTGTTTTTTGAGATGGAGTCTTGCTCTGTCGCCCAGGATGGAGTGGAATGGTGCAATCTTGGCTCACTGTAACCTCTGCCTCCTGGGTTCATGGAATTCTCCTGCCTCAGCCCAACAAGTAACTGGAATTACAGGTGTGCACCACCATGCCTGGCTAATGTTTGTATTTTTAGTAGAGACAGGGTTTCATCATGTTGGCCAGGCTGGTCAAATGAACTTCTGACCTCAGGTGATCCACCTGTCTTGGCCTCATAAATGCTGGGATTACAGGTGTGAGCCACAGCGCCTGGTAAATAGTATGTTGTCTTAACTGTATTATGAATTGAGAGTTGAGGAGATATTGGAATTGCCTTTGTTTAATAAAATAGTTTGGAAGTTGCTTAGGGTTAATAAAATAGTTTGGAAGTTGCTTAGGAGGAGAGTCATACCTTAAGAACATGCATGCAATCTAGAACCAAGCAACAAAGGAGGTAGCTAAACTGGAGCATGGTCTTCTCTTTGCAAATAGAAGGAACATGAGAGGGCTCGTGGAGAATTGTCATGTTTCTAAAGCCTTGGTTTGGAACTGGCACACTGTCATTTCCGCACATATTCCACTGGCTGGCGTAAGTTAGTGGAGCAGGGAAGAATAGCCCCACCCACAGTGGAGCATGGCAAGAAAATGGAAAGAAGAGAGAACAGTTAACAAATACAATCTACTAGTAAAAAGTCCCCAGTGATGGGATGACTGGCACACTGTTAAGAATAAATATGTCCAGTACTCAACTGGGAATTGTGGTTCTGTATTATAAATCCTCTCCCCTTAATTGCCTATATTTTCCACCATCAGCTGTGTACACAAATAGGTCATGGAAGTGGCATTTATTAAAAAAAAAAAAAAATTAAAGACCTGTGTGTTAAATCTGGTGAGCATTGCGTAGAACAGTAACAATGGGTTTAAGACACCCAGATGAGGAGCAGAAGTGGAAGACCAGAACAGACCATGAGAACACAAGCACTCCAGGAATGTGCAGAAACCTTAGGGAGGACATTACCTTTCCGTAACTCATGAAATTGAGATGTTAAGCAAACCTCTTTAGATCTTTTTTTTTTTTTTTTTTTTTTTGAGACGGAGTCTCGCTCTGTCGCCCAGGCTGGAGTGCAGTGGCGTGATCTCGGCTCACTGCAAGCTCCGCCTCCCGGGTTTACGCCATTCTCCTGCCCCAGCCTCCAGAGTAGCTGGGACTACAGGGCCCGCCACCTCGCCCGGCTAGTTTTTTTTTTGTTTTTTTTTTGTTTTTGTATTTTTTAGTAGAGACGGGGTTTCACGGTGTTAGCAAGGATGGTCTCGATCTTCTGACCTCGTGATTCTCCCGTCTCGGCCTCCCAAAGTGCTGGGATTACAGGCTTGAGCCACCGCGCCCGGCCCTGTTTAGATCTTAAGGAGCAGGATGTCTCCAGTGAAAATGCGGGTGACAAAAATATCTGAATCTCTTAAGTACTGCCTTGGATTCTAATATCATAGGAGTAATTACTGATCAAAGTATGAACTCTTTTCCCCAGGCTCTTGATAATGTTGAATTTCTTCATGAAGAAAAGATTAAGTAGACATTCAAGAATGTCCACCCTAAATTGTCGGCCATATTAAAACCAAGAAAG
Organism: Rhinopithecus roxellana; assembly: GCF_007565055.1. Classification (NCBI taxonomy): domain Eukaryota; kingdom Metazoa; phylum Chordata; class Mammalia; order Primates; family Cercopithecidae; genus Rhinopithecus; species Rhinopithecus roxellana. Next base: position 54,149,931 of record NC_044563.1, on the reverse strand, counting down.
GAAACCACAGACCAACCTTGAAAATAAGAAAAACATTTACAAACAGACGTGATTCCTGAATTACAATGTTCTTTGAAAATGACTGTTCTGAACAATTTTGTGATTGAAACTCCCTATGTATTAATTCCTTAAACCTCAAAAGTTAACAATACCGTAAATACTTAAACAGTTGTCTCTGATGTCAAGTCGAAAAATGTTTTAAGTCTGACAAGAAAGATAGGTAACTGTCAAAGTAAATCTCTCAAGTAGCTATGGATCATGACAGGCTTTATAATATATACTGTACTTACAAAAATCACAAATCATGGCCAGGCACAGTGGCTCACACCTGTAATCCCAGCACTTGGGGAGACCAAGGCAGGAGGAGTGCTTGAGCCTGGGAGTTCGAGACCAGCCTGAGCAATGTGGTGAAACCCCTTCTCTACAAAATATACAAAAATTAGCCAGGTGTGGTGGTTTACACCTGTGGTCCCAGCTACTTGGGCTGCTGAGGCAGGAAGATCACCTGAGTCCAGGGAGGTCAAGGTTTCAGTAAGCCATGATTGCTGCCACTGCACTTCATCCTAGGTGACAGAGCGAGACTCTGTCTCAAAAGAAAACAAACTAAAAAATCGAAAAACAGAAAACTAAACCTTTGGACCTCATAGTAAAATGAAGAATCGAAAAAGAAATTCCAAACAGTCACAAAGGAGCTTTATGTATGCTATGATCCATCTCATGTGGCTTCAGGTTAAACATTTGCTCTACAAAATGATGGAAGTAGTGGCTGCTCTGTCTGTTTAAAGATATGAAGGATGTACAGCTCTACTACTTCCCAGGAGAGTCTGTAAGAGACACCGTGACCTTGGCCTTGCCCTTGCCCTACATTGCTTTTAGGCTTGAAATTTTGACTCAGTAATATCAGAGCCCTAAAATGTGCTGGATATTTTTAAATATATTACTTGATTTTACTCTCTGTATTAGTTTCTTGAGGCTGCCAACCACAAACTTGGTAGCTTAAAACAGCAAACATTCATTCTCTCACAGTTCTGGAGGCTAGAATTCCAAAATTAAGTTATTAGCAGAACTGTCCTCTCTCTGGAGGCTGTAGGAGAGAATCTGTTCCTTGCCTCTTATGGCTTCTGGCTGCTGCCACAGCATTCCTGAGCTTGTGGTCATTTTTATTTATTTAATTTTTTAATTTTTTGAGGCAGGATCTCACCCTGTCACCCAGGCTGAGTGAAGTGGTGTGATCATGGCTCACTGCAGCCTCGAACTTTCAGGCTAATGCAATCCTCCCACCTCAGCCTCCCGAGTAGCTGGGACTACAGTTGTGTGCCACCATGCCTGGCTATTTATTTCTTAGTAGAGATGGGATCTCGCTATGTTGCTTAGGCTGGTCTCGAATTCCTAGATGCAAGTGATCCTCCCCCTCAGCCTCCCAAAGTGTTCGGATACAGGTGTGAGCCACTGCACCTGGCCGCTTACGGTCATATCACCCCTCCTTTACATTATCTTCTCTTCTGTGTGCCTCTTATAAGGATATATAAGGAAAGATTGTCACTGGATTTAGGATCCATCCAGATAATACAGGAGAATCTCCTTATCTTCAAATCTTTAACTTAATTGCATCCACAAAAACTCTTTTTCCAAATAAGGTAACATCTATAGATTCTGGGGATTATGAGGTGGACATAGTATTTGGGGGACCACCATTCAACCCACTGCACTCTCACAACCTTGTGGAGCAGATCCCCTTTCAAGAACTCCCCCAGAGTTTCTTGCCTAAGAACACTGTAATTGATGAGCTGCCATTCAAAGTAAGGTCTCGGACGGTCACAGTGGCTCACACCTGTAATCCCAGCACTTTGGGAGACTGAGGGAGGCGGATCACCTGAGGTCAGGAGTTCGAGACCAGCCTGGCGAACATGGTGAAACCCCATCTCTACTAAAAATACATAAAAATATTAGCCAGGCGTGGTGGCAGGTGCCTGTAATCCCGCTACGCGGGAGGCTGAGGCATGAGAATCACTTGAGTTTGAGAGGTGGAGGTTGCAGTGAGCCGAGATCATGCCACTGCACTCTAGCCTGAGTGACAGAGCGAGACTCCGTCTCAAAAAAAGCAAAGTAAGGTCTATGGTCGAATTCCAGTGTTCCTTCAATTATGCCACACTTTGTTGACATCGCCATAGAACAGTAACAATATGGACACACCTCCTTTTATTGTATTTGCTTTATTGTGCTTCACAGATATTGCCTATTTTATAAATGGAAAGTTTGTGGCAACCGTGTGTTGAGGAAGTCTATAGGCGCCATTGTTCCAGTAACATGTGCTCACTCGAAGTCTCTGTGTCACATTTTGGTAATTTTCACAATATTTCAACTTTTTTATACAGAAAATCAAGATTTTATATCTGTTATGGTGATCAGTGATCAGTGATTTTTGATGTCACTATTCTAATTATTTGGGGCCACCACAAACAGCATCCATATAAGACAGAAAACGCAATAAATAAACGTGTGTGTTCTGACTGTCCCACTGACTGGCAATGCCCTGTCTCCCTCCCTCTCTTCAGGCCTCCCTGTTCCTTGAGATACAACAATATTGAAATTCCTTGACACAAAATAATATTGAACAGTTAATAGCCCTACATAATGGCCTCTAAGTGCTCAAGTGAAAGGAAGAGTCCCAGGCCAGGCATGATGGCTTGCACCTGTAATATCAGCACTTTGGGAGGCTAAGACTGGAGGATTGCTTGAGTTCAGGAGTTTGGACCAGCCTGGGCAACATAGTGAGACAAAAAATAAAATTAGCTGGGCATGATGGCACATGCCTGTGGTCCCAGCTACTTGGGAGATTGAGGTGGGAGGATCACGTGAGCCCAAGAAGTTGAGGCTATAGTAAGCTGAGATTGCGCCATTGCACTACAGCCTGGGCAACAGAGCAGATCTCCATCTCCAAAAAAATAAAAATAAGCAAAGGAAGAGTCCCACATCTCCTATTTTAAATCAAAAGTTGGAAATGATTGTCCGGACGCGGTGGCTCGTGCCTATAATCCCAACATTTTGGGAGGCCAAGGTGGGAGGTCTACTTGAGCCCAGGAGTTGGAGACCAGCCTGGCAAACAAGGAGGACTCTGTCTCTACAAAATTTTAAAAATTAGTTGGGTGTGGTGGCACACATCTGTGGTCCCAGTTACTCAGGAGGTTGAAGTGGGAGGATGACTTGAGCCCAGGAGGTTGAGGCTGCAGTGAGCCATGATTGCACCACTGTACTCCAGCCTGAGCAACAGGGCAAGACCCTGTCTCAAAAAATATGTAAAAATGAAAGAAAGAAAGGAAGAATCTATTGATGTGGCAAACTTCTCTGTTGCTTTATTTTACAAAATTGCCACAGTCACTCCAACCTTCAGCAACCACCATCCTGATCACTCAGCAGCCATCGACATGGAGGCAAGACCCTCCACCAGCAAGAAGATTATGACTCAGTGAAGGTTCAGATGATAGTTAGCATTTTTAGCAATGAAGTATTCTTAAATTAAGGTATATGCATTGTTTTTTAGACACAATGCCACTGTGCACTTAATAGATTATAGTATAGGCTGGGTCCAGTGGCCTATAATCCCAACACTTTGGGAGGCCAAGGCAGGAAGGTTGCTGGAACCCAGGAGCTCAAGACCAGCCTGGGCATCATAATGAGACCGCTTCTCTCCAAAAATCAAAAAACTAGCTGGGCATGGTGGCTTGCATCTGTAGTCCCAGCTGCTGGGGGTGCTGAGGTGGAAGGATCACCTGAGCCCAGGAGGTCGAGGCTGCAGTGAGCCATGAACCCCAAGCCACTACACTTCAGCCTCAGGGACTATAGTATAGTATAAACATAACTTTTGTAGGCAATAAGAAACCAAAAAATTCATGTGCCTTACTTTATTGTGATATTCCCTTTATTGTGATGGTCTAAAACTGAACTCACAGTATCTATGAGGTATGCCTGTACTAATATCCAATGTTGATTGGAGCTTTTTCTATGTCCCAGGTGCTGCCACAAGTACTTTTTATTCCATTTTATTTATTTATTTATTTATTTATTTATTTATTTATTTATTTATTTATTTTTGAGAGTGAGTCTCGCTTTGTTGCCCAGGTTGGAGTGCAGTGGTGCAATCTCATCTCACTGCAATCTCCGCCTCCCAGGTTCAAGTGATTCTCCTGCCTTAGCTTCCTGAGTGGCTGGGATTACAGGTGCCCGACACCACACCCAGCTAATTTTTTTTTTTTTTTTTTTTTTTTTTGTATTTTTTAGCAGAGACAGGGTTTCTTTTTTTTTTTTTTTTTTTTTTTTTGAGACGGAGTCTCGCTCTGTCGCCCGGGCTGGAGTGCAGTGGCCGGATCTCAGCTCACTGCAAGCTCCGCCTCCTGGGTTTACGCCATTCTCCTGCCTCAGCCTCCCGAGTAGCTGGGACTACAGGCGCCCGCCACCTCGCCCGGCTAGTTTTTTGTATTTTTTAGTAGAGACGGGGTTTCACCATGTTAGCCAGGATGGTCTCGATCTTCTGACCTCGTGATCCGCCCGTCTCGGCCTCCCAAAGCGCTGGGATTACAGGCTTGAGCCACCGCGCCCGGCCTGGAGACAGGGTTTCTTCTCCATGTTGCCCAGGCTGGTCTCAAACTCCTGGCCTCAAGTGATCCACCCGCCTTGGCCTCCCAAAGTGCTGGGATTACAGGCACTACAATCCTGTAATCCTGTAGTGAGGCACTACACCTGGCCTTTTCTCTTTCTTTTTTTTTTTTGAGACAGTGTCTCACTTTGTTGCATAGGCTGGAGTACAGTGGTGTGATCACAGCTCACTGCAGCCTCAACCTTCTGGGCTCAAGCCATACTCCCACCTCAGTCCCCCGAGTACCTGGGACTACAGGCCAGTACCACCATGCCTGGCTAATTTAAATTTTTTTGTAGAGCCAGGGTCTTATTCTGTTGCCCAGGCAACATAATAATAGTGAATTTGAACTCAAGTGATCTGCCCACCTAGGCCTCCCAAAGCGCTGGGATTACAGGCATGAGCCACTGTGCCTAGCCAGGTCTTTTTAAAATATCTCCATGTCCTTGTTCCACATGTTCAATCTTTCTGCTAGCTTCTTTAACACATACAATATGGTTATAACCACTGTTTTAAGTCTTTGCCTACTATTTCTACCATCTCTGGTTTTGTTTATCATCTATCATCATAATTTCTGGATCAGTTTCTACTTATTGATTCTTTTCCTCCTGTGGGCTGTATTTTTCCACTTTTTCGCAAGCATTATCGTCCTAGACCAACTCCTCAGCGTTTTTTTATAGGCATGGTTAAGTAACTTGAAAAGTTTGATTATTTCACTGCCTGCCAGGTAACTGAGGTTACAGGAATGCGCCACCACTCCTGGCTAATTTTTTGTATTTTTAGTAGAGATGGGGTTTCACTATGTCGGCCAGGCTGGTCTCAGACTCCTGACCTCAAATGACCTGCCCACCTCAGCCTCCCAAAGTGCTAGGGTTACAGGTATGAGTCACCACGCCCAGCCCTGCTTGCTTTTAAGCTTTAAGTAAAACCAGAACAGTATTTAATTTAGGGTAAATTTTCTCCAATACTAATGCAAGACCTTTTTACTCTAACTGAGGCCCTGTGAATCGTAAAGTCTTTCTCTCTGGCTATTGGGAATATACACTTTTCCTGGTCCTAATCTCTGAACACTGTTCCCACTAATCTTTTCTCTACCCAGCCTTGGGTGGTTTCCTCACATATGTTCACTGATGAGTACGGCACTGAATACTCAAGAGGGACCTCAGGCAGGTCTCCAGAGTCTTCTCTCTGTGGAGTCCTCTCCTCTCTGATACTCTGCCTTGAAACTCTTGCTGTTTGGCTTCCTGGGATTCCCAGATCTTTCTCCTCAATTCAAGGTAACTCCCAGTCTCTGCCTGGGTTCCCCTCTCTGCACCAGGCCCTGAATATCTTCTGCAGTCAGCACGCTAGGGTAATCATAGGACCTATCTCATTTGCTCCCTGTCTCTGAGTTCCTTGTCCTTAGTTGCCTAATGTACAATATGTCGAGATCCATTGTTTCACATATTTTGTCCAGTTTTGCGTTGTTTCGGGTAGAAGGGTAAATCCAGTGCCTGTTACTCCATTTTATCCAAAAAGAAGCATCTCTAGGGATATTTATCACAGTTGCTTTGAAGTTCTGCTCTCCATATTCTCTTTCCTCCAAGAAACATTCTGTTATTTTTGTTTGTTTCTTCTTCTTCTTTTTATTTTATTTATTTATTTATTTATTTTTGAGACAGGATCTCACTCTGTCACCCAAGCTGGAGTGCAGTGGCGTAATCTCAGGTCACTGCAACCTCCACCTCCTGGGCTCAAGCAATCCTCGTGACTCAGGCTTCACAGTAGCTGTGACCACAGGCGTGTGCCGGCATGCCTGGCCATTTCTTTGTTCCTAATTTTAACATTACAAGCTTTCTTCAAATGTCTGTCTCTTGGCTGAGCACAGTGGCTCATGCCTATAATCCCAACACTTTGGGAGGCTGACGTGGCAGATCACTTGAGCCCAGGAGTTCAAGACCAGCCTAGGCAACATGATGAAACCCCATTTCTACTAAAAATAGGAAAATAAAAAACAGCTGATTTGAACCTCTGTATAGGTATGGCAGAGCTTGCTGGTTACATCTCCAATATTCACTTTCTCCTTCTCTCTTAAAGAAGACAACTGTCTGGAGATGGTGTTGTCCCCAGCACACACACACATACACACAAAAGCAATTACATTTTCCAGTCTCTCTTGCATACTCTGTAGAGGTGTGGCCATATGTTACAATTGTGGCCAACAAAATGTAAACAGATGTCATTGGCTGGGACTTCTGGGGAAGTCCCTTAAAATGAAGTGTATCCATTTTCTATTAGTGAATGACAAACCACTCCAAAACATAGAGGAGTTTTACGTATTTATTTTTCATTTTTCTATTTCAAACTACAATCATCAATAGAGCAGAGAGGTTTAAAACATCATTATTTACTTATGATTCTGCAATTTGGGCAGGTCTCCGCTGAGCAATCCTGGGGTCACTCACTCGGCTGGGTCATCTGGTAGCTCATTTAGGGCTTGATGGCCTCCTCTATTCCCCTTCTTATAACCTCTCTGGTGGAATTGCCTGGTTTTCTTTTATGGCAGTGGAAGCATTCCAAGAGAGCAAGCCCCATGCACACAGGCTTATGAAGCCTTGGCTTGTGTCATGTTTGTTGATGTCCCACTGGCAAACAAGTCACATCACCTAGCCCAAAGTCAATGTGGGAGAGGGCTATGCAATTCTATCATTGAGCAGTGAAGCAGCCTACAGCCACTCTGGGAAGCATTCATGTCACCAGGTGTGGAGGCAACCCTGGGGTTGGTGAAGGAGGTAGCTTTTTGGTAAGCCTGGAAGTAGTTCTAACACTACTTGCTCAATATGGGACCCCTTTAGGACATACCAAAGGTCTTGTGCTCAGAGCAATCACATAGAGTAGCAAGTTGGGAACTTTTGTATATACAATCCCCAAGCCTTTAGCTAAATGTTGATGCATATTATCCCTGGCATTAGCATGGTGTGTCCATGCTCAGACCAAAGTAATAAATCCCACCAGTAAGGTCCATTGATGGTAGTTCTACATAGACCCTAGGAAAATCATGATCCAGGAAACGCAGCAATTTGAACAATGGACCAAGTGGTGCTGATTAGCCTGGAGCAAGGTAATGATTTAAAAAAAAAAAAAAGGCTGGAACAAGGAATGATTCACACTACAAGTGCACCACCACCAATCCCAAGGACTCCCAGAAGCAGCTGAAAAAGACTTGGATGGAGAGGGAAGTCAAAGTTCTTAGGCCAAGTAGATAAGGACTTAGTGCATCAAGTAAGTTTGGATCAATGTCAAAGTAAAAAAAGGAAACCGTTGTAGACTAAAAGAGACTAAAGCTATGTTTCTCAAATTTTGATGAATTTTAGAAATGCCTGAGGAAGATTTTTAAAACCCAGTGGTCAGACCACACCCAAAACAGTTAAATTAAGATCTCTAGGGATGGAGCCCATATTTCTTAAGGCTACCTGACCGATTGATTCTAAAATGTGGCCAAGGTGAGAATCTCTGAACTGAAGAAAACCTAACAACCAAGTGTAATGCATCAACTTTTATTGGATTTTTTAAAAATACCATAAAATACATTTGTTGAACAATTGTCAAAATAGATAATACATTACATGTAATATTTCAGATTTGTTAATTTTTTTTTCTTTTTTTGAGACAGAGTCTCTCTCTGTTGTCCAGGTTGGAGTGCAATGGCATGATTTCAGCTCACTGCAACCTCCACCTCCCAGGTTCAAGCAATTCTCCTGCCTCAGCCTCCCGAGTAGAGGGAACTACAGGCACACACCACCATGCCTGGCTAATTTTTGTATTTTTAGTAGAGATGGGGTTTCACTATTATTGGCAAGTCTAGTCTCAAACTCCTGACCTCAAGTGATCCACCTGCCTCGGCCTCCCAAAGTGCTGGGATTACAGGTGTTAGCCACCATGCCCAGCCTAGATTTATTAATTTTTAAAGAAGAGATAATGTGGGCTGAGTGTGGTGGCTCACACCTGTCATCCTAACACTGGAAGGCCGAGGTGGGAGGCTCACTTGAGCCCAGGAGTTGGAGACCACCATGGGCAACATAAGGAGACCCCATGTCTACAAAAAATTTTAAAAATCAGCTACGCATGGTGGTACACACCTGTAGTTCCAGCTACTGGGGAGGCTGAGATGGGAGGATTGCTTGAGCTCAGGAGGTCGAAGCTGGAGTAAGCTGTGATTGTCCCACTGCACTCCAGCTTGAGTGACAGAGTAAGACCCTGACGAGAGAGAGAGAGAGAGAGAGAGAGAGAGAGAGAGAGAAGGGAGGGAGGGAGGGAGGGAGGGAAGGAAGGAGAAAGAAAAGGAAAGGGGAAAAAAGAAATAATGATAATCATGCGTTATTCTTAGGAGCTGTAAACTGAAGTATTTAGGTGGAAGGATGTTAATGTCTGCATCTTACCTTCAAATTGTTCTGCAAACGATTATACATGTATATATGCATGTGTATAGAGAAACAGATCACATAAATGTGTCAAAATAGTAGTAACTGGTGGAGCTAGGTACAAAGTTTACTATGGGCCAGGTGCAGCGGCTCATGCCTGTAATCGCAGGACTCTGAGAGGCCAAGGTGGGCAGATCACCTAAGGTCAGGAGTTCGAGACCAGACTGGCCTATATGGTGAAACCCCATCTTTACTAAAAATTAAAAAATTAGCCCGGCGTGGTGGCACACGCTTGTAGTTCCACCTATCTGGGAGGCCAAGGCAGGAGAATCACTTCAACCCAAGAGGCGGAGGTTGCAGTGAGCCGAGATGGTGCCACTGCACTCCAGCCTGGGCGACACAGTGAGACCCTGTCTTAAAAAGAAAAAAATTCAATATAACACTCTTTTACCTTTTCTGTATATATGAAAACTTTCCAAATAAAAAGTTTGGGAAAAGTTATTTGGGGAATTAACATATGAACACCTGTACTCATAAGCAGATGAAATCCCTCTTGGAGTCCCATCTGAGATTTTTTTTTTTTTTTCGAAACAAAGTGTCACTCTGTGGCCCAGGCTGGAGTGCAGTGGGATAATCTCAGCTCACTGCAACCTCTGTCTCCTGGGTTCAAGTGATTATCCTGCCTCAACCTCCCAAGTAACTGGGATTACAGGCGTGTACCACCACACCTGGCTAATTGTTTTGTATTTTCAGTAGAGTATTTTAGTAGAAATTTAGTTTCACCATGTTGGCCAGGTGGGTCTTGAATTCCTGACCTCAAGTGATCCACCTGCCTCAGCCTCCCAAAGTGCTGGGATTATAGGCATGAGCCACTGCACATTCCCCATCTGAGATTATTAAAACTCATGTAATCATGCATATCTGCACCAAGGCAAGACTGAAGTGAGGCCAGTGAGAAACCTAGCCCTGGCCCTGATACACACCATAGATTAGAACAAGTTGGTAAGTAGAATGGGGTCCATACCAATGAAGAGGAGTGGTCACCCCTCGTTTGGGTCGACCAGTGAACTGTTATTGGCCTGAAGTTAACGAGACTCTGCAGCAGTTGTCAGCCTTAACTGCACAATGAAATCATCTGAAGGAGCTTTAAAAAATATTCTTTCCTGGGCCCCACCTCTAGAGATCCTGATTTGTTTCAGGTGTTGTCAGGGCATGCCCTATATTGGAGTGTTTTAACTCATCCCAGGTGATTCTAATTACTGTGCAGCCAAAGTTGAGAACCATTGCTCTTCATACTGCCTTATACAACCTGGACAACCATGAAGGGATTGGTAAGGTTCTCAGGGAGAACAGGTATGTGGTTTTACCAGAGTTGGAAGAGACTTTTCTATTATCACTTGAGACTCAGAGAGATTCTAGTAATAGAAGGAGCCAGAAAGTTCTTTTATTTTTTTAATTTTAAAATTTAAAAACAGGGACAGAGTCTCACTATGTTGCCCAGGCTGGTCTTGAATTCCTGGGCTCAAGCAATCCTCCTACCTCAGCCTCCCAAAGTGCTAGGATTACAGGTGTGAGCCACCACCATGCCTGGCCTAGAAAGTTCTCATACCATGGAGACTAGGCCTTTTTCCTCAAGGGCAAGGGACAATATGTTTAAAATACTTGGGCATAGGAGCAACCCAACAGCCCCAAACCTGGAGTTCTCAAAGGGATGGGATGAATTACCGCTGTCGGTTCTAAGTATTAGAGACAGCTGCTCAGGCTTTTGAAGAAATGGCAAGGAACAGAAAACTGAAAATATCCTCAAGGAGTCAGATTCTAACCCAAAAGAAAAGCTTCTGGACATTGATTGAAATATACATGACACTGCAGGAGGGGAAGGTATCATAAGGGGAAAAATTCAGTGGTTTGTGAAAGGTCTGGATGGAGACAGTGGTTATCCTATTAGGGGGCAAAGCCAGGTTCTTATAGGTACACATGATCTCTCTTGAATAGAGGTCACTTCCAGATCTGTCACCACAGAAGAGGTGTCCCAAAGGAAAAATAAACAAAGTGAGAGAGAATTGGGTAGGTAGTACTCATTCTAGCTTGCCTGGGACTTCCAAGTTGGTTTTATTTATTTGTTTGTTTGTTTGTTTGTTTGTTTATTGAGACAGGGTCTCCCTGTGTCACCTAGGCTGGAGTGCAGTGGCGAGATCTTGGCTCACTGCAACCTTTGCCTCCCAGGTTCAAGCGATTCTCATGCCTCAGCCTCCGAGTAGCTGGGACTACAGGCATGTGCCACCATGACTGGCTAACTTTTTTTTTTTTAGTAGAGACAGTGATATGGTTTGGCTGTGTCCCCACCCAGATCTCATCTTGAATTCCCACATGTTGTGGGAGGGACCTTGTGGGAGGTAATTGAATCATGGAGGCCGGTCTTTCCTGTGTTGTTCTCGTGATAGTGGATAAGTCTCATGAGAGCTGATGGTTTTAAAAAGGGAAGTTTCCCTGCACTTGCTCTCTCTTGTCTGTTGCCATGTGAGATATACATTTCCACCATGATTGTGAGGCTTCCCCAGCCATGTGGAACTGTAAGTCCATTAAAACTCTTTCTTCTGTAAATTGCCTAGTCTCAGGTATGTCTTTATCAGCAGTGTGAAAACAGACTAATACAGATGGGGGGTTTCACAGTGTTGGCCAGGCTGGTCTTGAACCCCTGACCTCAAGTTCTCCACCCGCCTCAGCCTCCCAAAGTGCTGGGATTATAGGCTATGAGCCGCTGCACCCGATGAGACTTCCAAGTTTTTATACTGGAAGTCCTGTATCCCAAGAAACCCTTTGGTCCCAAGAAAGAAACCCTATGTCCCAAGAAAGTTCCAGACAACCCACAATAGCTGATCAAGCTACTACGCAGGGAAGGGGGTCATCTATCTCAGACCTGGACTTGGAAGAGAATGAACGTCGACATGTATCCTCCTTTAGAGGATGAGTCCTGTATTAGGCTGAGAAGCAGAACCAAAACTGAGACTCTCATGCAAATGGTTTATTGATGGAGTGCTCTTAGGAGAAAGGGAGTGAGGGAAGCAGCGTAGGACAGAAAAAAAAAAAAATTTAAGTAAGAATGTGCTCTCAGAAGACTGACTTCAGCCTGACTCCATGAGGAGCTCTGGGAAAGGAAGTTCCTCGATGTAAGAGGTCAGTCTTTTGTACCTCCATACAAGAGGTAGCAAATCTTTTCTAGAGATGGTCTCAAAATTAGAATACATCAAAATCACTTGGAGGGTTTGGTAAATCAGAATGCTGTGCCAACCCCCGGAAATTCTGATTCGGTAGGTCTGGGGTGGGGTCTGAGAATTTGTATTTCCAGCAAGTTCACAGGTAATGCTGATGATGCACTTTGAAAACCTCCACTCTAGAGAAGAGGACAGCTCTGAGGTTTTAGCACCCACAGCATCTCGCAAAGGGGATCAGGAAAGCATCTGCTACATGAGGGCACATGCCAGAGACAGATGGATTGGACCACAAGCTGGGGCTAGGTAGACTACATCTTTAGGTCAGAACATCTAGATTCACAGTATCTTGTATGTTCCTGTTGTCATCCCACATCTCTTGCCAACGCATTGTTGAAACATTCTTAAAGACACATGAGGCTTTGAAGAGGAAGCAGCTGCAAGTTGCTAGGCAAATATAGTGGTGTCAGTTGCAATAGAGTGGAAAGTCCTTAAATGGGAGATCAATATTTAAGAGCAAGACTCTAGACCAACCCTGGAAATTGCCTGATGTTTGTGAAATTAAAGGAAAATGGCATTGATGGCAACTTTTAATTTCATAAGCCATGCTAGAACTCGTAACAGTCTCTGCTCCTGATGATCACCACCAGGTGAAGGTGAATGAATAAATGTTAAAATGGAATTCGTTTCTTTTGGTGGGGTACGTCAGGTAGAACTTGGAGAATACCTTGTACCCCTGGGCCTTAATGTCCATCTCCAGGCAGTGCATGAGGTCACTGTTGTCTAGGACTGCCTTCCAGGGCCCAAACTTGACAACGGACTTGAACATCTTCTTATCCTGCAGAAAACACAGGACCTCTGAATAATATGCATCCTGCTCCTCCGTTTCCACCAGGCACACAAGCACGCTGGACTTCCGTGCTGTTATGCCCTCTGCACGCGCCAGGCGCACCATGAGCTCCAGGTTCTCGCCATAGCCCGGCACTTGCAGGAGAAACTGCTTCCGAGACACCTGCTCACCAAAGATCTGCGGCATGTCCTCCAGCAGCTTGACCAAAGGCTTGATTTCATAGAACTGAGCCTCACGGTACACTTCAGGGATGTGCTGTGTGGGCACTTGCCCAGTGCGCAGGTAGTCCAGGATGGGTCTGAAATAGGTGCTGGGGCGGTCGATGAAGAAGCGGCCCTCTGCATCCATGGAGGCCTTGGCTGAGCTAGAGAACATCTCTGCCAACTTTGAGCCCGGAAATTTCCTCAGGGTACCCAGGGTGGTCGTGTGGAACTCACCCCCCACATTCAGCTCCACAACAGTAGACATCTGGGGGCACAAGAGGCAGAGTAAACCAACACGCCATCTCCCCTGAGCTCATGACTTATTTTTATCCAAAGAATAACTGGATAAAAAACGTAGGGGAGCCATAATGTTTGGCTTTGGCTAGTGAAAGGCCCATCTTACTAAAGAGGGTTATATTGATGCTGTGTTGCTCCAGGGGGTGGCTTTTTTTTTAAGACAGAGTCTCGCTCTGTCGCCCAGGCTGGAGTGCAGTGGCACAATCTCGGCTCACTGCAACCTCCACCTCGATTAAAGCAACTCTTCTGCCTCAGCCTCGCTAGTAGCTGGGACTACAGGCGCCCGCCATCATGCCCAACTAATTTTTGTATTTTTAGTAAAGACGAGGTTTTGCCATGTTTGCTAGGCCGTTCTCAAACTCCTGACCTCACACGATCCACCTGCCTCAGCCTCCCACAGTGCCCAGCCGAGGGTGGGCATTTTAAGGAGGAAGAAAGGTTTCTGTTGGAAAAAAGAATACCCGGCCGGGCGCGGTGGCTCAAGCCTGTAATCCCAGCACTTTGGGAGGCCGAGACAGGCGAATCACGAGGTCAGGAGTTCAAGACCATCCTGGCTAACACGGTGAAACCCCGTCTCTACTAAAAAATACAAAAAGCTAGCCGGGCGAGGTGGCTGGCGCCTGTAGTCCCAGCTACTCGGGAGGCTGAGGCAGGAGAATGGCCTAAACCCGGGAGGCGGAGCTTGCAGTGAGCTGAGATCCGGGCACTGCACTCCAGGCCGGGCGACAGAGCGAGACTCCGTCTCAAAAAAAAAAAAAAAAAAGAATACCCATTCAAGCATCTTAATTTTAGGTCATAGAATGTTATGGGAGGAGGCCAGGCACAGTGGCACACGCCTGTAATCCCAGCACTTTGGGAGGCTGAGGCAGGCAGATCACCTGAGGTCAGGAGTTCGAGACAAGCCTGGCCAACTTGGTGAAACCTTGTCTCTACTAAAAATACAAAAATTAGCCAGGTGTGGTGGCACGTGCCTGTAATCCCAGCTGCTTGGGAGGCTAAGGCACGAGAATCACCTGAACGTGGGAGGCGGAGGCAAGGTGAGCCAAGATCACCCCACTGCCCTCCAGCATGGGTGACAGAGTAAGACTCTGTCAATACATATTGTAATATTGTAAGACTCTGTCTTACAAAAGCAGAAGAATGTTACAGGAAGAGGCTGCCATGGAAGGAAGTCTCAGCAATGATACTTCCAAAGTCTGTGGCCTTCGGCAAGCCTTTTTCCCTCTTAAGGCCTCAGTCTCCTCATCTATAAAATGGGGATATTGGCTGGGCACGGTGGCTCATGTCTGTAATCCCAACACTTTGGGAGGCCATGGCAGGAGGATCACTTGTGGCCAGGAGTTGGAGACCAGCCTGGGCAACATAGCAAGACCCCATCTCTATTTTTTTTTTAAATAGGTTTAAGGGAAAAATTTTTTTTTAAAGTAAAGGCCAGGCATGGTGCCTCACGCCTATAATCCCCATACTTTGGGAGACCAAGGTGAGTGGATCACTTGAGTCCAGGAGTTCAAAACCAGCCTGGCCAACATGGCGAAACCCCATCTCTACTAAAAATACAGTAATTAGCCGGGCATGGTAGCACACGCCTACAGTCCCAACTGCTCGGGAGGCTGAGGCAGGAGAATCACTTGAACCCAGGAGGCAGAGGTTACAATGAGCCGAGATCGTGCCACTGCACTCCAGCCTGGGTGACAGAATGAGAGTACAACTCCAAAAAAAAAAAAAAAAAAAAAGGAAGTAAAATGGGGACATGGAGTTGTTACAAAGTCAAGAGTTCCAACCTGGCATGCTCAGCTCTGATCTAAGATATAATAAAAGCCAAGGGTAAGGGAGGAGGGACACTTCCAACATTTCAGAAAGACGAAAGAAACCATACATGTGTTCATTTGGGAAGCTTTTCTTGGGTATTTACTATGTATCCACATCCTGTGCTGGGAGTTGGGGACAAAAATTCTTATTTCATGTAGATCAGAAGTTCTGGTTAACAGTTGGCATTACCTTGATTTATTTTAAAATGGAATTTTTTTTCTTTCTTTTTTTTTTTTTTGAAACAGAGTCTCACTCTGTTGCTCAGCCTAGAGTACAGTGATGTGATCTTGGCTCACTACAACCTCAGCCTCCCAGGCTCAAGCAATTCTTGTGCCTCAGCCTGGGAGCTAGGATGGCCACCCTGTAGCTGGGATTACAGATGTACAGTGCACGACCAAGCCTGGCTAATTTTCGTATTTTTAGTAGAGACTAGGTTTCACCATGTAGGCCAGGCTGGTCTCAAACTCCTGACCCCAATCTGTCCACCTCGGCCTCCCAAAGTGTTGGGATTACAGGCGTTAGCCATAGTGCCTGGCCAGAAAATTGAATTTTTTTTAAGAGATGGGATCTTGCTGTGTTGTTGCCGAGGCTGGGGGTGCAGTGGCATGATCATAACTTACTGCAGCCTTGAACTTGGGCTCAGGTCATCCTCCTGCCTCAGCCTCCCAAGTAAATGGGACTACAGGACATTCAACACTGTATCTGGCTACTTAAAAAATATCTTTTTAGAGATGGGTCTTACTGTGTTGCCCAGGCTGGTCTTGAACTCCTGGCTTCAAGGCTTCCTCCTGCCTGAGCCTCCCAAGCAGGTGGGATTACAGGTGCAAGCCACCACGCCCAGCATAAATGGAATTTGTTTGATGAATGTTTTTCCAAATATGGTCCCATGGGACTTAAATAATAACAGGAATATTCTTGGTAATGAAAAGGCCAGTAACTCTACATATTGTGGGTGTAAAACTGCTTCACAAACTGTGAAGAGCAGTGCAAATGCAAGTTAAGTTTGGTTGTTCAACAGAACTTTTAGAGGCCACCTCTCTGTACCAGACCCTGGGCTGAGCACTAAGACTGGTTATTAAGTGATGATGTCAGAATTTGAACTCAGGTCCGTTTTAGTCCAAGCTTGAGCTCTTAGTGATTACATAAATAAATTACCTTCAGTCTTCCAATACCTTCACTCTTCATTCCCTTAGTGACTCATTCATTCAACAAAATGTATGCCTAGTGGGAAGGTTGGTGGGAAGAGGGATATGGAAACAGACAGTCTAGTAACTCTGTGTAGTGCTTTAAATGGATTATCTAATTCAGCCCTCACAACACTTCCATGAAGAACGTATTAAATCTCCATTTTACAGAAGAAGAAACTAAGGCTTAAAGAGATGAAGAAAGTTGCCTGAGACTGGCTATTAAGTGATGATGTCAGAATTTGAATTCAGGTCCGTTTTACTTCAAGCTTGAGCTCTTAGTCATTACATAAATTACCTTCAGTCTTCCAATACCTTCACTCTTCATTCCTTTAGTGACTCATTCATTCAACAAAATGTATGTTGGACCTATTACATGCAAACCTTGTGCCAAACAGAACAAGACACAGTCCCTGCTTTCAAGGAACTCACAGGGGAGTGGGAAACAGATGGCTTAAGCACGTAGGTGCTGAGAGGGAAGACTCAAAGGTAGGAGGGGTCAGGTCTTTTTGTGGATGTGTATTGGAGGCTGTCAGAGAAGGTTTCCTAAGGGATGTGACGGCTGCTGCTGTGGAATAGATGCGTGGTGTTAGAGGGAAGGCTGGATTTCCAACCTGAAGATTTTACTACAAGAGTGGGGATGGGGACAGGGCTCAGGAATGTCACTCAGTCTGATGTAGGTGTGACCTCATTCTCAACTGGTCTGTGGGCTCTCCTAAGATTAAAGTACTGGAGTTAAGAGAGCCAAAGGCAGGCCGGGCGCGGTGGCTCAAGCCTGTAATCCCAGCACTTTGGGAGGCCGAGACGGGCGGATCACGAGGTCAGGAGATTGAGACCATCCTGGCTAACATGGTGAAACCCCGTCTCTACTAAAAAATACAAAAAAAACTAGCCGGGCGAGGTGGCGGGCGCCTGTAGTCCCAGCTACTCGGGAGGCTGAGGCAGGAGAATGGCGTAAACCCGGGAGGCGGAGCTTGCAGTGAGCTGAGATCCGGTCACTGCACTCCAGCCTGAGCGACAAAGCGAGACTCTGTCTCAAAAAAAAAAAAAAAAAAAAAAGAGAGACAAAGGCAACCGAACTGCTGGAGAAATCTGATTGCCATGACAACATCTCCTACCAGGGGACAGTTCTGCTGACTGGAAGGGAGAAAGCAGAGGAGAGGATGCATCTTGACAGCAGCCAAACAATAGAGCTGAGAAAAATAAGCCCAGAACCTCTGACTTTTTCTCCCAAAAACCTCAAGGCCCCTCGGCAGGACTGTTTGGTTAACCCTGAGGTCACCTCTGTAAAGCACCCAGTAAAATGCAAAGTTGCAGACTTTACCCCTTGAATGGACCAATATGTTCTCATTACTCCTACACTGCTGAAAGCTCCCAGGCCCTCCTAATATCCCCATATTACAGGCAAGGAAAGTTCAGAGAGAAGTCACACAGCTAGGATGTGATGAAGTTGGAGCTGAGATGAAACCTGTATTAGCATGACTCCAACACAATATGGGTGCCTCACTCCCATCCTTCCCAACATCCTGCCCCACTACTGCCAATACTTAGATATGTGCCCAGGGCCCTTTGCTTTCCTTCTCTGGGCCTAGGCTTAGTTATCTGTGAAACAGGAAGGCAAAATGGACCAAGAGAACTCTAAGCTCCCCCAGCTCTGAAAGTCTAACAGATCCAATCACATCTAATGTCCTTTCTGAAGCTAATTTCCAGATGCTTCAAAAAATAGGCTGGGTGCAGTGGCTCACGCCTATAATCCCAACACTTTGGGAGGCCCAGGTGGGAGGGTCACTTGAGGCCAGGAATTCAAGAGCAGCATGGCCAACATGGCAAAACCACATCTCTACTAAAAATACAAAAAATTAGCTGGGCCCTGGTGGCGTACGCCTGTAATCTCAGCTACTTGGGAGGCTGAGGCAGGATAATTGCTTGAACCCGGAAGACAGAGGTTGCAGTGAGCCAAGACTGCGCCACTGCACTCCAGCCTGGGTGACAGCGGGAGACCCTGTCTCAAAAAAAGTTTCCTGTGCTGACATCTTCAGCTCCATTTCTTTATCAAACAAGACCTCAGCCCTGTTCCTAAGCTCCTTTTTGTTTTTTGTTTTTGTTTGTTTTTTGTTTTGAGACAAGGTCTCACTCTTGCCCAGGCTGCAGTGCAGTGGTACAATCTCGGCTCACTGCAACCTCCACCTCCCAGGCTCAAGCGATTCTCCTGTATCAGCCTCCAGAGTGGCTGGGACTACAAGCGTGTGCCACTATGTCCAGCTAATTTCTGTATTTTTTATAGAGACAGGGTTTTGCCATGTTGGCCAGGCTGGTCTCAAACTCCGGAGCTAGGTGATCCACCCGCTCTGTCTCCAAAAGTGCTGGGACTACAGGCATGAGCTACCACACCTGGCTGAGAGTACCTTTTCTGAAGTACAAATCTGATCCTATCACTCCCTGTATTAAACACTTGAGCAACTTTTCATTCCCTTCCAGATAAACTCCAGACTCCATAACAAGGTTTAGAGGCCCTTTGCAACTGGACTGCTACTTCAACCCTCGCAATGAGCTACCAGAACCGCCTGTTGCTCCCCACCCCTCCAATCCGGAGCAAGCCAGGCCCCCTCACCTCCAGGAGCTCACTCACTTGGCATCCACACTCCTTTCTCTGACCCTACTCATCCTTCAGATGAATTCCTCTGGGAGTCCTTCAGGGTGGGTTGTCTCATTGTGATCCCAGAAGGTCCTACACTACTATACTTCACTGGCCTGGCAGTTCTTCCCTTATAATTCCCTGTTTGTTCATTGACTGCGAGATTCCTGCCCAAGTGCTGTGTTTCACGCCTGTAATCCCAGCACTTTGGGAGACTGAGGTAGGAGGATTGCCTGAGCCTAAGAGTTTGAGTCCAGTCTGGGGTTTCAACCAGGAGTTCAAGACCAGCCTGGGTCTCACCAACATGGCGAGACTCCGTCTCTATTTTAACAAAAAACAAACAAACAAAAAGGCTGTGAGGCTCCTAAGGGAGGAGAATATCCTCTGATTTACAGGAGCATCTAGTGTTCTGTTCAAGGCCAATCTTGCCCTACCTGGCATCATGCACGGTGCATTACACTTCCCCAGTAATTCATTCAGGCATTTATTGAGCACCTAGGGTGATCCTGGCACTAGGCATGTGACTTTGTCAATAGCCAACAGCAATGACGTGACCACGGCCCTATTAGAGAGAGCCACGCTGACCTGCTGCTGGATCTGCTTTCCCTTCCTCCAGGTCTTCAGGATGGCTCTCAGTGCAGGAGAGAACCCGAGTGTTCTGCTTCTAGAGTGCACCCAGCCTTTTCCCCATCCTCCTCCCCAACTCCCCTCACCCAAGCCCGGGGACCAGGCAGGCAAGCAGAGGGATTCGGGTCCCAGCCAGAGGGCAGGGGCAGGGGCAGGTTGGAGAGGGCTGCGAGTGAGGGAAAGATCCTCTGGCCAAGCTGGTTGGATGGGCTTCTCCCACTGGGAGCAGGGGAGAAGGAGGGGCAGAGGAGAAGCCCTGGACTAGGACAAGCCCGGGGAAGAGAGAAGGGAGGGGAACTAAAGACCGAATGTAGAGGGAGGAAGCAAAAGGGCAAAGAGGAGAGGCTGGACAGAGCCAAACCAGAAAGGGACACCGAGGCGTGAAAGGAGAGCGATCCGAGCAGGAGGGATAGCAAAGACAGAAGAGAGCGACCAGCCCGAGGTGCAGGGAGACAGCGCGCCAGAAGTAGGGGGCTCGGGCGGCTGGAGGGACTGGCGGGAGAAACTGGAAGGGAGGGCAGAGGCGCGGGGACGCAGCTAGCCTCGCACTTACCGTCAGCCGCCCGGGCCGGGGGGACTGGGGCAGAGGGGTCTGGCTCGTCATCCTGCCCTCTGGCCGCTCCACTGCGCAGCCCTGCCACATGCAGATCACTTGGGCCAGCGGAAGTGCCCCTGGCTGCCCGCCCCTAGGTGGGGACACCGAGGCTCAAGGCGGGACGGGGCTGGGCCAGGCGTGGCTTGTAGTGAGACCGGGCCAAGTGCAGAAGGAAATGAACAGTCTGTCTATTTGGGGCTTTTAAAAGTTGTTAGACCCTGAGGAGGGCTGACTTTGGAGACTGAGAAATGGAGCAGACCCCTTAAGTACTGACCTTTTGATATGGATTAATTTCCTTCCTTTTCTTTTTTTTTTTTTCCAGAGACAGGGACTCACTCTGTCGCCCAGGCTGAAGTGCAGTGGCGGATCAGGCTCACTGCAGCCTCAACCTCCTGGGCTCAAGTGATCCTCCTACCTCAGCCTCCCAAAGTGGTGGGATTACAGGCCTGAGCCACAGCACCTTGCCTCTTCCTATATTTTCTTTTTCGGCTCAGATCAGATGGTCCCTGAGATGAAAGACCCCATGACTAAGATAAAAGACCCTTTGAATATTACATCTTAATGTGGAATGTTAAATGTACCTTTCTCAAACAGAAACACTGCCTAGAATCAATTAAATTGCTGTGACTATACACTTAACTAATATGGAAAATGTTGAAATTCTGTTAAGCTTCCCCAGACCTTGCTTCTTCTTCTTCTTCTTCTTATTGCTTATTATTCCCCAGACCTTGCTTATATAAATGAATGACCCTCAAACCACTCTACTCAAGAGCACTGAACCCAGCTTATTGGAGCCTGTGTCCCCCCCCTTGGCCATTCTCAAACTTTACGCTTAAATAAATTATTTAAACATATTGCCTGAATCCCGTTATTAAAGTTGACACTAGTTAATGCCCCTCTCTGGGCCTCAGAGTTCCCAGGAATGAAATGGGGGAGGCAGAGGGAGTTGACATTGACTGACATTGACAGCCAGAGACTTTCTCTTCCCTACAGTCCTAGGGAGTGAAACCGCAACACCATTTTACAGATCAGAAAATCAGCACTCTAGGAGGTAAGGTGGTGTTAAAATGTAAAATCTGAGGATCAACAAAATTTTTTAAAGAGTGTACTTGAATAACAGGCAATTCTTGAATTGGGGAGCACCAGATGGAAAGAGGTTGAATGTTCCCATGACAATGCATCAGAGGCAAATATTTATGGGGAGAATGTGGAAACAAGATATTTTATTGGGGACAGGCACGGTGGCTCACGCCTGTAATTCTAGCACTTTGGGAGGCCAAGGCGGACAGATTATTTGAGGTCAGAAGTTCAAGACCAGCCTGACCAAAATGGTGAAACCTCGTCTCTACTAAAAATACAAAAATTAGCTGGGTGTGGTGGTGCATGCCTGTAATCCCAGATACTTGGGACTCTGAACCAGGAGAATTGCTGGAACCTGGGAGGCAGAGATTGCAGTGAGCCAAGATTGCACCACTGAACTCCAGCCTGGGCAACAAAGTAAGATTCCCTCTCAGGAAAAAAAAAAAAAAATTATATATATATATATATTTCATTAGTTACAGTTACGAAATTGCCTTTTTTGGTTTTCTTTGTTGAAAAGTCCCTAGTTAATTATATGTTAGTTGGTTGCTTGTGATTGCCTAATGTTAAGTTTTGTTTCTGTCTGACATTAGCATTTACCAGAAATGACTGTACTAGTCAGGTTCTTTAGAGGGACAGAACTAATGGAATAGGGCTGGGCACGGTGGCCCACTCCTGTAATCTCAGCAATTTGGGAGGCCAAGGCAGGTGGATCACCTGAGGTTAGGAGTTCAAGACTAGCCTGACTAATATGGTGAAACCCCATGTCTACAAAATACAAAAAATTAGCTGGGCGTGGTGGTGGGCACCTGTAATCCCAGCTACTGGTGAGGCTAAGGCAGAAGAATCACTTGAACCTAGGTGGTGGAGGTTGCAGTAAGCCCAGATCAAGCCATTGCACTCCAGCCTGGGCAACAAGAATGTAATCCCATCTCAAAAAAAAAAGCAAAAAAAAAACTAATGGAATATATATATATATTCCATTACTTTTTAAACTCTGCTTTATATATATATACATATATGTGTATATATATACACACACATATATACATATATGTGTATATATATACACACACATATATACATATATGTGTATATATATACACACACATATATACATATATGTGTATATATACACACACACACATATATACATATATGTGTATGTATATATATATATAAAGGGGAGTTTATTAAGTATTAACTCACACGATCACAAGGTCCCACAACAGGCCATTGGCAGGCTAAGAAGCAAGGAGAACTAGTCCAAATTCCAAAAGTGAAGAACTTGGAGTGTGATGTTCAAGGGCAGGAAGCATCCAGCGTGGGAAAAAGATGTAGGCTGGGAGGCTAGGCCAGTCTCTCTTTTCACATTTTTCTGCCTGTTTATATTCTAGCCACACTGGCAGCTGATTAGATTGTGCCCACCCAGATTAAAGGTGGGTCGGCCTTTCCCAGCCCACTGACTCAAATGTTAATCTCCTTTGGGAACACCCTCACAGACACACCCAGGATCAATACTTTGTGTTCTTCAATCCAATCACGTTGACACTCAGTATTAACCATCACAATGACCCAAGTTAAGTTTTGCTTATGTTTGCAAATCAAGCAAGTCTGAGTTCCTTTATGAGGCCTAACTAGCATTGTCTGGCCAGGGATTCTTCAGGCCTGATCTCCATTTTAATTTACTTTAACAGTGGCCAGTGTAGACTATTTAGCCAGCCCAAGGCAGCTGCTTGGAGTACAAAGCATGCCCAATGATGAAAAGAGTTAGGTATCTGTTTTGTGGGGTTGTTTTCCTAGAGTTAAAATATAACTCTAAAGGAGAGGGAGCATAATTCCCCACTCCTTAAGTGTGGGTTATGCATTGTGACTTCTTCCAACGAGTACAATATGGGAAGGAGGAAAAAGAGAAGAAACTTTACATTGGGGAAACTGAACAATACTACTCTAGCCAGGTGACCAAAGTCAGTGCCAACAGTTATCGGTCATGACAACAGTGTGTGCTTGCTGTAAACCAAAAAGTATCTGAGACAAGTCTCAACCAATTTAGAAGTTTATTTTGCCAAGGTTAAGAACATGCTCACGATACAACCTCAGGATGTCCTCAGGTCATGTACCCAAGGTGATCAGGCTACAACTTGGTTTTATATATTCAAGCAGACATAAGACATTAGGGCCATGCATAGTGGCTCACGCCTGTAATCTCACCACTTTGGGAGGCCAAGGCAGGTGGATCATTTGAAGTCAGGAATTTGAGACCAGCCTGACCAACATGGTGAAACCCCATCTCTACTAAAAATGTAAAAATTAGCCAGGCATGGCAGTGTGTGCCTGTAACCCCAGCTACTCAGGAGGCTGAGGCAGGAAAATCACTTGAACCTGGCAGGCAGATGTTGCAGTGAGCTGAGATCACACCATTGCACTCCAGCCTGGGAGACAGAGTAAGACTCTATCCCAAAATAAAAAAATAAAAAAGAAAGAAAAAAGAAAAGACGTCAATTGGCTAGGTATCAATGGCTCAGTCTGTAATCCCAAGGGAGAGGATCTGGGAGGCCAAGATGGGAGGATCACTTGACCCCAGGAGTTCAAGTCCAGCCTGGGCAACATGGTGACACCCCATGTCTACAAAAAGTACAAAACTTAGTCGGGTACGGTGGCATGTGCCTGTAGTCTCAGCTACTTGGGAGGCTGAGGTAAGAGGATCTCTTGAGCCTGGGAGGTATCTCTGTTGGACTAGAGATTATAAATAAATAAATAAGGCCAGGTGTAGTGGCTCATGCCTGTAATCCCAGCACTTTGAGAGGCCAACGTGGGCAGATCATTTGAGGTCAGGAGTTCGGCACTAGCCTGGCCAATATGGTCAAACCCCAACTCTACTAATAGTACAAAAAATTAGCTGGCGTGGTGGCATGTGCCTGTAGTCCCAGCTACTCAGGAGGCTGAGGCAGGAGAATTGCTTGATCCTGGGAGGTGGAGGTTGCAGTGAGCCGAGATTATATCACTGCACTCTAGCCTGGGCAACAGAGCGAGATTCTGTCTCAAAAAAAAAAAAAAAAAAAAAGATAATTAATTAACATGTAGTAAAAATGAAGATACCAATTAATACATGTATGACGTGCATTGGTTAGGTCCAAAAACACTGGACAGCTGGAAGGGGATGTGGGGCTTCCAGGTCATAAGAAGATTCAATGATTTTCTGATTGGTGGGCCGGTGTGGAAAGTCATGCATGTAATCACAGCACTTTGGGAAGCTAAAGTAGACACACAGCTTGAGCCCAGGAGTTGGGGACCAACCTGGGCAGCATAGCAAGACCCGGTATCTTTTTGGATTTTTTTTTGAGGCAGAGTCTGGCTCCGTCACCAGGCTGAAGTACTATGGTGCAATCTTGGCTCACTGCAATCTCCGCCTCCCAGGTTCAAGCAATTCTCCTGCCTCAGCCTCCCGAGTAGCTGGGATTACAGGCATGTACCACCACAACCAGCTCATTTTTGTATTTTTAGTAGAAATGGGGTTTCACCATATTGACCAGGATGGTCTCAATCTCCTGACCTCGTGATCTGCCTGCCTCAGCCTCCCAAAGTGCTAGGATTACAGGTGTGAGCCACCGTGCCCAGCCAGACCCTGTCTCTATTTTTAAAAAATAAAAATTAAAAAGCAAGGATTTTCTGCTTGTCAATGGGTTATTATCTAAAGACCTGAGATCAATAGAAAGGGATGTCTAGGTTACTATAAAGGGTTGTGTAGACCAAGGTTTTATCACACAGATGTAGCCTCCAGGTAGCAGGCTTCAGAGAGAATAGATTGCAAATATTTCTTATCAGACTTAAAGACTGACAGACTTTGTGCATGACTGACAGACTGACAGACTTAAGGTCTCTGTTTTGATGGTAATACTGGTCAGCTGTGCTGAATTCCAAAAGGGGGAAGGGTATAATGAGGCATGTCTGACCCCCTTCCAGTCATGGCCTGAACTAGTTTTCCAGGTTAACTTTGGAATGCCTTTGGCGGGGAGGAGGGGTCCTTTCAGATGGTTGGGGGACTTAGAATTTTATTTTTTGTTTATAGTACTGAGTATATACCCTTGATGTGATGTGAAGAAAATGATCTTCCTCCCCAAAACTCATAACCTCAGTTCAGTCTTGAGAAAAACATCAGAGAAATTTCAATTAGAGGAACATCCTATAATGTAACTGACCAGTACTCCTCAAAACTATCAAGGTCACCCAAAAGAGGAAAAATCTGAGAAATTGTCATAGTCAAGAGCATCCTCAGGGGCTAGGCACAGTGGCTCATGCCTGTAATCTCAGCACTTTGGGAGGCTGAGGTGGTTTTATCATGAGGTCAAGAGTTCGAGACCAGCTTGGCCAACATAGTGAAACCCTGTATCTACTAAAAATACAAAATTAGCTGGACAAGGTGGCATGCACCTATAGTCCCAGCTACTCGGGAGGCTGAGGCAGGAGAATTGCTTGAACCCAGGAGGTGGAGGTTGCGGTGAGCCCAGATCACACCACTGCATTCCAGCTTTGGCAATAGAGCGAGTGTCCATCTCAAAAAAAAAAAAAAAAAAAAAAAAAAAAAATATATATATATATATATATATATATATATATATATAGCATCCTAAGGGGACATGACAAGTATATTGTAATGTGGAGCCAGGCGTGGTGACTCACACCTGTGATTGCAGCACTTTGAAAGACTGAGGTCGACAGATCAGTTGAGCCCAGGGGTTTGAGACCAGCCTGGGAAACATGGCAAAACCCATCTCTACAGAAAATATAAAAATTAACCGGGTATGGTGGCACACGTGTGTAGTCCCAGCTACTTGGGAGGGTAAGGTAAAAGGATCACTTGATCCTGGGAGGTGAGAAGAGACAAACCAGGTTATTAAAAGACATTCATAAAAATGAGGTCGGACGCAGTGGCTCACACCCGTAATCCCAGCACTTTGGGAGGCCAAGGCGGGCAGATCACTTCAGATCAGGAGTTTGAGACCAGCCTGACCAACATGATGAAACCCCATCTCTACTAAAAAAACAAAAATTTGTTGGGCATGGTGGTGCACACTTATAATCCTAGCTACTGGGGAAGCTTAGGCGTGAGAATCGTTTGAACCCGGGAGGCAAAGGTTGCAGTGAGCCGAGATCACGCCACTGCACTCCAGCCTGAGCAACAGAGCAAGACTCCGTCTCAAAAAAAAAAAAGAGAGACAGAGATGTATAAAAACGAAACAAGGGGTAAGGACAGCTTAGAAATCCTGAAGTTGCTGACACGCCGAGATAACTAGTGACTATAGTTACGCCTGCTAAGATTTGGGTGCATGGGGCTTGGCTTTGGTTAGCTCCCTTGGTCTTATTTTACTGAACAAAGAAACCTCCCAGTTATGGGCACCCTATTTACTCCTATCACCTGACAGTATTTGCAGGGTAATTCCCCAGAACTAGTATATTGATCCAGATTTTCTGTTTTTACCCAGAAGTCACTGGTTGGTTCACAGGAATACGCAGGGTTAATTTAAAATGTAGGCAAAAACTTAAAAACAATTAATGAAACTGGAATGTAATGTCAAGTGTATGATAAGTTTTGAAACTTAATTTTTCTCTCTCCAATTCTCACTTTTGTCAAAAACAGATTATGATAGGACTGAGTTTTTTGCAAAATAAACTTTAGTCTTATGGTTGGCCTGATTATTTGCATAAAGTTCAGCCAGAATAATTATTTTTACTAGGGTTTTTAAATAGGTTTTGATGGAACTCAGTTCCACAAGGAATCTCAGACAAGACTTTTAAAGCTGAGCCCATGGGTTTGTACCCTCAAATACCTGTGAGTTGGGTAAATTCCTCCCTTCTTGAGGTTCAAAGAACATGGGGCTCCTGTTTGTGTTAGAACGTGACATTTTTTGGGCCGGGTGTGGTGGCTCATGCCTGTAATCCCAGCACTTTGGGAGGCCAAGGCAGGTGGATCACAAGTCAGGAGTTCAAGAGCAGCCTAGCCAAGATGGTGAAACCCCATCTCTACTAAAAATACAAAAAATTAGCTGGGCATGATGGTGGGTGCCTGTAAACCCAGCTACTTGGGAGGTTAAGGCAGATAATTGCTTGAATCCAGGAGACAGAGGTTGCAGTGAGCCGAGACTGTGCCACTGCACTCCAGCCTGGGAGACAAAGTGAGACCTCGTCTCAAAAAAAAAAAAAAAAGAAAGAAAGAAAGTGACATTCTTTACTCACCACAGGTTAGAAACCCTGTATGGGATCTGTGTAGACAAGGTATGAGGCCAGTTTTCCCAAGGGGGTTTTATTGGCTCTGCAAGTCAAGCTTGATTCCTCAAAGTGAAGCACACCCTTCCAGTCAAAGTCTTGGTATATCAATCAGTTTCTCCAATGCGTCCTGTTGCAAAAGAAAATGCATTCTTATTGTACTGATGCAAACAACTACATTGCCATAAGTTAAGAATATTCACAAATAGTTTCCAAATTCTAGAGAAACCAGGCAGAGAGAGACAAATATGTTCCTAAGTTGGTTCATAGGAGTATACCTTACTCAATTTTTAAAGGTTGTAAATAGCTCAAAATAAGTTTCCTTGACTCTGAAAAACAAAACAAGGACCAGCAATGTTTTAAGCAAAAAGTTTAAAAGATTACTTCAGTTTTCTATTAGTTCAGTTCATTCTGTTAACAGTTGTTCTGCTTGATATTCACTAACATTTCAGCTCTTCATGAGTCCTGTACATTTTTCCTTTATTCCAATGTCACAATCTCCAAAGATATCAGAAACCTGCATTTAAGAGCACCTATCAAAGTTCTATAGCTGATTATAAACCATCTTTTGAAAAGAATCAAAGCAAGACAGCAATTGTCTGTGAATGGCAAAATATCCAGGGTAGTTACAGTAAAAAACATGATTGAAAAAGAAATTTGGTTATTTCCATGGCCTACAGTAACTTAACATAGGCCGGGTGTGGTGGTTCATGCCTGTAATCCCAGCACTTTGGGAGGCAGAGGCAGGCAGATCACCTGAGGTGGGGAGTTCCAGACCAGCCTGACCAACATGGAGAAACCCCATCTCTACTTAAAATACAAAATTAGCTGGGTGTGGTGGCGGACACCTGTAATCCCAGCTACTTGGGAGGCTGAGGCAGGAGAATCACTTGAACCCGGGAGATGGAAGTTGTTGTGAGCCAAGATCACGCCATTGCACTCCAGCCTGGGCAACAAGAGCAAAATTCTGTCTTGGAAAAAAAAAAAAAAACACTTAACATAATAACCTTAATTATGATTGATAGCACATACTCAGAGTTTTAGAAATCCTATACAATTTGGAACATGCATTAATATTATTCACTAAAATATAGCTGGAAGCAGGTTAAACATTATTTTGATTTTGGCAATCGCATGTAACTAAACATGTCAAAGAATCCTGGTTACCTCTCTTTTTGGATGCTCCAGGGGCCCTCTGTAGCATCCAAAAGTTAGGGGTGTGGTTAATTCCATATGTCCCCAGGCCTTACCAAATTGTAAAGCAGTCAAGTCAAGCAGTTCTCAAAGGCTAAAGAAGCAGTTTACAATCTTAAAACATTTAGCAAACCTAGTATCTGACCCGCATAATTTAGATCACATATTTACATTTTGAAGACATTTGTATTTTACCAATTATCATTAAAACTGTTTATATTTCTCAAAGATTAAAGTCACTTGAACTAAAAGCTTCCCAAAGTACTGGGGTTATAGGCGTGAGCCACTGCACCCAGCGTTTTCTAATCTCTTTATCTATAAGTGGCCTTGCTTAACTTCAAGAGCCGGGCAAGGTGGCAGACATCTGTAATCCCAGCACTTTGGGAGGCTGAGGCGGGAGGATCTCTTGAGTCCAGAAGTTCGAGACCAGCCTAGGCAATATGGTGAAACTCTGTGTCTATAAAAAATACAAAAATTAGCTGAGTATAGTGACTCATGCCTGTGGTCCCAGCTTCTTGGGAGGCTGAGGCAGGAGAATCTCTTGAACCTAGAAGTGTGAGGCTACAGTGAGCCGAGATGGCACCACTACACTCCAGCCTGGGCAACAGAGCAAGACTCTGTCTCATAAAAACAAACAAACAAACAAACAAAAACTCCAGATAGCCCAGGAGGCCGCAGGAGCTTCAGGACCCTGCACCAATTACCAGAGGAAGATAAGCCCTGTGCTAATAAGAACCAGTGACCCCTTGCTACCTGTAGATCATCAACATATCATTATCATGCTAAAATCTCCATCTAGAGAAGAAAATCACCACCATTTTCTGACCATATGTATGAAAAGGCATGTTTATGATCTGCACCTGTGCATCTGGAGTTCCTCCCTGCATGTGTTTACATACTTCTTTGCCCCACCTCTAACTCTTTAAAACTTCCCAGCTTCCCACAGTTCAGTGAGAAAATTTCTTTTCTTTTCTTTTTTTTTTTTTTTTTTTGAGTCAGAGTCTCGCTCTGTCGCCCAGGCTGGAGTGCAGTGGCCGGATCTTGGCTCCCTGGCAGCTCCACCTCCCGGGTTCACACTATTCGCCTGCCTCAGCCTCCCAAATAGTTGGGACTACAGGTGCCCGCCACCACACCCGGTTAATTTTTTTTTTTCTATTTTTTAGTAGAGACGGGGTTTCACTGTGTTAGCCAGGATGGTCTCGATCTCCTAACCTCGTGATCCACCCGCCTTGGCCTCCCAAAGTGCTGGGATTACAGGTGTGAGCCACCACGCCCGGCCCTTCAGTGAGAAAATTTCTTTAGAGCAAGAGCTCTCTCTGTCTCTATTCCTGGACAGGAATATAAAACCTGCTTGCGGCCGGGCACGGTGTCTCAAGCCTGTAATCCCAGCACTTTGGGAGGCCAAGACGGGCGGATCACGAGGTCAGGAGATCGAGACCATCCTGGCTAACCCGGTGAAACCCCGTCTCTACTAAAAATACAAAAAACTAGCCGGGCGAGGTGGCAGGCGCCTGTAGTCCCAGCTACTCGGGAGGCTGAGGGAGGAGAATGGCGTAAAGCCGGGAGGCGGAGCTTGCAGTGAGCTGAGATCTGGCCACTGTACTCCAGCCTGGGCGGCAGAGCGAGAATCCGTCTCAAAACAAACAAACAAACAAACAAACAAAAAAAAACAAAAAAACAAACCTGCTTGCTTTTTTTTTTTTTTTTTTTTCCCAATTGCATGTTCTTTCTTTGCCACCAATGCAAAGTAGGAAAAAAAACTCAGTTTTCCAGTTACATTAGCACATTTGACCCTGGCAGTTCAAAATAGGCATTAGCACCTCCATTTTCTGTTTGAGGACCCCAAGGCTCCCAGAGATGAAGCACCTCTTTCAGAGTCAGTCTGGCCAGGAGAGAAGAGAGCAGGGCTCTAGTTTTGGCTCTGCCACCAGTTTGCAGTACCGCCTTAGACAAGTCCCTCCCCCTCTCTGGGCCTCGTTCTCCACGTATAATATGGTGGGGGTTTGTGTATTTTCTGAGATGGTCTCTGTGATCCTGTCTTGCTTAATGCTAGGGCAACAAAAGAATTCAAACAGCCCCTTGCTATTGTCTATCATTGGATCTTGTTTCCCTTTGGCCTGACTCCAAGAGCAAGCACTGCTTCCTTCTGCCCTCCCCTCACTCACTCACTCCCCTCTGTTCTTCCGGTAGACAACTCGGCCAGCCCCTCTCCCCTCCAGGCGGCTGGGCTTCAGGCCAGCCAGCCAAATGGCAGCTGGGACTCAGATGAAAGGGTCCTCAGAAGGCTGCTTGTGGCAGAGTGCCCAGCCTAGCCCAGCCCAGGCTTGGCAGTCTGGGGCTCAGCTGTGCCACGAGGCATCCTGTCCACCCGCTCCCACACAAGTTTCCCTTTGTGAGTCCTGCAGAGAGGGAGACCCCTGCCAACCCACAAGGATCCTCTTCCCCTTCCTCTGTTCCATATCTGCTTGAGAGATATCCAAGTCTGTAGAGAATGGTCCAGGACTACATCAGGTTGACCTGACTGTGCCAGGCACTTTGGAGAGCTTTATCCCATTGACTCTTCAGAATAATGCTGATAGCAAGTAATGCTTTTTTTTTTTTTTTTTTTTGAGACAGAATCCCACTCTGTTACCCAGACTCTAGGCTGGAGTGCAGTGTCACTAACACAGCTCACTGCAGACTTGACATCCTGGACTCAAGCAACCCTCCTGCCTCAGCCTCCCAAGTAGCTGGGATTACAGTTAATGCTCAGCTAAACTTTTTTTAATTTTTTGTAGAGATGGTGTCTCACTATGTTGCCCAGGCTGGTCTCAAACCCCTGGGCTCAAGCAATCCTTCCACCTCAGCCTCCCAAAGTACTGAGATTACAGGTATGAGCCACCATGCCTGCAATCTCTTTTTATTTATTTGTTGTTGTTGTTGTTGTTGTTGTTGTTGTTGTTTTACTGACATGTTTTTTTTTGTTTGTTTGTTTTGTTTTTTTTTAAATTATACTTTAAGTTCTAGGGTACATGTGCATAACGTGCAGGTTTGTTACATATGTATACTTATGCCATGTTGGTGTGCTGCACCCATCAACTCGTCAGCACCCATCAATTCATCATTTATATCATGTATAACTCCCCAATGCAATCCCTCCCCCCTCCCCCCTCCCCATGATAGGCCCCAGTGTGTGATGTTCCCCTTCCCGAGTCCAAGTGATCTCATTGTTCAGTTCCCACCTATGAGTGAGAACATGCGCTGTTTGGTTTTCTCTTCTTGTGATAGTTTGCTGAGAATGATGGTTTCCAGCTGCATCCATGTCCCTACAAAGGACGCAAACTCATCCTTTTTATGGCTGCATAGTATTCCATGGTGTATATGTGCCACATTTTCTTAATCCAGTCTGTCACAGATGGACATTTGGGTTGATTCCAAGTCTTTGCTATTGTGAATAGTGCCGCAATAAACATACATGTGCATGTGTCTTTGTAGTAGAATAATTTATAATCCTTTGGGTATATACCCAGTAGTGGGATGGCTGGGTCATATGGTACATCTAGTTCTAGATGTACTATTTATTTGTTTATTTTTTAAAATTTTATTTATTTATTTATTTTTTTTGAGACAAGGTTTTGCTCTGTTGCCCAGGTTGGAGTGCAGTGGTGTGATCTTGGCTCACTGCAACCTTCGCCTCCAGGGTTCAAGCAATTCTCCTGCCTCAGCCTCTCGAGTAGCTGGGATTACAGGCACCAGCCATCACGCCTGGCTAATTTTTGTATTTTTTTTTTTCGGTAGAGATGGGGTTTCACCATGTTGGTCAGGCTGGTCTCAAACTCCTGATCTCTGGTGATCTGCCCACCTCGGCCTCCCAAAGTGCTGGGATTATAGGCGTGAGCCACAGCACCCAGCCTGTAATCCCTTTTTAGAGAGGAGGAACACGTATTTGCCTATTATGTGTCAATCATGGCACCAGGCACTGGGGAAAGAGCAGTGAACCAGGGGACAAGAGCTGACCTCATGGGGCCCATTCTCAGCTGTGATTGAATAACCACAGAAACGAATATCTGGTTTCACAGTGTGAGCAGTGCTCTGAGAAGAAAGCAGAAGAAGCTATAGATATGGACAGATATGCTAAAGAGCCCATAGGTAATGGTGGATCACAGATAATGGTGAACCGATGTGTCCTCCTTTCCCTTTGGGAAGTCCCCCACCCCACCCAGGGAATTCTTTATTTAGAAGCAAGCCCCCTGAACTCCGGGAGCCTCATATTCCTCAGTTCAAAATGGGAGTTGTGATGCCCCGACTGTTTCTGGGAGGAATCTGGGAGGCCCTGCACCATCAGTGCCAGGCACAGACAGGCACAGGGAGGAAGTATGGCTGGGCTTCCTTCAAACCACTCCACTTGATTGGGTCCCAGCCCCAGCAAGCTCCTTTTCGGAGGGAGCAGGCAGCCAGAGCTTCTGGATAAGGTTAGAACCTGCTCAGTTTCAGCCTTGACTGGAAGAACAGAGAGCATGGCTGGAAACCAAGCATGCCCCTAGTTCACAAGCTCATGAGCCTTTTAACCCCAAAAATGCCTCTTGCAAGGTGCAGGAGTCAAGATGCCTAGGCTAGGGAATGGTAATAAAAGGTAACCTTTGTTTCACAGGCATTATCTCATTTAATCTTCACAACAACCCTGTAAGGAAGACAAAAGGAAGATTAAAATCACCCCCATTTTCCGGGTGATGAAATTGAAGCTTAGAAAGCCTATTTTGCTAAACCAGGATTCAAATTCAGGCAGTCAGGCTCTAGGAACTGCTCTGTTGTCCACACCCTGCCCTTCCAGACCAGGACACAAGGCCAGCACTGCCCTACTCCCAGCCTTGCCCTCTTTCCTCCACATCTTCTCTGGGAGAAAATAAAGTGGTCTACTTTTTTTTTTTTTTTTTTTTTTTGAGACAGGATCTCAATTTGTCACCCAGTCTGGAGTACAGTGGTGCAAAGATGGCTTAATGCAGCCTCAACCTCCCAGGTTCAACCATGCCACCCCCAACAGATACAGCACCATGCCCGGCTAATTTTTTAATTTTTTATAGAGCTGGGGTCTCACTATGTTGCCCAGGCTGGTCTCAAACTCCTGGGTTCAAATCATCCTCCCATTTTGGGCTTCCAAAGTGCTCGGATTATAGGCCTATCCCATGATGCCCAACCATAGTCTACTTCAAATCTACTACTAGGCTGCTGTCAGACATGGGGCCTCGGTTTCCTCATTTGCAAAATGAGGAGGGAACAGTTAGGCTTGATTATGGTTAAGATCCCTTCTAACACTATCAATCTTTGTTCTTTCTAGCGTAAGTGGTGTCAGCATAAGCCCTTGAAAGGCATGAGGTACCATTTCCATTCTTAGGATTAGCCCCTGGAGCACACATGTGCAAAGACACTACATGCACAAGAATGTTCACTGCACCATTGTTTGCAAAAGCAAAAGACCAGGAGCAGCCTAAATGTCTATCATTTGGGGACTGGTTAAATAAGAATATATCCATATAGTAGAACACTCTTCTATTATCAAAAATGAGTTGAATCTCTGTGGCTAATATAGGAAGGTCACCAAGACAACAAAGAGCACAGTGGCTCACGCCTGTAATCCCAACACTTTGGGAGGCCGAGGCGGGTGGATCACCTTAGGTCAGGAGTTCGAGACCAACCTGGCCAACATGGTGAAACCCTGTCTCTACTAAAAATACAAAAATTAGCCGGGCATGGTGGCAGGCAACTGTAGTCCCAGTTACTCAGGAGGCTGAGGCAGGAGAATCACTTGAACCCGAGAGGCAGAGGTTGCAGTGAGCTGAGATCACACCACTGCACTCCAGCCTGGGTGACACAGTAAGACTCCATCTCAAAAAAAAAAAAAAAAAAAAAGAAAGATAACAAAGACAATAATATTTAAGTGTGTATATATATACATTATATGTAATATATATATGCACACCATTGCATTTGCATTGGTAATTTCTGGAAGGTTATAAAGGAGACTTAGGCATCATTACCTCTGGAAAGAGGACCAGGAATACGCCATGGGATAAAAATTACTTTTTTGTTTCTGAAACGGGGTCTTGCTCTGTCACCCAGGTTGGAGTGCAGTGGGTGCCACACGCAGCTCTTTTATTTATTTATTTATTTTGAGACAGAGTCTCACTCTGTCACCCAGTCTGGAGTGCAGGGGCACCACAATCACGGTTCACCACAGCCTCAACCTCCTGGACTCAGGAGATCCCCCGACCTCAGCCTCCTGAGTAGCAGGAACTACAGGTGCACACCACCATGCCTGGCTAGTTTTTAAATTTTTTGTAGAGACGGGGACTTCCTATGTTGCCAGGGCTGAACTCCTGGGCTCAAGCAATTCTCCTGCCTTGGCCTTCCAAAATGCTGGAATTATAGGCGTGAGCCACTGTGCGTGGAGGAAAATTACTTTCCATTGTTTATTATTTTATACTGTCTTAATTTTTCTTTCTCTCTCTCTCTCTCTGCCTCTCCCTTCCCTCTGTTTTTCACCCAAACACTCTGTATGGGTGTTTCCTTCTTTCTTTCTTTCTTTCTTTTTTTTTTTTTTTGAGACGGAGTCTCGCTGTGTCGCCCAGGCTGGAGTGCAGTGGCGCGATCTCGGCTCACTGCAAGCTCCGCCTCCCGGGTTCCTGCCATTCTCCCGCCTCAGCCTCCGAGTAGCTGGGACTACAGGCGCCCGCCACCACGCCCGGCTAGTTTTTTTTGTATTTTTAGTAGAGACGGGGTTTCACCGTGTTAGCCAGGAGGGTCTCGATCTCCTGACCTCGTGATCCACCCGCCTTGGCCTCCCAAAGTGCTGGGATTACAGGCTTGAGCCACCGCGCCCGGCCTCTTTTTTTTTTTTTAAGTCACGTATAGAGGACAGCTTGTGTGACCTGGGTTCAAGTCCTGACCTTGACATTAACTACATGGTCTTGTACAAATCTCATCTTTTTGCTGGGCTAAGTAATCTTTCAGGTCCCTTCAGTGCGGAGGTGGAAACGGACAGCCCATGTGTTTTCAAGACAGTCTGAGTCATCCCCAAACAGACTATAGCCAAGCAGGGGACCCTGCTCACCACGGCCTCAGTGATCTCAATCTCTGTCGCCTGAGTTTATGGGCCATGAGCACTCCGAGGTAAACTGTACTGAACACGTGTAACATTTCCACCCTGCTTTTACTCACTCTCCTTTGTAAAGAACCACAGCTTTCCTGCGGGGGCCACCCCCTTCTTTATTCTCTACTGCCACCATCTTGCCACCATATGTAGCCTGAACTTGAAGTTAAGCTGCAAAGGAAAATAGAACTAAGAGTTGATGAGAACCTGAACACTGATGCGGCTCTGCCTAAGGCCCTACCCCTGGAGTTTTCAGTTAAGTGACCGAGGGTTTTCCTTTTTGACTTAAACCACTTTACAATGGGTATATCTGTCACTTCTTAAAGAGGCCAGTGGGAGTGGAGAGCATGCTGTATCTCTTCTATTTGTCTCTCCAGATCCACTCCAGCCTTTTCAACTCTGAGAGGCTGATCCTTATGTGGTGCATCCACAGGCTCCCATGCACCCTGGCTTCCAACTGAGTTTGGCCAATGGGAGCTTAGCAGGAGATCAGAGGCAAGAGGAGGCAGAAGCCAGAATATTTCTTCCCGGGCCCTCCCCCTATCGAGTTCCTATATATTGGCTGCATCCCTCTTCTGAAGGTCCCAGCCCATGTCAGGGACCCTCTCCACACAGCTATCATCTCAAGTTGTACTAACTGCCCCCTTCCTCACCCTGTTACTAACCCTGAGGGTCTGCACTATCACATGTTGCTCTCCCCAAACCCTGCCAAAGGGACTCTTTGTAAAGAGTCCCTTTATGGGCCAGGCGTGGTGGCTCACGCCTGGGAGCATTTTGGGAGGCCGAGGTGGGTGGATCACTTGAGGTCAACAGTTCGAAACCAGCTCAGCCATCATGGTGAAACCCTGTCTCTACTAAAAATACCAAAAATCAGCTGGCCATTGTGGTGCGCACCTGTAATCCCAACTACTTGGGAGACTGAGGCAGAAGAATCCTTTGAATGGGGAAGGCAGAGGTTGCAGTGAGCTGAGATCATGCCACCACACTCCAGCCTGGGTGACAGAACAAGACTGCATCTCAAAAAAAAAAACAAAACAAAACAAAAAACAAGAAAAAAAAAACCCAAAAGTCCCTTTATGGCTGAGCACGGTGGCTCACGCCTGTAAGCCCAGCATTTTGGGAGGCCAAGGCAGACAGATCACTTCAGGTCAGGAGTTCGAGACCAGCCTGGCCAACATGGTGAAACCCCGTCTCTACTAAAATACAAAAATTAGCTGGGTGTGGTGGTGGGTGCCTGTAATTCCAGCTACTTGGGAGGCTGAGGCAGGAGAATCGCTTGAACCCAGGAGGAGGAGGTAGCATTGAGCAGAGATCACACCACTGCACTCCAGCCTGCGTGACAGAATGAGACTCTGTCTCAAAAACAAACAAACAAACAACAACAACAAAAAACTGCATGACAGAATGATAGTCTGTCTCAAAAAAAAAAAAAAAAAAAAAAAAAGTCCCTTTATGAAAGTCTCCTGAAATACCCAGGACATGCCTTTGTTTACTGAATGCCAGTATATCTATATGTGTTTTTGAGTGTGAGTGTGTGTGTGCACACATGTGCATGCATTGTGTCTGTGCTGTTCACTTGACAATCTCAAACTGGGACAAGAAGGGGCTGATTTTCACAGGTGCTCACCATGTGCCAGACTCCATGCAGGGCACTTTATATGCACGATTGAGTTTCATCCTCACAATTCTATAAAGTAGATATTTTTAGCCACATTTCACAAAAGATAAAACCAAGGCCCAGAGAGGTGAAGACGCTCTCCTAAAGTCCCACAGCTAAATAAATAGAGGAAGCAGGATTCGAAACCCATATACATCTGGCTCTAAAGCCTGTGTCCTTTAGCCTCCTCTGGGCACTGCTTTCCCAAATGCCTGGCTCATTCTCATACTTTAGATCTCCGCTTAAATGTTACTTTTCCCAAGAGGCCACTCTATTTGAAGGCTGTCATCACTGATTCTTTTTAGTAAGACACTACTTTTCCTTCAGGACATGCCTTTGTTTACTGAATGCCTGTCCCAAGCTCCATGAGGGCAGCCAGTCTCTGTATCTGTGGTTTTGTTCCCCACTGTGATCCTGGTGCTGAGCACACGTGGCTGCTACATGCTAGGCCCCGGATAAATCGCTGCTAAGTGAAAACATGGTAAAGGAAAGGAACAGACATTTATTAAGTGCCTGCCCAACACCAGGCGTTTTACACAGTTTGTCTTAGGAAGTACCTGCTGTTGTCCCATTTTGCTAATGAGGAAACCAAGGCCAAAGAAATAATATAACTTTCCTAAAGTCACAGAGCCATGAGCCAGGGTTCAAAACCAGGTCCCTCTTGATGCCACAGCTGTGCTCATTCCATGGTGCCCTCTGTCCTCTACTCAGGTGTCCACCACAGGGTGAGAGGCAGAGGGGCCAATCAGTAAAACTCATGTGAATCATTCCTGGACAAACAGAAACTGGGGAGCAAATAGTGTCTGCTGCAACCACTCCCCCGGGTCTGGCCACTCCCAGACCTCATGGGCACACACCCTCCCAGCCCAGCCAGGACACATCCTCTTCCCTGTTTGCCCTCAGGCTCTAGGCCCAGCTCCACCCATTCTGTGACCTCCACAAACACTGTTCCTGGGCTCTCTTTGCAGGGCTACTTATGGCTGATAACTTGCTCTCCAAGCTACCAAGGGCCAGCTCCAAGACCCTGAGCACCAGGGACTGGTGCACCCCTGAGCCCTGCAAGTAGGCCAGTTCACCAGCTGATGCCAATAAAGAAGGTGCCTCCTGCTGAGCCTCCAGAACTATACTCAACCCAGGCTGGCACATGGGAGGACCTTTTCCTTCCTCCTGCCTTTGCTCTCAGACCCTGCCCATGTTCCACTTTAAAATCATTGCCTCCAGCCAGCCTGGCTAACATGGTGAAACCCCATCTCTACTAAAAATTCAAAAATTAGCCTGGCGTGGTGGCACATGCCTGTAATCCCAGCTGCTCGGGAGGCTGAGGCACGAGAATCGCTTGAACCCAGGAGGCAGAGGTTGCAATGAGCCAAGATTGCACCATTGCACTCCAGCCCGGGCAACAAGAGCGAGACCCTGTTTCAAAAATAAATAAATAAATAAAATCATTGCTTCCCTAATGGGAGGCTTCTGGGATGCCAAATAAAGTTCTTTTTCTTGAGCTAGGTGCTGGTTCCACAAGTGTGCTTGCTTTGTGAATATTAACTTAGGTGTGTTCCTCTGTGTGTAAGTTACATTTCAATAAAAAGTTGACCAAAAAAAAAAAAAAAATCTGTGCTACCTGACTCTTGCCCCAGGCTTCCCCACCAGACCCGCATGGATTAAGGCACCCTGCCCCACCACACCATCCTTTCTCACTACTTCCCCAAACATATCCAGAGGTCCTTCCCATCTAAGGGTTTCTGACTGAAAATTGGCCAGCAAAGACAGGACATCCCATGTCTTGGGAGCAGCATCCCAAGTCTTGGGACCTCGGGTGTCCTGCTCCTGGTGGACAGCTCCTCCCACCTTCTCTGAGACATCTCTTGAAGCCCCATAGACCTCTCCATGATCCAGTTCGTGTGAGAGGTTCTCGGATCCTTTCCCTATTCTTACCCCAAACCTCTTTCTCAGGCCATGCTGATGGCCTGTGGCCTGCAGGGCCAATTTTCTGGTGCCCAGGACCATGTGCAAACAACTATTGTTTACCAACTGTCCACTGTCACTCAGAAGGGCATCTTCCATGGCCTGGACTCAGGACCTCTCCCAGCTTGTCCTTCTTGGGTTCCTGGAAAGGAATCAACCGCACCCCATTGGGTTTCCCACTCACTGGTTCCCCAGCCCAAGCGCATAGGCCCCAGCTGGTTACCCCAAGTGAACAGCTTCTCCACCATCTCACACAGCCTGGACACCCGGACCCAAGAGAAGGGGGCGACCTGCATACCTAGTGGGTGGTGGTAGCAGAACTTCCCACAGCGAACACAGCAGGGGTGTCAGACAGGGATCCTGGGGACAAGCAACAGAGGCCAATGTCACCCCCTGAAACAGAAAGAGAATTTCTTAGAAGACTATCAGTGTTCACAAAGGACGGGGACCAGGCACTCAGAGGGCCCAGGCCAGGAGCCTGACCGGAGCCACACTGCAGAACTGCATGGCTACTGCTGCTGTGGTCACGGTCAGGCCTGGATGTACCAGGGGCTGCTAGCAGAAGAATCCCATCTCTTGCAAGGGATTCTGTAGTGGGAGCAAGGGCCAGGAATTGGCACTCTGCCTAAAACTCATGGGAATTTCCCCAGAAGGGAGAGTATGGGGCTAGGAGGGAAGGAGTAGAGTCTGGACTTTAGATTACAAAAAAAAAAAAAAAAAAAAAAAAACCAAAAACAGCTATCTCTGACCACAGGGTTGGGCTGAACTGAATTTCAAGAGGACCTTGAACTAGGACAGGGTTGGTGCCACCCCTACTACATAAATATCCACTAACAAAACTTGAATCATGCCATTTAAAATATTTATTTAACCAGGCCAGGTGCGGCGGCTCATGCCTGTAATCCCAGTACTTTGAGGGGCCGAGGCAGGCAGATCGCTTGAGCCCAGGAGTTCAAGACCAGCCTGGACAATGTGGAGAGATCCTATCTCTACAAAAAATACAAAAAAAAAAAAAATTAGCCAAGTGTGGTGGTGTGCTCCTGTAATCCCAGCTACTCAGGGGACTGAGGTGGGGGGATTGCTTGAGCCCCAGTAGTTGAGGCTGCATTGAGCCATGATCTCGCCACTGTACTCCAGCCTGGGTGACAGAGCAAGACTCTGTCTCAAAAAAAAAAAAAAGATTTCTTTAAACATGTATGAGCCTAGGGCAACATGGTGAAACCTTGTTTCTACAAAATAAAAAATAAAAAAAAAAATAGCTAGGCATGTTGATACGTACCTCTAGCCCCAGTTGATCAGGAGACTGAGGTGGGAGGATCACTTGAGCATGGGTGGTTGAGGCTGTAGTGAGCCGGTCTGGGAGACAGAGTGAGACCCTGTCTCAAAAAAAAAAAGTACTCATTTTTTTCATCTGGTATCGTGAAATTTCCCCCATATGAAAGGCTCTTCTGTACCACTTTTTAAAATGGCGACATAGCATTGTGTTGTGTGAATGTATCGTAAATCTACTAAGCCACATTTTATTTCTTCTCTCCTTCCTTCTGTATTTTTTCTCTCTTTCTCTACTGTAACAGTGCTGCAGTGAGCATCCTTGACAGCTAAGGCACTGTGCAAAGAGTAGGCACTTTTCTGAGCTCTTATTCCGTGTTTCCACATTACTAAGAAAGCTGTGCCCACCATCCAGGCACACAGGGTGTGGCTGCCCTAATTATGTTTTTGCCCCATGTTCAGAGTCTGACCTCCAACAGAATTCCGGGGCTGCCGGCAAGGGCTGAAACCAGAGCTGGCTGCTGGCCAGGAGCTGAGAACCAAGCCAAGGCTGCCCCTGTTTCCCGTGTCTTCCTGGAATCTGAAGGATGGGCATTTTATCTGGCTGATTCAAAGTACCCTCAGAAACTCACTTCCTGCTCCATGTTCTTTTTCCTTTCTCCTGTCTTCTCCTTCTTCTCTCTTTCCTATTTTCTCTTTCTTTCTCTTTCTTTCTTTCCTTTCTGTTTCCTCTTTCTCCCTCCACTTCTTCCTGTGTCTCTTCTCTCTTTAACTCTGCTCCTCTTTCTCTCTGGCTCTTTTCTCTTTGTGTGTCTCTCTGCTGTTTTCTTCATCTTTTGCCTTTTTCCTGCACCTTTTAATTTTCTCCCCCTGGAATCTAGCCCCATTTCTGTGTATTTTCTCTGTGTCTTCAGTGGCTGTCTGTCCTCCATCCACCACTCCTGCTCTGTGAGTCATCCCTTCCCCAGGGAGAGAAGGCAGCTAACATACTCCTTGCTAGGCCTTGATTTTTCATTTTCATTTTTTTTTTTTTTTTTGAGACGGAATTTCACTTTTGTCACCCGGGCTGGAGTGCAATGGCATGATCTCAGCTCACTGCAACCTCCGCCTCCCGGGTTCAAGCAATTCTCCCACTTCAGCCTCCCGAATAGCTAGGATTACAGGTGCGCATCACCACTCCTGGCTAATTTTTATATTTTTAGTAGAAATGGGGTTTCACCATGTTGGCCAAGCTGGTCTCTAACTCTTGACCTCGGGTGACCCACCCGCCTCGGCCTCCCAAAGTGCTGGGATTATAGGTGTGAGCCACCGTGTCTGGCCACTAGGAATTAATTTGAATGGAAGGTGATTTTGCCTCCCACAAAGGACAAAGCTAACAGATCTCCCAAGTGGGAACTGCCTGGTAAACCAGGGTGACCCAGGCACTCTGGGCTTCACGGATTGGGAGACACACAGTCTGTCAAGCTTCCAGTAGAGGCTCTATCACCCCAGGGGCCAGCACACTGGGTCTGATGACTTACCAGGGCGGCATTAGCACAGTGGCAGCAGGATGTAGGTAGGGGCACTGGAGTTTATGATGCTGCTACAGGAAGCAAACCTGCTGTGTGTGGGCGGGCTCAGGGCTGGATGCTGGAGACCCAAGAACATAGCAGACCCAGTCTGCATGAAACCACCTTCACAAAATTATCACAGTGAGAGGAATCTGACATGGCTGACTCCATCTTGCTCCCAGCGTCAGAGGTTGACTATCTTTGCTCATTCCTGGGCATGTGCCAAGCTAACTTTGGGAGGAATTTAGTTCATAGTTTTTTTTTTTTTTTTATGTTGAAAAGATATATATATATATATTTAGAATTAGGCAGCTGGACTCAGTTTAGATGATCCCAATTTTGTTGGCAACATCCAAAGCATTGTAATCAGGAGCTAGTCGAACATATGCCTTTTTCTCTCCATCAGGCCGAATCAGGGTGTTGACCTTGGCCACATCAATGTCATAGAGCTTCTTCACAGCCTGTTTAATCTGGTGCTTGTTGGCTTTAACATCCACAATGAACACAAGTGTGTTGTTGTCTTCTATCTTCTTCATGGCAGACTCAGTGGTCAGCGGAAACTTGATGATAGCGTAGTGGTCAAGCTTGTTTCTCCTGGGGGCGCTCTTCCGAGGATATTTGGGCTGCCTCCGGAGTCGCAGTGTCTTGGGCCGCCGGAAGGTGGGTGACGTGCGGATCTTCTTTTTTTTTTTGTGGCTGTGGACACCTTTCAACACTGCTTTCTTGGCCTTTAAAGCCTTTGCTTTGGCTTCGGCTTTAGGAGGGGCAGGAGCTTCCTTCTTCGCTTTCGGCGCCATCTTGTCTAGTTCATAGTTTAAATAACAATGGCTGGGCACCGTGGCTTATGCCTGTCATCCTAGCACTTTGGGAGGCCAAGTGGGGTGAATCACCTGAGGTCAGGAATTCCAGACCAGCCTTGTCAACATGGTGAAACCCCATCTCTACCAAAACTAAAAAATTAGCTGGGCATAGTGACAGGCACCTGTAATCCCACCTACCTGGGAAGCTGAGGTGGGAGAATCACTTGAACCTGGGAAGCAGAGGTTGCAGTGAGCCAAGATCGCACCATTGCACTCCAGCCTGGGTGACAGACCGAGACTCTGTCTCAAAAAAGATAATAGCCTTTCCCCAAAACTAAACTGTTCTTGTAAAACTAATAAAAGGCCACCAAATTAGGAGGATGAGAGGG
The DNA here is from genome assembly GCF_007565055.1 of Rhinopithecus roxellana. Classification (NCBI taxonomy): domain Eukaryota; kingdom Metazoa; phylum Chordata; class Mammalia; order Primates; family Cercopithecidae; genus Rhinopithecus; species Rhinopithecus roxellana. The sequence goes on along the minus strand of NC_044563.1, from coordinate 54,106,195 downwards.
GCTTGAATTCTAAATAATTACCAGCCTTTATTCCAGAGATCATAAGATTTGCAACTTCCCCAATTACTCTTGCAGAAGACATCACTGTTGTAGAGACAAAGAAAGGTTGACATGGCTGAGTGTGGTGGCTCACACCTGTAATCCCAGCACTTTGAGAGACTGAGGCAGGCAGATCACTTGAGGCCAGGAGTTCAAGACCAGCCTAACCAACATGGTGAAACCTCATCTCTACTAAAAAACACAAAAATTAGCCGGATGTGGTGGCACATGCCTGTAATCCCATCTATTCTGGAGGCTGAGGCAGAAGAATCTCTTGAGCCTGGGAAGTGGAGGTTGCAGTGAGCCAAGATCGTGCCACTGCACTCCAGCCTGGGTGACAGAGTGAGACTCTGTCTCAAAAAAAAAAAAAAGAAAAAAAGAAAGATTGGCTGGGCGCAGCGGCTCATGCCTGTAATCCTAGTACTTTGGGAGGCCGAGGCGGGCGGATCACGAGGTCAGGAGATCAAGACCATCCTGGCTAACACGGTGAAACCACGTCTCTACTAAAAATACAAAAAGTTAGCTGGGCGTGGTGGCGGGCACCTGTAGTCCCAGCTACTTGGGAGGCTGAGGCAGGAGAATCGTGTGAACCCGGGAGGCAGAGCTTACAGTAAACTGAGATCTCGCCACTGCACTCCAGCCTGGGTGACAGAGTGAGACTCCGTCTCAAAAAAAAAAAAAAAAAAAAAAAAGAAAAAAGAAAGAAAGATTGACCTTTTGAGATGTCTTTCCAGGTTTTGCCCCCACATAGGAACTGACTCAGCACAAGAGGACAGCTTTGATTCCCTATGATTTAATCTCTAACCCACCCAATCAGCATGCCCCCATCTTATCCCTCTGCCCACCAAACTACCTTTGAAAAACCCCTAACCTGGGGCTGGGCATGGTGGCTCACACCTGGAATCCCAGCACTTTGGGAGGCCAAGACAGACGGATCACTTGAGGTCAGGAGTTCAAGACCAGCCTAGTCAACATGGTGAAAATCCATCTCTATGGAAAATACAAAAATTAGCCAGGCGTGGTGGCAGATGTCTATAGTCCCAGCTACTCAGGAGCCTGAAGCATGAGAATTGCTTGAACCTGGGAGGCAGAGGTTTCATTGAGCCAAGATCCCGCCGCTACACTCCAGCCTAGGCAACAGAGCAAGACTATCTTAACAACAAAAAAAGGGGGGCTAATATCCAGAACCTATAAAGAACTCAATCAAATTTACAAGAAAAAAACAAACAACCCCATCACAAAGTGGGCAAAGGATATGAACAGACACTTCTCAAAAGAAGACATTCATACAGCCAACAAACACATGAAAAAATGCTCGTCATCACTCGCCATCAGAGAAATGCCAATCAAAACCACAATGAGATACCATCTCACACCAATTAGAATGGCAATCATTAAAAAAATCAGGAAACAACAGGTGATGGAGAGGATGTGGAGAAATAGGAACACTTTTACACTGTTGGTGGGACTGTAAACTAGTTCAACCATTGTGGAAAACAGTGTGGCGATTCCTCAAGGATCTAGAACCATTAGATCCTCAAGGATCTAGAACCATTAGACCCAGCCATCCCATTACTGGGGATATACCCAAAAGATTATAAGTCATGCTGCTATAAAGACACATGCACATGTATGTTTATTGCAGCACTATTCACAATAGCAAAGACTTGGAATCAACCCAAATGTCCATCAGTGACAGACTGGATTAGGAAAATGTGGCACATACACACCATGGAATACTATGCAGCCATAAAAAAGGATGAGTTCGTGTCCTTTGTAGGGACATGGATGCAGCTGGAAACCATCATTCTCAGCAAACTATTGCAAGAACAGAAAACCAAATACCACAGGTTCTCACTCATAGGTGGGAATTGAACAATGAGATCACTTGGACCCAGGAAGGGGAGCATCACACACCGGGGCCTATTGTGGGGAGGGGGTCGGGGGAGGGATAGCGTTAGGAGATATACCTAATATAAGTGACGAGTTAATGGGTGCAGCACACCAACATGGCACATGTATACGTATGTAACAAATCTGCATGTTGTGCACATGTACCCTAGAACTTCAAGTATAATTAAAAAAAAAAAAAAAGAAAGAGAAAAGAAAAATCCCTAACTTATGCGCTTTGGACAAGATTGATTTGAGTAATAACTCTATCTCCTACATGGCATGGCCACCTTTGTGTTGAAGTAGCGTGATTGTCTGGGGTAAATACCTAAGGTTCATTGCCTCATGCCAAAGAAATCAAGGACACAGACTCACACAAGGAGTGAGTTTAAGAGAGAAGTTTAATAGGCAAGGGAAAGGAAAAAGTTCTCTCTCCTGCGGAGAGAAAGGCTCCCAAGTGGGTCTCCTGGTTCTGTGGTGAAATGCACGGGGTTTTCTACATGAGCTTGAGGAGGTGGTGTCTGATTTACATAGGGCCCAAGAGATTGGTCAGACCCAGTGTGCCATTCGTATAGCTTGTGAAGAAGCTGGCCACCCCACCCTAATTTTTTATTATGCAAATGATTTCCCTACCTGGCCGGTGCCACGTTGCCTGCTTCTTTACTGCACACGTGGTTGACAAAGAAAAGGGAAGTGGGGCTGGGCACCATGGCTCAGACCTGTAATCCCAGCGCTTTGGGAGGCTGAGGTGGGCAGATTACTTGAGGCCAGGAGTTCAAGACCAGCCTGGCCAACATGGCGAAACCCCATCTCTGCTAAAAATACAAAAATTAGCTGGGCATGGTGGTGCGTGCATGTAGTCCCAGTTCCTCAGGAGGCTGAGGACCACTTGAACCCAGGAGGCAAAGGTTGCAGTGAGCCAGGATCCGGCAACTGCAGTCCAGCCTGGGCAACGCAGCGAGACTCTGTCTCAAAAAAAAAAAAAAAAAAGAGGGGGGAAGAGGGAACCTCCACATTGAATATACCTGGCTTCCAGGCATCCCTTTTCTATTCGCACAGCTGCCAGCATTTACCTAGGCAAGCTTTTAGCTTGTTTATCTATGCGTGCAGCTTGATTTTTCAGCCTGCTTTTTGTTAGACAAGAAATTATTTGGGGGCTGCTTTTTATTAAAAGAAAGCCTTACCAAAGACTCTCTTACACTCACTATCTGGCTAAATCATTTCTTTCTAGCTCCTGTGTCAGTGTCAATTAAACCTTTTTTTTACTGTAATGCCATGGTCTTGGTGGGTCACTTTTGTTTGTTCAGCGGGCAGGAAGAAACTGCAATCATGTTTCTCATTGTGTGGTCTCACATCACAATGATCAGGTAAGAATGTTTTAAAAATCCAGATTCCTGGGTCCCAATTCATCACTATTAAACCAGAACATCTAAGATAGGGATCAATAATCATTTTAAAGGTGACTGTGATGCACAGGCCCATAAATATCTGTTATACTTTTATTTATTTTTATGTATTTTTTTTTTAGACAAGGTCTTGCTCTGTCACTCAGGCTGAAGTGCAGTGGTGTAATCATAGCTCACCGCAGACTCCAACTCATGGCCTCAAGCGATCCTCCTACCTCAGCCTCCCAGGTAACTGGGACTACAGGCATGCACCACCACCCCTGGCTAATTTTTTTTTTTTTTTTTGGAGAGATGAGGGTCTCATTCTGTTGCACAGGTTGGTCTCAAACTCCTGGACTCAAGGAATCCTCCTGCTTTGTTCTCCCAAAGTCCTGGGATTTTTTCTTTTTTCTTTTTCTTTTCTTTCTTTCTTTCTTTTTTTTTTTTTTTGAGACAGGGTCTCACGCTGTCACCCAGACTGGAGTACAGTGACATGAACATAGGTCCTGGCAGCCTGGGCTCAAATGATCTGTCTCAGCCTCCCAAGTAGCTTGGACTATAGTTGAGCACCACCATGCCAGCTAATTTTAAACTTTTTTGTAGAGATGAGGTCTTGTCATCTTGCCCAGGCTGGTCTTGAATTCCTGGGCTCAGGCAATCCTCCTGCCTCGGCCTCCCAAAGTGCTGGGATCACTGGCCTGAGCCATGGCTCCTGGCCCTGTTACACTCTTATTATTTATTATTTATTATTTTTTTTGAGACAGAGTCTCGCTCTGTTGCCCAGGCTGGAGTGCAGTGGCACGTTCTCAGCTCACTGCAACCTCCGCCTCCCAGGTTCAAGCAATTCTCATGCCTCAGCCTCCCGAGTAGCTGGGATTATAAGTGTGTGCCACCATGCCCAGATAATTTTTCTATTTTTAGTAGTGACGGGGTTTCCCTGTGTTGGCCAGGCATATCTCAAACTCCTGGCCTCAAGTGATCCATCCACCTTGGCATCTCAAAGTGCTGGGATTACAGGAGTGAGCCACCACGACTGGCCTCTGTTACACTTTTAAATGCATACATCCTATGTTCCAGCAGCCCCACCCCTGGCATTTTCTTCTACCAAAATACTCTCATGTGTATTATGTAGTAAGATATTTGTTGCAATGTTGTTTGTATTATCCAGAAAATTGGAATATACTCAATATCCATTCATTAGAATGGTTAGATAAAATGATGATGTCTCTTGCTATGGAATAACTGTCATCACTAAAAAAGAATGAGGTATTCAGAGAAACCAAAAGTAGATTAGTAGTGCTGGGATTACAGGTTTGAGCCATTGCACCCAGCCCGTGTGCACTTTTCATATGAAACAGTTAAACATACTCAATAAAACAAATACCATCCTTGCTTGCAAAGAGCTCAGAATCAAGTGAGGGGATAGATTGAGACAGAGGGAATGCCAACAGAGCTCTTTATGACAGGGCTGGCAGAAGCACAGTGGAGGGGCCCCCCGAACCAGCTCTTGGGGTGCCAGGGAAGGCCTCCTGGAGCAGGTGACATTTTGACTCGGGTCTTCTAAGACCAAAAGGTGTTGGCCAAGTGGAGAAGCAGGGACAGGATTCTTCTGGTGGAAGGTGAGGCAGAGTTGTGCAGCCCACATGCGGCTGACAGAGACGGAAGGGTTTCACTCAGGGCACAGATGGGCAGCTTTGTCTTGGGTGGATCCTCTGAGGAGGTCTCTTCTGGCTCGAGGAGACGGACATCCTGAAGAGCTCTCAGGCAAAGTCTGGAAACTAATACGAAGTACACGAAGATTTTCCAGTAGCCTCAGAATTTCAGCTGAGGCCCCAAAGGCAGAAACAAGGCCAGAGTTGCTGATCCTAAAGTGAGGCTGGACCACCCACTTAGGATTCCCCAGAAGGGAGAATAGAGTTAAAACCCACCTCCTTACCTACTTCCTGACCACAAAGAGAGGTGACATCCCCAGAAGCTGGAGGGGAAATTTCTCTGGACAGAGTTGTCAATGTGCTCCCTCAGCCTGTTCCCCAGCCCACACCCCAAAACAGGGAGTAGAGGGGGCTGCTCTCCCTCACCTCTAACCAGGTGAGCAAGGCTTTCGGAGAACTATCTGGGGAGTCTTGGAGGTGGAGGCTCTGGGGTCTGGAATCTGCCTGACACCTAGCAGGACATGGAGGGGCTGGTAGGCAGGGGCTGTACTGCCAGCTGCGTGCTTCCTGTGACCCACATGTGGACCCCACAGAAGAATCTTCCTGAAAAGGACCTGGTGGAAGAAAGCTTCCATCTAGGGGTGAGGGGACTCCGGCAGAATGAGATTGCAGGTGTGAAGAGCAATGCAGTAGCTGAGGGGCAGTAAGTGAGTGTAACCCCCAGTAGGTTCTTCCACCCATTGCACAGACAAAACCAATTCACTGAGACCACGCAGCATTGTAATAAAGATATAGTTAAAATTGCCACAAGTTTAATTCTGCCACACAGGAGACAGAATTATTACTCAAATTGTTAGCAGTAGTGAATCTGTATGGGTCTGTAGTAACCTCCATTCTTGCCTCCTCAGAGGAAAGAATTAGTCAGAGGGGCATAAGGCAGAGGGATAGACTGAGGCAAGTTTTAGAGCAGGAGTGAAAGTTTATTTAAAAGTTTTAGAGCAGGAACAAAAGGAAGTAAAGTACACTTGGACACGGACCAAGCAGGTGGCTTGAGAGATCTGTGTCCGGTTTGACATTGGACCTGAGGCTTTATACCTTGGCATGCTTCCGGGGTTTTGCACCTCCCCTCCCTTGATATTTTCTTGGTGCGGGCTATCCACATGCTCAGTGGCCTGCCAGCACTTGGGAGGGGCCCGCATGTATAGTGTGTTTACTGAAGTTGTGCACATGCTTACTTCAGGCATTTTTCTCTTACCAGTCAAGTGTTCCTAGAGGAAGGTCACACACAAGTTCAGCTCTGCCATTTTGCCTCGTAGGTGTGAATGCTCAAGCCCACTCACCTAACTCCCGAGATCTTTTCTTGAGACAGGGTCTCCCTTTGTCACCCAGGCTGGAGGGCAAGGGCACAAACACAGCTCACTGCAGACTTGACCTCCCAGGCTCAAGTGATCCTCTTGCCTCTGCCCTCAAGTAGCTGGGACTACCAGCACATGCCACCATGCCTGGCTAATTTTTTGGTATTTTTTTTGTAGAGACAAGGTTTGCCATGTTGCCCAGACTGGTCTTGAACTCCTGAGCTCAAGCAATTGCCTGCCTTGGTCTCCCAAAGTACCAATTTTAGATTCTACAATAGCGATGTTATCTGCAGGAGTAGTTGGGGAAGTTGCCTATCTTCCCTCTGCCTCTGGAATAGTGGCTGGCAATCGTTTAGGTCGGCACCTTAGCAGAACTTAGGCTCAATATTCTCCTGACCTGGTGGTCTTTCATTAGCTTTACAAAGGCAGTTGAGTTTTGGAGAAGGGCAGATATCATTTAAACTATAAACTAAATGTCTCCCAAAGTTAGCTTGGCCTAAACCCAGGATTGACCAAAGGCAATTTGGAGGTTAAAGGCAAGATGAGGGTTGGTTAGATCAGATGTCTTTTGCGGCCCTAATTTTCTCACCGTTAAAATTTTTGCAAAGGCGGTTTCATAAGCAGCCCTGGGGGAGACAGCCCCTCTTTATAAGGGTGCTACTGAGGAGAGATGTGAGAGTTTTCATAGTGCCCATCAACGTGCTCCCAAGGGACAAGTGCGGGCACTGGGAGTACTCCCAGTGCCTGAGTACTGAGTACTGAGTACCAGAGTACTCAGGTAAGGAGTACTCAGGTCCTCCTTAGACCTTGCTGCACCTACCGCTTCTCCCCCACCCCACCCTAGAAGAGTCCGAGGCAGTCCGCGGAGGGGCAGGAGGAGCAGAAGAACCCGGTGAGGACGCAGGGAGGCTGCCAGCCCTCTCCCTGGGCAGCAGGTGTCCCAGTTAGAGGCAGCCTCAGGAGGGGGCGTTTGCCAGAACACCGGCCTGCACTTAGACACAAGCTGGAATTACCTAACAATAAACGGGGGAGGACTCAGAAAAGCGAGCGATCTGCCGAGATTTCACCCAGAAACAGCAAAAAAAGGAGTCCACAGAATCAGTTCGCAAGGGCAGGAGCAGGAAAGAAAGAGATCAGCTCAGTGCTTTTCCCTGCTAAGTCAAGCCCCTTTAGTAAACCAGCTACAGAACATTGACGCTGCCTATGTGGTGAGGGTGTCTTGGAAAGACGAGAGGATTTGACAATTATGAGCCGAGAAGCTCGCGTGTTTCCCCCTTTCCCCGGGGCGGAGTCTGAGCGCGCTGGCAGGAGGCTAGGGTCCCCTCAACTCCAGGCCTGGGCCTGCCCGGCAGCGCCCTCTGCTGGCCGAAGCCGCGACGGCGGGCGCCCCGCCTGAACCGGAGCCCTGAGCCTGGGGCTGGGGGTCCAGTCTTCCCGGAGTCTGCAGTTCTTTCGGGACAGGCATACATGCATGGACTGAGCCACCCACGATAAGAGGAGCACCTTGCAATGAGAGGAGAACCTATCCTAAAGGGGAAAGGGGCTGATCTGTCGAAAATGTCCGCGCGGGGGCTGAGGCTGGACTTAAGGGGGCGAGGTTAGGAAGAGGGGAGCGAAGATCTGAAAGTTATGGTGGAGTTTGGGAGAGAGTGCGCGCATGCTGGAGAATCATGAGTATATATGTATGTAGGTATCTTGCTATTTCATGCCTCTGAACTTTTGCTCAGGCTTGCATTTCTTCCTAGAAAACATTTCTCACTTTTCCTTTTCTGTTGTTGTGAGTACTTAATCTATTAAAAATATTAGATGATGAATATATAAATATTCATGTAGCCATTACTAAGCTTGGGAAATAAGACCTAATGAATATAAAGTACTCATGTACACTTCCCTTTTTCCCCTCCCTCCACCCAGATGGCTCCTTCAATTTGGTTTTTCATCCCTACGTAAGTTTGTGTTTACTACCTATGTATGTATAAAGAATATATAGATACATGAAATCATAATTTTGGGGAGTTTTTTGAGACAGGGCATTGCTCTGTAGCCCAGGCCAGAGTGCTGTGGCATGATCACAGCTCTGCAACCTCGACCTCCTGGGCACAAGCAATCCTCCTGCCTCAGCCTCCTGAGTAGCTGGGACCATAGGCGCATGCCACCACACCCAGTTAACTTTTACATTTTTTGTAGAGATGGAGTCTCATCATGCTACCCAGGTTGCAAAAATATTTTTTAATAGAGATGGGGCCTCTCACTATGTCGCCCATGCTGGCGTCAGACTCATGGCCTCAAGCAATCCTCCCACCTTGGCCTCCCAAAGTGCTAGGATTACAGCCCACCATACCCAGCCAGAAACATTTTAATAGGTACATATTTTATTAAATATACTATATCCTGGCCAGGCACGGTGGCTCACAGATGTAATCCTAGCACTTATGGAGGCCGAGATAGGGGGATCACTTGAGGCCAGGAGTTCAAGACCAGCCTGGCCAATGTGATAAAACTTATACTTCTTGTCTCTACAAGAAATACAAAAATTAGCCGGATGTGGTGGCACATGCCTGTAGTCCCAGCTACTTGGAAGGCTGAGGTGGGAGAATCCTTTGAGCCTGGGAGGTTGAGGCTACAGTGAGCCGTGATTACGCCACTGTACTCCAGCCTGGGTAACAGAGTGAGATCTTGACTCAAAAAAACAAAACAGGCCAGGCACAGTGGCTCACACCTATAATCCCAACACTGGGAGGCCGAGGCGGGTGGATCATCTGAGATCAGGAGTTCCAGACCAGCCTGGCCAACGTGTGAACCCCTGTCTCTACTAAAAATACAAAAATAAGCTGGGCGTGATGGCTCATGCCTGTAATCTCAGCTACTCAGGAGGCTGAGGCAGGAGAATCACTTGAACCCGGGAGGCAGAGGTTGCAGTGAGCTGAGATCACACCACTGCACTCCAGCCTGGGTGACAGAGTAAGACTCCATCTCAAAACCAAAAGCAAACAAAAAAGTAAAATAATAAAATAACATAAAAACAAAACAAAAATACAAGGCACCAGAGCAAGTTGGCAGATGCCTGTAGTCCGAGCTAATGAGCAAGCTGAGGCGGGAGGATGGTTTGAGCCTTGGCGCTCGAGACCAGCCTGGGCAACATCACGAGACTTCATCTCAAAAAAGAAAGAAAAAAATACCATAGCATGTAAAAACAAAAGTGAAAGGAATGAGTATGGTAGGCACACTAATGGCCCCCAAAGATATCCCCTTCCTAATTCCTGGAACCTGTAAATGTTAGGTTACATGGCAAAGGGAAATTAAGGGGGCAGCTAATCAGCTGACCTTAAGATGGAAAGATTATCCTGAATTATCCAACAGTGCCCAATGTAACTCGAAGCGGGAGAACCAGAGAGAGGTGGCATGAAAAGGTGTTCCTGGCTTTGAACACAGAGGAAAGAATTACAAGCCAAAGAGCGCAGGCAGCCTCTAGAAGCCAGAAAAGACAAGGAACGAATTCTCCCCCAGAGCCTCCAGAAAGGAGGGCAGCCCTGCTGACCCCTTGATTTTACGCTGGTGAGACCCATGTTGGACTTCTGACCTCCAGGATTGTAAGGTAATAAGTGTCTGTTGCTTTAAGCCCCTAAGTTTGTGTTCCTTTGTTACAGCAGCAATACAAAATGGACACAAGGAGCGTCACTGGCGGTGAATCTGTATGGGTCTGCAGCAACCTCAGTTCTTGCCTCCTCAGTAGAAAGAATTCGACTGAGGCACATAAGGCAGAAGGAGAAACAGAGGCAAGTCTTAGAGCAGGAGTGAAAGTTTATTAAAAGCTTTAGAGCAGGAAAGGAAGGAAAGTACAGTAGGGGCTGAGTGCAGTGGCTCACGCCTGTAATCCCAGTACTTTGGGAAGCCAAAGCAGGTGGATCACGTGAGGTCAGGAGTTCAAGACCAACCTGGCCAACATAGTGAAACCCAGTCTCTACTAAAAACACAAAAATCAACCGGGTGTGGTGGCATGTGCCTGTAATCCCAGCTACTCGGGAGGCTGAGGCAGGAGAATCGCCAGAACCCCGGAGGCAGAGGTTGCAGTGAGCCGAGATCGTGCCACTGTACTACAGACTGGGTGACAGAGCGAAATTCCGTCTCAAAAAAAAAAGTACACTTGGAAGAGGGCCAAGCCAATGAGTTGAAAGCCAAGCCAAGTGCACTGTTGGATCTTTTGACTTGGGGTTTTATACATTGGCAAACTTCTGGGGTCTTGTGTCTCTTCTCCCCGTGTTCTTCCCTTGGGGCTGGCTATGCGCGTGCGCAGAGGCCTGCTAGCGCTTAGGAGGCGAGCTGCGCAGTGTGTTTCCTGGAACTGTACACTGCTCACTCAAGGCATTCTTCCCTTACCAGTCAAATGTTCCTAGGAGGTCATTTACCAGTTAAACTCCACCATTTTGCCTCTTCTTATAAATGTGGGGGCCCACTTGCCCAGTTCCTGAGAGCTTATCACCAGTTTCAGGTTTTTCCCATCTACTGGGAGACTGCCCGTCCCTGATGCCAGATGCAACCAATTATTATTATTTTAGCGAAACAGCTTAACAACCACCTGACCCTCACCTGATGGTCACCTGACCTTCCTGGTTGAAAGATGGGGGCCTCTCCTGCCCTGCTCATGTCTGACCAGCCACCTACTGTAACAGAGTCATGGAAGGTGTTTGAGTAAGAGATGGATGGGGGGTTCTTTTTGTACTGCAGAAGGATTGGTTATGAAGGGAGGCATCATGGAGAAGCCAGAACCGGAGCATGTCACTGTGAACCTGGCTGGAAAGGGGACAAGGGGATGACGCCCCCGAAGGATACCAGCAGGTGGATTGACAGCTGGAACCTCACAAGGCTGGGAAGAATGGCATTCACTGGCTGAGTTTTGTGGATGAACTCGTAGATCTTGACGCATGTCTCCTCCTTCTCTAGCAAAGCCCTCTCGCAGCACCTGTGCAGAGTGGGGACTGGGTCCTCAAACACTTCCTAGACTCTGGTCTGGGTCCCAGACAGGGGGACCCACCCTGTAGGCAGACCAAGAGGTGGCCCGAGGGAGGGAGACTCCGGAGCTCCTCTGTCAGGGCCTGGCCATGGCAGAAGGATGCAGCTGAGCTTGCTGGAGTCCAGGGGTTGACATTGGCAGCCTCCCTGCTGAGCGCCCTCTGTGGCCAGCACTTCCTTGGGGAAAATTCAGCAAAAATGTGTCGGTTGAGAAAATGGGGGCAGGAGAGAAGCACACCATGGGTAGACAGACTCCACAGTCTTCATTCATTCATCCTTTCAGTCAGCAAACTGAGGACACTTTCCTAAGCAATTTGGGTATAGTAGTCAAACTGAAGACTCAAGGCTTGGTTCTTAGACTGGGCAGGGTGGCTCACTCCTGTAATCCTAGCACTTTAGGAGGCCGAGGCTGGAGGATTGCTTGAGACCGAGTTCAAGACCAACCCAGGCAACATAGCAAGACCCCTGTCTCTCAAAATAAAAAAAGACCTGGTTCTTGCCTCCAGGGGCTCCCAGATGAGAGAGAGAGAGAGAGAGAGAAGAATAGGAAGGCCAGGAAGAAGTCCTCCCAGGGGAAGGAACAAAGCATGACTGGAAATGTAAGTTGGAGTCTCAGTTTTCTCATTGGTGAATTGTAGGGGTTGGGTTGCTGGATTACTATGGAGTCTTGGAGCTCTGACAACCTAGACATTTGAGATTGGCTGATGAGGGGGTGCTTTGTTGACATCGCCCCTCTTTCTACCTCTCAGCAAACCTAGAAGGCCTTAGGTTGACCCCAGGGCCAGTTTCATCAGCTAGAGGAAGGGCTGTGTTTTCCCAGAACTGGGGGAGGGGTGTGACGGGGAGACCTGCTATGTCCTAGTCCACTCTGGTCAGCCCTTCACAAGGTGCCTTTGTAACAGCAGAGTTCATAGCAGATTCTCTGAACAGCAGAGATACCCGTATTCCAGAGTAAGCAGGAAAGGTCTGGGCCTCTTAGCGTGATTTAAGGACTCTAGAGAAGGGGCCCCACCACTTCCTCAAATAAATAGCTTTCCTTAGCTGGTTGTTTGGCTCATGATGCCTCAAAACCCTCCCTTCAGAGGAATTGTGTCTTTTAGCTTGGAAGATCCTGCACTTTCCAGATAGGAGACAGACTGACTTGCTTAAGATCATGTCCAAGTTAGTTGTGTCCTTTTATTTATTTATTTAATTTATTTTTTTGAGACAAAGTCTCACTCTGTCACCCAGGCTGGAGTGCAGTGGCAAAATCATGACTCACTGCAGCCTCAACCTCCTGGGCTCAAGCAATCCTCCCACCTCAGGTTCCTGGGTAGCTGGGACTACAGACGAGTGCCACCATGCCTGGCTCCTTTTTATTTTATTATTATTATTATTATTATTATTATTATTATTATTTGAGACAAGGTCTTGCTCTGTCGCCCAACCTGGAGTGCAGCAGTGCGATCTCAGCTCACCGCAGCCTCCAATTCCCAGGCTCAAGCAATCCTCCTATTTCAGCCTCCAAAGTAGCTGGGACTACAGGCATGCACCACCACCCCCAGTTAATTTTTGTATTTTTTGTAGAGACAGGGTTTCATCATGTTGCGCAGGCTGGTCTTGAACTCCTGGACTCAAGTGATCCACCCACCTCAGCCTCTCAAAGTGTTGGGATTACAGGCATGAGCCACTGCACCTGGCTTAAATTTTTTTTTTTGTAGAGGCAAAGTCTCACTATGTTGTCTAGGCTGGTCTCAAACTCCTGGGCTCAAGCAATCCTCCTGCCTTGACCTCCTAAAGTGCTGAGATTACAGGTGTGAGCCACTGTGCTGGCCGGTTGTGTTTTTGTTTTTGTTTTTTTTTGAGACGGAGTCTCACTCTGTTGCCCAAACTGGAATTCAGCAGTGCAATCTCAGCTCACTGCAACCTCTGCCTCCCCAGTTCAAGTGATTGATTCTTCTGCCTCAGCCTCCCAAGTAGCTGGGATTACAGGTGCGTGCCACCATGCCAGGCTCATTTTTGGATTTTTAGTAGAGACGGGGTCTCACCATGTTGGCCAGGCTGGTCTTGAAAACCTGGCCTCAAGTGATCTGCCCGCCTCAGCCTCCCAAAGTGCTGGGTATACAGGCGTGAGCCACTGTGGTGGCCAGTTGTATCTTTAAGGAGAATATTTTGTGATCAGTAGCACTTGCTCTTCCCTCTACCTGGATAACAGATCTTCCAAAAGCTGAGAACATTCAGGTCTTAGCACAGCTGTTTCTTCTTCCTGGGCATAATAACCATGTTTGGAATTGGGCATCTTCAGAGGATTTTGTTGAAATGCAGGTTCCAATTCAGTAGATCCTGGCTGGGGCCTGAGAATCTTTATTCCTGATGAGCTCTGGGGTATCTTGATGGATGGGGCCGGTCTGCAGATAACAGTGAGTAGTAAGATGTGTTGTCTTCTTTTCTTCTTGTATTTTTTTTTGAGATGCAGTCTTGCTCTGTCGCCTAGGCTGGAGTGCAATGGCGCAATCTCAGCTCATTGTAACCTCTACCGGGTTCAAGTGATTCTCCTGCCTCAGCCTCCCAAGTAGCTGAGATTACAGGCGCCCACCACCATGGCCAACTAATTTTTTTTTTTTTTTTTTTGTACTTTTAGTAGAGATGAGGTTTCACCATGTTGACCAGGCTGGTCTCGAACTCCTGACCTCAGGTGATCCACCTGCCTTGGCCTCCCAAAGTGCTGGGTGTGAGCTACTGCACCTGGCCTTGTTACCTTATTTTCTTCCTAGTACAAGTCACAATGTCATGTTAGCCATATTGATCTGTGCATTGTTTGTCATTGCTCTCTTTCAACTAGTTATAAGCTGCCCTGAGTGCAGAGACCATGCCTACCTTATGTCCTGTTGTATCCCCAGGCCCAGCAGAGTGTTGGCACATAGTGGGCTCCCAATACAAGAACTCCCCTGAGGGACAAAGCAGAGGGTTGAAGCACACGACAGGGGCTGAGTGCCTGGGGACAGGAGTGGGGCAGATCATGAAAATAAGCTCTCGTTTTTCTTTTCTATTTTGTGTGTGTGTGTGTGTGTGATGGAGTTTTGCTCTTGTTGCCCAGGCTGGAGTGCAATGGCGTGATCTTGGCTCACCACAACCTCTGCCTCCCAGGTTCAGGTGATTCTTCTGCCTCAGCCTCCCGAGTAACTGGGACTACAGGCATGTGCCACCAGGCTCGGCTAATTTTGTATTTTTAGTAGAGACGGGGTTTCTCCATGTTAGTCAGGCTGGTCGCGAACTCCCAACCTCAGGTGATCTGCCCGCCTCAGCCTCCTAAAGTGCTGGGATGACAGGCATGAGCCACCGCACCCGGCTTGTTCTTTTTTTTTTCTTAAGATACAAAATCTCACACTGTCGCCCAGGCTGAGTGCAGTGGCTGCAATCATAGCTCACAGCAGCCTCAACCTCCCGGACTCAAGTGATCCTCCCGCTTCAGCCTCCCAAATTATAGGCATGTGCCACCACACCCGGCTAATTGTGTTTATTTTTTGTAGAAAGGAGATCAAGCTGGTCTCAAACTCCTGGACTTAAGCAGTCCTCTTGCCTCAGTCTCCCAAAGTACTTGGATTATAGGTGTGCACCACAGCACCCAGCCAGCCCCTGATTCTTTAAAAATCTTTAAATATATATATTATATATGTATAATATAGCTTATATATTATATAAATTATGTATAAATTATGTATGTGTATTATATATATATAATACATACATATATATATAATTAATTTTTTTTAAGAGACAAGGTCTCACTATGTTGCCCAGGCTGGTCTCAAACTCCTGGGCTCAAGCAGTCCTCCTGCCTCAGCCTCCCAAAGTGTGAGATTACAGGTGTGAGCCACGGCACCTGGCCAGCTCCTGATGCTTGACCCCGGGCATTCCAGACTGGTGTGACAAGGCAGAGAAAAACAGCCTGAAGCCCATAGATACCAGCTGATGTGTGTATATATAAAAATCATTTTTTTAGGCCAGGCACGGTGGCTCATGCCTGTAATCCCAGCTTTGGGAGGCCAAGGTGGGCAGATCACCTGAGGTCAAGAGTTTGAGACCAGCCTGGCCAATCTGGCGAAACCCCATCTCTACTAAAAACACAAAATCTAGCCGAGCATGGTGGTGAACGCCTGTAATCCCAGCTACTAGGAGGGTGAGGCATGAGAATCGCTTGAACCCAGGAAGTGGAGGTTGCAGTGAGCCAAGATGGCACCACTGCACTCCAGCCTGGGCAACAGAGTGAGACTCTATCTCAAAAAAAAAAAGAAAAAGAAAAAGAAAGATGTCTTATTGGCTATAGTTATGAAATTGTCTCCCAGGCAGGAGAATCACTTGAGCTCAGGAGTTCAAGACCAGGCTGGGCAACATGGTGAAACCTTATATCTACAAAACATACAAAAAAATTACCAGGCGTAGCGGTCGGTGCCTGTAGTCCCAGCTACTTGGGAGGCTGAGGTGGGAGAATCTCTTGAACCCAGGTGGCGGAGGTTGCAGTGAGCTGAGATCACACCACTGCACTCCAGCCTGTGCAACAGAGGAAGACTCCATCTAAAAAAAATTTTAACAATCACTTTTTAAACTTGGAAACTTTCCCCAACCTTGGCCGAATTCATTCTGTAGCTTCCTGTGGTCAAGCCCAGTCAGGGTTACTTAGGATCTGGCAGCCTCAGGCACCACTTGTTCATCTTGCCCCTTGCACCACATTCACACACTGTTCCTGGCCTGTCCCTTGAGAGCCTTGACCCCAGTCCATCTGCGGCCAGTTCAGTTTGCCCAGCTTGGGGCATCCGGATCATCTAGATACTCTGGTGGGAGGCCATAGGCAATGCTGCCAAGCCTGTTCCAGTAAGCACCTCATTCAGCCTCAGTTTCCCTGCAAGAGGGCGGGAGGGAACACTTAAGAAACTGAATGAAGCCTGAGGTCTAGTCCAGGCTACTTCCCTTCCCTTCTTTACAGGAATTTTATTTTATCTTCTTTTTTTTTTTTTTTTTTTTCTCTGAGACAGGGTCTTGCTCTGTCACCCAGGCTGGAGTGCAGTAGTGCCATCTCAGCTCACTGCAACCACTGCCTCCTAGGTTCAAGCGATTCTCCTGCCTCAGCATCCCAAATAGCTGGGATTACAGGCGCCCGCCACCACAACTGACTAATTTTTTGTATTTTTAGTAGAGACGGGGTTTCACTATGTTGACCAGGCTGGTCTTGAACTCCTGACCTTAGGTGATCCACCCACCTCAGCCTAATTTTTATATTTTTAGTAGAGAGGAGGTTTCACCATGTTGGCCAGGCTGGTCTTGAATTTCTGGCCTCAAGTGATCTACCTGCCTTGGCTTCCCAAAGTGCTGGGATTACAGGCATAAGCCACTGCACCCAGACCGTTTGCTGGAATTTTCTATCTGCAATGGCTTGAGTGGACCAGATAACCTGTCAACCCTTGGATGTGGCATTTTTGAGCAGGAAGAACTGCATCCCTGTGGAACCACTGTCTCACTGTATCTCTTAAAGAGACCCTATGTCTCCCCCTTTCTGCCTCCTGCCTCCCTCTACTCCTAGAACTCGCCTGCATCTATGTCTGTCCCCTTAGAACACTCTGTCTGTCTTCTAATCTGACACGTGGCTAGCAGCATTTTATCTGGGCCTTCTGTCTGCCAGGGAGACATGGAGGCAGCCTGGGTGCATAGCCTGCTGGGAGGGAGGGAATGACGGAGGGAGGCCTCCTCATGTGCTCTGCCCTCAGTCACTCACACGGCTCCTTTTTTCACCCAATTATTATACTAATTCATTCACTCTCTCCCTTTTCCACCAACACACTCATGTTCTCCCTTCCTTTCTGTCATTCCCTCCAGTTCAAGTCCAAGAACATGTCTGGCAATAGACTTGCCTTAAAAGGGGTTAAAATACACACACAGCCAGGCACAGTGGCTCATGCCTATAATCCTAGCACTTTGGGAAGCTGAAGCAGGCAGATTACTTGAGGCCAGGAATTTGAGACCAGCCTGCAACATGGCGAAACCCTGTGTCTACTAAAAATATAAAAATTAAGCCTGGGCACGGTGGCTCACACCTGTAATCCCAGCACTTTAGGAGGCCAAGGCAGGTGGATCATTTGAGGTCAGGAGTTCAAGACCAGCCTGCCCAACATGGTGAGACCCTGTCTCTACTGAAAATACAAAAATTAGCTGGGCATGGTGGTGCACGCCTGTAATCCCAGCTACTCGGGAGGGTGAGGTAGGAGAATCACTTGAACTTGGGAGGTGGAGTTGCAGTGAGCCAAGATCACAACACTGCACTCCAACCTGGGCAACAGAGCGAGGGGAAAAAAAAATGGCCAGGCGTAGTGGCTCACACCTGTCATCTCAACACTTTGGGAGGCCGAGGCAGTCAGATCACGAGGTCAGGAGATTGAGACCATCCTGGCTAGCTCGGTGAAACACTGTCTCTACTAAAAAAAGACATAAAAAATTAGCCGGGCGTGGTGGCAGGCACCTGTAGTCCCAGCTGCTCCGGAGGCTGAGGCAGGAGAATGGCGTGAACCCGGGAGGCGGAGCTTGCAGTGAGTCGAGATCACGCCACTGCACTCCAGGCTGGGCAACAGAGTGAGACTCTGTCTCAAACAAACAAACAAACAAACAGGCCACGTGTGGTGGTGGGTACCGTAATTGCAGCTACTCGGGAGGCTGAGACAGAGAATCACTTGAACCCAGGAGGCTGAGGTTGCAGTGAGCCGAGATCACACCATTGCATTCTAGCCTAGGTGACACAGTGAGACTCTGTCCCAAAAACAAAACGAAACAAAACAAACAAAAACCACACACACACGCAGAATAACACAGAAAGGCACAAGGACGCTGCGCTCAGGAGTTTCCCAAAGTCTGAGCTGGAGAGGAATTAACAAAGGTCACCCTCTTGATTATCTAGATGGGGGTCAGTGAGCCCCAGGGGGCCCAGGTCTGCTCCACACTACTGGGCAAAAGAAGCAGGAGGCAGCTACTCTTGGGGTACCCTGGCCTGCCCACCATACCAGAGTCAGTGCTCCCAGCCCTGTCCACGCATGGAACATCATGTTTTCCAGTTCTGAGTTGGTCACCCTGAGGCTAAGTTCAAAATGCAAGAACTAAGGCAGAGAGTATTGCCCGTAGGGACCTGGACCTGGATACAGGAGTTATACAGGTGGGGCTGGAAGAGCCTTCGTGCAGAAATCTCCAAACTCCTCACTTGACAGCGTGGATGCTGGAGCTCAGGGAGCCAGCTTGCAAGTGGCCTGGAGGCAGCACCAGAACCCAGTTACAGTCTCCAGCCTTGTGGTCTTTGATTGTGTCCACTGCTCCCCAATCCTGGATGTTTGAATACCAGGGAAGCCCCCACCTTCTTTTTAAATAGAGATAGGGTCTGCTTAAATAGAGATAGGGTCTTGCTGTGTTGCCCAGGCTGGTCTCAAACTCCTGGCCTCAAGTGATCTTCCCACCTTGGCCTCCAAAGTGGAAACCCCAGTTTCTTGAGGAGAAAAAATTCAACAAATTTTTCCCCCAATAAAGTTAGAAAAAAAACAAAAGTGTTACAGGGCTAGAAATGAATTAATCAGGCTGGGCGCAGTGGCTCATGCCTGTAATCCAGCACTTTGGGAGACCGAGGCGGGCGGATCACCTGAGGTCAGGAGTTCGAGACCAGCTGGCTAACATGGTGAAACCCTGTCTCTACTAAAAATACAAAAATTAGCCAGGTGTGGTGGCGCATGCCTATAATCTCAGTTACTTGGGAGGCTGAGGCAGAAGAATCGCTTGAACCCAGGAGGTAGAGGTTGCAGTCAGCCAAGACTCTGTCTCAAAAAAAAAAAATCAAAAATTTTTCTGTGTTTGAAACAGGGTTTCCCTCTGTCACCTAGGCTGGAGTGCGAGTGCAGTGGCATGATCATGGCTCACTGCAGACTCCACCTTCTGGGCCCAAGTGATCCTCCTACCTCAACCTCCCAGGTAGCTGAGACCACAGGTGCTTGCCACCACACCTGGCTATTTTTTTTTTAAATTTTTTGTAGAGATGGGGTTTTGCCATGTTGCCCACGTTGGTCTCAAACTCCTAGGCTCAAACAATCCACCTGCCTTGGCCTCCCAAAGTGCTGGGCTTACAGGCATGAGCCATCATGCCTGGTCAGGTTACATTATTTAACCTAATACATTAATTTAGAAAAATTACTTTTTTCCATTTGTAGGTTAGGAAACAGTTTTATGCAAATTCTTCATTCTGCTGACTGGTTGAGGTAATGTTAGATTGTTACGTCTTGCTTATAGTAAAGTAGAGGAAAAGCATCCTGTATAATGAATATTGTCAGGATGTGTGTATGGCACAATCTTTTCTTTCCTAAGTAATAATTCCAGAAAACAACCTCACCTTATAGTCAGGCCTGTGAGGTATTTTTGAGCACCTGTCATTATACACAACTCCTGGGTGGCCACATGTGGTGGTGGCCACATGGGTCCCTTGCCATACCAGAGGCCTCACTCTGCCTCCCTCTAAGCCAGGGTAACTGTTTTTCTTTTTCTTTCTTTCCTTTTTTTTTTTTTTTGGTTTTTGAAACAGAGCCTTGCTGTGTCACCTAGGCTGGAGTGCAGTGGCTTGATCTCTGCTCACTGCAACCTCCGCCTCCTGTGTTCAAGCGATTCTCCTGCCTCAGCCTCCCGAGTAGCTGGGACTACAGGCATGTGCCACCACGCCTGGCTAATTTTTTTGTATTTTTAGTGGAGACGGGGTTTCGTCATGTTGGCCAGGATGGTCTTGAACTCCTGATCTCTAGTGATCCACCCGCCTCGGCCTCCCAAAGTGCTGGGATTACAGGCGTGAGCTACCACGTCCAGCCTGGGAACCTGCTTTTTGAGGTGACTGGACATTATAAACAAAGACCCTAGAATGTACTAAGAAGTGAATCTAGGCTGAGTGCAAAGGCTCAGGCCTGTAACCCACTGGAATGCACTTCAGGAAGCCAAGGTGGGAGGATGGTTTGAACTCAGGAGTTTGAGACCAGCCTGGGCAATGTAGGGAGACCCTGTCTCTGCAAAAATAATAATTTTTAAACAACTAGGCTGGGTATGGTGGCTCACACCTGTAATCCCAGCACTGTGGGAGGGCAAGGCAGGTGGATCACAAGGTCAGGAGTTCAAGACCAGCCTGACCAATATGGTGAAATGCCATCTCTACTAAAAATACAAAAATTAGCTGGGTGTGGTGGCGTTTGCCTGTAATCCCAGCTACTCAGGAGGCTGAGGCAGGAGAACTGCCTGAACCCAGGAGGTGGAGGTTGTGGTGAGCCAAGATCACACCACTACACTCCAGCCTGGGTGACAGGCGAGACTCCATCTCAAAAAACAAAACAAAACAAAACAAAAAAAAAACAAAACTAGCCAGATGTGGTAGCTATTTGTGGTTGCAGTTACCTGGGAGGTTGAAGTGGGAGGATTGCATGGGCCCAAAAGTGGAGATTGCAGTGAGCCGTAATCATGCCACTGCACTCCAGCCTGGGTGACAGAGTCAGACCCTGTCTCAAAAACAAAAAACAAAAGAAAAAAGAAAAAAAAAAAAAAAAAGTAGTAAATCTAATGGTCATCATTCAGCCAATATTTACTGAGCATTTGCAGTGATGAAATGTAGAGTGGCAAGTCCAGGCATGGAGAAATAAATGAGGGATGCAGGGAGCAGAGTCGGGCGGCAGAATCGGTTAGAAAGAAGGCAGTGCCTGCTTATTTTATTTTTTTATTTTAATTTTTGTTGTTGTTGTTGTTGTTGAGACAGAATCTTGCTCTGTTGCCCAGGCTGGAGTGCAGTAGTGTGATCTAGGCTCACTGCAACCTCCACCTCCCGGGCTCAAGCAATTCTCCTGCCTCAGCCTCCCGAGTAGCTGGGATTACAGGCACCCGCCACCATGCCCAGCTAATTTTTTGTATTTTTAGTAGACACGGGGTTTCACCATGTTAGCCGACTGGTCTCGAACTCCTGACCTCAGGTGATCCACCTGCCTCGGCCTCCGAAAGTGCTGGGATTACAGGTGTGAGTCACTGCACCTGACCCAGTGTCTGCTTATTGAGTCCCACAGTCTCCTAGGCATTTCACAAACAGCATCTCTCACCCCATCACACCCGTGGGGAAGAGTCAGGACACATTCCAACTCCTCTTTGCCAAGGAATGAATAATGTGGGTTCCTTGGCTTATTGCTTTACGGTCTCAGGCCTCAGTTTCCTCATCTGTAAATGGGGTCTACCTACCACGTACAATTGTTGGGAGGATTGAGTTCTGCTCTAAGAACTTTGTATATTGCCAGGCACGGTGGCTCACACCTGTAATCCCAGCATTGGCCATCATGGTGAAACCCCATCTCCACTAAAAATACAAAAATTATCCAGGCATGGTGGAGGGCACCTGTAGCCCCAGCTATTTGGGAGGCTGAGGCAGGAGAATCACTTGAACCCAGGAGGTGGAGGTTGCAGTGAGCCAAGATCATGCCATTGCACTCCAGCCTGAGCGACAGAGTAACACCCTGTCTCAAAAAAAAAAAAAAAAAAAAAAAAAAAAAAGCTTGAGGTTTAAAAAAAAGAAAAAAAGAACTTTGCATATATCACTTAGCTTAGAATAATATGTCCTCAGTTAATGTTTGCCCTTATCATTATTACAACATATGAGGAAGCCGAGGCTCAGGGAGGCTGGTGCTCTCTGTTTCCCTCTACCGCTTGCAGTACACAGAGGGTTAAGGTGGAAGCTTTGCCCTCTGCAGCAGGCCCAGGCCTGGATTTGGCTGCTTGTTCTGCCCTGGAGAAGCAAGGCCAACTGTCAACACAGGGTGACTTCAGGTCATCTGTGGCTATGCGCGGCCAGCCTGCCAAGGGGACTTGACGAGAGGGATGATCGCTGCTTTCCTCTCAGGCCTCACGGAGCTAGGGCATGCCTACTCCTGTCATGTCCGAGCTATGAGACCTTGGGCAAGTACCTCTCCTTTTCTGAGTCTCAGTTTTGTCTCAGTTTTATCTCATGATACTTATGTTTTTCTGTCTCAGGGCCCCTGTGGGAACTGAGTTAAAGGATGGGACTTTGCACACCACTCTGCTGTGCCAACATAAGCGTAGTTAAGGCCAGTAACTCTGGGTGGGGTAAATATTACAATTTAAGGCGGAGGGGTTATAGGGAAGTAGAATATTTTTTCTTTTTCTTTTCTTTTTTTTTTTTTTTGAGACAGGATCTTGCTCTGTCACCCAGGCCGGAGTGCAGTGGCGCCATCACAGTTCACTGCAGCCTTAACCTCCCTGGGTTCAAGCAATCCTTCCACCTCCCACCTCCCACCTCAGCCACTTGAGTAGCTGAGACCTCAGACATGTGCCATCACACCCAGCTAATTTTTTTTAATTAATTTTTTGTAGAGATAGGGTCTCATATGTTGTTCACGCTGGTCTCAAACTACTGGGCTCAAATGATCCTCCTGCCTCAACCTTCCAAATTACTGGGATTACAGGCATGAGCCACCATGCCGGGCTGGGAGGTGGAATTTTGTTCAATCTAAAGATAAGCTTTTTCACAGCTCTGGCTGTAGTGGGAGGGAGCAGAGGAGTGAATGATCGTCAGCTGGGAGGGTGCAGAGAGGGCTCCTGCCCTAGGGTGGAGGTGAGGGTGGCTTAGGTGAGGCAACACTGAGGCCCTGTTCAGCCCCACGTCCCCTCCTGTGCTCCCTCCTCCTCTCTCCTCTTCTGCAGGCGTGGGAGGTATCACTATTCAGCAGATTTCACCGGACGCAGTGGAGGGGGCAGGTACCTGAGCCAGAACTCAGAAGGTCTTATTCTCCACCTGACTCTGCCACTAACTTGTTGTGCAACTTTGGGCCTTTCCCCAGGCCTTCATTTTCTTAAATATCTAATAAAAAAATATATAGCAAATGCAGTTTATAAACTACGACAATATGACCATGCAGAGATTATTATCTTCCAAGACTGCTGGTCCAAGGAGAGGTCAATAATAAAGTGGGAGCGTTGCAGCTTGTGGAGCGGCCGGTTAGATTTGGGAGAAGCCTTAGCAATAATCTAGAATCTGCATAGATAATACATCTGAGGATTGGCCTTTGTGGTTTACAAAGCATTTTTTTCCTCTTTTGATCCCAGCCGCTTGTCTGGACTGATGCAAAGCATTTTTATTGGTTTGTCTTACTCAATTCTCACAATACCACCTCAAATTTACAGAGGATATGGATCCGGTTAACTTGTATGACTGTGTAACCTCATGTCAGTCCAGAGCACTGCCTGGAGGGGGGTAGAGGTGGTCCTGGGCTGGAATCCCAGCCCCAGTGGGACCTTGAGCAAGTTACTTTAGCTGTCTGCACCTAAATTTCCTCATTGGCAAAACAGGAATACTGGTGGTTCATACCTGCAATTCCAGCGCTTTGGGAGGCTGAGGTGGAGGATTGCTTTATCCCAGGAGTTCAAAACCAGACTGGGCAACATAGCAAGACCCCATCTCTACAAAAATTAAATAAATAAAACATTTATGAGGGTTGTGGTGAAGATTAAATGAGATCACTCACAAGAAGGCTCAGTGCAGACCCTGATGTGCAGTAGGTGCTCAATAAATATTAGCCAGCAAAAAACAAAAAAATCTCAGCTAGGAAATTGCAGAACTGGGTTTCTGACTCCAACCTCAATATTCCTTGCCCCACATCAAGCTGTTTCACTTCAAATCCTCTCCATTTCACAATGGAGTCACCCTGGGCTGAAGGAGTGAACTGTGTATTGGAAGGCTGCCCTAAGCAGCAAAGAGACAGCTTGGTCTCCAGTGACCTGAAAGAATTATTTATTGCCCTGAGGTCTAGTGTACCAGTTGCCAAAGGGAAAAGCTTCCTTCCAACTGGCTCAGCAAGCTGACAGAGGAAGTGTCGGGTTCTTGCAGGGGCAGTCATGCAGAGCTGGGATGACACGCAGAAGGCTGGCAGACCTATCTCTGGGCAGATGGATCACCTGATACAGATGCTAGAGCCTGAGCCCTGGGATTGGCCCAAAACAGGGCTGTGTTGACCCAACAGCTGAGCACTGGCATCCTGTCAATCTGCCGAGAGCCTAGAAATAGCACGGGGCAGTCTGCTGGGTTCACTGTGTCAGAGGAAGCAACCATGCAGGTGCTAACCAAGCGTTACCCCAAGAACTGCCTGCTGACCGTCATGGACCGGTATTCGGCCGAGGTGCACAACATGGAGCAGGTGGTGATGATCCCGAGCCTTCTGCGGGACGTGCAGCTGAGTGGGCATGGGGGCCAGGCCCAGGCTGAGGCCCCCGATCTCTACACCTACTTCACCATGCTCAAGGCCATCTGTGTGGAGGTGGAACATGGGCTGCTGCCGCGGGAGGAGTGGCAGGCCAAGGTGGCAGGTGGCGAAGCTGAGGAGGCTGAGAATGGAACTGCAGAGACAGAGGAAGTCGAGGATGAGAGTGCCTCAGGAGAGCTGGAACTGGAAGCCCAGTTCCACCTGCACTTCTCCAGCCTCCATCACATCCTTATGCACCTTACCAAGAAAGCCCAGGAGGTGACAAGGAAATACCAGGAAATGACGGGGCAAGTTTGGTAGACCTTGGACACTAGGGAAGGTAATGGTGGCCATGCTGGTGGGTGTCAGAGTCTACCAAGGGACATTCCAGGAGAGCAGAGGGGGCAGTGGTGCAACCCAGTGGGAGAGGAACAGCCTGGCTCTCAGACAGTGCCACTCTTGCATCAGGGTATTGGGACCACAACCTAGGAGGGCCTAAGACTAGGCCTGTGTTACTATCCTTCTGACCTCAAATTGGCAATTGCAATGAAGTGATATGGAAACAGAAGGAAAAGTGGCCTGTGAGGGCGTATCTCATATGCACATACATATGTTTGTGCACGTGTGCATTTATCTGTATGTGAATACTTGCAAATGTGTGAATTGAATGAGTGTGTTCTCATCATTGACTTCGTTAAGCATTTGATTAAAGAGGGGCTGGGCGCGGTGGCTCACGCCAAATCCCAGCACTTTGGGAGGCCAAGGCAGGTGGATTGCCTGAGGTCAGGAGTTCGAGACCAGCCTGGCCAATGTGGTGAAACCCTGTCTCTACTAAAAATACAAAAATTAACTGGGCATGGTGGCAGGCACCTGTAGTCCCAGCTACTCGGGAGGCTGAGGCAGGAGAATGGCGTGAACCCGGGAGGCGGAGGTTGCAGTCAGTCGAGATTGTGCCACTGCACTCCAGCCTGGGCGACAGAGGGAGACTTCATCTCAAAAAAAAAAAAAAAAAAAAAGAAGGAAGAAACTTACCTAGGGCATGCATATTGACTTAAGTGAACATTGTGAATTCCGTGTGTGTGACAGTGTTTCCCAACATTTTTTCAAGTCACAGAACATGGAAAATTATATGGCACTTGGGGATACATAGGTGAGGCTGCTTGCAGTACTCCTACAACAGGCTGGGGGTACTCTGACCATCCCAGGTTGGAACCCACCAAACGGGAAGCCGAGGGACTACTGTCATGGCACTCTAATCCATTCCAGGCAAACCGGAGTGTACAGACATGCCTGTTGGGAAGCCCTGTTGTAGGTACATGTGATTATGTGTTCCAGTCTGAGCCTACATGTCTATGCACAGAGGGGCTGGGGTGGTGAGTGTGGATGAGCAGCAAGCTAGACAAGCAGGTGGTGGCAGAGGGTAGGAGGTGGGAAGGGTTCTTAGCATGGTCATCACTAGTTCACTCATGGATAAAGACTAGTATTAATAGAAATTGGACCACAATACCTGCCAGTTTTGATTCTGTGCCACCTGCCAGCCCTGCTCCCACCAACTGGTCTCATTAGTTGTAAACAACATCCACGTCCATTGCAATCTCAGAACCATCTGATGCAGCTGTGCAGAAAAAGATTCTCATCCCCACTTTACTAGTAAGGAAATTGAAGCCAGAGAGGTGAAGTGACTCACCCAAAGTCACGCAGTAAAGAGACAAAAGTAAGACCGGCCTCAACTTTGAGCTGAGTGTTCTTTCCTCGTACCCACTGTCTGCCATATTGTGTTATCTTCATAATCTGTGTGAAGGCTGCTCTGCAATTATGGGGAATAAATGTGGACCCCCAAACACAGAGTCTATGGAGATCTCTGCTCCAGGCATTTTCTCAGCCGTTTTTCCTTCTTCCACTTCAAACCCAAACTGTCAACCTCAACCCTTCTTCCCTCTCCCCTGGAGGCTCCCCGAGTTACCTCACAGAGGTTGTTGAATTAGACTGGGCTGTGTCAGCAGCTCTGGGTTCACCTTCTGATTCTATCACTAATGAGCTGTGGGGCCTTGGGCAAGCTACTTCATTTCTCTGGGTTTCAGCTTCTTCACTGAGCAATAACAGTGGTAGTAAAACTAACGACTGGCATTTGAATTTTTTTTTTTTTTTTTTTTTGAGGCGGAGTCTCGCTCTGTCGCCCGGACTGGAGTGCAGTGGCCAGATCTCAGCTCACTGCAAGCTCCGCCTCCCGGGTTCACGCCATTCTCCTGCCTCAGCCTCCCGAGTAGCTGGGACTACAGGCGCCCGCCACCTCGCCCGGCTAGTTTTTGTATTTTTAGTAGAGACGGGGTTTAGCCGTGTTAGCCAGGATGGTCTCGATCTCCTGACCTCGTGATCCGCCCGTCTCGGCCTCCCAAAGTGCTGGGATTACAGGCTTGAGCCACCGCGCCCGGCCTGGCATTTGAATATTTTTAAGATCACTTTGCATATCCATTATCTCATGGAATTATCATTCCCCTTTTTGTTTTTTGAGATGGAGTCTCACCCCGTCACCCAGGTTGGAGTGCAATGGTGCCATCCCAGCTCACTGCCACCTCTGCCTCCCAGGTTCGAGAGATTTTCCTCAGCCTCCCAAGTAGCTGGGATTACAGGTGTGTGCCAACACACCTGGCTAATTTTTTTTTAATCTTTAGTAGAGACAGGGTTTCACCATGTTGGCCAGGCTGGTCTTGAACTCCTGACCTCATGACCCACCTGCCTCGGCCTTCCAAAGTGCTAGGATTACAGGCATGAGCCACCACGCCCGGCCTATCATTCCCTTTTGCAGATGAAAAAACCAGAGGCCTGAGAAGTAAAATGAATCCAACATTACTCAGTAAATGACAGAGCCAAGAAATGAACCCTGGCCTAATTAGTCTAATTATTTTCCTCTACAGTGGTGTTCCTTAGAGCCTTAGACTTTTGCAGAGTGGCTCAAAGTGGGAACTGGGCATGGCAGAATGGGTAGAAACCACACTCTGACTCACCAAATAGCTTCAAAGGCCGGAGCAGCAACTCTACACCATAACATTTCAACACACCCTAACCTGATTTTCATTCAGAGGCAATATGGTATAGCAACAGTTAAAAATCTGGGCTCTTGTTCTGGCTCTTCCATTGACTTCTGTATTATCCTAGACAACTTTTATTTTTGAGGTGGAGTCTCACTCTATCGCCAGGCTGGAGTGCAGTGGCACGATCTCGGCTCACTGCAACCTCTGCCTCCCGGGTTCAAGCAATTCTCCTGCCTCAGTCTCTCAAGTAGTTGGGACTACAGGTGCGCACCACCACGCCCAGCTAATTTTTTGTATTTTTAGTAGAGATGGGGTTTCACCATGTTGGCCAAGATGGTCTCAATCTCCTGACCTTGTGATCCTCCACACTCGGCTTCCCAAAGTGCTGGGATTACAGGCGTGAGCCACCGCACCCAACCTCTTTTTTTTTTGAGATGGAGTCTTGCTCTTGTCGTCCAGGCTGGCGTGCAGTGGCACGATCTCGGCTCACCACAACCTCTGCCTCCCAAATTCAAGCAAGTCTCCTGCCTCAACCTCCTGAGGATCTGGGATTACAGGCTCATGCCACCATGCCCAGCTAATTTTTGTACTTTTAGTAGAGATGGGGTTTCACCATGTTGGCCAGACCGGTCTCGAATTCCTGACCTCAAGTGATCCATCCACCTTGGCCTCCCAAAGTGCTGGGATTACAGGCGTGTCATCAAGCCTGGCCCTAGACAACTTATCTTACCTTTCTGCATCTTAGTTTCCCTGTTAGTAAAATATAGCAGAGAAATCAAATGAGTTATTCCTGCTCTGACAACCTAGGATTCTCCTCACAGTGCTGAGGCACTGCCAGTTTTTCATCAGCAACATCAGCATTGAGTTTTTTCATTTTAATTCCTGCTTCAATGGGCATGTGATAGTATCTTAGTTGTTGGAATTGATACTAACTTGGCCTTTTAAAAATTTCTTCACTCCACAGGTCCCTTCACATGATAAAAGGCAGACTCTGATGAGGCCGGCGGAGCAGTTCACCAGCCGATGATGAGAGCAGAAAGGCCTAGACCTGCAGCCAGAAGTGAAGGCGGCTCACTTCTCTGGGATGCTTCTCTAACTCCTGAGCACCAATTCCTGGATTCTAGTCACTGGCTCACCTTTAGAATGTCTGTTGCTATTATTCACTGCTCCCCTCGCTCCTCTTACCAGCTTGGGGAGGTGACCAGGAGGGACTAGACAGTTACCTGTCCTGTGTGGTATGGTGGGAAGAGCGTAGGTGTTGGCATGTGACCAAAATTCACATCCCTCCTCATGGCAGTCATTCAGTGTGTACTTGTGCAAGTTATTTAACCCATTGGAGCCTAAATTCCCTCATCTATAAAATGGGGATAATATTATGTACCTCACAAGTTGATGAAAACTAAACATGATGAAGCAAAAGCACTTGGCATGTGAGGGCTATTAAAATAGCCTGATTTTTTTTTTTTCTCCCTCTTTCTCCTATGTATTTGCTCTGGCCCTTGCTTTTTACCCTCCAGAGCTAAGGGGTAGCAGACAGTCTCTTGGGATGAGTGGTTCACCCTCTTTTACTTGGCGACCACTGATGAGGCCAACAACAAGTGAACTATAAACATATTTATTGCAGAAGTAATTAAAAAATAACAAAACCTTGTATTTGTACATCTTTATTATTTCTAAAGCACTTTCTCCAACCTAATTTGTTTTTACAAGTGGTACTCAAGAAAATAAAGATGGAATTCATTTGATTTTGCCCAGAAACCATCTGCTTATATTTATAAGGCCACCTAATTTGAAATCACATATAGGCCAGGCGCGGTGGCTCACGCCTGTAATCCCAGCACTTGGGGAGGCCGAGGCAGGTGGATCACAAAGTCAAAAGATCGAGACCATCCTGGTCAACATGGTGAAACCTCGTCTCTACTGAAAATATAAAAATTAACTGGGCGTGGTGGCATGCACCTGTAATCCCAGCTACTCAGGAGGCTAAGGCAGGAGAATTGCTTAAACCCAGGAGGTGGAGGTTGCAGTGAGCTGAGATCGCACCACTGCACTCCAGCCTGATGACAGAGCAAGACTATCTCAAAAAAAAAACAACAACAAAAAACATATATACTTTATCTCCAAAACCGAATCTGATTATAAATTCTAAGCTAGGAAACAAAACTTTTGAGACAAGTACTTTTTTTTTTTTTTTGACAGGGTCTCCTTTGTCACCCAGGCTGGAATGTCACCCAGGCTGCAGTGAACTGTGACACAATCACAGTTAACTGCATCCTCGAACTCCAGGGCTCAATAGATCCTCCCATTTCAGCCTCATGAGTAGCGGGGACTACAGGCACGTGCCACCATGCCCGGCTAATTTCTGTATTTTATGTAGAGATAGTGTTTTGCCATGTTGCCCAGGTTGGTCTCAAACTCCTGGGCTCAAGCAATCTACCCTGCCTCAGCCTCTCAAAGTGCTGGGATTCTAGCCATGAGCCACTGCATCACGCCAGGACAAGCATTTGATAAGCCATAAAAAGTAACCTCATTCCAGTTAGGTACAGTCTTTTGCTTCTAATTGCACCAAGCTCCACTGTAGACAGTATTAGCTCCTGAGTCCACTTTCTCCAGGATAATCCACCTAAGAGCAAAGACACCTTTGCAGTGTAAGATTTCTGTTTTCCTTGTCTGGAGTCTCCTCCTTCTAAACCACCTTCTATATCATTATAGACAGAGCTCAGAAATACAAACCTGACTGTATAATTTAAAATGCTTTAATGACTTAATACCTACAGGATGAAGTCAAAATTATTTGGCAAGAGTCACAGAATCCTCCATAATTTGGCTCACTCTAAATTCACTTTGCACTAGGATGGGACAGGCAAACCTTTTCTGAAAGGGCCACACATTAATTAGGCTTTGCAGGCCATAGGTCTCTATCGCAACTACTCAATTCTGCTCTTGTAGCATGGCAGTCGCCATAAACAACATGTAAACAAATGAGCATGGCTGTGTTCCAATAAGACTTTATTGGCAGTGGGCCAGATTTGGCCCATAGGCTGTAGTCTGCTAACTCTAAACTCGAATTCAACCTCATTTTAAAATCTTTCAGATGGGTGAATGGAAACTGACCATTCTCTGATGAACTATTTTTCTTACAACAATAAAAAGAGTCAGAGTATTCATGATAACTATTTTAATTACAAGGTGTCAACACACAGATAAGCATAAGCTTCAACTCTCATTAGAAACATGTTCCATCAAATTCAGAAACAGCAGGTATCAGTGAAACTGGAGCAAGCATTTTGAAGACTTTAACGTACTGGATGGAATTTTTCAAAAATTTCAGCGTATGTTTTCTTCTCTATAAAAGGAAAGATCATAAAAGATTTATTTTAAAAATACGTTTTAAAAATTGTATTTCCTA
This sequence comes from Rhinopithecus roxellana, assembly GCF_007565055.1. Classification (NCBI taxonomy): domain Eukaryota; kingdom Metazoa; phylum Chordata; class Mammalia; order Primates; family Cercopithecidae; genus Rhinopithecus; species Rhinopithecus roxellana. The sequence goes on along the minus strand of NC_044563.1, from coordinate 54,075,158 downwards.
AAGGAAAATTAACACTCAGTAATCTTACTGATTGAAATCCTGCTGTGGTCTGAATGTTCATGCCCCACCAAAGTTCATAAGTTGAAATGTAACCCCCAAGATGATGATATTACGAGGTTAGGACTTTGGGAGGTGATTAGGTCACAAAGGCTCTATCCTCATGAGTGGGATCGGCTTAGGGGACCTTGTTTGCCTCTTCTACCATGTGAGGACACAGCAAGATAGCATCATCTATGAAGCACAGAGTGGGCCCTTAGCAGACACCAGCTGTGCTGGTACCCTGATCTTGGACTTCCCAGCCTCCAGAATTGCAAGCAATAAATTTCTACTATTTATATATTACCCACTCTATTCTGCAATTATACAGGTGGTAAGAAAAACAAAGTTAAAAAAATTTTTTTTAATTACCCAGTTTAAGGCATTTTGTTATAGTAGGCCAAATGGACTAAGACAAACCCCTAAGAATTTCCTTATTTTCTTGTCCTCGACTATGGCTTGGTAATCACTGAAGGATTTTCTTTCATTGAATGAAGAATAATTTTGGAGGAATCTGTGATGACAACCAAATGGCTGCCAAGAGGGACAAGGTGCTGCCAGGAATAACCTGACTGAAGAGGTGAAGGAAGACATAAACACAGAAGGGCACAGGTCAGCCAGGAGAGGCCAGCAGCCAATGTGGTCAAGCTCTCTGGGCTCCCACTGTCCGTGCATGAGGCTCCTGGCACAACTGCCAGTAATCTGCAGCTCAGAAACAGAATGAGCCCTGCAGCTATATACACTCCTGCAGACACAGTGAACTCATGGAACTATGTCTAAGCAAAGAGCCAGAGGTCTGGGACTGAAGACTGCTCAGTCACTGGGCGTCACTCCTAGTAATCAATATATCCAAGATGACTTCCAGCTCTAACATTTAATGGTTCTGAGTATTATGCATTCCCGATACATCCACTATTCATGCTTTGTGCTAGTCTTTAAGCTCTTCTTTGGCAAAAAAAAGAAGATGTATCTTTCTGATCCACCATAAATATCATATATGTGACTGAAGGCTGTGGGAAAATTAAAGAGTAATAAAATTTTAGAGCTAAATAAGACCTTAGAGATCAGTCTAATGAAATTTAAATGTTTTATATCACACATTTACATTAATAGGAAAGTCTTTTTTTTTTTTTTTTTTTTTTGAGACAGGGTCTCGCTCTGTCACCTAGGCTGGAATGCAGTGGTGTGATCACAGCTCACAGCACCTTGACCTCCCAGGCTCAAGTAATCCTCCTGCCTCAGCCTCCCAAGGAGCTGGGACTATACACATGTGCCACCACACCCAGCTAATTTTTAAGTTTTCTGTAGGGATGAGGTCTCACTATGTTGCTGAGACTGGGGAAAATCTATTTATATGTTTACAAGTTCAAATTTTTTCTATACTCATTCATTTACACATTTAATAAGGTCATGTGTGCCAAACCCCTGGGAGACCAAAAAAAAGTCCTAGTAAGTTAAACTCCCAGCCTACAGAGACTCATATATGTGCACATGTGTTGTGTGTATCTGTGTAAAACACAGGTGAGAAAAGTTATATTACAACTACTAATAGATTAATAGCAGAATACAGATAGAGCACACTGAGGGAATGCCTGACTGTAGCTCAGTGAAAGCTTCACTGAGATAATGAAAGCAGAAATTTGCTAGGTGGATGGGGTGGAAATGGGCAAGAGGAAGAATAACATAGTAGGAAGAAGGTACAACATGTATAAAGCAATATAGGGCAGGCAGACAAAGCAATTCACCAGGCAAATGATGAGTGATGAGGAATGAGGAAGTGTTCCATTACAGTTCATATCCACTATTATGCATAAATGCCTGCTATGTGTAGGCTCTATGCGAGAGGCTGGGAAACAAAGACAAAGCTACAATCCATGAAGAACACAGACGTGTATATCATACGGTAGATAAGAATGTGGGTAAAGTGTTTCTACCAGAGGACAGGCAATTAGCTAAGCTGGAGGAAACGAGCCATCCTAAGGAGTCTGGATTTTATCCACTAGGCAATGGATGACTTATTTTATTTTATTTTATTTTTATTTAATTTAATTTTTTGAGACACAGTCTCGCTGTGACGCCCAGGCTGGAGTGCAATGGAGCGATCTCGGCTCCCTGAAACCTCCGCCTCCCGGGTTCAAGCAATTCTCTTGCCTCAGCTTCCCAAGTAGCTGAGATTACAGGCACGCGCCATCATGGCCGGCTACTTTTTGTATTTCTAGTAGAGACGGGGTTTCACCATGTTGGCCAGGCTGGTCTCAAGTTCCTGACCGCAGGTGACCTGCCCGCCTCGGCCTCCCAAAGTGCTGGGATTACAGGCGTGAGCCACTGCGCCCAGCCGGAAAACTATTTTAAACAGATGTGATCAGATTTGCTGTCACTGGAAATAAGACCAAAGCAAGTGGTGAGTTAACAGGCAAGTGCAACAGTCCGAGCAAGAGATTATCAAGGCCTGAACCAGGGAGAGGAGAGTTCAAAGTTGAGAAATATTTAGGAAGTAGAACTGATAAGACCTGATGATTAATGGGAAGTGAAAGAGAAAGACTTGATAATTCTCAGGCTTCTGGCTTGAGTGTCCAGGTGGACAGTAGTGCCATTCCCTGAAGCAGGACACAGAGAAGCAGGAGGTTTGGGAAGGCAGAGGGGTCATGAGTTTTGTTTGCTGTCCAAAGGAGACAGAGGTAGTCAGGCAAAAACTGGATATATTAATTGAAGAGAATTTTGGTCTATAGACTAAGATGTGGGAGTCAACAGAATTTAGAAGGTACCTAAAGCCATAGACATGGATAAGATTAACCAGGGAAAATAATAATACAGTAAACACAGATTCTCTAAAATTAACTTGAAATACCTTTTTCAGGAAAATCCTCTGGATGTAATTTCATATATCCAAACATTTCACGGTCTCTCACAGCATACATGTAGTCTTCACGTTTTACAAGATAATATCCAACAAAAAAAAAGGCCGTAATATATAGAAGGTGGCGATGCAAACCTGAAATTCAAATGACAAATCCCAAAGAAAGCAAAAATTAGTCAATGTGTATTAAGAGTTACATTTTTGGCTGGACGCAGTGGCTCACACCTGTAATCCCAGCACTTTGGGAGGCCGAGACGGGTGGATCACCTGAGGTCAGGAGTTCGAGACCAGCCTGGCCAACATGGTGAAACCCTGTCTCTATTAAAAATACAAAATTTGGCTGGGGGTGGTGGCGGGTGCCTGTAGTCCCAGCTACTTGGGAGGCTGAGGCAGGAGAATCATTGGAACCTGGGAGGCAGAGGTTGCAGTGAGCTGAGATTGCGCCACTACACTTCAGCCTGGGTGACAAAGCGCCTGGCCTGTTATGGTATTTATTAAAAAATAAAAATAAAAAAAGCGCTGGGCTCATGCCTGTAATCCCAACACTTTGGGAGGCCAAGGCGGGTGGATCACCTGAGGTCAGGAGTTCAAGACCAGCCTGGCCAACATGGTGAAACCCCGTCTCTACTAAAAATACAAAAATTAGCCGAGCATGGTAGCACACACCTGTAGTACCAGCTACTCAGGAGGCTGAGGCTGGAGAATCGCCTGAACCTGGGAGGTGGACAATGCAGTGAGCCAAGATGGTACCACTGAACTCTAGCCTGGATGACAGAATGAGACTCTGTCTCAAAAAAAAAAAAAAAAAAAAAAAGACCTATCCTATCTTTCTCATAGTAGTAGCATATAAAACAAGACATATGCATGTAAAAGTATTTTGGAAAAGGTATAAAACAATAAAAATGAAAAATATTCCTATGTTCTAGAACTGGACAGAGCACTCTCTCTTACCCCAAACAGCCACTGCTTTCCCTAATGGGCTACCCACCATATAGCAAACCAAAGAGTGCATGTTCTCCCATGTGCCACTGGACTGCTGAGACACAGAACCAGACTCTCTCTACGCTGACCCGTGTTCCTCACAGAAAAACTCCATAAGTGTTTGAGATGATGATGTCGGCTTCCCAGCCCTAAAGGCATGGCTTGGCCTCTTCCCAAGGCCCCGTTTTTCTAACCTCTCTCCTCATTCTCTCTGAGTGGTCTACCTCTCACTACCCGCACACCCCGTCTACAATCATCTTCCCATTCTTTACTCGGTGAGTCTAACCCCGGCAGCTATTGTGCTCTTTGAAGAACATCATACATTACTGATATATTAAACTAGAGATCAATAAATATTTAATTTTGTGGGCTATACTTAGAATACCAACTGACTCTAAATTTAGGGCACATTAAGTGGTAACCAGCAAGAAGGTTAAGTTTAAAAAAAACAGATGATGAGAAAAACTTATTAAAAAATTCTATTTATTGATAGTACAGAGGTTGACTACAGTTAACAATAATTTGTTGTATAGTTCAAAATTGCTGGAGGAGAGGAATTTGAATGTTCCCAACATAAAGAAGGGGTGAATGCTTGGGGTGATGAATGGCCCGTTTGCCCCAGTTTCAACATTACACATTGTATGCACGTATCAAAATACCACATGTACCCCCAAAATATGTACAACTTATTTTTAAAGTCTTATTCTTAAAAAATTCTTTTTAACATTTCCTGCTAATTTGAAAAAGAGCTACACAATTTTATTTCATTGATAGAAATTCATTATTAGGAGACGTATTCATTATTATGAGACAGAATCTTGCTCTGTCACTTAGGCTGGAATACAGAGGCATGATCACACTCACTGCAGCCTCAACCTCCCAGGCTCGAGTGATCCTCTTACTTCAGCCTCCCAGGTAGCTGGGATCACAGGTGCATACCACCATATCCAGATAGCTTAAAAAAATTTCTTTTGTAGAGACAAAGTTTTCCTATGTTGCCCAGGCTGGTGTTGAAACCAAACAATCCTCCCATCTCAGCCTTCCAAAGTGTTGGGATTACAGGTGTGAGCCACGGTGTCCAGCCAGAATATCCCATTACTCACAGAATGCCAGGTACTCTCCAGGGCTGTAGTCTGAAAATCTACCATATCTCTTTCACCACACCTCCAACTCTCTTAGAAACAACATTTATGTGATACACACCCTACATGCACAAACTTGTACCACAATTTGTCTTTTTAATGGATATGGCCATCTGGTCTGTAAACCTTTGGAGGATTAGGACCATGTTTTATATTCCTTGTAATCTACATATAGTTATTCACTCAATACTACTTTTTTTTTTTTTTTTTTTAGATGGAGTCTCAGTCTGTCGCCCAGGCTGGAGTGCAATGGCGCAATCTCGGCTCACTGCGATCTCCGCCTCCCAGGTTCAAGCAATTCTCCAGCCTCAGCCTCCCGAGTAGCTGGGATTACTGGCATGTGCCGCCACACCTGGCTAATTTGGGGGTTTCACCATATTGGTCAGGCTGGTCTTGAACTCTTGACCTCAGGTGATCCACCTGCCTCAGCCTCCCGAAGTACTGGGATTACAGGCATGAGCCACTACACCTGGCCTCACTCAATACTTATTGAACACCTACTATAGATATCAGACACTGACCTAGATAAATACAATATGCATTCAGTAAATGCTGCTGAGGACAACCATTTCAATAAAGTCCTAGGATCTAAATCTTCCAAAGCAATGTAGGGAAGCTCTGGGAGCTCAGGAAGTCTGATCCCTACTCCTGGGCTAAGCAGTTTATATTCATTATCTCATCTAGTTCTGAGATAGGGAATTTCCCCAGAATCAAATGACTAGTGGGGTGGAGGTGGTGTCAAACCCCAAAGCATACGCTCTTAACTGCTGTACTCTTCTGTCTCCCAGAAAGGCACAAACTGCTAAACTAACAACAATGAGATTAAGTGGTGCATACGTCACATTTCAGTCAACCTTTACCTCCTCTACAGCATTCTCCCTCCCATCTGTATCTCCTTTGTGCTCCTAAAGTGCTTTCTGCTCACCCACCTCTATCAAAACATGTATCTATCATACCAAGATCAGCAACAGACTGTTTGTTTGTCTCCCTGATTTCACTAGGAGCTCCATAGGGCACATAACAGAGAAACAGTTCAATAAGGCCAGGCACAGTGGCTCACACTTATAACCCCAGCACTCTGGGAGGCTGAGGTGGCAGGATCACTTGAGGCCAGAAGTTCGAGACCAGTCTGGCCAAGATGGCAAGACCCCATCTCTACAAAAAATTTAAAAATTGGCCAGGCCTGGTGGTATGCACCTGTAGTCCCAGCTACTCAGAAGGCTAAGATAGGAGGATCGCCTGAGCCCAGAGGTCGAGGCTGCAGTTACCCATGATTGCACCACTGCCCTCTACCCTGGGTGACAAGTGAGATCCTGTCTCAAAAAAAAAAAGGGGGGGGGGTTCAGTAAATGAACAAATTACAAATATATGGTAAACTGTTTCCATAACAAGAGCTAAGGAAGGGGAACTCTGTCCAGCACTTTTTACATGTCAGACATTTTACCTATAGAATCTCACTCAATTCTCACAACAAATATGCAAAAATTAATTATTCTTATTTTACAGATGAGGAAACTTTGGCTCTGATCGACCTGACCATGTAACTTGCCCAAACTGACACAGCTGGAAAGCAGTCAAGCAAGTCTGTTTATTTATTTATTTATTGGAGACAAGGTCTCAACTTTGTTGCCCAGACTGTAGTGCAGTGGTACAATCACGGCTTGCTGCAGCCTCAACTTCCTAGGCTCAAGTGATTCTCCTCCCTTAGCTCCTGAGTACCTGGGACTACAAGTGCACATCACCATGCCTAGCTAATTTCTTACATTTTTTGTAGAGACAGGGTCTCACTATGTTGCCCAGGCTGGTCTTGAACTCCTGGCCTCAAGAGATCTTCCTGCCTTGGTCTCCCAAAGTGCTGAGATTACAGGTGTGAACCACTGTGCCTGTGCCTGGTGAGCAAGTCTGTTTAGTTCCAAAGTGGAGCTCTTTTCATTACACCAAGTGACAGTCTTGGGCGAGTGTGAAGTGGTGATGAAAAGGGAAAGCCTTGAGTCCTCAGAGGCATAAATGGACAAAGATCACTCCTTTCTGAAGTGAGGAGTCATGTCCAAGGGAGGAGTCATGCCCAAGGGAGATAGGATTTCAATACTGTTTGAGCACTGGAAATGCTGGGATTTGATGGGCTGGGAGCTGACCTTCAGGCATGACATACAGCTGTAAGAAGGCAAAAGATGTACAAGTGTGGTGACTCCTAATTGCCTGAACCATTGCCTGAGCTTTTTTCCTGATTGTGCTTCTTGGCTCCAATCAATGCCTCACATTGCTGACAAAGATGACTTTTCAAAATACAGAGCTCATCACTGTACCCCCGCAGCTCTCAAAAGCTTACAAAGTTCCTGGCTGGCTAGAAAATAAATTGCCAAGCTGTGCTAAAATCTCCCTTGTAGTTTTATTACTCTAAACCTGAACACTCACTCAATCATTAAACAGCCTCCATTCAGAGGTCCTTGTCCCCATTGGCTCCCACTAGCCCCATGGGCCTAGAAAGCTGTCTGTCTCTCAGCCCTGCCTGATAATCAAAGTTAACTTCAAAGACCCCTCTTCCAAAGTTCCTCTCCTCTTTTCCCTCTGGAAATCCATAGAGCTTAGCAAAGCTACTGTGGTGGTTATTATCAGAATAGTCAGTGTCTCTGATGGGATTACAGCACACTGGTTTAGAGCCTCCTATTCAAACAGTGGTCCTCAGATCAGCAGCAGCAGTGTTTGAGCACTTGTTGGTAACATCAAGTTCCTCCCCAGATCTCATGAATCAGAATCCGCATTTTTTTTTTTTTTTTTTTTGAGACAGGGTCTCACTTTGTTGCCCAGGCTGGGGTGCAATGGAGCAATCTCGGGTTACTGCAACCTCTGCCTTCCAGGCTCAAACGACCCTCCTGCCTCAGCCTCCCTCAGCCTGGGACCACAGGCATGCACCACCACGCCCGGCTAACTTTTTTAGTTTTTTGTAGAGACTGGCTTTCGCCCTGTTGCCGAGGCTGGTATCTAGTTCCTGAGCTCAAGCGATCCGCCCGCCACGGCCTCCCAAGGCACTGGGATTACAGGTGTGAGCCACCGCGCCCAGTCCAGAATCCGATTTTAACAAGACACCTATGCTACTCGTATGCACATTAAGTTTGAGAAGCACCTGTGTCCCATATCCATTCAGAGGTCAAAAAAAAAAAGCTCTGCTACTTAATAGCCATATGACCTTGGGCAAGCTGCTGTTAACCTGTTAGGCTCGGTTTCCTCGTTGTGAATAATACATGCCTAATAAAGTGTTTTAAGGCCTAAATGCTATCAATAATGCCCATAGTGTGAGTAGTGCGTGGCATGGAGCCACGGCTCATTTGTGCACACAGTACAACACGAACTGAGAAGAGTAGTCCCGGGTCCTTCACAGTCTCAGTTCGGGCTTCACTGCACCTCAGTTTCTTCAAGTGCCAAATGACACACTGGCTCTGCTCGATTCTAAAGAGCTAACGGGGCGCGGACCGCCCGGGAAGGCGAGCTGGGGTCAGCTAGGCAACAAGGCACGGAAAAGCAGAGCACCTCAGGAGGGCCTACGGCGGGGCAGGTCTGCAGCCCTGCGACCCCCTCTCCTCCCAGCCGATCCCGCCCGCGCAGCACTCACCAGCCGACACTACCGGCCTCCGCCGGATCACGTTATCAACCAGGCCAGTGCAGTATCCCAAGAAGCCGATGTAGAGAAGCCGCGGGTCGGTCAGCTTGGGCGGGGGCAGGCTCCGGGACTCATCCGGCAGAAACCGTAAGGGCTCTGGGTTCCGCCGTGAGATCATCTTGACGCCGTTCCCACTTGAGGCCTGGTCTCAGACCACGAACTACAAAGACGACCACCACGACCACTACCCGGGACTAAGGAGTCAGCTTTCTCCTCCTCCTCTGCGCGCCGGACTCAAGGCCACGGCGCAGCGCTGTGCAGCGCCCAAAAGCTTCCCGGTGCGTGCTGCTGCAGGAACCCTGCACGCAAAGTTCCGGACTACTAGGTGTCAATTTGCTCGTCCGCCCGCGCTAATTGTCTGGTGGGAGTGGGTTTCACGGGCCTGGTAACGCGTGGTGGAGGAGTACCCCAAACGAGCCAAACTGGGCGAAGTCTAGGAGACACTGATTTTCTTTTCTGCCAACTTCCGCACCCAGAATTGCCTCTCCCTCCCCTGCCTCTTCTAGAAAGATTTATCTTTTCATCCAATGCCCACAAATGAGCATGATGCATAGTTTTGAGAAACGTAATTACTTAAAACTCCATAAAAGCTAGTTTTCGTTTTCTGAGTTTTCAGCCGCTCATTCGCATAGACACATCCTCCAAAGGCTAAAATTAAGGTCTGGTCAGCAACAAAAGAATTTAGAGAAGCCCAGGACTGGATCGTTGTAGTCTTTTCTTGAAATTCAGATTTGGAGGCAGCACCCTAAAATGTTTCACCTCTGGGTCTTCACGTCCTTGCACATGGCTGAGTGAGGAGATTTTCCCTAAAGGTTTGAGTAATGAGGCCAGGTGCCGTCACTCAGGCCTGTAATCCCATCACTTTGGGAGGTGGAGGCTGGTGGATCACCTGAAGGTCAGGAGTTCAAGACCAGCTTGACCAACATGGTGAAACCCCATCTCTATGAAAAATACAAAAAATTAGCCGGGCGTGGTGGCAGATGCCTGTAGTCCCAGCTACTCGGGAGGCTGAGGCAGGAGAATGGCGTGAACCCGGGAGGCGGAGCTTGCAGTGAGCAGAGATCAGCCACTGCACTCCAGCCTGGGTGACAGAGCAAGACTCCATCTCAAAAAAAGAAAAAAAAAAAAAAAAAAAGGTTTGAGTAATGAAAGAAGGAATTTATAATTCTATTAAGCAATTTTCCAGTCTCTGCTGTCAGGCCTCTGAGCCGAACGAAGCTCAGCCATTGTAACCCCTGTGATTTGCACATATGCGTTCAGATGGCCTGCAGGAGCCAAGAAGTCTGGGGCAGCCAAAAACCCACAAAAGAAGTAAAACAGCCAGTTCCAGCCTTAACTGATTAACCAACATTACACCATTCCACCATTGTGACTTGTCCCTGCCCTACCTTAACTGATCAATAGTCATTGTGACATTCTTCTTCTGGACAATAAGTCTTATGATTTCCCCATCATATACCTTGTGATCCCCTCCTCTGCTAACAATAGATAACCTCCTTTTACTGTACTTTTCCTTTACCTACCCAAATCCTATAAAGCAACCCCTTCCCCATCTCCCTTCGTTGATACTCAGCCCACTGGTGCCCAAGTGAATAAACAACCTTGTTGCTCCCACAAAGCCTGTTGGTGGTCTCTTCACATGGATGCACTTGACATTTGGTGCTGTGACTTGGATCGGGGGACCTCTCTTGGGAGATCAATCCCCTGTCCTCCCACTCTTTGCTCTGTGAGGAGGATCCGCCTACTACCTCAAGTCCTCAGATCAGCCCAAGGAACATCTCACCAATTTTAAATCCGGTAAGTGGCCTCTTTCTACTCTCTTATCCAACCTCTCTTGCTATCCCTCAACATCTTTCTCCTTTCAATTTCGGTGCCACCCTTCAATCTCTCCCTTCCCTTAATTTCGGTTCCCTTTCTGGTAGAGACAGAGGAGACACGTTTTATCTGTGGACCCAAAACTTTGGTGCTGCTCATGGACTCAGGAAGACAGTCTTCCCTTGTGTTTAATCACTGCAGGAACGCCTGCCTGATTATTCACCCACATTTCAGAGGTGTTCTATCACTGCGGGGATGCCTGCCTTGATCTTCCTTCCACCTTGGTAGCAAGTACCACCTCCCCTGGGTGGCAAGTACCACACCCCCCCGCCCCATGTCTCTACCTCTTTTCTTTAAATTTACCTTTTTACTATGGGCAACCTTCTGCCCTCCATTCCTTCTTCTTGGCCCTTAGCCTGTGTTCTTAAAAACTTAAAACCTCTTCAACTCTCACCTAACCTAAAATCTAAGCATCTTATTTTCTTCTGCAACACCGCTTGGCCCCAATACAAACTTGATAATGGCTCTAAATGGCCAGAAAAGAGCACTTTTGATTTCTCCATCCTACAAGATCTAGATAATTTTTGTCATAAAATGGGCAAATGGTCTGAGGTGCCCTACATCCAGGCATTTTTCACACTTCATTCCCTCCCTAATCTCTGTTCCCAATGCGACTCGTCCCAAATCTTCCTTCTTTCCCTCCCACCTGTCCCTTCAGTCCCAATCCCAAGTGCCGGTGAGTCTTCTGAATATTCCTTTTCTACCGACCCATCTGACTTCTCCCCTCCTCCCCAGACTGCTCCTCCACAGGTCACTCACTGCCAGGCTGAATCAGGCTCCAACTCTTCCTCAGCCTCCACTTCCCCACCCTACAACCCTTCTGTCATCTCCCCTCCCCACATCTGGTCTGGCTTACAGTTTTGTTCTGCGGCAAATACTCCCCCATCTGCCCAATAATTTCCTCTTCAAGAGGTGGCTGGAGCTGAGGGCATCGTCAGAGTGCATGTTCAATTTTCTCTATCAGATCTTTCCCAAATTAATCAACACTTAGGCTCCTTCTCGTCAGACCCCCACCAAATATATACATGAATTCCAGTATTTAATCCAGTCTTACAATTTAACCTGGAGTGACTTAAATGTCATTCTAATTTCTACCCTCTCCCCAGATGAAAGGGAAAGAGTTTTTTCTCTAGCCCAGTCCCACACAGACACCCGCCAGCATCATGAGCCAGGCCTCCAGGAAGGCATTAGAGCGGTTCCCTGAGAAGATCCCCAATGGCACTATCAGGCAGGTTCCTCAGGTATGGCTAGGTGAGATTACATGATTTCCTACCTAGTTGAAGGGCTTAAGAAGACAGCATACAAATCTGTTATTTATGACAAACTTAAAGAAACTACCCAAGGTAAAGACAAAAACCCAGCCCAGTTCATGGCCTGTTTGGCGGCTATCCTTAGACGCTTTACAGCCCTAGACCTTGAAGGGCCAGAAGGCTGTCTTATTCTTAATATGCTTTTTATCACCTGGTCAGCTCCTGACATTAGAAAAAGGCTTCAAAAATTTGAATCTGGCCCTCAAACCCCACAACAAGAATTAATCAACCTCGCCTTCAATGTGTACAGTAATAGAGAAGAGACAGCCAAGCGGCAACACATTTCTGAGTTATTTGCTTCTGCTGTGAGACAAAATCCAGCCGCACCTCCAGCACACAAGAACTTCAAAACGCCTAAACTTCAGCAGTCAGGCATTCCTACAGGACCTCCTCCCTCAGGATCTTGCTTCAAGTGCCAGAAATCTGGCCAGTGGGCCAAGGAATGCCTTCAGCCCAGGATTCCTCCCAAGTCATGTCCCATCTGTGCAGGGACCCACTGGAAATCAGACTGCCCAGCTCACCTGGCAGCCACTCCCAGAGCCCCTAAAGCTCTGGCCCAAAGGTCTCTGACTGACTCCTTATCAGACCTGCTAAGCTTAGCGGCTAAAGACTAATATTGCCCGATCACCTTGGAAGCCTCCTGGACCATCATGGACACTGAGCTTTGGGTAACTCTCACAGTGGAGGATAAGTCTGTCCCCACTCCACATTACCTTATTTTCTTTTTCTTTTTTTTTTTCTTTTTGAGATGGAGTCTCACTCTGTCACCCAGGCTGGAGTGCTGTGGCCGGATCTCAGCTCACTGCAAGCTCCGCCTCCCGGGTTCACGCCATTCTCCTGTCTCAGCCTCCTGGGTAGCTGGGACTACAGGCGCCGCCACGTCGCCTGGCTAGTTTTTTGTAGTTTTTAGTAGAGATGGGGTTTCACTGTGTTAGCCAGGATGGTCTCGATCTCCTGACCTCGTGATCCGCCCTCTTTCTCAGTCTCAGCCTCCCAAAGTGCTAGGATTACAGGTTTGAGCCACCGCGCCCGGCCCACCTTACCTTATTTTCAAGGACTTGTTTCCCTTTCCCCCATAACCATTGTGGGTATTGATGGCCAGGCTTCTAAACCTCCTAAAACTCCCCAACTTTGGTGCCAACTTGGACAACATTCTTTTTTTTTTTTTTTTTTTTTTTGTGAGATGGAGTCTCACTCTGTCACCCAGGCTGGAGTGCAGTGGCATGACCTTGGTTCACTGCAAGCTCTGCCTCCCAGGTTCATGCCATTCTCCCACTTCAGCCTCCCAAGTAGCTGGGACTACAGGCACCCGCCTCCTCGCCTGGCTAATATGCACTCCTTTTTAGTTATCCCCACCTGCCCAGTTCACTTATTAGGTTGAGATGTTTTAACAAAATTATCCGCCACCCTGACTATTCCTGGATGACAGCCACATCTCATTGCCACCCTTCTTCCCAACCCAAAGCCTCCTTCATGTCTTCCTCTTGTATTCCCCAAACTTAACCCACAATTATGGGATAGCTCTGCTCCCTCCCTAGCAACCAATCACACACCCATTACTATCCCATTAAAACCTAATCACCCTTACCCCACTCAACACCAGTGTCCCATCCCACAATAGGCTTTGAAGGGACTAAAGCCTATTATCTCTCGTCTGCTATAGTACGGGCTTCTAAAGCCTCCAAACTCTCCTTAACATTCCCTCATTTTACCTGTCCAAAAACCGGACAAGTCTTACAGGTTAGTTCAGGATCTGTGCCTTATCAATCAAATTGTTTTGCCTATCCACTCTGTGGTGCCCAACCCATACACTCTTTTGTCCTCAGTACCTTCCTTCACAACTCAGTATTCCGTTCTTGATCTTAACGATGCTTTTTTTCACTATTCCCCTGCACCCCTTGTCCCAGCCTCTCTTTGCTTTTACCTAGACTGACCCTGATACCCATCAGTCCCAGCAACTTACCTGGGCTGTACTGTCATGAGGCTTCAGGGACAGCCTTTATTCTTTCAGCCAAGCTCTTTCTCATGATTTACTTTCTTTCCACCCCTCTGCTTCTCACCTTATTCAATATATTGATGACCTTCTACTTTGTAGCCTCTCCTTTAAATCTTCTCAACAAGACACCCTCCCACTCCTTCAACATTTATTCTCGAAACCATTACATAAACTCACAAAGGGAAACCTAGCCGACCCCATAGATCCTAAATCCTTTCCCCACTCCTCTTTCCATTCCTTGAAAACAGCTCTAGAAACTGCTCCCACACTAGCTCTCCCTGACTCACCTCAACACTTTTCATTATACACAGCCGAAGTGCAGGGCTGTGTGGTCAGAATTCTTACACAAGGACTGGGGCCGTGCCCTGTAGCCTTTTTGTCAGAACTTGACCTTACTGTTTTAGGCTGGCCCTCATGTTTGCGTGTGGCACCTGCCACTGCTCTAATACTTTTGGAGGCCCTTAAAATCACAAACTATGCTCAACTCACTCTCTACAGTTCTCATAACTTTCAAAATCTATTTTCTTCCTCACACCTGATACATACACTTTCTGCCCCCTCCCCCAGCTCCTTCAGCTCTACTCACTCTTTGTTGAGTCTCCCACAATTACCATTGTTCCTGGCCCAGACTTCAATCCAGCCTCCCACATTATTCCTGATACCACACCTGACCCCCATGACTGTATCTCTGTGATCCACCTGGCATTTCAACTTCTGTCACAACCTTCCATAGTCTTTCTAATGACTTTCCTGCTAGCATTACAGATCTATCACAAACTTTATCAGTCCTTTGGGACCAGGTCGATTCCTTAGCCGCAGTTGTCCTCCAAAATCACCGAGGCCTTGACCACTCACTGCTGAAAAAGGAGGACTCTGCATATTTTTAAATGAAGAATTTTTTTTTATTTAAATCAATCCAGCCTGGTATATGACAACATAAAAAAAGTTAAAGATAGGACCCAAAAACTCACCAGCCAGGCAAATAATTATGCTGGATCTACCTGGGCACTTTCTAACCAGGTGTCTTGGCTCCTCCCTATTCTTAGTCCCCTGGTACCTGTTTTTCTCCTTCTCTTATTCGGGCCTTTTGTCTTTTGTTTAGCCTCTCAATTCATACAAAACCACATCCAGGCCATCACCAGTCATTCCATATGGCAGTTGCTGCTTCTAACAACCCCATGGTACTATCTTGTGCCCCAAAATCTCCCCACAGCCTAAACTTCTATTCCTCATCCTATTATATTCCTTCTCACCTTTAGGACTAAGCCAATGATGAACTCCTGGCAACATCTGGACAAGACCAACCTTCCATGCAACACCCCCTCCAAACGGCTGTCTAAACATCTTCCAGGCCTGCTTCACCCGTTCCTCTAAACCATAATCTCTTAGGACCTGCTGTCTATAAAAACAACTGACTTCAGGCCTTGTCCTCCAAAATTTTCCCCACCCCCAAAATCAAAGACCTCTGAATTAAAAATCTAAAACGCTGTCAAATCCATGCTCACGGTGTCCTCAGGCCTACTCATATAGAAATGACCAGCAATATGCATATACAGAACCAGTTCCACATATCTGGCACTCAGGTCAACATCCAGGACAACACATGGTCTGTCGTTGGTTGTTAGAAGGCCTTGGACATTTCTCTCTTGGCCAGTCCCAACTTATTTCAGGAGACAGGGACTATTGTACTTATTATTTTTCCTGTATAAGGTCTGCAATAAGGACTATTGAACTCCTCCATTCAAAACACCACTCACACCTTTGGGAAAAAGGTAATATAATAGACTTTTGGCTCGATGCCAGGGGATCCTATTCATATGATGGAAAATGGGGACAAAAGACCTTGGTATATAAAACATTATTCCTACCTTGGCCTAAAAACTCACTGCCACCTACCTTAAAGCTATTATGCTTAATTGGTTTTTAGATAATCTATTAGGACAATTCCAAGCTCAAAAATATGCTGATGCCTTGTTAGCCACACAAAATTGTACCCAAAAACTTTCTAGACCACTATAAAATTAAATTTTCTTTAGGTGTTCATGCCGCCCCTAAGTCATGCCTGAAGCAGCCCTGAAAAACATCACCCCTGCCCCAATAATCCCCAGTAAAAACTTATATTTTCTTTATCTTTTCTTATAACTTTATATTTTATAAATAAAAAGACATGAATGTCAGGCTTCTGAGCCGAAGCTCAGCCATTATAACCCCTGTGACTTGCACATATGTGTCCAGATGGCCTGCAGGAGCCAAGAAGTCTGGGGCAGCTGAAAAACCACAAAAGAAGTAAAACAGCCAGTTCCTGCCTTAACCGATTAACCACCATTCCACCATTCCACCATTGTGATTGTCCCTGCCCTACCTTAACTGATCGATTGACCTTGTGACATTCTTCTTCTGGACAATGAGTCTTATGATCTCCCCACCATGTATCTTGTGACCCCCTCCTCTGCTAACGATAGATAATCACCTTTTACTGTAATTTTCCATTACCTACCCAACTCCTATAAAGCAACCCCTTCCCTATTTCCCTTTGCTGACTCTCTTTTCAGACTCAGCCCACTTGCACGCAGTGAATAAACAGCCGTTTGCTCACACAAAGCCTGTTGGTGGTCTCTTAACACAGACACGCATGACATCTGCTCACCCACCTCTAATATTGCAGATCGAACAGTTCCCTTTGGAAAGCCCTTCTTGATGTTGAGCTAAAATGTCTTCCTGTCATGTCCATTCGTTAGTAGAATCAACATTTTATCCAAACGAGGCTGATTAAACCAGAGGTTTATGCAAAGGTATATGCATGAAAGATAGTGATTTCCTGAGTGGAAGACTTAAATACCAGCTAAGAGTGATTACATAAAGCATGGACCTTTTATCTCTATAGAAAAAACACTACCTGACAATATTTCAAGTTAGAATTTTGCTTTTTTTCCCCTCAAGTCAGGGTCTCATTTGTCACACAGACTGGAGTGCAGTGGTGCGATCATGCCAGCTAGGTTTTAAATTTTTTGTAGAAACAAGGTCTTGCTATATTGCCCAGGTCGGTCTGGAGCTCCTGGGCTCAAGGGATCCTCCTGCCTTGGCCTCCCAGAGTGCTGGGATTACAGGTGTGAGCCACCTTGCCCAGCTCAAATTAGGATTTTTCTGGAGTGTATATTAGAACTTTCCTCAAAGGCAGCAAATGTTTCAAAAGTTCACACCCTTTAACTCAATAATTACACATCTAGGAATCTTATCCTCTGAAAATAGTATAGGATGAAAAACCTTTTTTGCACAAATTTTTGTTTTTTTTTTAACCACGTTTCTTTTAAAATGTTATCAAAAGAATAAAAACAACCAAAAATGTTCCTCAGAAGCAATATGTAAATTCTGAATACCAGATAAACTACTAGGCAAACACTTAAAATGAAGTTTACAGATTTTCTTAAAACATGATGAAATACTTGTGTATTCAATGGATATTCAAAGGCTCAGCTTCTATAAAAAAAAAAATCTAACTCAGAGTAAGGGGATCCATAACAGAAGCCTAGCCCACTGCTGCCCTACACATAACCCCCCACAATCTTCTGGGCCTATTTTTTGTCTGTTTTTTTATGAGACAGAGGTTCACTCTGTTGCCCAGGCTAGAATGCAGTGGCGCGATCTCAGCTAACTGTAACTCTGCCTCCCTGGTTCAAGCATTTCTCCTGCCTCAGACTCCCCAGTAGCTGGGATTACAGGTGTGTGCCACTATGCCCTGCTCATTTTTGTATTTTTAATAAAGATGGGGTTTCACCCTGTTGGCCAGACTGGTCTCGAACTTCTGACCTCAAATGATATGCCCACCTCGGCTTCCCAAAGTGCTGGGATTACAGGCGTGAGCTACTGCATCCGGCCCTTTTTTGTTTAGTTTCGTGGGTTTTTTTTTTTTTTTTTTTGAGATGGAGTCTCGCTCTGTTGCCCAGGCTGGAGTCCAGTGGTGCGATATCGGCTCACTGCAAGCTCCACCTCGGGTTCACGCCAATCTCCCGCCTCAGCCTTCCGAGTAGCTGGGACTATAGGCGCCCACCACCACACCCAGCTAATTTTGTTTTTGTATTTTTAGTAGAGACGGGGTTTCACTGTGTTGGCCAGGATGGTCTCCATCTCCTGACCTTGTGATCTGCCCTCCTCGGCCTCCCAAAGTGCTGGGATTACAGGCGTCTGCCACTGCGCCCGGCTGTTTGTTTTGTTTTTTTGAGACAGAGTTTCGTTCTTGTTGCCTAGGCTAGAGTGCAATGGTGTGATCTCGGCTCACCACAATCTCTACCTCCTGGGTACAAGCGATTCTCCTGCCTCAGCCTCCCAAGTAGCTGGGTCTACTTGGGAGTAGCTGGGATTATAGGCATGCACCACCACGCCTGGCTAATTTTGTATTTTAGTAGAGACAGGGTTTCTCCATGTTGGTCAGGCTGGTCTCGAACTCCCAACCTCAGGGGATCTGCCCGCCTCAGCCTTCCAAAGTGCGGTGGTGTGAGCCACTGCACCCGGCCAAATTTTTTTTTTTTTTTTTTTAAGACAGGGTGTCACTATGTCACCAGGTTGCAGTGCAGTAGTGCAATCCCAGCTCACTGCAGCCTCCATCTCCTCTGGCTCGGGTGATCCTCCCACTTCAGCCTCCCAAGTAGCTGGGTCTAGAGGTGTGCCCACTACGTCTGGCCAATGAATCTTAAAAACATAACTTTAAGAAAAAGAGGGCCGGGCGCGGTGGCTCAAGCCTGTAATCCCTAAAGAAAAGTAACAGAAAAATTAAAGGCAAATGTTCAGGATAGTTACCTCTGGAGAGGAAGAGGCATAAGACCTCTAAGGTATTAATGATATTCAATTGTGAAGCTATGTGGTGGGTATAGGGATATATATTTTATTATTTATGCATATACATTTTATACAATTTTGGATTTATGATATATGCAATGATAATTTTTAGATAAATTAAAGTATTACCTTTTTATTGGGATAAAAAACCAGAACATTAAATTTACCATCTGAGCTATGTTTAAGCATATAGTTTGGGGCTGGGCACGGTAGCTCATGCCTGTAATCCCAGTGCTTTGGGAGGCTGAGGGAAGAGAATCACTTTAGCCAAGGATTTTGAGACAAGCTTGGGCAACATGACGAAACCCCATCTCTACCAAAAAAATACAAAGGAATTAGCTGGGCATAGTGGTGTGCACCTGTAGTCCCAGCTACTCAGGAGGTTGAGGTGGGAGGATCATTTGAGCCTGGGAGGCAGAGGTTGCAGTGAGCTGAGATTAATGCCACTGCACTCCAGCCTGGCCGATAGAGCAAGACTGTCTCAGAAAAACAAACAACAAAACAAAACAAAACAAACCTACCTTAGAGTTTGGTAGTGTTAAGTATATTCAATTTTTAAATATTTATTTATTTATTTATTTATTTATTTATTTATTTATTTATTTATTTATTTATTTATTGAGACAGACTATCGCTCTGTAGCCAGGGCTGGAGTGCAGCAGCACTATCTTGGCTCACTGCAAGCTCTGCCTCCTGGGTTCACGCCATCCTCCTGCCTCAGCCTCCTGAGTAGCTGGGACTACAGGTGCCCGCCAACATTCCTGACTAACTTTCTGTATTTTCAGTACGGGGTTTCACCGTGTTAGCCAGGATGGTCTCAATCTCCTGACCTTGTGATCTGCTCTCCTCGGCCTCCCAAAGTGCTGGGATTACAGGTGTGAGCCACCACGCCGGGCCATATTCACATTGTTGTACAACAGATCTCTAGAACTTTTTATCTTGAAGAACTGAAACTTTATACTCATTAAACACTAATTCAGCCTTTCCTCTCCCCTAGTCCTTGGCAACCACCTTTTCATTTTGTTTCTATGATTTTGACTATTTTAGATACCTCACATAAGTAGAATCATACAGTATTTTCCCTCTTGCGACTGGCTTATTTCACTTACCTTAATGTCCTCAAGGTTCATCCAGATTGTAGCTTGTGAGAGGAACTCCTTCCCTTGTAAGGCTGCATAATTTATATTCCACTGTATGTATATACCACATTTTCTTTATCTATTCATTTTTTATGGACACTTGGATTCTTTCACCTCTTGGCTATTGTGAATAATGCTGGAATGAACATAGGTTCAAATGTCTCTTCAAGATCCTGCTTTGAATTCTTTTGGTTACATACATGGAAGTGGGATTGCTGGATCATACTGTAATTCTATTTTTAATTTTTTGAGGAACCTCCATACTATTCTCCATAATAGCTGCACCGTTTTATTTAATTAATTAATTTATTTGAGATGGAGTCTCGCTCTGTCACCCAGGCTGGAGTGCAGTGGCATGATCTCGGCTCACTGCAACCTCCACCTCCCGGGTTCAAGCGATTCTCCTGCCTCAGCCTCCCGAGTAGCTAGGATTACAGACGCATGCCACCATGCTCAGCTAAGTTTTGTATTTTTAGTAGAGAGGGGGTTTCACCATGTTGGTCAAGCTGGTCTCAAACTCCTGACCTCATGATCTGCCCGCCGTGGCCTCCCAAAGTGCTGGCATTACAGGCATGAGCCACCACACCTGGCCCAGCTTCACTATTTTAAATTCCTACTAGCAGTATATAAGGATTCCAATTTCTCCATATCCTCACCAACGTTTTTTTTTTGTTCTTTTGATAACCGCCATCCTAATAGGTGTGAGGTGATATCTTATTGTGGTTTCGGTTTGCATTTCTCTTATAATTAGTTATTTTGAGCATCTTTTTACATGCTTGCTGGTTATTTGTATGTCTTCTTTGGAAAATTGTCTATTCAAAGTTATTTTGTCCATTATTCAACTGGATTGTTTTTGTTACTGTTGTAGAGTTCTGGAAGTTCCTTATGTATTCTGGATATTAACCCCATATATATATATATTTTTCCCCTCTTTGAGACAAGGTATGGCTCTGTTGCCCAGCTGGAGTGCAGTGGCACGATCACAACTCACTGCAACCTCCACCTCCCGGGCTCAAGCAATCCTCTCACCCTCAATTACCCAAGTAGCTGGGACAACAGGCACATGCCACCACACTAGGCTAATTTTTGTATTTTTTTGTAGAGATGGGGTTTGCCATGTTGTTCAGACTGGTCTCGAACTCCTGAACTCAAGTGATCCACCTGCTTTGGCCTCCCAAAGTGCTGGAATTACAGGTGTGAGCCACCACGCTCAGCCCAGATATATGATGTGCAAATATTTTCTTCCATTCTGTAAGCTGCATTTTCACTGTGTTTCCTTTGATGTACAGTTTTAAAGTTTGATGTATTCCCGGCCAGGCGCGGTGGCTCATGCTTCTAGCACTTTGGGAGGCCGAGGGAGGTGGATTGCCTGAACTCAGGAGGTCAGGACCAGCCTGGACAACGCGGTGAAACATCGTCTCTACTAAAATACAAAAAATTAGCCGGGCATGGTGGTGGGCACCTGTAATCCCAGCTACTCAGGAGGTTGAGGCAGGAGAATCACTTGAACCCAGGAGGCAGAGGTTGCAGCGAGCCGAGATCATGCCATTGCACTCCAACCTGGGTGACAGAGCAAGACTCCATCTCAAAAAAAAAAAAAAAAAAAGTTTGATGTACTCCCATTTGTCTAGTGTTGCTTTTGTTGCATATATTTTTGGTGTCATATTCAAGAAATCATTGCAAAATCCAGTGTTCTGAAACTATGTTTTCTTTTTTTTTTTTTTTTTTTTTGAGACAGGGTCTCGCTGTCGCCCAGGCTGGAGTGCAATGGCACAATCTTGGCTGACTACAACATCTGCCTCCCGGGTTCAAGTGATTCTCTCACCTCAGCTTCCCAAGTAGGTGCGATTATAGGCATGAGAGATCACATCAGTTAATTTTTTTGTATTTTTAGTAGAGACAGGGTTTTGCCATGTTGGCCAGGCTGGTCTCAAACTCCTGGCCTCAAGTGATCCACCTGCCTCGGCCTCCCAAAATGCTGGGATTACAGGCATGAGCCACCACACCTGGCCTGAAGTTATATTTTCTTCTAGGAGTTTTAGATCTTATAGTTAGGACTTTAATCCATTTTGAGTTTTTTTTTCTTTTCTTTTTTTTGAGACGGAGTCTTACTCTGTCACCCAGGCTGGAGTACAGTGGTGCAATCTTGGTTCACTGCAACCTCCACCTCCTGGGTTCAAGCAATTCTCCTGCCTCAGCCTCCCAAGTAGCTGAGATTACATGTGCTTGCCACCATGCCTGATTAATTTTTGTATTTTTAATAGAGACAGGGTTTCACCATGTTGGCCAGGCTGGTCACGAACTCCTGACCTCAGGTGATGCACCCACCTTGACCTCCCCAAGTGCTGGGATTACAGGCATGAGCCACCGCACCCGAACATTTTGAGTTAATTTTTGTACGTGGGATACGGTAAGGTTCCAACTTCATCTTTTGCATGTGGATATTCAGTTTTCCCAACACAGACTATCCTTTCCCCCGTGTGTAGTCTTGGCACTCTTGATGAAGATCATTTGGCCATATACACAATGGTTTATCTATGTGTGTATACCAGTACCATACCATCTTTCTTTTTTTTTCTTTTTGAGATGGAGTCTTGCTCTGTTGTCCAGGCTGCAGTGCAGTGGTGTGATCTCGGCTCACTGCAACCTCCACCTCCCGGTTCAAGCAATTCTCTTGCCTCAGCCTCCCAAGTAGCTGGAACTACAGGTGCATGCCACCACACCCGGCTAATTTTTTTGTAATTTTAGTAGAAGCAGGTTTTCACTGTGTTAGCAATGATGGTCTCAATCTCCTGACCTGGTGATATGCTGAGTCTGTCCCGCAGACTCTGGCTGAGCAACGGAGGAAAGAAGTATGCTGACACAGGTATTCTGCCTGACAGTACAGCTAGGGTACCTCATGGCTCAGCACCACTGACGAGAGAGTGCAGTAGCCGCTGAGAGAGTGCAGTCCCAATACGCTGGCCCTGCTCGCACTTATTTAGTACATATTTAATGACAAAGGGTTGGAGCAAACACAATTTGTGGGTAATAAACATTGTTGACCCCCCAAGTAGAGAGCAGTCCTGTGCTCGAATGATCAAAGGTTGGTTTCTGGAGATAGGAGTAAACAAATTTATCTAGGTAAGTTTCTTTACATTCCCTTGTTATCTGCCCTTTGCTCTCAGGCTCCGGATAAGAGAATTTGACTGCCTTCAGCCATAATTACCTTCCGAAGCTTTGGGAAAACCTCCTGGCCTTCCAAGAAGGTTTGCATCTTTCCCTATAACTTTTTCTTACAACTTTTCCTGCCACCCTGACTGAACTCCTACAGTGATCCACCCCTCAGCCTCCCAAAGTACTAGGATTACAGGCATGAGTCACCACACCCGGCCTTTTTTTTTTTTCTTTTTCTGAGTCAGTCTTACTCTTTGGTGCAGGCTGGAGTCCAGAGGCATGATCGTGGCTCACTGCAGCCTCAACCTCCTGGGCTCAAGAGATCCTCCTACCTCAGCCTCCTAAGTAGCTGAGGCTAGAGACCTACACCACCCCAGCTGCCTAACTTTTTTGTTTTTTTTTGAGACGGAGTCTCACTTTGTCGCCCAGGCTGGTATGCAGTGGTGTGATCTCGGCTCACTGCAAGATCCGCCTCCCGGGTTCACGCCCTTCTCCTGCCTCAGACTCCCAAAGTGCTGGGATTACAGGTGTGAGCCACCATGCCTGGCCTTCAGCTGGCTAATTTTTTAAATTTCTTGTAGAGATGGGGCCTCACTATGTTGTCCAGACTGGTCTTGAGCACCTAGGCTCAAGCGATCCTTTCACCTTGGCCTCCCAAAGCGTTGGGATTACAGGTGTGAGCCGCTGTGCTGGCCTTATATATATACTCTGATGCTAACCTTTTGTTAAATATATGGCAGATAGCTCTTCCAACTATTCTGCTTCCATTTGTATGTTATTTATGGAGTCTGGGGTGGTTGTCATAAAGTGTAAACTATTGTTTTAGTAAAATGTATCAATTTTTTCTTTGTTGTCTATGTTTTTAATACTATTAAGAAGCTTTGTTTTTTCTAAGATCATAAAGATATGCTTAGATATTTTCTTCCCAAGTTTTACCTTTCCATGTTTAGTCCATTCAAATTTTTGTTTTTGTGTTGAGTGTGAGGAATATTACACATGAAAACTGGCCCAACATCATTTATTATTAAAGCCCATCTTTTCCCCACTAGTATTTAATGCCTCCTTTAATACACATCACGTTCTCACAAATGCCATGGTCTATTTCTGAAATCTATTTTGTTCCACAGTTCTTTTTACCAATTACTATACCCATAGCATACAATCTAATAACCACAGTGTTGAATTGTTCTTTAATATCTGATAGGGTGTATCATCTACTTTTTTTCAAAGCTAATAAATGTTAGCAATTATTATTACTATTAGTACACCTTTAGACTTCCTTATGATTTTAAAATCACCTTGTCAAGTTATTTGAAAAATCTCATTAGGGTATTGATTAGAATGTCATTAAATTTATAGACTCCTATGGAAAGAACTGATACATTTAAAATGCTGAGTCTTCTGATCCATGAACATGGTATATATTTATGCATTTATTCAAATTTCCTTTTATATTCCTCAATAAAACATAAGCATTTTCTCTACAAAATTCTTGAACATTTTAACTAGTATGTCTCTAGGTATTTATAGTTTTTGTTACTGTTGCAAATATCTTTATATTCTATTACCTTTTCTAATTGCTTAATTAGAATGCTGCTCTTGTATTCAGCAATTTTGCTACACTTTCCTATTAGTTCCAATGGTTTTCCACTTGGTTCTGTTGGGTTTCCCCATATCCTTGGCAACCTTTGCCTGTTGTCTGTTGCCATTGCCGAACTTTAATTTTTGCCAGTCTTCTAGTAGAAACGTTACTTCATTATGGTTTTGCTTTTCTTTTATTATTAGTGAAGCTGAATATATTTTCATATTTATTGATTCTTCTAGTTTCCTCTTCCATGAATGAACTGGTTGTTCATCTTTTACCCATTTTAAAAAAATGTTTTAATTTTTTTTGTAGAGATGGGATTTCACTATGTTGCCTAGGCTGGTCTCAAACTCCGGGGCTCAAGCAATTCAACCGCCTGTCTCCCAAAGTGCTGGGATTACAGGCATCAGCCATCACGCCCAGTCAATCTTATTCTTTATGGTTTATAGTGTGTCTTTAGAAATTCTTCCTGGCTGGCCTGGTGGCTCACGCTTGTAACCCCAGCACTTTGGGAGGACAAGGCAGGTGGATCACTTCAGGTCAGGAGTTCAGAACCAACCTGGCCAACATGGTGAAACTCTGTCTCTACTAAAAATATAAAAATTAGCTGGGCGTGGGGACTTGTGCCTGTAATCCAAGCAACTTGGGAGGCTGAGGCAGAAGAATTGCTTGAACTTGGGAGGTGGAGGTTGCAGTGAGCCGAGATCACACCACTGCACTCCAGCGTGGCTGACAGAGCGAGATTCCGTCTCAGGAAAAAAAAAAAAAAAAAAAGTGGCAAAGAATATCAACACAGTTTTCAGAAGAGAAAACACAAATGCCTAAGCTGAGCACAGTGGCTCACACCTGTAATCCCAGCACTTTGGGAGGTGAGGTGAAAGGATCGTTTGAGCCCAGGAGTTCAAGACCAACCTTGGCAATCTAGTAAACCATTTATATTTAAAAAATAATGAAAATAGGGGCAGGTGTGGTAGCTCATGCCTGTAATCCCAGCACTTTGGGAGGCCAAGGCAGGTGGATCACCGGAGGTCAGGAGTTCAAGACCCGCCTAGCCAACATGTTGGAACCCTGTCTCTACTAAAAATACAAAAAGTAGCTGGGCGTGATGGCACACGCCTGTAGTTCCAGCTACTCAGGTGGCTGAGGCAGGAGAATCTTTTGAAAAATCTGGGATGTGGAGGTTGTAGTGTGCTGAGATCGTGCCACTTGAGGAGTAAGACTCCGTCTCAATCAATCAATCAATAAAATACAAATAGCTCTTAAACATATAAGAAGTTTCTAACCTCTCTCATAAGAGAAATACAAATGAAGATAACAGACGTCACTGGCAAAACTTGATGACACAGTAAGTTGGCGAATGTGTGAATAGGCATCCTTATACACTGCCTGTGAAACATAAACTGAAGCAACTTCTATCACCAATTTGGCAACATTTATCGAAAGTACAACTGAGCAGAGCCTTCAACATAGAAATTCTAGTTCTATTAAGCATATTCTGAGAGTGAAAAAAAAGAAATTCTAGTTCTAGAAATTTAATTCAACAACATGTGCAGTCCTAGCACACATGCAGAATGGAATACTGATATTGATTGCAGTGTTATTCATACTGTCAAAAATGTAAACAACTTAAATGTCCATTAAGAGAAATCTTGTTAAATAAATTCTGGTCCATCTATACAATAGACACTGTAATGAACAGACTCTAAGATGGTCCCATTTATCTCTGCTTCCTGGAACTCATGCTAGTAATCCCCTCCAATTAGGTGTGGGTTGGACATGTAACTTCTAACACAGAATGTGGCAAAGGTGACAGGAAGTCACTTTCCTGATTATATTACACAAGATCATGACATACTATTATTTTTTGAGACAAGGTCTGGCTCTATCGCCGAGGCTGGAGTGCAGTGGTGCGATCTTGGCTCACTGTAACCTCCACCTCCCAGTTTCAAGTCACCCTCCTCAGTAGCTGGGACTATCATGACCGGCTAATTTTTGTATATTCTATAGTGTTTTGCCATGTTGCCCATGCTGGTCTCAAACTCATGAGCTCAAGGGATCCATCTGCCTCAGTCTCCCTAATTGCTGGGATTATAGGCGTTAGTCACTGCGCCTGGCCAAGATCATGACAGCTATCTTGATAGCCAACTTCCTTCCTTGATGTCTTTGATGAAGCTAGCTGCCATGTTGTGACTACACCAGGGAGAGGGTCAATTGGCAAGGAATTGAGGGTTGGTTTCCACCCAAAAGCCAACAAGAAACTGAGGCCCTCAGTCCTACAACCCATAGAGAACTGAATTCTGCCAATAACCGTGTGAACATGGAAACAGATCTTTTCTCAGTCAAACCTTGGGATGAGACCACAACTCTGGGTGGCACCTTGATTGCAGCCTTGTGAGAGATCCTGAAGCAGAGGACCTAGATAAGCTGTGCCTAGACTCCTGACTTACAGAAACTGTGAGACAGTAAATGTGTTTTTTTCAGCCACTATGTTGTTACACAGCAATAGATGATACAGATAATATGCAGCTCTTAAAAGAATGATGCAGTTCTATATGTACTGATAATAGAATAAACTCCATACTAAGCATGCACACACACACACACACACACACACACACAAAAGTGAGGTCAGCGGGCACACTGGCTCACACCTGTAATTCCAGCATTTGGGGAGGCTGAGGAGGGGTGGACTGCTTGAGCCAGGAGCTCAAGACCAGCCTGCGCAAAATGGTGAAAGCCCATTTCTACAAAATACACAAAAATTATCTGGTCATGGTCATGCCTCCTGTAATCCCAGCTACTTGGGAGGGTGAGGTGGAGGCTGCAGTGAATCAAGACTGCACCACTGCACACCAGCCTGGGCAACAAAGCAGGACCCTGTCAAAAAATAAAGAATAAAAAATGTGAGGTCAAAAGTGTGTATAATGTTTTCATTTATGTACATAAAAATACTTGTCTATGCAAAGAATCTCTCTGGCATCTCTGGAATGATACATTAAAAAATTGGTAACAATGGTTGCCTCTTGGTAGGGGAACTGGGTAGCTGGGGACCTCATGAATTTTGCTCCATCTACATGAAAGTATAACTCAAAAAATCTGAAACCCATTTGTTCCCATTTGACTTAAAATCAAATTCCCACATGATTTGGGCGCTGCCTACTTCTCCAACTTCAATTTCTCCACTCTTCTTTGCTCTTAGGACCCTCTAGCCACTAGAATATAAATTCCTTGTGGACAGCAATATGGCTTTCTTGTCCACTTTTTGATCTCCAGCATTGAGCACAATGCATAACACTCAATAAAAATTCATTAAATATTTTTGTGAAGTGATAATGGATTTCATTTGCAGTTTTAGTAGGGATTAAGAGATGTAATGTCTAGTACTGTACTTGGCACATAACAGTATGGGGTTTACCTTCTGTGTATCACTTGAAGGGCTGTTATTTAAATATGAGTAGACCCCCAGTATGTTCTGCTCCAGAAACCGATAGGACAAAGTCAGAGAAGGAAAAATATTAATTCATCATTAAAAATGCCCTAACAAACAGCTGCACATATGGGAGGGGCTGCTTTGAGAGGTGAGCACTCCCATCCTGCTTTAATCAACTATCTTTTTCAGAAAATCACTAAAAAAATTAATAAATCTGGCCAGGTGTGACTCATGCCTGTAATCCCAGCAGTTTGGGGGTCCGAGGCAGGTGGATTGCCTGAGCTCAGGAGTTCGAGACCAGCTTGGGCAACATGGTGAAACCCCATCTCTACTAAAATACAAAAATTAGTTGGGCGTGGCGGCATGCTACTCAGGAGGCTGAGGCTCGAACCCAGGAGGCGGAGGTTGCAGTGAGCCGAGATTGTGCCACTGCACTCCAGCCTGGGCTGCAGAGTGAGACTCCATCTTCAAACAATAATAATAATAATAATAAAAATAATAAAAAATATGTGGAATGTTCTTCTGAAAGCCTTTCTAGGACTCTGAAATTCTTATAAAGTCTCTTTTGAGAGTATTGTACAGAGGTATACTGAGTGTTGTCCCTGTCATAGTCACTTTATCAGTACAAATATTTTTGTTGTTTTTCTTTTTAAAGACAGAGTCTAGCTCTGTCACCAAGGCTGGAGTGCAGTGGTGCAATCTCAGTTCACTCCAACCTCCGCCTTCCGGGTTGAAGCAATTCTCCTGCCTCAGCCTCCTGAGTAGCTGGGATTACAGGTACCCACTACCTCGCCTGGCTAATTTTTGTGTTTTTAGTAGAGATGGAGTTTCACCAAGTGGTCAGGCTGGTCTCAAGCTCCTGATCTCAAGTGATCCACCCGCCTCAGCCTCCCAAAGTACTGGGATTACAGGCATGAGTCACCACACCCGACATATATTGCTTTTGTTTCTGACTCCATAGTTTGAAAAAAAATTAGTACCTTTATTGACCTTTGTATAAAATGGAGATGCTGAATATGGGACTTCATTGTGAGAAATGAATGGCTATACTACTTCAAGCTTTTAAGGTTTATATGATCGTTCCAATCTCAGCTGCCATTAGCACAGTAGCCAATTTCTTTGGAGAACAAACAAAGGGATAGATGGATTTTTTAAAAAACCAACAGCATGCTATAAGTGTAATTTCATCTTAAAGAGAAATGTATCTAAAAACAAATGTTCGAACTCTTTTAACAGATGACTCATGATGCAATTAAAATCAAATATGTGCACAAAATTGACATTTTAATAAAAAATAAACACATCTTTTTCAAAGGTCATTATTTTATTGGCACGTTTTCTTTCCTATTAACTGCAAACAGAAGCCGCATGGGCTATACCTAGGGGGCGATTCTGATACTGAGTACTTCCTTCACAAAGTTTCAGGGTGGAAGTCATTAACAAGAAACACTATACCAGAGTTGGGCTAGAAAGACAGCACATCTTCCCAATAGTTCCTGCCCAGTTCTGGCTCTATGCCTCCACCTGAGGAAAGATACAGTGATCAAGAACATAAAGTCCTACCACCTATTCTTTTATCTTCTTAAACTGTGGCACATTGCATATACATTAAGTAGTAGGTAAGAAATGAGTTATGTATCTTATTTGTTTACATTTTGATAACATTATCTTGTTCTTAAATTTTGCTTAATTCCAGATTTCAAAATATTTTGAAACAGCATTTCCTTTTTTTTTTTTTTAAGATGGGGTCTCGCTCTGTCACCCAGGCTGGAGTGCGTTGGCAGGATCATGGCTCACTGCAGCCTCAATTGCCTGGGTTCAAGTGATTCTCCCACTTCAGCTTCCTGAGTAGCTGAGACTACAGGCACAGGCCACCATGCCTGGCTAATTTTTATTTTTGTAGAGATAGGTCTCACTATGTCGCCCAGGCTGGTCTTGAACTCCTGGACTCCAGTGATCCTCCTGCCTTGGCGTCCCAAAGTGCTATGAGCCACCAGACGCCACCAGCAGTTCATTTATTGACTGCTGAAATTTAGGAATTTGTTGTTGAAAACCACCCATATCTCTGTAAAGTTTTAAAACATGATTACAAAGTATAGTGCTTGGAAAAGAATAAAAGAATCCTGGGCTGTAGACAAGAAATCTAGATTCTAGTCTGTGTTGGCACCAACAAGGTATTCTTCAGTCTGGAGCCATTTCCCTCCTGGTAATATAAGACATTGAAAAAAAATTTTTTTTTTTTTTGAGACAGGGTCTTGCTTAACCCCAGGCTGGAATACAGTGGTATGATCACAGCTCACCTAGCCTCGACTTCCAGGATTCAAGTGATCCTCCCACCTCAGTCTCCTGAGTAGCATGTGCCACCACGCTTGGCTAATTTTTTGATTTTTTGTATTCAAAGGGTCTCACTATGTTGCCCAGGCTGGTCTTGAACTCCTGGGCTCAACTGATCCACCTGCCTCAGGCTCCCAAAGTGCTGGGATTACAAGTGTGGGTCACTGTGCTCAGCTGAACTGTTTCAAGACTATATTTGGACTTTGAAGTCAAATGAAAATGTATGAAGCCACGTGAATATATGAAAGAGATCAAAGCGATTCACTATGCACAGAGCCCAGGGCCTCTGAGGCAACACTGAAGAACCTCCAGTGCTCTACAGAACATTCTGGAAATCTCTACAGTAGATGAGCTCTTCCTATTCTGAATCACATCACTTTCACAATAACAAACAACAAAGTAAATTTGGTCATGTTGAAATGCATCCAAATTCATCTTCTATTTTTTTTTTTGGCTTGGACAACAGCAAAGATGTGAGGAACTATGCTGGTCCTTTGTGTTAGCTTGTACTAGTAAAATATTTAGGTTTTAATCATGGCTTGTTTGGTGTGCTTCATTCATTCATTAAACTGTGTTAAAAACTGGGGCTATGAAGACAAGTGTGGTCTTCTGCTCTCAAACTGCTAGTCTCCTGGGGAAAAGAGGTAAACAAGCATAATACAGTATTACAGCAGTTAATGGTATCAGTAGACTCCTGGCATGGTGGGAGCAACTCAATTCTTGGGGAGGAGGGAAGAAGGTAGAGGGATAGGAAAAGATTCACATAAATAGCAATGCTATTGACTGAGCACTTAAAATGAATCAGGCAGTGTTCTAAATCTTTTATGTAATCATTTTAGAGATGAGAACATTCAGATAAAAGATGGTTAAATAACCTGCCTACAGATTTAAAAAAAAAATGATGGAGGCAAGATTTACAACCAGGCCATACGACTTTAAGGCCCCACTCTTAATCACTACACCATTCTGCCTTTATATTCATAGACATGGCAGCAGTTAAGCTAATCTTGAAGAAGTTCATATAATCAGATGACAGGGTAGAAAAGTCAGCAGAGAGGAGAGGAAGCAGCATGAATGAAAGGGAACAGAGGTACAAGACAGCATGGCACATGGGGAGTTTGAAGCTGTTAGGCCAGCTGGAACACAGGGTGGAGAAGAGACTGTGGGGAGAAAAATAGGTTAGAGGGGCTACACTTCCCTCCCCCTTTGGCAAGATCCCCATCTTTGTCTCTGCAATAACAGACCCAAAAGAAGTCTTAGAAAATGGAGTAGACGGAAGAGATGGAATAGCTGGATTCCATCTCAGAATGCCATTGACCTTGGAGTCTCTCTGATCTTAGGGGATAATGGGTAAATAAAATGTATGAATTCTGCCTGAGGGCTGAAAAATAAAATAGAAATAAAATAACATGGTGAAAGTTCCTACTGTTGGCTAGATAAATGTTGGCTGAATTTGAATGTGTGGCAGATATTACGCAAAATGGGGTCCTGGATAAAAAGCGTATATGAAGTACTCTTAAGGAAGGGAAAGGATAAGAACCAGATTGCAAAAACCACTTCAGTTCCTGCACATGATGAAAGGTTTAAGTGGCCACCTTATAAAAACTGCAGTGCTTGCTGTTAGAATAAATGAGCTGCACGAGATATCTTTAAATCAATGTAAAGTAGCTGTGGTTTGTAGTTTCTGCTGCCTGGCCAAACCAGTACCTTAACTACTCTCCTTGGCTTTGTGAGTATTGTCACTGTATAATTTCAAAGAAAAAAAATCTGGAACAAGGTGTACAGAATGGGGACAGTACACCATCTGCCTGTGTACATGCCAAGAGGAAAATGTAGCAGCTGGTAACAATCCAGAAGTTTCTTTGTGCATACAAAATGGCATTTCATTTATATTTCCTTAGCACAGGATTCTAATTATGTTTTATATCCTCACAACGGTTAGCATAGGCTACAAGTAATTATGCAGTTAATCAGACTCCCCGTTTGGCTTGAGCAAGCACAGCAGTCTGAATGATCTCAGACAATTTTAACAGGGAAAGGCGAGATATTTTTTCAGATGTGTTTCAGTGCTTATGGAGGGCCAGTGGCTTCTCACCATGGTGACAATCAGGTTGCTAGGCTGGGCAAGAACAAGTGTGGAAGAACAATGGTGCTCTAAACTGTTCTACGAATGGCTGATGCCACTGGCAACTTTCTTCAAGTTCTGGTTAATTTCCCATGAAATAATTGCTTGGCACACATCCAAGCAGTTCCTTTATTCATTGCTTCTTTGTCTTGCCAACAGGAGGGTCAATCAATACTGAAACATATAGTTTGAACCAAGCATATGTGATGCCTACTGCACAGTACACTGAGGTTAGTAACAAAGGGAGGAAGGGGTACTTCACCTTCCAGGAGGTGAAAGGAAATACAAATTCACAGCAGACTTCCAGAGGCCCCAGGCCAAGCAGGTAGAAAGTTTCCATCCAATTAAAAAGAGGTTTTTCTTTTCTGAAGGAAAAAGGAGAGAAAAGTCTGATTTTAGATGAGTCATCCTGGTTTAGCAAACATTTCCTAGCTAAAGCTTCCCCATCTGCACTGTCTTGTTGTCAATTATTATAGCCAAGGCCAGAGTCAAGAGTTCTAGACCAACCTGGGCAACATGGAGAAACCCTATCTCTACTAAAAATACAAAAATTAGCCAACCAGGGTGGCAAAGGCCTGTAATCCCAACTACTTGGGAGGTTGAGGCAGAAGATCGTGCCATTGCACTCCAGCCTGGGTAGCAACAGTGAAACTCTGTCTCAAAAAAAAAAAATTATAGCTAACATTACATACAGTTTAGAAAAGAAAAAGTTGGCCGGGCGCGGTGGCTCAAGCCTGTAATCCCAGCACTTTGGGAGGCCGAGACGGGCAGATCACGAGGTCAGGAGATCGAGACCATCCTGGCTAACACGGTGAAACCCCGTCTCTACTAAAGAAATACAAAAACTTAGCCGGGCGATGTGGCGGGCGCCTGTAGTCCCAGCTACTTGGGAGGCTGAGGCGAGAGAATGGCGTAAACCCAGGAGGAGGAACTTGCAGTGAGCTGAGATCCGGCCACTGCACTCCAGCCTGGAAGACAGAGCAAGACTCCGTCTCAAAAAAAAAAAAAAAAAGAAAAGAAAAAGTTTCCACCTATAATTCTGTAGTAAAAATTTGCACACAGTCGGGCGCGGTGGCTCATGCCTGTCATTCCAGACCTTTGGGAGGCCGAAGTGGATGGATCACCTGAAGTTGGGAGTTCAAGACCAGCCTGATCAACATAGAGAAACCCCGTCTCTACTAAAAATACAAAATTAACTGGCCACGGCAGCTCACGCCTGTAATCCCAGCACTCTGGGAGGCCAAGGTGGGCGGATCACCTGACGTCAGGAGCTTGAGAGCAGCCTGGCCAACATGGTGAAACCCCATCTCTACTAAAAATACAAACAATTAGCTGGGTGTGTTGGTGGCGCATGCCTATAATCTCAGCTACTCAGGAGGCTGAGGCTGGAGAATCGCTTAAACCGAGGAGGTGGAAGTTGCAGTGAGTGGAGATCGCGACATTGCACTCCAGCCTAGGCAACAAGAATGAAACTCTGTCTCCAAAAAAAAAAAAA
Source organism: Rhinopithecus roxellana (assembly GCF_007565055.1). Taxonomy (NCBI): domain Eukaryota; kingdom Metazoa; phylum Chordata; class Mammalia; order Primates; family Cercopithecidae; genus Rhinopithecus; species Rhinopithecus roxellana. Next base: position 54,041,206 of record NC_044563.1, on the reverse strand, counting down.
AAAAAATTAGCTGGGCATGGTGGCGCATGCCTGTAATCCCAGTAACTCAGGGAGGCGGAGGCAGGAGAATAGCTTGAACCCAGTAGGCGGAGGATGTGGTGAGCCGAGATCATGCCATTGCACTCCAGCCTGGGCAAGAAGAGTGAAATTCCATCTCAAAAAAACAAACAAAAAAAAATTTGCACATAGTAACTTTTAGTTTTTTCCATATGCATCTGTATTTAATAGCTTTATTCATAAAGCATATTTTACATTCAGTTTTTGAGTTTTCATACACGATTTTATTTTAAGTAGTCCTCCTCAAATAATCCCCCAAACTAAAGACACAAACTATGTTGTCTCACCTGAGTGATGGGATTGAGTGATTTCTCCCTCTATTTACCAATGTTTTTTGTAATGTTGTCGTATTACTGTTATAACTTAAAAATAAAATTTAAAAAGCTTATCTGACCATTTAGGTGTAAACATTTCACAAGAGTAAGTATAATTTTTAAACTTTTTTTTTGGATTACCTGAATAAAGTCTTCAGTGACGAAATACTATATATGGTGAATAGTAACATGAGTAAGATTTTAATGGGAAGTTCTGTTAAAAGAACAGAAAAAAAAAGAATTGAGCTGATGAGAGAAAGACTTATGATGCTGAAAGTAATATAAGCACACTGACACAGCTATATAATGCTAATAATGTTTTTTAAGTTTAATTTTACATTTTTGTGACATCCAGAGATGCTGAGAATTAGGGGAAATTGGAGGTTTTATTTAAGAAGATGAATGATCTCTCTCCTTCCAAGAGATTTTAGGGTTGTTTAAATCAGATGTATTAATCTCTAGGCCTTGATGAAAAGGGTGTGATAGTCAAATATATCTTTCTCAAAAGAAGCTGTTTACCTGGTGCAGTGAAAAGCAGAGGAAAGAGGGAATAATGTCCTGTTGTGGTCAGAATCAGAAAAATCGAAGCATCTCCTGCTTTTTGCACAGACAAAAGGCTAAAAATAAAAATAATTTCTTAAAACAACAACTGATATTACACTTGCAAATAGCTTAAATAAACTGCATCTCTTATTACATTAGAATTGGCTTAGGCATAAAAGAACATGATGATTTTGCCACAAGTTCAATTTAGTTGAGAATATTAATTTTCTAGTAGGAAACTTTAAGCAATCAATAGCATGTATCAAACTGAATCAGGGGTATCATAAAAGAACCTTGCTTCTGGCCGGGCACAGTGGTTCATGCCTCTAATCCCAGCACTTTGGGAGGCCGAGGCAGGAGGATCAACTGAGGTCAGGAGTTCAAGACCAGCTTGCCCAACATAGTGAAAACCCGTCTCTGCTAAAAATACAAAAATTAGTTGGGCATAGTGGTGGGCGCTTGTAATCCCAGCTACTCAGGAGGCTGAGGCAGAAGAATCACTTGAACCTGGGAGGCAGAGGTTGCAGTGAGCTGAGATCGTGCCATTGCACTCCAGCCTGGGTGACAGAGCGAGACCCTGCCTCCAAAAAAAAAAAAAAAAGAATCTTGCTTCCCTGAGTAATCGCCTTCTCCAAAGACAGGAATGTTGTGGGATTGGGAGCTGCCTAGTGGTGGCAGTCAGGGAAACAGGACTTGGAGTTTCATTTCCAACCTATAGCTCATCTGTTGGACAATGCCCTTTACCTGCTGATGTTCGGTGTGAATTCAGACTAAAGACATTAAAAGTTTTTGCTTTACTTTTTAATTTGGAAACTCCAAGCGGCTAAATGAACCCAGACAAGCCATATACTGGCCTGACAAATTTGCTTAATGTACTTTCAGAGCTTAAATGATTTCTCAAGATTTAAGAAAAATATCAAGAAAAAGGCTATTATTACCATTTATCTATCTATTGGGTTTCAACTATGCCTAAATTGGACACTATTACATTTAAAATGGTTTTTTTTTTAGCATGGCATAGTGAAAACATCATAGACTCAACATCATAAGATTCAGGTCCTAACTCTAATTCTTGCGACCTGTATGACTTCGGATAAGTCACAAACATTTTGAGCCCTAGATTCTTCAGATGTTAAGACAGAGAATAAGCCTGTTTTGGTGGCTCACACCTGCAATCCTAGCACTTTGGGAGGCTGTGGTAGAAGACTGCTTGAGCCCAGTAGTTTGAGACCAGCATAGGCAACATGGCAAGACCCTGTCTCTACCAAAAAGAAAAAAGAAAAAAAAAAGGGAATAATACCCATTTATTTTATCTTTTTTTTTTTTTTTTTTTTTTTTTTTTTTTGAGACAGGTCTTGCTCTATTGCCCCAGGCTGGAGTGCAGTGGTGCCATCTTGGCTCACTGCAACCTTCGCCTCCCAGGTTCAAAGGATCTTCATGCCTCAGCCTCCCAAGTAGCTGGGATTACAGGCATACACCACCATGCCTGGCTAATTTTTGTATTTTTAGTAGAGATGGGGTTTTGCCATGTTGGCCAGGCTGATCTCAAACTCCTGGCATCAAGTGACCCACCACTTCAGCCTCCCAAAATACTGGGATTGCAGATGTAAGCCACCATGCCTGGCCCTTTATCTTAAAGATTACTGTGAGGCTCAAAAGAAAGAATGCAAAACAAAAACAGTTCTGGAAAATCTGAAATGTAGTACAGTATCAGGTATTATTCCAGAAGAGACTAAATCCTTACTTTGACTAACAACACTTAACAAGGAACCATGGGACCTTATTTTCAGACGGGATGACGCCAAAGCCCAAGCTTTTTCTTTTTTTCATTTTTGAGACGGAGTCTCGCTCGGTCACCTAGACTGGAATGCAGTGGCACAATCTCAGCTCACTGCAACCTCCTCCTCCCGGGTTCAAGTGATTCTCCTGCCTCAGCCTCTCTAGTAGCTGGGACTACAGGCATGTGCCACCACGCCCGGCTAAGTTTTTGTATTTTTAGTAAAGACGAAGTTTCACCATGTTAGCCAGGATGGTCTCGATCTCCTGACCTCGTGATATGCCCACCTCGGCCTCCCAAAGTGCTGAGCTTTGGAAGTGTGAGCTACCGCGCCCAGCCAGCCCAGGCTTTTTCTATAACATACTGCCCCTCAATGATCAGATCTAAAAGCCAGCTTTCATGGTACTTAATCACTACAGTGCTTCTTTCCAAAAAGGCAGAAACAGAAATAGTACATGCATTTTTGCCTACCTTCATGGGTCCAAGAATCCCAAGTTAAGCATCCCTGTCCTGTCCTAGTAGAAGGAAATCTGTTCCTATACATCTTTGTTTTTGCCTATCCTGGTGAACATGACAAGAAGGGACAGAGCAAATAGAAAATAGGAATATTGTGAAATAAGCCGAAATGCTCACTGGCGGAGCTATCTGCTTACCTCATTGGGAGAATTGCTAGAAGTATGGCTTTTTCATGAACATGCCAACCAAACATAAAGGAGCTCAAGGCACAAAGAGTTAGACATCGGAGAAAGCCTCTGGGCCCTTGGGGTTTAAACCAAAGACAGAAAATAGAGGGCTAGAAACAACAGGCAAAGATAAACTTCAGTATCATTTGAAATAGACTTTACAGAAACAGAATTCAGGTGAATACAATTTGCATCATCTCTGCGAGACAGCAGATCTCAGACAATTCTTCATGAAATCAAATCATTGATCACTTTGTGCAGTCTAACAAAAGTTAACATAAAAGCAACAACTCAGAAAAAATTGGCATTTGATGTGTGTGTGTGTGTGTGTGTGTGTGTGTGTGTGTATATATATATATATATTTTTTTTTTTTTTTTTTTTTGAGATGGAGTCTCACTCTGTTGCCCAGGCTGGAGTGCAGTGGCACGATCTCAGCTCACTGCAACCTCTGCCTCCCGGGTTCAAGTGATTTTCCTGCCTCAGCCTCCCGAGTAGCTGGGATTACAGGTGCCCACCACCACGCCCAGCTAATTTTTGTATTTTTAATAGAGACAGGGTATCACCATCTTGGCCAGGCTGGTCTCTAAATCCTGACCTCGTGATCTGCCCGCCTTGGCCTCCCAAAGTGCTGGGATTACAGGTTTCAGCCACCACACCTGGCCTTGATGTATATAGTTAACTCATTAAAATTAATTCTACTGGCTGAGCATGGTGGCTCATGCCTATAATCCCAGCACTTGGGGAGGCCAAGGCAGGCAGATCACTTGAGGTTAGGAGTTCAAGAGCAGCCTGACCAATGAGTGAAACTCATCTCTACTAAAAATACAAAAAAAAATTAGCTGGGTATGGTGGCACATACCTGTATTCCCTGGTACTCTGGAGGCTGAGGCAAGAGAATCACTTGAACCCGGGAGGCAGAGGTTGCAATGAGCTGAAATTGCACCACTGCATTTCAGCCTAGGTGACAGAGCGAGACTCCATCTCAAAAAAAAAAAAAAAAAAAAAAAAAAAAAAAAAAAAAAAAAAAAAAATTGGCCAGGCGTGATGGCTCATGCTTGTAATCCTAGAACTTTGGGAGTCTGAAGTGAGTGGATCACGAGGTCAGGAGTTCAAGACCAGCCTGGCCAAGATGGTGAAACCCCGTCTCTACTAAAAACTACAAAAAAGGCCAGGTGTGGTGGCTCACACCTGTAATCCCAGCACTTTGGAAGGCCGAGGTGGGTGGATTACGAGGTCAGGAGATCGAGACCATCTTGGCCAACATGGTGAAACCCTGTCTCTACTAAAATTTAAAAAAAAATTAGCCGGGTGTGGTGATGTGCGCCTATAGTTCCAGCTAGTCAGAAGGCTGAGGCAGGGGAATCGCTTGAACCCGGGAGGTGGGGGTTGCAGTGAGCTGAGATCGTGCCACTACACTCCAGCCTGGCGAGAGAGCAAGACTCCGTCTCAAAAAACAAAAACAAAAACAAAAAAGCTGCAAAAACATTAGTCGAGTGTGGTGGCAGGCGCCTGTAATCCCAGCTACTCGGGAGGCTGAGGCAGGAGAATCACCACTGCACTCCAGCCTGGACGACAGAGTAAAACTCTGTCTCTCAAAAAAAAAAAAAAAGAATTAATTATACTATTAAAATTAATAATTAAGTTCTGTGATCTACCGTCTAACAACTTACTATATCTTCATAGTTTACTAATAGTTCACTTATTAATGAACCTAATAGGTCAAACTACAGAAGTCCATAGATACTTTTGAGCCAATAAATTAGATTTACCATATTAACAAATATCTAGTTTTATGGGCTGGAAGGCCATAGAAACTATATGTACCTCATAAGGCTGAAATTTTAGGAAAAACGTTTTACCTCAATTAAAATCTGTGAACAAACAGGCCAACAGAGCTTAATTATCTACATACCTGTACTGCCATGTAATTAAGTGGAGTCAGGTGGTTGCTAGCTAGCAGGTTTGAAACATTCAGAAACCAAAACTAAAGATGAGTGTAATTATCAAAAGGATTGAGTTGTTTATATTGAATTCTACTAAAATTATACCATGAAATTGAAGTCACTGCAATCACTAATGAAATTTTATAAACGAAAATTTCTAAAGTACTTAGAATGAGGCCTCTAAGAGCATCTTACTCATATTAGACTCATCTTAGGCTCAAAAAGCCATTGTCGACTCTCTCAACTCATTATCACCATCAAGACAAAACATCCACGCTGTCCAGATACATTTGGAATTTTGATGATTTAGCTAAGGATGAGAAAAACAAACCAAATCTGGATGTCCCTGCCACAAACATTTCCTTCTTTCTTCGCAGCATGATCCATGCCTCTTCCTCCCTGGGCTTTTCTTTTTCCCTTCCCCCACGGTGAACAGATGGTCTAACAGCCACTGGCAAGAATCTCTCACAGAGGCTTTACTGGTAATCCTTCCTTATGGTGTTCCAAGTTACTCTAAGAATTGCTAGGAAATGCTTCAGTCTGCAGAAGGATTACAGGCATGAAATTTATCCTACAGTTGGAAGAGCTTGAAAGTTGAAATTTAATCAGCCAGACAAAAGGAAAGCAGAGAAAACTTAAGAAATGAGTACCATCTGTTGAGTTCTTACCAATATGGCAATCAGTGTGCAGATGAGGGTTGCCAAGGGAGTCACTGAGGGAAGGACTGTGTGTTGAAACTGCTGAACCAAACCACTTGTCATTGAGGCCTTGGGAATATTGTTGGGATCAAGAAATTTCAATTTCAAACCTATTAAACAGACATTTTGTTTTATTTTTATCTTTATCAGCGAGATACCATATATTAACAAGTAATTCCTTGAGGAAAAAAGTAAGCTACTAACTTATTGATGCTTCTAAGCTAAGCTTTCATCAATTTAGTCCTATACTATTCTACCCAAAATGCCTCTGGTCTCAAGATTATAATACATAAAGCAGCTCTTTGCATTGGAACAGGGAATTTGAGCAGCTTATAGGAAACTTGCCAGCAGGTGGCACAAATGGTAATCTGCTCTCACCTCTGAAAGCAAGCTTCTAGAACAGTCTGAGCATGTCATGAAGGAACTTTGAATCCTTCGTCTCTATAGGAGAAACCCTGTATTCCTAAACATAGTATCCAGTGTCTTCCATGGTCTTGTTGCCCCTTCCCACCTGTCCAATCTCATCTCTACTTTGTTAAATGCAGCTTGGCCACAATGAAATAACTGTGGGTCCTCAATATACCACTCTTAACACCTGTATCCCTCTGCTCATTAACTTCCAATTCAATCATCTGAGAAAGTTCCTAAATCAATAAGCAGAACTGATTTTCTTGTGAGTGTACTTTTTTTTTTTTTTGAGCTGGAGTCTCACTCTGTCACCAAGAGACAGAGGCTGGAAAGCAGTGGCACCATCTAGGCTCACTGCAGCCTCTGCCTCCCACGTTCCAGGTTGCAGTGATTCTCCTGCCTCAGCCTCCCCAGTAACTGAGATTAGAGGCATGTGCCACCATGCCTGGCTAATTTTTGTATTTTTAGTAGAGACAGGGTGTCACCATGTTGGCCAGACTGGTCTCGAACTCCTGACTTCAGGTGATCCGCCCACCTCGGCCTCCCAAAGTGCTAGGATTACATGCCTGAGCCAACGCGCCCAGCCGAGTGAGCTCACTCTAGCAGTGTTCACCACAAGGCACTGCACTTGTTTATGTGCTCATTTCCTCTACTATACTGTATTCCTTGAAGGCAGGAATGATGATGAGTTCATTTCTATCCCCAGTACATAGGAGCTCAATAAATACTTGGCTATTAAATAAATCAAATCAGAGAATGACAATACAAGCCTCAACAAGCTCCGGATAATAGGACAGACAGCGACAGTCTGAGTCCCTATAGGGCCCTGTCAAATGCCAGTGAAAATGAGTGCAATGTGGGAAAGATGTAGACTACCAAAATATTTTCTACTTACTAACCTCTTCCCCTTTCCCCTTTGGCCTGCTGATTCTCTTACAGCTATTAACTATCTCCCTAAAACAAAGTTGTCTAACTCTGACACTGACTTTCCATGTAAAACATCTTCAAAGAGACAAACACACAAGTGAGGTACAGTGTAGCTTCCAGACTCAGACAAGGCAACTGACCCTTGTACCTCATACTGTGCTGGCTGTCTAAAGCTGTTTTTGAAATATAAATGTTAGGAATTACTCTGTAAGAATGCCATGTACATCAAGGCTAGATTCACAGTGAGCAACATGGTGACACAATGTATAGGTCATCACATACACAGTGTATGATTTCCTCCAAGTACTTATCAAAAACAGTAAGAGTGGCCACCATGCATGGAGTGTCTATCATGCGCCCAGGGCTCTGCACTTACTACTTTTAGCCCCGAGGTACAGAGATGAAGTAACCTGCCCAAAGTCACACAACTAACAGGTGGTAAAACTGAACTCAGGTTTGTCTGGCTCCAAAGTCCCTGCTGCTGATAACCTAGTTTTAAACCTAAAATTTTAAAATTTTGCTTCTGTTCCTCACAACACACCGTATGGGAACAGGTAAAGTACTAGCATGCCTTTCGTACAGTGAGGAAAGTAAGACGAAAGAAAGCAAATGACTTGTCAATGCCACACATTGCAATAGCCATTTACGCAGGTGAGCCTCCAAACCAAGTCATCAGATTCCAGATCTGGAGTCCAAGGGCCGAATCTAGCCTGTGCCCAGTTTTTGCACAGCACTGAAGCTATGAATGGTTTTTACTTTTATGTGGTTTTAAACAAATGTGTGCATACACAAATACAGACACAGACACACATATATACACACACTGGGTGTGGCCTGCACAGCTCAAAATATTATTTGGCCAGTTACAGAAAAAGTTTGCTGACCACCACTCTTGATCATGACATTTTCTCACCAAGCTAGGTTGTATTCACAAATGAAAGACTGTGTTACCCAGAGTGAGTTATTTTTAGTAGAACCATCTCAAAGCATAACTTATTTTTCATTATAACTCAAATTTTAAAAAGCATAGCCTGGGTTTTTCATTTCTTCTCATCTCATGTTAAAATGCAGGGTTATTTTCCTTATTGGTTTAATACCCAGAGTCACAACTTAACATATTCTTCTTTCTTGTTCTTATATGTTTAGGTTTAAAAGTGGGGTGGGCTGGGCATGGTGGCTTGTGCTGGTAATCCCAGCACTTTGGGAAGCCAAGGTGGGAGGATCACTTGAGACTAGAAGTTTGATCCCACTCCGGGCAACACAGTGAGACCCTCATCTCTAAAAAACAAAAATTTAAAAATCAGCCAGGTGTGGTGGTATGCACCTGTGGTCCCAGCAACTCAGGGGGCTGAGTCAAGAGGATTGTTGGAGCACAGGAATTTAAGGCTGCAGTGCGCTATGATCTCAACACCACAGCACTCCACCCTGGGTGACACAGTGAGACCCTGTCTCTAAAAATAAGTACGGGTTTGAATAGCAATGGTGAGAAAGGGGGAAAAAAGTAGGGTTAACTGCTGCTGCCAAATAATTTTTTAATTAAGGCAAAAATTACCTTTATAGAGTGTCTAAATATTTTACTTTTTCCACAGGAAAGGATCAGTAACCTCATTACCACAAGGAGCTTTTATAAGGAAAACAGTCTGTTTATTGCACTAAAGCCTCAGTCCCAAGAACTGCTCCCCCTGTTCATCCTGAAGGCTGAAATGCAGGACTGGAGAACAAACAATTCGGCCACATTCAAAACACAAAGGTTCTTCCATTTCTCCATGTGCCTAGTTCTTTCAATATTCAGAGTCTGAGTTAAAAATGCTTGCTACCATACCGATGACAGACAGCACTTTGTCCAACGCATTGTACAAAGCCCAGAAGTTTGGAGCCCAATATGCATGACAGAGGCCCCTCTTGAAAGGAAAGAGTCGGGAAAAGACTTGAGGCAGCTGATTCTGTTGAAAAGAGAAATGAAACTAATTAAACAGTCATCAATCTTTTTCAAATTCAAAAAGAGAACTAGGGAACTCTCTATGGTATAGTGTGTAGAAAGTTATGGGGTCTGGGTTCTAGTCTCTATTCCTTCAGGTAAGTGGTTGTATACTCACCACAATGTAAGTTCACAGAACCTTTTTTGGTCTCACTTTGTCCACTGTCCAGTGGGACAATATACATAAAAATACTTTGAATACCAGTCCATACTATTGTAAGTATAATAATGGAAGAATTTACAAGCTATAAAGCAAAACACAGACTGCAGCTTATCCATGTCTACTAGGGTGAAGGGGAGAGCTGGGAAGACTACAAAAGATGTGATGCATTTCAGTTTTAGTAAGAATTAAAATTAATTAGCTGATTTCAGGGCAAGGAAGAAGAGGAAAAAATAAAATATCTGAACATCTGTTAAATTCTATGCACTTCAGAATGTTTGCTGTCCATGTAAGACTACAAAATTATTGATTTTGTTACAAATACATTTTATCAAGTAGGTAAACTTACAAGTACAGAATATACAAATAATGAAGATCAATTCTGTGTGTGTGTATGTGTAACGTATAAACATATATATGTATACATATATACATATTTGAATGTGCACAAAAATGTCTGAAAGAATACTACCCTATTGGGCCAGGAGCGGTGGCTCACACCTGTAATCCCAGCACTTTGGGAGGCTGAGGCGGGTGGATCACCTGAGGTCAGGAGTTCGAGACCAGCCTGACGAACACGGTGAAACCCTGTCTCTACTAAAAATACAAAAAGTAGCCAGGCGTGGTGGCATGCGCCTGTAATCCCAGCTATTCAGGAGGCTGAGACAGGAGAATTGCTTGAATCCAGGAGGTGGAGGTTGCAGTGAGCTGAGATCACGCCACTGCATTCCAGCCTGGGCGATACAGCGAGACTCCATCTTTAAAAAAAAAAAAGGGAATACTACCCTATCTTTGGGGAGTCAAGTTGGGTAGGAAGACTAGGAAAAAAGTAGCTTTTACTTATTTTATATATTCCTGGCTTTATTATGTTTTCTAAACACCAACAAAGAACATGTATTAATAGAAAAAAAAAAGGCTCACCAAGGCTAGGAAAGGACCCAATGAAAGAGCAGAAACTAGGAAAACAACCAGTCCCAGGGAAATAACACGAACAAAGCTGAAACTGTTCCATCGAATAGATCCATCTACAGAAAAGGAACATTATCAGTAACCAGGAAGATGGAAAGGAACATTAACCATAACCTATATCATGTGCTAAAACTAGAAGTATCCCACAATAGTACAGCAACCTATTCATGATGTGGCAAGAGCAAAGAAAAGCGAGAATGGGTAAAGGGCTTACGAGATCAGCCGCCGAGGTATCTGCTGTGCTCCATAAAACCTTCTTATCAAGCAAGCCACCAAGTCAACACAGTAAGGAAAAAATCAAAAATGTTTTTGCTATTATCACCAAAACTTGCCTGGTTTATTTGCAGTGAAACAGTAGGATCGCAGCAGATATACACCATAAGCTGGTGCTACATAGAGGTAGATGTGCTTGAAATGTAGGAGAACAGCAAAGAGAAATGCTCCTTCCATATGCCTTTTCTAGGAGATTTAAAAGGGAAATATCACTTTAAAATTCAGGGTAAATGAAATGCAATAATGTGGTATCCTGGATTGAATCCTGGAACAGAAAAACGACATTAAAAGAAAAACGGGTGAAATTCAAATGCACCAATACTGCTTTCTTAGTCTTGATGAATGTACCATGGTTATGTAAGGTGGTAATGGGGGAAAATGGGTGAGGGGTATATAGGAACCCTCTGTACTATTTCTACAACTTTTCTGGAACGCTAAAATTATTCTACAAAAAGGTTATTAAAAAAACTAAAATTAGGCTGAGCGTGGTGGCTCACACCTGTAATCCCAGCACTTTGGTAAGCCAGGGAGGAAGGATTGCTTGACCCCAGGAGTTCAAGACCAGCCTGGACAAAATAGGGAGGCCCTGTCTCTACAAAAAAATTAAAAAATTAGCTAGGCACGATGGCTTACACCTGTAGCACCAGCTACTCTGGAGGCTGAGGCTGCAATGAGCCATGATGACACCATTGCACTCCAACTTGGGTGACAGAGTGAGGCCCTATCTCCAAAATGAATAAATAAATAATAAAAATAAACAATACCTACTTTTATTTTTATTTTTATTTTTGAGATGGAGTCTCGCTCTGTCTTGCCTAGGCGGAAGTACAGTGGCACAATCCTGACTCACTGCAGCCTCCGCCTCCTCGGTTCGAGCAATTCTCCTATCTCAGCCTCCTGAGTAGCTGAGACTACAGGCGTGTGCCAACACACCCGGCTAATTTTTGTATTTTTTAGTAGAGGCAGGGTTTCACCATGTTGGCCAGGCTGGTCTCAAACTCCTGACCTCAGGTGATCCACCCACCTCAGCCTTCCAAAGTGCTGGAATTACAGGCATGAGCCACTGCACCCAGCCAAATACCTACTTTTAAAGATGTATTCTGAAATACAAATATAGTATCTGGGATGTGTTTTAAAATAATCCGTGTGTGTGTGGATCATTGTACTATTTTCTCTACTTTTGTATGATTTAAATGTTCTATAATAAGATGTTTTAAAGTCACACCTGGAATCCCAGCATTTTGGGAGGCCAAGGCAGGAGGCTCACTTGAGGTCAGGAGTTGAGAACAGCCTGGGCAATACAGGTGAGACTCTGTCTCTACAAAAAAATACAAATATTAGCTAAGCATGGTGGCATGTGCCTGTAGTCTCTGCTACTTGGGAGGCTGAGGTGGGAGCACTGCTTGAACCCAGGTTGAGACTACAGTGAGCCATGATCTTGCCACTGCATTCCAGCCTGGGCAACTGAGCAAGCCTGTGTCTCAAAAAAAAAAAAAAAATTTTTTTTCTTCTCACTGTCATCCAGGCTGGAGTGTAACAGCCTGATCTTGGTTTACTTCAGCCTTGACCTCCTGGGGTCAAGAGATCCTCCTGCCTCAGCCTCCTGTGTAGCTGGGACCACAGGTACATACCAGCACACCTGGCTAATTCTTTCATTTTCTGTAGAGATGGGATCTCATTTTGTTGCCTAGACTGGTCTCAAACCCTGGCCTCAAGTGATCCTTCCGCCTTGGCCTCCCAAAGTGCTGGGATTACAGGCGTGAACCGCCATGCCTGGCCCAAGGTAAATATCCTATAACCAATATAAGGAAAAACATAGGCAAGTGATTCCAGCTAGCTTTTTTTTTGAGACGGAGTTTTGTTCTTGTTGCCCAGGCTGGACTGCAATGGCGTGGTCTCATCTTACTGCAACCTCTACTTCCCAGGTTCAAGTAACTCTCCTGCCTCAGCCTCCCAAGTAGCTGGGATTATAGGTGCCTACCACCACACCTGGCTAATTTTTTTGTATTTTTAGTAGAAACGGGGTTTCACCATGTTGGCCAGGTTGGTCTCAAACTCCTGACCTCAAGTGATCCACCAGTCTCAGCCTCCCAAAGTACTGGGATTACAGGCATGAGCCACTGCGCCAGCCCAGCTAGGTTTTATACTGAGCATAGTGTGTTCATAAATTCATTATTCCAACAAAGACTTATCAAGTACTAAGCCTTATGCTGAGATCATATCCTACATGTCATCAGTAATAACAGACTGCAAATTCTCACTTAGGAATTAGAACCCAGAGAATTAAATCACCTTCACCCCTCACAGTTTCAGAATAGCTGGAGTTGATTTCCAAAGAAGGCTGGGAATGAGAACATGAACAAATATATATGATGCTATGCTACCAAAAATATCAATTAAATTTTATATTGTAGATTAGGTAACATATAGCACTATCAGGCTGAAGGCACCAGTTACTGCACTTGATCCTAACACTACTTAGGAAAACTAAAGGTATTGTGATGGAAAAAGAACAAAGGCCAGCCACGGTGGCCCACGCCTGTAATCCCAGCACTTTGGGAGGCCGAGGCGGGTGGATCACTTGAGGTCAGGAGTTCGAGACCAGCCTGGCCAACATAGTGAAACCCTGTCTCTACTAAAAATACAAAAAATTAGCCAGGCGTGGTGGTGGGGCGCCTGTAATCCCAGCTACTCAGGAGGCTGAGACAGGAGAATCGTGTGAGGTGGAGGTTGCAGTGAGCTGAGATCACAGCCACTGCACTCCAGCCTGGGTGACAATGCAAGACTCTGTCTCCAAAAAAAAAAAAAAGAACAAACAAAACAAAACCAGCTGCTTACTATAACTAAGAAGTTATAGTAAGACTTTGGCTGGGTGCGGTGGCTGACGCCTATAAATCCCAGCACTTTGGGAGGCTGAGATGCGCAGACTGCTTGAGCCCAGAAGTTCAAGACCAGCCTGAGCAAAATGGCGAAACCCCATCTCTACTGAAAAAGTACAAAAATTAGCCTGGTGTGGTGGTGTGCACCTGTGGTCCCAGCTAACTGGGGGTTGAGGCAGGATGACTGTTTGAGCCCAGGAGGTTGAGGTTACAGTGTGCTGTGACTGCACCACCTGCATTCTCCAGCCTGGGTGACACAGCATGACACTGTCTCCAAAAAAAAAAAAAGAAGAAGAAGAAGAAAGTCTGAATGAAATCTACCCACCTCACAGGAATTTTGGAAAGATTAAATGAGATAACAGTCCTGATGTTCTGCAGAGGAAACTGCCACAGGGACCATGAAAGGCCAGGTTCCTTCTCTCATCAGGTACGGTCTAGAATAGGTAGCTTTAGGAGTAATAACAAAAAAGAGTGGGAATGCTTCCAGGTCTCTCTTCAATTTTATAACTTTTTAAAGATCTGGGTAAGGTCTAGCTGATTCCATAGTCAAATTTTATTTGTTCAACAAGCAACCAACAAATATTCACTGAACACCAATTATATTCTAATTGTTATATGGCTTTTTATGGTTCAAAGAGAAAAGTTTATCCAGACATTTATAGTTGACAAAGAACTTTAGATTATCAAATTTGATCTTTCCAATGTCCCTGTGAAGTAAGTAGTCCCATTTTACAACTAAGAATGTACGGTAAATTTCATTTTATGGAGAAAATGAAGCTAGGAGGGTTAAATAACTTGCCTTCAGTTAATAGTTCCCAAGCCTGACGGTGTATCAAAATTCCTTAGAGATTCTTAAGCCCCATTCCCAAAGACTTTGATTCCATGTACAAAGGGATGGCCCCGAAATCTGAATTTCTGATTTCCTCCTCTATAGGAGGAATAATAATTCTAACAACTTCACAGAATGGTTCTAAAATTTACTCAATAAGATATATGTAAGCCAGGTGTGGTGGCACACATATGTAATCTCAGAGACTCAGGAAGCAGAGGTAGGAGGATTGTTCAAGGCCAGGAGTTCAAGACCTGCCTGTAATCCCAGCACTTTGGGAGGCCAGAGTGGGAGGATCACTTGTGGTCAGCAGTTTAAGACCAGCCTGGATAGTGAAACCCCCTTCTCTACCAAAAAAAAAAAAAAAAAAAAAAAAAAAAAATTAGCCATGTATGGTGGCGTGCACCTGTAGTTTTAGCTACTCAAGAGGCTAAGGTGAGAGGACTGCTTGAGCCCAGGAGTTTGAGGAGGCAGTGAGCCATGATAGCGCCACTGCACTCCAGCCTGGGTGACAGAGCAAGACGTTGGAAAAAAAAAGACATATGGAATGTATGTAATCTTAAGTAGCCATGTATTCGAGTAAGCCCTGAGTTGCATAGCTCATTAACATTAGTCAGGATTACACACAGTTCTTCTGATTCCAAATCCCCTTCTATTACATTAATCTTAATGCTGCTGATAGTAAAGTACCACCATCATAGTTATTATATTGTAAAGACTGCTGCTAGAGATTTCATTCATACATAAATGATCCCAACCAGACAAAGAAAATGTAATTTAGGGGCCGGGCATGGTGGCTCATGCCTGCAATCCCAGCACTTTGGGAGGCTGAGGCGGGCAGATCACTTGAGGTCAGGAGTTTGAGACCAGCCTGGTCAACATGGTGAAACCCCATCTCTGCTAAAAATACAAAAATTAGCCGGGCATGGTGATGGGTGCCTGTAATTCCAGCTACTTGGAGGCTGAGGAACAAGAATCGCTTGAACCTGGGAGGCAGAGGTTGCAGTGACCCGAGATCGCGCCACCGCACTCCAGCCTGGGCGATAGAGTGAGACTCAGTCTCAAAAAAAAAAAAAAAAAAAAAAAAAAGACAAGAAAGAAAATGTAATTTAGGGCAGGGGCTCATGCCTGTAATCCCAGCACTATGGGAGGCCGAGGCAGGAGGATCACTTGAGGTCAGCAGTTCGAGCCAACATGGCGAGACCCTGTCTCTACTAAAAATACAAAAATTAGCCAGGTGTGGTAGTGCGCACCTGTAATCCCAGCTACTCATGAGGCTTGAACCCAAGAGACAGAGGTTGCAGTGAGCTAAGATTGCGCCACTGTACTCCAGTCTGGACGACAGAGTGGGACTGTCTCAAAACACAAACAAAAACTCAATTTAATTCAGGCCTGCCACATGCTAATAAGTTTTTGGAGTAAAATTTTCTCATCTGTTAAATGAAGAAAATCACAGTCAAAAGTGAAGATGGAATTTGTAAGAAATACCCAATAAAAGTGTCTATAGCACTTGGCAACTCAAAACAGTCAAATAAATTTACCCATCACCCACTACACTGTTCCTTTTACAATCTAAAAACTTATCTAAAAGAGAAAAAATCTAATTTAACAATTATGTTTACCTGAAATAATCGTGCAATGGAGAGTAGCATTAATCCAAATAAAAAGCCATTGTACTGAAAATGAATATCTGGACTTAGGTCAAGGAAAGACAACAGAGGATACCAAATTCATAATGAACTATACCAGCTGATGGAGTATAGAAATTCCAAATGCTTTAACAGCAAAATTAAAGACAAAAAAATACTACTACTAATGTGGACTGCTCATAAATAAGTTTTCTATAAACAGAGTCAAATTTTTTTTTAAATACATTTTTTTTTTTTGAGATGGAGTCTCACTGTCACCCAGGCTGGAGTGCAATGGCGCAGTCTCGGCTCACTGCAGTCTCCGTCTCCTCCTGGGTTCAAGCGATTCTCCTGCCTCAGCCTCCTGAGTAGCTGGGACTACAGGCGCATACCACCACACCTGGCTAATTTTTTTGTATTTTTAGTAGAGACGGGCTTTCACTATGTTGGCCAGGCTGGTCTCGAACTCCTGGCCTTGTGATCCCTCCACCTTGGCCTCCCAAAGTGCTGGTATTACAGGCATGAGCCACTGCACCCGGCCTAAATACATATTTTTAGTTTTGCTAATCTCTGTATCATTCCCATTTTGCCAAAGCAAACACCATAGTCAAATCTTCAGTTGAAACTTACATTTGGAAGCGTGGTGGCTCACACCTGCAATCCCAGCACTTTGGGAGGCTGACATGGGTAGATCACGTGAGAGCAGGCATTCAAGACCAGCCTGGATAACATGGCAAACCCCCATCTCTACCAAAAATACAAAACTTAGATGTTGTGGCACACAACTGTAGTCCCAGCCACTTGGGAGGCTGAAGCACAAGAATCACTTGAACACAGGAGGCGGACATTGCAGTGAGCTGAGATTGTGCCACTGCACTCCAGTCTGGGTGACAGAGCAAGACTGTCTCAGAAAAAAAAAAAAAAGGAAAGAAACTTATGTTTAATGATATCTTAGACTAGATGATGATTTAAAATATACACATTTTTTTCATTTAAAAAGAAATTTATGTTTAAGAAGAAAAACAAAACTTTCCCAGGTTTTTCCTACCTTTTCTACCTTAAAGGCCCCACAGCTAAGAGGCAAGACGTTTTTTTATTTGTTTTTTACAATTAGGGATGAGAAGGGAAGGGGCCTAACTGCTAGTAAGGCCACCTGCATGCAGCATTGCATCGTTTATAGGACATATACCATCTTATGTATTAAGCCTCACAATGAACCTGTGAGGTATTTAGAATTATCCTCTTTAGAGATACTTTAGAGATTAAGAGATTAAGCCTCAGAGACATTCATCCACTCATGGTCCTAAAGCTGCTAATGGCAACTAAGATTTGAGTTCAGGTTACATTGAAACCAGAGTCTGGGTGCTTTCCTCCACACCAGGCTACCTTTATGAAAATTGCAACTATCAGCATCCATTATGAGGATTTTAATTACATTCAGAAGCCTTGAATTTAAAAATTTGCCTTTTAATATGTGGTAAGCCAAGATGGTAGAAAAGCACGAATGCCTGACCATTCCCACATGCACACTGTGATATGCCTTTTCCAATTAAAGGTATTTGGAATAACATGTTATAAAACTATTTAATATACATATCAGATTAATCTAAAAATAGTTCACAATCTCAGTACATTGTTTTATTGATGATTTAGCTGGTTCTCACATATCCCACTAATTTTTCAGAAATGAAATACTCTAACCTCAGAGTCCAGTGAAGTTGGGCAGAGACCACACAGTTAAGTGAGCCTACTAACCCACCCCACACCCATTTTCAGAAGCAGCTCACATCTCCAATCATTATTACAGAAAACATTAATCTTATATTAGTATATATCAGAATAAGTAAGGGAATAGTACATAGAATATCAAGGATACGATCCACAATTAATAACCCAAAGTTCCACAGAAGTAATACCGATAGAATAAATTTTGGCTTTTCTGTAAGTTCTTTACCCACTTTTTTTCCGTCAATGCATTTACAGCACCTACAGTGAGACATTAGGAAAGACACAAACAACTTTGCTCTCCATTGGAACATCACTGCTGCAGAGTAAGCTATGATACATTAGTCATTCCTGGCAAATTACATGCCATTCTTTTTTTTTTTTTTTTTTTTTCTTCCAATTTTTCTTTTTCTTTTTTTGGAAGGGATGGGGTATCACTATGTTGCCCAGGCTGATCTTGAACTCCTGGGCTCGAGCGATCCTCCTGCCCTGGCATCCCAAAGTCCATGCCATTCTTGATTTCTTAAAAAGGTCACAGCAAGCTGAGCAGGGTGGCAGGTGCCTGGCTACTCAGGAAGATGAAGTGAGAGGACCACTTGAGCTTGGGAGTCTGAGGCCAGCCTGGGAGATATAGTAAGACCTTGTCACTGGAAAAAAAAAAGGGGGGGTAGCACAAACAAGGACCTCAGGGCCTATTCCATGTCTTTTTCTAAGCTATGCTGATCTAAAACAAAGTCTTCATTTAATAAAATTAAAAATAAAAAGTCACGTAAACCCCAAAGTAAGGATTTTGAAAATTGAGAGAGCATATATTATTTCAGTCCTTAAGAGTAGAAACTGCAGACCAGGCTGATTTAGCACTCTAAATTATGTATCATAATACCAGCCAAATTAAGAACAGAACTGCAAATGTGCAGCTCCTGACGGTCCAAATGATAATTTAAAAACCCTTATGTAAAAATGCATGTCATTTAAATGTTGAGATATATTACTAAGTGACAACAGCAGGTGACAAAACAGTAAGATCCTATTTTTATTTTATGAAAATTATATTCGAACACAGAAAAGAGACTAAACTAACATACACCAAAATGTTAATAGTGGTTAGTACAGGTGGGGGAGTATGAATCATTTTTACTTTGCGTGTGTGTGCTTTTCCAAAGTTTTCACAATGGGGATGTATTATTCTATAAAAAGACGATATTTAAAATGTGTTACATTTGAATAGTGGCAAATTCTAACATTATAAACCTAAAACAAATAATAGATGCAATTAAAGGGGGACTAGCAAAGGTATCCTCCTTTTCCCGTATGGAGCCTCAGTTCCCTCATGAAGAGGCAATAAACTTACAGGGTCATTGAGAAAATTCAGTAAGTTAATAATCTGTATATCATGCTTGGTTCTGGGAACTGACACACAGATTTCAATTTTTTTTTTTTTTTTTTTTAGACAGGGTCTCAGCCTACTGCCCAGGATGGAGTGCAGTGGCATAATCACAGCTCACCGCAGCCTTGACCTCTCAGGTTCAAGAGATCCTCTGCCTCAGCCTCCCAAGTAGCTGGGACAACAGTTCCTGGCAACCAGAGCCGGCTAATTTTTGTATTTTTAGTAGAGGCAGGGTTTCACCGTGGTACCCAGGCTGGTCTCAAACTCCTGAGCTCAAGCAATACACTAGCCTTGGCCTCCCAAAGTGCTGGGGTTACAGGCATAAGCCACTATGCCTGGCCTTTCAACAACCTTTTTAACTATTCCCTCTACTTTGCAGATGGAAATGAATTCTATTTTCTCTCCCTTTGTGCTGGTATACTCTTTCCCTGGAAGCTTGAATTCAAACATTTTGAGTTAAAAAGAGTATACTAAAAATTACTTTCCCTTTCAACTCTTGCCAGGTCATAAACAGATTGAAAGGAAGGATTTCAAACGGGATTATTCAATGAGAATGTGCAAGGGTTAAGACATTCCCAAGGGACTCTTTACTGACTGGGGCAAGGGTTCAGTGTAGAGGGCCTCACAAACAGAAACGATCCATTTATGACAAGGGTCATTAAATGAACACTAGTCACTGTTCTGTCACAATCACATCAGCAAGCTTAAGAGTTAGGAAAGAATGAGACCGGCACAGTAGCTCATGCCTGTAATCCCAGCACTTTGGGAGGCTGAGGTGGGTGGATCACGAAGTCAGGAGTTCAAGACCAGCCTGGCCAACATGGGGAAACCCTGTCTCTACTAAAAATACAAAAATTAGCCGGCCATGGTGGTGTGCACCTGTAATCCCAGCTACTCAGGAGGCTGAGGCAAGAGAATTGCTTGAACCCAGAAGGCGGAGTTTTATAGTGAGCCAAGATCGTGCCACAGCACTCCAGCCTGGGTGACAGAGCAAGATTCCATCTTGGGAAAAAAAAAAAAAAAAATTAGGAAAGAATGGAAACTGACATTAACTGAAACTGAAACTTAGTACTTGGAAGTCACTGTGCAAGACATTCTATATATGTGTATTCAATACTTAAAATTAACTTATAAGTAGAAGTTATAAAACATAAAAATTTAAAACATAAGCATAATTGAAAATAATAAAGAGTCTTCATGAAGGAAAGCATACAGAAACAACTAAAAGCACTCAGTGAAATTTCTTGCATTTACTAGAATGAAAGCTCCGGAAAGGAAGGCTTTGGTGGTTAGCACAATGCATACGTGTGCGCTACTGTGCATGTACCGTGTGCATCCCCCAAGATAATGTAGGTGACGGAAGCCTCTGGGGGCCTGCTGCAAGGAAGCAAAGAAAAACATATGGAGCTATTCTGGGTGGGAGAAATGGCCCTAGAACTATACTTGGGACTACTTCTTTTCACAACATTCATAATCTCTTGTTCCACCTCTGCCTTGTAACTCCACCTTATCCCCATTTCTTCCACAAGATTCAGCTAGAGAGATTTAAACATGTAGTTTAAAGCACAATACAATTTTTCAATGTTCTAGCATTTGCTATCATATAAACTTTGCTCCTCCTAAATCAGGAATAAGTTAATACTACTTAACACTGTAGTATTTCTTCAATATCTTCCATACAAAATGACATGCTCCAGACTTACTCATGGACAGCATACACAAAGAGTACATCCATAAAGATGACGGAAAATCTCTGGAAAAGTAAGGTCCTTGAGCTGGAGTAATTCAAATTACGAACATTCAGCATCTCTTGATCAAAATATTTGGCGACATGTGACAGGATATACTCAAACCATGCAAAGAAAGGGGGGTAATCCAATGTCCACTCTGAAGTTGCCTGTGATAAAAAAAGAAGACCAAACATATCCTAAGTAACTGAATAAACAAGGATGGTGCAAAGATTTAAAATTTTTCATTCTCTGGTCTTTAAAACAGCACAATGAGGCTGGGCGTGGTAGCTCATGCCTATAATCCCAGCACTTTGGGAGGACTAGGCAGGCGGATCACTTGAGTCCAGGAGTTCAAGACCAGTCTGGGCAACATGGTGAAACCCTGTCTCTATTTTTAATTAAAAAAAAAAAAAAAAAAACCACAGTGAAATGCAGTTGCACTTAAAATGTGCCCTAAATTAACAGAACAATTCCTATGTAAGACTGAACAGAACACTAAAACCTGTCTTCTAAATTATTTAACATGGTCTTCAATTTCCTTAAATAGAGTCAACTATACTTAAAGGAAATTAATTTGAAACCTGGAGTTGACAAACTTGGTTATGACATAGTTCTACTCATCTAAATAACAAATAATTCACTAACTTAGGTTCAAATTCTGCCTTAGAGACACAATTTCCCTATTTGTAAAATGAGGTATTATGAAGATTAAATGAGATAATACATATGAAACATATTTATAAACAACAAAATGGTACACAAATGCTATTATATTTTGTTTCACTAAGTTATATGATCCTGGAGAATAGAAACTATCCTTTTCATTTTGTATCCTCAGCATTTAGTAAGTGCCTGACATATTGTTTGGGATCAAATAACCATTAGCTAAATGAACAGTTGCTAATAAGTAAATGAAAACAGAAATCATATGAAAATATACAAGCTTTAGAATCGTATATTTTGTTAGATTTATGTAAGTCTCAGTTTTCTTTTTTTTTTTTTTTGAGACAGAGTCTTGCTCTGTTGCCCAGGCTGGAGTGCAGTGGCACGATCTTGGCTCACTGCAAGCTCCACCTCCCGGGTTCGAGCCATTCGCCTGCCTCAGCCTCTGGAGTAGCTGGGAAAACAGGCACCCGCCGCTATGCTCGGCCAACTTTTTGTAGTTTTAGTAGAGACAGGGTTTCACCATGTTAGCCAGGATGGTCTCAATCTCCTGACTTCGTGATCCACCTGCCTTGGCCTCCCTAAGTGCTGGGATTACAGGAGTGAGCCACTGTGCCCGGCCTGAGTCTCAGTTTTCGCACCTATACAACAAGGATAGTAGGATCTACCTCATGGGTTATGCTATTCCATTTTATATGTACATATAAAATACTGTATATATGGTATTGAAACTCACAGAAAACTCGCACAAAATTTGCCTTAAAAAAAACTCCGTGGGCCGGGCACAGCGGCTCACACCTGTAATCTCAGCACTTCGGAAGGAAAAGGCAGGTGGATCACCTGAAGTCAGAAGTTCAAAACCAGCTTGACCAACACAGTGAAACCCTGTCTCTACTAAAAATACAAAATAATAATAATAATAATTAGCTGGGTGTGGTCGTGGGTGCCTGTAATCCCAGCTACTCAGGAGGCTAAGGCAGGAGAATCGCTTGAACCCAGGAGGCAGAGGTCGCAGTGAGCTGAGATCGTGCCATTTCACTCCAGCCTGGGTGAGAGTGAGACTTCATCTCAAAAGAAAACAAACAAACAAAAAACCAACTCCCTGTCAGCAGAGTACTGCTTTTGATCAGGAAATTTCTGGTGATGTCTCTTTTTCATAAAGTATTACACACAGTTTAGTAATTCTTACCAGAAACAAAAATACAAGCTGGGTGCAGTGGCTCACGCCTGTAATCCCAGCACTTTGGGAGGCCAAGGTGGGTGGCTCACCTGAGGTCCGGAGTTCGAGACCAGCCTGGCCAACATGGTGAAACCCCATCTCTACTAAAAATATAAAAATTAGCTGAGGCGTGGTGGTGGGCGCCTGTAGTCCCAGCTATTTGGGAGGCTGAGGCAGGAGAATCGCTTGAATCCGGGAGGCGGAGGTTGCAGTGAGTTGAGATTGTGCCACTGTACTCCAGCCTGGGTGACAGAGCGAGACTCTGTCTCAAAAAAAAGAAAAGAAAAAAAAGGAAAAGAAAAAGAAATAAAAATACAGGTGTAGTTTTATAAATAATATATTCATATATAATACATATATATGAATTGTATATTACCTGATGTCTACACATCACATTTGATTATTCCTTTCCTCATAAAATCACAAAACATTAGCAACAGACAGGATCTTAGAAATAATTCACTCCAAATCCTCATGTGCCAGATGAGACACTAAGGCCCAGAGACATGAAGTATCTTTTCTCTGTGTAACTAGATAGTGGCAGAGCCAGGCCTAAGAATCCAATTCTTCCTATTTCCCAGTCCATTGTTCTTTCAAAAAGTGTGGTAGATACTATACCTCCCAATTTATAGACTGAGAAACTCATTTTGAAGTAAGGGGATTCACTAGTAGTGCAAGAGGACAGAACTGAGAAGAGATCACAATTTTTATAAAGATTAATTAGATCTATGGTTGCAGAAAAAACTTTTTTTTTTTTTTGAGACGGAATCTAACTCTGTCACCCACGCTGGAGTGCAGTGGCATGATTTCGGCTCAATGCAACCTCCGCCTCCCAGGTTCAAGCGATTCTCCTGCCTCAGCCTCCTGAGTAGCTGGGATTACAGGCACCCACCACCACGCCCAGCTAATTTTTGTATTTTTAGTAGAAACGGGGTTTCACTGTGTTGGCCAGCTGGTCTCAAACCCCTGACCTCATGATCCACCCACCTCGGCCTCCCAAAGTGCTGGGATTACAAGTTTGAGCCACTGTACGCAGCCAGAAAACATTTTTAATATCAGTAATATTTACCTAGTTTATATATGAATCTTAAAAAAAAAGTGAAAATTAAAACTTACCTCATAATACCACTGTGATATTGGCAAACTGTGAGTGATAGCAAGCCAGTTGCGGTGTACTTCAAAATCTGTGGAATGGCTACTCAAAACAATTAGATGAATAAAATGAGATTTTGCAATATTTATCCATTTCTAATTCCCATAGCTATGCTTTTAAATGGACTGACATTCCCTAAGTAGTCACAGTTCACTGTCCTATAGAGACACTCTATTTGTGTTACGTATTACATTACATAATCCTTAACTTCACTTATCTGGAAGTCAGATCTTCTGGAAAGTTGTTGAGCAATCTACAAGTCAGTGAAAAGGGTTTCAGAACTATCTAAAGGGCTGACAAGAAGCCCAGACTTTTTCTTTTTCTTTTTTGAAACAGAGTCTCCTTCTGTCACCCAGGTTGGAGTGTAGTGGGCCCGTCTCAGCTCACTGCAACCACCGCCTCCTGGGTTCACGCAAGTCTTCTGTCTCAGCCTCCCAAGCAGCTGAGACTACAGGTGTGTACCACCAATCCTGGCTAATTTTTAGTAGAGATGGGGTTTCGTCATGTTGGCCAGGCTGGTCTCAAACTCCTGACCTCAGGTGATCCACCTGCCTCAGTCTCCCAAAGTGCTGGGATTACAGGCGTGAGCCACTGCCCCTCATCTAGCCCAACCTTTTTCTTACAGGCGGCCCTCAGGCCTTTGCTCAGAAGTGACTTCCTCTTGCTCACAAATAATTCTAACAAAATTCGTTACCTGTATACCAACACGTAAGTTTGAGTAGGAGTTCATCTGACAGAGAAGGTGGGAAAAGATCCTTGCCTTGCCTTTCCCATTTCTCCAAATTCTCCCTCTGCCCGTCACTATATAGATCTAAGGATCACCCATCTTCAGTAAAAATGTTTTCCTTTTTGTCCACTGCCGTACTGCCCCTCCACATTTAGAACAGCACCTGACACATGGACAGGCTCAACACGTTCTTGCTGAATATCCCCTCACCAAAGTCAACAATGAGTTCCACAGCAAAGCCCAATTTACGCTTTCCAATGTTTTACACAACCTTTCCACAATGACAACTTTCTCCTACCTCCAGCTAACCCCTTCTGTCTCAATCATGGTTTTCCCTTCCTATATTCACCAGGGACATGTTGATATTCCCCTAGGTTCAGTTCTTGGTCCCCTTTTTACGCAACTTATTCTGCTCTAGACAATCTTATGCAAACTTTCTGGTTCCATTGTCAATTGTATAATGATGACTCCCCAATTTTTTTTTTTTTTTTTTGAGACCGAGTCTCACTCCGTCGCCAGGCTGCAGTACAGTAGCGTGATCTTAGCTCACTGCAACCTCCATCTCTCCGGTTCAAGCGACTCCCCTGCCTCAGCCTCCTGAGTAGCTGGGACTACAAGCACAGGGCACCACGCCTGGCTAATTTTTTTTTTTGTATTTTAGTAGAGATGGGGTTTCACCATGTTGGCCAGGATGGTCTCGATCTCCTGACCTCGTGATCAGCCAGCCTCGGCCTCCCAAAGTGCTGGGATTACAGGCAGGAGCCACCACGCCCGGCCTACTCCCAAATTTCAATATGCAATATTGGCTTCTTTCCTAAGTTGTAGAGACAGACACCTCCAATTTCCTGTTAACAATCTCACTTGCATTTCCTATAGATTTTTCAAAATCTCCAATCAAAACTGAATTGATGACCCATCAATCTCAAGTCTAAGTATGTATACCCAACAGAAATGCATAGTATGTTCACTAAAAGACATATACTATAAGAATGTGCAAAATGGGGCCAGGCGCAGTGGCTCACGCCTATAATCCCAGCACTTTGGCAGTTCGAGGCGGGCAGATCATGAGGTCAGGAGATTGAGACCATCCTGGCTAACATGGTGAAACCCCGTCTCTACTAAAAATACAAAAATTACCCGGGCGTGGTGGCGGACACGTGTAGTCCCAGCTACTTGGGAGGCTGAGGCAGGAGAATGGCATGAAGCCGGGAGGGGAGCTTGCAGTGAGCTTAGATCGCACCACTGTACTCCAGTCTGGGCGACAGAGCGAGATTCTGTCTCAAAAAAAAAAAAAAAAGGAATGTTCAAAGTAAAACTATTTGCAACAGGCAAAAAGTGGAGATAATTCAAATGTCCACAAACAGCAGAATGGCTAAATAAATTGTGGTGTTTTCACACAATGGAATACTGTAAGGCAGCAGTTCTCAAAGTGTGATTCAGGAATTCGCAGGGAGACCCTTTCAGGGAGTTTGAAATATGTACTATTTTCATAATAATATTCAGATGTGATTTGTCCTACTTTCACTCATTCTCTCACAAGTATACAGTGATGTTCTAGAGGCTACATAATATGACGTCATCACTCTGATGGCCAGTGACATTTGTGCTTGTATATTCTTGTGCTTGAACAATTTAACTTGTAAAATGGTAATTATCTATTATACAGCCCACATAAACATATAGCTCTTTGTGACCCTCAATTATTTTTAAGAAGTGATTCTGACTAAAAAGTTTGAGAACCAGTGATATCTACTGATAAGAATGAAAAAACTATGGCCGGGCGCGGTGGCGCAAGCCTGTAATCCCAGCACTTTGGGAGGCCGAGACGGGCGGATCACGAGGTCAGGAGATTGAGACCATCTTGGCTAACACAGTGAAACCCCATCTCTACTAAAACATACAAAAAACTAGCCGGGCAAGGTGGCGGGCGCCTGTAGTCCCAGCTACTCGGGAGGCTGAGGCAGGAGAATGGCGTAAACCCGGGAGGCGGAGCTTGCAGTGAGCTGAGATCCGGCCACTGCACTCCAGCCTGGGCGACAGAGCGAGACTCCGTCTCAAAAAAAAAAGAATGAAAAAACTATAATTACACAACAATGCACAAACTTAATGTTGAGTGAAAGCCAGACTCAAGAGAACAGGTTGTATGATTACATTTGTATAAAATTCAAAAACAAACCAAAAAACCCAAACAAAAATTCAAAAACAGGCAAAATTTAACCTATGCAGTTAAAAGTCAACATCAGAGGCCAGGCAAGATGGCTCACACCTGTAATCCCAATACTTTGGGAGGCCAAGGCGGGTGGATCACTTGAGCTCAGGAGTTCGAGACCAGCCTGGTAACACAGTGAGACCCCATATCTACAAAAAATTTAAAAATTAGCTAGGCAAGGCGGCACACCCCTGTAGTCCCAGCTACTCAAGAGGCTGAGGTAGGAGGACTCCTCGAGGCCAAGAGGCTGAGGCTACAGTGAGCCAAGTTTGGAGCCATGGGAGACAGAGCAAGGCCTGGTCTCAAAAAGAAAAAAGGTGAGAATATCAATACCCTTGGTGGGGTGGGGTTGCAGGGAGTGGCTAGAAAGACACACGAGGGATAATATTCTGCTTATTGATCTGTACACTATTTACAGATGTATTCACTTTGCAAAAATTCAGTGAGCTGTACATTTATGATTTGCACTTCTGGTATTTTATACTGGATTTTGTATGGAATTGTAGGTTGAAATTTGTTTCCACTGATCTTTGCAAGCTTATTCCATTGGTTTTTAGTATAAAATGCTGATGTTGGTTAAGTCTCTTTCCTTTATGGTTTTCCCTTCATCTCTGGAAGTTTCCTGTTTCTCCTTTTCATCCATAGCAGTATGAAATGTCTAGTGATTAATGTCTTCGTGAGGGTCTTTTTTCATTAATTATGCTGAGTATGTAGTGCCTTTAGCTCTGGGAAATTTATTATTTGCTCATCTCCTCCCCTGTGTTTTTTTCCTGAAACTTTAGATGGATGCTAGATACCCTAGATTGAACTTATAATTTTTATCTTTTCTCTCATATTTTTGAAAGATTTACTCAATTTGTCCTTAATTTTGGCAATAACATTTTCTATTAACTACAGTTTCTCTGATAATTCCTGTTTCATAGCATCTGTTCTTGTTTTATAAATATGTCGTTTTTACTCTCTTTGGAGTAGCACTTACAACATCTGAGTGAGTTTGGGGACACTTTCTTTTCCTATATAGTTGTACTATATAGATTTTTTTCAGTCTCTTTTTTGGTTACTTTAGTTATTTTGTTGTTTCCTATTCAAAACTGTTGGAGCTTCACTTTTGTTGGAGTGCTGGGATTACAGGTGTGAGCCACTGCACCCATCTGTAAAAGTAATCTTAATTGCTGAAATGACACTTGAAAAAAAAAGCAAAACTAAGACTAGAGACATAATGATAAATAGCAAACAACTATTTTTTTAATTGCATTAAAAAAATCTACCATCAGCTGAGCACAGTGGTTCATGCCTATAATCCCAGTATTTTGGGAGGCCATGGTGGGAGGATAGCTTGAGGTTGGAAGTTCAAGACCAGCCTGGGCAACATAATGAGATCCCCATCTCTACAAAAAACTTAATGATTAGCTGGTATGGTGGTGTGCACCTGTAGTCCCAGCTACTCAGGAGGCTGAAGCCAGAGGATGGCTTGAGCCCAGGAATTTGAGGCTGCAGTGAGCTATGATCGTGCCACTGTACTCTAGCCTGAGTAACAGAGTTAGACCCTGTCTCTAAAATTTTTGACCACCATCTCCAGCTAATTCTTTGTATTTTTTTTGTAGAGATGGGGTTTCACTATGTTGCCCATGCTGGTCTCAAACTCCTGAGCTCAAGCAATCTGCCTGCCTTGGCCTTCCACAGTGCTGGGATTACAGGTGTGAGCCACTGCACCCATCCCTGTCTCTAAAAATTAAAACAAACAAAAACCTACCATCTCTTACTTGTCCTATGATAGCTTCTTAAATGGAACTCCGCATCTTCACTCAGGCCCTTCATTAATCTAGCTTTCACACTGCAGTCAAAATAGTATTTCTAAATCACGAATGTCATATTTCCCTTTTAATTGACCTCTGCCCTCCAGATAAAATCTAAAGTACTTAACATAGCCTAAAAGATCTTTTTGGATCTCGCTTATTCACCTTTTCAGCCCATTTCTCACTATCCTCTCACTTGTTTTTGTCTTACTCTACATTCACCTTTTCCCTCTGCCTGCAACACTCCATTTGAGGTAGGTTCTTTAACTCTTACCATTTCACCAGTGGCTTAGAGAAGCAGCTTGCCCTGTCATTTAGCCAGTATGTAGCAGAGCCAGATTCTAACCAGGGCTGTCTGACTCCCTAGCTATGGCTCTGAAACCACCAAATACTTCCCAAGTTAGTTGTTATTTTCTCTGCAAATCCTTCCTAACCTCAAGGCAAAATAAATCTTTGTTTTTTTCTATCTCTAATGCCACCACTCCAATTCAAGTCAGCATCTTCTCTCATGTAGACTTTCTCAAAGGGCACCTAGCCTTCGTGACTCTCCTGCCTCCTCCAATCATTTATATGGCAGTCAAAAAATATTTTATAAATGCAAATCATTTCCACTGAGTTTATACAATCAAAATCTAAATTTTTCATCCTGGCTTTTTAAGATCCGGCATGATTTGGTGCCTATCTTTCCAATTTCACTGTGCATGTTTCTGTCTCTGTTGCTTATTCCATGCCAACTACACTGGCCTTATCACAGTTGCCCAAATAGGCCAATACTTTCACACCACAGGGCCTATATTTATAGTGTGCTCTTTCGGGTAAGTTCTACACACGTGCACACACCACAAACTCTGCATGGATGGCCCTCTCATTCATACTTTAGGCCTCCAGTTAATTCAGTTCCTCAGAGACATTCTCTGACACCTAATCGAAAGTATGTCTTCCTTCTTGGTCCCAATAGGATCCTGTTGTCCTTCTTCTTCCTTTTTTTTTTTTTTTGACGGAGTCTTGCGCTGTCACCCAGGCTGGATGGAGTGCATTGGCACGATCTTGGCTCACTGAAAGCTCCGCCTCCCGGGTTCACACCATTCTCCTGTCTCAGCCTCCCGAGTAGCTGGGACTACACACGGCCACCACCACACCTGGCTAATTTTTTGTATTTTTAGAGAGACGGGGTTTCACCGTGTTAGCCAGGATGGTCTCGCTCTCCTGACCTCATGATCCGCCCGCCTCGGCCTCCCAAAGTGCTGGTATTACAGGCATGAGTCACCATGCCCAGCCTCTTCTTCCTAATACTTAATCCAAATTGTGGTTATTTAACTATATATTTGCATTGATTTGTTTCTGGTACTGTTATACTTACTGAACTACACACTTCACGGGGCCAGGGATCATATCTATTTTGTCCTGGCTTCTAGCCTAGCAACAATACCTGGCACATAATAAAGCAGTTAGCAAATGTTTTGTTGAACATATCTGCATTTACCCTATAGCTTCCCTCTCACATCCCAGCAGTTTCCGATTTGAGAAGCAGAGCATTAACTACAATTAAAAACATTCTTTTTAAAATATATTAAGTGTTTCATAAATTTGCTTATCCTTCTACACGGACCATGCTAAGCTTCCTGTATCATTCAATTTTAGTGCAGGCATACCTTAGAGATGTTGTGGGATCACGAGGTCAGGAGACCGAGACCATCCTGGCTAACACAGTGAAACCCCATCTCTACTAAAAATACAAAAAAAAATTAGTCGGGTGTGGTGGCGGGCACCTGCAGTCCCAGCTACTAGGGAGGCTGAGGCAGGAGAATGGCATAAACCCGGGAGGCGGAGCTTGCAGTGAGCTGAGATCATGCCACTGCCCTCTAGCCTGGGCGACAGCAAGACTCCGTCTCAAAAAAAAAATGTTTACACTATACTATAAAGTCTGCAATATTATTATGTCTAAAAAGACAGTGCACACCTTCATTTTAAAATACTTTATTGCTAAAACAAAGCTAATGATCATCTGCGCCTTTGGCAAGTCCTAATCTTTTTGCTGATGGAGAGTTTTGCCTCAATGTTGATGGCTGTTGATTGATCAGGGTTATGGGTGCTGAAGACTGGGGTGATTGTGGCAAACAGTTTTTTTTTTTTTTTTTGAGATGGAGTCTCACTCTTGTCACCCAGGCTGGAGTGCAATGGCATCATCTCGGCTCACTGTAACTTCTGCCTCCTGGGTTCAAGTGATTCTCCTGCCTCAGTCTCCTGAGTGGCTGGGATTACAGGTGCCTACCACCACACCTGGCTAATTTTTGTATATTTAGTAGAGATAGGATTTCACCATGTTGGCCAGGCTGGTCTTGAACTCCTGACCTCAGGTGACCTGCCCGCCTCGGTCTCCCCAAATGCTGGAATTACAGGCATGAGCCACCGTGCCTGGCAAGACTGTGGCAATTTCTTAAAACAACAATGAAGCTTGCCACATTGATGGGCTCTTCCTTTCACAAAAGATTCCTCTAGTATGCACTGCTGTTTGATAGCATTTAACCCACAGTAAAACTTTCAAAATTGGAGTCAATCCTTCTTCTTAAACCCTGCCACGGATTATTAAGTTTATATAATATTCTAAACCCTTTGTTGTCATTTCAACAATATTCACAGCATCTTCATTAGCACAGTGCATCTCAAAAGAAACCACTTTCTCTGCTCATTCATGAGAAGCAACTCCTCATCCACTCAAGTTTTATCATGACATATCATGCAGCCATTCAATCACACGCTCAGGCTCCACTTCTAGTTCTCTTGCTATTTCCATGACATCTGTAGTTACTTCTTCTACCAAAGTCGTGAACCCCTTAAAGTCATCCACTGGAGTTGGAATCTAATTCTTCCAAACTCTTGTTAATGTTGATATCTCAACCTCCTCCCATGAATCATGAATGTTCTTAATGGCATCTAGAATGGTGTATCCTTTCCAGGTTTCAATTTACTTTGCCCAGATCCATCAGAGGAATCACTATCTATGGCAGATATAGCCTTATGAAATGTATTTCTTTCTTTTTTTTTTTTTTTTTGAGACGGAGTCTCGCTCTGTCGCCCAGGCCGGAGTGCAGTGGCCGGATCTCAGCTCACTGTAAGCTCCGCCTCCCCGGGTTCACGTCATTCTCCTGCCTCAGCCTCCTGGGTAGCTGGGACTACAGGCGCCCGCCACCTCGCCCGGCTAGTTTTTTGTATTTTTTAGTAGAGACGGGGTTTCACCGGGTTAGCCAAGATGGTCTCGATCTCCTGACCTCGTGATCCGCCCGTCTCGGCCTCCCAAAGTGCTGGGATTACAGGCTTGAGCCACCGCACCTGGCCATGAAATGTATTTCTTAAATAACAAGACTTAAAAGTCAAAACTGATTGGGCATGGTGGCTTATGCCTATAATCCCAGCACTTTGGGAGGCCATGGCAGGCAGATCGCTTGAGCACAGGAGTTCAAGAACAGCCTGGGCAACATTGGGAAAACCCATCTCTACTAAAAATACAAAAATCAGCAGGGTATGGTAGCACACACCTTAAGTCCCAGCTACTTGGTAGGCTGAGGTAGGAGGATTGCTTGAGCCCAAAAGGTGGAGGTTGCAGTGAGCTGAGATCATGCCACTGCACTCCAGCCTGAGTGGCAGAGTGAGACCCTGTTTCAAAAAAAAAAAAAAAAAAAAAAAAAAAAGCAACTAGTCAACTGACTGCAGAATAGATATTACATCAGCAGGCATGAAAACAACATTAAGGCTGGGCACAGTGGCTCATGTCTATAATCCCAGAACTTTGGGAAGCAAAGGTAGGAGGATCGCTTAAGCCTAGGAATTCCAGGCTGGCCTGGGCAACGCAGTGACCCCATCTCTCCAAAAATAAATTTCAAAAAAAGGCCAGGCATGGTGCTCATGCCTGTAATCCCAGCACTCTGGGAGGTCAAAGAGAGCAGATCACTTGAGGCCAGGAGTTCAAGACCAGCCTGGCCAACATGGCAAAACCCCATCTCTACTAAAAATATAAAAATTAGCAGGGCATGATGGTGTGCACCTGTAACCCCAGCTACTTGGGTGGCTGAGGCAGGAGAATTGCTTGAACCCGGGAAGCTGAGGTTGCAGTGAGCTGAGATCGTGCCACTACACTCCAGTGTGGGAAACAGAGCGAAACTCCATCTCAAAAATAAATAAATAAGAAAAAAAAAAAAGAAAAATAATGGCTGGGTGTGGTGGCTCATGTCTGTAATCCTAGCACTTTGGGAGGCCAAGACAGGTGGATCACTTGAGGTCAGGAATTTGAGACCAGCCTGGGGAAGTTGGTGAAGCCCCATCTCTGCAAAAAATACAAAAAGTTAGCTGGGCATAGTGTGTGCACCTGTAGTTCAAATTACTTGGGAAGCCGAGATGGGAGGATTGTTTGAGCCCAGGAGGTAGAGGCAGCAGTGAGCTGAGATCACACCAGTGCACTCCAGCCTGACAAAGTGAAATCCTGCCTCAAAAAAGAAAAGAAAAAGGAAAAATATTGACCAATGAGGTGGCTCAGGTCTGTAATCCCAGCACTTTGGAAGGGCTCACTTGAGCCCAGGAGTTCGAGATCAGCCTGGTAACACAGTGACACCTTGTCTCTACCAAAAAGAACACAACAACAACAACAAACAAACCAAACCAAAACACACACACATAGATAGATAGATGACAGACAAATAGAGAAAAAAAATTAGCTGGGCACGGTGGCATCTGTCT
This sequence comes from Rhinopithecus roxellana, assembly GCF_007565055.1. Lineage (NCBI taxonomy): Eukaryota > Metazoa > Chordata > Mammalia > Primates > Cercopithecidae > Rhinopithecus > Rhinopithecus roxellana. The sequence continues at coordinate 54,007,799 of NC_044563.1, read as the reverse complement.
TCATTCCAGCTATTCAGGAGGCTGAGGGAGGAGGATTGCTCAAGCGCAGGAGATTAAGGCTGCAGTGCGCCATGATGGTGCCACTGTACTTCACCCTGGGAGATAAGAGCAAGACCGTGTCTCTAGAAAAAAAAAAAAAATGGTTTCTGAGCAGTAGGTCTCAACAGTGGGCTTATTCAGTAAACCATGCTGTAAATAGATGTGCTGCCATCCAGGGCTTTGTGGTTCCATTTATAGTGCATAGGCAGAGTAGATTTAGCGTAAGTCTTAAGGGCCATCAGATTTTCAGAACAGTAAATGAGAACTGGTTTCAACTAGATGTCCCAGATGGCATCTTCCAATGTAAGTCTGTTTCTTCTACCTTGAAAATCTATTGTTTAGTGTAGCCACCTTAATCAGTGATCTTAGCTAGATCTAGAAAACTTACTGCAGCTTCTGCATCAACACTTGCTGCTTCACCTTGTACTTTATTATGGAGATGGCTTCTTTTCTTTCTTTTTTTTGAGATGGAGTTTCGCTCTTGTTGTCCAGGCTGGAGTGCAATAGTGCGATCTCAGCTCACTGCAACCTCCGGGTTCAAGTGATTCTCCTGCCTCAGCCTCCCGAGTAGCTGGGATTACAGGCATGCTCCACCACACCCGGCTAATTTTGTATTTTTAGTAGAGACAGGGTTTCTCCATGTTGGTCCTCTGGTGATCCGCCCATCTTGGCCTCCCAAAGTGCTAAGATTACAGGCATGAGCCACCGTGCCCAGTCGATGGCTTCTTTTCTTAAACCTCATGAACCCACCTCTGCTAGCTTCCAACTTTTCTTCTGCAACTTCCTTACCTCCCTTAGGCTTCAAAGAATTGAAGCGTTAGGGACTTGATGTGGATAAGGTTTTGGTTAAGGGAATGTTATGGCTGGTTTGATCTATCCAGACCACTAAAATGTTCTCCATATCATCAAGATTGTTTCAGTTTCTTATCACTTGTGTATTCACTGGAGTAGCACTTTTAGTTTCCTTCAAGAACTTTTCCTCTGCACTCACAATTTGGCTGTTTGGCACAATGGGCCTTTCAGCCTGTCTTGGCTTTCAGGATGCCTTCCTCATCAAGCTCAATCATTTCGAGCTTTTGATTTAAAGTCACAGATATGTGACTCTTCCTCTCACTTGAAAACTTAGAGGCCACTGTAGGGCTATTAATTGGCCTAACTTTATTATTAGTATCTCAGTCAATAGGGAGGCCTGAGGACAGGGAGAGAGATGGTGGAGCAGCTGGTTGTTAGAGCAGTCGGAACACACAGCATTTATTAAATTCACCATAGTGTTGCCCCAAAGCAATCAGAATAGTAATATCAAAGATCACTGATTACAGATCATCATAACAAATATAATAGTAATGAAAAAGTGTGAAATATTTCAAGATTTACCAAAATGTTACACAGACACAAAATGAGCACATGATGTTAGAAAAATGGCGTTGATAGAGTTGCTCAATGGAGAGTTACCACAGCCTTCAATTTGTAAAAAAAAAAAAAAAAAGTGAAAATGCAGTATCTGTGAAGTGCAATAAAGCAAAGTGCAAAAAATGAGGTATTCCTGTACATGTGCTGCCAAAGTGAGTGCTATATACATTCTTAAACTGGACCAAGAGCAGTATTCAAAATAACAACTCTGGCCAGGCATGGTGGCTCACGCCTGTAATCCCAACATTATGGGAGGCTGAGGCAGGTGGACCACTTGAGGTCAGGAGTTTGAGACCAGCCCCTGGCCATCATGGTGAAACCCCATCTCTACTAAAAATACAAAAATTAGCCTGGCGCAGTGGTGCACGCCTGTAATCCCAGGTACTCAGGAGGCTGAGGCAGGAGAATCATTTGAACCCAGGAGGCAGAGGTTGCAGTAAGCTGAGATCGTGCCACTGCACTCCAGCCTAGGTGACAAGGTGGGACAAGCCTGTCTCAAAAACAAAATAATTAACAAACAAACAAAAAAACAACTCTGAGGATACATTTCTAGCCTGAGGCAACTAAAGCAAGAAATATCTTCTTAATGCACAGACCTACAGTTAATCATTTTACTGAATCTACATACACATTCCACTTATATGATTACATATACACATCAGTATGGACTTACATTCAATACATATGACTCTCCCATACTCAACAAGAAATCACCAAGAGCCTGAATCAAAGGATACCAATAAAACAAACCCTAAACTAGGAAGTGGGAGGGAAAGGAGAAAAGGATGAGGGAGAAAAAGTAAAAAGAGGAAGGATGAAGGGAGGGTGGAAGCTAATATTAACAAATATTGAGTACCTACTGTATACACACCACCATTTGATGGTTGCTTCTTGGTTTCCATGCTTTCAGTCTTGGCCCTACATCCATTTTTTACACAGCAGTCTAACTGTGGTCTTCGAAACCCTGTGTTATCTGTCCCCTGGGCACCCCACCCTGTGCCACTCCTCTTCCTCAATGCTCTGCAGCCACAAGAGGCACTTTGTGTTCCCAGAATGCTCTGACTTCTTTCCTGCCACAGGGCCATTGAACTTACTCTTTACTATGCCTGAACTGCTTTCCACATCACTTATTCTTTTTCATTTTTTGAATTTCAACTCAAACATCACCTTCTAAAGGAGTGGCGCCCAGCCACTTAGTAACCCTCTATTTCCTTTATCACAATCTGAAACGTTCCTGTTTGTCTAGTTCCACCCACCAACTTCAAGGGCAAGGACCAGTAATGTCTTGCTCACCACCGCATCTCCCGGGAGTTAGAAGGGTACCTGGCACCTCAGGCACCTGTTAATACTGGCTGAATGGCTCTTAAATGCATATTAAGGATGAGGACCCTGAGGTTCAGAAACATTAAAGTGACTTGTTCCAAATCCGACAGCGCCAGGTCTGAACCTAGCCAGCTGAGGCTAAGTCAAGTAACAAACGGCGAAACGGAAAGCTTAGCAAAGGCAGGATAGCGACAAACACGACCTGAAGTTCCTTCTCTTTATACCTAGGGATATCCATACCTCTCTCTCCCGCCCTGACCGACCGCGGGGCCTCCCCGCCCAGCCCCTGGCCGTGCGAGTCCCTTACTAGGTGGGGATGAGAAGGCATTTGAGGAGAGTCACCCCGAGCGCCAAAGCCGAAAACCAATTGCCAGTACCCGCGGCAATTGTGAGCGCCGCCATTGTAGCGGCACCGCACGCTTCCTACCAACTTGATCCACATCCGGGATCCCGCGCATGCGGAGAAGGCCCTCTGAAGCGGAGCCTGCGAGCTGCGCGCATGCGGCGAGCCGCGCAGCCAGTCAGAGGACTGCTCAGCTATTTAAACCTCCCGCCCACTTTTTCTTTACAGCCGCGTTTCACCCCGGGCAGGAAGGGTTTTTGCATTGGCCTTTGTACCCACTTTTAAGTTTTATCGTCTAGTTCATACTTGCATAGAAAGAGTGGTCGTTTGGTCTGGGTCATCACTGTGTAGTATTGGGGATACTTAGGTGAGAAAAAAAAAAAAAACGCTAGAGACGTGCACGCACTAGTGGAGAAGCCAGGATTGTTGCCCCAGAGTTACAGTAGATAAAAGTACAATAGAGCACTGCGGGGGCTCCTAACCTGGATGCCTGCACCGGAGTATTAAATCCAGCTAGAGAATGGCATGTGCAAAGATACAGAGGTGAGAAACATTGTTTTTAGAACTCTGAGCGAGGCTCTTGGCTCAGCTCCTCCTTGAGCGGAACCCATTCTGGAAGCAGGGTAGAGGCTAGTCCTAACGCTTAATGTACAAATAACCTACGGTTCATGTTAAAATTCAGATTCTGATTCAGTAGTCCCAACGAAGTCGCAGATTTCGTAAAGACTGAGGCACATGCAATGGAATTAGACTTGTCTCATTATTTTACTGTGTGATCTTGGACAAATTCTCTAAACCTCAGTTTCTTTTTTTATTTTTATTATTATTGTTTTTTTGAAAATAGATAAAAATGGTTTCTGGCCGGACGCGGTGCTCACGCCTGTAATCCCAACACTGGGAGGCCGAGGCGGGCGAATCACCTGAGTTCAGGAGTTTGAGATCAGCCTGGCCAACATTTAATTAAAAAATTTTTTAAAAATTAGCCTAGCATGGTGGCGGGCGCCTGTAATTCCACTTACTCAAGAGGCTGAAGCTAGAGAATCGCTTGAACCTGGGAGGCAGAGGTTGCAGTGAGCTGAGATGGCGCCATTGCACTCCAGCCTGGGAGACCAGAGCGGAAACTCCGTCTCAAAAAAAGTTTCAGCCTCATAAAGTGGTTGTGAGGATTAAATAAGGATGCATGTAAATTGCCTGATATGATTCCAGGACAGAATAAATGCCCAATAATGTGTCAGATCAGTTAATTATCTTGCTGAAAGATGCACAACAAGTAGGTGACAGTGTCACCTCCCTAATATGAGTTTATGCCCTCCCACAGCTTCAACCGCCGCCCATGTGAATATGATGCACAGATTTATAGCTTAGCTTCCTCTCACTTCCAGACCCTGATCTCCAGTTGGCTACCTGACCTCATGTAGATGTTTTCGTTTTGTTTTTGAGAGACAGGGTCTCATTCTGTGGCCCAGGTTGGAGGGCAATAGTGCAAACACAGATCACTGCCACCTTGACCTCCTGGGCTCAAGCAGTCCTCCCCACCTCAGCCTCTTGAGTAACTGGGACCACAGGGATGTGGCAACGTGTGTGTGTGTGTGTGTGTGTGTGTGTGTGTGTGTAGAGATGGCATCTCCCTATGTTGTCCTTGCTGGTCTCAAACTCCTGGGCTCAAGTGATATTCCTGCCTTAGCCTCCCAAAGTATTGGGATTACAGTTGTGTGCCACCATGCCCAGCTACTTAGATGTTTTAAAGGCACTTTGCATTAATTTTCTATTTCTGCTGTAATAAATTACCATAAACTTAGTAGCTTAAAACAACACAAATTTATTCTCTTACAGTTCTGTAAACCAGAAATTTAAAATCAGTCTCACTGGGCTAAAGTCAAGGTGTCACTTGGATCGGTTGCTTCCAGAGGCTCTGCAGGGAGATGGTTTTTCTTGCCTTTTTCAGCTTTTAGAAGTTGCCTGTATTCCTTGGCCCCTTCCTCACATCACTCCAACCTCCTTCCATCCTTACAATCGATTACTTTCCTGTAATAGCTACGGTCAAATGGGCAGCTGAAAATGATGATGAAGATGATCTTGACACCAAGAAGCAGAAGACCAATGAGGATGACCAGACAGCAAAAAAGGAAAAGTTAAAAGAAGGCTACTCATACTTGCTGTCTCAGTATCTAAAGGTGGTCACCTACCAGTAGAGAGGCCCACCCACTGCAGACAGTGCCACCGAAGGTGACATGCACTTTCTACCACCCATCTAAAACTGTAATGTGAAATTGTAACAGGAGAGGAAAAAAGAACCAAAACTTCCAAGGCCTTGCATTTTTTCTTCAAAGCATTTCTATTTTCCTGGAGATGGAGTCTCACTCTATTGCCTGGAGTGTAGTGGCACAATCTCGGCTCTCTGCAGCCTCTGCCTCCTGGGTTTAAGCAATTCTCTGCCTCAGCCTCCCAAGTAGCTGGGGTTACAGGCGCATGCCACCACACTCGGCTAATTTTTGTATTTTTAGGAGAGATGGAGTTTCACCATGTTGGCCAGGCTAGTCTTGAACTCCTGACCTCATGATCCACCTGCCTTGGCCTTCCCAAAGTGCTGGGATTACAGGCGTGAGCCACCACACCCAGCCAAAAGCATTTTTTAAAAGGAAAATTGGTCTATATTTTTTGTTTCTACTTTATATCTTTGTACATATTTTTAGAGGTCAGGCATTTTTAACGATCTTGGATGACCAAAACAGCTTTCAGAGTGTTCTTCACCCAACTTCTGACTTTACTTGTAGTGTGACCTTCATTAGAATCTCAAAGGAGGAAGAAAAACAAACAAATGCATAAAAAAATGCAAAAATAGATCAGGTGAGGTGGTTCATGGCTGTAAGCCCAGCACTTTGAGAGGCTTAGGTGGGTGCATCACCTGAGGTCAGGAGTTTAAGACCAGCCTGGGCAAGATGGTGAACCTCCATCTCTACTAAAAATACAAAAATTAGTCGGGCATGGTGGCGGGACCTATAGTCCCAGCTACTCAGGAGGCTGAGGCAGGAGAACTGCTGGAACCTGGAGGCAGAGGTTGCAGTGAGCCGAGATCACACCAGTGTACTCCAGCCTGGGCGACAGAGTGAGACTGTCTCAAAAAAAGCAAAAACAGGCCAGGCATGGTGGCTCATGCTATGATCCCAGCACTTTGGTAGGCCTAGGCAGGTAGATCACCTGAGGTCAGGGGTTTGAGACCAGCCTAGCCAACATGGTGAAAACCCGTTTCTACTGAAAATACAAAAATTAGCCAGGCATGGTGGCGGGTGCCTGTAATCCCAGCTACAGGGGAGGCTGAGGCATGAGAATTGCTTGAACTCAGGAGGCAGAGGTTGCAGTGAGCAGAGATCATTGCACTGCAGCCTGGGTGACAGAGTAAGACTCTGTCTCAAAAATAAATAAATGCAAAAGCAACAAATCTTATTTTTTCAACCTGTTTGATATATGTGTGAAACAATGTTATCCAACAATAAACAGGAATCTTATTTTTCTAGGGTTTTTTTCCCTAACTTCATTTCTAGTGAATTTTCTGAGTTCTAACAAAAAATGGTAGAGACAGTTGTCATGAATTGTACCCCTTTTCTCATTCTTTCTGCTTTAGACTTGAACATGAGGCATAAAGCTAGACTCAGCTGTAAGGAAAAACTGCCTCATGCTGACCCTGACATCACTGAGCTAATAAACAAATCCCTCTACCTCCAGACTTACTATGTGAGAACACACACACACACACGTGTTACCAAAACACCAGGGGTTCCGATCTAGTTCCTGTTGCTTGCTTCACAGAAAGCCAATCACTGAGATAATTATTGCCAAGGAATAAGGCTTTAATCAGGTGCTGCAGAGAAACAGATGGGAGATAAATCTCAAACTTGGGTCCCTGACTGACTGAAACTAGGTTTATATAGCAGGGAAGGAATGTAATAATGTATTAAAAAAAAAAAAAAAAAGGAACTAGGGAGGAATAAGGAAGCAATCATGATGAATGAGGGGCTTGGAATCTCATTGTCTGGATGCTGTGATCTGTTGAGTTTCAGTTCTTTGATACTTTTTTTTTTGAGAGACCTGAAGGTCATTTCCTGAGGAAGGAACTCAGATAAATATAACTTTCCAGCTTTAAGACCAGAAGGGTCAATTTCTATCTTTGTCCAAAAAAAAAAAACTAAGGTACTATTGGGTCCGGTTCACACATGCCCACACCACCCTTAGGTGTTTAAGCCACAGTTGGTCAGGTTGCCTCTTCTTCCAGCAAAAGTATTTCTCACTGCTCTTGCCAGGTCCTGTCTATTAACCTCCTAGTTGTCTCTCACATTCATGCCTTCCTCTTCCACCTTTGCCACTCTAGGCACAATGACCTGCTTTCAGCCTTTGGTACATGCCATGTTCCCTCCTGTCACTGCCCTTTATACACGACCTTCCCTCTGTAATGTTCTTCCTTCTCCCTTTAGGCTAGTTAGCTCTTCATCCTTTAGCTCTTATAGCAAGCACTGCTTCCCCAAGACAACCTTCCCCAACCTCCCCTTATCCTACCCTGGGCACCTGTCAGCTGGATGCAATTATACTACGTGTGTGATTATCTAATTATCTCACTAGTTAGTCACTCCATGAGGACAGGGACCTTTTCTGTTTTATTCATTATTGTAGTAGCAGCAACCCACATAGCAGCTGACACAACAGATATGCTCTATGTTTGTTGAATGGCATGAATGTCTAAAACAGGATTCCAACCCAGTTTTCTCCTACTTGAGTCTCTGCTTATCCCCAGTAGCTGGGACTACAGGCATGTCATGTGCCACCATGCCTCTTTGGTTCAGCTTTAAAAAATAAAAGAATTGGCTGCGTGCGGTGGCTCACACCTGTAATCCTAGCACTTTGGGAGGCTGAGGCGGGTGGATCACAAGGTCAGGAGTTCGAGACCAGCCTGGCCAACATGGCAAAACCCCCTCTCTACTAAAAATACAAAAATTAGCCAGACGTGGTGGTGGGCACCTGTAATCCCAGCTACTTAGGAGGCTGAGACGGGAAAATTGCTTGAAACCGGAAGGCAGAGGTTGCAGTGAGCCAAGATCGTGCCACTGGACTCCAGCCTGGGTGAAAGCAAAACTCCTTCTCAAAAAAAAAAAAAAAAAGAATTAAGAATGAAAACAAGTCTCTAGACAATCAGAACCCACAGAGTGGTGGTAGATTGTGAGATCATCAAAATCTGGACACTCTCCCTTTCAGAGAAACTTGTGGTCAGGAAAGCTTTCCAGTCACCAGCAATGGCCAGGAACTGGAGTAGAATGGACTGATTTCACAGAAAAAAAAGAGGCCAGATCAGATGGTTTATGAAACACTTCAACAATCTGCTCAGATTTTTCAGCTTGAAGACCCCTATAAAACTGACATTGGCCCTTTTCTGCAATGAGTATATTTGAGACATGGGGAGAAACTGCAGAAAGGGGCCGATGTCAGTTTTATAGGGTCTTCAAGATTATGATTAGTTGAATAAGTTATATGTTTTTAGACTTTGGGGTGATTGTTTATAATGTCACTTGGAGGGTAATTAAACTCAAAGAAATGGGCCCAGTGTGGTGGCTCATGCCTGTAATCCCAGCATTTTGGGAGGCTGAGGTGGGAAGATCACTTGAGCTCAGGAGTATGACACCAGTCTGGCCAAAATAGCAAAAACTTCTCTACTAAAAATAAAAATAAAATTTAAAAATTAGCCAGGCATGATGGTACATGCCTGTAGTTCCAGCTACTGGGGAGGCTGAGGTGGGGGCATTGTTTAAGCCTGGGAGATAGAGGCTGTAGTGAGCTGTGATCGTGCGCCACTGCATTCCAGCCTTGGCAAGAGAGTGAGCCCCTGTCTCAAAAAAGGAAAAAAGAGAAAGAAACAGTCCAGTTCCAAGTTTAAAATTAAAAATGAGTAGCATTGCCGGGCGCGGTGGCTCAAGCCTGTAATCCCAGCACTTTGGGAGGCCGAGACGGGTGGATCACGAGGTCAGGAGATCGAGACCATCCTGGCTAACACAATGAAACCCCGTCTCTACTAAAAAATGCAAAAAACTAGCTGGGCGAAGTGGTGGGCGCCTGTAGTCCCAGCTACTCGGGAGGCTGAGGCAGGAGAATGGCGTGAACCCGGGAGGCGGAGCTTGCAGTGAGCTGAGAGCCGGCCACTGCACTCCAGCCTGGGCGACAGAGCAAGACTCCGTCTCAAAAAAAAAAAAAAAAGAGTAGTATTGCATTTATATGCCATCCTAGCTATTTATTGCTGCATAACAAGTTACCCAAAACTTAGCAACCTAGAAACATTTATTATTTCAGAGTTTCTGTGGTCAGGAATTAGAGTGGCTTAACTGGGTGGTTCTGGCTCAGGGTGTCTCTTGAGGTTGCAGCCAAGATGACATCAGGGGCTATAGTCAACTGAAGGCTCCACTGGAGCTGTAGTATCCACTTCCAAGACCAACAGAAGCCCTCCGTTCCTTGTCACATAATCCACGCGCCTCGGCCTCCCAAAGTGCTGGGATTACAGGCGTGAGCCACCGCCCCCGGCTCCAAATGCCCTTTTCCTTTATTGTATGACAGGCTCCTCCTATCCTATGACAAATCCTGCATGACCCAGTTCAAATGATCTATGAAATTTTCCCAAAGCATTTTGTGCGGGTTTCTTTTCAGAATTTATAATTGTAACCCCAGTGACAGCTAAGCCCTCCAAGATTCTTCAAATCTAAATAAAACTGACTTTGCCCAACCATTTAGTCTCAATTTGACAGCCTGTGGAAGCCAAGGCTTTCCCTTGTATTTCTGCAGAGTCTCAGAGGCATACGTTTTCACATCACCTCTTTTCTCCTGGACTCCCTACTTCCTCAGTTGTGGTCTGTGTTCTTACCTTATAACACAGATGGGAGATTCAGCTCCTTCACTGCTTTCCAGGCAAAACCTGCTCATACACAGTATTTATGAGTACAGAGACTTTACTGAAGAGCACAGCACACCCAGCAAATCCTTTAAATCTCTAGGCATCAGGCTGGCCCTCCCCAGTCCTCTTTGACTCTTTGGTCATGTGGTGTCTCCCTGTTGCCCTTTCCTGGTGCAGTTCCAGTCTCCCCATTTCTCTGGTCTTCACTCACTCTCTGAAGCAACAAACCTCTTCAAAAGCTTTTCTCATGTAGAGTAGGTTCCAGGGCACTTTCTGTTCTTGGCCTCTCCTTCTACCCAAGACCTTATGAAGGTGTTATTCCAAACAAGACAATTCCTTTCCCAAGAGGAGTTCTTAGACCAACAGGAAAATAATTTTCCAGTCATCTTGTATGTTTATAAGCATGTCTTAGTTCAGGCTGCTATACCAAAGTACCACAGACTGGATGATTTGTAAACAACAAACAGACATTATTCCTTACAGTTCTGGAGGCTGGAAGTCTGAGATCCAGGTCCAGGAAGAGGGTCTGGTGAAGGCTGTCTTCCAGGTTGCAGACTGCCAACTTCTTGTATCCTCACATAGCAGAAAGAGAGTGAAAGAGCTCTCTGGGCTCTCTTTCATTTTTATTTACTTATTTATTTTTGAGACAGAGTCTCGCTGTGTCACCCAGGCTATAATGCAATGGCACAATCTCAGCTCACTGCCGCCTCTGCCTCCAGGGTTCAAGTGATTCTCCTGCTTTAGCCTCCCAAGTAGCTGGGATTACAGATGCCCACCACAATGCCTGGGTAATTTTTGTATTTTTCATAGAGATGGAGTTTCACCATGTTGGTCAGGCTGGTCTTGAACCCCGACCTCAAGCAATCCACCTGCCTCAGCCTCCCAAAGTGCTGAGATTACAGGTGTGAGCCACCGTGCCCAGCCAGGTGGGCTCTCTTTTATAAGAGCACTAATTCTACTCTTGAGGACTCCACCCTCATAACCTAATTACTTTCGACAAGCCCCCACCTCCCTATACCATCACATTGGAGGTTAAGATTTCAACATATCAATTGGGGTAGGGGGCTCAAACATTCGGTCTATAACAGAGTGTGCCTCACCTATGGGTCTGAATCAGGTCTGGTCTGAGTTGGTTGTCCCAGATCCCTGCACAGAGCTTGGGATATAGTGGGCCTTCAGTAACATTTGTTGAATACATGAATTTGTGATAAATGAGAATGATTGATTTAAAAATACTGAATAAAATAATGAATCAGTTAGGCATAGGTGGCTCACACCTATAATCCCAGCACTTTGGGAGGCCGAGGCAGGCGGATCACCTGAGGTCAGGAGTTTGAGACCAGTCTGGCCAACATGGTGAAAACCCAACTCTACTAAAAATAGAAAAAATTAGCCGGGCATGGTGGCGGGTGCCTGTAATCCCAGTTACTTGGCAGGCTGAGGCAGGAGAATCACTTGAACCTGGGAGGCAGAGGTTGTAGTGAGCTGAGATCACGCCATTGCACTCCAGCCTGGGCAACAAGAGCAAAACTTTGTCTCAAAAAAAAAAAAAAAAAAAGAATCAGTTGATATTAATTGACCTGATGGTTCCCAGGGATCTTTGTTCTGCAAAAGAAAGAAGCTGACTGAAGTTCTAGTCCTAATTCTAGTCCCAGTTCTGCCTCTCACTTGCATGTAACCATGGGCAGGTCACTTTTCCTCTCTGTACCTCAGCTGAAAAATAAGAAGGAGGTTTCTTGTTATTCCTTTTTGTTCTGCCAACCACACCTCATTCTAATCCCCACCTGCTTGCCACCTGATGCTTCATGCTGGGGACCTGGCTGGCCTGCTGGGTAGCTTATTATTAAAACCCACCTGCCTGGTTAAGAAGTGCTTTCAAAGCAGAGGGCCCACCTGGAATTGTTCTAGCTCATGATTCTTATTCAGCCACACCATTGCATTCCTCACCCTCCTTTAATGCCTAGTAAAACTGCACGTTGAATAAGCTCCTTCATTCTCCCTCCATCCAATTTACAAATGAAATCCCATCAATCTTTTCCTATGCTGGGCCCTCATGCAGGAGTGTGTGTCTATGTGTTTGTGTGTGTGAATGCGTGTACCTGCATTCACTTGCATGCATATGGACACCCGCTTCCTTAACCAGGTTTATTGTGTCTGAAATTTTCCGAAACTTTGTATAGGCTTTCTGAAGGAAGTAGAAACCTCATGCAGTATTTGTTTGTTTTTTTTAAGACAGGGTCTCACTCTGTTGTCCAGGCTGGAGTGCAGTGGCGTGATCTCGGCTCCCCGTGTAGTATTCTTAGCAAGGCTTTGGTCATAACTGCTTTTTCACTGAGGCCTTCAGCTGGAGCTATCTGCCATGAGTCCTCAGAGGCCAGGATTTCCAAGGACTGACTGATCAGTTTTCATTCGTTCTTAGCTCATTGGTATCACTAAGCCTCTGTGTCAACAACTAATGTAAGTATGTATGTATGTATGTGCAGTGGTATGATCATAGCTCACTGCAGCCTCAAACTCCTAGGCTCAGGTTATCCTCCCACCTCAGTCTCCTGAGTAGCTGGGACCACAGGTACGTGCCACCACACCTGGCTAATTTTTCAATTTTTTTTATAGAGATGGGTCTTGTCATGTTACGCAGGCTGGTCTTGAACTCCCAGCCTCAAGCAATCCTTCCTCCTTGGCCTCCCAAAGTGCTGGGATTACAAGTGTAAGCCAGTGTGCCTAGCCAACATCTAAGATCTCTGTTGTTTTTTTTTTGGGTTTTTTTTTTTTGTTTGTTTTTTTGAGACAGAATGTCGCTCTGTAGCCCAGGCTGGAGTTCAGTGGCATGATCATTGCTCACTGTAACTTTCTGCCTCTGGAGTTCAAGTGATTCTCCTGCCTCAGCCTCCCGAGTAGCTGGATTACAGGTGCGCACCACCACACCCAGCTAATTTTTTGTGTTTTTAGTAGAGACGAGGTTTCACCTTGTTGGCCAGGCTGGTCTTGAACTCCTGACCTCAAGTGATCTGCCCGCCTCAGCCTCCCAAAGTGCTGGGATTATAGGCGTGAGCCACCGCACCCGGCACAACTAAGATAATTCTTCCCCTACCCCGCCCCTACTCGAGACAGAGTCTCGCTCTGTCAACCCGGCTGGAGTGCAGTGGCGTGATCTTGGCTTACTTCAACCTCTGCCTCCCAGGTTCAAGCGATTCTCCCTCAGCCTCCCAAGTAGCTGGGACTACAGGTGCGCGCTACCACGCCCGGCTAATTTTTGTTTTTGTTTTTTTTTTTTTGAGATGGAGTCTTGCTGTCTCCCAGGCTGGAGTGCAGTGCCTCGATTTCAGCTCACTGCAAGTTCCGCCTCCCGGGTTCATGCCATTCTCCTGCCTCAGCCTCCCAAGTAGCTGGGACTCCAGGCACCTGCCACCTCGCCCGGCTAATTTTTTGTATTTTTAGTAGAGACGGGGTTTCACCGTGTTAGCCAGGATGGTCTGGATCTCCTGACCTCCTGATCCGCCCACCTCGGCCTCCTGAAATGCTGGGATTACAGGTGTGAGCCACCGCGCCCGGCCAAATTTTTGTATTTTTAAGAGAGACAGGGTTTTACCATGTTGGCCAGGCTGGAAAACTAAGATCTTAATTTGAGTGCCAAAGGATGTTCCACAGCTCCTTTCCTATATTTTGTTATTGGGGTGGGGCCAGGACACACATTTTAGTAATCTTTGCTTTTAGGGGTTCTGAGGTAACTTAAAGGATGGCAAAAAAAACACACAAAAAAACAAAAAAACCAGATATAACTCACACAACCTTAGATTTCATTGTTGCCAAGCTCCATGTGAACTAGGATATGAATAGTAACAATGATTCAATTATTATTAATAGCATACACTTACTAGATACCAAACACTGGGTGAAGTGTGATACGTAAGTCATCTCATTTATGTAAACATTATGAGGAAATAAAGCACTGGAGAGTTAAGGAACTCACTCGGGTATTCACTGCTGGTGAGTGATGTGGCCAGGATTCAACCCAGCCCATCAGATGCCAGCATCTGCATCTGTAACCATTACACTATTTCTTTCTTCAAGCTCCCAATTTGTGTTCTGAGGAGAGACTAAATAAGGAAAAGAAAAAAATCTCTTCTCCTATTTAGCCTCCAGACCTTTGCCCATGACTTGGAAGTGTTTGCTGTGGCGTCTCCTATTTTGTCTTTTTTTTTTTTTTTTTTTGAGATGGAGTCTTGCTCTGTCACCCAGGCTGGAGTACAGTGGCATGATCTCTGCTCACTTCCGGGCCCAAGCGATTCTCCTGCCTCAGTCTCCCAAGTAGCTGGGATTACAGGCTCCCGCCCTCACACCTGGCTAATTTTTGTATTTTTAGTAGAGACAGGATTTCACTGTGTTGGTCTGGAACTCCTGACCTCAAGTGATCTGCCCCCCTCGGTGTCCCAAAGTGCTAGGATTACAGGCCTGAGCCACTGCACCCAGCCTCCTATCTTGTCTTCATGAGTGTTCAGAATTTTGTGGTGCGCTGATCAGAAGCCCAGAGGAATCTAGACTTTATTGAGGTGCACCTTGGTATTTGAATCCCACTCTCTCTCTTTTTTTGCCAGGGGGGACGGTCGGGGAGACAGAGTCTCTGTTGCCCAGGCCAAAGTGCAGGGGGCACAGCTCACTGCAGCCTTGACCTCACAGGCTTAAATCATTCTCCCACCTCAGCCTCCGGAGTAGCTAGGACTATAGGGCACCAGCACACCTGGCTAGTTTTTGTATTTTTTATAGAATTGAGGTTTCACCGTGTTGCCCAGGCTGGTCTCAAACTCCTGGGCTCAAGCAATCTGCCTGCCTCGGCCTCCCAAAGTGCTGAGATTACAGTCATGAGCTACTGTGCGCAGCCTGAATCCCTCTTTATCGGCATCAGATCATATCAATCTAAATTTTATATAGACCATTAATATCAGCCAGGAGAAGGATGAAAGCAAAATGTTCTAAAAGCAAAGGGACTGCTGATTATCATCAAGTGACCCTATTTCATAGGAAGAAAATGTGGATGACATTTTATGACCAACAGCATTGTTTATTTAACCTTGATGCACAATAGAGGAAAACTTTTGACTCCAACCCCCAGTCCCTGAAGGCAGAAGTCTAAAATTCCCTCTCAATTCTGTTTATGGATGGTCTTAGCCTATATTCTCCCCAAAGCAGGGCCTGAGACAAAGGCTTATGTGTGAGTAGTTTAATTTGCTGTGGTGATCTCAGGAAGCAGGAGCTATGCTTGCAGAGAATGAAATAGGGAGCACAAATATAAGGATAAGATATTAACTACTACTAAGGACAACTGATTACTCAAGCATGAGAGACCTTCTGAGAAACCACATAAAATGCATTTAAGGACTGTCTTGCTCAGGGGAAGAAAGGAAGAAAAGGTTATCCATCAGCTTCCCTCTCCCATTGGTCAAGACTGACCTTAGGGAACGTTTCTGTTTCCTGTAAATGAGTGCTAAGTGGACTCCACAGACATCACACATGGCAGCTCAAAGAGACTAGAAGTCAGGAAATGAAAGGCATGAGATGGGCCTGAGGCTGGGCATTTTCAGGTTACATCTTCATGAAGGTGGTCATTGCTGCACAATGGCTGCAATAAGAGGTGAGACTGACAAGATTTGGAGTGGGACACGAGAGGTGTTTGACATAGTCCAACCCTTGCACCATTCAAGCCCACTTATGCCCTTGTCTAAGTTTAATTTGTCATATGGTCGTCTTCAGTGTGGCAGCTGGCTGCATTCTCTGCAAACACTTAATAATCCAAGCAAATTAGTGAAACAAATTATAATACTTGCTGCTGCAGTTGATCCCAAAGCTGTAATTGATATTCATTATCTGCTTCTTCTACCACTCAATCTACATTTCTCTTATTCTCATCTAGCACTTTGACTGGCCTGGATTTCTTGCTTGGTGGTGGGACTGTCCCTGAAGTCCTTATGATTGCCTTACCCTTGATATGATCATGGTTACTACAAATAGTCTATTCATCATTACCACTGGATTTGTTCCTGAGCTGATGCTTAACTGAGCCTTTCCAGAACATTCCACCATCATCTGCCAGGGTCTGTTTTACTGCAGAAGCCATAGAGGTGATCTGAATAGAGATAAAATGGGCATAAACAGGCTTGCATCCTCTAAGTCTGTTCTGATGGTGTTAATCTCTGCAGTTCTTTCCGGGATGCAATATTATTTCTACTGATGGGGTCAGTGAAGTGTCTGGGTAACTTCAAGGGCTTCCACTTGGCCCTTTCTACTACAGACTCTTACTCGGCCAGGAACGGTGGCTCATGCCTGTAATTCCAGCACTTTGGGAGGCCAAAGTGGGCAGATCACTTGAGGTCAGCAGTTCGAGACCAGCCTGGCCAATGTGGTGAAACCCCATGTCTACTCAAATTAGAGACTACAAAAATTAGCTGTGTGTGGTAGTGGCATGCCTGTAATTCCAGCCACTCGGGAGGCCGAGGCAGGAGAATCGCTTGAACCCGGGAGGCAGAGGTTACAGTGAGCTGGGATCAAGCCATTGTACTCCATCCAGCCTGGGTGACAGAGCCAGACTCTTGTCTCAAAAAAAAAAAAAAAAAAAAAAAAAAGACTCTTCCTCCTCAGGTCAGTAAAACAACACAAGAATTCTAATATCTGCTAAATATATATCTGCCGATCTCTACTTCCAGAAACTGGCCACAGGGTGGGTCCGTGAATGCATAGAACCAATGTGAAGTGCACTTGGGCTAGAAGTCATTTTATCACCTGGCTTTCATCATTCAAATTCATCATCTAAAAATGGGGGGCCGCATGCCTCACACCTGTAATTCCAGCACTTTTGGAGGCTGAGGTGTGTGGATCATCTGAGGTAAGGAGTTCAAGACTCATCCTGGCCAACAATGTGAAACTCTGTCTCCATTAAAAATACAGACATTAGCCAGGCGTGGTGGCAGCCACCTGTGGTCCCAGCTTCGCAGGAGGCTGAGGCAGGAGAATCCCTTGAACCTGGGAGGGGGAGGTTGCAGTGAGCTGAGATTGTGCCACTTTACTCCAGCCTGGGCAAAAGAGCAAGAATCCATCTCAGAAAATAAATAAATAAATAAAAATGGGGGTGACAGTTCTTATCACATAGGGTTTTTGTGAAGATTAAATGGTATGCATCAGCTTCTCCGTGTCTGCAAATTCTTGAAGGCAGGGACAATCAATCAATCAACTGCCTTTGTAACCCACACAGTGCCTACAATAGTGTCTTGAATATCTTTATTTTTTGAGCCAATGTTTATGAGGCATCTGCTCTGCGGCAGGTTCTATGTTGGGTATTGGGGAAACTCTATTTAAAAACATTACTGCCCACATTTGTCTCCTCCTCCAATGGAAAGGCCAAGTATTTTCAGGAGCCACTTAGGTAGGCAAGGCAGTAGTAAGTCACAGCTGTGAGTCCAGCATGTGAACACAGTCTGATGCTAGAGTGCACAAATTTACTACAATGCAATGCCATATTCCTATGGTTGGAATAGGCTAGGGAATCTCACAAACGTGGGCTCAAATCCCAACTCTACCAATTCCCAGAACGTGACCTTAGGTAAGTTGTTATGTCTCTCTGAACGGCAATTTTCCCTGTCTATAAAGTGGGTATAATATTTATATCTACCTCATAAGATTGTTTTGAAAATTAAGAGTTCATTCATGGAAAGAATTTAGGACAATGCACTGAGGAAGTGCTGGGTAAATGTTTCTATTACTATGTTTTCCAGAAAAGCTGAGTCCCCAGGTATGATTTGGAAGGAGAGGAAGAGCCTGTTTCTGGCTTCTAACTGGAGCCTACGCTTCCCAGCCTGTCAGAATGGCCACCAGCAGGCTGTAACCTTTTATGATTTGGAAGGAGAAAGAGAAGAGGGAGAGGGGAGATATATGTAGCCAAGCAACAGATGGGGGGAAAAAAAGCCAGCTAGTAAGAAACTCTAGGTGGTAGTGTTGGCCAATTAATAATAACATTAGGCCAGGCATGGTGGCTCACACCTGTAATCCCAGCACTTTGGGAAGCCAAATCCTGGGCTCAAACAATCCGCACACTTTAACAAGTTACTTATTTACTGCCCAGGGCTAGCTATGTGCTTAGAATTTCTCTTGAAGGAACTCAGGAGTTTATTTCCATGCCTGGAGTAGTCTGCAGGCCCCTAAAAAAGGGGATCCCTGCTCCATCTCAGAAAGGTAACATTTTTAGGATGGAGCAACTAAAAGAGATTTAAAAAATACAGTCATGCTGGGAATTTTTACTTTCTGCTGCAGGTGTTGAATTCGATGAAGGGATTCACTTGGGGGAGGTGTGTTTTATCAGGCTCACTCTGGCATCTGGTAGGGAGACCAGTCCTCTGCAGCCAGATGGCCTTAGATTCAAACCCCACCGGTGTAATTTATTCAGAAATCTGCAGGGCAGGCCAGCAGGCCAGGCCAGCAGCCTGGGCGACAGAACGAGACTCTGTCGCTTAAAATTTGTTCACCCTGTGACCTTAAGAAATGTGTCAGTCAGGATTCTACCTGAGAAAAATAACTGGTACTAAATATGTATATATTTACTTATTTATTGCAATGAATGGGCTTTTGTGCTCGTTGGGGCTGGCTTGGCAAGTTAAAAATCTGCAAGGCAGGCTAGCAGGCTGGACACTCAGGCAGGAGTGGAAGCAGCAATCCACAGTAAGTTTCTTCCCCAAGAAAGACTTCAGTTGGCTTTTTAGGCCTTTACACTGATTGGATGAGGCACACCAAGATTATTGAAGATAGTCTCTTTTATTCAAAAGTCAACTGACTGTACATGTTAACCACATCTACAAAATACCTTCATAGCAACACCTAGATTCGTGTTTGATTAATGAAGTGGGTACTATATCCTAGCCATGTAGGCACATAAAACTAAACTTCACGGCCAGGCTTGGTGGCTCACACCTGTAATCCCTAGCACTTTTGGAGGCCAAGACAGGTGGATTGCTTGAGTCCAGGAATCGGAGACCAGCCTGAGCAACATGGTGAAACCCTGTCACTACAAAACATTTTAAAAACTAGCCAGGTGCGGTGGTGGGAGCCTGTAATCCCAGCTACCCAGGAAGCTTTAGTCCTGGCTCTTGAATTGCAGTGAGCCAAGATCGTGCCACTGCACTCCAGCCTGGGTGACAGAGTGAGACCCTGTCTCAAAAACAAACAATCAAAAAACTAAACTAAACTAACCTTCACTTAATTTCTTCAAGTTTGTTTCCTCAGCTATAAAATCAAGATACTGATCCTTACCTCCTATATGAAAATGCACATAAGGTAGCAGAACTTTCCATGAAGCAGAGCAACAGGGCTTAATAGGTCTTAGCTCTCAGTCTGTAGGAATCAGTGGGGAGGCCTTTGCAACACTTTGGAAGAGCAGGGTTTGGTTTGAATAAGAATGTATTTTTCCAACCTGGATACTTTGTAATATACGCACATGGGGGATGGGGAAACAGTTCAAACTGGCAGTCAATGAAGAGTTAGTCTGTGTTACTCTAGGTCTTTCTCTCAAAAGTAATCATTGCTGATAGTTTCTGATTATTTTTCCAGAATTTTGTTCTATATGCATGCACGCTCAATGCCTAATCACACTCAGCCTTTTGTCCCCTTGCACCTTGCTTTTTAAATTTTAATGGTATGTCTTGGAGAATGTTCCATGTCACCATGTACAAATCTACTTCTTTTAAAAAACGGCTGCAAAGGGCTGGACATGGTGGCTCACGCCTGTAATCCTGGCACTTTGGGAGGCCAAGGCAGGCAGATTGCCTGAGCTCAGGAGTTGGAGACCAGTCTGGGCAGCACAGTGAAATCCCATCTCTACTAAAATACAAAAAAAAATTAGCCAGGTGTGGCAGCAGGTGTCTGTAGTCCCACCCACTTGGGAGGCTGAGGCAGGAGAACTGCTTGAACCCAGGAGGTGGAGGTTGTAGTGAGCTGAGATCGCGCCACTGCACTCCAGCCTGGGTGACAGAGCAAGACTCTGTCTCTTAGAGTAAAAAAAATGGCTGCAAAGTATTCCATTGTGTCATTAAATACTAATTTACTTATTTAATAAGTTCTCAACTAATGGTAATTTAGATTACTAACTTTTTTGCTATTATAAATAATACAAGGGTAAACATCTTTGTACATACATACATGTTTGCATAATGTGTAAGAAGAGATAAATTTCTAGAACTAGAAGTACTGCATTAGAGGGTCTGCACATTTAAAATGTCAATATATACTGCCAATTTATCTTTCAAAGAGATTGCATTAGTTTATACCCAACCAATAGTATACGAGAGTGCTGTTTCCCCATGCCCTTATCAACACTGCCACCTTGGATTTAAACCTACTTGTTTTCCTTTAAAATACCAAAATGGGCATTTGAAAAAAATAAACATGATTTTTTCCTTGGCAAGAGCTGTATTTTGTTTGAGTCTGATCTTTCTGATGGCAGAGCTAGGCCTTGTGCCCTGTCCTGTGGTCCCAACTCTGAGGAGTTGGGGCAGATGACCTCTCCACAGGACTCAATCAGAATAGCTCCAGGTCACCAGGCAAAAGGGTAGGCCAGACCCGGGCCTGTGCCCAGCCAGATGATGGAAATGCAAACAAGTCAAGTTCTATAATAGAACACAGAGCTATTGCCGGGAAACCACAAATTGCTGACTTGCTCCTGCAAACAATCAATATTCAGAAGCGTGGTCCAGGAATGCTAACGATGCATCCTGCACAAAGGGCTGAGTGGGGGAGGATGTGCTTTTAGAAAAGAACCCAGCACCAGAAGCCCTGGCGCTGCTTCTTAGAGAGCCACCAAGAAGGCCCTTGGTCCCATCACCACACCCTCTGATGATCCCAGAACCCTAGGCTGTTGGAGCCAGAGTAGATCTGGAAAATCATCCTGCCCTGAGAGAGTCCAGGCAAAGAATCAAGGGAGTTCCAAGAAGGAAATGCTCACTTTGGTGAGATAGTGCAGGGCAGTGGTTAGTGGCTACACGTGGGCTCAAATCCTGACTCGGTCCCTTACCAGCTCTCTGACCTTGGACACATTGCTTCACCACTCTCAGCCTCAGTTTTCTCATCTATAGAATGAAGATAATAACACCTATCTCAGCAGGTCATTGTGAAGATTTAACTGAATAATTATGTTTGTAAATAATTTAGCATGGCAACTGGCTTTTTGTAAGGTTGTAATTATTAATATTAATTTTTTTTTTGAGACAGAGTCTCCCTCTGTCACCCAGGCTGGAGTGCAGTGGCACTATCTAGGCTTGAATCCTCCTGGGTTTAAGTGATTCTCCAGTCTCAACCTTCCAAGTAGCTGGGATTACACATGTGCACTAGCATGCCCAGCAAATTTTTTGTGTTTTTAGTAGAGATGAGGTTTCGCCACGTTGGCAGGGCTGGTCTCGAACTCCTGAGCTCAAGTGATGCACTGACCTTGGCCTCTCAAAGTACTAAGATTGCAGGTGTGAGCCACCACACCTGGCCTATATTGTTATTAACAAACAATAGGATATCAGGAGTGGGGACTAAGGAGAGTCCATCTGCACTAGACCTTGAAGAATTTGGAAGATTTGGTAATTAGAATGATTAAGGGGATGAAGTTCCTGTGTAAAGGTTCTCTTCTGGTGTCTCTCCTGGCCTAACCAGGAGGCATGCTGGGGTCTCAGCAGTAGACCACTGCAGAGGAGGGTGAGTATAGGTAGGGGATAATTCCACTGCAGAACATGTCAGTCCTTGCTTAAATGGCATCTACAATGACATCTGGGGTCCAAATTCATCCCCATATCCTCCTGTCTCAGCCTCCCAAAGTTCTGGGATTACAGGTGTGAGCCACTATGCCCAGCCTCCATCCACATTTGAATGCAGGCTCCATCAGGGCAGACCTCTTTACTGTTAAAATTCTGCATGATGATGAAAGGCACATGCCTGCATGGGTTTGCTCCACTCTATTCCACCTCGGCTGCCTCCCTCCTTCAGCAAGGCCTGGCATCCCTACTCTGGGGTGTTACTTAGAGGCAGGGTATGGCTCCAATTTAGCACCATTATCCCCAGGGCCAGATAGACAGTGATGGGATTGAATCAATATAACATACAAAACTCTTCATAATCTGGGTTCAGTACTTCTTTTTAGCCATTCTCTTAGTCTAGACTCCAGCTAGTCTCTAGCACAGACTAACTACATAGAATAATGGTAATATTGGGCTGGGTGTGGTAGCTCATGCCTGTAATCTCAGCACTTTGGGAGGCCGAGGTGGGCGGATCACTTGAGGCCAGGAGCTCAAGACCAACCTGGCCAATGTGGTGAAACCCCGTCTCTACTAAAAATACAAAAATTAGCCAGGTGTGGTGGTGCATGCCTATAGTCCCAGCTACTTGGAAGGCTGAGGCAGGAGAATAGCTTGAACCCAGGAGGTGGAGGTTGCAGTGAGCCAAGATCGCACCACTGCACTCCTGCCTGGGCAACAGAGTGAGACTCTCTCTCAAAAAACAAAAACAAAACAAACAAAAGAAAAATGGTAATATTGATCATCATCGTTCACTGAGTGTGTGCCCGTCATTGTTCTAGCACTTTATGTGCATTAATTCACCGAATCCTCACAGAACCCTATCAGTTAAGTATTATTATTATCTTCATTGGTCTGGTGAGAAAATTGAGCCAGAAAGGTGAAACAACTTCCTGATAGAGCAAGGACTTGAAGCCAGGTGGTCTGCCTGGACGCTGAACCATTCCCAGCCACTCCTCTCTGCTGCCTCTGTTGCAGAGTGGCTTTGCTCTTTCAAGTCGCTGAGCCTCTGCTCTGCTGCAATGCCCTTCCCCAACTTCTGGCTCTAGCAAACTCTACTTGCCCTTTGAAACCCAGTTCAGATACTGCATCCCTGACCCCACCTGCTTCTCCAACCAGGGGAAGGAGGTTGTCCCTGTCTCCACTTTGTTCCCCTTACAAGTTGCTCCCAGTCCTGGACGGGGAGGTCATCTGAAACAGGACCCTGACTCACGGCTCCGTATCCCCAGCCCTCAGCACAGTGCTTTGTCTGTGGAATGTCTTTCCTTCGTGTTTTCAACAAACATGAATGAGTTGAATGAGTAATTGACTCCACTGCTTCACACACAAGGAAACAAATCCAGAGAGGCAGAGGGACCTGTCCACATCACAGCCAGTGAGAGAAAGAGCTGAGGCCAGACTCCTGGGCTCCTGACACCCAGCCCTGCTCTCTCTCACATCATCCCAAATGTGTGTGGAACGTTTGGAAAAGGCTTCATGCATCTTTGAGCCTTTCTTAATTCTGTCTTACATTTATTTCATCCCAAAGAGGACTTCTTTGAGAGTGCTGTGGGAGAGTGAATTTTGGCTCATCTTGTCTGAAGTCATGAGGCAACAGGGAAAAACAGAAAAACAATCCTGAGATGTGTTTTACCCGGTCCTCAAAACAGCAGAACAAAACACTCCACACTCAAGCTGGGGCTGCTAGCCAGCAGGGCACTGAGTGAAGCTGGACAGAATTCACCAAGGGGGTCCTCCTCCCTTTTGCTTAAAATGGTGGGGCCTTTGGAGAGGAAGTGTTTTCTGGTTTGTCTGAATTTTCTTCTTTTTTCTTTTCTTTTTCTTTCTTTTCTTTTCTTTTTTTTTTTTTTTTTTTTTTTTTTTTTTTTGAGACAGAGTGCCACTCTGCTCCCGAGGCTAGAGTGCAGTAGTGCAGTCTCAGCTCGCTGCAACCTCCACCTCCTGGGTTCAAGCTCTTCTCCTGCCTCAGCCTCCCGAGTAGCTGGGATTACAGGCGTGCACCACCACACCTGGCTAATTTTCGTATTTTTAGTAGAGATGGGGTTTTACTATGTTGCCAGGCTGGTCTCGAACTCCTGACCTCAGGTGATCCACCTGCATTGGCCTTCCAAAGTGCTGGGATTACAGGCTTGAGCCACTGTGCCTGGCCCTTTTTCTTCTTTTTCTTTCTTTTTGACAGGGACTTGCTCTATCACCCAGGCTGGAGTGCAGTGGCACAATCACGGCTCATTCCCACCTCAGCCTCCTGGGCCCAAACTATCCTCCCACCTCACCTGTGTAGCTGGGACCATAGGCGTGCACCACCATGCTTGGATAATTTTTAATTTTTTTGTAGAGATGAGTTCTCCCTCTGTCACCCAGGCTGATCTCAAACTCCTAAGGTCAAGGGATCCTCCTGCCTCTACCTCCCAAAATGCTGGGATTACAGGTGTGAGCCACCACAGCTGGCCAGGGATGATTACTTGTTCATAACGTCCTTTGTGGCTGGAATGACCTTCCTTACCTTGTCTGCCTAGGAAACTTTTACTTATCCGTCATAAGGGTGTTCTCCTTGGCAAGGTATCTCTGACCATCCCGTTTCCCCTCAGTGTGGTCCCTGGTTCTCTCAGCTCTCTCACCCCTTTTACCTTTGCCCCTCTAACACAACCTGGTCTATGTTGAAATTGTTTACTTGCCCATCTTCCCTAGTAGGTGATGCCACCTAAGAGGGTAGGCTCAGGCCCCTAGGGCCGAACAGTGCCTTCCCCATGGAGACTCAGGAACTGGCTTCTACATCCCTAGATCAGGAACACTAGGAGGTTGGGAGAAGAGGAATTTTGCAGGGCTGGGGGCTGCGCAGCTCCTGGGAGCACCAATCGTATCATATGCTATTATTTTGTTTGAATGGAGCCCCTGGAGCTGTGCAACTTGGTAGCTCTGGGCCTCTGCATGAGACAGACTTGGTTTCGAATATTAGCTCTGCCACATTCTGGCTTCACTCCTTGGACCATTTAATCCATTTAGGCCTCAGTATCTTCAGTTGTCAATGACTGTTATGATTGTGACCTCTCAGATTGTTGTCAAGATTAAATGAGATGATACACACAACGAACCTGATGGTGCCTGGCCAGTGGTGGTTGTAACCCAGCACCGGATTTTTAACGGCAAGATTCATACCAGGGCTAAGCATCAGACTATGGGGTTGCCTTAGTGTAAGAGGCAGAAAGGTAATGTGAAGAGGCAGAAAGAGCAGTGCTCTAGGAGCTAAGAACCCTGGATACAAGGGCTATGTGTGTGTGTGTGTGTGCATGTGTGTGTGTGTTTTCTCTGCCCCACCATCGTGGTCCATCTTCTCCTCTGTCCCAGGCCCATCCTGGTTTTGTACTCCATACTCAGCTGGAGAAATTTGAGGCAGAGGAGCAGCCAGGAATCCATCTAGGGTGGCCAGGCCTACCCGGGTGCTGGGAAGCGGGAGTGCCCTTGAGAAGTGGCACTGCTTTGGGCTGGAGCCGTGAGGCCTCCTCTGTGGTGGGGGTCATGGTTTGGAGCACGGGCTATGGAGCCAACAGCCTGGGTGCAAAATCCCCCATAGCCCCTTCCTCACTGTTCTACCTCTCTGTGCCTCAGCTTCCTCATTGGATTAGTTTGCTAGGGCTGCTGTAACAAAGTGCCACAGCCTGGGTGGCTCAAACAGCAGAAATCTATTTCACATAGTTCTGGAGGCTAGGAGCGTGAGATCAAGGTGTTGGCAGGATTGGTGTCTAGTGAGGGCCTCTCTCCTTGGCTTGCAGATGGCTGGCTTTGTGGTTCTATTTTTGCTATTGGTGAAATAAGGGACAGTGAGCTCAGAAGGAAGTAAACTTCTGGGGTCTAAGTAGCCTGGGGGAACAGTGAACAGACCTGCAGTGACACTGCCCAGCTGGCCAATACTGGACTGCGTTTCATCCCAGACAATTTCAAGACACAAGTTTGTTTTATGTCCTATTAATACCACATAAGAATAAATGCTATAAATTGTAATTGTAAGACACCATCAATTGCTAAGCCTCACCCTGATCTCAGAGATGCTGAAATTTGAAAAAAAATATGTGTTGTGTCTTAGAATTGATGAAAGACAGTAGATCCTGTTTCTTAGTTTTTGGCAGTGAGGATCCACTGAGGTGGAGGGGTGGGCAGGCCATGTGCCTGGGGCCTCAGATGCTGGCTGCTATCCAGTATCAGCGTCCACACAGGGAAGTGGAATGGTGAAGCATCATCCTAATCGAGGCTCCTCACTTGGAAAACTGGCTAAATCCACGGCTGGGAAACAGATCCCAAAAGCTGCATAGGCCCCACTTGAGCTTTTTGGTGGGCCTTGTAAAATGAGCCCATCACTTGGGCATCTGACAGACCTGGGTTCTTGATCTAAAGCTGCTACTCACCAACCAGGAAGTTGAAAGAAGAAAGGCTCCAAAGTGCAAAGAGGGGCCAGGCATGGTGGCTTATGCCCGTAATCCCTCCAAGGTGGGTGGATCACTGGAGCTCAGGAGTTCAAGACTAGCCTGGGCAATATGGTGAAACCTCATCTCTACAAAAAAAAAAAATAAATAAGGAGAAGGAGAAGGAGAAAATTAGCCAGACGTGGTGGCAAGTCTCAGCTACTCTGGAGACTGAGGCAGGAGGATCACTTGAGCCTAGGAGGTCAAGGCTGCAGTGAGCCATGATCATGATGCCACTGTACTCCAGCCTAAGTGACAGAATGAGACCTTGTCTCAATAAGTAGATAAAAGTGCAAAGAGGGCTTTGCCAAACGTTGCATGCACAAGATGGTGTGTGTGAGAGAGAGGGCTTGGAGTCAGGGGTCCCAGGGTTCGGTTTTGGCTTTTCCCTCCCTGGCTGTGGACTGGGCCATGTCCCTCTGCCTCTCTGGACCTGTTTCCTCTTGGGTAAAGCAGTGGAGTTCAGTTACTCATCCAACAAATGTGAACTGGGGGCCTCCCCTTCCAGGTGGTATGCTGAGGGCTGGGGGTATACAGAGTGAGATGTAGCCCGCTCAGGAGAGCTCTGTTCAGTGTGGAGAGCAAGGAGTGAAGAGAGCAGAGAGCAGGCAGCCAGGCATTTTCCATGCTGTGTCTCCTTTAATCCTCATCATCACCATATGTGATGGCTAACACAGGCATTTTTATTCCAGGTTCAGAGATGCAGTCAGGGAGACTGAGAAAGATGGTGCTGCTTACCAAGGCAGGGCCAGGGTTTGGACCTGTTCTGCCTGACCCAAAGCCAGTTCTCTTTCCTCTTCACCTTGGATGATCGGTCAGAAGTTTCCTTCTAGCACTTTTATGCCAAAAATTATCCGGTGAATGTCACATTCTGACCGGCTTCTACAACATCCTCCTCGCTTAGCAACCAAGTAAGGAAGAGCCTCTCTCTGCTCAGGAATGGTGGGGCCAGGGGTCGGGGTGCAGGGTAGCTCAGCTTGTCTAACCTGGCTTGTCTTCTAAGGAGGTGGGGAGCACCATGTTTTAGGGGAGTGAGCCTCCCCCTCACAAAAGCTTTCCATCTACACTCATGGGCATGTCAGTGGTGTGACATGCCATCTGAGTGACTCCACTTTGCCTGGTCATTTTGTGCCCAGCAGCTCTTAATACAGTCCAGCAGTTCACACTGGAAAATACAGAAATCAAGGGACTGCTCCATCAGTGAGCATTATGTTCACAGGTTCGTGTCACAGGATGAAGGGGTGGGAGAAGATGCTGGGGACCAGTCCTTAGTCTGAAGCCTCCATGGCAGCCCCATCAAGGGATTTTTTGGTCTCTGTTTGCATATCTCCCTGGATAGGAGGATGATGCTTCCTTTCAGCTCTGGCTAGAAGAGACTTCTAGCTGGTAGAGCCCAACAATACCTTGTGCATTTTGCTGAGGAAGCTCCCAGGCCGAGGACAGTGAAGTGATTTTCTCAGGGTCGCCTGGTGCGACGGTGGAAAGCCTGGGTCAGAGTCTTGGCACTGGGAAGCCTGGTTCTGTCCTTGACCTCACAGTTGAGTGGAAATAATTCCAAGGGAGGATTCAGGCTGGGTTCTTGCCTCAACCAGGTCATTTAACTTGAGTTAAATGATACTTAATTCAATTTAATATCAGCCAAGGCCTACATGTGCCAGGCACTATACTTACACCTAATGTGACCACCTCCATGAACCCTAGTTTCCCATCTATGAAAAAAAAAATACCTCCTGTGCATCTTCTCTCAGAGCCCTGTTATGAGGATGAAATGAAGAAAAGGAAGTAAAGTGCTTTGTAAACTGTAAAGAGCTGTGTCCGTTGACGCATTGTTGCTAAAGCTGGCCATCCTGTCTCTGTGGTCCACTCTGCCTGGAGCGGACTTGCTGCTTAGCACTGACCACCATATTGGAATTTGTTTATCTGCTCCTCACCCCCACCAGAGTTCCCAGGGGAGGAATGTTCAGGGTTTGTATTTGATTTCCCAGAGCGTTGCCCTGGGCCTGACACATGGCAGGTGCTTAACAGTATTTATGAATGTCTTGGTCCATTCGGGCTGCTATAACAAAATGCCAGAAACTGGGTAGCAGAAATGTATTTCTCACAGTTGTGGAGGCTGGGAAGTCCAAGTCCAATATCAGGGACAGGCAGATTTGATGTCTGGTGAAACTTTGTTTCCTGCCTCATACATAGCTGTCTGTCTTCCCTGTGTCCTCATGGGGTAGAAAGGGAAAGGGAGCCCTCTGGAGTCCCTGTTTTTCTGAGACGGAGTTTCACTCTTGTTGCCCAGGCTAGAGTGCAATGGTGTGATCTTGGCTCACTCCAACCTCTGCCTCCTGGGTTCAAGCGATTATCCTGCCTCAGCCTTCTGAGTAGCTGGGATTACAGGTGTGCACCACCACACCTGGCTAATTTTGTATTTTTAGTAGAGATGGGGTTTCTCCATGTTGGTCAGGCTGGTCTGGAACTCCCAACCTCAGGTGATCCACCCAACTTGGCTTCTCTAAGAGCTGGGATTACAGACGTGAGTGGGGGTTTTTTTTGAGATGGATTCTCACTCTGTTGCCCAGGCTGGAGTGCAATGGCACGATCTCGGCTCACTGCAACCTCCGCCTCCCTAATTCAAGTGATTCTCCTGCCTCAGCCTCCATAGTAGTTGGGATTACAGGCATATGCCACCATGCTCAGCTAATTTTTTTTTTTTTTTTTTTGTATTTAGTACAGATAGGGTTTCACCATGTTAGGCTGGTCTCAAACTCCTGACCTCAGGTGATCCACCCACCTCGGCCTCCCAAAGTGCTGGGATTACGGGTGTGCACCACTGTGCCCAGCCCTGGGGTCCTTTTTGTAGGAACAAATCCCATTCATGAGGGTTCCACTCTCACGACCTAACTACCTCTCAAATCCTATCCCTCCAAATATAATCACATTGGGGGTTAGGTTTCAATTCAGGGATATCATAGGGACACAAGCACTCAGTCTGTAAACAGAACATGTGATGATGAGCTCTGTTTCTCAGACCCAAGGAGATGCTAACCTGTGGGCACTGGAAGACCCCAGGGTGAAGGGCTAGGGAGAGGGCAGGTGGGAAGGGTGACCACTGTGGATGGACAGGTCATTGGAGAGAAGAGGGTGGTGAAGGGGCTACATTGTCTCGGGTATATACCCTGGGGTTTGTTTTCTCGCGCCAGGAAAATTTAGGACACAGGCACACACGAGGAGTTTAGGAGTGGAGTTTTAATAAGCAGAAGAGAAGAGAAAGAGAAACAGCTCTTTCTATGTAGAGAGAGGGGTCTCTGAGTGGAAAAGATTAGCTGTTGGTGGATACACCAGACTTTATAGTCCAGCTGGAGGAGGCGGTGTCTGATTTATGTAGGGTTCACAGATTGTTTTGATCAGGTGTGGCGAGGAAGGCTGGTTGCCCCACTCTAATCTTATGAAGCAAATGAACTCTCCTTGGCCGGTGCCATCTTGTCTGCTCCTTACCACACACGTGACTGGCAGAGAAGGGATGATGAAGCTGCTGCCTTGAACGTGTTTAGTCCCTAGTTCCTGCCCACATTGAGCTGTGCAAGCTCCCAGCTTGTTTGTCTATGTCTGCAGCACGATTTTACAGGCTGCTGTTTGGTAGAAAATGATTTTGGGCTGCTTTTCATTACAAAGAAAAGCCTTACCAAGGACTCCCATACCCTTACTATCTGCCTAAGTGATTTCTTTTTAACTCCTATATCAGTGAGGCACTCCAAGCAGCGGGAGTGACTTTGTTATCCCAGCTTGGAGCTAGTCTAGTGTTTGGCTCTCACGTAAATAGAAATTAACACCGACTGGGCATGGTGGCTCACGCCTGTAATACCAGCACTTTGGGAGGCCAAGGCGGATGGATCACCTGAAGTCAGGAGTTTGAGACCAGCCTGGCTAACATGATAAAACCCTGTCTCTACTAAAAATATAAAAATTAGCTGGGCATGATGGCACGCAACTGTAGTCCCAACTACTCTGGAGGCTGAGGCAGGAGAATCGCCTGAACCCTGGAGGTGGAGGTTGCAATGAGTTGAGATCATACCACTACAGTCCAGCCGGGCGACAGAGCAAGACTCCGTCTCAAAAAAAAAAAAAAAGAAAAAAAAATTAACACCAGGCCAAAACAGAAGTTTTACTCAGGCAAAGTTTCATAGGCTTGTAGCTGGAGCAATACACGGGAGCCTTGTATGGGAAAGGGATCCTGGTGCTAGCTCCTGCAAGGACTTGGCTCTTGTCATTTTAAGGAAGCTGAGGCAAGAAAAAAAGGAGTGGCACGTAGGCATGTAGAGATGGGGAACTTTTAGCACCTGCGCAGTTTGACCATGTGTTTCTCATGCATATGTCTCATTAGCGCCTTAAATCTCCAGCCCTGGGTGTGATTTTTAGTATTACGATATGATTATAATGAGGAAAACTTGGTGAAAGGTCAGTGCTGGAGTCCATCTTGTCTTCAGCCAACTGCACCTGGTCTAGTTCTTATCAGGAGTGCCAGAGGCCTGCTTTTAGCAACCTTGGGAGACAGCACTCGAAGAGGTAAATGGTTAGTTTCTTATTTTTATGGTTACAAATTCAGCCTGGTCAGCTAACTTAGGAGCTGAATTCAGCCTGGTCAGCCTTCGCTATGTGATGTGGGTCAGCTTGTTAAGGGACACAAGAAGGCAGCAGAGGGAATATGCCTGGACATGTGAGGCTCAGGGGGTCTTGGTGACCTAGTCTCTTGTCTTCTCTATACTGTCTTAGGTCAGGACATGAGGCGGTCATGGAGAGCTTGTCTCTGCTCAGGAATGGTGGGGCTGGGGTTTGGGGGCAGGGTGGCTCGGTTTGTCTAACCTGGCTTGTCTTCTAAGGAGGTGGTAAGCATCATATTTCAGGGTAGTGAGCCTCCCCTGACAAAAGCTTTCCATCTACACTCGTGGGCATGTCAGTGGTGTGATATGCCATCTGAGTGACTCCACTTTGCTGGTCATTTTATGCCTAGCAGTGCTTATACAGTCCAGCAGTTCGCACTGGAAAATACAGAAATCACAGGACCACTCCATCTGTAAGCATTACGTTCACAGGTTAGTGTCACAGAATGAAGGGGCAGGAGAAGATGCTAGGGGCCAGTCCCTAGTCTGGCACGACAGAGCCCCTGCCCTTACCAGCATGTGGATCAGCCAGAAAGATGGTGGGGGGCTGGAGCTGCTCATCCTAGCTGCTCTCCAGAGCCGCTTCTGTGTCTGTCTTCCAGGTTGGTGGTGACATCCCATTAGTGGCTTGAAACTGACAGTGGTGACAGTATTTATTTTATTTATTTATTTTTATTTTTATTTTTATTTTTTGAGATGGAGTCTTGCTCTGCCGCCCAGGCTGGAGTGCTGTGGCCGGATCTTAGCTCACTGCAAGCTCCGCCTCCCGGGTTTACGCCATTCTCCTGCCTCAGCCTCCCGAGTTGCTGGGACTACAGGTACCCGCCACCTCGCCCAGCTAATTTTTTGTATTTTTTTTAGTAGAGACGGGGTTTCACCGTGTTAGCCAGGATGGTCTCGATCTCCTGACCTCATGATCCGCCCGTCTCGGCCTCCCAAAGTGCTGGGATTACAGGCTTGAGCCACCGCGCCCGGCCTATTTATTTTTTGAGACGGAGTTTCACTCTTGTTGCAAGTGCAATGGCATGATCTCGGCTCACTGCAACCTCCGCCTCCCAGGTTCAGGTGATTCTCCTGCCTCAGCCTCCCAAGTAGCTGGGATTACAGGCATGCACCACCACACCTGGCTTTTTTTTTTTTTTTTAAGTAGAGACAGGGTTACTCCATGTTGGTCAGGCTGGTCTTGAACTCCTGACCTCAGGTGATCTGCCCGCCTTGGCCTCCCAAAGTGCTGGAATTACAGGTGTGAGCCACTGCACCTGGCCGACGGTATTTATTTGAAACTGACGATGGTGATGATATTTAGATGAACTTGGCCCATACTATAGATCAGGACTTTGTTTACCAGTGCAGCACTAGCTATGAACAAGTGCGGTGTGGTGATGAAAGTCCTCACCAGGTATAGGATGGCACAGCCTGGGCTGGGACTGACTCTACTGGGTAGAGTTAAGTTACACAGTGTTGAAGGATAAGCTGTGAAGACAGAGTGGCAAAGGGAGGCCCAGACAAGTGTGGGATGGCAAGACCTATCCTGTGGTTCCATGAAAGGAAACTGTGGATGTGAAGGCACTTGGCAACTTAATACAAGGTGTCAAGCGAAAGGGTGTCGAGTAAACAAATCCAACATAGGATGTATAAAGTGAACTGATTAGGGCTGGGGAGGGGTACCCATATCATAACACATTAACCTTTGCTCTTTAGCTGGCAGGATCCCTAAGATTTCAAATGTGGCTCAACAAGGCCTTTGCCCAACTCTTTGGTAAAGGGGAACCCAGGCTTTGGAGAGGGACTTGGCGTAAGGAAGTGAATGGGCTAGAACACTCTGGGGCTGCCAACTAACCTGGAAATGTTGACAAAGGTTGTGCTCTGTGTTTTGGTGGTGGGACGGTGGGAGTGGCAGGGAATCTGGCAGGAAATGGGACCAGGAAAACAAGTGGAGAGGGTCAGATAGAGCAGGCTGAGCGTGCACTTCTTCATGAGCGTCAGAGCCAGGCAGCCCCGCCTCAAAGCTTGTTTTGCTGTCCTTTGTGTCAGGTGGGGTCCTGGGTGCTATGAGTTGCTCAGTGAGCCCCCATTGGTCCCTGTGCCTCAGACTGGGGTGAGTGTGTCACCGGACTATTTCCACAACTCGGTTGGTGCCACACTGTCCCAAAGGTTCTGAAGGAGACTGAGGTCACAAGGCCATCTGGGCAGACGGAGCTGCCAGGGTCCCGTCCCTCCCTTTGATGGGCCTGTTATCAAGGTTGTTTTGCTCCCGGAGCTGATCACAGGCCTCGTTTCCCAGCCAGCCACCCACCCCCATCAGCCCAGAGCCCCCTGGGACACAGGCAGATGTAGGCGGTCAGTGTGGAGAGACTGCAATTCAGGAAAGGGATGGGCTGAAATTTCTTGGGCCAAGAAATTGGTCCAGGACTGACCTTGGCTAAGCCCCCACTGATGACAGACTGATTTTTATTTTTATTTTTATTTTTAGACATTCTTGCTTTGTGGCCCAGGCTGGAGTGCAGTGGTGTGATCTCGATTCACTGCAATCTCTGCTTCCTGGGTTCAAGCAATTCTTGTGCCTCAGCCTCCCAAGTAGCTAGGATTACAGGCATGCACCACCATGCTTGGCCTATTTTTGTATTTTTAGTAGAGACAGGATTTCACTATGTTCATTAGGCTGGTCTCGAACTCCTGACCTCAGGTGATCCACCTACCCTGGCCTCCCAAAGTGCTAGGATTACAGGTTTGATCTGTAAACACCTGGGATTACAGGTGACTACACCTAGCCTGATGATTTTGTTGTTGTTGTTGTTTTGAGATGGAGTCTCACTCTGTTGCCAGGCTGGAGGGCAGTGGTGCGATCTGGGCTCACCGCAACCTCCGCCTTCCGGGTTCAAGCTATTCTCCTGTCTCAGCCTCCCAAGTAGCTGGGATTACAGGTGCCTGCCACCATGCCCGGCTAATTTTTGTATTTTTGGTAGAGATGGGGTTTCACTATGTTGGCTAGGATGGTCTTGATCTCTTGACCTCGTGATCCGCCCACCTCAGACTCCCAGTCAGACTGTTTTAAGAGTAATTTGTAAAAGGAAGCTAGAAATTTGTAGTGAATAAACGGGTGGTTTCACAAATGCTGTGTGATTTAGGCTGCAGTTTACAAAACAGAGTGGCTGCATCCTAGGCTGCACATTCTGAGGTGTGGGCAAGTGGGGACCCTGGCCACCCCTGCACTGGGAGCTCTGGCCCAAAGGCAGACCACGGTCATGAGGCTAGGCCCTTCATAAGAGGGTGGAGGGCTTTTGGAGGTGCTAAGGGCATGAGGTCACGGAGTGGTGCCTGCTGCTGCCTTCAAGCATGCAGGGCCCGTTTGGTGGTGGTCCTCATGAAGTAGTCACACCAGTGGGTGCTTAGGGTTCCCTTAGGCACCCATTCTAATTGTCCCTCTACATGCATGGGACCACACCTAGGGCAGGAACTGAGAGCTGACAAGTGTTGTGTTCCTGGCGTTGGTCCTTCAGCTGGGATGGAGCCCTCGGTGGCATAAAAGGGTAAACTGAGTCCAGGTGAGATCACCACAAGTTCTCACCCAGGACAGTGAGGGGCTCACAAGAAGCATATCCCTGCTCACAATTCGTACTCAGACTCACCCGTCCACCGATGGTGCTGCCATCACTGCTGTGCATTTGTTCTGTCTTTCTCACATTTTTGCCAAGCAGGCCGAGTTCACCTAACCTGGATGCGGGCAATGAGATTGCACTGCGTGCCCCCTCCCGCCCCTGGTGCAGCGGCGGTGTGAATGCACACCCGCCCTTGCTTGCCCTCCCTGCCTGGCTGCCAGCTCTGCTCCTGCCGTTCCCTGTGCCCATGGCGCTCTCTTGCTTATTCTGTTAAGGCTGGCCTACCCTCAGAGGCCCACCTTGGCCATCCACAAGCCTCCTTCTGAGAACTGAGCCCTTTCCCTGAGTTCCCACAGCACGCTGTGTGAAGCTCTAAACTTTCTCCAGGCTGAACTTAGCTGAGCTTATTCGTGGCTGTTCCTGTCCTCAGGACCAACACAGCAAGTGCTCCGTAAGGGCTTGTTAAACTCTACTCTCCTGGGACTCCTAATCCCCCACCAAGAGTCCACCCTAACCACCTCCTGCAAGAGCACTGAGCTCCTGGGTGCCAGGCCTAGCTCAGAATTTTCACAGACACCAGCTCGTTTAAGTTGCATAACCCTGGAAGGGGTTGTTGCCTGATGAGGAAACAAATCAGAGACGTTCAGTGACTTGTCCAAGGTTACAGAGCCTTGGAACTCTGGATTCAAACCCAAGTCACTGTGACTCAAGACCAGTGTTGTTCCCCGTTGTAAGCAGACACAAAAGAATAACAGTCCTTTATCATTTATACTGTATTCTCACGTACATTATTTCATTTGATCCTCACAACAGCCCTGTGAGGTAGGTAAGGTTATGTATTACTGTTATGCCCATTTCACAGATGAAGAAATGGAGGTGGCTCAGTGAGGTGAGTGACTTACATAAAGTCACACAGCATGTTAGTGGCTTCACTGCTTCTGCAATTTCTCTAAAGTCAAGCTGCTTGGATTAGGGAGCACCGAAAAGATGGACAGTTTTACGGAAAAGGAAAAAGGGCAGTGGTGATTTGTAAGATTTCTTCCTCACATTGTTTTGTTGTGACCACAGCTTTTGCTACTTGGTCTAAACTGGGTTCTCCATGAGGGGCTTTCCCAAATACTCTTGGCCTGGGACAGCTGTTTGTTTTTGGGATGGAGTCTCATTCTGCCGTCCAGGCTGGAGTGCAATGGCACACTCTCAGCTCACTGCAACCTCTGCTATCTGGGTTCAAGAGATTCTCCTGCATCAGCCTCCCAAATAGCTGGGGTTATAGGCGCCTGCCACCATGCCCAGCTACTTTTTGTATTTTTAGCAGAGGTGGGGTTTCACTATGTTGGCCAGGCCTTGAACTCCTGACCTCAGGTGATCTTCCCACCTCAGCCTCCCAAGAGTGTTGGGATTACAGGCATGAGCCACTGCGTCTGGCAGAAAAGCTGTCAGAGAGACTCCTGGGTCCCACTGTAGGGGGGAAAGGGCCTTTACTGCTCAAGGGAATTGGCTCTGCCCATGGCCCAGTGTACAAGCTCCCTACTTACAGGGCTTATCTATGGGAAGCCCCTTTCTGGGCCCATCTCCCATGGGTGCCCGTGTCACCGGGCTTCCTTGGCTTTGTCTGAGGACCCCTGCCCAGCGGGGAGGACCCTGGGACTCTCAAGGCCAAACTCACTTTAGGGATGAATCATGACGTGCAGTTTGGAGGCCTGCACACCTCATCACCCGGTGGGAAGCAGTGCTTGGGTTGCTTGCCCTGGATGGCACCCCACAGAGACCCAGGGGTAGGACACAGGACTGCAGGGGAAGGCCGCCTTCCTGAGGGCAGGGTCTTAGGGGCCGCACATTTACCCTAAGGGCGCTATTATGGTCCACACCACTCCTGGGCTCCTTGCTGCACAGCACGCTTGGAGACCCTGTCTCTTTCCTCTGGATCTCCTCAGGGGCCGCGAATCTTCCTCTTCCAACAGAAAATGGTCAAAAGGCATATGGAGCCATAGCTTGTGGGGAAGGTGGGTGAAGTGGGGGTTACAAACGAGATGAAGCTATAACAAAAGGGGAGTGACTTACAGGGGATAGAAAACAGCTAACTTTGATTCTGAAGACAGATCCCAGAGGGGAATCTGAATTCTGAGTAATAATGTTTTCAGAAAAATTTCTGGCCTCTCAAGGTGACTATTCTGAAAGCAAAGATATGTAACTGGGTGAAAGCGAAGGTCTGCCATCAAGATCCAGCAAGTGGCAGAACAGATTTTGGCTCAGTATAGGGAAGAACTTTCTAACAGTCAGCACCGTCCAACCATGGCAGGAGCTGCCTTGGGGATGGCGCGCTACCTATGAGCTGAGGTACACAAGCAGGCCAAGGTGATCACTTGCTGGTACCCAGGGAGAGGCGCTCATCCTCAGATGTGCTGGGGTGTTCTAGGGGTGGGGGAGGACTAAGTAATCATCTAATTATTTCTAACCCTGAGAATCCATAATATATTTGTTTAAAATGACCTGTTTCAATGATACCTCAAATTTTTGGGAAAACAATGACAAAAGTCAGGCGACAGACTGGATTTGGAAGCGCCTTTCATTACACTGGCTCCAGACTCTTGCACATCTTTGCAGAGATAGCAGACCCTTTCTGAAGCCAGGAATCCCTTGATTCAGCCCCATCAAGAGGCACATTCCTACCTTTTGAACCCTGCCTGGACACTCATTCCTCTAGACCCTGCCACACCTCATCTCTGTCCCCCAGGAGGGGACACTAACAGGGCTCTGAGAATGCATGACATTCCAAGCCAGCCAAACACGGTCACCCCTGGGCAAACATCCACAATTATGGATGCACCCTAGGGAGGGAGGAGCAGGTGTGACAGGAACTGCTGGGGACTTTATGTCCTGGTTAACTGGAGGTGGCCTCTTGTTCTCATCCCATCCTCTCCAGCGGGGCCTTCTTGCAGATGGATAAACACGGCACTGGCTAGTGGTACAGATGGGTGGAGCCCAGGAGAAAGCTGCCACTCCTTTGTCCTGGCTGGAAAATCCTCCTGTGGCCTCCTTTAGTACACATCAGCTGACTCTTCACTTGTCACAATAGCCCATCTGCAGCTCAAAATGGCAAGAAAAAAGGTGGTTCTGTTCAGAGGACAATGGATTCCAAAAGGTGGACTTCATCATGGGGGGAATCAAGTCCTGCTACACAATTAATACAGATTAGTACAGTCCCCTGCCTCGCACCACTGGCGAGATGCCCTCCAAGACCTGGCTGACATGAGCTTCTTGGGACTTCCCGTCTCCAATGCTATGGGGTCCTTTTACCTGTACCGTATTAATCGAATAATCTTATTGTTCATAAAATCCAGAGCATGTGGGTGAGAAGAATCGATGCAGAAGCCATCGCTCAGAGCGATTTTCAGTACCTCCTCCACGAAGACCTGGAAGCTGTTGATCTGCTTGTTGGCAGGCACCACCCAGAGCCTCTTGAGGTTCTGCTTGGTGTACTCCTCCTCTGGCAGGCCCTCCACATTGGCCACCCAGTCCAGAGTCAGGTGGTTGGGGTCCTGCAAGTGGCTGGTGATGGAGGAGAGATTGCCATTGGAGCAGTAGTAGAGCTTAGAGCCAAGGAGTTTGAGGAAGAGGCAGGAGGTGCTGAAGATGTTGGCATTGAAGACCTCCATGCTGGAGGAGGAGAGGCTGTAGATCTGGGGCGCCTCGCGCACAGTGAAGTGGACCGTCTGCACATGCTGGTTCAGTGTGATGTTGAGCATGGCATTCTTCTCGGCCTTGGAGAGCTCCACTTCCTTCTCCTGCAGAGCCTCAATCAGGGGCTGCACCTGGTAGAAGTCGGCCTCCCTGCGGAGCAGGCCCATCTCCTGGAAGTCCTCGGGTAGGTCAAGGTGGGAGGTCCGCAGGAAGTTGAGGATATAGCGGAACACTTTGCCGTCACGGTCAATGAAGCAGTTGCCCTGGCTGTCCCTCTTGGTGGGCATCTTCCCACTGAACATGGCGCCTAGCATGGAGTCAGGGAAGCTGGTCAGAGTTGCCAATGAGGTTGTATAGAGCTTCCCCCCGACGTTCAGCGTGATGGGGTCGGACATGGCAGGAGACTGGGTTGCTGGAAGTGGCCCTGGAGAGGGTGACAAGTGAGAAATGACTATAACCAAACTTCATCTGAGAACTCACAGTCCTTAACTCCTTATTGTATATCAAGCCTATGCCCTTGGGATTGAAATGAATTAATACCTGATGAATGGGTGATAATTGTTAACACTGTGCAAAGTACATTAGCTTCACTAGGGAGAAAGGAGAAAGGGAAAAGGAAACAGGAAAAGAAAGGAAAGGACCCCTAAAGCCTGGGTCCCCCGCCGACGTTCTGTTCTAATTGGTCTGGAATACTGCCCCAGCACTGGTGTTTTGAAAGAGTTCCCTTAGTGATTCTAAATGTTCAGTTAGAATAGAGAAACACTGGTCTAAAGAAAGAAAGGAAAACGTGCCTGGACTGAAAGCTATGCTACGTGTTTATACATATATTTGCTTGCGTAACAGTTGTATCAGCTGGGCATGGTGGCTCACGCCTGTAATCCCAGCACTTAGGGAGGCTGAGGCGGGTGGATCACCTGAGGTCAGGAGTTCAAGATCAGACTGGCCAACATGGTGAAACCCCATCTCTACTAAAAATACAAAAATTAGCTGGGCATGGTGGCAGGCACTTGTAATCCCAGCTGTTCAGGAGGCTGAGGCAGGAGAATCGTTTGAACTCAGGGGGTGGAGGTTGCAGTGAGCCGAGACTGCGCCATTGCACTCCAGGCTGGACAACAAGAGTGAAACTCTGTCTCAAAAAAAAAAAAAGTTATATCATCTTTTGACATAGACAATATAATCATCCATCCCTGTCATGCAGATGAGGAAAACTGTGCCAGGATTCATTCCTCAAGCTCAGAAAGGCGAAGTGCCTTGCCAGGATTTAAACTCAGTTTCCTTTATATGAAAGAAAAATGTGTAAATGCTTACTAGCCAAAGATCGGTATGTTCTAAGTACTGAACAAATGGTCTGAGATTTATGACTCCAGGCTCAGTGCTCCTCCTTCTGTACCGATGACGCTGCTGAATTTATTTATTTTTCTCTCAAAGATTTGACAATGAATGGCCATGATTAGTGTCATTTCCATCTATCTTCAAGGCCCACAGTGGGCGGGTCACTCAGCTGTCTGGACTGCAAATGACAATTCTTTCTAGACTTTCACTGCTCCCATGCTGACTTGCCTTGCCATGAAGATGCTCTTGGTTCCTGGTGGCCCATCCTTTGCTGTCATAACACGCCAAGCTTCTCTGAAACTGGCTGCAAGGTCAGTGCAAATGCAGGACTCTGTCAGAACACCCTCCTGAAGGTAACCCATCTACTCCTTAACAAAGCCCCCCGATCTCCCAGCTGTCAGCATCTATGGCTGGTGCATCTCCTTCACCACATATTCTAGAAAACAGGAGATCTCCGCTGCAGCTTCCAACACTATACCATCCCCAGAGCCAGCCTGTGGACAGACTCGGTCATCCTTCCCCGACATGGCAGGTAGGGTTGCCAACAGAAACTGGCCCCAGGATTACCCCCAGAAGAGCCTGTGCTGGTAGAGGAGACAAGAGAGAATGAAGGCACAGTGACAAGACAGGTAGATGATGTGGGAGACCATCAGGAATGAACCTTGGTCCATCAAAAACTATCTGGCTGGCAGACACAGTGGCTCACGTCTGTAATCCCAGCACTTTGGAAGGCCGAGGCAAGCTCAGGAGTTCGAGACCAGCCTGGCCAACATGGCGAAACCCTGTCTCAACAACAACAACAACAACAACAACAACAACAACAACAACAACAAAGCAGGGTGTGGTGGCGAGTACCTGTAGTCCTAGCTACTTGGGAGGCTGAGGTGGGAGGATCGCTTGAGTGTGGGAGGTCGAGGCTGCAGTGAGCCGTGATTACGCCACAGTACTCCAGCCTGGGAGACAGAGTGAGACCTGGTCTCAAAAAACAAACAAACAAACAAAAATCCATCCTGCCAAGCATGCTGTCTAGATGGAGAAACAGAGGTTTGAGGAGGCACCTCCCCAAAGTCACCCAGCAGGGGTGACGAGAACTTCTCATTTCTGCCTCCTGAAGAGGCTGACTGCACTGAGGCCTTCTTTCTCCAGAGGATGGGGGTCATGCCAGTGTGAGATATTCAGCTGCCATGCTCGACTCTCTGGCGGGGGCGGGGGTATGTCCCCTCATGGGTCCTCCCCAGTCTAACAGGGCACTTTGATATTGTAGAAAGGCATTCACCATCTGGAGTGTTTGAGGAGAAATGAGCCCATGTGAAATACAAAATTGTCAGTAGAAGCCTGGAGCAGATGGGCTGTGAGACGGTGGGGAGGTCCCACAGAGGTGTGGGCGAGCCGCCGCTGGGGGCGTGGCTGCTGCTGTGGAGACTGACTGCCAGGCAGCAACTGGGGAGGGCGCTGTGACTCAGGGCTGAATCTGGCCAATTCTGTCTCCAGAGGGCCCAGGCAGGAGCTGGACCCAGGAGTGGGTCCCCTTTACTTAGTCCAGAATTTTCTTCCCTGTTGCCCTCTTTTTATTCTTTTTGGATAGAAATGTGCATGTTCTAGTTTCAGTCTCTCTTTCTCCTTGAAAACAAACACCCCCCTCCCAACACTGGGTTTCAGGCCCAGGCTCTGTGAAGTGGCTCAACTCCATGGCAGGAAAAGGAGCAGGTGTCAGAGAGAACACGGACAGTTCCATGGTCCACAGACCCTTCTCTCTTCCATGCATTAGGGCTGAAGTGCTCAGAGCATTACAGGCAGGGGAGGTCAGGAGCAACAGGGCATTCCCTAGGACCCCTGGATAGGTGCTCAAACTCCTATTTCTCTGCTCGCAAAAGCAGCAGAGCACCTGCTTTCCTGTGCCCCCGATGACATCATGGCTCCCAGTCATTTGTCTGGGGAGAGCAGCACAGTTGTACAGGCAGTCAGGGCAGACGCTGGCCAGCAGGCAGGTCTTCTGCTCCGAGTATAGGGAGCTCTCTGTGGTGATCTCCCCTTACCTATTGAGTCACAGAGCTCAGTCCTCTAAGCCCTTATTTTCTTTTTCTTTTTTTTTTTTTTTGAGACAGAGTCTCGCTGGCACCAGGCTAGAGTGCAGTGGTGCGATCTCAGCTCACTACAACCTCTGCCTCCCAGAATTCAAGTGACACTCCTGCCTCAGTCTCCCAAGTAGCTGCGATTACAGGCGCACACCACCACACCAGGCTAATTTATTTTTGTATTTTTAGTAGAGATGGGATTTCACCATGTTGGCCAGGATGGTTTCGATCTCTTGACCTCGTGATCTGTCTGCCTTGGCCTCCCCAAGTGTTGGGATTATAGACGTGAGCCACCATGCCTGGTCTAAGCCCCTATTTTCTAGTCACAGGGCCACAGTGTCCATCATCACAAATCTACGGCCCTGCTACAAAAGGCACAATGACATGACACAAGGGGAGCTTCATGAGTCGGCGGAGGTTTGCAGTCAGGTAGTGTGAACTAACACCACTGAGCCTCAGCCCCCCATGGCTTCCCAGCTGCCTCCTGGCCACCTCCACCTGGATATTCTGCAAGCGAGGCACGAGAACAGGGTCTGGAGACACGGAACCAGGCCAATTTGTGCTAACTTCATGAAAGAGAAAACACCAAGGTCTGGGGGCAAAAAATCTGAGGCCAATTCTGCTGACTTCCCAAAGCTGGCTCAAAAGGAAAACCCTGGGTCTGGGGGCAGGGACCCTAAGGCCAATTAACACCAAATTCCTAAAGCTGAACCAAGAGGAAGAACCCTATCTCCCCAGCTGGGTGACAAAGGATCAAAACGCTTCTCTCCCAGCAACCCTCCCACTCCACCATGTCTCAGATGGAAAGGGAGGGGGCCTTAGATTGGGACCATCCCTCTATCTGCATAGGGTGCCCATTCACCTCAGCCTTTAATCAGCCACAGACTAAATCCTTCGTCCAGATAAGGGGTAGCTGATAAGAACCTCAAATGGGGTACTTATAGCCCAGAGAACTTTGTAACTGGGCCTTTGAGTTCCTTGCTTCGGCTCACTCCTACCCTGCGGAGTGCTTTCTCACTTTAATTCCTGCTTTCGCTGCTTTATTCCTGCATTTCATTCCCCTGCTACTCTTTTTATTATTATTATTTTTAGTAGAGACAGATTTTACTATGTTGGCCAGGGTGGTCTTGGACTGACCTCAACTGATCCGCCACCTAGGCCTCCCAAAGTGTGGGGGTTACCACGTCCAGCCCCTCTGCTACTTTGTTCAAAATGCCAAGGACCTGGACAACTCATAGTCAAGACCCTCCACCAGTAACACAGGTACCAGAAGCCTCACCTGTGTATTCCTGTGCCCCTAACTCTGCTGGGAACTCTTCTCAGCCACCCAACTGCCTGAGGGAGGCAGCCCCAACTCCAGCCCTACAGGTTGTCTTCACTGTCTCCTTGAACCCATCCCTATAGCTACTCCCAGAGCTCAGGCCTCATCCCTGCCCCCTGCACCCCTACATCCTCACCTGGCTCCCTGCCTTCTGTGTACTTTCCTTTCTGGTCTGCAGACCTTCCTGAAGCACCGGCCCTGCCCAAACCACCTTCTTCTTCCCTCTCATGTCTAACCCTGCCCTCCACGCACTCCGGACACCACTGAGTCAGTCTCCTTCATGCTGTCACCTGCCCTGCCTTTGCTGTCCCTAGACCACCCTTGTCTACCTTCTCTACCCTCTCTGCTGTCTACCTTTCAGGCCCAGCCTATGAGTCATCACCTCTGTATGGCTGTCCCCAATCTCCAGTAGGTTAACAGCTCTTCTCTCAAGGCTTCCTGGTGCCTTGCACAAACCCCTCTGGCAGCACTCACCGTTCCATCTGCAGGGATCTGCTTTGCACATGGCCCTCTTCCCTGGCTCTATCAAAATGCAGATCAGTGGACATCCATATGGGGAAAAAAAAGAACCTTGGTCCATCTCTTATGCCATATATGAAAAATAAACTCAAAACAGATCATAGACCTAAATATAAAATTTAGAACTACACAACTTCTAGGAGAAAATCTTTGCAACTGTGGATTAGGAGAAGATTTCTTGGATAGGACCTAAAAGGGACAAACCATTAAAAACATCAATAAACTAGACTTCATCCAAATAAAAAACGTCTGCTCTTCAAAAGACACTGTTAAGGAAATGAAAGAATAAGACACGGGGAAAATACTTGCAAAACACCTACCTGATAAAGGATTGTTAACCAGAATATATAAAGGACTCTCAAAACTCAGTAACTCAGTAAGAAAATAACCCAATTGAAAAACAGACAAAGCTGGGTGCAGCGGCTCATGCCTGTAATCACAGCACTTTGGGAGGCTGAGGCGGGCAGATCACTTGAGCCCAGGAGTTCAAGAACAGCCTGGCCAACATGGCGAAACCCTATCTCTACTTAAAAAAAAAAAAAAAAAAAAAAAAAAAAAAAAAAAAAAAAAACCAGACAAAAGATCTAACAAATACTCCAGCAAAGAAGATATGTAGATGACTGACAATCACATGAAAAGATGGTCAATATCATTAGTCATTACAGTATGAAAATTGAAACCACAATTACATGCTACTATACACCTATTACAGTGGCTCATATGAAAACTGACAATGCCAAATGAAGGTGAGTACACAGAACAATGGAAACCTCATACACTGCTGGCAAATGGTAACCACTGTTGAAAACAGTTTGGCATATGGTATGGTTTGGCTCTGTGTCCCCACCCAAATCTCACCTTGAATTGTAATGATCCCCATGTGTCAAGAGCAGGACTAGGTGGAGATGACTGAATCATTGGGGTGGTTTTCCTCATGCTGTTCTTGTGATAGCGAGTGAGTTCTTAAGAGATCTGATGGTTTTATAAGGGGTTTCCCCTTTGCTTGGCACTTCTCCTTGCTGCTGCCATGTGAAGAAGGACATGTTTGCTTCCCCTTCTGCCATTATTTTAAGTTTCCTGAGGCCTCCCTAGTCCTGTGGAACTGTGAGTCAATTAAACCTCTTTCCTTTATAAATTACCCAGTCTCGGGTATGTCGTTATTAGCAGTCTGAGAATGGACTAATACAGCATACAATTATCCCATGACA
This sequence comes from Rhinopithecus roxellana, assembly GCF_007565055.1. NCBI lineage: Eukaryota > Metazoa > Chordata > Mammalia > Primates > Cercopithecidae > Rhinopithecus > Rhinopithecus roxellana. The sequence goes on along the minus strand of NC_044563.1, from coordinate 53,963,111 downwards.
ATGACCCTGCTCCTAGATATTTCAGCCATGAAATGGAGACATATGTCCATGCAAAGACTCGTATGTGAATGTTTATGGCAGCTTATTCATAACTGCCCAAACTCAGAAACAACTAAAATGTAAACAGATAAACAAATTGTAGTACATCCATACAATAGAATATGACTCAGCAATATATAGGAACTACTAAAAGACATTACCACATACCTGAATTTCAAAAGCATTACATCAAGTGAAAGAAGTCAGCCTCAGAAGGTTATATGGTGCATGATTCTATTTGTATAACATTCTGGCAAAGGCAAAACTATAAAGACAGAAATCAGATTAAGTGAATTCCCGGGGCTGGGTTAGAGAGAAAAGACTGGCTACAAAGAAACACAAGGCATATTTTGGAGTGATGGGAATATTCTATTAGGTTGGCACCAAAGGAATATGATGTGGTGGTGGTCAAATGTCTTTATAAAGGCTGGCAAAATTCATGTAACTGTACACATTTAAAAGGGTGAATTTTGGCCAGCTGGGGTGGTTCATGCCTATAATCCCAGTACTTTGAGAGGCCAAGGCAGGAGGGTCACTTGAGCCCAGGAGTTCAAGACCAGCCTGGAAAACATAGTGAGACCTGTGTCTCAATTTAAAAAAAAAAAGGGGGGGGGGCGGTAAATTTTACCATACGTAAGTTTTATCTCCATAAACAGGAAAAAAATGAAGGTTGTGACCTATTGGCAAGTCACGACATCAATACAGTTAAGTGGGTTGTGACCAATTATATATTGTTGTGAACCTTTTGTTTCAGTTGTGTGTCCATGAACTGGATCACGGTATCTTCATACTGTGGGTGACAAAACAATTTTTTTTGGGAACCACTGCCTAGTTTGTGGGCTGAGAGCAACTGCATGTCTCACGTCTGCATAGTCACCGCCTCGCACTCGGGGGAGGGGTTGTGTGATACTGTGATATAATAAGCAATATACATTTTAGATTTGTCCCCAGCTGTTGGCCAGGGTTAAAAACATTGTAATTTCCCTAGTGATAATAGCTATAGGAACTTCTTCTATTTTAGTAATTGATTTTGTCCCAGTAGGTGGAGGCTGCAGTGAGCTAAGATCATGCCACTGCCCTCTGGTTTGGGTGACAGAGCCAGGCCTCATTCCAAAGCCCGCCCACCCCCCAATTAATTATAGTTGTTATGTTGTCCTAATCCAAATCTCAATAGTATTTTTCAAAAAAGATTGAATAATTAAAATTTTAATCTGGAAGCACTGATGACTGATAATCTGAAAGAATATTTGAATAAGACATCTTAGCACAATGTATTAAAACCAGATTATAAAGCAACGACATTTCACTCCATGGTTTTAAAACAATGAGAAGAGAAGGAATTTGGTAACAAATGTGAAGAGACACAACTAGCAATGTTTAAAAATAAACATATTGATAAATATATTGATCCTTACAACTCTGGGACCCAGGCAGGACTGATCACATTGTCTTTATTTCAAAGACAACCTAAAGCAGACCCAAAGAGTGTGAATCCCTTGCCGAGGGCTTCATGTGCATTCTTGATCTCAGAGTCATGGCGTCTGGGAAGTTTGGACACCCTTCAGAGAACCAGTCCTTTAGAGGTCTTCGGCAGGAAGCTGAACCCAGCCACAGAGGGCCTAGCCAACAGCCTGTATACTCATGGCGACCTGGAATAGGCAAAGGCTCTTTTCTGTGCAGTTTCCTTTTTTCCTACATTACTGTCCACTTCCATAACCAGCATTACTTCCATTGTGAAATGACTTACCATGCAATCCTGTCGGTGGGGACTAGCTGTTGTAACAATAAACATACCAAGTAATGAAAATTGTCCATCTATCATCTATCAATCAATCACCTATCCATCATTTCCTAGCTGTGCTCACTCATAAAGCCTAGAAATGACACCCAGTAGCAATAAACACACCTAGCCCTGGATCTTTGTTTCCGAATGTCATCATCTCTTCTAAAAGAAACCAGGGCTTCCTGGAGAAACTGATGATTCCTGGATTTTTACAGGAAAAGTTCAAGGTGACTTCATATAGACCAATGAATTAAAAAAAAAAAAAAAAAAAAACGAACAACAAAAAAAAACAACAGTCCAAGCTGGGTGCGGTAGCTCATGCCTGTAATCTCAGCACTTTGGGAGGCCGAGGCAGGCGGATCACCTGACGTCAGGAGTTGGAAGACCAGCCTGGCTAACATAGCAAAACTCCTTCTCTACTAAAAATACAAAACAAAGCTGGGCAGGGTGACCCGTGCCTGTTATCCCAGCTACTTGGGAGACTGAGGCAGGAGAATCACTTGAACCTGGGAAGTGGAGGTTGCAGTGAGCCAAGATCGCACCACTGCACTCCAGCCTGGGCAACAGAGTGAGACTCTGTCTCAAAAACAAACAAAAAACAGGACTCCATAATGTTATTCCCCAAAGAGAGGGTGAGAAGAAGGGAGTGAGAAAGATAGAGACAGGGAAAATTTATTCTATAAAAAAGAATACTAGCTAATAAAACACAGAAGGAATGGTAGAATTAGAAAATTACCAATTTGCAACCCTCAGTGTTGCTATTCAAGCAAGGATCATCCAAGGATGTGGTGTGAAAGGTTATCAGGAACACATAATTATAGCAGACTCAGAATCACTTCACAGATGACTTATTAATTGTAAGAGAGAAAAGTGTACCCTTATGATAGAGAGATCAGGTTGTCATGATCTTACCTAATAATCAAATGTAGCATTCATGGATAGTAAGACCCTGACATCATATCCTCCTGACATGCAGTAAGTACACATATTGCCAAAAACTCAAATCTAACCCGAATCTAATCATTGATAAACCAATCAAACATATTTAAATAGGTGGAGAAGCTCTATTTATTTATTTACTTATTTGAGATACAGTCACATTCTGTTGCCCAGGCTGGAATGCAGTGGCACAATCTCGGCTCACTGCAACCTCCATCTCCTGGGTACAAGTATCTCCTGCCTCAGCCTCCCGAGTAGCTGGGAGTATAGGCACGCACCACCATGTACGGCTAATTTTTGTATTTTTAGTTGAGATGGGGTTTCACCATGTTGGCCAGGCTGGTCTCAAACTCCTGACCTCAAGTGATCCGCCCGTCTTGGCCTCCCAAAATGTTGGTATTACAGACATAAGCCACCATGCCAAGGGGCTCTATTTAGATTAAATGAGTTGATAAAAGAGATATAATAAAATGCAATATGTACATCTTGACTGGATCTGATTTTAAAAACCAGAAACTATATAAAGTATTTTTGGGCAATTATAAATTTTTTTCTTTTTTGAGACAGGGTTTTACTCTGTCGCCCAGGCTGAAGTGCAGTGGCGCAATCATGGTTCATTGCAGCCTTGACATCCCCAGGCTCAGGTGATCTTCCCAAGTAGCTGGGACTACAGGTGCATGCTACCACATCCTGCTAAATTTTGTAGTTTTTGTAGAAATGGGGTTTCACTATGTTGCCCAGGCTGGCCTTGAACTCCTGGGCTCAAGCAATCTGTCTGCCTTGGCCTCCCAAAGTGCTGGGGTTACAGGCATGACCCACTGCACCTGGCAGAAATTTTTTAATAACTATTACATTGGGTAATACTGACTTCTTGCTTATTACGCATAATGTATTATGGTTATGTAGTAGAATGTCCTTATCAGGGGATACATGTTGAAGAATTTAGGGGTCAAATGTCAATCAACATGTCTGTAACTTACTTTTAAACAATTTGGCCAAAAAAGTGTGTGTTTGTGTAAAAGCACAACTGGCAAATTGTGAATTGGCGTATCTAGGTTAAGGGTTGTACTTTAAGCTTTAATGTAAGCTTGAAAATTTTAAAAATATTTGTATTTTAAAAGAAGGGAGAAGAACACTTCCTTCATAGGGCCAATAGAGGTAAAGTTACAGTCACAGTGCAGACCCCAATAAATAGCCAGACTTAGTAAGTTACAGATTTACTACTACTACTTAGAAGTGTGAAAAGTTCATAATTTTCCTTCCTGAGCGTTACTGAATTTTGAAGGGTGAGGATGCCAACCAGGGCTAAGTGGTGGAGGAGTTAGAATCTAAGCCTGGGTGGGCAGTCTGGATAGACCCACCACCCACAGAAACCACACCACTAGGCCATTTTTTTTTTTTTTTTTTTGAGACAGAGTTTCACTCTGTCACCCAGGCTGGAGTTCAGTGGCATGATCTCGGCTCACTGTGACCTCCACCTCCCAGGTTCAAGCGATTCTTCTGCCTCAGCCTCCTGAATAGCTGGGATTACAGAAGCGTGCCACACGCCTGGCTAATTTTTGTATTTTTAGTAGAGACAGGGTTTCACCATGTTGGCCAGGCTAGTCTCAAGCTCCTGACCTCAAGCGATCCACCCACCTCGGCCTCCCAAAGTGCTGGGATTACAGGCGTGAGCCACTGTGCCCAGCCAGGCCTGCCTATCTTCTGTGCTGTGATTCTGCCTGGGAGAAGACGGCTGTTCAGGCCTTGTTTTTCCTGCTTCGTCATGAACCCAGAATCTCTGTACCCCGGCAGGAAAGAAACTCCTGTCATGACTCACTGTGAATGCTGACAAAGTCCACTCCTGGGCCTCAGAAATGTCAAGGATGGGCAGAAAGAACTGGAGAGAGGCCAGGCGCAGTGGCTCATGCCTGTAATCCCAGCACTTGGAAGGCCCAGGTGGGAGGATCGTTTCAGTTCAGGAGTTTGAGAGACCACCCTGGACACCATAATGAGACCTCGTTTCTATAGAGAAAAAAAAAGTTAGATTGCTTGAGCCTGGCAGGTCAGGCTGCAGTGAGCCGAGATCACGCCAGTGCACTCCAGCTTGGGCAATAGAGCAAGACCCTATCTCAAAAGAAAAAAAAGAAAAAGAAAAAAAAGAACTGGAGGGGCTGTGTGGGGTAGGCGCAGACCATGCATAGTATTCGGCATTACCTGGGTTTGTATTTGAATCATCCCCTGCCCCTTACTAGCTGTGCAGCCCTAGGCACGTTCCTGGGCAGATGATGATCCTAACAATAACAAACACTACAACAGTAATAATAATGGCTAACATTTATTGAGCAGTTATTACCGTGCTAGGTACTTTATACATGTTAATCTCTTTCAATCTCACAGATGAAGTAGATACTATTACATACCTACTTTACAGACCAACCAAACCAGGCCCTCTTCAACTTCTGCAATTTGGCATCTGCCATCCCCTCTGCCTGGATCTTGAAGACAAATCCCATGCATCGGCCAGGTCTCTCAGCTGGAATTTATTTCTTCTCTGCATCTCCGGAGAATTTTATTCTAACCCCTTACCACCGCCAACTTTACTTAAGTAAATGGATGCCTGGGTCCCCTGCTGGGGCTGGGGGTGCCCCTTTCTATATCCACAGAAGCATGTAGAATAGGGAAAGAGGAAGAAATTTCTCTCCTGTTTAGTCAGATCCATTTTCCCCACCTGGATTTTTAAAACTTTCTAATTTTGAAATGCTCTCTTGAATTTTCAATCTGAAATCTAAAGGCATGTGACAAGGCCGAGGTGATTACTTGGGAGTAAATGCAAGGAGAGTTTCTACTACGTAAGGGAATGGATAGCACGTGGCTTGGTAAATTTCAAGAAAGACAATGCTCAGAGTGACTACTGTGTCTTCCAGTAAGTCGGAGACTTCCCCACCTTACCCCACTGGGGAAAGGACTCTTTGCCTTGAAGCCCCCAGGACGACTACCCTTTCTTCACCTCCCCTTCCTGATCACCCCACATCAGACAGCTGCATCTATAATTCTGTCTTGCCCAGTCCATATCTCTAAGAAGCCCGCAGGCTGCTCTATTACCATCACAACCCATAGGTAGGGAGAGAAAAGGTGCTTCTAGACACAGGGACCCCAGAATGAGTTGCGCAAAAGGCAGGAGCAGAGAGAGGTGGGCTGGAAGAAGGACACCACAGAATCTGGCATGGCAAGGTATTCTTTCACCTGGCATAGACCTCCAACCACCACTACCATCCCCTAACCTCTTCCAGAACTTTCCTTCACCTTCTCAGCTCACTCTCACGCTTCAACTTGTGCTTTTCCTCAGGCACCAGCACCCCATTTCAAACTGCTCTCTTCGACCACCCTGGCTAACCCGGTGAAACCCCGTCTCTACTAAAAAACACAAAAAACTAGCCGGCCGAGGTGGCGGGCGCCTGTAGTCCCAGCTACTCGGGAGGCTGAGGCAGGAGAATGGCGTGAACCCAGGAAGGCGGAGCTTGCAGTGAGCTGAGATCTGGCCACTGCACCCCAGCCTGGGCGACAGAGCGAGACTCCGTCTCAAAAAAAAAAAAAAAAAAAAAAAAAACTGCTCTCTTCCTACCGTCTCCACCAAACAGTAAGTTATAAACACTGTGCTTTCAAATCCATCTCATTTCATCCTCACAGTACCATAGGAGGGCTGCCTCACAGGCTGCCATTCGGAAGGGTTGGGGGGACTGGTCCTGCCAGAAAATTTGCGAAGGTCAGGGCATCAAAACTTTTCTTTCTTTCCTGCCTGCCATGCCAAGCTAAACCCCTTCCTCCCCGAGTGCAGGGAAAAAAGCAACGTATTTGAAGTAAGGAGTCCTGACTGGTTTTAGGCAAGTCCCTTCGCTTTTCTGAGCCTCACATTCCTCACCCGTCAACCGCTATGGTGACGTCTCTACTTTCCAGGGCGTAAGAGGTCAAGGAGATCACGGGTGTGCCGCACTGAGCTTGGGGATGGACTCTTTATTTCCAGTCAGTAAAGGGAGGTGTTGTATGCATCACAGGCTTTTGCCCACGCCGCCACAGCGCTGCCGGCCCAGCGCTCGCCAGACCGGGGCGAGTTCCCTGTCATCTGTGTCTCCGCCCTTCCTTCTCCAGTCCCACCCAGGCTGGCCTCATTGGCTTTTTCCGCACCCACTCCCCAGTCCTAGAGCCCCGACTCCGACCTGACAAGTGCCCCACCCCGACCCAGATACCCCGCCCCTCCTTGCCCCACCCACCAAGGACTCCTCCCACAGTCCGGACCCTCATTATCCGGGCTTTTCCGACTATCACCATCCGCCCTAGCTCCTCCCACCAGCCCCACCCCTCTAAGAGCTCTGCCCCCTTCGGCTCACCTCGCGCCTAAACGCGCCCCCTCCCCCGCAGCCACAGGCGCTGCCATCCCCATTTCACAGATGGGAATGGCGAGGCTGGGATAAATTAGTCTCACGGTAAGACAGGTGCCCAGTGGGCCCACGTACCCTCGTCGGTAGTCCCCGAGCCCTGCGACCCCGGCCGCACCGCACCCACCTCCTGCCCTCGCTCTGCAGCCTCCCCTCCGCGAGCGGCGGCCAGCGCAGCTTTGCGAGGAGGGCGGAGGGTCGGAGCCCAGCCCAGTGGCGTGGCGGTCCGGAGTCCGCGCGCTGCCTTCCGGGACTGGTAGTTCTCTCTGGGTTCCTCGCAGCTCATTGCGTCGAGAGCGAACTCCATCTCCCAAGAGGCATTGCTGCGAGTTGCTCTGCGCCCCGCCTCGTCCCCGCCGGTGTCCGGCTGGCTGGCCTTAAAGGGGACGCGGTCAGAGTGGCAGCTCGCGGGGTGGCCCACGCTCCGGCTCCGCCCAATTTACAGCACCTCGCCCCTCCCCACGCTTCGTCCCGCAGCCCCGGGGCTGCGCCGCACAGTCGGGCTCCCTGGCTGCATAGAGGCTTGTGCCAGGCGGGGTGGGAAGACTGGGTTTTGCAGTGGAAGCAGCATCTCTTCCGTCTGGGTCCTGGCTGAGGGCGTCCCCACCCTGGGGGGAGCAGAGGACCAGCCCTGACCTAGCCGGGCCCAGCCCTGTCCTGCCCGGCCTGAGCGCCCCGCCCAGCAGCCGGCTCTGCGGCAGGGCCCACCAGGGTCCGGGAGGTAAGGGGGTCGGGGGCGTGTGTCTGGCTTTGGGGGGCGGTGTCTGCACCCAGGCGTTTCGAGAACCCTGGACTTGCGAGCCCAGGGCTGGGATTCGGGAGATGTGGGTGCATCCTGGGCCTCACTGTGTGACCTTGGGCGAGCAGTTACTCCTCTCTGGGCATTAACCCCCTCCTTCTCCTATTGTATGTCGAAGTGATCCTGTTCCCTCCCCTTTCAGGTAAGAAGACATTCGCACCCAGGACCCAGTCCATTCGCTCTCTGGCTTTTCGTGGGGCCCTCCAGCTCAAGCGTGAGCTGGGCGCGGGTGCACTGGAGGGAGGCAGGTGGCCGAGCTGGGGCACAAACTGGGGGGCCCGAGGCCACCATTGTTTGGAATGGGCTTTTCCTATTCTCAGTATGCTGGGCCCTGGGATAGGCTCCCCCAGCCCCGCTTATGACCCTGGCCCTTGCAAACCGGAGACCCTGATGTGTCAGCTTGGTGCACTTCTTTCCAGAAAGCTTGGGGTGGAGTGCGGCCCTCACAGGTTTGTGAGGGGTGGCCCCGCAGGTATAGGTGTGTGTGGTGGGTTCCTGAGGAGGAATAGCTGTTCCTGCTTTCTTCCCTTGTCTCTCCTCCTTATCCTTTAAGGAAGAGCAGTTGCTTTTTACCAGTGAAACCCTTTTTCCTTTTTTTTTTTTTTTCCAGGAGACAGTTTGGTGGCCCAGACATGGGCCTCCCAGAGTAGGGTGAAGCACTTCTTCCCAGGGTTGCCTTGGGTAGAAGTTCAGTTAAAAAATACCTAGAGAGATGCTGCCATTCAGACACCTGAGGGACCAGAGATGGAGGGCACCACCTAGTGTTGGGAGGGGCAGCCTGGTACCCCCAGGCAGCTCTGGCTCCCAGGGGAGTCAAAGGAGGGAGGCTGGCTGTGAGGGTCAGAGAGGGGAGGAAATGAGCTCCTCATCTGTTAGGTGCTGAGCAGGGGCTGGGAGGGGCTGCTCTGACCTGGAGCAGGGAGAGGTTGAGTAACACCATGAAGCCTTCTTTTCAGGTCCTAGGAGATACCGTGAGCTTTTGACCTGAAGGCTAACCAGAAACAGATTTTTTTTTTTTTTTGGTTTTGTTTTTTTATTTTGTGCTTTTGCTTTTGCTTTGGTGGTTTGAATGATTTCTAGAATGGCTAAAGCCTCAGTCCAGTCCAGTGACCTCTGTAGGGGCTTTCTTGGCTGATGTTTAAGATTTTCAGGGTTTTTGATATGCAAGACCAGGCCTGGGCAAAGGAGGGGGCGGTGACTGGACCAAAGTTTAGGCCAGTTTCTGGAAGGTACTTTTCTGGTCACATCCTTGGTTTTCTCTCATCTTGCTGTCACATGTCTCACATGAGTTGCTTGATGCACCTTCACTGACACCTCAGTCCTTGGTTCTGTACTGGGCACTGGGCTCAGAGACAGGGATTGGACCTCTGCCAAGGGAGGTCCCAGCGTGGTGGGAGACAGAGACGTGGACTCCAGTTACACTGCAGAGGGATGAGGATAGTTAAGAGGGCCTTGGAGGCCAGAACTTTAGACACTTGAATTGTGGAGGGAAAAAAAAAGGCTTCCCAGAGGAGAGGGCATGTGACCTGGGCATTGAAGGGTGAGTCAGAATTTTTCAGGAGAGAAGAGGGAGAGGCCCTTTTTCAGTAGAGAGGACATTGTGCAAAGTAGCAGTCAGGAAAAAGCCCCCTGCCCCAATGTCTGCAGAGTCTCCACTGAACAATGTCGCTTGAGTTCATCTCCATCCCTGCCCCACATCAGCTGAGTGTCACAGAAAGGGCTTGCATGTCCAGCTCAGGAGTTTGGACCTTATTCTGGGTCCAAGGGGCTGGAGAGTGTTGAGAGTTCTGAGCAGGGGCGTGGGCGGAATGGTGCTTACCGTGTAATAAACTCCATCTGACGATGCTGCAGGGTGGGTTGGAGAGACCGAGGAGGGATGATGAAGCCTGAGCGGGGGCCCAGGGCGTGGCAGTGGGGCTGAGCATTGGCATTGGAGTTGTGTACACACACACACACACACACACACACACACACACACACACACTGGGTGCTTTGGGGTGATGGAGATAAGTCAGGCTTCACTATGCAGGAGCAGAGATCAGTCAACAATCAGCAGAGACGCTGAGGGTCATCTGAGAGGAACAGGTGAAGGGATCTGGGCCTTTTGGTGGAGGGATTGGGATTTTCCTGAGTGCTTACTGTGTGCTGCGGAGTGTGCTGGTGTTGCTGGGACCCCCCTCAGGCTGTCATGCCGGTAGGGCGAGGGGTATGAGGCAAGGGCTTGGGAGGAGCAGCAGCGCTGGCTGGGAAAGGCTAAGGGGTGGGCAGGTAGTCACCTTCTATTTGGGCATTCCGAGGATCACAGAGGTGAAAGAACACCTACCTCCATGGTAGCTGGGCTAGACTCGAAGCCTGGACTCTGTTCTCCAGGACACATGCCTCTGTTGGAGGTTGGATTGAGGGAGGGAATTGGGAGATGGATTAGGAGGCCACTGCACTAGTCCAGGAGAGAAGTCAAGGGGACTGATCCTGCATGGGGCTGGGAACACCGAGGCGGCAGCGAGGGCTAATGGAGCAAGTGCCTTGGAGAATCAGCGGGATCAGCAGTGCGTGTCTCCTTGTCTCCTTTCCCTGACAGTGTCTGTGTCTCCCGTCAGTGCCAGGTGGCCCAAAAATAGACTCATGACTGCCCGGCCCTCATCTTTTTTATACTTTGTCTCAACCCTGTGAATGGCAGGCTTGGAATAGTCCCCATTTTCCAGATGAGAAGGCTAAGAAGTCGGGCAGGGACTCGCCCAAGGTCACCTGATGACTTTGAAGCAGAAAACCTGTGTCTTACGCTTTTAATGCAGGCTCTCCTGGGGGAGGATACGGCTGCTGTTTGCTGCTGTGGTTGGTGCGGGGCAGCTGTCTCTTGAGTCAGAGCCAGCATGGACAGGCCATCTCCCCACCCGGGGCTTAGCAGGCTAATCCAGCCCTCCTGAGGGAGGCAGAGTGCAGATTCTAATCCTGCCTTGCCAAGGCCATGTTCCTCTACCTCTCTGAGCCTCACTTTCCCCATTCCTGCCAGTGGGATAGCTGGCCTTGTCCTGCCTTCCCTGGCCTAATGGGGCCAGGTGAGGTGCAAGCCTCCAAAACCCTTTTGTGTGAGTGCATCCAAGATATTGAGTGGGTTTGCTGGTGACCATGGTGACAGCTGTCCTCAGACTGCCTGCGTGGGAGTTGGGGCAGGTGGGCAGGGCTTGCTTGCTGTGGCCAGGCCACAGATTGAGCAGAGGCTGCTGGCTGGCCTTGGAGACCAGAGCTGTCATGGAGCAGCTCTATTTGAACTGTCAGCTGCCAGCCTTATGTGGTATTAGGTAGAACAACATGAAATTGCCAACATTTGATCATTCAGTTTCATGTGGTTCAGTCTAATATCATTTGTCCCCATTTTACAGAAAAGAGACTCATGGATATGATTACTGAGGGTCACACAGTGAGTCAGGGCTAGAATGTAGGACTCCTCATTCCTAGTCTGACACTCTTTCCACTCTTTATGGTACTCTTTCTACTACCAGCGTCTTCCCTGTCCCCAGAACTCCATTTCTGCTTGCCCCGTGCCCTCTTGCTTCACACATGATGCCAGTGCCTCATGGATTAGGGTTTCTTCTTGGCTGCTTGAGTGCCAGGATTTCTTGGCACCCTGGGTTAAAAGCATATGAAATCTACTAGCCATCCCAGGGGTCTGGGAGGATGGACTGTGTGTGTGAGGGAGGTTGACCACAGCAACTGCCTTATCATAGGCACTGTCTAGAAAGGGGACCAGGGCTGACGGGAGAGTTAAAAAAATTTTCTTTTTTTTTTTTTTGAAACAGGAACTCACTTTGTCATCCAGGCTGGAGTGCAGTGGCGTGATCTCAGCTCACTGCAACCTTTGCCTCCCAAGCTCAAGTGATCCTCCTATCTCAGCCCCAACTAGCTGGGACTGCAGGTGTGAGACACTATGCCTGGCTAATTGATGTAATTCTTTTTTTTTTTTTTGGGTAGAGACGGGGTTTTGCCACGTTGCCCAGGCTGGTCTCAACCTCCTGAGCTCAAGCCATCCGCCCACCTCGGCCTCCCAGAGTGCTAAGATTACAGGCGTGAGCCCTTGTGCCCAGCTGGGAGACCAGTTTTTAAAGACACTTGATAGGCCTTTTGGGATGATGCCTTGCACGGGCACCCTTACAAACATTTCTGCCTGCCCCATCAGACTGGAAGCTCCTTCAAGGCAAGGACTTCGCTTCTAAAGCAGCAGGAGTTGACATTTTCTGAGAACTTCCTTGTGCCCAGCTCAGAGAGCCTAAGTAACCTTTATGGGAACCAGAATGTATCCCAGATGAGCTGCATTCAAAGAGTCAAAACAAAACAACAGAATTGAACACATCATTTCCCTCATTTCCTCATTCAGGAAGCTTAGGATGGACCCTGAACTTTTTCTTTTTCTTTTTCTTTTTTTTTTGAGACAGGGTCTCACTCTGTCACTTAGGCTGGAGTGCAGTGGCACGATCTTGCCTTACTTCAGCTTTGACCTCCTGGGCTCGCCACCACCCCTGGCTGGTGTTGAACTCCCAGGCTCAAGTGATCTGCCTGCCTTGGCCTCCCAAAGTGCTGGGACTACAGGCGTGAGCCACCGCGCCCAGCTGCATCTGAACTTGTAGCAGGTGCCCAGGTGCTTCTGAGGCATCCAGGCCAGGATTTGGGAACCACTGATCCCTGCCATGGCTACAACCTCTAACCAACAGTGAACTCTTGAGAGGCACACACTCTTGGCATGAGAGATGCTAGCCACAGACTAATAAGCCCTGGTCCTTTCCTGGTGGAGCTCACAGCCTGGTGAGAGAGACAGATATTTAAACAAATGGGCCCTTTGCATCGTAACACATACAGCAATGGAGGTTAGGTCACAGCTGAGAACTAGAACAGAGCAGGGAGCTCACTGGGCCTAGTACATAGTTGGGGTTCCCGAATATCTGTGATTCTGAATAAAACTTTCCAGTTTATTATCCAGGAAATTTAAGGCTTGTCCACACTCTAGCTCCAGTTCTCAGGCATAAGAGTAGTTTTTACTGAGCCCATAAGTTTAAACACCTACTATATGCTGAGTCTAATATCAGGTCCTGCCTAGATTGGGGTTATACATCAAAGTAAAGAAATGGTTCTGCCCTCCAGGAGAAGCATTAAGCATTAGATGTTAAGAGAGCAAGCTGTGCTCACGTGAACCTGCATGAGAGGGCTCCAAGTGGATTGGTGTGGGACAAAGGCTTCAGGAAACAGGCCAGATGGAGAAGGGCAGAAGGAAGGCTGTTATGGCTCAGAGGAGTAAGGTAGAGATAACTCACACTGCACCCTGTATTTTTTGCTCATCATCAAATGCATGTGTGCTGTGCACTGTGCTAGGTGCTGGGGATACCATGTGAACAAAACCTGAAGCTGCCCTCAGGAACCTTATACAGCATTGGAGGGGAGGCTGACCCCAATCAAGAAATCATGACAAGTACTACCAAGGAGAAGGACAAGATGTTCTAATTTTTAATAAGAGATTGACCCAGGCAGGGAGATCAGGCAAGGCTTCCTTGACGAAGTGACTTTCAGCTGAGGTCTGCAGGGGGAGGGAAGAGCATACACAAAGGCCCAGGGGCAGAGGGCACACAGTGAGCCAAGGGTGACAGGCTGGTGTGGGCTGAGGCAGGCAGAGCCCTAGGTGTGCAGGGCTGGAGCGTGGAGACGAGATGCTCCCCTTTGGTGGAGGGGACTGGGACCCACACCACGCCAGTACTAACTGATGCCAGCTGTAATGGAAGAGGCCACAGGTGATTGCAGGAATCAAGGGTGGGGGATGGATTCCCGCCTGGAGGACCAGGGCTGTTCTCACTGAGGACAGGTGCTTTAGCTAGGCTTTGAAGGAAAAGACGCTTGGTTGTGTGACAGCATGGTGGTTGTGGGAGGCTCAGGAGATAAGGACGTGTCAGGCAGAAGGCACAGCACACACCTGAAGTAGAGTCTAGCCGAGGGGTAGGGCACTGGGGAGGGAGCAGGGAGTTGAGGCAGAAAGGAGGAGTGCCAGGGATTCTGGGACCTCTGTCGGTTCTCCCTTAGGGCCTCTTGCCCTTTCTCCACAGAGGTGTGATTTTTTGTGTCCGCCCCATCTCATCTCCCTGGTGGGCATGACTTGGCTGAGACTCTGGACAGCAGCTTCTAGATCCCGCTTCTACCTGCCCTGAGAGTGGACAGGGTCACCAGGGAGGCCTGGGGAGAGAGGGGCAAAGGGGTAAGGATGGGGAGGGGGCTCACGTAGACTTTTTGCGATTAAAGGTGCTTAGCAACCATATCTTCAAGTCCCTGGGGTTAATTTATTTTGAGACAGGGCCTCTGTTGCTTAGGCTGGAGTGCAGTGGGATGATCGCCACTCGCTGCAGCCTTGAACTCCTAGGCCAAAGTGAGCCTCCCACTTCAGCCTCCAGAGTAGCTGGGATTACAGGTGTGCGTCACCTCTCCTGGGTAGTTTGTATTTTTTGTAGAGACGGGCCTTGCTGTTGCTTAGGCTGGTCTTGAACTCTTGGGCTCAAGGGATTCTGCTGCCTGGGCCTCCCACAGTGCTGGGATTACAGGTGTGAGCCATCACACAGGCCCCTGGCGTTTATTATGTGCCAAGTGTTGTGCTTTACTTCATCAGGATAGCTTGCAGTGAAATGACCTCCTTGCCCCATTTCACAGATGAGAAACCTGAGGCCCAGAAAGTTTGAATTGCTTGCCCTAAGTCTCAGCACTTGGGGACTGCACCGGGAACTCTTGAGCCCCGCGGTTGTCGGGCTGTGACCTTGCTCCCTGTCTTCCGCAGCGCGGGCGCCATGGACAAGATCTTGGAGGCGGTGGTGACGTCGTCATACCCGGTCAGCGTGAAGCAGGGGCTGGTTCGGCGCGTGCTGGAGGCGGCGCGGCAGCCTCTGGAGCGTGAGCAGTGCCTGGCGCTGCTGGCGCTGGGCGCGCGCCTCTATGTGGGCGGCGCGGAGGAGCTACCGCGCCGCGTGGGCTGCCAGCTGCTGCACGTGGCCGGCCGCCACCACCCCGACGTCTTCGCAGAGTTCTTCAGCGCGCGCCGCGTGCTGCGCCTGCTGCAGGGTGGCGCCGGCCCCCCGGGCCCCCGCGCTCTCGCCTGCGTGCAGCTGGGTCTGCAGCTGCTGCCCGAGGGGCCCGCGGCCGACGAGGTGTTCGCGCTCCTGCGGCGAGAGGTGCTGCGCACCGTGTGCGAGCGTCCGGGGCCCGCGGCCTGCGCGCAGGTGGCACGGCTGCTGGCGCGCCACCCGCGCTGTGTGCCCGACGGCCCCCACCGCCTACTCTTCTGTCAGCAACTGGTGCGTTGCCTCGGACGCTTCCGCTGCCCAGCCGAGGGCGAGGAGGGCGCCGTGGAGTTCCTGGAGCAGGCCCAGCAGGTGAGCGGGCTCCTGGCGCAGCTGTGGCGCGCACAGCCCGCCGCCATCCTTCCCTGCCTCAAAGAGCTGTTCGCGGTCATCTCCTGCACAGGTGCGTGTGCGGCCGGGGCAGGAGTGCGGGCACGTCGAGGTCCTGGGTGGGCGCTTGGTCAGGTGGCTGTACGTGCGGATCTCTGCATGCGGGCGCCCGTGTGGCACGAGTGTGCCAGGGACGAATGCTCAGGTGGAGGACTGCAGCCTGTCTTCATATAGGTGGCACAACTATCTAGAACACTTGCTGTGGGTCCTCTCCTGCAGTGGGTGTTGGAAATGTAGGGAGGAGCACACTGGTGTGAGAAGGACACGGGTCAGTCTGGCTACAGGGAGGAACAGGAAGTTGAGCAAACCACAGGATTTGGGGCGGGGGGTCATCATGGCCTTCGGGTTAGGTGAGTTTGATAGAAGCTATCACTTTAGAGCCAGGAGTTGGCAGATTGGTGGCACCTGGCAGCAGGGGCAAAGTTCCCTGGGCAGGCAGAGGTGAGGGTCTGGAGAGGTGATGGAGTCTGCTGTGCAGACTCGGAAACGTAAAATCTTGATCCTCCATTGACAACCGTGGAACTTAGACTACAGTGCAAATGAGTGAAAGCAGATGTGTGCCTTCCCTGATGATGAGGCTCTCCAGGGGAAGGGAAGGGAATGCACCCGGCTGGGTGAAGAACTGAGGACAGTAGACTTCGAGAAGAAGATGCTCTTTCTCATCTAGGCCTCTGTGCGGCTCCACTTGGAGTATCTCCTTCCTCCAGTCCACACAGCCTTCCCACCTTCTCCAGCCCCAGCGTTTCCCCTTCTAAAGGCCTTGCCCTTACACCCACTGTTGATCAGTGCTTCGTCTGTGCCCAGCACAGGAATAGCCTCAAGGCTGTGCTAGTGAAGGTTTGTTGAGTGAGGTTAGGTGGAACCAGAGACTTTGCTTGCTATAGGAGAGGAGGTGGCCTCTGCTGTGCTCTTCACAGAGGCCCAGCCTGGTTCGTTGGCTGCTGCAGGGCATGGTGTGCTGGGGGAAGGGAGGGGCCTGCCTCCCTGCTGAGCTCAGCCCTGTCACCTGTTCCAGAGGAGGAGCCACCATCTAGCGCCTTGGCCAGCGTGGTCCAGCACCTCCCATTGGAGCTCATGGATGGTGTTGTACGGAACCTCAGCAATGATGACAGTGTGACGGACTCGCAGATGCTGACTGCCATCAGCAGGTGGGACGCTGAGGCTGAGCCATGGTCAGGGCTGGGGCCCCTCCCTCTCTTCCTCTCAGAAGCCCCTTCTCCTGGGTGGGACCCTGCTTTGGAGTCAGAGGGCCCAGGCCCTCATGTGTGTTCCATCATCCATCCTTTCTTGAGCCCTGCTCTGTGCCTTGCCTGGGGCTGGATGTGGGGAACACAGAGAGCCTGCCCTAGTGATGCTGTCAGGCCAGGTGCCAGCAGTGTGACCCTGGACATGCCAATGAGCTTTCAGCCTCAGTTTCCCCCTCTGTAAAAGCAGAGGTGGGTGGTGGCATAAGAAGCTGTCAGGCATCCTTGGGGTTGGGTAAGAGGGTGAGAGTGCTTCACGAGGTGCTTTCTGAGTGGGGCAAACATGAGAAGCAGAGTTTGGGTGCTTTTCAGCTCACAGAGTCCTTGCATATCCCCCACCTCATCTGAACGTCCTCCTCCCTGTGATCTAGACTCAACTGCCTGTCCAGTTGTCCCAGAATATGCCGCCTCCCCTCCTCCCTGCAGGCCTTTGCCTATGCAGACCCCGTCCACCTGGCATGCCTCCCTCTGCCATTCTTTCCATCCCGTGTGCAGATCCACCGTCTCCGTAGGGCCTTCCTGGATTCCTTGCCTTTAGTGGGTAAGAGTGTGGGCTCTCAAGGTAAGTTGCTAGAGGTCAAATCCCGCCTCTACCACTTCTTGCCTGTGTGACTTTGGACAAGTTACTCAACCTCTCTGTTTGAGTTTCCTCAACTGTAAAATGGAGTATAACCAAACCCATCATCTAGGGTTGTTGTGAGGATTAAACTGAGTAAAACAAGATAATACACGTAATGTGCCTAGAACTGTGCTGTGGGAGCTGCCGTTATCATCATTGTTGTGACTTTGCTGTCACTGTTCTGTCTCTTTCTAGCACAGTCCGCTGAGTCTAGGCTGTTTTCCTGAGCACTGACAGCATGGCAGCTGTGCGCTCAGCCCGCACAGGCAGGCTGTGCTGTGGGATCCAGAGGGGATGATACATGTAAAACTGATGGAATATCCTGCTCAACAGTGAATACGACCTAAGTGTTAGCTGCTGTTATCTCCTTTAATCCATACAAGAACCCTCTGAGGGAGGTATTATCCCCATTTTACAGAGGAAGAAACTGAGGCCCAGAGCAGGGAAGTGGCTTGCTCTGGGTCACACAGCAAGAGCTTGCTTCTGGAAACCAGAGCTTCTGGCCCAGGAGCAGTGCCCTTCTAGGCAGAACCAGCTGAAAGCCTTGTTCTGGCACTGCAACCAGCGTGGAGGGGCGAGGCTTGGGGTGCCGAGAGGGCCTGGCTCCCTTCCTGATGGGCTGGGAGCCTCAGTGTCTGGCAGGTGGCTATGCTGAGCTCATGCTTTCCCCAGCCATGTGTGGTTCAGCCCACAGACCCCGGGGCTGCCTTTTAAAGGCGTGAGTCAATGTGGGAACGCAGGACATTACGGCTGGCCCCTGGGCTGTCCTCACCCCAGCATTGTGGGTGTCCCTCGTCCCTGTGTCACTGTCACTCCCCTCACCAGGATGATTGACTGGGTGTCCTGGCCCCTGGGGAAGAACATTGACAAGTGGATCATTGCACTACTGAAGGGCCTGGCTGCTGTTAAGAAGTTCAGCATCTTGATCGAGGTTTCGCTCACCAAAATTGAGAAGGTTGGTGCCCCTGTGCTAGCCCAGACTTACAGCCTTTTGCACTAGGCTCTTGCCAGGGGCGGTGCAGGTCTGGGAGGGCAGAGCATCGGGCCTCCCCACCAAGCTCGCTGTGTGACCTGGGCGAATTCACTGCCCCTCTCTGGGCATCAGATTCTCCCCGTTAGTTTCCCTGACTGCTCATCCAAGTATGTGTGTGTGACTTTTGGTCTGTCCATGCATTCCTCAGAAATCTATCTTACTGTCCATCTTGCCATCTGTCTGTCCATCTGGGTCTGTGAGCACCTCAATGTTTATCCCTCTGCGTGGCTTTGAACTCTAGGGTGTCTCTGAGCCCCCTCTCAGGCCTGTGATTGCACTTGGCCTCGGCGGCTCAGGCCCGGGGACTCCTGACCAGGGACTCTCTTCTAGGTTTTCTCTAAGCTGCTGTACCCCATCGTCCGGGGAGCTGCCCTGTCTGTGCTCAAGTACATGCTCCTGACCTTCCAGCACTCCCACGAAGCCTTCCACCTGGTAAGGGCCCTGCCTGCTGCCCCTGGGCTCTTGGTGCAGGTCACTTGGTTGAGGCCAAACAGCTGAGGCATGGGCTCTGGCCTCCCTTTGGCTGTGAGGAGAGTAGTAGTCATCCTATTTTGCAGATGGAGAAACTGAGGCAGGGTGTCTTAGATCATATGTCTGGGAAAAGGAGTCACCTGCCTGCAGAGTTGAGAGCCCCATCTGGGTCGGGGGACAGTGGTCAGGTGGGCAAGCCTCCCTACCTCAGAGAGTGCTGCGTGCTGTCAGCAGGGACCACAGCCCCGTGTCTCAGGTGGGCGGGTTGGTGCTGAGCCTGACCCAGCTCTGCTCCCACAGCTCCTCCCTCACATCCCCCGCATGGTGGCCTCTCTGGTCAAGGAGGACTCGAACTCGGGGACCAGCTGCCTGGAGCAGCTGTCAGAGCTGGTCCACTGCATGGTGTTCCGGTTCCCGGGCTTCCCCGATCTGTATGAGCCTGTCATGGAGGCCATCAAGGTGAGTGACGGTCCCCTACTTGGGCCTTGCCCCACTCTGACAAAGGTGCCAGTGTGGGCCTTCCTGTGGGCCATACCACAGCTTGGTGGCAGTGCCCGTCACCTCCCCAGGTCCATCATGCGCCTCAAGCACACTGAGCCACTCACGTTCCCCAAGTGCCCGGGCTGCCTTGTTTCTGCTCTGAGCTTTTGCACACGCTGTGCTCTCTGACCGTAAACCCCTCTCTGTCACTGTAGTGTGGGCATTAAAACACTTTCTCTTTCTCTGCTCTGCCTGGACAGCTCCTACTTACCTTGTAAGTCTCTGTTCTAGTGTTACTTCCCTCAGGATGCCTTCCCTGATCACTGTCAGTACTGCGCTGCCCTCCACCAGGCTGGACCAGGACCTCGCTGGGCTCCCACAGTCTTGGTACATCCCGCTGTCACATGTTGTCACTGTCTGCCTCTCTTGCCAGACTGTGAGCACTCCAGACCAGGGATAATTTACAGTTGTTCACGTGACTTTACTGATGTCCTGCTCTGCACCAAGCCCAGGCTGGGAACTGGGGGCACGGGTGTGAAGCAAATGGAGTCTCCTCCTTTGAGGGGATCGCAGCCTAGTGAGGGTGACAGGCTTGAATACAAGAAACTCTGGTCGGAGCAGCTTTTGAAAATGTCTGCAGGGTTTGACTTGAGAGCAGCGAGAAACCAGAGGAAGGAAAGCTCTTCTCCAGTTACAGAAGACAGATGAGGCCTCTAAGAAGAAAGGGTGTCTTAGAGGCCTCATTAAGCTGGGCTTGACAGGTTGCTAGGATCTGACAATGACTGACATCTGTGGCTACTGCTACACTTGACAGTGTTTTCCTGTATGTTATGTCTTCTAATGCTCGCAAGAAACCTACAAAGAAGATATGGTTCATTTCAATCTCATAGATGAGGAAAGGGAGACTTGCAGGTTTGGTGACTTGTGCAAAGTCACGGAGGTAGTGAGACATGTAGCTGGAGTCTGGACGGCAGAGCCCTTCCCCATTGCCTGATAGAGAAGGCAGGTTGGGCGGGGCGAAGGGGTCTAGGTAGGTGGCCCTTGCAGAACCTTTGATCTGACTTTCACATCTGCAGCACAGCAGACGAGATAACCTGAAAAGTGTCCTGCTACAAAACAGCTAGAAATGCTTGTTAAAATATAACAAACATCACTTTAAGTACATAGCTGAACTTGCAGGAAAGTAAGGGGGAGTCCCCAGGGGCCAAAAAGGAAGAGAGAACTGAATTCCAGAGTGGTAGGTGAGAAACGAGGCTCCTCCTCTGGGGTGAGGCAGGCGCGTGGGTGAGATGGCCAGTCTCAGTCACAAAGGGGCTTGAGTTGGTGGGGACAGGAGGTGAGACTTAGGGCCTATCCCCAGTAGGGAGTTAGCACTAAGAAGCTCACTAAAGCCAGGACCCAAGAAAGGTTTTACCACTAACAAAATGCTCTGGGGGGAAATACGTACATGGTTTTAAATAGACATCAGGGGAACTTTTCTGGCTTGTTCTGGGCTCTGGTTTAGGGGAAAAATGTAATCAGTGGCCTGCTCTCATGTGGATTTAGGGGTTCAAATTAATATCATTTTGGGGGTTGTGGCCCTTCCCCATGTTAAAAGTAGTCATAAACTTGTAGTACCCACGGGTAACCTGGTAGAAAGACATAAATCAAGCCATAAAGGTAAAGTTCTACTGAAAATGAGTTTATAGTGCAAAAATTATAAAACACACAAAGGAACAATCCTGCATGAATGGTAGATGCAATAAACAAAACTTCTGCTATTTACTTAGATCTTCTCAGTTTTTCAAACTAGACACGAGAAAGAACTTTTGATAATCAAAGCTGACTTCCAGTGGAAGGGGCTGCCATGATCGGCCAAGAGCCCCGACAGTGGAGGCGGATAAGCGGACCTTGCTGTGTCAGGTGTGTTGCCCAAGGGTTTCTACATGCAAAGGGAGGTAGGAGGAAAGCTTGGAGATGCTGTGGCTGGGTCTGTTTCCTGCTAGATTGTGAGCTGCTGTGGGCAGGAACCCTGTCCTTTTGATCTTTGTGCCTAGTAGATGTCTGTGAGCGAATGAGTGGGATATTGTTTGAGCAGCACGGTAGTGTGGAGAATGCTGTAATGAAGGTGCAGGCAGAGAGGAGGGACCCTGCCCCGGGCACTGAGGAAAACCCATGATAAATGAGATGCAGGCTTTGCACAGCAGAGGCTCATGGATTGTCTGATCCAGGGGACGAGGGGAGTCTGCACATACCTGTACCAGTAGGGGCAGGGAGTTAGGCTTTATAAGATGATACAGATACAGTCCTTCTCAAGGACCCCGTGCTTTGAGAAGATCCTGGAAAGCTTCATAGAGAGGGGATACAGGAGTCTGATCTTGCTGGATGGGGACTAGAAAAGGACACTCTGGATACATCGGAGGGAGAGGCATGGAAGTGGGAACGTGTGAGGTTAGTTTGGTGGTAATGTGTGAGGGGAAGGGAGGTGAGAAAAACCAGCAGAGCAGTGCCTTGAAAACTAGGTTGAGCCACTCGGTTTAGATCTGGGCTTCTCGAACGTTTCCATCCAAGTACTTGACGTCAGAGAGGGGAACTCACCCAAAGCAGCCTGACATGAGCTCTGAGTTTCTCTACAACCTCCCTTTATCTCAAAGACTCAAGTATATATGTTGTAATTATAAACATGTTTTAATATTCCATATTTTTCTTTGAATGTTAGGAAAGATGGCTTTACATTTGTTCTGTGGCTTTGAACACTCCTTCGTACAAGCCAGTTTGAGAGGCGAGGCAGCAAATCATAGGATTTTACTGCTTATAAAATTATTTTGCATGGGTTCTATGAGTACATCCTTTTGTACATATACCTTTGTAAATAAGCTCTGGAAAGTTCTCTGACTTAGGCAGATGTATCAGGTTGTGGCAGTTTCTCTGGGAGCTGTGGTACTTGCCAAGGGAGCCATCACATGTCAGTTTCTAGTAACATTATTAGGTTCTTAAGTGATTTTGAAGTTTTTATTTTCTTGAGTATAAAGTTACCTTCTTTGGGAATAATGGCATTTGATTTTGTTCCTAGCATGGATATTTTTGCATATTCTCTGTGTGTGCACAGATGTGTGGGGTTCTGTCTGCCTTTTTGCCTCCATTTGTTCATGTTGTGGGGTAAGGGGGCAGACAAGTAGGGCGTTAGATAGGGCATCATGAAAACAAAAAGGAAGGGACGAAGAAGATACTGAGCCTGTATCTTATCTGTCTCTCTGCTGGCATCTCCTTGGTATGTGTGTGTATTTTTAATCATCTGTGAGAAGGTGACTGACTGCTCTGATAAATTACCTGAGAAATGATCTTGGGAGGTGAATGAGCAAAAGTGTTAAACCCCACTGGGTGAGCAAGACGTTTTGTGGGAGCCACAGGATGTGCACTGGGAAGACGAGGGCTTTGGATGCCGAGCTGTTTTGAAGCTCTGTGGAGCCTTGGACAAATCTAAGGCCTTGTGGCCAGGATCTGGAAATAAGACCAGGGCTAGAGGAACCGTTAGGAATGTTGCTGAAATCTAAGTAGCAGGACGTGGTGCTTAGATGTTGCTCTTTGGAAGATACCTCTAGCATCATTAGAACTAGTGCTCAGTGGTATTCTTAGGTGCAGCTGTTTGATGTGACACAGATAATGAATGGGAAGCATGCTAAGGACCAAGACGCATACCTCAGATCCCAGAGATTTGCCCACTGTCCTGACTGTAGGGTCAAGTTTTGGGGAGGTGACTCTTCTCTTGAAAGCTGATTCTGCAAATCTAAAAGTAAAAGGTGGAAATGGGCACATCGTTGTGTGCCCGCACCATGAAAATGTAGGATGCCAAACTGACACAAGGTAGGCGTATCCTCACTTGACAGATGAGGAAACTGAATCAGAGAGCCTCACCACCACCAGACAGCTAGTATGGACCAGATCGGGGCTGGCATTGACATCCTGACATTACTGGATTTGGCCTGTGGGCCAGGGTTGGCATTGCCTGAGCTCTTTTAAGAACATGCATATTCTTTACTTACTGACAGTGACCCTGGACTGTTATTTTCTGTCTGAATCTTCATTTTTTCCATCTGTAAAATGGGAATTATGCCACTTAAGGCAGTCATGACCTGAAAGACCATGGAGGCAGCCCATATGTCAACTGAAGGGGTTTGGAAGCAGGGGACTGTTCACACACACCCCAGAACATCTGTGGGTGGGGGGAGGGTGCCTGGGAGGTCATGGGGTTGGCTGTATCTGAGAAGGCCTCCCAGAAGAGGTGATTTTTTTTTGAGCTGACCCTGGTGCCTACCATCCTGCCTGCCTGCTTATTCCCTCCTCAGGACCTCCACGTTCCCAATGAGGACCGCATCAAGCAGCTGCTAGGGCAGGATGCCTGGACTTCGCAGAAGAGCGAGCTGGCAGGTTTCTATCCCCGGCTCATGGCCAAGTCAGACACGGGCAAGATTGGTCTCATCAACCTGGGCAACACGTGCTATGTCAACAGCATCCTTCAGGCCTTGTTCATGGCATCTGAGTAGGTGCTGCTTTGGAATTCCCTGTCTGCCCTTGCTTCTCTCCTCTGGGCTCCCTGATGACAGGTGGAAAGGTGTGGGGGGCGGGGGTTGGAGAGGGTGGGCCTTGCTTTGCATTGCCGGCATGATTCCCTGAGGTCTGTGGGGACTGAGAGCCTCAGGCCATTGCCAAGGCAGTAGGTCAGGACTGAATGGGAACTGAAGAAGGGGCTTGAGGGGCTGGGCAGCACTGGGAAGGGGGTCTGCTCTGGGCTGGCTGACATCACTGACTCTTCTCCTGGAGTCCATGGGGGTAGATTCTGTCTTCCAGAGTAGAACTCCCACCCGTCCTGGTATTAGACATCTCTCTTTTAAAATGAAACCAACACAGTCTTTATAATCTATGGCCACCTATCTACCTTATGGCTTACTTAAAAGATCAAAGTTTCAGCTTTGATTCAGTGAAAATAAGCTTTGATTTTGGCTTATCGTATGTCCTCAAGTCAGTTTCTTTTCTCTGAGCGTCAGTTCAGTGGGAGGAGATTGGAGCTGATCTCCAAGGCTGCTGCACATTCTTCTCAAAATGCCTGGTGAAGGGCTAGTTTTGTTTCTCTTTTCTCAATTCCAGTCTGCTGCAGAATATTACTTTGGTAAAATATAACAAAATGACTTACTAGAAAAACGGTCACATGCTTGTATGGTCGTTGTGATGTTAAAATGCTATGTATGTTTCTAAGTGCTCACTCAACTTCTGACCTTACCTTGGACTGAGACCAGCCAGGTGGCCCACACTTTGCCTAGGGCTCTTCCGTGCAGTGGGCTGAGTTTGGAGAGTGCATGGGCAATCTGCCCAGAGCTGCTTGTGAGATCAAGAAATAAGCTGCAGCCTGGGAATTGGCTTGTTCCAGAGAATGTTCGTGTAGGGAGGGGAGCTGTCTCCTATAGGATCAGACCCTTTCCACTAGGAGCCAGTCCACCCATCCCCACAGGGTCCTCTTCTTTCAGTGTATTCCTCTCATTGACCTCTGCCTCCCTCATTGGAAGGCAGGGGAACAGCTTGAGGTGGCTCTAGGGGCAGCGGCCAGGGCCCTCACAGGGGCTGTAGGAGTCGATTGGAGGGCCCAGGTCAGAGCAGGGCCTGCTGCTCTGGAGGCGGATAAATGTCTTTCCCCAGGCAGGCAGCTAAGAAGGGAGTGCGAGGGGCTGCTGCGGCTGGGATGATATTGGCGTGGATCCTGTGGCATGTCCCAACCCTAGAACCCTGGGACCACAGGACCTTAGGACATTTGAATCTTTCAGTCCTGAAGTTATGGGTCTCAGAGCTGGAAGGGGCTACAAGGGTCACCTTTGTACCCTTCATTGTCCAAAACTTGTCTGTTGTTGTGTTCCTGACCTCAGATACCCCAACCTGAGTTGTTCACCTGCTCTTCCTCCCCAGTCCCTGGCCTCTGGCTCCATCCTGGGGTAGAAGTATCTGTTCTGCCTTTGGCCTGGAGGCTCTGGGCTGCCTGTGACATGCATGACTAGAGACTCCTTGGGGGCCCACGGCTTCACCTTGGGTGCCCCTGCTTTGTTTTGAAGCTTCAGACACTGTGTGCTCCGCTTGACTGAGAACAACTCACAGCCGCTGATGACCAAGCTGCAGTGGCTCTTTGGCTTCCTAGAGCACAGCCAGGTGAGTGTAGGGGGAGTCAGAACGGGGTGGAGAGGCAGCTCTGGTCAGGCCCCGACACGGACACCTTTCCCTTCCCCAGGACCTGCCTGCATCTGGCTGTCATCTCCCATGTCAGTAGCTGAGCCCCCAGCGGGGCTGGCATATGGAGCTAATTTAGTGCCCTGCTGGGGCAGGAGGAGGACCCCTTCAGCCCTGTCCCGTGTTGTGCTGCCCAATCTCCCCCTTCGGCAATTCAGTCCATCGCATTATGGTGTTGCCATAGTCCATCTTATGCTGCTATAACCAAATACTTGAGACTTGGTGATTTACAGAGAAATTTATTTCTCAGTTTTGGAGGCTGGGAGGCCCAAGATCAAGGGGCTGTGTCTGGTGAGGGCCTTCTTGCTGCATTACAATGTGGTGGAAGGCATCACAGTGTGAGAGCATGCATGAGAAGGGAAAGCGGGGTGAACTCATCCTTTTATCAGGAAACTGCTCCTGTCTCATGTGCACTGCTGGGGAAAGCAGATGGCCTGTGATAGGGAATTAATACATTCATGAGGGCAGAGTGCTCAGGACCTCCTCCCCTCTTGAAGGTCCCACCTCTCAACACTGCTTCTCTGGGGACTATGTTTCCACCACATGCTTTTTGGAGGACACAGTCACACCACAGCATGTTGCTTCATTCTGCTGTCATTTTTGAGTACCCACATGGCCAGGCAGCCTGAGAGCTGTTGAGAGTACAGAGGTGAACAGAACAAACACCATCTCTGCCCTCATGGAGCCCAAAGCCCTTGGCCAGGGATTATACAAAGCTCTGTGTGGGGGCACAGAGATGAGTAATCCCTCCCTGGCTCATGGAGGGAAGGGAAAGGTCAGTGAGGGAGGGTTGGGAAGACCACATGGAAGAGGCGGTGCTGTATCTGGGACTCATCTTGACGGGAGAGAATGGCAGTGAGTGGAGGCAGGGAGAGCAGATTCCTAGAGGCTCGTTCATCTCTGTGATCCCCATGCCCTGCTCAGCCCTGCTCAGAGGCATAGACATGTGGGCTGGGATGGGTCGGGGACAATAGAAAGCGGGGAGGACTTCATGGAGGAGGCTGGGAAGTTTGAGGCCGAGGGTATGAGGTAGACCGTCAGGCCTAACCTGTGCAGAGCTGGCTGGTGAGTGGCCTCCTGCTCCTGACCCTGCGTTTCACCTGCCTTGTCCTAGCGGCCTGCCATTTCCCCAGAGAACTTCCTTTCTGCATCCTGGACGCCCTGGTTCAGTCCTGGCACCCAGCAGGACTGCTCAGAGTATCTGAAGTACCTGCTGGATCGGTAAGGGGGCCAGGGCCACGCGAAGGCTCCAGGTCTAGAAGGTCCCTGGGGGCAAGCTCAGTACCTCTGAGCTGTGTTGCAGCTTCCGGGGAATAAGTGTGCTGCCTCGAACATGTGGAGGGCTTGGAGAAGGGGTGTGCTGGAAGGGCAGGGACTGAGTGTGAGGGAGATTTGGTAGATGCTGAACGGAAGTGACCTCTGGGAGGTCATCATGTACATCTGCACACTGGGCTGTGCATCTTTGTCACTGCTATGGAAGCACGTTACATAGCTCCAGCAAGTCTTTATGTAGGGTGTGTGGGTGAGTCTAGCAAGCGTGCTGTGTGAGCACATATGTGGATGTGTGAGCGTTTGGTACGTGTTTGTGGCTGTTGGGGAAGATAGATGGGCATGGATAAGCTGAGTGCCCTGGAAGGGGACCCACATGTACATATAGAGACTTTGCTCCCTGCCCCAGGCTGCACGAAGAGGAGAAAACAGGCACAAGGATCTGCCAGAAACTCAAGCAGTCCAGCTCGCCCTCCCTGCCCGAGGAGCCGCTGGCCCCAAGTTCAACCTCTGTGGAGAAAATGTTTGGAGGCAAGATAGTGACTCGAATCTGCTGTCTCTGCTGCCTCAACGTCTCCTCCCGGGAGGAGGCCTTCACGGACCTCTCTCTCGCCTTTCCTCCTCCTGAGCGCTGTCGCCGCCGCCGCCTGGGCTCTGTGATGCGCCCTACAGGAGACATCACAGCCCAGGAGTTGCTCCCAACAGCCAGTGCACAGGGGCCAGGCAGGGTGGGTCCTCGGAGGCAAAGGAAACACTGCATCACAGGGGATACCCCCCCCACCAGCCTGGACATTGAAGGCCTGGACTCCAAGGAAGCTGGTGGGCAGAGCAGTCAGGAGGAAAAGGTAGAGAGGGATGAAGAAGGGAAGGAGGAGGGAACGGAGAAGGAAGAAGCGGGGGAGGAGGAGGAAAGCACCAGAGGGGAGGAAGAGAGGGAGAAAGAGGAGGAGGTAGAAGAGAAGGTGGAGAAAGAGACAGAAAAGGAGGCTGAGCAGGAAAAGGAAGAAGACAGCCTGGGAGCGGGGAGCCACCCGGATGCTGCCATCCCCTCCGGGGAGCAGATGTGTGGCTCTGAGGGCTCCCGCTCTGTCCTGGACCTGGTCAACTACTTCCTGTCCCCCGAGAAGCTGACAGCAGAAAACCGCTACTACTGCGAGTCGTGTGCCTCCTTGCAGGATGCTGAGAAGGTGGTGGAGCTGAGCCAAGGGCCGCGCTACCTCATCCTCACACTGCTGCGCTTCTCCTTTGACCTGCGCACCATGCGGCGCCGCAAGATCCTGGATGACGTCTCCATCCCCCTGCTGCTCCGCCTACCGCTGGCGGGTGGCCGGGGCCAGGCCTATGACCTCTGCAGCGTTGTGGTACACTCTGGAGTGTCTTCGGAGAGTGGTCACTACTACTGCTATGCTCGCGAGGGCGCTGCCCGCCCTGCCCCTTCTCTGGGAACTGCCGATAGGCCAGAGCCCGAGAACCAGTGGTATCTGTTCAATGACACTCGGGTGTCCTTCTCTTCCTTCGAATCTGTCAGCAATGTTACCTCCTTCTTCCCCAAGGACACAGCCTATGTGCTCTTTTACCGGCAGCGGCCCAGGGAAGGGCCCGAGGCTGAGTCGGGCTCTTCTAGAGTCCGAACAGAGCCCACCCTGCACAAGGACTTGATGGAAGCCATTTCCAAAGACAACATCCTTTACCTACAGGTGAGCTGAGCCGTGGGGCCTTTGATCTGATCTCCTGGTGGAGGGAGTCCAGTTCCACTACTGGCTTAGATAAGTCATTTCCCCTCCAAGTCTTTTTTAAAAATCCCATTCATCCATTGCTCAGTGCTGGGCATATACTGGTGGCCCAGACAGACCTAATCCCTTACTTCAAAGTAACAGACACTGAATAATGAATGACAGGTTTATATTTTCTTTAAGTCCCAGGGTACATGTGCAGAATGTGCAGATTTGTTACTTAAAGGTGTGCCATGGTGGTTAGATGCACAGATCAACCCATCACCTAAGTATTAAGCCCTGTATCTGTTAGCTCTTCTTCCTGAAGCCCTCCCTCCCCCGCCACCCCCCAGCAGGCCCTCGTGGGTGTTGTTCCCCTCCCACCCCCAGCAGGTGTCCATGTGTTCTCATTGTTCAGCTCCCACTTACAAGAGCATGTGGTATTTGGTTTTCTGTTCCTGTGTTAATTTGCTGAGGATAATGGCTTCCAGCTCCATCCATGTCCCTGCAAAGGACATGATCTCATTCCTTTTTATGGCTGCATAGTATTCCATGGTGTATGTGTGCCACATTTTCTGTATCCAGTCTATCATTGATGGGCATTTGGGTTGATTCCATGTCTTTGCTATTGTGAAATGTGCTGCAGTGAACATACATGTTCATGTATCTTCATATTAGAATGACTTATATTCCTTTGGGTGTAGACCCAGTAATGGGATTGCTGGGTGAAATGGTATTTCTGCCTCTAGGTCTTTGAGGAATTGGCCACACTGTCTTCCATGATGGCTGAATTAATTTACACTCCCACCAACAGTGTAAAGGCATTCCTATTTCTCTGCAACCTCACCAGCATCTGTTTCCTGACTTTTTAATACTCACTATTCTGGCTTACTTGAGATGGTATCTCATCGTGGTGTTGATTTGCATTTCTCTAATGGTCAGTGATGTGGAGTTTTTCTTTCATATGTTTGTTGGCCACATGAATGTCTTTTAAGAAGTTTGTGTTCATCATATCCTTTGCCCACTTTTTAATGGGTTTTTTTTTTTTTGGACATTTAAGTTCCTTGTAGACTCTGGACATTGGACTTATGTCAGATGGGTAATTTGCAAAAATTTTCTCTCATTCTGTAGGTTGTCTGTTTACTCTGATGATAGTTTCTTGTGCTCTGTGTAAGCTCTTTAGTTTAATTAGATCCCATTTGTCATATTTTTGCTTTTGTTGCAATTGCTTTTGGTGTTTTCATCATTAAATCTTGGCCTATGCCCTGAATGGTATTGCCTAGATTTTCTTCTAGGAGTTTAATAGTTTTGGGTTTTACATTTAAGTCTTTAATCCATCTTCAGTGACTTTTTTGTATAAGGTGTAAGGGAGGTGTAATGCTTAATATTCGAGTTTCAGTATTCTGCCTATGGCTAGCCAGTTCTTCCAGCACCATTTAATAGGGAATCTTTTATCCATTGCTTGCTTTTGTCAGGTTTTTGAAGATGGTTGTAGGTGTGGAGTCTTATTTCTGAGTTCTGTATTCTGTTCCATTGGTCTATGTGTCTATTTTTGCACCAGTACTATGCTGTTTTGCTTACTGTAGCCTTGTATAGTTTGAAGTCAGGTAGGCATGAGGCCCATGAGGCCTCTGGTTTTGTTCTGTTTGCTTAGGATGGTCTTGGCTATATGGGCTTTTTGGCTCCATATGAATTTTTAAATATTTTCTAATTCTGTGAATGTGAATGGTAGTTTAATGGGAATAGCATTGAATCTGTTACATTGGGCCCTATGGCCATTTTCATGCTATTGAGTCTTCCTATCTATGAGCATGCACTGTTTTTCCATGTGTGTCCTCTCTTCACTTCCCTTGTTAATTGTATTCCTAGGTATTTTATTCTCTCTGTAGCAGTTGTGAATGGGAGTTTGTTCATGATTTGGCTCCCTGCTTGTTGGTGTATAGGAATGCTAGCAATTTTTGCACGGTGGTTTTTGTATCCTGAGATTTGCTGAAGTTGCTTAACAGCTTAAGAAGCTCCTGGGCTGAGATGAGGTTTTCTAGATATAGAATCATGTTATCAATGCAGTTGTTTAGTAAGTGTGCTGAAGGAGGAGCACAGGGACCAGTTGAGTCTGAGGGGGAAGAGGATGCTTCTGGGAGGGGTGTGTGTGTGTGTGTGTGTGTGTGTGTGTCATGCTACCCACGTGAGCCTATGTGCTATTTTACTGGCAGCGGCCCAGTGAGGGGCCTGAGGCGGGTTCTCAGGGACAGCTTCTGCCATGCTGTCCAGTTGAAGGCAGGGTGGCGCTAGGCTCTCCATGAGGCTGACCTCATGGCGGCAGGAGGATGCGTTTTCTCATAGGCAGAGCCCATTCCTCGTGATCACGAGGCCTGTAGACAGGTTCCCATGTGGTGTGATGTGACCACTGAGCTGCAGGGTCTCTAGGAGCCCTGATTCCTGCCTCTGTGTCCAGTCCCTGGGGACCCAGAGGAGCCACTTAAAGGTGTGCTGGGTTAACTCTGGCTTCAGGGTGGGAATTCTAAGTTTCCTCTCATCTGTGTTCCCAGGAGCAGGAGAAGGAGGCCCGGAGCCGGGCGGCCTACATCTCTGCACTCCCCACATCTCCGCACTGGGGGAGGGGCTTTGATGAAGACAAGGATGAGGATGAAGGCTCTCCGGGGGGCTGCAATCCTGCAGGGGGTAATGGTGGTGACTTCCACAGACTGGTCTTCTGATGTGAACCTGCTGCCAACCCAACCCCTTCCCTCCAGGAGCCAGGTGGAGGCTGTGGAGGCAGGCTCAGTCCTGTAGTAGGCCTGATGGTACAGCTCATGGCACCTTAGTCCTCAGCCTGATGAAGGGTACACAGAGACTCTCAGATATGGAAGTGAGACCTAAGTCCCTCTCACAGGGGATCAGTCCCATTAAGATTTTACACCCAAGTGTCCTGGTTAACTTGAAGCAGCTGAGATGGGCACACATGGGTCTTTGCCTCCCCCTCCCTCCCCAGCAGGTTCCCCATGCTGGAAGAGCTGATGTTCAGGAAACAGGGCTGGACCTCAGCTCTAATGTTTTGACATCAAGTACTATTTTCCTTCTGACTGCTCTACAGTAAAGCACAGCAGGATCCAAGCCTTGCACAAAGAAGGGGGCAGTGTTAACCTCTGGCTGTCCTCTTGTTTCTCATATGGGGGTACCTGCACTGTCTGTACCTTTCTGAGAAGATCAGGTGAGAAGCAGCAGGGCCCTGGATCAGAGACCGAGAACTGCCCCTTACCAAGCACCACTGCATGGCGGTGGGCTAGTTCCTCATAGCAGGAGGCCTTTGCCCCCACATCCCCTCCGCCCCAGCCTGCCTCAGTGCCTGAGAAGCCACCACTTGCATCCCCCTTCTGGTTAAGGTAGAGTCCTTATTTTACTGCAGAGGTGTTCATGTTCCTCGTGAAGTGTGGTCTCGAGGAAGCTAGTGGGCTCCTCTGATCAGTCGGCCTTTGAAGCTGTGAGAGCAGCCACCTGCAGGTTGGGTGAAGTGCCCTGACACTGCTGTAGCCCCTTCTAACCGAAGAGAAGACACCCATGTTCTTAAATAAAACTAGGTTCTCTGAAGCCTAGCAAGAGATCGTTCTTCCTTGGTCTCAGGGGCTGTGATAGCCGCTGGATTTTTCTCATGGGGTCTGGAGAGGCTGACGGGTGGTAAGGTGAGGAGTCAGCCTGCCCCCCGGTGACATGTGAGATGCCACAGGGAGCTGAAAGCCGTCTACTGAAGTGTGGTGTAAGTAAAGGTGTGAACTGACTTACCTTACTTATTGAGGGCGGGGTGATGCCCGTGGAGAGGACTCACCTGGGAGGCAGCTCTCAAGCCTGTACCTAGCTCCTTCCCCAGGGGCTGTGATGGAGGCATGGAGGTTGGGCCCCATGTCACACCTAAGTGACCTGTGAAAGTAGTAGACACGCCCAGAACCCATCTCTAGACCCTAAGAAAGATGGATTGGCAAATGCTAGTATATCATTAATTTCCACTTTACAACAGACTGAGGTAGAGAACATTCGTTCTTATTCATAGCCAAGTAAAATACTCAGTAAAAATGGAACACTGGCATGAGAACGGGTTCCAATGCCAAGCCCCTCAAGACAAGACAGACACAGCAGCTAGTTCCAGGGTGCATTTCTAGTGGACTTTATTGTCCTGCTCCAACACCACAGTAGAAAGGGACCTGCAAGCTCCAGGCCTGTACCATGTGTCACCACAGCAAAAACATGACCCACTTGAACACACTCCTGCCCCACCCACCCACAGGATAAATATGTTACAATTTTTTTTTTAAAAAAACAGAATACAACAGAATAAATTAATAACTTAAGTGATTAGGCACCAACAGTGATTTGAAAATTAAATGTCAATTTTAAATGGTAACAAGAACTCAAGACTGGGCTTCCACTAGCCCATTTTCTCTTCCTGACAAATAGCGACAAGTCTGCGCGAAATAATTCTAGATTTCAAGACACAAGTAGCCAACAAATACACAACACATGCCACCAGAAATCACACAACAGCCTGGATCTCTGGGGGACCCCCCTCAGCAGGCAGCCCCCTTGTGGTCCCAGGCCCCAAAGAGCACTCGGGCAAGTCCCAGAAAGATGGCCCCTACGGAAGGGCTCGAGAGCTCCTGAGGCCAGCCTTACTTCCCCCGCATTTTATGAAGGCCTAGATGGGGAAGGAAGAGCTCTGGAAACGGGGTGGGGCTTCTGGGCCAAGATGTCCCCATGACAGAAGGGGCCAGAGTGGAGATGAGCTGAGCCCATGCTCTAGTAAATTCAGAATGGTTGTGCTTTTGTCCTAGGAATGGGGCATACTTTAATGTAGAAGTTACCAAAGTCAAGCTAGGAGGGGACTGGGGATAGGTGCTGCCCACCCCTGGCCATCCAGATCCCCCAGAAAGAAGTTACAGAGGGAGTCTCCTCTTCAAGCAGCTGAGCACCAGCTGTGGATGGGACCTCAGTGCATCTAATCCAACCTCCCATTCCACAGACAGGCAGACCAAGGACCTAAGGAGACACCATCTCCCTATTTCTGATTGTTCTCACTCAGCCTTGCAGAAGTGGAGCTGGAAGTGGGTGAAGGCTCCTGGGAGAGCCCCAGGCAGGGGACTTGTGTGAAGCAGAGCTGGGTGGGAAGGTATCCCCCCGCTTCCAGGGTCTCAGTCCTCGCCAGGCCCCCAGGAGAGGTGGACTTTGACCCATGGATAGGCCAAAGGACCAGTTTTTTCAACTGAGTTGACTCCTTTGTTGGGGGAGGTAGTGAGTGGAGGGCAGGGATATGCTAGACACGGCTGGTAGTTTGGGGCTTGTGGGCCAGAGCTTTGCTTTGAAAAGGCCAATTTCGCCTCTCATCCTTCCATCTCTACCCCTACACTTGCACCCGAGGGATTTTGGTAGTTACCGGAATCAGGAGCTGGAAGGAGGCCTCCTGGGAGATTCGATTTGAACACCTCAGTCATGCTCTGAAGATTCCAGCCAAGGTCCACTCACATCATGGCACACTCAGGACATGCTCACATGTTTATGGGAGGCTGCAGTAGTCTGGGCCCACTTGTGGCTGCTACGGGTACAGGGAAGGCACCAGTGAAAAGCTCTGTTGTATGGGGCCCCTTGCGGAGGGCCTTAAAGGCACACATTCAGGGCTGGGCAGAGTGAACCAGCACCCTGCCGGCTCTGCCCAGTGTAGGTGCTGCCACTGCTACCATTCACTTGTTGGAACACCAAGGCATGGCCCCAGCACTTCTGAGTGGCTGGACCCATATGCTCAAAGGCCTTTTGTTCCCAAGACACAAGGCTTTCCAAGCCTCTCCTTCCTTCCTTCCTCCACTGGACCCAAGCCCTGCCCTCCTCCTCTGTAAAAATCTGACTCATCCCCTTTTAAGGCCTACCTCAGGCACCCCCTTTTCCTAGAATCCACCTTCCCTGATTGTGACCCCACTCCTGCCTCTGGCACCAACCTCCCTAAGTCTTTACTTCCTCTGCCCTCCATCAGCATTTAAAGTCTCTCTCTGGTGGCCATCACTACTGTCTCATGTCCTTGTCCTTTTTCTGATTGTGACTATCTCAAGTTCAGGGACAAGGTCTGATTGATTCTTGTGTGGATGGTGCTTAACCCCAGAGACTGGACACAGCAGCCATTAATAAATGCTTCTTGAGTTGATCTAAACTAATGCTAGGAGGAGAGGTGCAACTCTTGAGGAAATAACTTCTTCCAGGATAGGACTTAGAGAATGGCTAGGCCATTGGTCCGGTGAAGTATGCATACTCATGGAAGCTGAAAGGGGAGTGGGGGCAGAAGGGAGTAGCTGCCCCCATCAAACATGGCAGGAAGTCACTCTTTGGGAGGAAGAACGTCTGTTCATCTCAGGGTAGAATGAAACATCTGGTCCTGTTGCTTCTGAAACTCTTGAAAATTTAGTCAAGAACTGTCAACATAAAAAAATTCAGATCCCCCACCCTAGGCTTAAGAGAAGGAACCTTGGATGATGCCCTACACCCCATCCCTGCTAATCTGATAGCCTTTCAAGCCTGGGGAGGGGAGTCCAACATGGCTCCTGGAATGCTAGAGAGCAACAGAGGACGGATGAGATGAGGAAACCCAGGGCCGGCACCAGGCCAGACTCGCTCCTACCCTGCAATCTGACATGCGCCACAGCCCATGGGCACAAGCTGTCAGCCATGTCTGATGTGGTCCTCTAGGCATCATTCTGCCCTGCTTTCTCCTTGTCCTGCCTGACCTGCTGTCCCTCCATCCTAGGAACGGTGCTCATGTCACACCACCATGCACACCACTCTTGCACAACGTGTCACTCCTTCACTTTCTGCTCCACTCTGTACCCCCAAGCACTGCCTTGGGCACTCCCCCACTCCCAGGCCCTTTGGATATATTTCCCCACTTGCTACACGGCCTTCACCCCTGCTTCACATCTGTCTGCTACCTCTGTGCCCGACTTCCACTGCACTGCTCACTACATAGAAACTCACTGCCCCACCCCACTGTGGAGTCCCCTGCACTGCTCTGCGCCTCTGCCCAGCCTGTGCCTGTCCCCGGGTTCCCCTCATTCCCTGAATCACACCCATCCACACCACACTCCCTCCCATATTCCCCACTCCTTTACCATGTGTTCCTGCCCCACGTGCTTGGTCGCCCAGGTTGGTCCAAGCCTTCCTGTGTGATGCTTTCCAAGGTGGGGCTGGTGGGGGCCTTTGAGGGGGTTGGGGAAGAGGACTGCCCTTGGGCCTAGAGTGGCCTGCAGCTCTAGAGTTTTGGGGACCCAGATCCCACAGTGTCCTTGTCATCTCTACCATCTGAGCTCCAAGCCCTGCTCCTTGCTGCTCTAGGTTGGCCACTGTCAGTTTTCCCTTCCTTTTATCCTTCATCCCCTGCCTGTGCACCCCACAGCAGCTGTCCTGCCATGGCCTCAGCCTGAAAGTGGGGGTCCCTGCAGATGTCAGCTTTCCCTCTGCATCTGGGCATCTAAGTCCTTTACCCCTCAAGACCACTGCTGGGCCTCCTTCTCCACCATCTCGTCTTTTAGTGGCCTTGCTTCTCTCCTGCCAAGAAAAACAGGAATGAAAAAGTCCATTATCCACTTTGGTCTGCTGGTCCTTGACTCCCTGGGTCAGTGAGACTTGTCTTCTGGGACTGAAGGAGAGGTAGCCCAGTGGCTGGAGGGAAGATAGCTGAGGGCTGTGACTGAACATGAGGTGTGGAATCTGGCTCAGAGCCCCAGCCCTTCCCTCCAAACATCTGGTAGATAGTCAGGTCTAAAGGACAGGAAAAGGCTGAAGGATGCTTTTTGGCAATAGCTCCTAACTAAGGTGGGTGGAGGCATGGCCATTACTGATAAAAATCACAGCTGGGCCCCGAGTGGGCAGAGGAGGTGCCTTGATCAGGCCCTCACCTCCCAGGGGAAGGGCTCAGGGTCCCTGATGTCAAGTGCTTTGAAGGCTGAGACTGGCAGAGTAGAGAGGAGGTGAATGGAAGGAACAGTGGGAGAGGGAAGAGGGGTAGGGGAGATGTGAAGGGCCAGCTCTGGAGACGCTGCCTCCTGGCCCCTCCCTGGGCTCTGCGGTAGCCCTCTCGTCACAGCTTGGCACCCTTGGAAGGCTCCGAGGACTGCCGCACGTCTGTCCACTCCTGCATGGTGTTCTGCAGGGCCTGGGTCTTCTCCTTGTCCACCTGAACGTAGTCTACCTTCTCATCAGAAGTGACAGATGAAGTAGATGGCTGAGGGGACAGAGTGGGAAAGAGGGAGTAGCTGTGAGTTACCAGTTAGGTGGGGAGGAAGAAGATGGGCGCGGGATCTTCCTGAACTGTCTGAAGGGGAGAAGAGCATGGCCTCTGCCTGCCACTGACCAGCCTCAGGAGCCTGTCTTCTCTTTCTGAATGTGGGCTTTAAAGCTCAGACTCCAAACTCATTATCCCTCCTGCAGGATGCGGCAGTCCCTGCCAGCGCTTCTTACTTCCCGGCTCCTGGGACGAGCCAGGCCCTTCCTTGGCCCTGGTGGATGGGTCCAGGCCTTCATCTCTGCCTCCACCCATCTCTGTCAGGTCGCTCATCCAGGGGAAGGAATTTGCTGGGTGTAAACAAGCACCAGCCACAGGACTTTACGTGCTGCGCTCACTGCCACCCTGTGAAAGGGAACCATGCTGAGGCACAGTTCTGCACCCTGCTGTCTAGACTGCTTAGCTAAGGGCACTCCTGGGGAGGCTTTCGCAGGCCTGGAAGTCCCTTGTGAAGGCTGATGTGTTGACGGCAGGGCTCTGGGACACACCTAAGAACCCAGGACCAGGAGGCAGTATCCTCATTCCTGGATCTGTTGCTGATTCACTTTGTTTAGCACAATCAGATCTCTATGCACTCATTTGCCCATCTCTACAACACGGGGGGTGGGCTGACTGATGAGGTTCTTTGAGGGTACTGTGCTCTGAGAGCAGGAATAGGAGTCTTTAGACCTAGGTGAAAGCTCTATGACTAAAGATGCATCATAAAAGCTGGGTACTGGAGCAGGAGGGAGGCTGAGTGCTGCTGTTCAGTGTTGAAGGCACCCTGACCTCCATGATCTCTGCCTCTGGGGCCCTGAGAGCTCTTACTGTCCCCCCACCTCTACTCCAGGCACCTTGCGGTGGGGGCTTGGGGAGCTCGGCTGGAAGTCCAGGGCCAGATAATCAACGCTGCCGGTGCTCTTCTTAGGGGCAGGACTGTTGGTGCCACTGGGAACGGGAGATGCAGACACTGGGTTTTGCTGTCACGAGGAGGAGAAAACCATGAGTGTAGAAAACAGACTAACCCACCACCCAGAAAAATACCTCTGGGAGTAAGAACACTGGTTCCCTGAGCCCTACTTTGACTCATGCATCATGCTAAGGACTTTTCATGTTCTCATTTTAGTCCTCATGACAATCCTGTAATGTAGGTATGATTACTGTTGATATTGTTTAAAACAAATATGAAACTGTGGTTCACTTTACTTTCAGAGAAGTGACTTTGCCTGTAGTTGCACAGCTGTTGAGTGATGGGAATCAGGTCTATTTTCTGACTTCCAAACCTGTGCTAACCCCTGTACCACACTGTCTCCTTTATAGCATATCAGGCCAAGTCTCATCAACAGTGGTTCTCCTGAGACACCCAGCCTTTGCTTGTGCTTAAGAAGGGAGCCCAGACCGGGCGCGGTGGCTCAAGCCTGTAATCCCAGCACTTTGGGAGGCCGAGACGGGCGGATCACGAGGTCAGGAGATCGAGACCATCCTGGCGAACACGGTGAAACCCCGTCTCTACTAAAAAATACAAAAAGCTAGCTGGGCGAGGTGGCGGGTGCCTGTAGTCCCAGCTACTCGGGAGGCTGAGGCAGGAGAATGGCGTAAACCCGGGAGGCGGAGCTTGCAGTGAGCTGAGATCCGGCCACTGCACTCCAGCCTGGGTGACAGAGCGAGACTCCGTCTCAAAAAAAAAAAAAAAAAAAAAAAAAAAAGAAGAAGAAGGGAGCCCCCAAAGCAGCTTGCTCCCCCGCCTAGCTCCTCCAAGATCTGAACAGGGTGGCTTCATCTCCAGGCTGCACAAAGCCCACATTTCTTCAGATGACACACTCTAGGATCCTATCCATCCAGGCTCCTGCTGTAGCAAAGCAACACCTCCTCTAGGACTTTCCTGAAGTCTTATTCTAATGAGAAGGTGATAGTCCTGTGTTCTGTTTGTTGGCTGCTTTATTGGTTGGTAATTCATTCTTTCACTGTCTATGCAGTGACTACCAGGTGCTGGGCAGTTATGCCCTTAATGGAAATCTCAGGGAAGAAATATCCTCCTCTGCCTGTGCTGATAGTTCTATTACTGCCTCACCAAAGTGAGTTATGTGCATGTATGCCTCTCACCGCTGAGGAAATCCCTCCAGCACTGACTATCCAAGGGCACACAGATCATGCCACCTGTGTCACTGTCATGAGAGAGGCAGGCCCCTGCTCTTGAAGACCATGACTTCGTTGGGACAGGTCTCATGTCTTCCTTACATCTGATGACAACTCCTACTGCTTGATAAATAGGTGCTCAAGAAGGGTTTGTGGCAGGAGACTAAATCATGAATAATACAAGGAGTCCCTGGGCTGAGGTGAATTAGCTAAGCTGGGAAGTGGGGAACTGAGCAGTGGGTCCCAGGAGACTTTGATAGGAGTCATTCCAGCGAAGCCCAAAGGACTCACCATAGGGACATAGTTCTCTTCGCTGTCTCCTGAGTCTGTGCTGGTGATGCTCTGGGTGGAGATGGGGCGGCAGTACTGGGAGGAGCTGGAGTTGAAGGTGTGGCTGTTGTGGGAAGGAAGAATCAACACTGGGGAAGCAGCATGGCTGCTGCCATGTTTCTAGCCTACAGCTGGGCCCTAACCCTCACACACCCAGACCTCAGCCATTAGAGCTGCACACTCCATCAGATTAAGATCTGATATACGGCAGGTATAATTATTCCCTTTTATAGCTGAGGAAACCAAGCCACAAGAGATCAAGAGACATGATCAGCTAATGATAGCATTAGCATCAGAATCCAGCTGTCCTGGCCCACAGGCCAGCTACCATTTCACTCATCTTCTCTAATGGGCTGACTCCAAGCGCCCACCCCAACACATAGGCACTCACCTGGCCCTAGACCAAGACTTGGTGATAGGTGACTTGAAGGGGAGTTCATCGATGACGGTGTTGTTTCTCAGGTCAAGTGGTGTTGGCTTTGCTGGAGCAGGAAAAGAAAGTCCGGTAATCAGCCAGTAATAATGCTACACATACACACCTTATATATAACACATGAGCATATTTATAAAGGCCTGCAAAGTCATTCCAGTTTCACACAGGGAAACTGATGCTCAGCGAGGTTATATAATCTTTGCCCATATTGATGGGCCTTGAAGTCATGTCTTCAGACTCCAAATTAAAAATTCTTTCTGCTGTATCTACAGTAATTATATTTTCAGAATCAAAAATGAGGACACAAGGTTTGAAAACAGATTCTTCTCCTTCAATTTATGACTTCATTTAAAAATAAGAGACTATATAAAAAAATTTACATATTAATACAGATATGTATATTTATATATACATATATATTTACATATATGTTTTTTTGAGACAGAGTCTCGCTCTGTTGCTCAGGCTGCAGTGCAGCAGTGCAATCTCAGCTCACTGCAACCTCTGCCTCCTGGGTTCAAGTGATCCTCCTGCCTCAGCCTCCCTAGTAGCTGGGACTACAGGAGCCTGCCATCATGCTTGGCTAATTTTTGTATTTTTAGTAAAGATGGGGTTTCACTGTTTTGGCCAGGCTGGTCTCAAACTCCTGACCTCAGGTGATCCACTCGCCTCAGCCTCCCAAAGTGTTGGGGTTACAGGCATGAGCCATGGCACCCAGCCAAGAGACCATATTTGAAGTGGAGATGGTCACTGTGACTACTCCCTGCTGCTCCTGGCCAGGTCTGTGCAAGCCACAGTAGAGGAAGGTAGATGCCACAAGGGCCTGAGGGCTTCAGTTTCACATGCTAAGATTTGAATTCCCTGTTGGCCAGACCCACAGGGGGCTATCTCTGCCCAGCTATCCTACTCCTCCCTTTGAATCCTTGCCGCTAATCCAAGACCAGGAGAGTGAGATCACAGCAGACCGGGAACTTGCCTGGTCTACATGCAGGGGGCACAAACCTGACTTCACTGAATGCCTGCTGTGTACCAAAGTAGTATCCTAGATGCTCTCCTTCACAGCAAACCTGGGAGGTAGGAATTACCATCTTCATTTCACAGATAAGAAAACTGAGACTCAGAATTTACATGATTTGCCCAAAGTCACACATCCCAAGTCCAGGATCCACATGACCCCTAAGCAAATGGAAAGAGTCCCTAGCTATTGTCCAGAGATGGGACAGGAAAGAATGGACTTACCTTTCCGATCAGGTTTGAGGTTGCGGTTGACAGGGGGTGGTTGGATCTCACTTCCTCTGCTGGGGCCGCGGTGCATAGGAAGGGTTGTTGATGGGTAGCCAAGTGAGTCAAAGTGATGGGCCCCTGGGCTCATTGGGATGTAGACGCTCTGGGAATTATCACCTGCTCGTTCCATGGCCAACAGGGTGGAAGAACCTGGGTTCATGGGCACATAGTTGTCTTCAGAATTGGTGCTGTCTGATCGGCCCACAATCATTTTCCCTGGCTAGGGAGAAGAACAGTGAAAGAAATACAGCTGTTACTAGCAAGAAGAAACAGGAAGTGGGTAAGACTTTGTAAACTAGGCAAGATAAGTCATGACTGGGTTAGCTACATTTTGAAGCTATAAGGGAGACCCTGGGGAGACCAAAAAAGAAAGCAGAGTAGTGGGAGGTTAAGGCAGTTGGATCACTTGAGGTGAGGAGTTCGAGACCAGCTTGGCCAACAAGGCAAAACTTCCTCTCTACTAAAAATACAAAGCATTAGCTGGGCGTGGTGACATATGCTTGTAGTCCCAGCTACTCAGGAGGCTGAGACACGAGAATCGCTTGAAGCTGGGAGGCTGAGGTTGTAGTGAGCCAAGATCACACCACTGCACTCCAGCCTGGGTGACAGAGCGAGATTCTGTTTCAAAAAATAAAAAATAAAAAAAAAAGGAAGCAGAGTGGGAGATAAGAATATATGAGGTCTGTGGGCCCCTTCAAGCCTTCATGATCCTTTGGCATCCACCAATAATTTTTGATAAATCTAGAGTATAAAATATTCTTGGTGACTGGGTCCACTTGGCTTTCTAGATGCCTGACCAACACTGTGGGTAGCATAGTCCATAGACTGTAGGTTTGGTTCAGGACCTGCCCTCCACCTCAAGTCCAGACTCACCATTGGCAGGTCAGCATCTCAGGCCCTGGATCAGAACAAGGAGCATATTAGGAGTCCTGGCTCTGAAAGGTGAGGTCTGGGGCCAGTTGTGTTTCCCCAGTCCAGGTTCCTAAGTACCTGGGGCTCACTCCAGGCACCTAGGGGACCACCAAGCTGCAGTCGGAGCTTCTACAGAGTTGTGCAATACAGCACCCCGGCTATAGCCTTCCTCTAACTCTTGCTCTACGTGCCCTGACATACAACTAAGCTGCTTCTGCTTTGGTTACCTGATTTCACTGTCTTACCAGTGGGCCTGAAGCCAGGCCTTGGTTTTCTTGCCTGACACCTTGAAGAACTGTAGTAAGCATCTTCCAGAGGGCAGTCTGGGATCCTGCTCTCAAGCCATAATTCTGCCACTTAGCCTGACTGTGAGTACTACCCTTGCCTGGAGTCTCACACTGAAGCCTCCCTCCTACATGTGAGGCCATGTGGGTAAGGTTGTTGCCTTAGAAGATCCCCCACCGTGCAGCCTGGGTCTATTGCATTCTAGACTCTCTGCTTACCTACAAGGTTGGTGAACCTTGTAATCCAGTCTACCTTAGCACTTACATTTCTTCCGAACTAGAATACTTGTATCTTACTTGTCCAAAGACTCAACGCAGGGTTCTGAACTGAGACAAGAACTTGGGCAGTGTCTTAAGATGGAGATGCCATCACTCTTTTGGGGTTGTGCTTTTAGTTCCATAAGGTATGACCTTTTACCTAACCAGGCCTGCCTGAGGACCCCTGGTTAACCCACACTCACCAGGAAAGAGCCGACTCCATCACTCATGGATTCAGCAGACCGGCCTGCACTCTCTCCACCGCGCTGTGGGTACTCGTAGGTCTCACAGGAAGAAGCTGACAGAGGAAGGAGGATCCGTATGTACTCATGGTTGATTCATGTGTTGACACTTCCCCATACCCTCACCAGTGTGGTTGAAGGTCTTA
This sequence comes from Rhinopithecus roxellana, assembly GCF_007565055.1. Lineage (NCBI taxonomy): Eukaryota > Metazoa > Chordata > Mammalia > Primates > Cercopithecidae > Rhinopithecus > Rhinopithecus roxellana. The sequence continues at coordinate 53,920,272 of NC_044563.1, read as the reverse complement.
CTGATACTCCAGAAGATACCACTCTCAACCCCAAATGATAAGGAATTTCTTCGAACACATCACTCCTCAGTTCAAAAATCCTCCTGGGCTTCTAGATGTAGCTCCAGTGTTAGCATCTGCAGAGAAGCCATCCTTGACTACTCTACCCTCATCTATGCACCTCTCCTTTGACTCCTATAGCACTTACCTGTCCCACTCACCCCAGCCATCAGTTCTCTGAATACCACAGTAACAATACTTGTCCTGATTTATATCAGGTTGGTTTTATTTTCCCAACGAGATGTAAGCTCTGAAGGGCAGGAACATGTTTTATGTATGTCTTTATCATCTCAGTTCCAAAGCACAGTATGACTGCTCAAATTGTTGATGGATTGAAAGGCGGCAAAGAAGTCTAAACCAAGAGCTGGGACTCTAGGGTCTGAGTCTCATCTCTGGCACAACGACTCTGCAACTCTGTTTAAGTCTCTTAACTGTCATTGGCCTCATGTGAGATGGAGACAAGGAGGTTTTGTCCCACCAACCTCTCTGCCTGGCTTAAACAACAGGATGGACAAGAAAAGGCTTTGTAAGCTATAAAGCAAGATGCAAAATGAAAGGAATTAATATTGTTCTATTTTTTCATCATACAGAGGAGGTTACATGCAGAGTTGGAACACTCTCGGTGGAAAACAAGTAACAATAGAATTTAGGTACTTCAAAAAAAATTTTGACTTCAACCAAAGAGATTCAAGTATGATTCAGAAAATATTCTTAAGATCTCATTTTGCTTTAACAGTCTGTTAGTCCACAGAGGTTTCACTCTAGTTTGGACTGATCTTCTAAATTTAATTTTTAGATCTTTGGTTTGATTTTTTTTTTTTTTTTTTTTTTTTTTTTTGAGACGGAGTCTCGCTCTGTCACCCAGGCTAGAGTGCTGTGGCCGGATCTCAGCTCACTGCAAGCTCCGCCTCCCGGGTTCTCGCCATTCTCCTGTCTCAGCCTCCCGAGTAGCTGGGACTACAGGCGCCGCCACGTCACCCGGCTAGTTTTTTGTAGTTTTTAGTAGAGACGGGGTTTCACCGTGTTAGCCAGGATGGTCTCGATCTCCTGACCTCGTGATCCGCCCGTCTTGGCCTCCCAAAGTGCTGGGATTACAGGCTTGAGCCACCGCGCCCGGCCTGGTTTGATTTATAAATGAAAAAATATAATGATTTGGACTTCTAAACCCATAATATGTTATACTGTGGTTAATCAAGAATGTCCTATTCTCCATTAGAATATTAACTTCTCCGGGACTAGCTCTGTTATACAACTGCTACTAACAGCCTCCTGTGCTGGAGGACCCAACTGGTAAGGGATCTGGGTAGAAGACACCTACGTTTGTGAGTATCAGTGACCTAGGTGGTTCATAAGTTCCCCTCGGCCACAGAAGACCAAGGACTACCAAACTATTGAGAACCCCTGTGTTACCTCCTCCTCCCTCTGAGTCTCCGCTAGGGCTTATACTGACCTCGGTGAAGTCGGCTGTTGTCCATTGCAGGGAGGGTGTTGCGTCTGGGAATGGTGGCAGCGACAGATCTGCTATTTTCACTGATTGGAGGTCTCTGCTGAGGACTACCCCATCGAGGTGTTTCTGCCTGACTTGGCTTGGGGGGGCGTGGTGGGGGGGCTATGGCTGAGTCCCCAGGAGTGGCCACTGTCATGGCATTATGGTTTTTGTCCAGAGTGAATGTCCTAGGGATCTGGTAGGCTGAGAGTGGGGTGGCCGGAACATCCATATTGTCTACCAGGAGGTCCCCAAACTCCCGGCACAGGGTGTTGCTTGGTGTCTTGAAGGTGTACACATCCTCATTATCTGTCTCGGAGCCTGTGAGGCTGCCCTTGGTGTGGCCATGGGAGGCCAGGCTGCGGGGGAGGTCGTAGGTACTGTCTCTGAATTCTGTATTGTGCCGGCTCGGCTTGGGAAGGCTATAGAAGCCATGGACTTGACCACTGACCCCGTTGACACAGTGTCCATTGCCCTGGGCAAGTTTTTGTACAGCCGTGTCACTTCTCATGAGAAAAGAGGCTCTGGTGCCCTGAGAGAAGCTGGCACTCCTAAAAGAGAAAGAAGGGAATGGGCAGGAGGGTGAGACAAGCCAAGGACTGCCCCGAAGGAGACAGGCTGGGATGTTCAAAGCCCCATGAAGTTAACTGATGTAGGCAAAATACAGGATGAGGAGTCAGGCTAACCTGAGGTTTACCTACGATTTGCCAATTACTAGCTGTGTGACCTTGAGGCAAAGCACTTTCTCAGGAGCTAGGACTATAGGTTTAGGCATCTGTAAAATGATGACTAAAAGCATATTTTGAAGGTTGTTTAGATACTAGACTCTAGTACATGAATGTTTAAACAATATTAGACTTCATCTGTCCCCCATCTCCAAATGGCAGTTATTTGCGGGGGTTAACCCCCACTCCCTGACCAGGTATCAGTAAGCCGGTTGGACTGCCTATCTGTTCATTGTTTTAAGTACCACAGAATATGCACATTCAAATACAAATGTTGTGAGACAGTGGAAAGAACCTTTAAGTTGATGACAGGAAACAGCAAACAAGTCATTTCATCTCTCTGAGTCTATTCTGCCACTGTGAAACTAGCCCATGGGTATTGATGTTGTAAGTTACAAAGAATTATTTGGGTCAGGTGCAGTGGCTCATGCCTGTAATCCCTGCACTTTGGGAGGCTGAGGTGGGAGGTTCACTTGAGGCTAGGAGTTCAAGACCAGCATGGGAACATAATAAGACTCCATTGCTACCAAACGAACAAACAAACAAACAAACAAAAAAACAAACTAGCTGGGCAGGGTGCTGCACACCTGTAGTCCTAGCTCCTGAGGGGGCTAAGGCAGGAGGATTGATTGAACCCAGAAGTTCGAAGTTAGAGTGAGCTATGATCACACCACTGCATTCCAGCCTAGTAAACAGAGTGAGACCCTGTCTCAAAAAAACACACCCCCCAACACAAACAACAAACTATTCAAACGTAAGCTATAGATTTATTTTCTACAATGATTTATGGTTGGTTGAGAGGCATTTTGAGGGGAAAGATCTCTTTCCAGAGATCTAGAAATCTATAGGAAGAATGGTTTCCTGTTTGGGAACCATATTCAGGATAGAAAAAGTTTTGATTAGTACATTTTTAAATTTAGGTTTTGGGCAATAAGGCAAGCAGTAAAAACAGATGAGAAACAAGAGGGGACACTTGTGTTAGGTTCCAGTACTGCTACCGATACGTGCTGTGCGTTTCACCAAGCCTCCTCTCTCAGGTGTGACCTAGTTCATCACAATGATTTCTAAGGGCCCATCTGGCCCTGATGCGCTGCAAGCCCTTCGCTTCGCAAAAGTGGTTTTCAAACTAGATTCTATGTTCTCTGTAGGTGCTTTGGGAAATTGGAGGGTGAAGTTCTGAGCAAGCAGGGATTTAGGTCTGCTTCTTTAGCTTTTATATGATGATTCTTCATAGGATTTCACTTGGGGAAAAAAAGAATCCTTTGTAGTAGTGATTCTCAGCCTTTTGGAGGCTGTAAGAGTTTTTAAAATTCTGGTCAAAAGCTCTTGAAGTGTCTCATCAGAAAAGGCAAATCTCAAATGCATATAAACTTGTGGGGGCTGTAATACATAGCCCTCTGAGGCCAATCCCTTGACCTTTTGCCTTACAGAAGCTCTCTCAGCTCCTGAGGAGTTTGTTATTTACAGATGTGGCCACCAGATGGTGTTAGAAAATACGGGCCAGAGCTTAGAAAGAGGAAACAGGTGTGTAAGCCAAGCTTCCTCTCATGTAAACTGTACCCATGATGGCTAGGAATTCCAGGTCAGTCTCCAAACCTTCACTGATGCTCCTCCCTGGGCCTCTGCACTCCTCCTCCCTTTCTGTTCCATTCCACACACATAACCAGGCCAACAGCCAGGGGCTTGGATGATTGAATATCTAGCCTTCAGATAATGTAGTGTTCGGGGAAGAGGACGGGGGTGGCAGGGGGAGCTAATGGTAGACATAAGGTGTTAATGTTGTATGCATTTTTCTGGTGCCTTTCATTTTGCTTTTTTTTTTTTTTTTTTTTGGAATTTCCAACTCTCTGTTGGATGCGCCCATCTGGATTTGTTCATTTTACATTTACTGATGTCCTAAGTTCCATCTGGGCCAGGCAAGAGGGATACAGAGATGCCACCTGCCCAGTGAGGGGTGGTCAGGGAATGTCACAGCAGTGGAGGAGGTGACATGGATGCAAATCATTAGTCAAGTAGGGGTGAGTATGTAGCTGTTGACAGTTGGTATCAGCCCTTGGTGGGGTGGTGGTAGACAACGTCAGGGAAGCCTCCTTCAGAGATGTTATTATCTTGAGTGAGTCTGGAAGGATGAGCCACAACTGGCCAGGCAGAAGGCAGGAGAAGGGAAATGGTGTTCTAGGTGAAGGCTCAAAGATGTAGAACACAACCTGGCAAGTTCTAGGAACTCGAAGCTGCTCAGGCTGCAGCAAGCACATTAGAAGGCAGGGCTGAGAGAAGACAATGCAGGCCAGGACTGAAGGCAATAGGGAGCCTCTGAAGGATTTCAAGGTGGCAATGGGGTTGCAAGAGCATCACAGGTACCCTGCAATAACCTTCAACATAGTCAAGAACGAACTCATCATCTTCCTCTGGAACTCTTACTTCTCCTCCTGACTCTCTTATTTTGGGAATGGCACCAGTTACTCAAGCCAGAAACCTGGGAGTCACCCACATTATGATTTCTGCCCAGGGCCTCTCTGATTCTTCCATCCTACTACTATTTACTTTCCTAACTTCCCAGTGTAAACATTTTCAATACTGCCTCAATGCTTCAGGATTAAGCCCATACTCCAAGGTTTATCCCAACTCATCTCACCGATCTTTTCTTTTTAGTTCCCTTTTCCACTCTAGAATCCAAACGGAACTTTGCAGTGTTCCCTGTGTGCCCCAGTCAGTCAAGCATTGGGCTTTGTTGTGTTGTTGGGCTGTGTCTGGAAGACTTCTTACCTCAATCTGGCAAGCTCCTATTCCATTTATCCTTCAAAGTCATCTTAGAGGACACATCTTTCAAGGCCATTCTTACATCCTCTACCTCTAAGCATTGCTTAACTTAATCACTTGCTTAACTTTGTTCTTGGAGCAGGGAGCAAGTGTTACCTATATTAGGCACCATTACTACTTATCTCTGCCAACAGACTGTGATTTCCTTGAAGAAAGAAACTGTGTCTTACTCTTTTTTCTCTCCTTAGCACCCAGGTTAATGCTTGTTGCAATGTAAATAATGAATACATGTTTGTTGTAAGTAAGCAAATGAATAAACAAAAGTATGGGGCTGCCACCCTTTTTCCTGGGCTTGGCCCAAACCTTCTGATCAGCAGATCAAAACCCTTCCTCTGTAGAACCCACTAGCTTATGCTCCAACTTCCTTCTACCCCGGCATCCTCCCGTCTCACTCACAGAACTACTCACTCATCCCTAAACATGTCCTGTGTAGTCTAAACTTCAGCCCTGTTCTCGCATTACTCACCTCCCTGTGGAATGCTTCCTTGATACATCAACATTTTACACAAAGTCCACAAGAAGCCTTTTCACTCTACAAAGGTATTATAGGTCCCTAATTCTCCTTTTTACGGTAATCATTCCTTCCTCTGTGCTACCCACAGCACTCTGTGCTTCCATCACAACGCTCACCTTATTCTGCCTTATGTCAGTTATTCAGGTCTCTGTCTTTCCACTTCTACCAGACCATATGCTCCTAGAAGGCAGAGGGCCATATCCTGTACCCTGGCATAGTGCCAGGCACATGATAGATCATAGTGATACATGTTGAGGGAGACTGATTATTTCCTCAGTAACCAAGTAAGAGGAGTTGAACAAGGGACTCTTGCCCAAAGTTACATACTCAGAGGGTAGGGAATTTGTTCTAGCACCTGGGTCTCTGGGCACCCCTGCTGCGCAAACCACGCTACAGTGTGCTCCCTTTGGGCAATAATCCAGATGGGGAATTCCAAATACTCAGTAGTCCTGTGGCCTTTAGTATTTTCATGTAAACCTTAACTGAGGCCTATGCCACTGTGATGACCTGAGTTGCTTTTGTGGGATGGATAATCCACCCAGACGTGGTGGATTTGGAGAGAGGCTTCTCTTCCAGGGCTGGGCTTACAGGAGCCTTATAAAATAGGCAAGATACTATGCCATACATATCGCATGTGATCTCATTTTAAATCATCCTAACAGTTCTGAGACACACCTCTTACTTTTCACATTATCAGATGAGGAAAACAGTAAATGGCAGAGTTGGTACAGGAAGATACTCAAACACAAGTATGTAGGGGAGTTCCCCGGAGGCAAGAAGAAGTTTGAGAGAAGATATTCCCTCGAGTCAGCTGTGCCAAGTGCCTTTCCTTTCCATTCCTGGCCAATGGCTCCTCCAGAGGCTAAAGAGGCTACTGTCATCACACAGCATCACACAGTCTCTCCCTTGGCTTTTTTTGTTATTGTTGTTGTTGGTGATGGAGTCTCACTCTGTCTCCCAGGCTGGAGTGCAGTGATGCAATCTTGGCTTACTGCCACCTCTGCCTCCTGGGTTCAAGCAATTCTCCTGCCTCAGCCTCCCGAGTAGCTGTGATTACAGAAGCGTGCCACTGCACCTGGCTAATTTTTGTATTTTTAGTAGAGACGGGGTTTCACCATATTGGCCAGGCTGGTCTCGAACTCTTGACTTCGTGGTGTGCCCGCCTCGGCCTCCCAAAGTGCTGGGATTACAGACATGAGCCACCGTGCCTGGCCTTCCCTTGGCTTTTAAAAATGGTTTTCTAGTTTTTCTAGCCACTTCATTTTGTACTTGTTTTTCCACACATTTTCATATAATTTTATATACCAAACTATATGATGATTTTGCTTTTTTCTATCCCACTGGACTCCAATAACCCTAATGATGAAGGACTTATTTTTATTTTCAATGAGTATGTTCCCATTTAAGGGTAACTTAATATAAAATGCTTGTAAGTAGATTAACCACCATTTAGAGTTCTGTAACTGTCACTGGTCATTGTTTAAGAGGTCATTTGAACTATCCTCTTGCATTTGACCCATTCCAAATGGATTCTTCCTGTGAAAGAAGAAAACTCTGTGTCACATATCTTTGAGATGAGGTGATCTTTGTATTGCAAACCTTTCTGGCTGCAGTTCTGAGCCAATTTTGACAGGTCTCTCTGGTTATAGAGTAAAGCTGTGTATGTGAACGAAAAGTTGTATATTTTGCCTTTGGTCAATCAAAGCCTCTGGTGAATGAGTTAGGGAAGACTTGGAAAAGATTAATGATGGGTAAGCTCTCGATTGACATTTCTAATTTTACCATTTACCCACCATCTTTCTATAGAGTACGGCTGCAGGATCAATGATTCTGGAATCTCATCAATGAAATTTCACTCCCCATAACCCTCACCAGAATTATGGCTTTTCAGGGCATGTGACTCACATCAATGTATTATCTGTTACAGGTTTAATAGCCTTCTTGAAATAAGAAGACAGACACTGGCTAGAATCTGGAATGAGGCCCCAAAGGCTGGAGGACAAAAATAAGTCCAGTGAAACCAATTTGTCTTCAAACAGAAAAAGAACTCTATTTGTCTTGACTTTGCCAGTTCAAAACTCTTTCAATTGGCAACAGATATTATTCTGAGCAGTTACTTATTTTAGCTCAGTGGAAGACCTGCATTTTGAGAACTGAAGTTATTTTAGCAGGAATACATATTATCTAGTACTTGAAGGAAAACTAGTGGCTATTATTGCAGTAAAAGTGATGATAAATACATAATTCACAGTTTTATTTCTAAGGTGCTTAATTTACTGTATCTTTATAATCAGGTTCCCACATAAATGAAAAAAGAGATAGAAGACTGGTATTAGTAGCGTCCGTAATCCAATCAGACATAGTTATGTCTAGTCTATGCTATGCAGGGATGAATGGGCTGATTCACTTTATACTCCCTACTCAAAAATAACCTTATAGGATTACTTTGGAGATCATATGAGGTACCCAATGTAAAAGTGCTTTGTAAACTTTAAAGCATCATTTCTTTTTTCCACAGCACCTAGTATATAATGTGAATGCTAGAGAAAACACAGGATTAAAGCCTATTCATATACTTACCAATACTTGGCAGGCACTGTTAACCTTTTTTTTTTTTTTTTTTTTTTTTTTTTTTGAGACGAGGTCTGGCTCTATTGCCCAGGCTGGAGTGCAGTGGTGTGATCTCAGCTCACTGCAACCTGCGCATCCTGGGGTCAAGCCATCCTCCCACCTCAGGCTTCTGAGTAGCTGGAGCTACAGGCATGCACCACCATGCTTGGCTAATTTTTTTTTTTTTTTTGGATTGTTTTTGGTAGAGACGGGGTTTCGCCATGTTGCCTGAGCTAGTCTCAAACTTGTGAGGTGAAGCAATCCGCCTGCCTTGGCCTCCCAAAGTGCTGGGATTACAGGCATGAGCCACTGTGTCTGGCCTGTTAGCCATTTTTATTTTAGCCCTTCCAGCAGAGGTAAAGCAGAATCTCACTGAGATTTTAATTTGCATTTCCCAGATCACTGAACATTTATTCATGTGGTTATTGGACATTTCTGTATCTTTTTGTGGTGAAGTATCTGTTCAAATATTTTGCCCATTAAAAAAAAAATTGGATTGTTCTCTTCTTATTGAGTTGTAAAAGTTCTTTATATGGACTAGAAACAAATCCTTTGTTAGATATGCGCGTTGAGTATTTTCTCACATTTTGTGACTTGTTTTATTTTATTTTTTATTTTTGAGATGGAGTCTCGCTTACTCTGTTGCCAAAGCTAGAGTGCAGTGGTGCGATCTTGGCTCACTGCAACCTCCACCTCCTGGGTTCAAGCAATTCTCATGCCTTAGCCTCTCTAGTAGCTGGGACTATAGAGGTGAGCACATCCATGCCTAATTTTTGTATTTTTAACAGAGGTTTAGCATGGTGCTTCATCACGTTGGCCAGGCTGATCTCGAACTCCTGGCCTCAAGTGATCTGCCTGCCTCGGTGTCCCAAAGTGCTGGGATTACAGGCGTGGGCCACCACACCCAGCCCATTTTGTTTTCTTAAAGAGGCCTCTTGAAGAACAAGTTTTAATTTTGATAAAGACTACTTTATCATTTTTTTCTCTTTTATGATTCTTGCTTTTTGTGTCCTATATAAAAATCTTTGCTTACCTCAAAATCATGGAGATGCTTTCTTCTAGAAGTTTCTTTTCTTTTCTTTTTATTTAAATACAGGGTCTTATTCTGTCACTCAGGCTGGACTGCAATGGAATGATCTTGGCTCCCTGCAGTCTTGATCTCCGCCAGGCTCAAGCAATCCTCCCACCACAGCCTGCCCAGTAGCTGGGAATGCAGGCACATGTGAACACGCCTGGCTACTTTTTGTATTTTCTGTAGAGACTGGGTTTTGCCATGTTAGCCAGGCTGGTTTTCAACTCCTGAGCTCAAGCAATCTGCCCTTCTCAGTCTTCCAAAGTGCTGGGATTACAGGCGTGAGCTACTGAGCCCAGCCTAGAAGTTTTGTAGTATTGGATTTTACATTTATGTCTCTGATACATTTTAATTTTTGGGTGAGTGGTGTGATATGAAGTAAGGGTTGCTGTTCTTTTTTTTATTATTCCTATATGAATGTCAAGCTGTTTCAGCATCATTTGCAGAAAAGGTTTTTCCTTTCTCCATTGGCACCTATATATTATATATTTTTAATAATTCTTTATGTATTTATATATTTAAAATATTTATATTTATATATGCATTTCAAATATTTATACACATAAATGTATTTATATATATCTCTCTCCTGGACTTGCTAATTTCTTCTAGTGATCTATAGGTTTTTATCCTTTCACCAATACAACATTATCTTGTATCTCTTACTACAGTTTGACAGGAAGTCTTGAAATCAAGTAGTATAAATCCTGACTTTATTGTTGTTCTTTTAAAAATTTCTTTGGTTGCTTGGCCAACATGGTGGAAACCCATCTCTACTAAAAATACAAAAATTAGCCGAGAGTGGTGGTGGCACGTGCCTTAATCCCAGTTACTCAAGAGGCTGAGGCAGGAGAACTGCTTGAACTCGGCAGGCGGAGGTTGCAGTGAGCCGAGATCGTGCCACTGCATTCCAGCCTGGGAGACAGAGCAACAGACTTTTTCCTCCCCAGCCTCTGGAAGGGGCTGCCATGAAGGTCTCTGACATGTCCTGGAGACATTTTCCCCATGGTCTTGGAGATTAATATTAGGCTCCTTGCTACTTATGCAAATTTCTGCAGCCAGCTTTTCTCCCCAGAAAATGGGTTTTTCTTTTCTTTTTGAGACGGAGTCTCACTCTGTCGCCTAGACTACAGTGCAGTGGCAGCGATCTCTGCTCACTGCAAGCTCCGCCTCGCAGGTTCACGCCATTCTCCTGCCTCAGCCTCCCGATTAGCTGGGACTACAGGCGCCCACCACCACGCCCGGCTAATTTTTTGCATTTTTAGTAGAGACGGGGTTTCACCGTGTTAGCCAGGATGGTCTCGATCTCCTGACCTTGTGATCCGCCCACCTTGGCCTCCCAAAGTGCTGGGATTACAGGCGTGAGCCACTGCGCCCGGCTGGGTGTTTCTTTTCTATCACATCATCAGGTGGCAAATTTTCCGAACATTTATGCTGTGCTTCCCTTATAAAATTGAATGCCTTTAACGTATCCAAGTCACCTCTTGAATGCTTTGCTGCTTAAAAATTTCTTCCACCAGATACCCTAAATCATCTCTCGTTCAAAGTTCCACAAATCTCTAGGGCAGGGGCAAAATGCCGCCAGTCTCTTTGCTAAAACAACAAGAGTCACCTTTGCTCCAGTTCCCAACAAATTCCTCATCTCCATCTGAGACCACCTTAGCCTGGACCTTATTGTCCATATTGCTATCAGGCTTTTGGTCAAAGCCATTCAACAAGTCTCTAGGAAGTTCCAGACTTTCCCACATTTTCCTGTCTTCTTCTGAGCCCTCCTGACTGTTCCAACCTCTGCCTGTTACCCAGTTCCAAAGTCACTTCCACATTTTTGATATCTTTTCAACAACGCCTCACTCTACTGGTACCAATTTACTGTATTAATCCGTTTTCATGCTGCTGATAAAGACATACCCGAGACTGGGATTTTTATTTGGATTGTGTTGAACCTATAGAACAATCTGAGAAAAACTGTCATCTAAATAATACTGAATTTTCTAGTTCATAACTACTGTACATCACTCTCCATATTTAGGTCTTTAATTTCTATCAGCAACATTTGATAGTTTTCAGTGAAGAGGTCTTGCATGTTTGTTGTTAAATTTATTCCCAAGTATTCCACGTTTTCCGGTACCATTCTATAAATAATTAAAATTGTTTCATTTCTCCAATTGTTTGCTGCATACTGTAAAACTTAATTTTTGCAAAAAAACCTTTTTATCTTGTGACCTTGCTAAATTCACTTAAAATTTTTTTGTTGTTGTTGTTAAAATAGAGACAGGTTTTCGCCATGTTGCTCAGGCTGGTCTTGAACTCTTGAGCTCCAGTTACCCACCTGCCTCAGCATCCGAAGTGTTGGGATTACAGGCATGAGCCACCACACCAGGACTCTTATTTCTTTTTCTTCCTCCATGGAACTGACTAGGATCTCCAGTACAATGTTACATAGAAGTGGTAAGAACAGGTGCTTTCTCCTTGTTTTCAATCTTAGGGCATGATGTTCAATATTTCTCCATTAGGCATGATCTTAGCTATAGGGTTCCTTAGAAGTCCTTTATCAGTTTAAAGAAGTTCTCCTCGATTCATAGTTTGCTAAGAAATATTTTTTTCCAATGAAGTATTGAGTTGTCAAATGCTTCCTCTGCATCTATTGAGGTTATGATTATATTATTTTTCTCCTTCATTCTCTTAATGTAATGAATTACATTGGTTGGTTTTTTTTTTGAAGTCAAACCAACCTTACACTCGTGGGATAAACACTACTTTGTCACGATGTCTTACCCCTAATGTGAATACACACATGCATATTCCCTAATATACATATATTGTCCCTAACAGACACATATAGATATACACACATACGTATTTAGTTGGATTTGACTGCTAATCCTTTGTTTTTAAAGAGCATTTCTATTTATTATTCATGGGGGATATTGCTCTCTAATTTTATTTCCTGTCATCTTTGCCAGATTTCGATAGTAGGGTTATGCTGGTCTCATAAAATGAGCTGTGAAAGAATCCCCTCCTCCTATGTTTTCTGAATGACTATGGGTAAGATTTGTGTTATCTTCGAATGCTTGGTAGAATTTACCAGTAAAACCATCTGGGCATAGTTTTCTAGGTATTTGCTCAAGAGAAATAAAAACAAATGGTCCTACAAAGATTTGCTCATTACTCTTTAAGAATAAATGGGTCTTAATTTGTAACAGCCAAAACTGGAAACAATCTAAATGCTTATCATCATGTGAATGGAAAAGTGAATTGTGATATAAAGATACACTGTACTACTGAGCAATAAAAAGGAACAAACCAATGACACATGGAAAAACATGGATGAATCCCAAAAGCATTTTGTGGAATGAAAGAAGTCAGGAAAACTAGTACATACAATATGATTCCATCTATGTAAAATTCTAGAAAATGCAAATTAATCTGTAGTGATGGAAAGACTGTTACTGGTTCTCTAGGAATGAGGTAAGGGAAGGATGGATTACAAAGGGGCATGAAGAAACTTTATATAAATGCCAACGACTGTACTTCAGTTTCTTCCTAAAAACTTGTGGGGAGGCCGGGTGCGGTGGCTCAAGCCTGTAATCCCAGCACTTTGGGAGGCCGAGACGGGCGATCACAAGGTCAGGAGATTGAGACCATCCTGGCTAACACTGTGAAACCCCGTCTCTACTAAAAAATACAAAAAACTAGTTGGGCGAGGTGGCAGGCGCCTGTAGTCCCAGCTACTCGGGAGGCTGAGGCAGGAGAATGGCGTGAACCTGGGAGGCGGAGCTTGCGGTGAGCTGAGATCCGGCCACTGCACTCCAGCCCCGGCGACAGAGTGAGACTCTGTCTCAAAAAAAAAAAAAAAAAAAAAAAAAATTGTGGGGAAAAAAAAGGTGGGGAAAAGAAAAATTGAAAAATCAGTTTAAAAATCATCTTAACTGAGCAGAGAAAGAGAGAAAAAGATTGGGAAAAAAAGAGAATGTAAGTGATTGTTGGGTCAGTATCAAGTGGTCTAGCATATGAATAACTGAAGTCTCAGAAGGAATGCCCATCAATGATAGACTGGATCAAGAAAGTGTAGTACATATATACCATGGAATACTACGCAGCCATAAAAAGGAAAGAGATCATGTCCTTTGCAGGGACATGGATGGAGCTGGAAGCTGTTATCCTCAGCAAACTAACACAGGAACAGAAAACCAAGCACTGCATGTTCTCACTTATAAGTGGGAGCTGAACAATGAGAACACATGGACACCTGGGGGTGGGTGGATAATACACACTGGGGCCTGTTAGGTGGGCAGAGGGAGGGAGAACATCAGGAAGAATAGCTAATACATGCTGGGCTTAATACCTAGGTGATGGGTTGATCTGTGCAGTAAACTACCATGGCACATGTTTACCTATGTAACAAACCTGCACATCCTGCACATGTACCCTGCAACTTAAAAGTTGAGGGGAAAAAAAAAAAAAAAAGAAAATGTGGCAGAAAAAGATTTGAAGAGGCCAGGTGTGGTGGCTCATCCCAGCACTTTGGGAGGCTGATGTGGGAGGACTGCTCGAGGCCAGGAGTTTGGGACCAGCCTGGACAACATAGTGGGACCATATCTCTACAAAAATTAATCAAGTATGGTGGCATATGCCTGTAGTCTCAGCTACTTGGGAGGCTGAGGCAGGAAGATCTCAAGCCCAGGAGTTTGAGGCTGCAGTGAGCTATGTACTCCAGCCTAGGTGCCAGAGTGAGACCCTGTCTCTTTAAAAAAAAAAAAAAAAAAATCGAAATACTGGTGCAAAGTTTGCTAGATTAAAAAAATAGCAACACATAGAACTAGAAAACTAAGTCAACCCACAAGAACAAAGTTTTTGGACCTTTATCTTAAAACAGATATAAAAACTAACTCAAAATGGATCAAAGACCTAAATGTAAGAGCTACAGCTATAAATCTCTTAGAAGAAAACACAGAAGAAAAGCTTCATAACATTGGATTTGACAGTGATTTCCTGAATATGACACCAAAAGCACAGGTAACAAAAGTAAAAATGCATAAATTGAACATGAGAATTAAAATATCTGTGTTTCAAAGAACGTATCAGCAAAGTAAAAAGTCCATCTATGGGAGAAACATTTGCAAGTCATATATCTGGCAAGGGTTTAACATCCAGAACAGGTAAAGAACTCCAACAACTTAACAACAACAATCAACCTGATTAAAAAATGTACAAGACTTGGAATATACATTTATCCAAAGACGATACACAAATGGCCAACACACACATGAAAAGTTGCTCAACGCCACTAATCATTAGGGAACTGCAAATCAAAACCATGATGAGATACCACATTGCACCCATTTCTATTAAGAAAAAAAACAAAAGGAAGTGATGCTAGCAAAATGGCCAACAAGAAACCCCTACTGCTTGTCCCCCTCACAAAGACAGATCAATGAATAAACAGCTACATTTTTAAATTAAATTAAATTAATTTTTTTGAGATGGAGTCTTGCACTGTCGCCCAGGCTGGAGTGCAATGGCGCAATCTCAGTTCACTGCAACCTCCACTTCCCAGTTTCAAGCGATTCTCCTGCCTCAGCCTCCTAAGTAGCTGGGATTACAGGCGCACGCGACCACGCCCTGCTAAATTTTGTATTTTTAGTAGAGACAGGGTTTCACCATGTTGGTCAGGCTGGTCTCGAACTCCTGACATCGTGATCCACCTGCCTCGGCCTCCCAAAGTACTGGGACTACAGGCATGAGCCACCACACCCAGCCTCCTGAACAATTACATTTTAGTAAAAGTAACAGAGGGAGAGCCCCAGAATGCATGAGAGGAGTAACAGAGATTCAATGAGCACAGAAACTTGGGATGGTCACACGGAGAACCGGAGGAAACACACTAGGCCTTTACCACTCCATTGAAGATCAGCTTGGAACCAGGACGAACTTCTTTTGGTGAGAAGGTAGGCAAGAGGATCATGGCAACTGCCATCAACACCTTGGACATCTCAGACCTCACCACTGGAGTCCCCGGAAGTCCTCATAGGCACTAAGTCCAGTGAAGGGAGTTGCCTAGGGTCCACATAGCTGTGTTCCGTGTGGCTACTGTGCTATGCCATCTTGGAATTGGAACCATGGCTGGAGTGTGTCTTGCTTCAGGAGTGAATATCCATGGCTCCCTTTCATTCCTGAGGCTAAGCTGCGGCTGAGCCATCGCTAGCCCAGTGGCCCAACATTCCAAAGCTGAGCTATGAGCAGTTGTTACACCCTTCCCAGTGGGGTCAAACAGAAGTAAAGCTAATCCACCTACCCCTCTCCCCGCTCCCTTGGGCCAGAGCTGAAGCAGTACACGCTCTTCTAGGAAAAGAGTATCTTGGCTGCTCAGAACAGTCATGCCTCCACAGTGCCTAAGCTGAAACCAGTGGCTGCATCCTAGGAAACAGTGCACTGGCTCCTTAGAGTCAGGTACCCCAGTACCTAAAACGATATGGTACCCTGCATTCCAGGGAAAGGATGCCTGGTCTACTCAGAACAGTCACACCCTCCCGGGCCTGAGCTGAAGTAGCACATTGTCCCCTGGGGAATGGGTGCCCCAGCTGAGCTGAGAGGTGGTGCATTCCAAGGCTGAGCTGATATAGGACCCTGTGTCTCAGGGAAAGAGAGCAGTGCCTGAGCTGAGACACCCTACCCTACAGGCCAAACAACTCTAGTGCCTTGCTTTCCTGGAGCTACACTAGTCCTCTAGAGTCTGAGCTGTTGAGATACTCCTCTCCCTGGGAAGTAGTATAATTGCTGTGCTGTTCCCTACCCCTCTATAGCCCAAAAGACAGCTGTACTGTGCCATTCCCAGGTATTTGCTAAGCCTAACGAGGGTCCAGAATCACTGCTACATGGTGTATCATCTCCTGGGACCCAAGTTGCCACTGAGCCTTATTCACTCAGGTTCCCAAATTCTAGTTGTACCCTGCTCCCTGAAACTAAACCTCCAGAACATCCCTTCTTACCCAGGGTGAGGCCAGTGCTGTGCTCTGCCTACCAGGGGTAGAATCACAGCTGGCCCCTGAGCCTGAGCTGCTAGAGAGTTCAACAGAGTCATAGATCCTGGCCCAGTGGGCAGTCCACATCCAACCTTGGCACCCCAAGACCCAGCTGCCACAACAGGTTCATGAGACTCTGAGCTTAGAAACCCAACCCCACATAAGCTCTAAGCACCAGTACCTAGAACCTAGCACTGCTGCAGCTACTTGTAGGCCATGCCAGACCTGACACCAAGAGGGATCCCCCTGGCTAAGTCTCCTCATTGTGGGGAAAATGAGAACAGAAAGACCCAAAAAGTCCTCGATGCTAAGGACATTAGCAACCTATGCCACCACTGCTGCTGCACAGACTTCTACAGTCTAGGCCACTGAGGCACTCAGTTATTGTTGATGTTGAACATAGGCAAAGAAGCTGCATGGAGACTATACCATTGCACCTATGTGGAAACACAGTCATCACATCCTTCTCAACTGGAACACTAAAACCCAACTGCAGGTGAAAGTCTTTAAGAAATCCACTCTAGAAAGTCTGGAAGAGGTGATCTTTCCACCAGAAGCATGGACACTTAACATGAAGACACAAGAAACACAAAAAAATGAAGGAACTATAACACCAAAAAAGCACCAAAGGAACTCTGGCTAGTAATCCTGGCTAGCAACAGAGCCCACTGAAAAGGAGATGAACAAATTACAGAAAGGGAATTCAAAATAATGACCTTAAGAAAACTCAGTGAGGTACAAGAAAATACACACAATTCAAAGAAATCAGGAAAAAAAATTCACAATATGAACAAAAAATTCAACAAAGAAAAAAAAAAAAACAGAAATCTTGCAGCTGAAGAACTCAATGAATGAAAAAAAACACAATAGAGAGCTTCAACAGCAAGCTTGATCAATTAGAAGAAAGAATATCTGAACTTGAAGATAGGTAGAGTTTGAAATTACCCAGCCAGAAGGAAAAAAGGGAATATGAATGAAAAGAGTGAAGAAAACCTGCAAGACTTATGGAACACCACTAAGATCTACAGGGAGAGACGGACTCTAATATAATCATAGTTGGAGACTTCAACACCTCACTCTCAGCATGGACAGATCACCTAGACAGAAAATCAACTAGATTTAAACTGCTCTTTAGACCAAATGGACCTAACAGAACATTTCATCCAACAGCTGCAAAGTGTAATTCTCCTCATTAGCACATGTGACATTCTATAGGACCGACCTCATGTTAGGCCAAGAGATTTTAAAATAATTGATATTACATCAAGCATCTTTTCTAACCACAATGGAATAAAACTAGAAACCAATAACAAGAGGAACTTTCAAAACTGTACAAATACATGGAAAATTAAACAACATGTTCCTGAATGATTTAATGGGTCAATGAAAAAATTAAGAATGAAATTTAGAGCCGGGCGCAGTGGCTCACACCTTTAACCCCAGCACTTTGGGAGGCTGAGGTGGGGGGATCACGAGGTCAGGAGATCAAGACTATCCTGGCTAACATGGTGAAATCTCGTCTCTACTAAACATACAAAAAATTAGCCAGGCGTGGTGGCGGGCACCTGTAGTCCCAGCTACTCGGGAGGCTGAGGCAGGAGAATGGCATGAACCTGGGAGGCAGAGCTTGCAGTGAGCCGAGATCGCACCACTGCACTCTAGCCTGGGTGACAGAGCGAGACTCCATCTTAAAAAAAAATTAAATAAAATATAAAAATTTAAAAAAGAATGAAATTTAGAAATGCCTGGAAACAAATGAAAATAGAAACACAATAGAAATGGATAAATACCAAAGCCTATGGAATATAGCAAAAGCAGTATTAATAGAGAAGTTTATGGCAATAAATGCTAATATTAAAAAAGTAGAAAATTTTCAAATAAACACCCTAATGATGCATTTCAAGGAAACAGAAAAACAAGAACCAAACCCAAAATTAGTAAAAGGGGAAAAAAAGATCAGAGTAGAAATAAAATTGAGACAAAAAATACAAAAGATCAACCAAATGAAGTTAATTTTTTCAAAGAATAAACAAAAGCAAATCAGTAGCTAGACTAACCAAGAAAAAAAGGGAAAAGATCCAAATAAATAGAAAATGAGGCTGGGTGCCATGGCTCATGCCTGTAATCCCAGTACTTTGGGAGGCTGAGGCGGGCAGATCACTTGAGATCAGGAGTTTACTGATCTGGCCAACATGGTGAAACTCCGTCTCTACTAAAAATATAAATATTAGTGGGTGTGGTGGCACACGCCTGTAATCCCAGCTACTCAGGTGGCTGAGGCATGAAAATTGCTTGAACCTAAGAGGCAGAGGTTGCAGTGAGCTGAAATCGCACCACTGCACTCTCCAGTGTAGGGGATAGAGTGAGACTCTGTCCCCCCCCCCAAAAAAACAAAAACAAAACGCTGGGCATGGTGACTCACGCCTGTAATCTCAGCACTTTGGGAGGCTGAGGCAAGTGGATTCCTTGAGGTCAGGAGTTAGAGAGCAGCCTGGCCAACATGGCAAAACTTTGTCTCTACTAAAAACAGAAAAATTTGCCGGGAGTGGTGATGGGCGCCTGTAGTCCCAACCACCTGGGAGGCTGAGGCATTAGAATCACTTGAACCCAGGAGGTAGAGGTTGTAGTGAGCCAAAATCATGCAGTTGCACACCAGCCTGGGCGACACAGTGAGACTCTGTCTCAAAATAAAGAAGTAAATGAATAAAATAAAAAAGAAAAAGGAGACATCATAATAGCTAATGCACAGAATAATAACTAATAGCACAGAAATGCAAAGGATCATTAAAGATGATTATGGGCCAGGCACAGTGAGTGGCTCAGGCCTGTAATCCCAGCACTTTGGGAGGCCGAGGTGGGTGGATCATGAGGTCAGGAGATCGAGACCATCCTGGCTAACATGGTGAAGCCCCATCCATACTAAAAATACAAAAAACTTTAGCCGGGCGTGGTGGCACGTGCCTGTAGTCCCAGCTACTTGGGAGGCTGAGGTAGGAGAATCACTTGAACCCGGGAGGCAGAGGTTGCAGTAAGCCGAGATCGCACCACTGTACTCCAGCCTGGGAGACAGAGCAAGATACCGTCTCAGAAAAAAGAAAAAAAAAGGTGATTATGAACTATACACCAACAAATTAGAAATCCTAACAGAAATGGATAAACTCCTGGACAAACACAGCTTACCAAGATTGAACCAAAAAGAAATAGAAAATCTGAACACACTAATTATGAGTAATGAGATGGAATTTGCAAAAACAATCTCCCGTCAAAAGCAAAAACAAAAAAGGGCCCAGCTAAGACCTCAGAAGCACAATCAAAAACAAAACATAGACAAATGGCTGGATGTGGTGGCTCATATCTGTAATCCCAGCACTTTAGGAGGCCAAGATGGGCAGATTTCTTGAGGTCAGGAATTCGAGACCAGCCTGGCCAACATTGTAAAATCCTGTCTCTATTAAAAATACAAAAATTGGCCAGGCATGGTGGCACATGACTGTGGTCCCAGTTGCTCGAAAGGCTGAGCCAGGAGAATCACTTGACCCTGGGAGGCAGAGGTTGCAGTGAGCCAAGATCACGCCATTGCACTCCAGCCTGGACGACAGAGGGAGATTCTGTCTCAAAAGAAAAAAAAAAGACAAATGGGGCTATATTAAACTAAAAATCTTCTGCACAGCAAAGGGAAACAATCGACAGAGTGAAGAGACAACCTACTGAATGGGAGAAAGCCACTCTGCAAGCTATTCATCTGATGGAAGGTTGATATCCAGCATATACAAGGAACTCAAACAACTCAACAGCAAAAAAACAAATAATCCAGTTGAGGCAAATTAGCTGAAAATAGATATATTTCAAACTAAGACAGAAAACCAGCCAACATGTATATTTAAAAAAAAAAAAAAGTTCACCATCACTAATCACCAGGGAAATGCAAATCAAAACCACAATGAGATATTATCTCACCCCAGTTGGGATGGCTATTTTCAAGAAGAAAAATAACAGATGCTGGTGAGGATGTGGAGAAAAGGGAACTCTTACACACTGTTGGTGGGAATGTAAATTAGTACACTCATTATGGAAAACAGTATGAAAGTTCCTCCAAAAACTAACAATAGAACTACCTTATGATCCAGCAATACCATTACTGGGTATATATATCTGAAGGAAAGGAAGTAAGTATGTTGAAGAGCTATTTGCACCCCTATGTTTATTGCATCAGGAGTCACAATAGCCAAGATAATGGAATCAACCTAAGTGGTCATCAACAGATAAATGGATAAAGAAAATGTAGTATGATTCCATGTATATAAGGCATCTAGAGAAGTCAGACTCACAGAGACAGAAAGTAGAATGGTGGTTTTCAGGGCCTGAGGGAAGAGGAAATGGGGAGTTGTTGAATGGTTAGAATTGCAGTTTTGTAAGATAAAAAGATTTCTGGAGATTGATTATATAACAATATGAATGTACTTTACTGAACTGTGCATTTAAAAATGGTTAAGATGATATATTTATGTTATGTATTTACTACAATTTTTTTGAAAGAAAAAATCATTCAGAGGAAGGAAAATACAGAAGAATAAAAATTAAAATAACTGCTGATCTCTCATCAGAAACAATGAAGGTCAGAAGACTAGAATGGTATCCTTTAAATGCTGAAAGAAAACAGAACTGTCATTCTGGAATTCTATACCTACCAAAATCTCTCTCAAAACTGAAGGTGAAATTAAGAAATTTCCAGATAAATGAAACCTGGAAAAATTTCTCACCAGGCCACTCACATGGCAAGAAATGGCAAAGGGAGCTCTTCATACTAAAGAGTAAGAAAACCAGGGGAAAACCTCACTAGACATTGTTTGAGTTTTGCTTTTAACACTTATACATATTTTAAAGAAGTTAAAAGGGAAAAATAATCTTTCATAGTTATGCAGGTATTTATTATTTCTATTGCTCTTCCCTCATTCCTGAAGATTCAAGTTTCCATCTAGTACCATCTTGCTTCAGGCTGAGGAAATTTCTTATCAGTTTTTAAAAGGAGATCTCTTGGAAATGCTCTTATTTTTCCTTTATCTGAGAATGTCTTAATTTTGTTTACATTCCTGAAGGATACTTTTGTGGAATACGGTCTCCTTGGTTGGCAGAGGGTTTTTTTTCTTTTTTCTTTTTTTTGAGATGGAGTTTTGCTCTTCTCGCCCAGGCTGGAGTGCAGTGGTGCGATCTCAGCTTGCTGCAACCTCCGCCTCCCAGGTTCAAGCGATTCTCCTGCCTCAGCCTCCTGAGTAGCTGGGATTACAGGCGCCCACCACCACGCCTGGCTAATTTTTTTGTATTTTTAGTAGAGACGGGGTTTCACTGTGTTAGCCAGGATGGTCTCGATCTCCTGACCTCAGATGATTCACCCGCCTCGGCCTCCCAAAGTGCTGGGATTACAGGTGTGAGCCACCGTGCCCGGCAGCAGAGAGTTTTTTCTTTCCATTAGTTTCAAGTATGTTTTCCTTTATTACATGGAATGTTGTTTTAATAGGAGCTTTGAAATCTGTGTCTGAAAATTCCAACATCTGGGTTATTTTGAGGTTCGTACCTGTGACTTCCATTGAGAATGGGTTATATTTTCCTGGTTTTCAATAGGCAGAGACATTGTGGATTACAGATCCTGAATGCTATGAACATTATGTTGTGTAGATGCTGGGTTCTGTTATAATCCCATGGAGAAGTGATTTTTTTTGTTTGTTTTGAGACAGAGTGTCACTCTGTCACCCAGGCTGGAGTGCAGTGGCACGATCTCGGCCCACTGCAACCTCCACCTCCCGGGTTCAAGCGATTCTCCTGCCTCAGCCTCCTGAGTAGCTGGGCTTACAGGGGCCCACCACCACGCCCAGCTAATTTCTGTATTTTTGGAAGAGATGGGGTTTCACCATGTTGGCCATGCTGATCTCAAACGCCTGACCTCAGGTGATCTGCCCGCCTCGGCCTCCCAAAGTGCTAGAATTATAGGCATGAGCCACTGCGCCTGGCCGAGAAGTGAAATTTTTATAGGAAATCAACCTGGTTAGGTTCAGACCGCAAGTTCTGTCTCTCCTCCTGTGTATGGTAGTTCAAATCTTCATTCAGTTCACATAGACTTCGTTGCACTCGATTGGGTCTGTCCCACACGCGTAGCCCAAGGTGATCCTAAGACTCACGTAGTTTCATTCCCAGAGTTAGAAGATCCCTTCTCCAGCTCTCTTCATTCTGGAATACTTGCTCCTTCCAGCCCCAATGGGGCTCCTCTTCTGGTTCCCCTACTCAGAAAGATGGGGTTTTTATGACGTTTTAGTCATTTGTTCCACTGTACTACTTTGTGATGGGGCCCAACCTGGAGGCAAATCCATGAGAGACAAAAAGTTTACCTCTGTGTACTCACTTCTACAAGTTTTTCTCCCCTTTACAATCTGTCTCCTTTCATTGACTTTTCAGAGTCTTTGGGCATTGCACTTTAGATTTTGTCCAGAGTTTTTAGTTGTAATCAGTGGGAAGGAAAGCCTGTGGTGGCTTCTGCCACCATAGTGGAACTGGAACTCCCCAATTCTTTTTCAGTTTCTATATCCATCCTAAAATCCACCATCTCTTCACCTATTATATCCATTCATTACCCCCATAGATTAAAAAATTAATGTAGTTATTTTAAAGTCTGGTAGGCTGGGTCTAAAAGCTGGGTTTATTTTGATCTCTTTCTAGATATCGAGTTCTCTTAACTATGGGTTAAGGTATACGGTTTTTCATATATCTGGCATTTACTCATTGTATACTGAATATTCTGGATGATATGTTATTGGAACATCATAGGAAAAGCCATGTAAACTGAATTTCACTTCTTTCAAGAGTCAGATCTCTTGCAGTTTCTGCCTTTTTAAATTGCTCTTCGGGGCCTTAAAAGTTATTTTTTAATATTTTGTCCAGAGTTTATAATTATTACAGTAGGTTTAGCATGATGCAAGCTACTCCACTACTACAAGAAAATACACAGTCTTTCTGGATTTAAGAAAGCTTCCTGCCTACCCTTAAGTTGGAATTCTGCAAACATTATTCGAACTTATTTTCTCCAAAAATCTCCCTGAGATCCTGCTTATTACCCTATCATTCCCTCATCCACACAAGTGAAAACCAACACAGAGAAGAACATGGCTTGGTCAAAGGCCTACAACAATGTGACTTCCTCAGCTGCAGAAAGTTGTATCTCTTCTACTAGGTTATCCCTCTACAACACAGATTTTATTATGCACCTACTGTGAGCTCCGTCTTCAAATAATAATGTATTAGTATAAAAATCCATACTACAAGGCAGAATGTTCCAAATGCTGTGAGAGAGAGAATAAAAAACTGCTGTGGTGATTCACAGAAAAAATGAATTCCATCCAGGTAAGAAGATTAATAGAGATTTCACAGAGGAGGTGGCGGGGCAAAGATTAGCCCTAACGGCTAATTCAAGCAGAGATGTTTCTACGTTTGTTCTCTGATGCGTCAGCAGGATCACTGGAGTGATGGTGGTGGCAACTGTTAATGCTATATAAATCCTTCTACTTAAAGGGTGAGCTGTAGACAAGCTGCACTGGTATCATCTGGAGTTTATCAGAAAGGCAGGATCCCAGGACATAGGCCAGGCTTACTGAATCAGAGTATTTCAACAAGGTCTTCAGGTATTTCATATGCATGTTTAAGTCTGCAAGGCACTATAGTGAACTACTTTGCCTTTCACTACAACTATGATTTTAAGACCTCACATTCTCTGCTCCTAGGCAGTTGTATATGTAGTAGAAGAGGACGGGGCATAAGAAGAACAGGTAAAATGTATTTACTCTATACTACTATTTTATGTATGTTTTATCATTTTTATACTCATTAGTAAGCCTTTGAATTAGTTATTTCCATTGTGAAGATAAGAATATTGAGGGTTAATTAGGTTAAATAATTGGTCCAAGATCACAAAGAAAGTGGAAGAACCTGAATTTGAACCCATATCCGACTGACTCCACAGCCTGAACATGCTTTCCATTATACCACACTGCCTATCTCTGGTCAGTGATTCGGGAGAATCAGGTACTATTTTTACAGTTATGCCACTAACTAGAGTTCAGTGACCTTGATTAACTCACTCTATCTTTTTAGGACTCAGCTCTTCATGTATAAGTTGATGGAAGTTGAACTAGTGAAAGTTCACAAACAAATCAACCATGTTGCTTCATGAAAATGGGTATCTGAGGCAGCCTTAAGAATGAGTTTTGGGGCCTCCTCTGTGTGACAGCAGATGACTCAGAAAAACAAAAGTAGGGTAGCATAGTGTAGAGAAAAGAGTACAGGACCAGAAACAAGAAGACCTGGGTTCTAACCCAACCTCTGTTATTTATTAGTTGTGAGTCTCAGTTTCTTCATCTGTAAAATGGAGATAAATTTTGTACACTGGCTATGTCTCAGTGTGTTGATTGGTTCAAATGAGATGTGTATGAAAATATTCTCAAGGACAAAATCAAGTAATACATTAGTACAGCCATTTCTCTATTTGCCTTGTCATAACATGAATCATGAATTAGATCTTATAAGTTAATTAAAATGTGATTTGTAATCTGCTGGCTATGGTAGCAATTGGGAATTAGGTCTGGCAAAGCCTATCGGCTCTGCACTTTTGCTTACCCTAACAATGGGAATAAAACATAATAAATATATGTACAGGTTCTGCACCTGTGAAAGAGCTGATGATGTCAGAAAAACAAAAGACCATTATCCTAGAGCAGGGAGCCATTGCTCTATAACTTTGTTATGATGGAAATTTTCTATATCTGTGCTGTCTGGTACAGTAGCCCCTAGACATATGTGGCTACTGAGGACTTGAAATGTGGCTAGTACAATTGAGGAACTGAATTTTACATTTTATTTCATTTTAATTAATTTAAATTTATGTAGACATATGCAGGTAGTAGCTACCATACAGAACAGTGCAGTTCTAGAGCAAAAGCAAGGTATGGATTTGTTCAACAATGTTATGGTTTTATAGCTATACTTTTAAGGCCAACAAGTAAATTTACTGTTTTTTTTTGCAATTCGGAAACTCTGTCCCCTAATGCTTTCACCCCTGCCTCCAAATCAAATGACATTTTTTATAGCATTATTTTTGATAATGGGAGGTTTCTCTGGAACCCAGTAATCACTGTGTAGCAATACAGATGATGCCAATAAAATATGAAGGCTACAGAAGCAAAAAATTATGTTTTGTCATAGATGTGTTTGTTTACCTGAAACGATATAATGTTTTGCTTGTCTTTAAAATTAAAAAAGCAGGGACTGAAAAGTACTAGGCCCTGTGAGCGGTCACTAACCCACCTAATGGCTGTGGCAGCCTCCTACCTTGCATTTTCTGCTCTTCGGCTTATGCACTGGTGCAAGTAGAGATACTCCTGAGGTGCACTGGTGGACAAGGCGGGCTGCATGTGGTTTGACACAGGGGGTTCAAACGTGAACAGAGTTGGCTGGCTGGAGTGTGATGGGGCTGAGGACTTGCGCTCTCGGAGAAGGTGCTGGCTAGAGCTGCTGAGCTCAGCTGGAGAAGAGCGGGGGCCATGACCAGCTGAGGAAACGTTTCTCAGGGTGTCTGTAAAAAGGAGAAATAGCTCTGTGAATGAAAAAAGAAGGAAATGTATCCTTATCCCAAAGTGAGTTGTCAGAGGAAGAAAAAAGAGTAAGAGCAGAGGCAATAATCCAGGAGTAGCATTCTCTCCCTCTCACAAACCTGCCCCTTGCTGCCCTCCTGGCCATCTTGGTTAAAGAAGAGATCCTCTGTACCTCTGTACTGCTTCTGAGGTAGCCTGGAGGTGACTTCCTATCACAATCTGGGCCATATCTGCCCCACTTCCAGGAAGTACGGCTACCTGTGGTCTAGGAGTGTGACCCTGACCCTCAGGCAAAGTCTGCCTCTAGAGCAACGCGTACTTCCACCTTCCCACTCTTTGGTGGCTCCTGCTGTCGTCAAAGGATGAAATCATGTCTTTTGCAGCAACATGGATGCAGCTGGACATCATTATCCCAAGTGAATTAATGCAGAAACAGAAAAGTAAATACCCTAATGGTCTCGCTTGTAAGTTGAAGCTAAACACAGGGTGCACATGGACATAAAGATGCAAACAGTAGACACCGGGGATTACGTTAACAGGGAGGGAGAGGGGGGACAAGGATTGAAAAACTACCTATGGGGTACAATGCTCACTATTTGGGTGACAGGATGAACAGAAGGCCAAACCTCAGCATTAGACAATATACCCATGTAACACACTTGCATATGTACCCTGGCGTCTGAAAAACAAGCCGAAATTAAAAAAAAAAAAAAAAGAAAGAAATTTAAACATCTAATTAAAGGAAAGAAAAAAAAAGCTAAGGCTGGCTTTGTTAAATGAGGCTTTGCTTACTGAAGACTCATTAATTGAGGCTCTGGACTAATGCCTTACTGCATTAATGATAAAAGCACAAATGCATTTGGAGCTGTCAATACTGGACCCCAGCTGCTCCTGCCTGGCCTCCTGAGACCTCCAAGGACAGTTACATTCCCCACTGCCCACCACTCCCTGTCTATTGGTCTTTTTCCCTCTTATCTTAAACTCTCCTCTGTTGTGTTAGAAAGTGAGGTATTAAGGAAGGATAATAACTTATAGTGCTACACCCCAAGCCAAGGGCATTATTCATTCGGCTGGCTCTCTAAGCTTAGTCCAAATTCCTTAGCATAACATAACAAGGCTTTTGACAGTCTGACCTACTTCCTGCTTTTCTCCACCCATAAACAAGGCATATGGAAGCATCATCAATCCTTGAACACACCAGCCTCTTTTATGATTCTTTGTTTTGGCCTCTGCTGTTCCTTCTGCTTGGATTTCACCTCTACTCTACTGGCAAACTCATATGTAGACTTTTAGACCCTACACAGATATCATATTCTCTCCGAAACCTTCCTGGAGTTGGATCTTCTTCTGTGTGCCAACAGCACTTGGCCCATGCTCCCATTATATCCACGGTCACTATGCTTCCTTGTCTAACCCATGGCTTTGAGAACAGTGACTGTGATGTTATTACCATTATAGTCCCAGCATTTACCTAATAAAGGCAAGGTACATAGCAGGTTCTTAGTTCATGTCTGCAGACCAAACAAACACAACACGTTCATTCAGCATTCAAAAATTCCACTAGTGAAACTTCTTGTTCAAAAGAAATAAAAGTTTAAAGATGTAATTTTAGGCAGTATGATAGTTGGTGGGTTAACATTTTGGTGGTGGTGATGGTGATTTCCTAGGGTTATTCAACTCATGTCAGAGGGGACACAGTTCACCTTCTACTCCCTGTCATCTGACCTACCTCAGGCTATACCCTTCTCATGGCCTAGGCAGGATCACCAGCTCATTAATGCTCTACAGTATTAATTACTCTCCAGGCATTTCTGGTGCTGGGCAGGACACCTTCTGCCAGTGTACAACAGAAAAAGCTGATGGGCCTCTGGGGAAAAACTGTTCCATTGACAGCTGTACTGACCTCCAAAATGAACTCCCATTACAGATCTTGTAGTAAACTGGACATTTGTTAACAGAATCGATGGCTCATTACTCCATTATATTGGCAAGATGAACTCTCTAATAGTGGAGGAGAGAAGGTTTACAATATGGGACAGAGTGGCCACAGGGCCATGGAAAGAATACAAGCTACTGCCTAAGAAAACACAGGGAACCTGCAAAAACCAAGCCTCTGGTGAGATTCTGTATTCTCTGTTGTTTCGTTGGACTCCTCTTCCTTCACCTGCCCCTTCAGTGGAGGCACTCCTTAGGGCTCCACTGTAGACCTTCCTATAGCCTCTCTCTCTCCTGCTGGAGACTCTCCAGGGGTAATCCTGTCCACTCCCACAGCTTCAGTTACCACCTATGTGCTGACAACTCTCAAATCTTCATCTCTATCTCAGTTCTCGCTCCAGGTACTCCCTGCTGTATATCCCTTCACCTGCTGAGCACCTCCATTCAGACGTCCCACAAGTGGGCCAAACTCAACAATTTAAATTGACCTCTTCATCACTCATGTTCCCTGTCTCAGTGAGGTCCCTCATCACCAGCCAATCAGTTCTCCAAGCCAGAAGTCCAGGCATTATCTATGACTCTTCCATTTCTCAGCAACCATGTCATGTCATTATGTCACTGTCCCACTTAAAAACTCTTCTGTTACACCTCAGAAGACTTACAAATATCTTTCTTTTTTTCTTTTTTTTCTTCTTTTCTTTTTTTTTTTTGAGATAGAGTCTCACTCTGTCATCCAGATTGGAATGCAGTGGTGCGATCTTGGCTCACCACAACCTCTGCTTCCTGGGTTCAAGTGATACGCCGGCCTCAGCCTCCCAAGTAGCTGCGACTACAGGCATGTGCCACGATGTCCAGCTAATTTTTGTATTTTTAGTAGAGATGGGATTTCACCATGTTGGCCAGGATGGTCTCGATCTCCACTGCCTCGGCCTCCTAAAGTGCTGGGATTACAAGCGTGAGCCACCACACCCAGCCAAAGCTCTCTCTTTTTTAGAGACATGGTCTCACTCTGTTGCTCAGTCTGGAGTGCCGTGGTGCAATCATAGCTCACTATAACCTCAAACTCCTGGGCTCAAGCAATCTTCCTGCCTTAGCCTCCCAAATAGCCAGGACTACAGGCATGCGCCACCATGCCAGGCCAATTAAAAACATTTTTTTGTAGAGACAGGGTCTCACTATGTTGCCCAGGCTAGTCTTGAACTTCTGGCCTTAACCAATCCTCCTGCCTTGGCCTTCCAAAGGACTAGGATTACAGGTATAAAGCCCTGCACTCAGCCTCTTTTTTTAAAGCCATTTTCCTGTTTCTTCAACCTTCTTTCTTACCGGTGCTTCCCTGTGTTTCAAATAAAATTCCAGGAAAATATCAACCTTTCTCTCATCACTTTGTACATCAGGCTGTAAACACAGTGATGGCAGAGATTTTGAAATGATTTTATCCTTATCATTAAGCCCAGTGTGTGATACAATTCAATAAATACGTGTTGATCAAAGAAAGTACAGACCATAAGAAATCCTTATTCCTCAGTAACATTCACTGACTCCTCACTGCCTTCAGAATAAAGTTGAATTCCCTCAGTATTACAAGAAATGCCATTGACACAACCTACTTATTCTACCTTGTCATCAAATGCATCCTTCATGCCCCCTATGTTGAATGCTTTGGCTGTGAGTATAAATAAAAGAGGAGTGACCCATCCTCACCTCCGCAGCCCCTGCCTTGAGCTCAGCCTGTGGAGTAATATCTGTGACTCCGTCTGTTCAGCTGCATACTTGGGGAAGTCACTTCACCTCTGAGAGTCTCAGTCTCCTTATTTACAAACCAACACAGGGCAGCTATAAGGATGAAAAGAATGAAATACGCACAAAGTCTAGAAAATCTTGAATGTCATAGGTACATGGAACACCTTCTAGTCACTTATGTACCCCCAGGGCCTAGAACAGCCCCAGCCATGGTACGTATTCAACACGTATTTGTTGACTGATCATACTGAAAAAATAAAATAATTTTTCCTGGCACAAAAATCCAAATATGCATGTTTCTTGTGGTCAAAATCAGAGAGGTTTTAAAGGTTTGTTAATAATATGAAGTAGGGATTAGGATGAATTGCGCCCTCATCCAACAGAAACTTGGATTCCTTCCTTCCTTCCTTCCTTCCTTCCTTCCTTCCTTCCTTCCTTCCTTCCTTCCTTCCTTCCTCCCTCCCTCCCTCCCTTCTTTCTTTTTTTTTTTTTTTGAGATGGAATCTGGCTCTGTCGCCCAGGCTGGAGTGCAGTGGCTGGATCTCAGCTCACTGCAAGCTCTGCCTCCTGGGTTTACGCCATTCTCCTGCCTCAGCCCCCGAGTAGCTGGGACTAGAGGCGCCCACCACCTCGCCCGGCTAGTTTTTTGTATTTTTTGGTAGAGACGGGGTTTCACCATGTTAGCCAGGATGGTCTTGATCTCCTGACCTCGTGATCCGCCTGTCTCGGCCTCCCAAAGTGCTGGGATTACAGGCTTGAGCCACCGTGCCCGGCCAGAAACTTGGATTTCTATTCTACCAGCACAAAGCCATGTCAATGAAACCAGCCAGCTCCATCTAATGATCAACAACTTGGCCGGGTGCAATAGCTCATGCTTATAATCCCAACGCTTTGGGAGGCCGAGACAGGAAGGTCAGGAGTTTGAGACCAGCTTGAGAAACCTAGTGAGAGCCATCTCTATCAAAAATTTAAAAATTAACTGGGCATGGTGGTGTGTGCCTGTAGGCCTAGCTACTCAGGAAGCTGAGATGGGAAGACTGCTTGAACCCAAGAGATTGAGGCTGCAGTGGGCTATGATCGCGCCACTGCATTTCAGCCAAGATGACAGAGTGACACCTGTCTCAAAAGAAAAAAAAGTATGTAGCTCTAGAAAAATTCTTTCAAAGCTGTTTTGGCACTAAAACTTGCCAAAATCCCACTTCTGCTTGCAACTTTAAAAAGATCCCTGCCTGAATTTATGTGATTATTTCTTAGTGTTTATACTAGGTTGACTAGTGTCCTTCCAAAAGTCATGTCTACCTGGTATTTCAGAATGTGATCTTACTTGAAAATAGCATCTCTGTAGACATTGTTAAGGGGAGGTCATACTGGATTAGGGTGGGCCCTCATCCAATGAACTGGTATTCTTCTAAAAGAGACACAGAGACAGAGAAACACACAGGTAGAATACCATGTGATGTATGGGTCAAGGTAGAGATTGAAATGATGTATCTACAAGCCAAGGACTGCTGGCAGCTACCAGGAACTAACAGAAAGGTAGAAACAGACTCTCCTTAGAGCACCAGAAGGAACCAATACCACCAATGCCTTAATTTTGGATATCTAGCCTCCAGAACTGTGTGAAAGTACAGTTTTGTTGTTTTAATCTACCCAGCTTGTGGTAATTTGTCATGACGGTCCTAGGAAACCAATATATACCATAAAACCTAAAACTTCAAACAAGGTTTTCTTGCTTATCTCAGGAAAAATAATTACAAAGCTAAATTCAGAGAAAACTTTTCCGGAATAAGATCTTCCCATTTTGGACCCTGAAGGCCAAGTACCCCTGCTACTTCTTCCTCCATGGTTCCAACCCCCAATTCTGATGAGCTGCCCGTGCCCCAACAGATGAGGTTCCAGGGAGGTGCTACCTCACTTTCCTCATCAATTGGAGGCAAGGGCTTCACCAAACTTGGGTTTGGTGCTGTTTTGTTTTGCTCACTGAAAGCTGCTCCCTTCAGATGGCTTGCTGTTGGTAAGTGGAGCACATTCTACGTGTCCATTCTGGACAGGGCTGATTCCTAGGCCTGGTACTGCTGTGACTCATGGCTCCATCCCCCTCAGGGTCACTTCCTATAATTAAAGTTTTCAAATATACTTTGAAACATTTCATAGAACAAAAGCAACATGGTGTGCTACATGTAACAGAAAAAAATGTATTAGGCTAATAGTGCAGAGACTTGGCTCTGTTCCTAGATCTGCCTAAAGGCAGATCTGCTTGCTATTTGACCTGGAGCAAATCACTTAGCATCAGTTGCTTCATCTGTAAAAAGGGACTGTTACTATCTAGGATTAATTGCCCTGCTGTTTATCATAGAGGGTTGTTGAAAGGATTGAATTAAAACACACACACCAAAAACTTGTACATGAATGTCCATATCAGTATTATTCATGAGAGCCAAAAAATGGAAACAACCAAAATGTTTTGACGAATGGATAAACAAAATGTGATATATCCACATAATGGAATATTTTTTAGCCATAGAAATAAAAAATACTGATATAGGTTATCTTGATGAACCTTCAAAATATTACACTAAGTGAAAGAAGTCAATCATAAAAGACCACAGATCTAGAGTTTTGTAAGAAGGTGGGAGGAGTGTTTGTATGCTGAGCAGGCTTCCTAGGGGTGATTGTGGAAAGGAAGGGGAGTGATTCTATAAATGATTTCATTTATGTGAAATATCTAGAAGAGGCAAATCCGTAGGGATGGGAAATAGGTTAGTGGTTACCTGAGGGCAGGCATGGGAGTGAGAATAGATCTAAGTGGGTTGAAATTTTACTCTGAGTGAGTGAACCTCATGCACAGGACATAAGTCAGGACACCAGGAATCCAGCTCTGCCATAAACTAGCTGTGAGATCATGTGTGATCACTGAACTTTAATTCATAACTATCAAGTATTGGAGGATAATCCCTAGCCTACCTATCTGTCTCACTGGGTTGTTTTAGGAGGTGAATGAGAAAAGGGTTTGGAAGCAAATCCATGCACATGCATAAGGTGTTAATAGGATTTGTTTTTATTGCCTGGGTACCCCTTGAGAGAAGAAAAGAATGGTGAAAATAAAGGAAGATATTAAACAATGTGTGGCTGGGGTGTTTCTGGTACTTCTTGCTGTGTAACTGACCTTCCTAATGACCCAAGACACAAGAAGAAAATGGAGGTTTCTAGACTCCTGGCCTGAGCTTCTATCTCCAAGTCTAGACTAAAGATAATGCCCACAAATGCCTGAGTCAATCTATTTTCTTTTAAACAGTTTTTGTTTTTTCCTTCTTCCTGGCTTCTTTTTAGGGCCCTACAGAATCACTCCCCTTCCTTTCCACAATCACCCCTGGGAAGCCTGCCCAGCATACAAACACTCCTCCCACCTTCTTGCAAAACTCTAGAACAGGAAAGCTCTGAAAGATTTCAGCCGAGGAGCCCAGCCCAGGCCAGCCCAGCCATCGACTGGCTAGTGATAACATGAGCAGGAAAGGGGTGGTTGGCGGGAGTTTCTGGAAAAGATGACTGGCCAAATAATGACTAGTTCCCTTATCTCAATGCCCTTTTCATCTTTATCCCTTCTCCTCAAAAAATTTATCCCCACCCTCAAGCCTCAGTGGGTCTCAGAACCCATAAAGTGGTAGACCAAAAGCCGTGTTGGAGCTGGATTCAAAGTCTGGCTCTGCTAACTCCTAGCTCCGTAGCCTTGGATATGTTAATAAGCTTTTTTAATTCTCACTTGTTCAACAGGGGTAAGTACTCTGTAGGACTGCTGTGAGGAATAGAGATCATTTTATATAAAGCAGTTAGCATAGTACTTAGCCACTCTTATTGCTCCTATTCCTGGAGTACACATGGAGCTGGCTGAGACCTTGAGATTGGCCAAAGAGGTATGAGCTGCTTTCCAAGACATGATAGATGCTTGGAAAGTAACTGTCACTGTTTCAGTCACAGTTATACTTCATATAGATGGGATATGGGGAATTAATGAGAACCAAAAGGACAACAGTGACTGTGGTAATCACAGCTGCCATTTACTAAGCACCTACTGTGTGCCTCTAGTCTACCCTGTGAGGTACATATTATTATATTACCTTTATTTTTTTTTTTTTTTTGGATGAAGAAAAAGAGGCTCAGAGATGTCAATAGCAAACTCTGGGGTCACACAGCCAGAAAGTGGCATAGCCTAGATCTGAATCAGATCTCACAGTCTCCAAAGCCAATTCTTTTCACCTGTGTAGAGGAAGCACTCCCACAAGAGCCCTATGAGGTGAATGGTACTAGGGAAGGAAAGTAAAATATGAGGATGGGGGTCCAGGCCTAGCTCTCCTGCCTACTGGTTGAGTGAATCTGGGCATACCATTTCATCTTCCCAAACCTCGCTGTCTCTATTTACAACAGGAAGAGGTTGGATTAGATCAGGGATACACATCAAAGTTATCTCTGGGAAATGTAAATGCAGAGAGCTGGTCACACCTCTGACCTCACGAGTCATATTTAGAGATTTAGATTAGGATCCACTGGTTTGGTTTTAACAATCTCTGGTTCTTAATTCTGGGGAAGAGACAGAAGGGTTAGGGTGTACTGAAAAAAGCGCAAAGCAGGCTTTGAGTGATAAATGAAAGAGCAAATACTTCCAAAAACCTTTCTTTGGATCATCAAAATTGCGAATTGATAAGCATCCATGTTCTTACTGGCCCTTCACATAATCTATGGCTCCAAAGGAACAAGGTATAACAAAAATAACCCTGATGTGGACTTCCCAGACACAGGTTCTGAAACTATTTTATTTTTTTTCCCTCAATGAGAAACACATACTTAAAGGTTTTCTTTAAAAGCCTCTTAGAGTTGAATATATATATTTTTTAAATTTTTTATTTTTTTTTTGAGACAAGGTCTCGCTCTGTCGTCCAGGTTGTAGTGGAGTGGCACAATTATGGCTCACTGCAGCCTCAACCTCCTGGGCTTAGGTAATTCTCCTACTTTGGCCTCCCAAAGTGCTGGAACTATAGGTGTGCACCACCGTGTCTGGCCTGAATGTATAAACTTTAAATAGCACATACAATATATGAATCAATGTTATAATTCCATATACAGGGTACCCTTTTTGATTTTCATAAGTTTATAATGTTTTCATTGGCATTTTTTCTTTTTAAACTTTTAGGTTCAGAGGTACACGTGTAGGTTTGTTATGCAGGTAAACCTGTGTCATGGGGGTTTGATGTACAGATTTCATCACCCAGGTACTAAGCCTAGTACCCAATAGTTATTTTTTCTGCTCCTCTCCCTCCCTCCTACCCTCTACCCTCTGGTAGGCCCCTGTGCCTGTTGTTCCCTGATTTGTGTCCATGTGTTATCATCATTTAGCTCCCACTTACAAGTGAGAACATGTGATATTTGGTCTGAAACTATCTTATTACAGGGTCTTGAGCAAAACTTTTAATCTCTTTGTACCTCATTTCCCACACCGTCAAATGCAAAAGAGAACACCTACTCAACAGGGTTCTTTTGAGGATCTGATGATATGAAATATAGGTAAATAATTATTAAACACTCAATAAATGGCTGTTGGCCTGGCACTTGTCCCATTATTTATTACTAGAAGTGGAATGGTGGTAAAATTCTAAAAGTTCTAATGCAGAGAGGATGACCAAAGAATTTCGAAAACAGTATTTGATAGGATTCTAAGGATTGTGTGGTCCCTGTAGAAAGCTCATTGAAAAACAAGGAAGAAATGAAGAATCCTAAAAACAGTCTTGCTGAGGGCAAGACTGGATCCAAAGCTCCACGTCACTTTTAATCATAAGCCTGAAATTATTTAAGAAGGATTAAGTCTCAAAGTCCTTTGGCATATATCATAATTTATGCCAGAAGAAATTCAAAAATTCAAGGCCAAACATAAAATGGCTCCACTTTACACAGTAACTCACATAATATAGCAATTGGAAGGATCCCCAGAGTCCAGTCTCTAATTTATCACCCTCCTCCCACCTCTCAAATCTTTCATCTACAGTTTGAGAAACTGTGGCCCAGAGAAATAAGACTTGTCCAAGGCCACACAGAAGGTCAGAAGTCGACCCTGGAATCAGAATTCAGATCTTAGTTCAAGAGCCCTTCCCCTGAACTACAAGATGTATCGCTTTGAATGAAGATGTACTCTCTGTAATGTGGGCCTGGGGGCAGGAGCAATCAAGCTGTGAGATCTGATCACCAGGACACTGGCTGACCAGACCTGTTATTTGTTTTGAGTTTATAATATCGCTCATTATTTGCAAGGTAAGTAAACATTTGTGGATCAAAGTACTAACCACTAGTATAAATAGATCCCCACGTTCA
Source organism: Rhinopithecus roxellana (assembly GCF_007565055.1). Lineage (NCBI taxonomy): Eukaryota > Metazoa > Chordata > Mammalia > Primates > Cercopithecidae > Rhinopithecus > Rhinopithecus roxellana. The sequence continues at coordinate 53,884,320 of NC_044563.1, read as the reverse complement.
GAAATATAAGTTTCCTAATGTTTATAAAAACTATAAAGCAGAGGAAGAAAAAAGAAGAGATAGAGACAGGCAGTAACATGAGATCCCATGAGACCTTTCTGGGCCTATGACTCCCCATCCCCCTGCCAAGGGAAGACTCTGAGAAAGAACACCATCTCTGCTAGGGAGAGCCAAGTCAGAACATCCTGACCTTGATGCATACGATCTCACAGTATATATTAGCAGAAATTGATTCTGTGAAAGACAAAGAGGAAAGAGAGCAAGTGACTGTAGCTTAGTGGCACAGCACAGTCCCTGGTCACACGTCCTTTTACAACCTTCTTTGGCTCAGGGCATCTCATTTTAGAGATGGAAATGCCTTGCCTCCCAAAAGGCCTCTAGTTAGAATTAATCATGCCTTCTAAATCTTTTTTTTCTTTTTGGAGATGGAGTCTTGCTCTTGTCTCCTAGGCTGGAGTGCAATGGCATGATCTTGGCTCACTGAAACCTCTGCCTTCTGGGTTCAAGCAATTTCCTGCCTCAGCCTCCCTAGTAGCTGGGATTACAGGCACCTGCCACCACACCCGGCTAATTTTTATATTTTTAGTAGAGACGGGGTTTCACCATGTTGGCCAGGCTGGTCTTGAACTTCTGACCTCAGGCGAACTGCCCACCTCGGTCTCCCAAAGTGCTGGGATTACAGGTATGAGCCACCACACCCAGTCTATGCCTTCTAAATCTTTTGTAGTATGTAATTTTGCCATTTATTCTAACTGGGAATTCACAAATCTGTCATATAAAGTGAGACTATAAACTGTTAGAAGCCAGGATCCAGACCATCTCTTTTTCTCTGATGCTGTTTAGCACAATGTCCAATGCCTAGAAAACGTTCCAATGAGAATAAGGAGGTCCCAGCCCTTTGGGAGGCAAAGGCAGGAGGATCACTTGAGCTCAGGTGTTCAAGACCAGCCTGGGCAACATAGGAAGACCCTGTCTCTCTCTCTCTCTCTCTCTCTCTCTCTCTCTCTGTGTGTGTGTGTGTGTGTATACATACATATAAATTAGCTGGGCACTGTGGCAGATGTCTGCAGTCCCAGACTGGGGGCTTGGGAAGCTGAGGTTGGAGGATCACTTGAGCCCAGGAGATCGAGGTTGTAGTGAGCTGTGACCACACCACTGCACTCCAGCCTGGGCGACAGAGTGAGACCCTGTCTCAACAAAAACAAAACCAGAACCAGAACAAGCAGGTCTTCAATCAACACACTAGAGCAGCAAGTTTTGTTGAAATCTTTCCTCCCTGGGTTAGAAGAATGAATGACCAAATAGGATCCAAATGTAAACAGTTCTTTAGGGTACAAGAAATTGTCATCACTTAATGAGGTTTTCTGGGTTGTGTGTATTTCTGTTTGGGGACAGCAAGTCTATATTTAGCCATGCACTGTCCTGTTCATTTGAGAGAGGTCAGGTTACAAGCTTTGCTTACATCTATCGTACCCCTCAGTTGTGGCAGACCCTTCTCCTGTTCCTTCATGTGGGGCTTGGGTTGGTTAGTTGGTCCCCTCAAGGATTCATTCATATTTGAAATGAAGCACTCTTGTCATTTACTTAGGGTCTGGAGCAGGTACTGGAGGCACTACTGAGCTGCAGGCCAGTGCCAAAGGGTGGCCTGTGCTCTATGAACTTATATGTAGTCGGGAAGAACAAATTTATATTCAGAGGAGCACTTCAGCCCTCCCCCAAGGAACTCTGGGAACCCATTAGTTTTCTCACAGGAATCAATCCATCGAGTGGGTACCTTAAGTTCATGTTACTGATGCATTAGACCCTTGTAACCTTTCCATAGAAATATTCAAAATACATCACTGTATTTTGAAGCTAACCAACTTTGTAAGAGATAAGCATTCCCCTCCTTTCACAGTGACTCTGAGACAACTGGCAATTGGTGGAAAACAGAAGCGTCAGACATACCAGTTGTGGATGCTTATCAAGAATCATGATCAGCAGCAATAATCACAAGATTGCACCTTAAACTGATCTAGTGTGGATGCCTAGGCTGGGATTCAAAGAGCTCTAGCTTTGCCGAGGGAATTATGAGACCTACAGAATTCTCTGAAGGGGAACTTCAGCTTCAGGAGAGGCAGTGTGCTACTGGGAAAGGAACATGCACGTCAGAGTCCGAATCTCAGCTTACTAGTTGTGAAACCTAGGATGGTACCTGAATCCAAGAGTTCTAATTTGTAAAATGTATGAAACAGCTACCTGTAGAACTGTTCTAGGGAATAAGAAATGCCATAGTCCCTGCACATAGGTGCTCCACAACTGGTAGTTGGCCCTCAGCACTGCACTGTGGGAGGTAACCTGGTGAGGGAAAAGATCTTGAACTCTGTGTTCCCAGACCTTCAGGGTTTGACCAGAGGCAGGGTCTGTCACAGAGGGTGCAAAAATGGGGTCAGCTGCCTTTCGTGTGGTGAGTAGAGGACTTCAGGTACAGAGCCTCACAGGACCCGGCTTGTAGCTGGCAGCTCTTTCTCAGCCCCTGCCTCCAGTCCTGGGGGTCCCAATAATCTCCTGGTTTCACATCTGTAGTTTCCCTACTCATCTTCCAGACTTGTGTCTTGTTGCCTCGCCATCTCTAGGGTTTTAAATTGGGGTCCAAAGGAAGAGTTGTCTTTTTAACGCCATTTGGAAGGCCAAAATACTAAGACTATATGTACTGCGTGGGCCTGCATACTGAGTACATTATTTGAGCAGGCCTGCCAAGGCATATTATTACACTAGAACAGGGGTCAGCAAACTACAGCCCATACATCACATCTGGTCTGTTTCTGTGGTTTTACTGGAACACAGCTACACCTACTCATTTACATAATTGTTTATGGCTGCAAATATACTACAACAGCAAAGCTGAGTAGTTGCTACAAAGTACAGATGGCAAAGTCTGAAGTATTTACTATCTGGCTGTTTACAGAGAAAGTTTGCTGGCCCCTAGACTAAAAGTTCTCACTCTGGTTTGCATAAACATGTCCTCCTTCAAAATATTAGTATCTAATTTAAGTTCATCACTAAGGAGATTTAAGCTAAAACCGAAACCAATGAATCCCAAATTTATGCTTTGAAATAACCAAGAGAAGAAATGACAAGATAAGCTAGTTTGAAGAGCCCATTAGTATTATTGTAAGAAATCATATTCCTTTTTATTATAGCACAACTTAGGCACAAACAATGTCCTAGTTGTTGGTCAGCATAAAGAATTTAAAGATTCAAGAGTCTGGCCGGGCACGGTGGCTCACGCCTGTAATACCATCAACATCATTTAAAATATTAAAAGTCAGGAAACTTAAGTTTTAATTCTAGCCTGGCCAGTCAGCTGCATGATCTTGAACAAATTAGTTTGCTAATATGATTCACTAGCCATGAAGAATTTTGTTCACTGACCTCATCCATGAAAGGGCCGAGGAGGTAGCAAATAAAAGCAAACAATAAACAAATGGTAGATGTATAAAATAAACTTCAGGTCTTCAGCACACTCTATCTTTTCAGCCTGGTTAGTATATCATCTCTTTTGAGCTCTTCTTCATTTTTTTGTTTTTCCATTGTACTTTAATACCATGTTAAAGTACATGTTATATGTTTCAGAATTATACAGAAATTCAGGAATCTCAGACTTTGTCACCTAGGAGTAAGATGAGAATGTTTTTAAAGCTCTCTGTTCTCCCCAACAGTGAATTTCTTAAAATAAAAATGTCTGGAAATAAGTCAGAATTTTTCAAAATAATTTTTTTAACTATTTACAAGGTTATAACCAAACACTAACTAAAACATTCAGCCAGGCATGGTGGCCCATGTCTGTAATCTCAGCATTTTGGGAGGCTGCTGCAGGTGGATAACCTGAGGTCAGGGGTTTGAGACCAGCTTGACCAACATGGTGAAACCCCATCTCTACTAAAAATAAAAAAATTTGCCAGGTGTGGTGGCGCATGCTTGTAATCCCAGCTACTTGAGAGGCTGAGGTGGGAGGATCACTTGAATCTGAGAGGTGGAGGCTGCAGTGAGCCGAGATCACACCACTGCACTCCAGCCTAGGTAACAGAGCGAGACTCCGTCTCAAAAACAAAAAAACGTGGATATTTGCTGGGCAGCTACTCTGTGGCTACTAATGCGGTGATCTAAAGAGGAATAAGACGCATCCTTACTCTTGTCTCCCATGCATCTCCTCCCCCAATCCCAAACTGTGCTCCAGCCTCAATAAACTGTCTCCAGTTCTCTAGCCCTTGGGGCACTTAAAATAGCAGCCCAGGGACAAAAGAAGACAAACTTGAATTTACTGAGAAAATCCCGTATTGACCAGGATTACCCTGAGTTGATTAAAACTTACATTTCTATCACTGGCCAGATGGGGGCTTGATGTTGAAACTAAATTCAGAATTAAAAAATTATGTATTTTCACACTTGAGATGAACCCCAAATTTTTTATCTGGTAGTTATATCTTGGCACGGAGTCAGGCATGGTTCAGTTAAAAGCAGATAAATCTTGCTGAAAACTGAGAAGCCCAGAACCTCTTAGAAGTAGACATAGAGAAGGCAGAGACAGTCACTAAGAAGAGTTCCAAGGCTGGTTTGGCTGAGAGAACAAAAACTGGAGAACATAACAAGGCTCAGGAGTCCACTGAAAGCAGGTCCACATCTTATGCTCTTCTCTAACCCTTGTCCCTAGAACAGGAACTGGCAAAAGCAGGTTCTCAGTGGTAAGGGCACTGAATACGTGAACACAGAAACAGAAACTGAGGCATCACTAGAAACGTGGGCAGTAGAATCCAAGAGGAGGAAGAAGCATGTTCTGGGAAAAGAGAAGCAGATTTTCTTCAGAAATACAAGCAGAGAGAACCACATGCAACCCAGAAGCCTTCCAGTCAGCAGGCAGGCTCCAGCCACTGGACTGAGGTGTGGTAAGACTCTGGTCTACGAGCGTGGGTTACATAAAAGCAGGACAGGGTCCACTCCTGGGTGGAATCTGAGACTACGGGCAGGTTATCAGGGCAAAGATTGGGACACTGGAAAATTAGCCAAGATCCCAGGGCTAACCCTAGCTAGCACACAAGAGCAGGGCTAAGGACAAAAGATTCCACAGCACTGGCTTTATGCTGGGATGCAGGGGGCCTGGACTTAATGGTAGAGTTCAGAGGCCCCTGGCAATGAGTACAGAAGCAGAAGTTGGCAACCAGGTAGTCCTGACACACGTATCACCTCTAGATCACTATTTCCCAGACTCTTCCATTTTGTGGACAGGTGAAAACATTACCTCTTTATGCACTTGTGCACTTTTAGAAATGGACACATGGGGCTGCCAATTTTTAATAATGTCAAATATGGAAAACTACCATTTACTATGACTGTCACTTCACACACACGAGAACACTTTAACATACAAGCACAAAGAGAATCTCTGAATAAAGGGAAGTCTTAAAATCTGATTACATTTAGTTTTATGAAAATTGATTATATCTTCCTCATGTTTTTCATATTTTTGTGGACTGATGAAAATTTCTGTAGCTCAGCCCTGTAGGTCCCCATTTTGAAAAATCTGCTGCAGACCAGTATCTTCACATTGTGCGCCAGCCTTCCCAGGCAACCGGTGGGGAGAAGGAAGGGTGGGCAGTTGAGCCCAGCTTGCATCACTTGACCCTCTCCTCTGCTATATTCAAAGTGGCTCCCTCTCAATTGTTTCATAAATTATTCTGTTTCATGTGATATTTGGTTAAAAAGCAATGCTTTAAGAAAGGTTTGGAAATCACTCCAGTTTACTGTTGAAGAAACTGAGATAAATCATAACAAAGCTGAAATTTAAAACCAGGACTCTGATTCCCAGCACAGATCCTAGAGAGAGAAGACTGTATCTACTGATGTTGTAGAGTTCAGAATCCTACGTAGAGCTACACGTAAATAGATGTTTAATTGTAATCGAGATCTTCAGAGGTCCAAGGTGACCCTACCACTAAATACAAAGTTCTAATCTACTTCTAGCCCAATATGAGAGTTAGCCTGGGCTTTGGAATCCAGTCAGGGACAAATTCAACAATCATTTACTAGGGATAATCGGAAGCACTCCAAGAACCAAAAAAGTAGAAGGGATCTTATGAGATGTTTGGGAGCCATTCAAAGCTTCTGGCACAGTGGAGTTGGGAAGAGATGTTCTCTGGGTTTTGACAGGTAACACTAGACTGTCTATGCTGGCTGGCTGGGGTGGTGAGGGGGAGTATCTGGTATTGAAAAAAAAAAAAAGGCAGAAATAAGGATGAAGACAGAATGTAGAGAACAGGGTCAGGTTTCTCCCTGTCTCCTTTTCCTCCTCCAGAGGATTTGGACTTCCCTGAAGTTGGTCAAGGTTGGAGTTTGTTCTAGGACAACACAGAAATATTTGTGAGGATTTTATGGAGCTCATGTCTGAACTCATGGCCTGTTCTGTGGATGACTAGAACCAGCTGTAAACAAAAAATGACAAGCAAGACATCCAGGAGGAAGGCCTGATATTTCAGGGTTATTTAAAATAACCTTTTTATTTCTTTCCCTTTCTCTCTCTCTCTCTTTCTCTCTCTCTCTCTCTCTCCCTTTCTTTCTCTCTCTCTCTCTCTCTCTTTCTTTCTTTCGAATGAGGATTTCAGATCTGGCTGGAAACTGGTCTGGATATTTATTTTCCTCTTTGTCTCAGTGGAAAAAAAGGGTAGGTAATTCAGACAGCAGCCTCCGCCTCTGGGCTGGAGCCTGGGTCAGTCTCCACTTTGTTCTTTCTTCCTTAAGAGAGGAGTCTCAGCCTGGGGAGAAGATGCATATTACCGCCCACATTTGCTTTTGGCTTCCAGCAAGGGTTCCCCAGAGGAGTTGGTCTGATTTCAGTTAATAAAACAAAACCCAAAAGGTCGGGGAGGGAATGAGGGAGGAAAAGGCACTCCCAGGGATGAGAAGACGGAAAGCGGGAGGTCTCTGAGCAAGGTTTCTCCTGGGCACTCTCTCTCTCTTTTCATGGTGGGGGAAGGACCAATGTCATCAGAATGAATCTGAATGGACTACTTGGCTCTACCACACTTCTCCCTGCTGTAAGAAATCCAGCTGGAATAAGAGGTCCTGACTTTTAAGGCACCAGTCATTCTCTCTGGAAAGAGCTGTTTGAAGACCCCAGAGTAAGGAAGCAGAAAGCTGCTCATTCCTCCACTGGATGCTGAAGACTTCCCCAAAAGCATTCCCATGGGTATCGGTTAACCCCAGGTGGGACCCAGGACTTAAAACAATTCTAGTGTTGACTTACCTGGGAAACTTAAGGATTACTAGAAGTTTAAATATTTACAAAATATTTAAAGGGGGCAGTCTCACTAAAATTTTAGTAGAGAAAAGGTGGGGAAGAGATACAGAAGAGTTGATCAGAACTCTGGGAATTCTTTATTCCATAAGATTAGACATGTGACTACTGTGAAATTCCTGCCAAGGAGTTCGAGAAGGTAAAAAACTAAAATAGTAGAGAAGATACAGTGGAGGCTCTGGCCTTATTTCAAAATCTCCAAGAGTTACAAAATGGGGCTCTGGTGAGCGAAATTGCATGAGCTGTAACTCACAATAGTTTGTAGGTTCCTCTAAGAAGGATCATGTTATCTTGCTAGTTTAGCCCTCAGAGGTTAGTATCAATGTACAGATAGCACTGAGCACTTTGGGAGGCCGAGGCGGGTGGATCACAAGGTCAGGAGATCAATATCATCCTGGCCAACATGGTGAAACCCTGTCTCTACTAAAAATACAAAAATTAGCCAGGCACAGCACTGTGTGCCTATAATTCCAGCTACTTGGGAGGTTGAGGCAGGAGAATCGCTTGAATGTGGGAGGTGGAGGTTGCAGTGAGCTGAGATTACCCCACTGTACTCCAGCCTGGGCAACAGAGCAAGTTCTCACTGATTTATAAACCTCTTGCTCCTCTTCCTTCTTGCTGGCCGTTTTGTGACTTAGAAGCAGCCATGGTAAACAGCTCTGTGACAATGGGTTGGTAAAAGTGAGGAGTCAGAGGACACAGCCATAGACGGGAGTCAAAAGCCTTGGATTCGGGGCCCTGCCACTCTGCTTTCTGGCATCATCACTTAGTGTCTTTAAGCCTTAGTTTCCTTGCTTGTGCGATAGGAATGATATTATCGGCCCCTACCTATCTCACTTTGTTTCCTCATGCTTAAATGAGATTGCATAAGTGTTGTGTAAACTATAAAGTTCTGTAAAAACACCAAATATTTCAGTTATATTCTGTTCATCTTGTCCTACAGACACAAAAATCATCACTACTACTGCCACGACCACTACAAGGAAAAAATGAAGTGAACAGCTGCTGTTCACAATGTGTACCTGTACGTTCGCCAAGCTTTACCTATGCAACTTCCCAACAACGCTGTGAGGAGCATCATCTCCAATTTACAGATGATAAAACCTCCAAGAGGAAAAGTCATTTATTCAACATCAATAAGGCAAATAAGTAGCAAGGTTGAGACTCAAGTGCAACTAGCTGCCTTTCAGCATCCCTGTGATAGTGGCTGTGCAGGCCCTAGAATAGCTACTGAATACATGGAGGAGGGAGGGGATAAAAGGAAAAGAGAAGTCCTCAGCTTTGAGGATTCAAAAGGGGTGATGGCTTTCCTAACAGGGAATGACTCCTGAGCACATGAATAATTCATCAAAGCTCTCTACTGAGAGACGGCTCTTTTTGTGTGTGGTACATCTGGTCAGGGATAGCTGCCCATGACTGAGCCACAAATGTGAGGACTTGGATCTGCTTGCTTGTAAACACAGCTCAGAGCAGCTTTCTGCTTCCTTACTCTGAGGACTGACAGCTATTTTGATTCCAAGAGGCAGGTGAGGTTTTTTCATTGGTGCACACACACACAAAATAAGCAAAAATAAATCCCATATATATGATACAGAATCTTGATATGTGTTCCTGCAACTGCTTTTCCTTCTAGAACATCATTCCTGGTTTCCTTTTGAAACGAGTTCTCTATCAAGAGAGTGTTTTCTCCAACCTTATGTTGATTTTAAACTCACTTTCACTCCTGGTCTGGTCTTGAGCCTGCAGGTTTTATCCTAGACATTTTTGGTTGGAATATGTGAAGACTGGAAGGTGGCAGTAGAAATAAGAATCTGGAGGTGGCAAGAAGGGTGAAAAAACAGTCTCCATCTGCCACAAACCTCTTCTAGCTGAAAGTAAACACGTACGTTTTTATATGAGTCCTATCACAACTCTTTAAAAAAAAAAAGTAGTTGGGCACAGTGGTTCACACTTGTAATCCTAGCACTTTGGGAGGCCAAGGCAGGTGGATCACTTGAGCCCAGGAGTTCAAGACAAGCCTGGGTAACATGGTTTGGCTGTGTCCCCACCCAAATCTCATCTTGAATTCCTATGTGTTGTGGGAAGGATCCGGTGGGAGGTAATTAAATCATGGAGGCAAGTCTTTCCTGTGCTTTTCTCATGATAGTGAATAAGTCTCTTGATATCTGATGGTTTTAAAAAGAGGAGTTCCCCTGCACAAGCTCTCTCTCTTGGCCTGCTGCCATCCATGTAAGACATGATTTGCTCCTTCTTGCCTTCTGCCATCATTGTGAGGCCTCCCCAGCCACATGGAATTGTAAGTCCATTAAGTCTATTTTTTTTTTTTTTTTTTGAAATTGCCCAGTCTTGGGTATGTCTTTATCAGCAGTGTGAAAATGGACTATTACAGAAAATTGGTACCAGTACAGTGGGATGCTGCTGAAAAGATACCCAAAAATATGGAAGTGACTAGAACTGGGTAATAGGTAGGGTTGGAACAGATTGAGGGGCTCAGAAGACAGGAAAATGTGGGAAAGTTTGGAACTTCCTAGAGACTTGTGAATGGCTTTGACAAAAATGATCATTGCAACATGGACAATAAAGTCCAGGCTGAGGTGGTCTGAGATGGAGATGAGGAACTTGTTGGAAACTGGAGCAAAGGTGACTCTTGTTATATTTTAGCAAAGAGGCTGACAGCATTTTGCCCCTGCCCTAGAGATTTGTGGAACTCTGAATCTGAGAGAGATGATTCAGGGTATCTGGAGGAAGAAATTTCTAAGCAGCAAAGCATTTAAGAGGTGACTTGGGTGCTGTTAAAGGCATTCAGTTTTGTAAGGGAAGCAGAACATATAAGTTTGGAAAATCTGCAGTCTGACAATGTAATAGAAAAGAAAATCCCATTTTCTGAGGAGAAACTCAAGCTGGCTGCAGAAATTTGCATAAGGCAGAGATGAATGTTAATCCCCAAGACAATGGGGAAAATGTCTCCAGACCATGTCAGAGGTCTTCGACAGCGCTTCCCATTACAGGCCCAGAGGCCTGGGAGGAAAAAACGGTTTTGTGGGCGGGGCCCAGGGTCCCTCTGCTGTGCGCAGCCTAGGGACTTGGTGCCCAGTGTCCCAGCCACTCTAGCCATGACTAAAGAGGGCCAAGGTACAGCTTGGGCTGTTGTTTCAGAGGGTGGAAGCCCCAAGCCTTGGCAGCTTCCACATGGTGTTGAGCCTGCAGGCGCACAAAAGTCAGCAATTGAGGTTTAGGAACCTCTGCCTAGATTTCAGAGGATGTATGGAAGTCTGGATGCCCAGGCAGAAGTTTGTTGCAGGCATGGGGTCCTCATGGAAAACCTCTGCTAGGGCAGTGCAGAAGGGAAATGTGGGGTCAGAGCCCCCACACAGAGTCCATTCTGGGGCACCATCTAGTGGAGCTGTGAGAGAAGGGCCACCATCCTCCAGACCCCAGAATGGTAGATCCACTGACAGCTTACACTGTGTGCCTGGAAAAGCTGCAGACATTCAATGCTAGCCCATGATATCAGCCCAAAGGGAGGCTATACCCTGCAAAGCTATAGGGGTGGAGCTGCCCAAGGCCGTGGGAGCCCACCTCTTGCATCAGTGTGACCTGAATGTGAAACAGGGATTCAAAGGAGATCATTTTGGAGCTTTAAGATTTGACTGCCCCACTGGATTTTGGACTTGCATGGGGCCTGCCCTTTGTTTCAGGCCAATTTCTCACATTTAGATGGCTGTATTTACCCAATGCTTGTATCCCCATTGTACCTAGGAAATAACTAACTTGCTTTTGATTTTACAGGCTCATAAGTGGAAGGCCTTGTCTTGGATGACTGAAGACTTTGGGGGACTGTTTGGAAGGCATGATTGGTTTTAAAATGTGAGGACATGAGATTTGAGAGGGGCAGGGGTAGAATGGCATGGTTTGGCTGTGTCCCCACCCAAATCTCATCTTGAATTCTCACATGTTGTTGGAAGGACCTGGTGGGAGGTAATTGAATCATGGGGCAGGTCTTTCCCAGGTTGTTCTCATGATATCTGATGATTTTAAAAAGAGGAGTTCCCCTGCATGAGCTCTCTCTTGGCCTGCTGTCATCCATGTAAGACATAACTTGCTCCTCCTTCTGCCATGATTGTGAGGCCTCCCCAGCCATGTGGAACTGTAGGTCCATTAAACCTTTTTTTTTTTTTTTTTTTTTTTTTTTTGTAAATTGCCCAGTTTCAGGTATGTCTTTATCAGCAGTATGAAAATGGACTAATACACTGGGCAATATAGTGAGACCCTGTCTCTACAAAAATTAAGAAATTTAGCTGGATGTGATGGTGCACAACTGTAGTCCCAGTTACTTGGAGGCTGAGGCAGGAGGATCACTTGAGCCTGGGAGGTCATGATTGTGCCACTGCACTCCAGCCTGGGCACAGACAGACAGACAAATGAGACAGACAGACAGACAGACGAATGGACAGATGAACAGACTGGAAGGAAGGAAAGAAAGGAAAAGAGGGAGTATCTGCTTGAAAGAGGCTCCACATATGATGAAGCCCCTACAGGAGCAAACCAGGGGCAGGAACACTGGATTGAACAACTCCAGGGGATACCCCTACACAGAAAACAATGTGAATAGTCCTTTGGGAAACGTGCAACTTGAGGTTCTGCCAGTGGGTTCTAGGTCTATCTGGATGCATCCATAGAGAAGCAGAAGCCCGGGGTGAGAACAGAAAGTATGTTATCCCTATTTTACAAAAGGAAGCTGAGACTTTATTGAGTGACCTGCTCATGTAATCATAGAGTAGTGATTTGAACTCAGACACCCTTGTCCCCGGCGTACAGACTAACCAATACAGCCTGATGACTAGATTAAAGCTCTTGAAATTACTAAATTAGGAATATTCCAGACCAAGGACTTTGGCAATATGGGTTAGTAAGGAGGGAGAACCTCTGCCTGCCATACGGACCCCTGGTGGGTGCTTCCAGTACAATGCATAGTGTCCAAAGGAGCAAAAATTTCCAGGCCTGTTTCTGGCAGATGCTTATATTCCAGAAGAACAGGGACAAAAAGACAGCATATTATAATGCAATGTCAGGTCTGGGTTAGACCAGAATCCCAACTTTCCCATTTTCTAGCTGTGTGACCTTGGGTCAAATCGTTGCTGTTTGAAAGGATTACTGTGACTCTTTAGTGGAAATTTATGTAAAGTCTCAATTTTCACAGAATAGATGGTCGATACACAGCTGCGATAATTTCTTTTTGTGATCACCAAGGGTTAGGTGCTTTTCACCTAAGGCAGGTACTGACATGAAGACTCAGGTGATTGGATTGTTCTCAACAGGCCCCAGTAAAAGGAAAGCAGTATTGCATTAAGGAAGAGTTTCTGGGGCTGATAAGAGTTGGGTAGCCCTTCTGAACCCAGCCAAGGATGCGGGATGGGTAGATGAAGAAGATTTTTAGCCCTGGGGAGTTATAAAAGTGCTGAGCAGGGAAGAAAAAGTACTCAATTTCATCATTTGAAAAACTGAAATAAAGGTGATAAAGTGATTAAATGAAATAGGCTACTACATAAAAGAAAGTAGTCAAATGTTAACTTTCTGTTTCTCCTTAGATCCCAACTCTCAGTCAAAAAAAAAAACAAAAAAAACACTGAATGAATAATTAAGTTTTAATTTTTTACCTGAAGGTTTTACAGATATAATCCAGTTTAAGAGAGCCACGAAATTAAAACATAACCAGATTCTCCTCTGAGACAGAAGAAAAGCCAACTGTTTTCAACAGAAGGATCTCACAAATAACCACAAACCTCTATCACAGACGATATTCTTGCTCTGATAATTAAAACACGAGACATTTAATAAAATAATTCCTTAAAAAAGGCTTAAGAAAATATATACATGCGTATGTGTATATACATATTTGTGTGTGTGTGTATATATATATATATAAAAAATACACACACATAGGTATCTATCTATCTATCTGAATACTATTTCTGGCCAGGTGCGATGGCTCACACCTGTAATCCCAGCACTTTGGGAGGCCGAGGTGGGTGGATCACTTGAGGTCAGGAGCTTGAGACCAGCCTGGACAACAGGGTGAAACCCTGTCTCTACTAAAAATACAAAAATTAGCCAGGTGTAGTGGTGCATGCCTGTAATCCCAGCTACTGGGGAGGCCGAGGCAGGAGAATTGCTTGAACCTGGGAGGTGGAGGTTGCAGTAAGCCGAGATTGTGCCACTGCACCCCAGCCTGGATGACAGAGCAAGACTCCATCTCCAAAAAAAAGAGAAGAAAATAATGTATTTCCTAGCCAGGTGCAGTGGTGCATGCCTGTAGTCCCAGCTACTTGGGAGGCTGATGTGGGAACATTGCTTGAGCCCAGGAGTTCGAGGCTGCAGTGAGCTGTGATTATGCCACTGTACCCCAGCCTGCGTGACAGGGCTCACAAGACCCTGCCTCTTAAAAAATATAGCTCAGTGCAGCCTTGAACTCCTGGACTCAAGCGATCTTCCCCTCTTAGCCTCCCAAGTAGCTGGGATTACAGGCTAGGAAATATATACATATAATTTTCTTTTTTTTTTTTTTGAGATGGAGTCTCGCTCTGTCGCCCAGGCTAGAGTGCAGTAGCACTATCTTGATTCACTGCAAGCTCTGCCTTCTGGGTTCATGCCATTCTCCTGTCTCAGCCTCCCAAGTAGCTGGGACTGCAGGCGCCCACCACCACGCCCGGCTAATTTTTTGTATTTTTAGTAGAGACCGGTTTCACTGTGTTAGCCAGGATGGTCTCGATCTCCTGACCTCGTGATCCGCCGGCCTCGGCCTCCCAAAGTACTGCGATTACAGGCGTGAGTCATTGCACCCGGCCAGGAAATATATTATTTAATAAGGCTATTGACAAAATACTCAATTATTTGTCACCCTCTAATACTCTCCTCCTTAGGGAGGCCTAAGCTGGTTGTATATGTGTCACTAATCTTGGTGATTCCTGTTACAGCATGACTCTGTGACTATCTGGTTGCATGCCTGTCCCCTCCTCTAGGCTATGATGTCTGAGCACTGAGACTCTACTGTTCATCTTTGTAGCCTCATTGGTTATGACAGGAACTTGCATAAAATAAATGCCCCATAAGGTTTGCTGAATGAATAATGTGTGAATGAACAAATGAAGCTTGCTACCAAATAAAGCAAGCCCAGATAATGTAGTTTCCACATTTTCATTGTACTGAAGTCCTATGCAGTAAAAGGATTCAGACAATATCTTTTAAATATGTGATTTTTAAGAAAGATATCTGCACCGAGTAATTTTTGCCACACTTCAAGAATATTATTTTCTTGATGAGAACACCTCTAATCCCACAAGAAAATAATTCAATTAAAAGTCATTTGCTTTTTGGTTATATTTTCCCCTCATCATACCTATTTCTTAAAAAGCTGAGGTACTTCTTGGACCCATTTCTCATATTGTTAGAGTAGGTAGCTAGGCAGACACGAGCAGGGCAAGAGAGGCTCCCGCCCACATCCCACCAGGAATGTCAGACAACCATCAGGTGAGAGTCACGCGGTTAAACGCTTTAAAATAACAACTGGTTGCAGCTGATGCTGGGGAAAGAGGGTCTCCCAATAGATAGAAAGCACCTGAAACTGGTGATTAGCAGCTTTCTGATAAGATCTAGGAGATAGCGGCCGGGCGCGGTGGCTCAAGCCTGTAATCCCAGCACTTTGGGAGGCCGAGACGGGCGGATCACGAGGTCAGGAGATCGAGACCATCCTGGCTAACACGGTGAAACCCCGTCTCTACTAAAAACTACAAAAAACTAGCCGGGGGAGGTGGCGGCGCCTGTAGTCCCAGCTACCCGGGAGGCTGAGGCAGGAGAATGGCGTGAGCCCGGGAGCCGGAGCTTGCAGTGAGCTGAGATCCGGCCACAGCACTCCAGCCTGGGCAGCAGTGCGAGACTCCGTCTCAAAAAAAAAAAAAAAAAAAAAAGATCTAGGAGATAGGCAAGTGGGCTCAAGCACGTACACTATGAAGCAAAATGGTAGAGTTTAACTAGTATTTGGACTTCCTCTGGGAACACTTGGCTGGTAAAAGAATGCCTCAAGTGGGCATGTGTACAGCTTTAGTAAAGACACTGTGCATGCAGCCCCTCCTAAGTGTGGCAGGCCACTGCACATGCAGATAGCCCTCTCCAAGGGAAAAATCAGGGGAGAAGAGACACAACCCCCCGGAAGCATGCCAATGTCTAAAACTCCAGATCAAAGGTCAAACAGAGCACTGAAATCTCTCAAGTTGCCCACTTGGCCCTCTTCCAAGTGTTATTTACTTTCTTTTGTTCCCGCTCTAACATTTTTTAATAAACTTTCACCCCTCTTCTAAAACATGCCTCAGTATTTCACTCTGCCTTATGCCCTTTGGCTGAATTCTTTCTTCTGAGGAGGCAAGAACTGAGGTTGCTGCAGACCCAGATAGATTTGCCACTGCTAACATTTATGAAAGCTTTGAGACTGGTGGTTTTGTGGAGTTTTTTTCCCCTGCTTTTTTTTTTTTTTTTTTTTTTTTTTGAGACGGAGTTTCACTCGTGTTGCCCAGATTGGAGTGCAATGGCATGGTCTCAGCTCACTGCAACCTCCACCTCCTGGGTTCAAGCGATTCTCCTGCCTCAGCTTCCCTAGTAGCTGGGATTACAGGCACTCACCACCACGCCTGGTTAATTTTTGTATTTTTAGTAGAGATGGGGTTTCACCATGTTGGCCAGGCTGGTCTTGAACTCCTGATCTTAAGTGATCCACCCACCTTGGCCTCCCAAACTGCTGGGATTACAGGCCTGAGCCACTGTGCCCAGCCTCTTTTTTTTTTTTTTTTTTTTTTTTTTTAAAGACAGGGTTTCCCTCTGTTACCCAGGCTGGAGTGCAGTGGCGTGATCTCGGTTTTCTGCAACCTCTGCCTCCTGAGTTCAAGCAATTTTCTTGCTTCTGCCTCCTGAGTAGCTGGGAATACAGGCGCACACCATCACAGCCTAATTTTTGTATTTTTAGTAGAGACGGGGTTTCACCATATTGGTCAAGCTGGTCTTGAATTCCAGGCCTCAGGTGATCCGCCTGCCTCAGCCTCCCAAAGTGCTGGGATTATAGGCATGAACCACCACGCCCAGCTCCCCGGCCTTTTAATTCATTTCTTATTCCTCACCCCCAACTTTTTTTGTTTTTTTTTGGACACAGGGTCTCGTACTGTCATCCAGGCTGGAGTGCAGTGGCGTGATCACAGCTCACTGCAACCTTGAATTCCTGGCATCAACCAATCCTCCCACCTCAGCTTCCCTAGTAGCTGGGATTACAGGCATGCTACCAGTGCCCAGCTAATTTTTAATTTTTATTGAAATAAAAATGTTACAGTGAACCATGATTGTGTCACAGCACTCTAGTCTCGCTATGTTGCCCCAGCTGCAGCCCCTTTCCCTCCCTGACTTTTTTTTCACTGAACATGCATTGCTCTTCATCAGGAATAAAGAAAAGGAAAAAAAAATCTCCATGAAACCTATAAAATGACAAAGATTTGGGGAAAACAGGAAATTCCACTCAGGAAGCAATAAGATTATACTAAAGCACTTAATAAATAGGGGCTCATTATCCTTCCCCAAGGAAGATAAAAATCACAGAATTCCTAGGTTAGGACATCTCGTTCAGGAATGTCTGGCTACATAATTTGCAGAGCCCAGTGTAAAATGAAAACACAGAACTTCCTGTTAAAAAAACTATTAAGAACTTCAAGATAGTAATAGTGGAGTGTTAAACCAAGTGCAAGGCCTTCTAAGGATGGGGCTCTTTGTGATGCCACAGTTCATATCTCCATGAAGCTGGTCCTATGTCTAGGGGCTCCCTAACCTGGCTGGTCCTCAGAATCACCTGAGGAACTTTTTTTTAAAGAATGAGACATAATTTACATGCCATAAATTTCAGCATTTTAAAGTGTAAAATACAGTGGTTTTTTAGTATACTCATGAAAGTGTACAACTATCATCACTATCTAATTCCAGAACATTTTTACCACTCCAAAAAGAAAACCCATACTCATGAGCAGTCGCTTCTTATACGGTCACTCTCTGTCACCACCAATGTATCTTCTGTCTCTGTGGATTTGCCTACTCTGAACCTTCATATAAATGGAATCAAAAAAAGATGGTTCGCTCTGTCTTCTTTCACTTAACATATGTTTCCTAGTACTTCATACCATTTTGTGGCTTAGTTATATGTATATACCATATTTGATTTATTGATGGATATTTGGGTTGTTTTCACTTTTTGGCTCTTATGAATAATACTGCTGTGAACATTCTTGTGCACGTTTTTGTGTGAATATGTTTTGGGAATATGCCTAGGAGTAGAATTGCTGGGTCAATTCTACCACCCCAGAAAAAACTCTGCTCTTTAACCATCCCACAGAGTTTGAGATGAGCCTAAACAAATGTTAAGGAGCATTTCTACAATTTAACACTAATTTCAAAAAGGTGAGCTACTCTTTTGTGAAGATTATCAAAACCCAAACATAAATGACTGTTTCCTCCTTTTATCTGTCCCTCCCAAGTGCACATAAATGAACACTGGATCATCAATAATCATCACAAAGAACCCACACAAACAAGGGTCAAGTGTGACTGTGCAGGATGGCCTGAAATGGGCTAGGACAGACAGAGATGAAGCAGAGGAGGGACCAAGGTGAGACCTTCCCTATGGGATGAGTGACAGGTAGAGTGCTGGACAGCACAGGGAAGAGAGAAAGCGGGAGGGATGAGGAATGGGAGTGGTGTTGAGGCACCTGAGGAAACACCACAAATACCTTTAGCTTTATACAACCCTAACACTTTTTTTGCTTTCCTGTTAGAGCATAATTAGGGCCAGGTGTCCCTCTAATATTTGGCTAACGCCTTCACTCTTTACCCTTTATCTATGAACCCTCTTCCAACAGGAAACCTTAGCTAGAGCCTGCTGTCAATGCTCCAGGAATCCAAGGGACTCACCTCAACCCCCTGTGAGAAAGATCTGTGTGTATTCTCATACCTGTGCTCTCCTCAGCCTGATTGAAGCCACAGATCTGGCAGATGCTCTGGACCCACTTATTCATGTCCTCTTCTGTCTCAGCCACCAGGTAAAAGGTGCGCTCGCTGGTCTTGACGTCAAACACAAAACTATCCTGCAGCTCCTTCTTGTTAAAGGTCAGGCCTGCATCCACCTGCTCACAGAAGTTCAGGTTGATGATTCGCAGAGGTTTCTTGGAGTGATCATTCTTGTAGTATTCCAGAACATCTGGGTCTCCGCTCATCCGGCCACTCCGTAGGATAAACCAGCGTTTCTTCCAGGCCTAAATTATATCAGGAAGGCGTAAGAAGAGGGGGAAGAAGTCATTAGTTATTTCAAAGCTTTTTTCTTTTAGAGACAGGTCTTGCCCTGTTGCCCAGGCTGGAGTGCAGTGGCACAATCAAAGCTCACTATAACCTTGAACTTCTGGGCTCAAGCAATCCTCCCACCTCAGCCTCCTGGGTGGCTGGGACTACAAATGCACACCACCACGCCCAGCTAATTAAAAAATTTTTTTGTAGAGGCAAGGTCTTGCTCTGTTGCCTAGGCTGGTCTCAAATTCCTGGTCTCAAGAGATCCTCCCAACTCAGCCTCCTAAAGCACTTGGATTATAAGTATGAACCACTGTGCCTGACCTTAAAGCATTTTTTTTTTTTTTTTTGAGACGGAGTTTCACTCTTGTTGCCCAGGCTGGAGTGCAATGGCATGATCTTGGCTCACCACAACCTCCGCCTCCAGTGTTCAAGCGATTCTCCTGCCTCACCCTCCCGAGTAGCTAGGATTACAGGTATGTGCAACCATGCCCGGCTAATTTTGTGTTTTTAGTAGAGACAGGGTTTCTCCACATTGGTCAGGCGGGTCTTGAACTCCCGACCTCAGGTGATCTGCCTGCCTCGGCCTCCCGAAAGTGCTGGGATTACAGACGTGAGCCACCGCACCCAGACGACCTTAAAGCTTTTAATAGGTTCTCAGATATCGTAGGTTAAAGATGGGGACTGTGGGACCTGCAGGTGCCACGTGACCTGTCCCCTTTTCAGATTTCCCAAGTTTCAAAACTGGAGGATTATTTTAGAATGCATGTTTGTGCAGCATCTCACTATGTAAACAGGGTCTTATCACTATAAAGTAAGATGTGGCATTTCCACTGTTTAGATCAGGAAGTTAGATGATGACACTTTAGAGCAACTATTTCTTTAGGCTAGAATACAGATCCAAACTCATAACATTTTTAGGCAAGGGAGAACTTGCAAAGCCATAATCAGTTTATCCATGGGAACCCCCACTAAGGCAGGGTGAGTTGAAGTAACAATGTTACACACAGTAAGTAGCAGAAAAACAAGTTTTCTAACTTTTTAGTACAACCTGCTTTTAACGAAGACATGATGCCTTAGAAGAATCACAGACAAACTGCTCTAAAACATGTAACCTCAGGATTTTTTTTTTCCTGTCTTGTTCACTGGTGTTTCCTTAGTCCTTATGATAATGCCTTGTACCTACTAAGCTTTCAATATGTATTACTGAATGAGTAAACTCCTTATACCATTCCACACCATAGAACTGAACATGTGATTACATATTCTCTCAAGTTGTCTTCTATATTCCATTTCTTCAGCAAGACTGAGTAATCTGTAAGCAGACATCACACAAAGACTACATATAACAGAGACCTGGGTTCAGTCTATGCTTTACCGCTGACTTGCTGTGTGAATTTTTTTTTTTTTTTTTCTGAGATGGAGTTTCACTCTGCCACCCAGGCTGGAGTGCAATGGCATGATCTTGGCTTACTGCAACCTCTGCCTCCTGGGTTCAAGCGATTCTCCTGCCTCAGTCTACCAAGTAGCTGAGATTACAGGTGCCCAACACCACACTCGGCTAATTTCTGTATTTTTAGTAGAGACAGGGCTTCACCATGTTGGCCAGGCTAGTCTCAAACTCCTGACCTCAAGTGATCCACCTGCCTCAGCCTCCCAAAGTGCTGGGATTATAGGTGTGAGCCACTGTGCGCGCTGGCACTGTGTGATTTCTGATTAAGTCATTTACCTCTTTGAATCCTGCCTCATCTATATAATGAAAATCACTACCACCACCACCACCATCTGCCCTACCTACCTCATAGGGTTATTATGCAAATGAGCCCAAAGCACTTATACACTCTGAAGCACTACAAATGTCAAGGATTTGATTATCACAATTCTTGAGACCCCATGGGATCTACACTCTGTTAATTCTACCATCTTTTCACTCTCACCTTTCATCCCTGTCCTCATTTCTTTCCTTATCCAACTCTGTTTCTGCAATCCATTATCATAATCATTCCCTTGCTTCTTTCTCCATTCCTCTTATTTACCCAGCAAACCCCAGCTAAGTCTAATGCTCTGCCAACTCTGTTTCCATCTGGCTGTACATAGATGGAGAAAATCATATGAACATGCTGACTGGTCTCACTTTTACTTCAAGTGGCCCCTCATGTTGCCCAATAATCCCACTATATTTACCTAGTCAATTACTTTCTCCTGTTCTTTGGCAACAATCTCTTAGCTTCTCTCTTTAAACCTCCAATGCCTCTACTCTTTTATATCTTATTTCATGAAAAAACATAAACAATCAAAAGAAAATTTACACATGTTCCATGACTACATTTACCATCCTGCCTGCACCTGTAGCCTAGTAACACACTAGGGAGCACAGACAGTCCTTCCAATCAAGGCCAACCATCTTCCACTTGTGCACAAAGACATCACTTCAACAATTCTCCCCTTCTTCAGAATCGTTGCATTTTTCCTCCTGACTAGGATGATTCCCATCAAGACATCAACTTTTCCTATCTCAGAAGAAAAAATTAAAAGCTTGACTTGATCCCACAATTCTTCACCAACTATGGCCCAGTTTTTCTACTTCTCTTTATAGTTATACTTCAAAGAGTATTCTATACTACTAATCTTTGTTTCCTCCCCTCCTATTTGAAGGCACTCTAATCAGGCTATCCCCTACCCCGCCACCACCCCAACTGCACCACTGAAATAGTTCATCAAAGGTGTCAAAGACTTCAGTGCTAATAAATCAACTCATGGGCCTTAACTTGATCTCTCTAGATCTCTCTCCAGCATCTGACAACAGTTAATTATTCCATCCTCCTTGAAACACTTTCTTCACCTGGCTTCAGCACGCACTTTCAACTCTCCTTCTATCTACCGGGCCTCTCTTTTTCAGTCTCCAGTGCTGGCTCCTCTTCATCTCCCTGACCTCCAAACATTAGAATGCCCCAATGCTCAGTTCTGAGATTTTTTTTTTTTTTTTTCTGCACCCACTCTCTAAGTCATTTTATTCAGTTTCACAGCTTTAAAAAACCATCAAATTGCTGTGATTCCCAAATTTATATCTCTAGCCCTAGAGTTATATATCCAACTCCTCACTAGTAGGTATCTCAAATTAATGTGTTCAAAACTGAGGTCTTGACATCTCCCAGATCTGTTCTTTCTGCACTCTCTTCTATCTCAGTTACCTGCACCTTCGGCCTTCCAGCTGTCAGACCAAAACTCTAGATATCATAGTTGATGCCTTTCATACTCTACATCTAACCCATCAGCAAATCCTGTCAGTTCAGACAGTTCAGAATATATCAATAATGAGCTTGCTTCTCCTCACCTCCACTGTTGCTCGCCTGATCTAGTCCACCATTTTGTAAGTTTTCCTGCTTCCACCCTTTCATCCTGCAGTCTATCCTCCACCGCAAAGTCAGAAAGCAGGAAGTAAATCAGAACATGCCACTTCTCCGCTCACAATCTGCAATGGCTGTTCATCTCACTCAGAGTAAAGCCGAAGTCCCCACAATGGCCCACGGGCCTGATGGGACTGAGCCTCATCCCACCCCTGGTCTCAGCTCCTGCTGCCCTCTGCCTTGCCTATTCTGCTCTGGCCATGTGGCCTTACACTGTCAGGCACGCTCCTGCCTTACGGTCTTTAGTTGTTTCCTGGCCCTGGAACACTCCTCCCCCAGATACTTCCTTTGCTTATTCTTTTTTTCAGTCCTTATTCAAATGTCACATTACTGGACAGGCTATTCCTGGTCCCCAGTGCTCCCACTCTCTTTCCCCCTTACCCTGCTTTACTGGTCTCACAAAGCATGTATAACCCTAAAATATACCAATTTTTATGACTTCTCCGCACCCACCTCCCAGAAAGTAAACTCCACCAGGACAAGGATTGGTTCTTTTTATTCCATGATGCAGCCTTGGTGTTTAGAATATTGCCTGGCACACAGCTAGTAATCATATATATATATGTAATCTATATATATGTAATATATATATATATAGAGAGAGAGAGAGAGAGAGAAAGAAAGAGAGAAATGAATCATTTTCTGGCATGAAATCCTTACAGTATCTAGCAGGTCAAAGGAGACATAACTGGTGCCCAATAAGCTTTATATTGAAATGAAAATTGAGGTATAGCCAGATAGGATGGAACTGAGAAAAATAAAAATAAGTACTATTTATTTATAGTCATTTAAAATCTTGGCCAGGTCACTGCTTTCAGAATTATGCGTGTACTTCTGTGTGCTGCAGGTGCACACATAGACACGTAGTGTATGGGCACAAAGGGCATTTTTAAAAGATCTGTTTATAGTTCAGCTGGTGTTTCAGTTGATGCATCCCCTTTAGTCTTGTCTCTGTGGAAAGAGCTGTCCCCAAATCTCTGGTGTGCAGGTGCAAGCACAAACAAACACAGACACCCTCATGCATAAGAAAACCATGTTTGCTACAGATAACATCAGGTTTTGCTTCCAAGGAAGTGGTGTAGGCTGATAAATGGCTGCCTACAAAATACTGATGTATTTATGACAGTCAGCAAGGCTGTCTAGTCTAGTCCCAAATTCACACATCCCTCTTCCACCGTAACACCTTCTCTCCAATTCCACATTTTAATTTATTTATTTATATATTTTTTAGAGTGCCCAGGCTGGTGTGCAGTGTCGTCATCTCGGCTCACTGCAACCTCTGCTTCCCAGGTTCAGGTGATTCTCCTGCCTCTGCCTCTCTTCAGTAGATGGGATTACAGGCATGTGCCACTATGCCCAGCTAATTTTGTATTTTTACTAGAGACGTGGTTTCACCATGTTGGTCAGGCTGGTCTTGAACTTCTAACCTTAATTGATTTGCTCACCTCAGCCTCCCAAAGTGCTAGGATGACAGGCATGAGCCATGGCATGGGACACCCCCATGTGTTTTTAAAAAGTCAAACAATTCAGAACCAAGTACAACTTCCCTGATCCATTCATCTGAAGTGGGCCTCTACTTCCTCAGAATCTTCATAATGCTTTTTATGTACTTTTCAAGGCATGTCAGTTTTTACAACAATTAGGAGTGTTCTCATACTTGTCTCTTCCCAACCTAGGTCATGAACAAAATTCTTTATTGCCAAACTTTTCTTACCTCTCTCACCTCAATTATGTTTCCTTCCTCCATCGCTCTTTCCCTCCTTTGTTTCCTTATATCCAACAAATATTTATTCAGTGCTTACTATGCTCTAGGCATTATTCTAATGCTGAGGATACAGCATGAATTCCTGGTCTTACAGAATTTACAGGAGCACTAAAAATTACCTATTATTCTCCAAATAGTAAGTCATGTAATTTCATGACTTTATGTCTTTGCACAAGCTATGGCTTCTGCCTAGAAAGGCTTTCACCTTACCTAATCCATCCGGAGAATTTCTATGTTCTCTCAGTGCCAGCACAAATGTCACTTCTCCTGGAAGGCCTTTATTGACTCCCCCAGGTAGAGCTGGGGCTTCTGCTTGTGTTCCCTTACTAACCTGTGCTTACTCCACGTTGGCATTTCTTCCCCCAGGTTTGACATTTCTACTCCCTGCTTTGGCATTTCCAATGCTTATATGTCTTTCTCCCCTTTAAGTTCTGAGCATCCTGAGGTTAAGGTCCAACGTGGCCAAAAACTACATGGCAGAGTGCTTAACACATATGGGAACTCAGGGAAGATCTGCTGATATTTTTTCATGCCATGACTATGTTAATTTATTCAAATTAATAAAAATTAAAATATATGTAAGCTTTCACAGTAGGAAGTAGAAAAGAAGGACAGCAAGAGGATTACAGAAAAAAGAATAAGATAAAGATGTGTAATAGATTCTCTATGGTGTGAGTTCTTTGGTACCTTGTTCCCTTCATTCTGATAAGTGCAGTACCCATGTAATAAATATTTATAAGGGGGACTGGGAGCTTCACCTGAAAAGTATCCCATGATACAAAAATGAAAGATTGCTGTTGGATTACTGACACATAATGCAAGGAGAATATGAGACATGAGTCCTGAATATGCTATTAAAGAGAAAGCTTTTTCAGGACTGTTCTAATGTCTATATAAAACCTCCTACAAAAATTAACTCAAAATGGATTATGGACTTACACATAAAATACAAATAGAATTCAGCAATCTATAAAAACGCATGACCAAACAGAATTTATTCCAAGGAGGTAAGGCTGATTCTGTATTTGAAATCAGTCATCTACCATATTAATAGGCTAAAGAAGAAAAGATGAATGATCATATCATTCAATGCAAAAAATATTTGATAAAATTAAACTCATTCTTGATAAAAACTCTCAGAAAAACAGGAATAGAGGGGAACTTCTTCAACTTGATAAAGAGCATCAACAGAAGACCAATATCAAATGTTATACTTAGTTGTTTTTGGTTGTTTGTTGAGGCAGGGTCTCACTGTCACCCAGGCTGGAATGCAGTGGCATGAACATGGCTCACTGCAGCCTCAACCTCCTGGGCTCAAGTGCATCTCCCACCTCAGCCTTGTGAGTGGCTGAGATCACAGGTGCATGCCACTATGCCTCGCTAATTTCTAAATTTTTATGGACATGGGGGTCTCACTATTTTTCCCAGGCTGTTCTCAAACTCCTAGGTTCAAGTAATCTTCCTGCCTTGGCCTCCCAAAGTGCTGGGATTACAAGTGTGAGCCACCACACCTGACCTATACTTAGGTTTGAGAGACTGAATCCTCTTTCCTAAGATCAAGGACGTTTGCTCTTATCACTTTTTTTTTTTTTTTTTTTTTTTTGGAGTGCAGTGGCATAACCTTGGCTCACTGCAAGCTCCGCTTCCCAGGTTCAAGTGATTCTTGTGCCTCAGCCTCCCGAGTAGCTGGGATTACAGATGTACACTGCCATACCTGGCTAATTTTTGTATTTTTATTAGAGATGGGGTTTCACCATGTTGGCCAGGCTGGTCTTGAACTCTTGGCCTCAAGTGATCCACCCGCCTTGGCCTCCCAAAGTGCTGGGATTACAGGTGTGAGCCACCATGCCCAGCCACTGTTATCACTCTTATTCAACATATTGCTGGAATTTCTAGTCAAGGTGATAAAGCAAAAAACATATATAAAAGGTATACCAATTGGAAAGGAAGAAAAAAAATGGTCCCTGTTTGCAGAGGACATGATTATACAGAAAAATCGTGGCTGGGCATGGTGGCTTATGCCTGTAATCCTAATACTTTAGGAGGCCAAGGCGGGTGGATCGCTTGAGGTCAGGAGTTCAAGACCTGCCTGGCCAACATGGTGAAATCCCATCTCTACTAAAATACAAAAATTAGCAGGGTGTGGTGGCGGGCGCCTATGTAATCCCAGCTACTAGGGAGGCTGAGGCAGGAGAATTGCTTGAGCCCAGGAGGAGGTTTCAGTGAGCTGAGGTGGTGCCACTGCACTCAAGCCTGGGGGCGACAGAGTGAGACTGCATCTCAAAAAAAAGAAAAGAAAAAGAAAAAAAGCAAAAAATCTACAAAAAAAACCCCACAACAAAACTCTCAGGACTAATAAGTGAGTTCAGCAAGGTCACAGGATACAAGATAATGATACAAAAATCAATTTACTTCTAACTAGCAATGAATATGTGGGCATATAAAATAAAAATACGATGCCATTTATAATGGTTCTTAAAAATTGAAAAGATGTAAATCTAAAAAAAAAACCCGGTGCAGGGCATGTATGCTGAAAGCTATACAAAGCTAATGAAAGAAATCAAAGGAGACTTAAATAAATGAAGAGACATACCATATTCATGGACTGCACAACTCAATGTGGTATATCTCCCCAAACTGACACACAGATTTAACACAATTCCCATCAAAATCCCAGCAAGAATGTCTGTACATGTATGTAAGATTGCTCTAAAATGTATATGAAAAGGCAAAGGAAACACAATAGCTAAAATAATTCTGAAAAATAATAAAATGGGAAGAATCAGTCTGCCAGATTTTAAGATTTATTATATAGCTACAACAATCAAGACTGTGTAGCATTGGCGAAGAGACAGACACAGAAAAATGGAATAGATCAATTCTTGGCCGTTTGGCTAAGATCAAGTGAAGAACAATGGATTAGAACAGAAAATCCAGAAACAGACCCTCACAATATGCCCAACTGATTTTTGACAAAGGTGTAAAAGCAATTCAATGAAGAAAACAGCCAGTTGTCGTGGTTCGTGTCTGTAATCCCAGAACCTTGGGAGGCCAAGGTAGGTGGATCACTTGAGGCCAGGAGTTCGAGATCGGCCTGGCCAACGTGGCAAAACCCTGTCTCTACTAAAAATATTAACATAAAAAAGAAAAGAAAAGGCCTTTTCTTTTTTTTTTTGAGACGGAGTCTCGCTCTGTCGCCCAGGCTGGAGTGCAGTGGCCGGATCTCAGCTCACAGCAAGCTCCGCCTCCCGGGTTTATGCCATTCTCCTGCCTCAGTCTCCGGAGTAGCTGGGACTACAGGCGCCCGCCACCTTACCCGGCTAGTTTTTTGTATTTTTAGTAGAGACAGGGTTTCACCGTGTTACCCAGGATGGTCTCGATCTCCTGACCTCGTGATCCACCCGTCTCGGCCTCCCAAAGTGCTGGGATTACAGGCTTGAGGCACCGCGCCTGGCCAAGAAAAGGCCTTTTCAAGAAATGGTGCCGAAGCAATCAGGCATCCATAGGGGAGAAAAGACCTCAATCTAACTCTCACATCTTATACAAAAACTAACTCAGAATGAATCATGGACTTAAATGTAAAATGTAAAACTATAAAACGTTTAGAAAAAAAGGTGAAAATCTTTGGGATCTAGGGTACATCTCATGAGAAATCAACAAACTCCTTGTATAGAATTCAGTAAAAACAAACACAAAATGTGCTGAATGCTTTGACGGACAAAGGAAAGAGGCAAGGCCCAAAAATACTCCTTTGAAGTAACTTAAACAGTATTTACAAAGTTTCAGGAAGACATTAATATATATCCCTAAAACAAGAAGATTTTTTTGTAGGCACCATAAAAAAGAGACATAATATGCTAGTAGACCACTGAAGCTGGGAATCAAACTTTCAGGGTAAGAGAGCAAGAGCATGAGAATATGAGAGAAAGCAAGCATGCACGAAAGAGAAGGAGCAATGAACACAAACAATGAGGAAGGTAGGGTTTGATATGTGGTTTTGGAAAGGAAGGAGAACAGGATTTTTTTTTTTTCTTTTTTTTTATACAGCACACAGTATGACCAAGGGCTGGGCATGGGAACAGATCTAAGACAGGTTCAGAGAATATGGGACAGTCTTCTCAATGTGGAAAAGAGGGAGGAAAGGAAGAGTTTGGAGGTCCTGAAAAGCCTTGAATGCCACCCTAAGAAGTTTCATCTTTCCTTTATTTGTAACAGGGAGACACTGAAGAGTACAGATCAGCAGAGAAACGTTAACCAATGCTGTGCTCTTATCTGGCAGAGTGAAGAAGACAAACCAGAAAAATAAAAAAATAAGAGACAAGAAAACGATTAAGAAGCTGTTGCGATAGTCTGCAATGGTGAGAGAAGATGGCAATTTAAATTAGGGTAGTAATAATGAAGACAAAAGAAAAGCCAATGAAAGTCACTTTGCTTAAGAATAGGCTTAAAGAAGTATACGGATAGGGTCTACTGTCAAGGAAGTTGGAAAAAAGAATTTGTGTCTAGTATCAACGGTATGCCACTCCCATCTCTGATGAAACAGAAGTGACTGTTTTCCTTCCGTCAGAAAACAAACCATTTCATAACCATCAAGACCACAGACACAAAGTGTGGGTACATATGACCTGGAAGTTGCATCACTCCTAGCTGTTGAGCAGACAGTACATGTCACATGAACCTGTCTCTATCCTTTGGGCTAGATCTCAAGGTCTTCAAGCATGTAGAATGAGGCTAAGACTTCCTCTTATTGCTCATGGTGCCTAGAAAACCTAGGTGGGCCACAATTTAGCTTTGCAAGAGTATTATGTTCCATTCTGGTGACAATGAAGGCATGTGAAATTTTATCACACCAGGATACTGCAAGATTCTGCCTGGAGTCATGAACCCAGTGTTCTAAGATATAAAGGGCTGCCGATATGTGGAAGAGCAATTTGATTTATATTTAGTGACTCAATATACTCAAGCTGAACAAGTACCAGCAGGAGCAGTCTACAGAAAACCAGATTTTGCTTTTTTTTTTAGAAAGTAAGAACTTTCTAAGTGAGTGGTCCAAAGTGGTCTCTTGGAAACTGGAGAATACTCAACACTGGAGATTTTGAAGAAAGAGGCAAGGTGGGGGATCAGCAAACTTTGTTAAGGGCATTAGTAAGTATATTGGGCTTTACAGGTCATATTTTCTCTGACATAACTACTCAGTTCTATAGTGGCATGACAGCAACCATACACAATTCAGAAGCAAACAGGCATGGCTGTGTTCCAATAAAACTGCTTAGAAAAAGAAGTGGTGGGCAGGATTTGTTTGTTGACTCCTGGCCTAAACAAAGGGTGGGAGAGTTTGGGAGTGTGACAGTAGAAGGGCTCAAAGAGTAGATCAAGGCTGGGTGTGGTGGCTCACACCTGTAATCCCAGCACTTTGGGAGGCCAAGGCGGGCAGATCACGAGGTCAGGAGATCGAGACCATCCTGGCTAACACACGAAACCCCGTCTCTACTAAAAATACAAAAAAAAAAAAAAAAAAAAAAATTAGCCAGGCATGGTGGTAGGCACCTGTAGTCCCAGCTACTCGGGAGGCTGAAGCAGGAGAATGGCATGAACCTGGGAGGCAGAGCTTGTAGATCGCACCACTGCACTCCAGCCTGGGCGACAGAGCGAGACTGTGTTCCCCCGCCAAAAAAAAAGGAGGGGTAGATCAACAGATGGACAAGAGACTAACTAAGGTCTCTTCTTACCTACCTTGACAGACTTACTTTTTTCTTTTTTTTTTTTTTTTTGCGACAGGGTCTCCCTCTGTTGCCCAGACTAGAGTGCAGTGGCACAAACATGGCTCACTGTAGCCTCGACTTCCTGGGCTCAAGCGATCCTCCTGCCTCAGCCTCCCATTTAGCTGTGATCACAGGATGCACCACCACATCCAGTGAATTTTTTTGGAGATGGGGTCTCACTATGTTGGCTAGGCTAATGTCAAATTCATAGGCTCAAGTAATTCCTCCCACCTCAGCCTCCCAAAGTGCTGGAATTACAGATGAGCCACTGCATCCAGCCCCTTATGTATTTTTGAACTAAGAAAACATGATATGGTAACACTTCATTTAATCAGATTACTCAGATTCTTGGAACAGAGGGATGTGTTCTTCTGAATAACCACATCACCACCTGGGAGCTTCACTAAGAGGTGTGTAGGTGTGTGTGTGTGTGTGTGTGTGTGTGTGTGTGTGTGTGAGAGAGAGACAGAGAGAGAGACTATGTTATTGAATTTCTAAAAAAATAAGGCAAAGAGGTTTTTGAAGATACAAGTATTATGTTCTTAATATACCTGCCTATAAAATTATTGATATCACCAAGTAACCTCAGTTAGATTCAGATTAACCATAAACCTCACTTGACAGGATTCTCTAGGTTTATTGGCAGTTTTTGGTTTTACCCTGTTCAGAAAGAGGGAAGTTAAAAGGACACGCCTATTCCCAGGAGTTTCGCAAAAGCCTCTTCCAAGTAATGTCGTGCCCCTTCTTCAACTTTAGCCACAAGGCACGTGAGATTTGGTCTTAGAAAAGATGATTTGAGACCCTGAGAAGTCCTTAGTCATCAAAGAAGAGTTCTGTTATCTTTGGCATACCAAAGTCAGGGCAGAAGATAGAAGATTCTGGAGGTTTAGAAGTATTTTCAACTGTCAACTCCCAGGTGGTGATGTGGTTGAGTTCTAGCTCAAACAAACACAAAGATAAAGGAGAATCTGATCTCACTTGTGAGCGTATGATGTACAAGTATATCCTAATATATTTCAACATGAAGCTACTATGCCAGTCTTGTGTCCCATAATAGTTACCAGCAAACATTACAAGAGTACAGTGGGGGTCATGTAACAGTCACACATTTTTGGAGGCACACTTCCTGAGTGAGGAAAGGCTTTTTGCTATCCTTCCTCTAGGAATCCTTCGACTACTTTGGACCACAGAGACTTTATACTCTCTGAGGAAATTTTTAAAAGGGCATTTGCTGAGCTCTGGCTACCTGCCATGTGCTTTCTACTCATTATCACATTTAATCCTTAAACCAATGCTGCAAGGTAAATACGATCCTCTTAACGTATGAGGAAAAAGAAGTTCACAGACATTAAACAACTTACAGAGAGCACAGCCCCCAGATCTTCTTATTCTGTGGGTCCTGACCCACAGAGAACTTGAGGTGAAGCTACTGCAGATGAATTGCTCACTACACTTTGAGAAACACTGGCCACAGAGTTTATGAATTCAAGTTTATAGTTAATTGGTGATGGCAGATGGCAATAACACAGCTAGAACCTAGGCCTCAGCTCCTAGTTCAAAGTTATTTCCACTCCTCAAATGCAAATCCCCTAGGAGAGAGTAGCATACTTAACTGTATTTGTTCTGGACTCATTCATCTGAGTAATATAGTTTCCCTTGGACTCCAAAGGAACTTATTTGCTCCTAAGACATGGAATGAATTTTTTCTTACCCCAAGACTACCACATTCTGAGGTCAGGGGCTTTTGTATCTCCCAGCATTTATTTAGCATAGGACTTGATACTACCAAAGCACTATATAACTCTTCAATGAAAGTTATACTAAGGGAACAAAATAGTGTTTATTTGCTTCTGTTTTGGGGGGGAAAAAACCTCTCAATCTCTATTCCAGGTAAGATGGTACATAGACACCATAAACACAAAAGATCACCTAGAGTCCTTTATATAAAGCTGACTTTATATAAAGCTGAGTAGATCATGGTAATCTAGATTAAGCCAATTTGCACCATTTCATCCTACATGCCACTGCGATCAGTTTAGCGACAAGCATATGTTCCAAGCCAGCTCAGAGTCATTAAGATTCAACTCCAGGACCTTTGTTTTGTGTTACTCAAATTGGCTCTGTTACTGGACAAAGGGTTGTGACAATATGTCCCTGAAGTTGCAGGAAGCCACTATTTGTTGCCTAAGAACAGCCAACCCAGAGAGAGCAAGAGCGACTCTGAGAGAAAGAGCATGTGTGAGAGCGAGAGAGAGCGAGAGCCTGCAAGTAGGTTAAAACATGGATACTGATGAAATGTGAGTCTTAACCTGAGGCTGAGGCCAGATTTTCCCCTTAGACTTTCTGGGTCAATAAACTCTTTTCTCATTTAAGGCAACTTAGGTCACTGATCAATACAGGCTGTAACCATACTGAGATTTAGAACCAGTTTGCCATCCCCGGAGTAACTCAGGGGTCCTTCACAAGAGCCCTGATCATATTCATTATTCAATCCACTTTCTTTTTCCTTCACTTTCAATGTCTTTTCCATTAGCATTTACTCTCACCTACAGTAAACTCTCCCTTCCTCATTCCAATCATTCAGTCAACATTTATGAAATCTAGTAATGCCAGGTCAGTCAGGATCTCATGACTTATGGAAAGGGCAGACACGTACAGTCCATCGGTAACTCAGTACATGGTCAGTGCTCTTATAATGGTATGAACAGAGGTTCTCAGCACAGTTCATGTAGGTGTTCTCAGCACAGTTCATGTAGTTGTTCTCAGCATCCACATGAATAGTGGATGCTTGGCAGAGAGGACTACTCTGTTTGCCTCGAGGAGTCACAGAAGTTTTACAGTACAGGTGGCACTTAGATTGGGTATTGAAGGATGTGAAGAGTTTTGCTGGGTGAAGAAAAACTGCTGGAGGGAGAACTTTCAGGAAAAGAGAATAAGATGAGTATAGGTGACTCTTGTTATTTCTGGTAGTTATGGTCTGTAAAGTCAGCACAAACACTGTATTAGTTAATGTTGAATCATTCCTCTGAGGCAGTGATCCCCAACCTTTTTGGCACCAGGGGCTGGTTTTGTGGAAGACAATTTTTCCATGGACAGGGGTAGGGATGGTTTTGGGATGAAACTGTTCCACTTCAGATCATCAGGCATTAGATTCTCACAAGGAGTGTGCAACCTAGGTCCCTTGCATGTGCAGTCCACAACAGACTTTGCTCTTCTATGAGAATCTAATGCCACTGCTGATCTGACGGGAGGTGGAGCTTAGACAGTAATGCTCACTCACCAGCTGCTCACTTCCTGCTTTGAGGCCCGGTTCCTAACAGGACAGAATGGTAAGGGTCCTT
This sequence comes from Rhinopithecus roxellana, assembly GCF_007565055.1. Classification (NCBI taxonomy): domain Eukaryota; kingdom Metazoa; phylum Chordata; class Mammalia; order Primates; family Cercopithecidae; genus Rhinopithecus; species Rhinopithecus roxellana. Next base: position 53,851,354 of record NC_044563.1, on the reverse strand, counting down.
GGCCCAGGGGGCTGGGAACCACTGCTCTGGGGGAAAAATACCAGATTAGGTTCCTGTTAGCCTCTGGTCACAATTTTATCAATCGGTCAATACATAACCTCGTTTTATGTCTGTTTCTGTTTAAGGACACCTTATTTAACATTTGTTGATTCAGTAAGACTGAACTCATGGCTAACAACACTTCAATTCTCCCTGAACAAAGCTTATCTAATACATGTATTTTCTCAGTAAGGCACATTACAGCCTTCTTGTGTTTAGAAACACTAGACAGAACTTCAGCACTATGCTTGGGGATCATTTTAAACAGTGAGATCACCAACAAAAAGCACAAAAATGCAAAAAACATGGTACCCGATACATGACAAAGACACTTGTTTACAGGATGAGAGGTGAAATAAGTACACAGAACACTGCCTTGTGCCACCTCAGCTAGGAATGTGCACGTCAGGAGACTCAGATGTTTTCACTGCCCTGTCCGTGTGAATGTCTGAGATTAACAGCCAAAGCATGCTGTTTGGTCTGTTCAGGCTGGTAAAACAAAATACCTCAGACTGTTATCTATAAACATGAAATTTACAGTCCACAGTGCCGGAGGCTGGGAAGTCCAGCATCAAGGCACCAGCAGATTTGGTGTCTGGTGAGATGGTGGAGGGGACAACAGAAGCCCTCAAGCTGCTTTCGTAAGGGCACAAATCCCCTTCATGAGGGCTCTGCCCTCATGGCCCACCTAATCACCTCCCAAAGGCCCCACCTCCTAATACCAACACATTAGGGATAAGATTTCAACATATGCATTTTGGAAGGACACAAACATTCAGACCATACATGGTGAGTATTGATTTTGGGGTTATAAGTAAATTTTAGTGAATACAGAATCTAGAATGTGTGAATATGAAGATTCACTGTATATGAAAAAGTTTGGTGTACTAAAATAATAAAGGTAAGTTTGGTGACGTTTATGAGGGAAGGGTGAAAAACTGTGGAGAGAAAATTATTGAAGGTAAGTCAAATATTATAATAACATATTTTAAAATATTATAAAATAATCTGAGAATTCCTCCAGAAAACAACATATTTTTAAGTATTTGTTAATGAAGAAAAAGCTACAATGAATTCATTAATTATTCCATTAATCAGAATACCCATATTTTGGGGGGGAAAAAGTACAAATTCAAGGAAAACACTTATTCAGTTCATAAGCAATACTGGGTGTGAGAGAGTGTGTTTTGAAGGACCCAGAACATAGCAGTCCATCATATGGAAACTACTGTCGTGTACCCAGGGGAGTAGCTCAGGCAGGGGCAACAGCATAGGTAAAGGCCCCAAGGAGGAAGTGAGCTTGGGTTACGGGAGGACTTGACAGGAGGTCATGGCTGGAACACAGTAAACAAAGGGGAAAGTAGAATAAGCAAAAGGCAGGGGTAGATTGAAGTTTAGATTTTATCTTAAATAAAATCCCTCAATAGGGGCATGATTAATAAATCAATATATTGGCAAATGAGCATGAGAACCATGTATTATGATACTATTCATATTATTGACATATTATTTATATTATCATATATTTATGTACACAAACATGCATACAACCACATAAAGTATATATATAGCATATGCACATACACACATTTTACAAATGCTTAGAAAAGCATTTCAAATTGCTACCAATGGCTCCTTGTCGAGGGGAATGGGTATATAAGAGAAGGATACAGGGAACTTTCACATTTTAATCCACATAATTCTATATTTTTAAGAAAATAGAACATGAGAGCAGTGAATGGCTTTAAATTTTTCCATACTGAAAATTCTAAAAGATCATTCTAGCCTATAATAATTGCATTGAAATAGGGCAAGAGCATGACTAGTGAGCCCAGATAGACTACTGCTCAAGAAATAATGGTGATATGGACCAGGGCAGTGGCCAAAGGTATATACATTCAAGAGGGCATATGCAACCAAGATATATTACAGAGGCTGAAATGACTAACCTTGATGATGGACAGAATATGGGAGATACCGGAGAAGGAAGAATAAAGACTTCAAGATTTCCAGCTTGAGCAAGTGGGTGGGTTGTATTATGACTCATTATGATGGAGAAGAGAATTACAGTCACATCCCTCTGACAAGCCTATTATGGTGCATTCTATCCATTCTCTGCCTCTACCACATCAAAGACAAAGGGACAAGATGAATTTGATGTGTATGAGAGAGACAGGGTCACGTCTGGGAAACCAAAGAGCCCTGTATCAGTAATTACATAGACTGAATTCTGTGAGATTCATTCCCCAAAGACCAGGTCAACCTTTCTACAGAGGACTCGAAATCCATTAGAGGAATTACCTCTCCTGTTGACAAGGCAACAAATGAGCTGTTGCCAACCCTTGCATATTGGAGAAAGAAAGATCATTCCCCTGAGGGACCTTGCTTTCATGTCCTTGAATGGTCTGATCTCAGTTATATTTTAAGCACTGAATTAAGCAAAGGTTACCAGGGAAAACCAGTGCAAAGTTGGGGGAAGAATAGACAAATGATGCCCAGGAATATAAACTGTTTCCGTTCCTCTAGGACAAAGGCTTCTCAGTCCTGCAGGCCCTCCAAAGACCTGGTTCCGTATTTTCTTAAATATACATCTGATTGTTCTACTTCTTTGCTTTAAATTAGCTCACTGCTGTCTTCAACAGGGGTAGTGAAGACAAACTTTAATGTACATCAGAATCACCAAGACATCTATTCACAATGGAGAATCCCAGGCCCCAGTCTCAACAGGGATTCAGATTAGTAGGTCTGGAGTAGAGTTCAGGGATACAAACCTCAAATGACTCTACTACAGACTGTTCAAGGACCCTATTTTGAGAAACAATGCACTAAATTGTTAATGATGATTGGCAGGATGTAGCCTTGACTTAGTGAGCTGTACTAGAGGAATAAATGTATCAGGAGTTTAGATATTCAGGTTGTAATTCCAGCTCTGTCTCTGAAATGTGAACTTATGGGGGAAAATAAACACTTTCCTGCTCTGGGTCGTTTCCTCATCTATAACGTGCAAGTGTTGACTTTATTGTTCTCCACCATCACTTCAATTTCTGACATTTTAAGATCACAGGAAAAGACAGAGGGTTGAAAATGTCAGGCAGAGCTTCTGGACTGTACTAGACTGACTCTCCCAAAGGTGCCCAAACTGTGAATACACATGAACATGGGCACAAAATCTGGTGCTTTCTGGAGAGCTTTTCCCATGTGGACTAGCCATCTGGAGTCCAGTACACAGTGGAATTTGCTGGTCATGAGCAAATACAGTATAATGAAAAGCTACTTCCAAGGTACAGAATGAACAGATAATGGGGCGCTTCAGGAACTTGGCTTCTCCTCCCTGGTCACAGTATTCTACAAAAACGCAGGGAAATCATTCAAAGGATGACAGAAGAAACAGAACCTAATTCCAAAGATTAATTCAGGGGATCAAGTAAATGGCCTATCTTGCTAATCGGAGCCCCAATTTACATCAGTTCAGCTGCTTGGAGTATTGTATATATAGCTGGAAAACATTCCCATAGAGACTTCCTTAGCCTCTCTAGGAGCCACTGGAAAGGCTTTTGTTTAATTTGTAAGAATTCAGTATACAGAATTAGAAGAATAACCCCGGGCTGATCCTTTTTTTCTTCTGTTTCCTTGTTAACAAAAATTATCATTACATAGATATAATTTAGATAACACAAAATGTATCCATCTTAACAGTTCAGATGGCTTAATTTTACAAATATATTTACCATCTAACCACCACCTCAATCAAGACACAACATTTCCATGACCCCAAAGAGTTACCTTGTGCCCTTTCCACGTGAATCCTCACTCCCTATCCTGGTGCCAGGCAAACACTGATCTGCTATTACTATAGATTAAATTTGTCTTTTCTAGAACATCACAGAAAATGGAATCATGCAGTACATACTCTCTTGTGCCTGGTTTTTTATGCACAACATGAAGTCGTAATTACTGACTCATATTGCTGTATGTATCAGTAGTTTTAAAAAATTGCTGAGTAGTGTATGATACCATTATTTATCCATTCACCTATTGAGGGATCATAAGGTTGTTTCCAGCTTGGAGCCATTATGAAAAAAATAGCTATTAACATTATTGTACAAGTCTTTTTTGTGAGTGTAGGTTTTCTTTTCTCCTAGTTAAATACCTAGGAGTGGAATAAATGGGTCACACTGTAAGTTTATGTTTAATTTTATTTTAAAAAAACTACCACATTGTTTTCTAAAATGGTTATACTATTTTTGCAGTCCTATCAACAATGCATAAGAATTCTAATTCCTTCACAAGACTTGGTCATTACGACGACTGTAGGGGGTGCGTAATGATATCTCACTGTGTGTGTGGTTATTTTTTTTTTTTTGAGATGGAGTCTCGCTCTGTCACCCAAGCTGGAGTGCACTGGCCAGATCTCAGCTCACTGCAAGCTCCGCCTCCTGGGTTCACGCCATTCTCCTGCCTCAGCCTCCTGAGTAGCTGGGACTACAGGCGCCCGCCACCATCGCCCGGCTAGTTTTTTGTATTTTTTAGTAGAGACGGGGTTTCACCGTGTTAGCCAGGATGGTCTCAATCTCCTGACCTTGTGATTCGCCCGTCTCGGCCTCCCAAAGTGCTGGGATTACAGGCTTGAGCCACCGCGCCTGGCCTGTTTTTGTTTTTTGAGACAGAGTCTCACTCTGTTGCCCAGGCTGGAATGCGGTGGCATGATCTCGGGTCACTGCAACCTCTGTCTCCCAGGTTCAAGCAATTCTCCAGCCTCAGCCTCCGAAGTAGCTGGGACTATAGGTCCCGCCACCATGCCCGACTAATTTTTGTATTTTTAGTAGAGATGGAGTTTCACCATCTTGCCCAGGCTGGTCTCCAACTCCTGACCTCAAGTAATCCACCTGCCTTGGCCTCCCAAAGTGCTGGGATTACAGGTATGAGCCACTGCACCCGGCCTCGCTGTGGTTTTAATTTCCATTTCTCTGATGACTAATGATGGTGAGCAACTTTCCATGCATTTAAGTTGTCATTTATCTTCTTTTGTGATAGGTCTGTTCAATTCTTTTGCTATTTTAAAATTAATTTGGGGGGTACTATTGAGTTATAAGTCCTTTACATATTCTGGATGCAGATGTCAGACAAAGACATACACACACACACACACACACACACACACACACACACACACACACACACAAACACATAATGGGAGCAAGGGAGGGCGGGCATTTTCTCCCAGTCTGGGGCTTGCCTTTCCCTTTTTGGAATTTAAATTATTATTTTTAATTGACAAATAAAAATTATACACATTCATTTTCTTAGTGGTATCTTGTGCGTTTTTGTTTGTTTGTTTGTTTGTTTTTGAGACGGAGTCTTGCACTGTCACCCAGACTGGAGTGCAATGGCATGATCTGGGCTCACTGCAACCTCTGCCTCCCAAGTTCAAGCGATTCTCCCACTTCAGCCTCCCGAGTAGCTGAGATTACAGGCACCCGCCATCATGCCCGGCTAATGTTTGTATTTTTTTTAAGACGTGGTTTCACCATGTTGGCCAGGCAGGTCTTGAACTCCTTACCTCAGGTGATCTGCCCACCTTGGCCTCCCAAAGTGTTGGGATTACAGGTGTGAGCCACCATACCCAGTCTTTAGTGGTATCTTTTAAAGAACAAATGTTTCTCAGTTTGATGAGTCCAACATCAATTTTTAAAATTGCTCAGGCTTTTTTGACCCATTTAGCCACATAATCAAAGTAAGACTAAGCAAAGGACAAATCTGGAGGCATCACATTACCTGATTTCAAACTATACTATAAGGCTATAGTCATTAAACAGCATGGTACTGGTAAAAAACAGACACATAGACCAATGGAACACAATAGAGAACCTAAAAATAAACCCAAATATTTACAGCCAACTGATCTTCAACAAAGCAAACAAAAACAAAATGGGAAAAGGACACCCTATTTAACAAACAGTGCTGGGATAACTGGCAAGCCACACGTAGGAGAATGAAACTGGATCCTCATCTCTCACCTTTTATAAAAATCAATCCAAGACAGATCAAGGACTTAAATCTAAGACCTGAAACTATAAAAATTCTATTAAGATAACAGAAGAAAAACCCTTCTAGACATTGGCTTAGGCAAAGATTTCATGACCAAGAACCCTAAAGCAAATGTAATAAAAACAAAGATAAATAGCTGGGACTTTAATTAAACTAAAGAGCTTTTGTATGGCAAAAGGAACAGTCAGCAGAGTAAACAAGCCACAGAGTGGGAGAAAATCTTCACAGTCTATACATCTGACAAAGGAGTAATATCCACAATCTACAATGAACTCAAGCAAATTAGCAAGCAAAAAACAATCTCATCAAAAAGTGAGCTAAGGACTCTTAACAGACAATTCTCAAAAGAAGATATGCAAATGGCTAACAGACATATGAAAAAATGCTCAACATCACTAATGATCAGGCAAATGCAAATCAAAACCACAATGTGATACTACCTTACTCCTGGAAGAATGGCCATTTAAAAAAAAAAAACAACAAAAAAACAAATGTTGGCATGGATGCAGTAAAATTGGAAAACTTCCACACAGCTGGTGGGAATGTAAACTAGTACAACCACTATGGAAAACAGTGTGAAGATTCCTTTAAGAACTAAAAGTAGAACTACCATTTGATCCAGCAATCCCACTACTGGGTATCTACCCAAAGGAAAAGAAGCCATTATACGAAAAAGACACTTGCACACGCATGCTTATAGCAGCACAATTTGCAATTGCAAAAATGTGGAACCAGCCCAAATGCCTATCAATCAATGAGTGGATAAAGAAACTGTGAGATATCTATATATCTATAGCTATATCTATATCTAATGTATCTATATAGATAGATAGATATATGATGGAATACTATTCAACCATAAAAAGGAATGAATTAATGGCATTCACAGCAACCTGGGTGGGACAGAAGATTATTATTCTAAGTGAAGTAACTCAGGAATAGAAAACCAAACATGGTATGTTCTCATTCATAAATGGGAGCTAACGTATGAGGATGCAAAGGCAAAAGAATGATGCAATGAATTTTGGGGCTCGGGAAAGGGTGAGAGGAGGGTGATGCATAGAAGACCATAAATTGGGTTCAATGTATACTGCTCGGGTGATAGGTGCACCAAAATCTCACAAATCACCACTAAAGAACTTACTCATGTAACCAAATACTACCTGTTCCCAAAAGCCTGTGGAAAGAAAACATTTTTTAAAAAAATGGTTCAGGCTTTTTTTGTGTCTTATCTAGGAAATCTCTGCCTACTCCAAGGTCAAAAAGATTTTTTTGCTTTTCTTATAGATGTTTTATAATTTTAGCTTTGATATCTATGATCCATGTTTGTATAGAGTATGAGAAAAGGGTCATGTTCAATTTTTTTACACATGGATATCCAGCTGTTCTAGCAGCATTTGTTGAAAAGAAATATCCTTTTCTTATCAAATTACCTTTGCTTTTTTTGAGACAGAGTCTCACTCTCTAACCCAGCCTGGAGTGCAGTGGCATGATCTCCACTCACTGCAAGCTCCGCCTCCCGGGTTCACACCATTCTCCTACCTCAGCCTCCCGAGTAGCTGGGACTATAGGCGCCTGCCACCAAGCCCGGCTAATTTTTTGTATTTTTAGTAGAGACAGGGTTTCACCGTGTTAGCCAGGATGGTCTTGATCTCCTGACCTCGTGATCCGCCTGCCTTGGCCTCACAAAGTACTAGGATTACAGGTGTGAGCCACTGCGCCCAGCCACTTTGCATTTTTGTTAAAAACCAATTGATCAAATACATGTAGGCCTATTTCTAGACTTCCTGTGTTTAAATGAGCTCATTTTTTAGATATAATTATGTCAGTATCATGCTGTCTCAATTACTGCAGTTTTATAATAAGTCTTGAAATCAGGTAGTGGAAGTTCTCCAACTTTGTTCTTTTTCAAAGTTGTTTTGGTTATTCTTGGTCCTTTGCATTTCCATACAGATTTTAGAATCAGTTTGTCAATTTTTACCCAAAAAAGAGAAGCTGTGGGATTTTGACTGGGGTTTCACTGAATCTACAGATCAGTTTAGGGATTATGTTTCCTTGACTGTTTGATTGAATTTATTGAAGAAGCCATCCAGGCCTGGAGGTTTCTTACCTCTCCCGTTGGCAAAGCAACAGATGAGCTGTTGCCAATCCTCTGCATGTTGAAGAAACAAAAGGTATTCTCTTGAGGGACCTCATTCTCATGTCCTTGAAAGAACTGATCTCAGTTATATCCAAAGCACTGAATTAAGCAAAGATTTAGTGAAAACCAGGGCAAAGCTGGGGGAAGGGTAGACAAATGATGCCTATGAATTATACTTAAATTATATATTTAAAATTATAATTAAATTATTTTAACAGGTATAGGGCTCTTCAGATTTTTACTTTCTTCTTGTGTCAGTTTTGATATGTGTCTTTCATAGAATTCCATTTATCAAATTTATTGAGGTAAAGTTGTTTATAACATTCTATTATGCTTTTATTTTTTAATGAGAAAAAATTTACGTTCCATAATATTCACCCCTTTAAAGTATACAATTTAGGGTTTTTTTGTATATTCACAAGGTTATGCAAACATCGCCATTATCTAATTCCAGAACATTTTCATCACCCCAAAAAGCAATCCCATACCCATTAGTCAATCTCCATCTTCCCCTTCTTTCACCCCCTGGCAATTACTAATCTCCTATTAAACTTTTAATGGTATAGGATCTGTAGTGATAGGCTGACCCATTTTTGGTGTACTCGATTTCACCAAGGGCCAGGCTCCCAAGGCAAGAATCTAGAGTAGAAGTCACATTACCATATTGGACTCTGGAGAGACAAAGAAGAACTATTTTTCCTGAAGTTTCTTAACCAGGCTCCTTGTTGCCTAGCAGTGCTTTTCGACCAGTGATAAAGTGCCAAGTTATTAAAAGTTGTTAATTCCTGCAGCCCTCAGAGAAGCTGTAGTCCCTGGGCCAGTTACCCCTTGCCAATAGCTACCTGCAGCCTGACATTAAAATATTGTTTTCTTTGTATAATGTAATACGAAAAAGGTTGAAAAACACTGTTCTACAGTCTAAACTACTCAGGATAGCATTCAAGGGCCTTCTTTCATTTGGTTCCAAACTGCTACCTAAAATTGTCTTCAACCTTCTCTCCCTCCATGCCTATTCTCAGCCTCAAAACATCCTACATTCTGGGCAAAGCAAACTGCTTTAATGTGATATTCCCTGTAAAAATCCTGTTAATCCTTCAAGATTCCACTCGAATGCCCAGAAGCTTTCCTTACTCTCTCTGGGAGGACAGGCACAATGCCTCTCCTTCCCTTCCAGAGATAGTACGGGAACTGAGCTGAGCTGAACGCCAACTAAGGACTCAGTACTGATGAGATCTCAGAATATAAATCCCTTTTTATACTTTTAAAATTGCCTTATGAATAGGGAAAGAAAGGGATTATCATAATCATTTTACAGATCAAGGAACAGTGGTTAAGAAAATGGTAATATCTTACTAAACTCATACACGGAAGTCTGTGGCAGAGTTGGGACAAAAACTCAAGTCTAGTCTTTTTAAATTTTTTTAAAGATAGGACTCAAAGCCTTTTATTCTAAAATGAGTCTTGTGTCTAAAACTACAAAAATTTCCTAGTAGTGTTCTACGCAATTTAGATTTACTTTAAGGTATAAAACTGATACAGAATGGAGATCAGGGCTTTAGACAGGAATGAATCCTGAATGTTTAGGCAGGGCAAGAGAGAGCTCCACAGAGGGGAGGTGGCACAGGGAGGCTCCAGGTGCCTTGCAGCCAGCCTTCTTTATAACTTTATAATCTGGTGTGGCCGCTTAGCAGGTTCAGGGTTGTCTCTTTGTGTGGAGGTAGGTGATGAGCACTTCTGGAAAAAAATCACCAGGACCTTTTCATCTTAAGAAGTGAAAATTCCCTGGTCTTTTTATTTCTGGCACTCCTCTTTGCCTGTGTCTGAGTGGAAAATGCAGCTAAATAAATATCAAACACAATTTTTAGGTACTTTCTCATCTTGAGACACCCTGACCCTGAGGCATAGGGCTCTCTGGAGTCCGGAATGCATTCCCAAGGTCTCAGTTTCTCCCAAGACCTCAGAGCAAAAGTTTGCAGATTCCAACTGAGGAGCTATGGCTTCCTAGAGGAAAAGGCAAGTATTGCCCATGCACAACCCTAGTGAAATTCTAAATAAAATTCTAAGATTGAAACAAACCATTTCTGTCCTTAATCCTTCTCTGAGCAAAAATATTTTTTACACTGTAGCAGTCAAAAATACAGAATCAAGCCCATCAGTTTACTGCCTAGAATGCAAACCCCTACATTAAAACATCTATACCCATTTACCATGCCTGCCCTATACCTAGACATTTAATACTTTATCTTTGTTAGAAATTTACTGTACCCTAAATGAACATGGGCTTTCAATAAACTAGAATATAACCTGATTTACTAATATAAATCCATCCCAACCAAATCTAGAATCTATATACTTTTTTATTTTTATTTATTTATTTTTTTTGAGATGGAATCTCACTCTGCTGGCCAGGCTGGAGAGCAGTGGTACGATCTCGGCTCACTGCAACCTCCGCTTCCCAGGTTCAAGCAATTCTCCTGCCTCAGCCTGCCAAATAGCTGGGACTACAGGCGCATGCCGCCACGCCCGGCTAATTTGTTATATTTTTAGTAGAGACAAGGTTTCACCATGTTGCCTAGGTTGGTCATGAACTCCTGAGCTCAGGCAATCTGCCCGCCTTGGCCTCCCAAAGTGCTGGGATTACATGAGTGAGCCACCACGCCCGGCCCCTATATACTTTCTTAAGCTATCAATATAGTCATTCAGATCAGAAGTTTTCTCTGAAAGGATTATAAGTAGAGATTTCATTTGGAAGCAGTCCTTGGTTTATAAAACCACAAGCTTCATCATGAATGTTATTTATGTTATTTCAGGTATACAAGTGTTTGTAAGCTTCTTGAAGGCAGAGACTGAAAGGATGCACTGACATTGGAAAATAACAGGATTTAGATTCTGAAGATACAGATTAAAATTCCAGCCTTTACTTATTAGCTGTGTGACCCTAATGAGTCACTTAACCTCTGTTGTGTGCCTTAGTTTCCTTGTTTGTAAAATAGACCAAATTCCATCCATCTCACATAGAGAGAGAAAGAGATAAAGTAAGGTGTATACATTTTACAAAATGTGTTACATATAAATATCAACTTTTATCTTCTAATTGTTTTGAACATGTATCTCTCACCAGGCCTGTATTTGGGCATAATTCAATGCAAGTGACCATAGCAAGTAATTAAAAATACTTTCTAATATTTATGTAGGAGACAGTATTAATGGTCAATAAAACCATGCACTCCAAGAAAAGTTAGATACAACACCCTTACGTGAACTCATAACCTTGAAAAAATTAACTTTGCAACTCAGTCACTAAGAGTAGCCCATGACAGCAACAGTGCTTATGAACACTACAACCTTTCATGTGCACCCATAGTCCTAGAAGTGGGTCCTTTGCATTATTCTCTACCAAAGGAATCAAAACTTTTGGAAAAGGGTCGATTCTATGTTGCAAAGTTAAAAAAAAAATTAAGGTAAGTCTGATTATTGTTGTTCAGTAATAAAAGCAAGGTTGCTTTTACATATCACACAATTGTGTATGAAATTTGTGATGGGGAAAATAAAGGAAAAAATAAATAACAGGAAAAAAAATGTTAAGGACTTGGCCAGGCATGGTGGCTCACACCTGTAATCCCAGCACTTTGGGAGGCCAAGGTAGGAGGAGCCCTTGAGTCCAGGAGTTTGAGACCAGCATGGGAAAGATGGTGAGATCCCATCTCTACAAAAAATTTTAGAGAGAGAGAAATAGAGAGATGTTGAGTCAAAAGATACGATTTAAAGGGGCTCCCGCTGTCCAAGTTGTAACATTTTAAGTTTATAACTAATTGAACCTGCAAACATAGGAGTTAATGATATTCAATGGAATAAAGTGTATGAAAGCTATTTTTTTAATACAAAAGAAGTAAGAATATAACAGTGTAAAGGTTAATTTTAGGTGCCAACTTGACTGGATTACGGGATATCCAGATAGCTGGTAAAGCATTATTTCTGCGTGTGTCTTTGAGGGTGTTTCTGGGAGAGACTGACATTTGAATCAGTGGACTGAGTAAGGAAGATCCATTCTCACCCAATGTGGGTGAGCACCATCCAATTTGTTGAGAGCCTGGAAAGAACAAAAAGGCAGAGGGAAAGCGTTCTCTTTTCTGAAGCTGAGACACCCATGTTTCTCTGCCCTTGGACATTGGAAGTCCAGATTCTTGGGCCTTCAGACATCGGAACTCCAGATGCGTGGGCCTATAACACTTACAATACAAGACGTATTATAAGTGTTAAACAGGGAGACAGAGTATAAATAATTATGGAAATGAGACTATTCTACTTGGAGGAGGGAGTCAAAAATATGCTAGGATTAAAGAGTAGAAAGACAGTCTAGATTTTAAGCACAGGAGGCACAGAAAGAGAGGGCATACGGGAGGTTGAGGTTGCAGTGAACCATGACTGCGACACTGCACTCCAGGCTGGGTGACACAGCAAGACCCCTACTCAAAGAAAGACAGAGCATCTTTGATGTGATTATGGGAAAGGATGTGGGAAGAGAGTTTGCTGCAAATGAAGATGGAGAGGCAGGTTACAAGACAGGATCCTGAGGACCTTAAATGTTGCCATTATCAAGGAGTTTGAACTTAGCATCTATGTGATTGGAAGAAACAGGATCAGATCAAGGTTTTAAGAAAATACAACCAAGCTATATACAACAACATGAGTGAATTTTACAAACATAAAGTTGAGAGAAGGAAGCAAGAATAAAAATGCGATTTCATTTATCTAAAGTTCAAAAATAAACAAAACAATATTTCTTGAGAATACACATACTTATGGTAAAACTACAAACAAAAGCATGGGCATGATTACCACAGAAGTCATGATACTTGGAAGAGGGGATAGAGTGGAGTAAGAAGAATATGATTAGAAGGAGACATTCAGGGAGTTCTGGGGTGCTGGCAATTTTTTGACCTGAGTGGTAGTTATATGGGTACTTTATAGTACAGTCTATATTTTATATAATTTGTGTATGTGTATTCCATTTCACAATAAAAAGTTGAAGACATAGTTGGAAACATCCTGGAAAAATGCTGAGGGTGGGAGAAGTCTAAAGACAGGAAGAGAAATTAACAGCTAGTCACGATAGTACAGGCAACGGAGAGCCTGAGTAAGGTCATTTGGAGTGGGGACAGAAAAAAAGTGATTTGAGAATTACTTAGGAGTTAGGTCTTAGTGACCCACTAGAAATAAAAACTGCGGGAAAGAGAAGAGTCAAAAGTAGCTGCCAGATTTTTAAAGTTTCAAGTTTGGGAGATCAGATGACAGGTAGGGATATATTAAGAGTAGCAGACTCAAGCAATTAAAAAACATTGAGATATGATTCACATGCAATACAATCTACCCTTTACGGTGTACAATTCAGTAGCTTTTAGTATACTTGCAAGGTTGTACAACCATCACCAGTATTTAATTCCAGAATATTTTCATCACCCAAAAAGAAATTCCATACTAATAGCCTTTCCCCAGTCCCTGTCCCCCTCCCCAGCCTTCATGTAATTTTAAGAGAATAAAATCTTGTGGTTAAACCCTGCCCCCTGCTTTTTGTTGTTGTTGTTGTTGCTGTTGTTTTAAATTGAGACAGGGTGTCGGTCTGTCACGCAGGCTAGAGTATGGTGGCACGATCACAGCTCACTGCAACCTCAACCTCCCCAGGGTTCAGGGGATCCTCCTACCTCTCAGCCCCCTGAGTAGCTGAGACTACAGGTACATGCCACCATGCCTGGCTAATATTTTTTTTAAAAACCTATCTTGACAGAGCAACAATGATATTCAACTGGTCTCAGCAGCCCAATCCCCAATATCTTAATTTGTTTCTCTATTTCACAAAGTGGAGAGCTCTGGGGAAACAGAAAAGCTGCTTTTCTTAGGACATAGAGAGTAACATCCTGTTTCCTAGTTGTACCTTGGATAGGGACTGAAGTCAACAGAGAGATCAAGGGTGGCAGAGATAAGTGTCTGGTTGTAGTGGCTTTCAATCAGTACCAACACTGTTCACTTTGGGGAGGGTTAGAAGTGTGTGTGTGTGTGTGTGTGTGTGGTGGTGGTGGTGGTAGTGGTGCGGTAAGTCATCACAATGCTTGGAAAGCCTTACAGGTATTAGAGAGCAGAGGACAGGTATATTAACCTCAAACCATGCATAGGATAAAGTCTTGCATAACAAAGAATTGCCCCACCTACAATTCCAATACAATCCTCTCAGAAACGGGAGGCAGGGTGGGGGGAGCAGCGGGTGGTGGGCAGAATTCCTATTATTTCTGCAAGTACAAAAACCAAAATGAAAGTTATGATCTGTAAGCGGGAACCAGGCCCAGGCCCAAGAATGTGTGGTTAAAAATAGCTTAGAGAACAGAAGATTTAAATGAGCTCACAGTGAAAAGGGTTATTAATGGAAACTCAGATATTAATAGTGATGAATCTCAGTTTGCCAAGGCGAACCGCAGCCCAGGCCTGGTCGTGTTCCAGCGCCACTGTCCTCGAGT